>NC_138981.1:47065153-49465153 GCF_964341445.2 Mesoplodon mirus | reverse complement strand
TTTAACTAGGTTTACTAAGAAAAAGGAGAGAAGACTCAAATTACATCTGATTTTACAGAAATTAAGAGGGTTATAAACGATGTCAACTACAATTGGCACTTGCCAATGGAACTTGCCATCTACTTCTACAAAGATTAAATCATGAGCTGATACAGTTGCTGACTTTCAACATCCCCTGAAAGAAGTTCAGGGTGAAGAGCAGAAATGAGGCACTCTGTGCTCTGGAAAAACCTGGCAGAACAGGTCTTCAGATAGTTTGATGTTTTCAGGAGATGACTTAATGAGCTCAATTCTTGTATCTCTTCATATCTAGAAAAGCACTAATATCCTTTATGCTGACATCTGCTCCTCATGACTAGCAGTGCCTTCCCAACAGTAACAGAACATTATGCAAAAAATATGTGCTTGTTTGCATGTACTCCCCCTTCACCAAAATCACAGAAAATGACCTCCCCCCACCTCTATGGAGCAGTTTCTCAGAGCTATCTGAGAAGCCATCTCCTGGGCTATAATCTTAATTTTCCACCAAATAAAACTTAACTCACAACTCTCACGTTGTGTATTTTTTTAAGTCATCAAAGTGTAGTATAAACAACTTTGTGCCAACAAATTTTATAACCATGATGAAATAAAAACATTCATAGAAACACACAACTCACTATGACTGATCACAAATAGTCTGAATCAGCAATCAAAAACCTCCCCAAACCATACTGTCTTGATTACTGTAGCTTTGTAGTATAGTCTGAAGTCAGGGAGTCTTGTTCCTCCAACTCCATTTTTCTTTCTCAAGATTGCTTTGGATATTTGTGGTCTTTTGTGTTTCCATACAAATTGTGAAATTTTTTGTTCTAGTTCTGTGAAAAATTCCATTGGTAGTTTAATAGGGATTGCATTGAATCTGTAGATTGCTTTGGGTAGTATAGTCATTTTCACAGTATTGATTCTTCCAATCCAGGAACATGCTATATCTCTATATACGTTTGTGTTGTCTTTGATTTTTTTCATCAGTGTCTTATAGTTTCTGCATACAGACCTTTTGTCTCCTTAGGTAGGTTTATTCCTAGGTATTTTATATTTTTGCTGCAATGGTAAATGAAATTGTTTCTTAATTTCTCATTCTGAACTTTCATTGTTAGTGTATAGGAATGCAAGAAATTTTGTGTATTAATTTTGCATCCTGAGACTTTACTAAATTCATTGATTAGCTCTAGTAATTCTCTGGTGACATCTATACGATTTTCTATGTATAGTGTCATGTTATCTGCAAAGAGTGACAGTTTTACTTCTTCTTTTCCATGTGACACAGAAACAGACAGATATATAGAGAAGAGACTCATGGTTGCCAAGGGGAGTGGGGAGTGGGAGGGACAGATTGGGAATCTGTGTTTAGCAGTTGCCAATTATTATATATAAGATAGATAATCAACAAGGTCCTAGTGTATAGTATGGGAAACTATAATTTAATATCCTGTGATAAAATAATAATGGAAAAGGATGTGAAAAGAATATGTATATGTATATATATATGTGAGTGTGTGTGTGTACAACTGGATCAGTTTGCTATACAGCAGAAATAAACACATTATAAATCACCTACATTTCAATAAAATTTAAGAACATAGGCTTAAAAAGCTCCCCCCCAAAAAGCCCATAATCAAATTACTTCACTTCTGAATTCCCCCAAACATTTATAGAAAAATCCTCCACAAACACTTCCAAGAAAAAAAAAAAAAACTCCTCCCAAAAAAGAATGAAAGAATCTGAACTTACTTCATGAGGCCAGCATTTCCCTGATACCAAAACCAGAGAAAGACACTACAGACAAATATCCTTGGTGAATACTGATGCAAACTCCTAAACAAAGTACTAGCAAACAGACTTGAACAGCACATTAATAAGATTGTACACCATTACCAAGTGGTATTTATTCCTGCAAAGCAAAGATGGTTCAACATAGAAAAATCAATCAATGTTACAGCACATAAACAGAATGAAAGAAAAAATCCACATGATCATTTCAATTGATGCAGAGGAACACTTGATAAAATTCTACAAATTTTCATGATAATCACAATGAACATTCTCGGCATAGAGGGATATTATATCAACATACTAAAGTCCTTGTTGGAAAGCCTACAGATAACATTGTATCCAATTGTGAAAGGTCAAAAATGTTTCCTCTAAGATCAAGAATAAGACAAAGATGCCTTCTCTTGCCACCTTTATTTAAGATTGCAATGGAAGTCCTAGACAGAGTGATTAGGCAGGAAGAAAGGGGAAAAAAGGCATCCAAATTGGGAACGAAGAAGTAAAATTATCTCTGTTCACTGATAAAAAGATATAATATATAGGAAACCTTAGATATTACACACACACACACACACACAAATACAAACAAGCACACACACAATTAGAACAAATAAAATAATTCAGCAGAGTTGCAAATAATTAATACAAAATTAATATGCAAAAAGCTCAGTAATATTCTGTACACTAACAATAATCCAAAAAAGAAATTCAGAAAATTCCATATACAATAATGTCAAAACAATATTTAGGTATAAGCTTAACAAAAAAATCTGAAAGTGGTACACTGAAAACAAAACATTGCTCGAGGAAAGTAAAGAAGACATAAATAAATGGAAAGATATCTCATGTTCATGGACTGGATCAAGACTTAATATTGTAAATATATCAATACCACACAAAGAAATCTACAGAGTTAATGTAACCCCTATCAAAATCCAAATGGCATTTTTTACAAAAATAGAGATATCCATCCTAAACTACATATGGAATGACAAGGAAGTCTGAATAGCCAAAACAAATTTAAAAAGAAGAAGAAATTTGGGGGTCTCAATGCTTCCTGATTTCAAAACTCCTTACCAAACTAGAGTAATCAAATCAGTATAGTACTGGCACATAAAAGTGTACATATATACCAATGGAATAGAATAGAATAGGGAAGTCAGAAATAAACCCTGAAATATATGGTGAAATAATTTTCAAAAAGAGGAGAAGACAGATTTTTCAGAAAAAAATAGTGTTGTGAAAACAGAATATCTAAATGCAAAACAATGAATTTGGACCCCTATCTTACATGATATACAGAAATGTATTCAAAATGGATCAAAGACCTAAATGTAAGAGCAAAAACTATAAAGAAATAAAGTTTATAAGAAAACATATGGGAGAAGCTTTAGACATTGCATTTGGCAGACTTCATGGATATGACACTGAAATCAGAGCAACCAAAGAAAAAAATGATTATTTGGACTTCCTTAAAATTAAAAAATTCTGACACCGATCCCTCAAGCCCCAACCCAGCCTCTAACCCAGGCATGCACACCATGTGGGGAGTGAGTTGGGGAGTGAAACCACCACAGAATTGTCGTCACATGCTCTCAAGCCTCAGCTATGCCACCAACCAAAGCAGAGACTGATATCAAGTCTGGGAGAAACCCAAGTACCTCAGGACTTCTGCTACAGCACCTCAGGATCTGCCCCTATCCTAATAAGGCAGTGACAGCCATTGAGCAGAGCAGATGCCCCAGCTTGAACATGTCCCTTTCTCCAGCCCATCCAACTCCAGTGTGAGCTCCCACCACGGCAGTGGCTGCCAGCACACCATGGAGGAATTTTCAGCCCATGCTTACTTCAGATACAGCTCTCCCATCAAAGCCACTGGACACACACAACCTGCACAGGGATGCTCCAACAAAAGAACACATATTGTAAGACCAGGATAGTTAACTGTTTCACCTAATTTCATAGAGACAGAGAAAGTTAAACAAAATGAGAAGACCAAAGAATATGTTTCTAATTGAAAAACAAGAAAAAAATATACCTGTGGGAAATACCCTAATGAAACAGAGATAAATAACTTACCTGAATAGAATTCAAAGCAATAGTAATAAGAATGCTAACTGAAAAATGTGTTAAGAAGAGATGTACACATTGAGAATTTTAACAAAGAAATAGAAAATATAAAAAGGATCCAATCAGAGCTGAAGCAGGCAATAACTGAAATGAAAAGTACACTAAAGGGAATTAACAAGAGATTAATTGATACAGTCTTCTGTATCTCTTCTTACACATAAGCAAGCTGGAAGATAGAAATATGGATATCAACCAACCAGAACTTCAGGAAACAAAAACAAAAACAAAACAAAATCATCAACAGAAAAACCTAGCAATTATTTAAAACATGAGTATAGTTTAAGAGGCCACTGGGACAATATTAATCATACTAACATTCACAGTATATAGGTTTTAGAAGGAGAAGAGAAGAACAATAGGTCAAAAATGTATTTGATGAAAATTTGGCTGAAAACCTCCCACACCGAAAAGGGAACAGATATTCAGGGACAGGATGCACAGAGAGTCTCAAACAATATAAACCCAAGAGACTCAAACTGACAGGTAAATAAAATGGGAAAAGTTTATGATAAGAGATAATTGTAAAGGCAGCAAGAAAAAAACAAAGTCAAATTCAGGTGAACCCCCATGAGGCCCTCAGCTGATTTTTCAGCAGAAGCTTTGCAGGCAAGAAGGGAGTGTCATGATATTTTCAAAGTTCTAAAAGAAAAGAAAAAAAAGTCCCTACAACCTAGGATACTCTACCCAGCAAAATTATCATTCAGAATTGAAGGAGAGAAGACAGAGTTTCCCAGAGAAGCCAAAACTAAAAGAGTTCATCAATACTAAACTGATCTTACAAGAAGTGTTAAAGGGTTTACTTAAATGAAAAAGAGAAAGGATACAAAAAGAAAGAAAAAATTACAGGAAGGCAAACTCCTCACTGATAAAAGCAAATGTATAGTAATGGTTGTGTATCAACCACTTAAGCTAGTAGGAAGGTTAAAAACATAAATTGTAAAATGAAGTATAACTATAATAAACAGTCAAGGGGTAGACATGAAGATAAAAAATATGACATTAGCAACACAAAAACTGTGTGTTGGATAAAAATGTAGAGCATTCAGAATGTGTTTGAACCTAAAGGATTATCAGTTTAAAACAAGTAGATGTTGAAATATATAAGCTCCATGGTAACCATAAATCAAAAACCTACAACAAATACACAAAAATGTCAGAGAAAAGGAAACAAACATAACACTAACTAAAATCATCAAACTACAGAGGAAGAAACTAAGAAAAGAAGAGAAGAACAGAGACGAACTACAAAAACAACCAGAAAACAAGTAACAAAATGGCAATAAGTATATACCTATCAATAATCACTTTAAATGCCAACAGACTAATGTTGTAATCAAAAGACATAGGTTAGCTTACTGGATAAAAAAAAAGACACATCTATATCCTGCCTACAAAAGACTCACTTCAGAACTAAAGACACACAGAGAGTGATTGTATCTTTAAAAGAAGATAAAGCTGAAGTAACAATTCTCATAACCGACAATGCATATTTTAAAACAAAGTGTATAGAGAAAAGACAAAGAAGGACATTACACAATCATAAAGAGAAAAATTCAAGAAGAGCCTGTAAGACTTGTAAACATATATATACCTAAAGTAGGGGCATCTAAATATGTAAAGCCAATATTAACAGACATAAAGGAAGAAATTAACAATAATACAATAATAATAGGGGACTTTAGGGAATTCCCTGGTGGTCCAGTGGTTAGAATTAAGCACTTTCACAGCTGGGTCCTGGGTTTAATCCCTGGTCAGTGAACTAAGTTCCTGCAAGCCACGTGGCACTGCCCCCCACAAACAATAATAATAATAGGGAACTTTAACAGGCCCACTTACATCAGTGGACAGATAATCCAGACAGAAAATAATGAGGAAACAGTGGCCTTACATTACACATTAGAACAGTTGGACTTATTAGATATCTATAGAATATTCCATACAAACACAGCAGAATACACTTGTTTTAAGTGCACATGGAACAGTCTTCAGGATAGATCACTTACTAGACAGCAGAACAAGTCTCAACAAATTTATGAGGATAGAAATTATATCAAGCATTTTTTCAAACATAACAGTATGAAACTTGAAATCAATTACAGAAAGAAAAATGAGAAAAACACAAACAAGAGACAAAACAACATGCTACTGAAAAACCAAGAAATCTTCAAAGAAACCAAAAGAAAAATTAGAAAATAACTTGAGAAAAATGAAAATTAACTTTCCAAATTCAATGGGATGTAGCAAAAGCAGTTCTAAGAGGGAAGTCCATAGCAACACAGGACTACCTGAAGTAGCAGGAAAAAAAAGACTCAAAAAAATGTAACCAGCCATCTAATGGAATTAGAAAAAGAAGAACTAATAAAGCTCAAAGTCAGCAGAAGGAATGGAATAACAAAGATCAGAGCAGAAATAAATAAGAGATCAAAAATATACAATAGAAAAATCAACAAAACTACAAACGTATGAGTGGTGTTTTTGAAAAGATAAAAAAAATCGACTTTAATCAGGCTCATTAAGAAAGAAAGTGGACTCACATAAACAAAATATGAAATGAAACAGAGAGACTACAATCCATATAACAAAAATACAATCATAAAAATATAGTACAACTAGTTAAATGCCAACAAATTGGAGACCTATATGAAATGGATAAACTATTATTAGCATACAATCTTCCAAGACTGAATCAAGAAGAAATAGATCATCTGTACAAACCAACTACATGTATTAAAATTGAATCATAAATCGAGAACTCCCAACAATAATGCAGACTCCAACAACTTCACAGATGAAGTCTACCAAATGTAGAAAAAAACTAGACAGCTACATATCAAAGAATGAATTTAGGACATTTTCTCAGACTATGTACAAAATAAGCCCCAAAGGTTTAAAGACCTGAATGTAACATTGGAAACCATCAATCTTCTAAAGGAAAGCATAGGCTATACACTCTGACATAAGTCTTAATTTTTTTTAATCTGTCTCCTCAGGCAACAGAAAGAAAAGCAAAAATAAACAAAATGACCAAATTAAATTTAAAAACTTTTGCACAGCAAAGGAAACCATCAAGAAAATAAAAAGACAACCTAGTGAATAGGAGAAGATATTTTCAAATGATATGACTGATAAGGGATTAATATCCAAATTTTACAAAGAGATCATACAATTCAGTATCAAAGAAGCCAACGATCTGATTTTTAAAATGGGCAGAAGATCTGAATAGACATTTTCCCAAGGAAGACATACAGACTGCCAAAAGGCATGTGTAAAGATGCTCAACACTACTAATCATCAGGGAAATGCAAAACCACGAAGAGATATCACCTCACACCTGTCAGGATGGTTATTTTAATAAGATAACAAATAACACATATTGGTAAGGATGTGGACAAAAGGGAACCCTAGTACACTGTTGATGTGTATGTAAATTGGTGCAGCCACTATGGAAAACAGTATAGAGGTTCCTCAAAAAGCTAAAAATAGAACTACCACATGATCCAGCAATTCCATTCTTGGGAATATATCCATAGTGCATGAAAACCATAATTAGAAAGACATGCACCCCAATATTCATAGCAGCATTATTTAGAATATCCAATATATGGAAGCAACCTAAGTGTACATCAACAGATGAATTGATAAAGAAGATGTGACTATATATACATATATATATATATACACACACACACACACACATACATACATACACACAACGGAATATTATTTGGTCATAATAAAATGAGCTTTTGCCATTTGCAACAACATGAGTGGACCTTTACTATGTTTAGTGAAGTTTAGTCAGACAGAGAAAGCCAAACACTGTATGTTTTCGCTTATTCATGTAATCTAAAAAATGAAACCAACTAAGGAATATAACAAAACAGAAACAGACTTACAGATACAGAGAACAGACTAGTGGTTACCAGTGAGGAGAAGGGGAGGAGGAGGAGCAAGATAGGGAAACGCAATTAAGAAGTACACACTAGGGCTTCCCTGGTGGTGCAGTGGTTGAGAGTCCGCCTGCCGATGCAGGGGACACGGGTTCGTGCCCCGGTCTGGGAAGATCCCACATGCCGTGGAGCAGCTGGGCCCGTGAGCCATGGCCCCTGAGCCTGCACGTCCGGAGCCTGTGCTTTGCAATGGGAGAGGCCACAACAGTGAGAGGCCCGCGTACCAGGAAAAAAAAAAAAAGAAGTACACACTATTATGTATAATATAAATGATACAAATATGTAAAGTATAGCACAGGGAATACAGCCAATATAATATAATATAATAACTTTAAATGGATTATAATCTATCTAATAGTGAATCACTATGTTGTACACCTGAAACTAATATCACATTATAAGTCAACTATACTTCAATAAAAAAGAAAAAAAGAAAAATTTAAACTTCTATACATCAAAGGACACAGTCAACAGAGTGAACAGGCAACCGATAGCCTGGGAGAATAGATCTTCAAATCATATATCTGATAAGCACTTAGTATCTAGAATATATAAATAATTCTTTCAAAGGGCTTAAATAGATATTTCTCTAAAGGAGATATACAAATGGCCAATAAGCATATGAAAAGATGCTCAGCATCACCAATCATTAATGAAATGCAAATCAAATTCACAATGAGATACAACTTCACACTCATTAGAACTGCTACAAAAAAAGCAGAAGAGAGTAGATTTTACAAATTCTCATTACAGGAAAGAAAATTGCAACTACGTATGATGACAGGTGCTAATCAAACATTGTGACAAATATTTTGCAACATATACAAATATCTAATTACAATATTGCTCACCTGAATTGTTATATATTGTAACAATTACAATATGTAATATGTTACACAAGTATACCTTAAAAAAAAAACAAGTTTTGGAGATGATGTTTATGAATTGGACCCCTTGTGCCCTATCCATAGAAATGTATAATGCTGCTGTGCAAAACATTATGGTAGTTCCTCGAAAAAGTAAAACTAGAATTACCGTATTATCCAGCAATTCCACATCTGGGTATATACGTAAAATAATTGAAGAGAGGATCTTGAAGAGATTTGTACACCCTTATTCACAGTATAATTTTTATTTGTTTTTTTAATAAAAATGGATATTTATTTCTCAGAGTCCTGGAGGCAGGGATGCCCAAGATCAAGGTGCTGGCAGATCTGTGTCTGGTGAGGTCGGCTTTCTGATTCATAGACAGCTCTCTTCTTGCTGTACCCTCACATGGCAGAAGGGAAATGGAGTTTTCTGGAGCGTCTTTTTTACTTTTTAATTGAAAAACAGTCGATTTACAATGTTGTGTTAGTTTCAGGTGAACAGCAAAGAGACTCAGTCATATATATATAGATATATATATAGATATATATATATATACACACACACACACACACACACATACATACATATATATTCTTTTTTTAACATTCTCTTCCATTATAGGTTATTAAAAGATATTGAGTATTGCCTCTTGTGCTATACAGTAGGCCCTTGTTGGTTACCTATTTTATATACAGTAGTGTGTATATTTTAATCCCAAACTATTTATTTGTTTGTTTGTTTGTTTTTGGCTGTGTTGGGTCTTCACTGCTGTCCATGGGCTTTCTCTCTAGTTGTGGTGAGCAAGGGCTACCCTTCATTGTGGTGTGTGGTCTTCTCACTGCGGTGGCTTCTCTTGTTGTGGAGCATGGGCTCTAGGCATGCAGGCTTCAGTAGTTGCCACACGCAAGCTCAGTCATCGCAGCATGCAGGTTGTCGAGCACAGGCTCAGTACTTGTGGCTAACAGGCTTAGTTACTCCATGGGATGTGGGATATTCCCAGACCAGGGATTGAACCCATGTCCCATGCACTGGCATGCAGATTCTTAACCACTACTCCACCCGGAAAGTCCTAATATCAAACTCTTAATTGATCACTCTCCCCCATCCATTTTGGTAACTATAAGTTTCTTTTCCATGTTTGTGAGTCTATTTCTGTTTTGCAAATAAGTTCATTGGTATATTTTAGATTGCACATATAAGTGATATCATATGAAATTTCCCTTTCTCTCTCTGGCTTACTTCACTTAGTTATGGTAATCTCCAGGTCCATCCATCCATGTTGCTTCAAATGGCATTATTTCATTCCTTTTTTTATTTCTTTTTGGCTGAGTAATACCACATCTTCTTTATCCACTCATGTGTCAATGGACACTTAGGTTGCTTCCATGCCTTGGCTACCTTAAATAGTGCTGCTATGAACACTGGGGTGTTCATCTTTTCGAATTGTAGTTTTCTCCAGATATATGGCCAGGAGTACCTTTGCAAGATCATATGGTGGCTCCACTTTTAGTTTTTAAAGGAAACTCCATACTGTTATCCATAGTGGCTGTACCACCTTACAGTCCCACCAACAGTGTAGGAGGGTTCCTTTTTCATCACCAGCATTTCGTCTCCAGCATTTATTGTTTGTAGACTTTTTGATGATGACCAGTGTGAGGTGATAACTTGTATTTTGGATTTGCATTTCTCTAAAAATTAGTGGTGTTGAGCATCTTTTCATGTGATATTTGGCCATCTGTATGTTCTCCTTGGAGAAATATCTACTTAGTTCCTCTGCTCATTTTTTGATTGGGTTGTTTGTTTTGTTGATATTGAGCTGTATGAGCTGTTTGTATATTTTGGAGCTTAATCCCTTGTCAGTCACATTATTTTCAAATATTTTCTCCCATTCTGTAGGTTGTCTTTTTGTTTTGTTGATGGTCTCCCTTGCTGTGCAAAAGCTTTTAATTTTAATTGGGTCCCATTTTTATGTTTTTATTTCCATTACTCTAGGAGACAGATCTAAAATGATATTGCTGTAATTTATGTCAAGGAATTTTCTGCCTATGATTTCCTCTAGGAGTTTTATAACACCTGGTCTTAAAATTAGGTCTCTAATTTATTTTGGGCTTATTTTTGTGTACGGTGTTAGTGAATGTTCTAATTTCATTCTTTTACATGTAGCTATCCAGTTTTCCCAGCACCACTTACTGAAGTGACTGTCTTTTCTCCATTTTATATTATTTCCTCCTTTGTTGTAGATTAATTGACCATAAGTATATGGTTTTAATTCTGGGCTTTTATCCTGTTCCATTGATCTATATTTCTGTTTTTCTGCCAGTACTATTCTGTACCATGAAATGACATATTTAAAGTGCTGAAAAAAAACTGTTAATCAAGAATTCTATATCTGGCAAAATTTTCTCAAAAAATGGAGAAGAAATTAAGGCATTCCCAAATAAACTAATCTGAAGGAGTTGATAACTTGTAGAACTGCCCTAAAAGAAATGCTAAAGCGTGTCCTTCAGGTGAAATTAAAGGATAGTAGACAATAAACTGAAGCCATATGAAGAAAAAAGGAACTCCTCTAAAGGTAATTACATAGGTAAATACAAAAGCATGAATCATTCTGCTTTTGGTTTGTAAGATCACTTTTTGATTCCCATATGATTTGAAATACAAGTGCAAAATACAATAATTATGAATTCATAATAATGGATACAAAATATAGAAAGATGTAATTTAGGACAAGAACAACATAAGGAGGGTGGAGATATACAGGGGAAGAATTTTGTGTACAAGATTGTTACCAATTTAGGATGCTAAATGTCATCATCATGGGAACCACGAATAACTAAAATAAATCCAGAAAAAAAATAAAAGCAGAATACAATGGTAAAAAAGAAGAAAAATCAATCAAACAAAAAGAACACTGCACTACAGGAATTAATAAATGGCAAAGATATCAGATATATAGAAAGCAAGAAGCAAAATGGCAGAAGTGATTTCTTCAGTAATCACTTAAATTTTTTGAATTAATTTTTATTGGAGTATAGTTGCTGTACAATGTTGTGTTTGTTTCTACTACACAGCAAAGTGAATCAGTTATACATATACATATATCCCCTATTTTTTGAATTTCCTTCTCATTTAGGTCACCACAGTGCACTAAGTAGAGTTCCCTGGGCTATACAGTATGTTCCCATCAGTTGTCTATTTTATACATAATATCAGTAGTATGTAGGTACCAACCAAATTCTCCCAATTTCTCTAACCCCACCCCTTGCCCCCTTGGTATCCATACATTTCTTTATGTTTGTGTCTCTATTTCTGCTTTGTAAATAAGGACATCTATATCATTTTTCTAGATTCCACATATATGCATTAATATATGATGTTTGTTTTTCTCTTTCTGACTTAATTCACTCTATGACTCTCTCTAGGTCCATCCATGTCTCAGTGAATGACTGAATTTCATTCCTTTTCCATGGCTGAGTAATATTCCATTGTATATATGTACCACATCTTCTTTATCTATTCCTCTGTTAATGGACACTTAGGATGCTTCCATGTCCTGGCTATTGTAAACAGTGCTACTATGAACATTGGGGTGCTTATGTCTTCTTTTTCTTTAACATTTTTATTAGAGTAAAATCGCTTTACGTTTTTGTGTTAGTTGCTGCTGTATAACAAAGTGAATATATATATATATATATATATATATATATATATATCTGCATATCTCCTCCCTCTTGTGTCTCCCTCCCACCCATCCTATCAGACACCTCTAGGTGGTCACAAAGCATAGAGCTGATCTCCCTCTGCTATGTGGCTGCTTCCCACTTGCTATCTACTTTACATTTGGTAGTGTATATATGTAAATGTCACTCTCTCACTTCATCCCTACTTACCCTTCCCCCTCCCCGTGTCCTCAAGTCCATTCTCTATGTCTGCACCTTTATTCCTATCCTGCCCCTAGGTTCTTCAGAACCATTTTTTTTTGGATTCCATATATATGTGTTAGCATATGGTATTTGTTTTTCTCTTCCTTACTTCACTCTGTATGACAGTCTCTAGATCCATCCACGTCTCAACAAATGACTCAATTTTGTTCCTTTTTATGGCTGAGTAATATTCCATTGTATGTCTTCTTTATCCATTTGTCTATTGATGGGCATTTAGGTTGCTTCTATGACCTGGCTATTGTAAATAGTGCTGCAATGAACATTGGGGTTCATGTGACTTTTTTAATTATGGTTTTTTCAGGGTATATGGACAGTAGTGGGATTGCTGGGTCAGATGGTAGTTCTATTTTTAGATTTTTTTTTTACCTGCCACTTAGGTTTATTGTGAGGATTAAATGAATTAATATAAAAAAAAGTATTTAGAACTGGTCTGGCACATACAAAAGCTATGTGTTAGCTATTTCTTTTTATACATCACATTCTTATTAGTCATAAATTTTATACACATCAGTGTATGCATGTCAACCCCAATCACCCAATTCAGCACACCACCATCTCCACCACCCCGTGGTTTTCCCCATTTGGTGTCCATACGTTTGTTCTCTACATCTGTGTCTCAACTTCTGCCCTGCAAACCGGTTCATCTGTACCATTTTTCTAGTTTCCACATACATGCTTTAATATACAATATTTGTTTTTCTCTTTCTGACTTATTTCACTCTGTATGACAGACTCTAGGTCCATCCACCTCACTACAAATAATTCAACTTCATTTCTTTTTATGGCTGAGTAATATCATTGTATATATGTGACACATCTTTTTTATCCATTCATCTGTCGATGGACACTTAGGTTGTTTCCATGTCCTGGCTATTGTAAACAGTACTGTGATGAACATTGTGGTACATGACCCTTTTTGAATTATGTTTTTTTCAAGGTATATGTCGAGTAGTGGGATTGCTGGGCCATATGTTAGTTCTATTTTTAGTTTTATAGGGAAAATCCATACTGTTCTCCACCTCCAAAATATGCAAGCAGCTCATGAATCTCAATATCAAAAAACAAACAAACAACCCAATCCAAAAATGGGCAGAAGACATAAATACATATTTCTCCAAAGAAGACATACAGATTGACAACAAACACATGAAAGGATGCTGAACATCACTAATCATTAGAGAAATGCAAATCAATACTACGATGAGGTATCACCTCACACTGGTCAGAATGGACATCATCAAAAAATCTACAAGCAATAAATGCTGGAAAGGGTGTTGAGACAAGGGAACCCTCTTGTACTGCTCCTGGGAGTCTCTTGAATTATGGTTTTCTCTGGGTATATGCCCATTAGTGGGATTTCTGGGTCATATGGTAATTCTATTTTTAGTTTTCTAGGGAACTTCCATAATGTTCTCAACAGTGGCTGTATTGATTTACATTCCCACCAACAGTGTAGGAGGGTTCCCTTTTCTCCGCACCCTTTCCAACATTTATTGTTTGTAGAATATTTGATGATGGCCATTCTGACCAGTGTGAGGTGATACCTCATTGTAGGTTTGGTTTGTATTTCCCTAATAATTAGTGATGTTGAGCATCTTTTCATGTGCTTTTTGGCCATTTTTAAGTCTTCTTTGGAGAAATGTCTATTTAGGTCTTCTGCCCATTTTTTGATTGGCTTCCTTGTTTTTTGGATGTTGAGCTGCTGCATGAGCTGTTTGTATGTTTTGGATATTCATCCCTTGGCAGTTGCTTCATTTGAAAATAGTTTCTCCCATTATGTGGGTCGTCTTTTTGTCTTGTTTATGGTTTCCTTTGGTGTGCAAATTTTTTAAGCTTAATTAGGTCAAAAAAGTTTATTTGGGTCAAAAAAGATCTTGCTGCAACTATGTCAGAGAGTGTTCAGCCTGGGTTTTTCTCTAAGAGTTTCATAGTGTCTGGCCTTACATTTAGGTCTTGAATCCATTTGAGTTTAGTTTTTGTGCATGGTGTTACAGAATTTTCTAATTTCTTTCTTTTACATGTAGCTGTCCAGTTTTCCCAGCACCACTTATTGAAGAGGCTGTCTCTTCTCCCCTGTATATTTTTGCTTCCTTTCTCATAGATTAGGTGAGCATAGGTGTATGGGTTTATCTCTGGGATTTCTATCCTATTTCACTGATCTATATTTCTGTTTTTGTGCCAGTACCATACTGTCTTGATTATTGTAGCTTTGTAGTATAGTCTGAAGTCAGGAAGTCTGATTCCTCCAGCTCCGTTTTTCTTTCTCAAGATTGCTTTGGCTGTTCTGGTCTTTTGTGTTTCCATACAAATTGTGAAAATTTTTTTGTTCTAGTTCTGTGAAAAATGCCATTGGTAGTTTGATAGGGATTGCATTGAATCTGTAGATTGCTTTCGGTAGTATAATTATTTTCACAATATTGATTCTTCTAATCCAAGAGCATGTTGTATCTCTCAATCTGTTTGTGTCATCTTTGATTTCTTTCATCAGTGTCTTATAGTTTTGTGAGTACAGGCTCTTTGCCCTTTTAGGTAGGTTTATTCCTAGGTATTTTATTCTTTTGTTGGAATGGTAATTAGGATTGTTTCCTTATTTTTTTCCTGCTTTTTCATTGTTAGTGTATAGGAATGCAAGAGATTACTGTGTATTAGCTTTGTATGCTGCTTTACTAAATTCATTGGTAAGCTCTAGTAGTTTTCTGGTGGCATCTTTAAGATTTCTATGTATAGTAACATGTCATCTGCAAACAGTGACAGGTTTACTTCTTTTCCAATTTGGATTCCTTTTATTTCTTTCTCTTCTCTGATTGCTGTGGCTAGGACTTCCAAAATTATGTTGAATAATAGTGTCAGGAGTGCACATCCTTGTCTTCTTCATGATCTTAGAGGAAATGCTTTCAGTTTTTCACCATTGAGCATAATGTTTGCTCTGGGTTTGTCATATATGGCCCTTCATATGTTGAGGTAGTTTCCCTCTATACCTGCTTTCTGGAGAGTTTTATCATAAATGATGTTGAATTTTGTCAAAAGGTTTTACTGGATCTATTGAGAAGGTCATATGGGTTTTTTACTTCAGTTTATTAATATGGTATATCACATTGATTGCTTTGTTTATATTAGAGAATCCTTGTGTTCCTGGGAGAAATCCCACTTGATCATGGTGTATGATCTTTTAATTTGTTGTTGGATTCAGTTTGCTAGTATGTTGTTTGGGATTTTTGTGTCTATCTTCATCAGTGATATTGGTCTGTCATTTCGTTTTTGTGATATCTTTATCTGGTTTTGGTATCAGGCTCATGGTAGCCTCATAGAATGATCTTGGGAGTATTCCACCATCTGCACTTTTTTTTGAAGAGTTTGAGAAGAATAGCATTTAGCTCTTCTCTAAATATTTGGTACAATTCTCCTGTGAAGCCATCTGGTCCTGGACTTTCATTTGTTGGAATCACAGTTTGTGTGTTTGTAATCACAGTTTCAATTTCAGTACTTGTGATTGGTCAGTTCATGTTTTCTCTTTCTTCCTGGTTCAGTCTTGGAAGGTTGTACTTTTCTAAGAAATTGTCCATTTCTACCAGGTTTTCCTGTTTATTGGCATGAAGTTGCTTGTACTAGTCTCTTACGATCCTTTGTATTTCTGTGGTGTCTGTTGTCACTTCTCCTTTTTCATTTCTATTTGTATTGATTTGAGTCTTCTCCATTTTTTTTCTTGATGAGTCTGGCTAAAGGTTTTTCAATTTTGTTTATCTTCTCAAAGAATCAGCTTTTAGTGTTATTGATCTTAGCTATTGTTTTCTTCATTTCTATTTCATTTATTTCTGCTCTTATCTCTATGATTTCTTTCCTTCTATTAACTTGGTGTTTTGTTTGTTCTTCTTTCTCTAGTTGCTTTAGGTGTACATTTAGGTTGTTTCTTTGAGATTTTTCTTGTTTCTTGTGGTGGGATTCTATTACTATAAACTTCCCTGTTAGAACTCCATTTGCTGCATCCCATAAGTGTTGGGTCATCATTTTTTCTTTTTCATAGTTTCTAGGTATTTTTTCCATTTCCTCTTTGATTTCTTCAGTGATCTCTTGGTTATTTAGTAGCTTACTGTTTAGCCTCCATGTGATTATATTTTTTTTACAGTTTGTTTTCCTGTAATTGACTTCTAATATCATAACAATGTGTTTGGAAAAGATGTTTGATATGGTTTCAATTTTCTTAAACTTACCAAGGCTTTATTTTTGACCCAATATATGATGTATCTTTGAGAATATTCCATGAGCACTTGAGAAGAACGTGTATTCTGTTGCTTTGAGGTGGAATGTTCCATAAATATATCAATTAAGTTTATTTGGTCTATTATGTTATTTAAAGCTTTTGCTTCCTTATTTATTTTCTGTCTGGATTATCTATCCATTGGTCTATGTGGGGTGTTAAAAATCGCCCACTATTATTTTGTTACTGTTGATTTCCCCTTTTATGGCTGTTAGCATTTACTTTATGTATTGAGGTTCTCCTATGTTGGGTTCATCGATATTTTCAACTGTTGTATCTTCTTCTCTCATTGATCCCTTTGTCGTTATGTAGTGTCCTTCTTTCTCTCTTGTAATAGTCTTTATTTTAAACTCTATCTTGTCTGATATATGTATTGCTACTCCAGATTTCTTTTGATTTCCATTAGCAGGGAATATCTTTTTCTATTCCCTCACTTTCAGTCTGTACTTGTACTTAAGTCAGAAGTGGGTTTCTAGTAGATAGCATATATATGGGTCTCGTTTTTGTAACCATTCAGCTAGTCTGTGTCTTTTGGTTGGACCATTTAATCCAATTACATTTAAGGTACTTACTGATATGTATGTTCCTATTACCATTTTCTTAACTGTATTGGTTTTGTTATTGTAGGTCTTTTCCTTCTTTCGTGTTTCCTGCCTAGAGTAGTTCCTTTAGCATTTGTTCTAAAGCTGGTTTGGTGGTGCTGAACTCTCTCAGCTTTTGCTTGTCTGTAAACGTTTTAATTTCTCCATCAAATCTGAATGAGATCCTTGCTGGGTAGAGTAATCTTGGATGCAGGTTTTTCTCCTTCTTCATTTTTAATATGTCCTGCCACTCCCTTCTGGCTTGTAGAGTTTCTGCTGAAAGATCAGCTGTTAACCTGATGGGGATTCCCTTGTGTGTTATTTGTTGTTTTTCCCTTGCTGCTTTTAATATGTTTTCTTTGTGTTTAATTTTTGAGAGTTTGATTAATATGTGTCTTGGTGTATTTCTCCTTGGATTCATTCTGTATGGTACTCTCTGTGTCTCCTGTACTTGATTAAATATTTCCTTTCCCATATTAGGGAAGTTTTCAACTATAATCTCTTCAAATATTTTCGCCTTCCCTTTCTTTTTCTCTTCTTCTTCTGGAACCCCTATAATTCGAATGTTGGTGTGTTTAATGTTGTCCCAGAGGTCTCTGAGACTGTCCTCAGTTCTTTTCATTCTTTTTCTTTATTGGGCTCTGTGGTAGTTATTTCCACTATTTTCTTTTTATTTTAATAAAAAATATATTATTAAAAGCCTTGGTAAATATAAGAATATTGAAAATCGTAACACGTACCTTTTCTGACCACAACATTATGAGGCTAGATATCAATTACAGGAAAAGATCTGTAAAAAATACAAACACATGAAGGCAAAACAATACACTACTTAATAACGAAGTAATCACTGAAGAAATCAAAGAGGAAATTAAAAAATACCTAGACACAAATGACAATGGAGACACGATGAACCAAAACCTATGGAATGCAGCAAAAGCAGTTCTAAGGGGGAAGTTTATAGCAATACAATCCCACCTTAAGAAACAGGAAATACCTCGAGTAAACAACCTGACCCTAAAGCAATTAGAGAAAGAAGAAAAAAAAACCCCAAAGTTAGCAGAAGGAAAGAAATCATAAAGATCAGATCAGAAATAAATGAAAAAGAAATGAAGCAAACGATAACAAAGATCAATAAAACTAAAAGCTGGTTCTTTGAGAAGATAAACAAAATTGATAAACCATTAGCCAGACTCATCAAGAAAAAAAGGGAGAAGACTCAAATCAATAGAATTCGAAATGAAAAAGGAGAAGTAACAACTGACACTGCAGAAATACAAACGATCATGAGAGATTACTACAAGCAACTCTATGCCAATAAAATGGACAACCTGGAAGAAATGGACAAATTCTTAGAAATGCACAACCTGCCAAGACTGAATCAGGAAGAAATAGAAAATATGAATAGACCAATCACAAGCACTGAAATTGAAACTGTGATTAAAAATCTTCCAACAAACAAAAGCCCAGGACCAGATGGCTTCACAGGCGAATTATATCAAACATTTAGCGAAGAGTTAACACCCATCCTTCTCAAACTCTTCCAAACAATTTCAGAGGAAGGAACACTCCCAAACTCATTCTACGAGGCCACCATCACCTTGATACCAAAACCAGGCAAGGATGTCACAAAGAAAGAAAACTACAGGCCAATATCACTGATGAACATAGATGCAAAAATCCTCAACAAAATACTAGCAAACAGAATCCAACAGCACATTAAAAGGATCATACACCATGATCAAGTGGGGTTTATTCCAGGAATGCAAGGATTCTTCAATATACGCAAATCAATCAACGTGATACACTATATTAACAAATTGAAGGAGAAAAAACATATGATCATCTCAATAGATGCAGAGAAAGCTTTTGACAAAATTCAACACCCATTTATGATAAAAACCCTGCAGAAAGTAGGCACAGAGGGAACTTTCCTCAACATAATAAAGGCCATATATGACAAACCCACAGCCAACATCGTCCTCAATGGTGAAAAACTAAAACCATTTCCACTAAGATCAGGAACAAGACAAGGCTGCCCACTCTCACCACTCTTATTCAACCTAGTTTTAGAAGTTTTAGCCCCAGTGATCAGAGAAGAAAAGGAAATAAAAGGAATCCAAATTGGAAAAGAAGTAAAGCTGTCACTGTTTGCAGATGACATGATACTATACATAGAGAATCCTAAAGATGCTACCAGAAAACTACTAGAGCTAATCAATGAATTTGGTAAAGTAGCAGGATACAAAATTAATGCACAGAAATCTCTGGCATTCCTATGTACTAATGATGAAAAACCTGAAAATGAAATCAAGAAAACACTCCCATTTACCATTGCAACAAAAAGAATAAAATATCTAGGAATAAACCTACCTAAGGAGACAAAAGAGCTGTATGCAGAAAATTATAAGACACTGATGAAGGAAATTAAAGATGATACAAATAGATGGAGAGATATACCATGTTCCTGGATTGGAAGAATCAATATTGTGAAAATGACTCTACTACCCAAAGCAGTCTACACATTCAATGCAATCCCTATCAAATTACCACTGGCATTTTTCACAGAACTAGAACAAAAAATTTCAAAATTCGTTTGGAAAAACAAAAGACCCCGAATAGCCAAAGCAATCTTGAGAACGAAAAACGGAGCTGGAGGAATCAGGCTCCCTGACTTCAGACTATACTACAAAGCTACAGTAATCACGACAGTGTGGTACTGGCACAAAGACAGAAAGATAGATCAACGGAACAGGATAGAAAGCCGAGAGATGATAAACCCACACACATATGGTCAACTTATCTTTGATAAAGGAGGCAGGAATGTACAGTGGAGAAAGGACAGCCTCTTCAATAAGTTGTGCTGGGAAAACTGGACAGGGACATGTAAAAGTATGAGATTAGATCATTCCCTAACACCATACACAAAAATAAGCTCAAAATGGATTAACGACCTAAATATAAGGCCAGAAACTATCAAACTCTTAGAGGAAAACATAGGCAGAACACTCTGTGACATAAATCACAGCAAGATTCTTTTGGACCCACCTCCTAGAGAAATGGAAATAAAAGCAAAGATAAACAAATGGGACCTAATGAAACTTCAAAGCTTTTGCACAGCAAAGGAAACCATAAACAAGACCAAAAGACAACCCTCAGAATGGGAGAAAATATTTGCAAATGAAGCAACTGACAAAGGATTAATCTCCAAAATTTATAAACAGCTCATGCAGCTCAATAGCAAAAAAACAAACAATCCAATCCAAAAATGGGCAGAAGACTTAAATAGGCATTTCTCCAAAGAAGATATACAGACTGCCAACAAACACATGAAAGAATGCTCAACATCATTAATCATTAGAGAAAGGCAAATCAAAACTACAATGAGATATCATCTCACACCAGTCAGAATGGCCATCATCAAGAAATCTAGAAACAATAAATGCTGGAGAGGGTGTGGAGAAAAGGGAACACTCTTGCACTGCTGGTGGGAATGTGAATTGGTACAGCCACTATGGAGAACAGTATGGAGGTTCCTTAAAAAACTAAAAATAGAACTACCATATGACCCAGCAATCCCACTACTAGGCATATACCCTGAGAAAACCATAATTCAAAAAGAGACCTGTACCAAAATGTTCATTGCAGCTCTATTCACAATAGCCAGGACATGGAAACAACCTAAGTGTCCATCATCGGATGAATGGATAAAGAAGATGTGGCACATATATACAATGGAATATTACTCAGCCATAAAAAGAAACGAAACTGAGCTATTTTTAATGAGGTGGATAGACTTAGGGTCTGTCATACAGAGTGAAGTAAGTCAGAAAGAGAAAGACAAATACCATATGCTAACACATATATATGGAATTTTAAAAAAAATGTCATGAAGAACCTAGGGGTAAAACGGGAATAAAGACACAGACCTACTTGAGAATGGACTTGAGGATACGGGGAGTGGGAAGGGTAAGCTGTGACAAAGTGAAAGAGAGGCATGGACATATATACATTACCAAACATAAGGTAGATAGATAGTGGGAAGCAGCCGCAGAGCACAGGGAGATCAGCTTGGTGCTTTGTGACCGCCTGGAGGGGTGGGATGGGGAGGGTGGGAGGGAGGGAGATGCATGAGAGAAGGGATGTGGGAACAGATGTATATGTATGACTGATTCACTTTGTTATAAAGCAGAAACTAATAAATAAATTAATTAATTAATTTAAAAAAAACAAACACAAAACAATTATGATAATGGTAATAGGAACATACCAATTGATACTTACCTTAAATGTACTGGATTAAATGCTCCAACCAGAAGACATAGACTGGTTGAATGGAAACCATAAAAATAAAAGACTTGTATATATGCTATGTACAAGAGACCTACTTCAGACCTATGGACACATACACAGTGAAAGTGAGGGGATGGAAAAAGATATTGCATGCCAATGGAAATCAAAAGAAAGCTGGAGTAGCAATACTCATATCAGATAAAATAGACTTTAACATAAACAATGTAACAAGAGGCAAGGAAGGACACTACATAATGATCTAAGGGATCAATCCAAGAAGATATAACAATTGTAAATATTTTTACACCCAATATAGGAGCACCTCAATACATAAGGCAAATGCTAACATCCATAAAAGGGAAAATTGACAGTAACACAGTAATAGTGGGGGATTTTAACACTCCACTTACAACTATGGATAGATCATATAGACAGAAAATTAATAAGGAAACACAATCCTTAAATGACACATTAGTCCAGATAGACAATTGATACTTATAGGACACTCCATCCGAAAGCAGCAGAATACACTTTCTTCTCAAGTGCACACAGAATATTCTCTAGAATAGATCACATCTTGGGTCACAAATCAAGCCTCAGTAAATTTTAAAAAATTGAAATTGTATCAAGCATCTTTTCTGACCACAATGTTATGAGATTACAAATCAATTACATGCAAAAAAAAACTACAAAAACACAAACACATGGAGGCTAAACAATATGCTACTAAATAACCAAGAGATCACTGAAGAAATGAAGGAGTAAGTCTAAAAATACCTAGAAACAAATGCCAATCAAAACGTGAAGATCCAAAACCTATGGGATTAAGCAAAAGCAGTTCTAAGAGAGGAGTTTACAGCAATACAATCCTACCTCAAGAAACAAGAAAAGTCTCAGATAAACAGATTAAACTTACACCTAAAGCAACTAGAGAAAGGAGAAAAAACAAAACCCAAAGTTAGCAGAAAGCAAGAAATCATAAAGATCAGAGTAGAAATAAATGAAATAGAAAGGAAGAAACAATAACAAAGACTAATAAAACTAAAAGCTGGTTCTTTGAGAAGATAAACAAAATTCATAAACCTTTAGCCAGATTCATCAAGAAAAGAGGGAGAGGACTCAAATCAATAAAATTAGAAATGAAAAAGGAGAAGTTACAACTGACACCACAGAAATACAGAGGATCATAAGAAAGTACTACAAGCAACTATATGCCCCAAAATGGAAAACCTGGAAGAAATGGACAAATTCTTAGAAAGGTACAACCTTCCAAGACTGAATCAGGAAGAAATAGAAAATATGAACAGCCCAATCACAAGTAATGAAATTGAAACTGTGATTAAAAATATTCCAACAAACAAAAGTCCAGGACCAGATGGCTTCACAGTTGAAGTCTATCAGACATTTAGAGAAGAGTTAACACCTATTCTTCTGAAACTCTTCCCAAAAAATTGCAGCGGAAGGAACACTCCCAAGCTCATTCTACAAGGCCACCATCACCCAGATACCAAAACCAGACAAAGATACAACACACACAAAAATTACAGACCAATATCACTGATGAACATAGATGTAAAAATCCTCAACAAAATACAAGCAGTGTGAATCCAACAATACTTTAAAAGGATCAGACAACTTGATCAAGTGGGATTTATCCCAGGATGCAAGGATTTTTCAATATCCACAAATCAATCTGTGTGATGCACCACATCAACAAATTGAATAAAAACCATATGATCATCTCAATAGATACAGAAAATACTTTTGACAAAATTCACCACCATTTATGATCAAAACTCTCCAGAAAGTGGACATAGAGGGAACAATCCTCACCAAAATAAAGGCAATATGTGACAAACCTACAAGTAACATCACACTCAAGGTTGAAAAGCTGAAAGCATTCCCTCTAAGATCAGGAACAAGACAAAGATGCCCACTCTCACCACTTTTATTCAACATAGTTTTGGAAGTCCTAGCCATGACAATCAGAGAAGAAAAAGAAATAAGAGGAATCCAAATAGGAAAAGAAGAAATTAAACTGTCACTGTTTGCAGATGACATGATGCTACACCGAAAATCCTAAAGACCTTACCAGAAAACTACGAGAGCTCATCGATGAATTCAGTAAATTTGCAGGTTACAAAATTAATATACAGAAACCTTTGCATTTCTATAGACTAACAACAAAAGATCAGAAAGAGAAATTAAAGAAACAATCACATTTACCATTGCAACAAAAACAATAAAATACCTAGGAATAAACTTAACTAAGGAGACAAAAGACCTGTACTCCTAAAACTATAAGATGTTCATGAAAGAAATCAAACATGACACAAACAGATGGAAAGATATACCTTGCCCTTAGATTGGAAGAATCAATATTGTGAAAATGACTCTACTACACAAGGCAATCTACAGATTCAATGCAATCGCTAGCAAATTACCAATGGCATCTTGCACAGAATTAGAACAAAAGAATCTTAAAATTTGTATGGAGACACAAAAGACCCCGAATAGCCAAAGCAATCTTGACAAAGAAAAACGGAGCTGGAGGAATCAGGCTCCCTGACTTCAGACATTACTACAGAGCTACAGTCATCAAAACAGTATGGGACTGGCACAAAATCATAAATATAGATAAATGGAACAGGATAGAAAGCCCAGAAATAAACCCATGCAGGTACAGTCAACTAATCTATGACAAAGGAGGCAAGACTGTACGATGGAGAAAAGGAAATCTCTTCAGTAAATGGTGCTGGGAAAACTGGACAGCTACATGTAAAAAAATGAAATGAGAACATTCTTTAACACCATACAGAAAAATAAACTCAAAATGGATGAAATATCTAAATGTAGGATGGGATACTATAAAACTCTTGGAGGAAAACATAAGCAGAACACACTTTCACATAAATTGCAGCAAGACCTTTTTTTCATCCACCTCCTAGATTAAAAACAAAAATAAACAAGTAGGACCTAATTAAACTTGAAAGCTTCTGCACAGCAAAGGATACCATAAACAAGACCAAAAGACAACCCTCAGAATGGGAGAAAATATTTGCAAATGAAGCAACTGACAAAGGATTAATCTACAAAGTATACAAACAGCTCATGGAGCTCAATATCAAAAATCAAACAACCCAATCAAAAAAATGGGCAGAAGACCTAAATAGACATTTCTCCAAAGAGGACATACGGATGGGAAACAAACATATGAAAAGATGCTCAGCATCAGTAATTATTAGAGAAATGCAAATCAAAACTACAATGGAGTATCACCTCAAACCGGTCAGAATGACCATCATCAAAAATTCTACAAACAATAAGTGCTGGAGAGGTTGTGGAGAAAAGGGAACCCTCTTGCACTGTTGGTGGTAATAGATTTGGATGGACGTTCCTTAAAAAACTAACAATAGAGTTACATATGATCCAGCAATACCACTCCTGTGCATATATTTGGGGAAACCTCAAATTCAAAAAGACACATGCAGCCCAATGTTCACAGCAGCACTATTTACAGTAGCGAGGGTATGGAATCAACCTAAATGTCCATCAACAGAGAAATGGGTAAAGAAGATGTGGTGTATATATATATATATATATATATATATATATATATATATATATATATATGCGAGGGTATGGAATCAACCTAAATGTCCATCAACAGAGAAATGGGTAAAGAAGATGTGGTATATATATATATATATATATATATATATATATATATGATGGAATATTACTCAGCCATAAAAAGGAACGAAATTGGGTTATTTGTAGAGATGTGCATGGAAATAGAGACTGTCATACAGAGTGAGGTAAGTCAGAAAGAGAAAAACAAATATTGTATACTAATGCATATATGCGGAATCTAGAAAAATGGTACAGATGATCTTGTTTGTAAAGCAGATATAGAGACACAGGCGTAGAGAACAAACATATGGATACCAAGGGGAACGGGGGGTGGGATGAATTGGGAGATTGGGACTGACATATATACACTTTTGATACTATGTATAAAATAGATAACTAATGAGAACCTACTGTATAGTGCAGGGAACTCTACTTGATGCTCAGGGGTGACCTAGATGGGAAGGAAATCCAAAAAAGAGGGGATATATGTATATGTATAGCTTATTCACTTTGCTATATAGTAGAAACTAACACAACATTGTAAAGAAAGTATACTCCAATCAATTTTTTTTTTAAAGAAGAGGTAATGGGGCTTCCCTAGTGGCCCAGTGGTTGAGAGTCTGCCTGCCAATGCAGGGAACACGGGTTCGTGCCCGGGTCAGGGAAGATCCCACATGCCACAGAATGGCTAGGCCCATGAGCCGTGGCTGCTGAGCCTGTGCGTCCGGAGCCTGTGCTCCGCAATGGGAGAGGCCACAAGAGTGAGAGGCTCACGTACCGCAAAATAGGATGAATGGATAAAGAAGATGTGGCACATATATACAATGGAATATTACTCAGCCATAAAAAGAAACGAAATTGAGCTGTTTGTAGTGAGGTGGATGGACCTAGAGTCTGTCATTCTGTGAAGTAAGTCAGAAAGTGAAAGACAAATACCGTATGCTAACACATATATATGGAATCTAAGAAAAAAAAATGTCATGAAGAACCTAGGGGTAAGAGAGGAATAAAGACACAGACCTACTAGAGAATGGACTTGAGGATATGGGGAGGGGGAAACATAAGCTGTGACAAAGCTAGAGAGTGGCAATGGACATATATACACTACCAAACGTAAAATAGATAGCTAGTGGGAAGCAGCTGCATAGCACCGGGAGATCAGCTCGGTGCTTTGTGCTAGGGGGGTGGGATATGGAGGGTGGGAGGGAGGGAGACGCAAAAGGGAAGAGATATGGGAACATATGTATATGTATAACTAATTCGCTTTGTTATAAAGCAGAAACTAACACAGCATTGTAAAGCAATTATACTCCAACAAAGATGTAAAAAAAAAAGAAGAAGAAGAGGTAATGTAATATTTCATTCAGATGTCTATTCTGTGAATCAGGACATGAGTTCTGGGGTGTCAGAGATGAACTAGATCTGCATGATGGGGCCCCAAAGAGCTCACAATCTAGCATGTAGGAAAGAGAGTAAACAGTAAACCAGTAAACAGAGAGCTCTCACCCAGTTTGTTAAGTGCTCTGACAGAGCCATGCAAAAGAGCAAGGAGGAAGGAAAGACTAACTAAGCTTGGGGTGATCTCAGATGGTTTCTTGGATAAAGCAGCATTTGTACCAGTCTTTATAGGAAGGCAGGACTTTTACTGGCAGACATGGAGTGTGGGAGAGGGGAACAAAGACATTCCAGGTAGAGGAAGAGTTTGAGCAAAGGTATAGCATTGGCAGGAGGCAGAACATGAGTCATCCACTGTGACTGAGGCCTGTGAGGCTGTCAGGGGCCGACTGTGAAGGGCCTTGAATGATAGGCCAAGAAGCTTGGATTTAAACCTGCAGGCCAAGGGAACCCTTGGTGGCTATAAATATGGTCAGCTTTGCCTTTGAAACATGACTCTGAGGGCCTCTGTGCAGGTGGAGCAGGTGGGAAGCAGGTGCATTAGAGCAGAGACCCATCTGCCACCGTCCCATGTGCCCCTATGCTCAGCAGAGGCTCCTCAGAGCCTGCAGTCCTACAGGAACCCCTCCTTCTTCCCTTCTCTTCTGCCAATGTTCTACTCCTCCCACGGGACACACCCAGCTCCAATACACCCTATCTGGAAGCTTTCACTGCCTTCCAGTAGGTGATTTCCTCTGTGAGGCCCCTCAGTACCCTGCTTGGGATTCTTCAGTGATATGTTGTATTCTTACGCATCCCAGCCAGATGGAGAAATCTTCAAGGACAGGTTGTGAATCTCATCCAGTTTTGCATCTCCAGTGCATAGTATGGGTTTTGGCACATGGAAAACCACTGGGCAACTCTTCACCAGTGAATTAGAGAAAGAGAAAGTACATGAAGAGAAAGAAGAAATGGGAGAAGGGGAGGAGAATACTTGCAGAGAGGGAGGGAAGGGGACAGAGAGATAGGGTGTTGTTATGGTCAAGGGAAATAAGAGGAAGAGCGTGGAGGAGAGCACAGGGCCAATGTGGGTTCTTTCTTCTTCCCATCAGTAGCACCAAGTATCAGACCTGCCACAGTGAGTGTCAGGCTTTGGAATCAACCAGAGGTGGGTTCATATTCTGGTTCCATTACTTAGTGACCATGTGCCTTTAGACAAGACACATCACCTCTTGGGCATTAATTTCATCAACTGTGGAATGGTGATAATACTAGTTCTTCCTACATGGGTGTTTTAGAACTTAAGAATAGAGTCTGTCATACAGAGTGAAGTAAGTCAGAAAGAGAAAAACAAATATCGTTTGCAAACACATATATATGGAATCTAAAAAACAAACAAAAAAAGGTTCTGAAGAACCTAGGGGCAGGACAGGAATAAAGAGGCAGACGTAGAGAATGGACTTGAGGACACGAGGAGGGGGAAGTGTAAGCTGGGATGAAGTGAGAGAGTGGCATGGACATATGTACACTACCAAATATAAAATAGATAGCTAGTGGGAAGCAGCCGCATAGCACAGGGAGATCAGCTCTGTGCTTTGTGACCACCTAGAGGGGTGGGATAGGGAGGGTGGGAAGGAGACGCAAGAGGGAGGGGATATGGGGATATATGTATACGTATAGCTGATTCACTTTGTTATACAGCAGAAACTAACACAACATTGTAAAGCAATTATACTCCAATAAACTTAAAAAAAAAATAGGTGTGAGTTCTTTGAGGGCAGGGATCCAACATCCAACAAGGACCTTGGCACAACTGTGTGCTCAACAAATAATTACTGACTGAGTGAGCAAGTGAATGCCCAAGAAGAAGTGTTTTCTACACTGGGGAGCAGTGCTCCATTCCACAAGAGAGAGAGGCGAAGCACTTGTGTCCCAGTGTACCAGTAAAGGAGGAACACAGTCCCAGTAAAAATTTTTAGCTAAGTTGATATACGTTAAAAGCATCAATAGTCATTGGGGGATAAATAAAACTTTTGGTAGACTTTCTTAAATTTACTGATTTTATTCTGAATTACATATGATGTAGGGGGCACCCTAACTTTTAGCGTTTAGAGACTCTAAATGTCTTAATTTGGTCCTACTTAAGCAATAGAAATTAATATGATCTAGTCCCCTACCCCAGAGCAGCTCCTGGGACGAGAGACCCAGACACACAACACACTACAACAACACACTATGTGACTAAGGTTGGCATAGAGGGGTCTGTAGGAAGCATTGGTTTGGGAGCCCAGAGAAACACAGTCCTCCTAGGGGGAACAGATGAATCAAATAGGAATGAGGATACAGGGTGGGGGATAGAGAAATCAAAAGGAGAATAGAAAAGAATGATTGTCGAATAAAAGGTAGTAAGCAGAAAAGAGTTCACATTGGGGAGAAAGGAAAGCTGGAAGTAGGGAGTGAGGGGGGAGGCTGACAGGCAGGGAAGGCGACCCTGTGGAGGCGGAAAGAGGCAGGATCACTTCCGGCTGGGGAGGGGGAGCAGATAGGCTCAGACCTAAGAAGAGGCTTGGAGAGAGCAGACGCCTTCTGGACAGGAGAGGTGAGCTAAAGTGCCCTGCTTTACTGAAGACCTTGTGGGGGCCTCCAGGCTAGGGTTTGACGTGCTTGACTCCACACACCCCTAAGGTTTGAAGGAAACCTGCTAGAGGTTCAGGAGCTAACCGCATAAAAGTGGTCGGGTTTAGAGGTGTCTGGACTCGGTTTGCAAGGGAGAAAGGAGGGGGGGCAGCATCCCCTTTGGGCAACGGAAAGAGAGATCTGGACTCAGTTAGGGCTGCAGGAAGGAGGGATTCAGACCCGTTTGGGACTGCAGAAAAGAGAGATGGAGAAATGGTTCAGGCCGTAGAAAGAATGGAACACGATCCAATTAGGCAGGGAGATAGGCAATGGGAGGCTTCGTTTAAACTGGAGAGAGGTCGCAGGACCTGGTTTGGGCCACAGAAAGTAGAGATTGGGAGCTAGAAAAAGTAAGGGGCAGAATCCTTATTATATATCTGAAATGACCTGGCTCAGAGGGGAGAAAAGAGGGGCTAGGACCTGGTTGATACCGGTTTGAAAAGAAAGGGGCAGAACCTGGTAGCATTTGGGAAGGATTACACAAAAGCCTAATACCATAGAATTTGTGGGTGGGGTAACCATGTTGCAGTAAGGGCAGGATGGTCACTTTCAGACGTGGACGAAGGGGTGCGGTGTTGCGGAAGGGGCGGTGCAGGCACTTACCGCAGAGCGGAGGGAGGGGGCATATAAAGAGAAGAGAAGGTGCGGAGTACAGCAGAGCGGAGGGAGGGGGCGTTTGGGGACGGGGCGGTGCGCTGCGTGGCTGTACTGCAGAGGAGAGGTGTATGGTGTTGGGGAAGGGGCGGAACGAAGAGGTGCTGCAGAGCGGAGGGAGAGGGACCGGTGTTGGGGGAAGGGTTGGAATGAGACGAGATGCAGTTAGAAAGAGTGGGTCAGGAGTGGCGTCAAGATGTTCTGCTGCTCTGAGGGCAGAGGGCTTATGTGGGATTGAGGTGGTCAGGCTGTCCAGTCCACCAAAGCACTTGCGCGCTGAGCGCCTGCGGTTGCCCTCACGCCTCTGTTTGATATGCATGCGCACTACCGAATTGCGGTAAGGGTGTTTGTAGGGTAAAGGGGCAGGATCGAGAGCTGACTTGCAGTTTCTTGGAGGCAAAAGGAACTAGGATTTGGAAGCCAGATGGTCTGGGTTTCTAGGTATGAGAACCCAGTAGTTGAAGGGTTTGGGGCCCAAGGTTTGATCAGAACCCCCTCCTTCAGGATTGGCAGGAGACCTGATGAATGTCCACCTCCCTCTTATTCTTTCCTGACTCAGGCCCTTTCTCGGCCTTCCAGAAAAATGGATAGGAGTAATGACTCCGATTATAAGATGCCCCCGCTCCAGGTGAGGCCCCTCTGCATTCTTGGCAGGCCATCTGCCCTATTCTGAGTTCATTTAAGGCTGTTGAACCCCTACCACTCTGTAGTTGCATAATTTCCTGCCTAACCTGTTTCAGTCCTCCCCTGCATGGTGGAGGAGGAGGTGAAGAAAACCTGCCTATTTCTTGCTCCCTTCCTCTTCCTTCACCCTCCCGTTCAATCAGTCACCATTCAGAGGAGAGGGAGGTTTTGTAGAAAGGGTGGGTTGTAGGGAGGCCAGGTGGCTCAGCACGTTATAATCTTAAGTGTGTAGGGCCCTCTGCCTCCCCCTGGGAGCCTGGGGCTTCACTTCCCTCCAGATGTACAGGCTGAGACAACAGAAGAAGATAGTGTCTTGCTGATGCATACCCTCTTATCATCAACCAAGGACCCCCTGGCTATGGACCCACCAGTTGCCAACCAGCCTAAGAAAAGCAAGACCAAGAAGGCCCCTATTAAGGCTATCACTAAGACAGTACGCGCTGCCCCTCCAGTTCCACCTGCCAATGTGATTACCACCAACAAGCCTAAAATAACTTTTCCGGCTTTAAACCTGCCAATCATCCCCCAGATCAACCAGGCTTCAGCTACCACTGAGGTAGCCAATACTCAGGCTTCTTCATTCACCGCTCAGCCTAAGAAAGCCAACAAGACAAAGAGAGTTACTGCTAAGGCAGCCCGAGGCTCCCAATTTCCAACTGGCAGTGAGAGTGTTACTACACAGATCAAGTTACCCTTGCAGGCCCTAAACGTGCCAGTCATCCCACAGACTATCCAGGCTCCAATTGCCACTGAGTCAGCCAATTATCAAGCCTTGTTAGCCTCCATCAAGCCTAAGAAAGCTCTCAAGGCTAAGAAGGCTAACAATAAGGCCATAGCTAATGCCACTGAGATCTCACTGGCTCCATCCACCAGCTACACAGCTACCACCCAAGGCCAAATTACCTCCATCCAAACTAAGAAAGCCTCCAAAGCCAAGAAAGCAACTGTAAAGGGCACAAATACTGACACTGAACTCCTAGAGGCCCCAGATGCCACTGAGACAGCTACCAGGCAGATTGAGGCCTCAGCAGCAGCTATCTGGCCCAAAAAATCCAAGGTCAAGAAGGCTTCCTATAAGGGCCCAAATCCTCCCTGTGAGATCTCTGAGGCCCCACCTGCCAGTCAAATGGTCACAAAACAAGCCCTAGCAGCCACCCTCCGGGTCAAGAGAGTGTACAGGGCTCGGAAGGCTGACACTAAAGCCCAGACAAGTGAAAACCAGACTCAAATTGACAAAGGGGCCCAGGTCAAGATGGCTACCCCTCAGATCAACATAAGTGCCCTTGAGACTCAGGTTGTTGCTGCTGTCCAGGCCCTGGCAGATGACTACCTGGCTCAGTTGAGTCTGGAGCCCACAACCAGGACCCGGGGCAAGAGGAACTGAAAGGTGAGATCTCTGACATCACCATCCTTAACTCTGTACTTCTTTTCCATTCCTATCCACCTGGTTTGTTCACTTGTTCTTTTAAGTTTACTGAGCCAGTCCCTGCATTCACATAGGCTGTGAGAGATGCTGAGAGGAATGTGATATAGTTCCTGCTGCTTGGCAGTTCAAAGATTGGTGGGGAAATAAGACATCCATACACTTAGCTACAAACTGGATATAATTCAACTTGTATTTATCAATACATAGTAGTTAGCATGCACCAGGCTTTGTGTTGGGTATAGTCACACAGGTTATGCTTTTATGTTTTAAAGTAACTCTTACCAGCTAGGTCCCAGTGTTACAGATAAGAAAACCAAGTCCCAGAGAGGTGAAGTGACTTGTTGAAGGGGTACAGCTAGTAGAGCCAGTGGTGGCCAAAAGAAGAGGAAGAACCAGACCCTGCCCTTGGGTTGCTCCTGTCTTGGCAGGGAAATGAAACACCTGCCCGGAAGACAATGAAAGACAAATCTAGAACTCAGTGTGGATAATGTTAAGGTCAGGACCCCTACAGGGAGGGTTTAGGGGACTTTCAGGAACAGGCAGGGTGAGGAGACAGAGCCATCTCTTTCACCTGGTTATTTTGGACCTTCCTTCTTTCTGATGATGCAGTCCAAGCATCTGAACGGGGATGAGAGAGGTGGTGGTAGTTATAGGTGGATTCCATGGGGCCAGAGGCCTCCGCTATCCCAAGATGTGGCCACTTTGCAAGAAAGGGTAAGAATCCAATGCTGCCCAGTCTCTTCTCTTCTTCACCTGCCCTCTTCTCTGTCATTCTTCCAAGTTTTATGAAAACATACTGAGATCTTCCCATATATTCCTCTTCTCCCAGGCAAATAAGTTGGTGAAATACCTGTTGGTTAAGGACCAGACAAAGATCCCCATCAAGCGCTCAGGTAGAGTCATACCAACCCTCCTCCCTGAGCTCTCCTTTCTACTCCTCTCTCCTCCCTGCCCTGGGGGTAGCCATTTAGTTTTATGGCCTCTTCATTCTCTCATCTATCCTCCCCTGCCCTTTTCACACTCTGTCATGGCTGGCATCTCCCACTAACACAGTTCAGGACTCAGACTACACTAACCCCATAGGGCTGGCAAAAGGGCTGCAGCTCTGTGGCTCCTTCTCAGCCAAGCTGCTCCCACCTCTCCCTTCCTGCAGTCATGCTGAAGGATGTCATCCAAGAATATGATGAATATTTCCCAGAGATCATTGAACGAGCAAGCTATGCTCTGGAGAAGGTGAAAGGACATCCTCTGTGGGATGGGCACAATGGGGAAGTCTTGAATGGAACAAAGATGTACACGTCCCTTTGGGGGGGCCACAGAGACTCCCTAATCCAGCCCCATCACTGTGCAAATGAGCAGACGATGGCCTACGGAGGGACGTAGGCTAGCCTCAGGTCACACAGCAAGTACAGCTAGGACCCAAGCCACCCAGCTTAGTCCTGGCTTCTGTCTACTGCTGGACATGTCCTGTAGTATATTTCAGATGCTCACCTCTCCCTTCCATCCTCCATTCTCTGTCTCCCTAGAGTCCCATTAAGCATAAAGACTATTTTGATAACAATAGTACATTTGTTACCTGTTTGCTGTGTTAGTTAAGTGCTTTACATGCATTATTTCACTGCCTAGGCTGAATTTTGCGACCTCACAGGCTATTCTTTTATTTGGCAGATGTTTCGAGTCAATATGAAGGAAATTGATAAACAAATTAGCTTGTATATTCTCATCAGCATTCAGGAACCCTCTGCAGGCATCCTGGGAACGTAAGCTGGGAAAGGGCTGGGATGGGAGGGAGGCTTCTGCTTTTGTCCATGGTACTACTCCATCCCTGTCCTCTCCCCACATCCCCTAGGAAGTCAAGAAAGACAGAGCCTAAAAACCCCTTTTCCATATCCCACACGTAGTTGGAGCCCTACACATAGTAGTGGTGCCTGATTATGATTGATTGACTGGAGGGTGTAGAAGCCTGGGGCAGGTCATTCCTACTGTCAAGTTTTCTGTATCTACTGAAGCTTCTCTGTTGTTTCTTGTCTCTTCCTATTGATCTTGGTAGAGTGGTTCTCAAGGAAGGGCTTCCTGGTATGGGTGAATCAATGAGGGTTGAAGGGCAGGAACATCAGTGGGGCCATGCCTAGAATTCTTTTGGAGCTGAGGGGTCTGGAAGAGAAAGAAGGGACTCATATTGGCTGGGTGTCCGGGTTGTAGTGGGTTGACAAATACAAGTACAATTCTATCCTCTCAGCAACCTGGGGAGAGGAGAATGTGATTTTCCCATTTTATAAATAGGAGAGTCTAAGTGCCTTGCCCAGGGTCACATAGAGCTTGAAGCATAGACTGGGCAGAATTCTCTCATATCTGAAGAATCTGGGAGAAGCTAACCTAGTAGGCTGGCTGGCGTGTATTTTTCTGCAGATGGCTGCTGGATGTAAACCTTCTCTCTGTCCTGTTATTTCCCTAGGAACAAGGACACACCCAAACTAGGTCTTCTTATGGTGATTCTGAGTGTCATTTTTATGAATGGCAACAAGGCCAATGAGGGTGAGTGGCTGGGCTGGCAGCTGAATGGGGGTCATGGTCGGAATTCCACATGTTCATTTTCTATCCCTGTTTCCTTTTGCCTCCCCTTGCAGCTGTCATCTGGGAGGTGCTGCGCAAGTTGGGGCTGCACCCTGGGTATGATTGGGCTCTGTCAGCACTTGCTGTCCGTGTTGTCCTTTGGCAGGAGAGGATGGTCCCAGGATTGCATCAGCCTGGTGGTCTGGTGGAGTGGGCGGGGTTGCTGGACTGGGTAGAGGGTCCAGGGCTCTGACCTGGATGGATGGGGAAATGGTCCTGAACTCTCTGCTTCCCCTTTCTCCTATGTCATTTTTCTGTTCTAAGCTGATATATAAGATAGACCTTCAGGGCATTCTGATAAAGAACCATCTGGCCTCAACTGCCTGCTTCTAGTGACCATGTGTTCATTACTTTCCTGAGTTCATTGAGATGGTCTTATGTACTAGAGAGGTCTCTTCCATGTTGGGAAATGCCTCTGCTCCCATGTGGGAAGTTCTGATCTTGGTTCATGGGTTATTTTTCCCATTGTTAAGGTAAGCCACTCGCTCTTTGGGGAAGTGAGGAAGCTCATCACAGACGAGTTTGTGAAGCAGAAGTAAGTGGTGCTTTGGGGCTTTGTCAGGCCATGAAGTGTTCTGAGTGTGCTGGTCTGGTCCAGAAAGTGCTTGATTGCCCTTTTCTTACACTACCTTTAGAGGTATGGGTATCCTATTCCCTAGGACTAAGTCCATGGTGGACCATACCAGGGCTGGGCCAGACCAAACACAAGGCCCTTGCTATGGGGTGTGCTCAGACCAGAATGCCCAAAGAATGGCTCCTCTGTTTACAACACACCCGATAGAAACTTGGGTTTACTCCTCACAGGTGGCAGGATACTTTGGCCTCCCTGTGACACCATGCCCTATACATGCATCCCCTGCAACACCAAGTGACTACTTTGCACAGGGCCAATGGGAAATGGCCCAGTATTGGAGGTCAAGACCATGAACTGTGTTTTGGAGTGAGTCTAGGGAAGGAGGGCCTTGGAAATCCTTCTCCAGGAGCTGAGTTTAGTTTGTCTTTGAAGGAGGTTGCCACCTGGTCCCAAGTGGCTAGACAACAGGTTTGCTTGGTTAGAAGCAAGTTTCATTTCCTTTCTTCAAGGTACCTGGAATACAAGAGGGTCCCCAACAGCAGACCACCTGAATTTGAGTTCTTCTGGGGCTTGTGCTCCTACCATGAGACTAGCAAGATGAAAGTTCTCAAGTTTGCATGCAAGGTAATAGGAGAGCTGCCCTGACTTGGCATATTAAGGGTACAGAACGTCCCTGGCTGGGGTAGGCAGTGTACAGCGATGGGCAGGTATAGGGCAGTCTGAAGTTCATATGTAAGCATATGGAACTTCATTTATGTCCCAGAATGCTGCTTGACGTAAAGTTTACAATGTTTCATTCATTGTTCATACTTCGTGTTAGTCTCCTCAACTGCCATAACAAAATACTATAGACTGGGTGGCTTAAACAACAGAAATTTATTTTATCATAGTCCTGAAGGCTGGAAGTCCTAGATCAAGGTCCAGCAGGGTTAGTTTCTAGTGAAGCCTCTCCTCCTGGCTTGCAGATGAATACCTTCTTGCTGTGTCGATGGTGGAGAGAGAGTTTCTTCTTATAAGGACACTAATCCTATTGGATCAAGGACCCACCATTATGACCTCATTAAACTTTGCTTCCATAAAGGCCTACCTCCAAAATATAGTCACATTCGAGGTTTATACTTCAAAATATGAATTTTGGGGGGACACAAACATTCAATCCACAACATACTCTCTTATCGTTTCCCATATTACAGATGAAGACACTTAGGCTCAGTGAGATTAAGTAGCTTGTCCAAGGTCACACAGCACCTAAGTTATCGAACTGAAATTGGATCTCAGGACTGACCCATGATAGAGTCCCAACAACTAAGACTTTTTTTTTTAATGCTACTATTAGTTTTATACAAAGCCCATGGTAGGTATTTAATACATAATTACAAACGTTATTTTTCTTATAACGATTGGAATTCTCATTTCAGGTGCAGAAGAAAGACCCCCAAGGACTGGGCCGTGCAGTACCGGGAGGCAGTGGAGATGGAAGTCCAATCTGCAGCTGTGGCTGTAGCTGAGGCTGAGGCCAGGGCTGAGGCAAGAGCCCAAATGGGTATTGGAGAGGAAGCTGTGGCTGGGCCCTGGAATTGGGATGACATGGATATTGACTGCCTAACAAGGGAAGAGTTAGGCGGTGATGCTCAGGCCTGGGGCAGATTTTCACTTGAAATTGAGGCCAGAGCCCAAGAAAATGCAAATGCCAGCACCAACACTGACTTCAGCAGAGGAGCTAGCACCAGGGCTAGCTATAGCGATGGTGCTAGTATTAGCTTCAGTGGTGTACCCAACCCCAATAACGTCTTTGGTGGCAGAGCTGGCATCAGCTTTGGTGGCACATGCAGCACCAGTGCCAGCTTCAGCAGCGTAGCCAGCATTTGCTTTGGTGGCACACCCAGCGCTTGCTCCACTTTCAGTGGTGGAGTCAGCGTTAGCTTTGGTGGTACAGCCAGCACCAGCTCTCGTTTCAGCAGTGAAACCAGCATTAGCTTTGGTGGCACACCTTGCACCAGTACCAACTTCAGTGGTGGGGTCAGCTCTGGTTTCAGTGGCCCACTCAACACCGGTACAAGTTTCAGTGGTGGAGCCAGCTCTGGCTTTGGAGGCATACTCAGTACGCCTGCTGGCTTCGGTGATGCACTCAGTATGAGCACCAGCTTTGGCAGTACACTTGGCACCAGTGCAGTCTTTAGTGGTGTGCTTAGCACCAGCACTGGCTTTGGTGGCACACTCAGCACTAGTGTCTACTTTGGTGGCTCTCCCAGTTCCAGTACCAGATTTGGTGGCACACTCAGCACCAGTGTCTGCTTTGGTGGCTTTCCTAGCACCAGCTCTGGTTTTGATGGTGTACTCAGTACCAGTGTCTCCTTTGGTAGCTCTTTCAGCAATAGCACTGACTTTGGTGGTACACTAAGCACCAGCTTCTGCTTTGGTGATTCTCCCAGCACTAGTGCCAGCTTTGGTGGTACACTCAGCACCAGTCTTGGCTTAGGTGGTGCACTCAACACCAGTGCTGGTTTTAGCAGTGCTGTCAGCATTAGCACTGGCTTCAGCAGTGCACCCAGCACCAACTCTGGCTTTGGCAGTGTGTTCAGCACCAGTACTGACTTCAGTGGGGCGCCTAACACCACTACTGACTTTGGCAGTGCTCCAGCACCAGCATTGGCTTTGGTGGAGCCCCCAGCACCAGCTTCTGCTTTGGCAGTGTGTCTAACACCAACCTATGCTTTGGTGGCCCTCCTAGTACAAGCACCTGTTTTAGTGGTCCTATCAGTGCCAGTTTTGGTGATGGACTCAGCACCAGTGCTGGTTTCAGCTTTTGTGATGGGTTAAGCACCAGCACTGGATTTGATGGTGGACTGAACACCAACTCTGGCGTTGGTAGTGGACTGATCTCCAGTGATATCTTTGGTGGTGGGCTGGGCAGCAATGCTGGTTTGGGCAGCACACTTGGCACCAGTGCTGACTTTAGTAGTGGCCTCAGCATCAGTGACGGCATTGGCGGTGGGCCTAATACCAGCTTCGATGGAAGACTGAGCACCATCATTGGCTTTGGCAGTGGTTCCAACACCAGCACTGGCTTTACTGGTGAACCCCACACCAGCACCGGCTTTATTGGTGGACCCACTTCTACTGTTGGCTTTGGCAGTGGATTGAGTACCGATGCTGACTTCAACGGTGGACCAAGCAGCAGTGCTGGCTCTGGCGGTGGACCGAGCAATGCTGTTGGCTTTGGTGGTGGAGCCACCAGCCTTGGTGCCTGTAGCTTCTCCTATGGCTAGTGAGGTTTCAGGTAATTACAACATTTTCATATCCAAGGCCGATGGGGATGGGTATAAGAGCTGGGAGGTGTTATAAGAAACCCCAAGGTGGGAGGGCAGGATGGGGAGATGAGCACAATGAAGGAAGTATGAGAAAATAGTATATTTGGTGCTAAAATGTGTTTCTGTTTGGTGTTTTGTTTTCAGATTTATTTCGCATGTTTACAGATACTGCTAATGAATTGCAGCAGTCCTTCCCATGGAGCCAAGGTACATCCTTGGAATCTTTGTCCACACAGCAATCTAAGCAGATATTACCAATCAGCTGAGGGTGACACACTATGAAAAAATCTGTTTGCCAATCCTGCTTTGTTGTTTGCTTTCTGTGTCTTGTCATATTTGATATGAGTTACATTAAATTTGAAAAATGAATTGCAGTTTGTTCTGTCTTTTAATGTGCCTAAGTTGTTGTGAGTGACATTTTGGGTTCATAGAAGAGCTAGAAATCAGCATAGCTCTTTGGGGAAGGTGGGCTCCAGCTTTAGGCTAAAAGGCAAGTATGACTTCAGTGGGGTAGAGATGTGGGGAAAGCATAGCAGGCAAGGGGATAATACCTTAAGTCAGGATCTAGAAGGGGAAAGCCTGGAACAGAAGGCAAAGGGAGACAGTTCTGGAGAGTAAGTATAGATTCATTTTGAGATATTTGTGTAAGAATGGGAGGGATATAGAGGGACGTAACTAAATGTGGACATGGGAACAAGGGAGGATTTTCTTGGGATAGGAGAGAGACCTGAGCATGTTGCATAGACTGTGGGGGCAAAAGCCAATAGAGAAGGGCAGGATATCGATATGGAATAGTCAGGAACTGACTGAGTCAACCCATCCTTGGGGAGGTGGGATGGATAGAATACCAGAGAAGAGAGGGTGACCCTGACTTTGAACAGGATTTAAGGGTGGCTCTAGAAGGAGATAAATGTAGATTTGCTTCAAGCAGTGATCCCAATAAAAAAGGCGATGTGGATTATACTAGGTTTGGGTCTTGCTGGTGGTTGTGATGGAAGGACAAACAAAGGCAGGGGGTGTATGAGTCTGTCTCTTCGCAACTGGGTTGCTGCTATCTGCCCACAGTAGCTGCATGGAGATTGGCTGAAGAGATAGAATGTAGGATCCAAGCTGGCCAGGTATGGAAGAACAGTGAAGAGGAAGAGGACTGGTGGATTGGGAGATAATGGAGGAATCAAAGGACTATACTCTTGATGCAGTACAAGAACAAATATTGTTCATTCAAGAAATACTACATACATGACTGCTGTGTGGGAGGCATGCTGCTAGGGATCCTGTGGATGACACAGAGAGTTTTAAGGACTGGGGGGCCAGTGGTCAGATAGTGGGATGCTTGTATTTAAGAAGTCAGACTGGAGAGAAATCTAGATGATGCCAACCAAAGAGTGAGTGGCTGAAGGGAAGATGCTCACTGAAGTTGAGGGGGCAGGGCACTAGGAGACCAGGGTATTGTTGGAATCATTTATATGGACAGTGAAATCACTCAGGATGGCAACAAGAGTTGGAGAAGGAAGGAAAACTGTGGTCTGAGTGCAGATTCTTCTTTGAATGTAGGGATGAAGGTGTCATGTTCCCAGCCATGTTGCCCACGAAGTAACAAGGCCATAAGCACTCACATGGACCTATCTCCACCCTCACATTTGGAGGTATTACTCCAAAGCCCTTCTTTCCAGGAAGTTCTCACCCAGTCCATACACCGATAGCACCAGAGCCATTTCATAGGGTCAGGATCTTAAGAGGATCTTGTGGGAAAAGCTGCACAATGACCTCCTTTCCCCTTTTGTAGGCAGAAGGAGAAGTCTTTATTGATCAGGGAATAGGAATTAAGAAGGAAAAAGTTTCATCCTGACCTAGACAGCTCCTTGGTTGTAGCTAGAAATCAAGACCTGTTTTGGAGCTGAGGAGAGTTTCTTCACTGGAAGCAGGTCTCTTTCAGTGAGGCCAACTCCAGAGTGTTCTCAGTGTAAGAGAAGAGCAACAATAGCAGCTCCTAAATGTGAAAGAGAGCGAGGACAGAGGCAGTTTTATGTCTTACAAAGGGCTCAGTAGTGGGCAGGGACGGTGTCCAGGGCTTCCTCAGGTTCCCGGCTGACGTCCACATTCTGAGAGGAGAGAACCCAGTATTAGCAGGAAGCAGCCAGCAGTGTGGAGCCCCCGCCCCTCCCTGCCTCTTGTCCTCACTGCCAGGCTCCCCTCTTTCAGCCAAGCCTGGATCCTGACCCTCTTCTCAGGCAAGCCTGGGGGAACCTCAGCCAGAGGCCTTTTAGGCAGGGTTGCTCTAGCTGTGGGTGTCTATGGTGCCTCGAGTCTGGGCTGCGGTTCCTGCATTTCTGGGTGCTGGTTATTCTACATGTTGGTGGAAACACCCAAGCTCTGTGGGACTGGGGCTGCCTTTCTGCAGGGGAGGGTGCTTTCACCATGTGCCAACTTAGGCCACAGAGTCCCTCACCTACCTCAGGCTTCTCCCGATGTGTGTTTACAGCCTCCACGTTCAGGTAGATGGACTCCACTTTGCAGCCTCAGAAAAGAGCAACCCATTCATCCATAAGCCACCCAGGTAAGCACAGGTCTTCCCTGAGGTGTCATTCCCTCCTCCACCCATCACCACCCACACCCCCAGCTCCACGCTGTGTGCAGATTGTGACTGCCCTTTGGGAGAGGAATTCAGACCACTTGTGTGATGTCAGGGGAAGACACTAGGCCTAAGAGACAGGAACGGGGCATCCCCCCAGCTCTGCCCCTAATAGTCTCAGACTTCTCTGAGCCTCCCTTGCCCAGTTGTCAATGGGAATGAGAGATGACAAGAGATGATTTTTGCACCCCTCCCCAGCTCTTGTCTGTGAGACAGAAACCTAATAATAACAATGGAGCTCTGTGGATCCTCCCAGCTGTGTTAGGTGCTAAAGTGGTGGAAGAGTCCTGGGTCCTCTGCCTTGGGGTGACCAGTCCCAGGTAAAGTTTATTTCCAGAACTATACGGTTATGGCAACATCAGAGGTATGGAAGGTCACAAGGGAGTTCTAGGAAGCTTGAAGAAAGAGGAGGGTGGTATCATTGGGTCCTGGAGTGGGCAGAGGAGGCCCAATGCCTATGGAAGCCCCCTTAGCTCCATCCCTGTGGATTGAACACTAATCCAGGCTTCAGTACACCATCTGCCCTGTTCATACCCCAGAACAGATTTGAGTCTGTCTCTTCTCTGCTCATGAACATTCCAGAGCTGACTAATGCCCCCAAAGAGAGTCTCAACTGCCCGGGCTGGTCTTTGAACCCTTTCTTCAAATCTGGCCCCAACATACACTTATTCATCTGGACCCTTTTGGGGACCCCCTCTTCTACAGCTTTGTGCTGTATGATTGGTGCTCTGGTAGAGACAGAGAAAGCTGGGGCCAGGTCCCAGATTTAGAGGCCACCTCAGTCCCTCCTCATTCTCATCTTGCTACCACCAGTTCTGCCTCTACCAAGACATCCAACTATGCACGCAGGAAATCTCTCTCAGGACTCTGCTGGGAAAATGCTAGGTACTGCAGGCATGCTCATGGTGTCTATGTGCTTTTCCCCAGATGAAGGTAGGGGACTCACCATAAGCCACAGGTGTAAGCTTGAGCACTGTGTGCAGAGGGCACCTGAGATAAGGCAGCTCATCTAGAAAGGAGGAGAGAGCAGCCCTCAGAGACAGGGTGCTGGGGCAGGCACCACCTCCCCGGGCCTCCAGGCTTGCAGCACTCTCCCCTTCCACCCCCTTCCCCATGGTTGTCTTCACCTGGGCCCTGCTCCCCCACACTCTTCAGAGACAGTGCTGAGAGCAGGGTGGGGAGGGAGGAAGAGAGCAGAGAGGCGGCCTCAGGAGCAGGGAGGAAGGAGGGCCCTGGGGATCGCGGACAGACCCTGAGTCCCCCAGATGCTGAGGATGGTCACCTCGGAGGTGGCCGACCTCCTCACCCACAGGGCAAACATGAGACCAAGGCAGGCCTCCCTCCCAGCCCCAACCTCAGCCCTTCCATGGGCTCCCCCACCACAAAGGCCCACAACAGGTCTCAGCAAGTGTTTTCTGAGGCCCTACTATGCGCCGGGGCCTTGGCTGAGGTGTACATGCACCTTGGCAGCTCCTGCAGCTTTCTCCCCAGCCCAGGCCTGTGCCCTCTGACTCCCGGGACACTTGTTGATGGACAAGCATTCACCAATTCACTTGTTTCCAGTTACTGAGGATTATGTATAAAGTTGTTCTGAATATTCACATGCAATTACTCATATGGCCTTGATGACATTCACCAGACAGCCCTGATAGGAGGTGATGATCAGGCCCATTCCATGGATGAGGACACTGAGGCTCTGAGAGGGAAGACACTTGCCCTATGTCCCACAGCCAGGAAGTGGCGGTGCTGGGACTCGAGCCCAGGACGCTTTGAGGCCAAATGTGTGCTCTGCCCACTGCAGTCTGCTGCCACTGCCTTCGAGGGACTCACAGTGTTGTGGGGTAACACCCCCACCTCACTCTTCTCTGCAGACACCCAACCTCCTGACCACCCAGGCCACTTATACAGCTCCCCATCTCCCTTCATTGAGCCAGAACCCCACCCCTCATGGCCTCCCTGCCCCTGAGGTTCACCCTAGGATTTTAAGGCCCGCCACTGCCCACTCAGCCTCCTGAAACATAAGATTTGGCAATTTCCTGGGCAACCAGTCTGCTCCTCCTCCTCGCCTTTGTCACCATCATCTTCAGGTGCTGGGCCCAGTGCTTTTGGTGCACTATCTCAAACCATCCTCACTGATACTCTGCGCGAGTTACTGTTCCTCACTTCACACATGACAAAATAGATTCAGAGAAGGGAAGCGACTTGCCTGAGGTCTCTGACCCAGCTCTGCCACTGCCTGGACAAGTGACCTCAGCCCTGTCTTTTCTCTTTCTAGTCCCCAAAGTTCCTATCTCTCATAGCACAGGATTGGACCCAGCTCTGAGGTCTTATGGGTCTGAGTTCTCAGTCACACCATCTCTCTGGGTCTCAGTTTCCTCACCTGAGTGATAGGGGCAAGAGCATGTGCCCAGTCCTGCCTGGCCCAGCTCTTAGGACAGCTGTGAGAAGCTGGCATGGCCTGTGCATGAAAGTGGGTAGTAAGTGGGTAAAGCAGTGTGCAAACGGGAGATGCATGCACCTCATGCACCTCACATGTGTCTGAAGTGAGGTGTCTCTGGAATGCACCTGAGATTGGTACCTCTCCCTGCCTCACTGAGCCCTGTGATCTTGGGCAATTCCTTCATCCCTCAGAGCTTCTATTTCCTCTTCTGCACAGTTGGGGTTACAAGGCAGGCCTCACAGTCTCAAAAATAGTACTGAGCAGTAGAGATGTGGACAGTATCAGAAATCTAGCAGCACCACCCCAACCCCTGTCATCTTTTTTCCATTGAAGAGATTGAGGACCAAGCAGAGGAAATTACTTGTCCAATGTCAAGTTTTCAAGTCCCAAGGGTTCCAATTCTAGATGACTCCATATTACAAGGGCCCTTTGTTTGGAAGCTAGCGTCATAGAAAAGATCCAAGTCTGCAGGATATTGTACACTTCAAATATGACTTTGTATTGTCCTCACACTCCCTCCCTCCAGTATCCTGGAGATGTCAATGCTTCAGCATCCATGTCAGAAATGGACTCTCCCACCTGAATGTGACACAACAGTCCCTTGCCAGGCCAGCTGCCTCAGTTTGCATTTCAGTATTTGTAGTCAGTGTAGATACTTTGTAAATTAAAATGTCTAGATGTTTTTTTATAAAAAGAAATAATCATTTAAAAATTTTAAATGAAAACATCAATATCTTGGGGAAATCATCCCTATAGCAAAGACAGAAACCTATAATCAAAATCAAGAGGTCACAAGAGGTCCCATTCCACCTGAGAACAGCATGCCTGAGACAAATACTGGCTCAGCTTTTTCAGGTTGAGGCAGACTGTTAAGGTTGGCTTTGAAAATGTTATCTCAGAATAACACTGATATTAATAATAGCAGCTAACACTTATATGGCCCATACTTTGTGTCATGAACTGTTCTAAGCTCTTTATGTTAAATATGTTCATTTATTTAAACTTCATCATTATTCTCCCCATTTTACAGATAAGGAAACTGAGAACAGAGAGGTTAAAGTAATTTGCCAAAAGTATTATGTGACAGAGCAAGAACTTGAACATATGCACCCTCGTTCTAGATCCTGTGCTCTTAACTATTAAGATATAAACCACTAATTTCTGGTGTCAGGGTCTCAGCTCACATGCAGCTCCCATGCCAGGATCAGAGAGAACAGTGGTACCTGAGCTCTTGTCCAGGAAGTAGGCGAGGAGGCACCGCATGACAGCCTGGTGGCAGATCACCAATACATTTTCCTGCCGTTCTAGCTCCATTATAACTGGCTCCAGACGCTGGACCAGATCCTCATAGGACTGAAAGGGAGAGAAACACTTGGGTAAGAAGAGGAGATGAGGCACATTTGCCCAGAGGAGAAGAGCTCTACACTAGGAATCAGGAAAACTTGGCTGTGGTGCCAGTTCAGTTGTTGGTCCAGGAGTATGACCTCAGGCAACTCACTTTCTTCTTAGGGACTTAGTTTCTCATCTATTAAATGGGGCAACCAATATAGTGGAGTAAATAACAATAATAAAATTTCCACTAAAATTCCCTAGAAAATCTGGATAAAATAAATGTCCGCACTGCTGATCTTTGAAGAAAATGAAGGAAACATTATGAATATATGGTTCCAAAATGAAGAAAAGCTGGAAAAAAGAGTGATAAATTGATATAGAAGCCACAACTCCCATGAGGGCATTTGCCAATCACAGTATCCAAGAGCCTTGAGCTTTTAAAACCTTATAGAAACACGAGACAAGGCCTTAGCTGTGTACGAGGTGGAGATTTGGGACTGAGACTCACAAAAATCTGAGACCTTCAAAGGACTACATCCTCAGCAAAACTATAAACTAAAAAATATATCCACAGGCAAAGGGAACCAGTAAGAAAATATATCTGTCTCTGCCTGAATCTTGGTGGAAAAAAATTGGAAAAGCCTCCTGTAAGAATGTATAACCACAAGCCTATCCTCAGGTGGATTTGTGGTTCAGAATTATACTACCTATGTGTTTTAGAAAATGCTAAGCTGAGAATTTAATAAAAAGTGATTTCAAGTTGTTAGCTCCCAAGAGTGTCTGGAAGAAGCAAATGGAAATTCTCTCTGGATTCTCTCAACTCAGACTGCATGGGATTCCCACAGAAAAATTTTCATCAAACTGAAGCTCACATAACATGCAAGGAAAATAAGCTATCATGAGTAAAAATAAGCAGAAACAACAAGAACCCTAACAACTTAAGATAAAGGATCCACAATATAAAGTGAATATGCTTGAGATTTTGAAAGAAATAAAAGATTGAATCAAAAATGTAAGGAAGAAATAAGATGTTATTGAATATATGATCTAGATTTGAAAAAGAACTAAGTAGAATTTCTATAAATGAAAGATATAGTCATTAAAATGGAAAACTCAATGGATAGAGTAAACAGCAGATTAGATACAAATCAAGAAATACTGTTCTGGAATATAGAGCTGAAGAAATTACTCAGAATGTAGCAAAGAGATTGAAAATAAGAAGAAGTTAGGAGACATAAAGGATAGAGACAGGACTAACACACATCTAATTGCATTTCAAGGAGATAATAGAGAAAATATGAGAGAGGAATAGTTAAAGATATAATGTCTGGGAATTTTCTAGAATCGATGAAAAATCCTAGTCCTCAGATTCAGGAAGTCCAATTAACCCCAAGCAAGATAAATGAAAAGAAATTAATATGTAGACATATCAGAGTGGAACTTAAAAGCAATAGAGACTCAAGGACCCTAAAAGCAGTCAGAGAGAAAAGAAATGACAATTAGACTTGCAGGAGACTTCTTAACCATGTTAGAAGCCAGAAGACAGTGAGGATAATATCTCCAAAGTGCTGAGAGAAAACTGTCATCCTAGAGTTTTATACCTTACTAAAATACCATCTAGGATTAAGGATCACCCCCCCGAAGACATTTTTAGACAAAAAGAAAGGTGAGTCTACTACCAACAGATCCTCCTAAAGAAACTTCTAAAGGAAGTTAGACATTGAACCCAGAAGGAAAACTTGAGCTGTAAGGAGAAAGAATGATCAACAGAATTGGTAAATATGTGGTTAAATCTAAATAAAGACTGACTGTATACAATATTATTTTTTAGCGAATAAGAATTTTATTTTAATTGGATAAGTGATTTTACCCCTTTTCAGCTATAGAAAATCCATCTAGGAGAACATTATGGAGGTTCCTTAAAAACTAAAAATAGAACTATCATATGATCTAGCAATCCCACTCGTAGGCATATATATCCAGAGAAAACCATAATTCAAAAAGATATATGCACCTAATGTTCACTGCAGCACGATTTATAATAGCCAAGACATGGAAGCAAGGTAAATGTCCATCAACAGATGAATGGATAAAGAAAATGTGGTATATATATATATATATATATATATATATATATATATATATATATATGAATGATGAACTATTACTCAGCCATACAAAAGAATGAAATAATGTCATTTGCAGCAACATGGATGCTTCACTTCACTTATCATATTAAGTGAAGTAGTTAGAGAAAGACAAATATCATATGATATCATACATATGTGGAATCTTATTTTTTTTAAAAATGATACAAATTAACTTATTTACAAAACAGAAACAGACTTATAGATATCAAAAAACAAACTTATGGTTACCAAAGGGGAAAACTGAGGGGGGGGGGATAAATCAAGAGCTTGGGATTAACAGACACACACTACTATATATAAGATAGATAACCAACAAGGGCCAACTGTATAGCACAGGGAACTCTACTGAATATTATGTGATAACCTTTATGAGAAAAGAATCTGAAAAAGAATGAATATATGTATATATATATAACTGAATCACTTTGCTGTACACCTGAAAGTAACACAGCATTGTAAATCAAATATAATCCAATAAAATTTTTAAAAAAGAAAAAAAATCCATCTATGTGGGTACAAAGTTTATTAATTGTTTGGAAGTAGCTCTATTTTGTCTAGCATTTATAATAATTCTACTCTGGTAATATTGATTTAACTTAAAAAATATAATATGTTGGTATTATAGGAAAAATAGTGATATATTCTGATAGATTGTTGTAAATTGAAGTGCTTCAGTAAGCATTAATTCAATCAACATCTACTTAGTAAGTTGTGCTTACAATAATAAATTTATTAATAACAATAATAAGTCATTTGAGGGATAAGACACAAGTTTGAAGTAAAATACAAAACAACAATTAACATGTAAGTTAAGAGAGGGAGTGACCAGAGTTGAAACATTTTTATATTGTTTTAGGGGGTGGGTGGAGACATTGATTTTTAGATTTTGTCAATCACACATATTAAAATGTTAAGAGTAACTCTAAAAGAATGGAAAGAGATTGTATAAGTCAAATATAGATGTAAAAACTCTATCAATTCTAAAGAAGGGAGGAAAAGAGAAAAGATAAACTAAGCCTAGAGAACTCAAAATAAGATAATAGAAAGAAATGCAAATAAATCAGTAATTACAATAAAAGTAAGTGTACCAAGTTTACCATTCAAAAGACATACATTTTCAGTTTTTATTAAAACCAATAAATGTCAACTATATGCTGTCTATAAGAAACAAAACAAAAATACACAGAAGTTGAAAGTAAATGACTAAAGATGAACTAGGCAAATACTGACCAGAAGAAATCTTATATAGCTATATTAATATCATATAAAATACACTTTTAGGCAGAAAGCATTATTAGGGGGAAAGAGGCTTGCTCACTATGTAATAATAAAATATACAATTCACTAAGGAGATATAATTGCTTTAAATTTGTATGCCTCTAACAACATAGCCTCAAAATATATAAAGTTGGACTGACTTCATAATGTCATTTTTGAGGATGAAAATACAAATGTGAAAGTGCTTTGTAACACAGGATATCTATTGTTTCTTCTTCTCTGATATCTTGCTTTCTGATAATTGTTCCCTGGAATCTGTATCAGAAATGGAGTATGACTAATAAATATTCTAACATGTGGAACTGGCTAAATGGAGACTGGGCTGAAAACAACGAGGATTTACCTCACATGGGAATAGGGAACTGATAGTCTGGTTCATGTGGTGGCAAAGAAGTTGGATAAACCATTAGCCATTGTCCCTTGGGACTCCAACCCACAGTCCAGAGAGGCTGGAGCTTTAGGCAACTTGGCAATAAAATGTCAGGAAATTAGAGTATATTGAACTATTTCAAATACCTTTAGTGTAAGGGTATCAAAGACAAAGTCTAGGACAAAGTGAGCCCTCCTGAAAGAAGACAGGAAAATAATCAGGCAAATGTGTAGCTTTTAAAAAAAGAGGAATCAGTTGTCTATAGCTAAGAATGAGACAGCCAAGGGCCAGATAATCATGTGCCTTGTGGGATGGAAGATGCTGCAAAATTTGCTTTACCCTGTTTTTAAAGCTGTCTAGGAAAATATGGAATCCTGGTAGTTGGAATAGAGATACTGGGGAGGAGTTCTAAGAGTCTGGCCACCCCTCCAAACCTTACCTCTCCCTTGGGATAGCGGTAGCGATATTTATCTTGGTCTCGTAGTGCAAATTCTTCAGGGTAGTGTTCTTGAATTTCTTCGTAGGTCATCTCCTCACAGACACCCTGAGAAAAATTATTTGGGGACAAAAGTATTCACAAGTTGGAATCCCCACAGCCTCTACCATAGTTCTGAAGCCAATGATTGTGGAACGTTAGCACACAAGCACCTGGGTTTCTGTGAACACAGCTCTAGGTCTGCGTCTGTTGTCTGAATGTATGTGTGTATGTATGCACAAGGTGTGTAGCTGTGTGGATGTGAGAATGAGTGCATGTGTATAGGTGTGTTCAGGCTGAGTGTATGGTGGGTATGTGGTGTTTCTCTATGGTTGTCCCAATAGGTTTATAGGTGTGCATTGTATATATGAGTGTGTATTTTTATAAATTTGTGGGGATTTGTGACTGTGTTTATCTGTGTGTGTGCAGCATGCTTATGGTGTGTATTTGTGGTATATTTAAGGTCCTATGCTGTTGGGTGTGTATTTGTCTCAGCAGATGTATAGTGTATTGGTGTGAGTGTGTGTGTATGCAGACTGTCTGATCATCTAAGAATGTGCCTTCATGGGTGTCTCTGTGGTCTGTCCCTCCATGTGGGTCTCAGTGTGTCTGTGGTATGTGTATCTGTGAGTGTGTATGTCCCTGATTATATGTGTCAGTATCTGTGTACCTATGTCTGAGGTCTGTGTTAATCTGTGGTAATATGATTGAGGTTATGTGTCTGTACTGTTTATATGTCCCCGGTATGCCTCTATGTGTCTATGTGATGTAGATATATGCAAAGACTGCATGTGTGTCCATGGTGAGTGTGATATGTATCTCTAGGTGTGTCTGTCTGTAAGTATGTATGTGTGTGCATGAATGGTGCAAATATGATTGGTAGATGCATCTAAGAGGGAACTTGTGTTTGACTATTGGGTCCATGTGTCTGTGAAGTGCATGTCTGTGAGTGTAAACATACCTATGGTGGATGTCTGTGACTGTGTAGGCAGGCGCATGTGTGTACGCACATCCACAGCAGTGTTTTCTTGTGTTATAGCATTTCCCATCCCTCCTGCCCACACCTCTGCTCCAGGACCTCTGGCAGATAAAGAAACAGGTATCCACAGACTTCTCAGAAGGCAAGAATTAGTAAATTCCTAACAGTTTCAGAGTGGTCCTTGGGGAGATACAATCTCCACACCCAAAGAAGGAATCAAGGGCTCAGATAATGAGTTCCCACTGAGAAATCCACAGAAGTGAGGTGGCTGCTGGTAGAGGTGGGAAGTGATGTTGGGTTTGTAAGATTTCCTTCTGGTTGTGTAGATTCCAAGTAGACCTGCCTGTAGGGGAGCAATGTGCTCTGGTTTTTGTCTTTTGAGCTGTCAACCAAGCTTCCCTTAGGGTTTAGGTTCAACCCTGCCCCAGCCTACAAGAAGACAGGCAGTGGCAAACCTGCAACTGACACTGTCCATAGGAGAAAGTGCACCCTGTATATACACAAGGTCTTTCCAGATTGTCTTTGACTTTCTATTCTGAGGCATGCTGGGAGCCTGTTGCCTGTGGAAGTGGCCACTGACTTTATTGACAAGGAAAATTGCTTAACTTCTCTGAATTTTATTTTCCTCATCTGCAAAATAAGGATAATTATAACTACCTCATAACAGTAGTTTGAATATTAGAGATAATATATGTAAAAGAGACTAGTACAGAATGTACAAGGCACATTTTAAAAACTCAGTCAATGGAATATATTATTATATTAATTAATATTATTTAGATTATATAGTAATTTAAATAGATTAATTTAATCTAATGTTATTAGATTAATATATCTAATTATTAATATATCACTGAGTGGAAAAGAAACCAGAAAATTAGACATCATTCTAAATTCTTCCTTCTTCCTTACCCATCCCCTCATAGCTAATTCCTGAGATTCTTCCTCTTAAATTTCTCTCAGATCTATTCCTTTTTCTTCCCTTTCCATCTGCACTGCTATGACCTTAGTAGCTCTACACACACACACACACACACAATTCCCTCTTTGCTTATTCTGCTTTCTCTGCATGACATACTATTCCTGACCCTCTCTCTCTGGCTCACTGTTACTCACCCCTTAGGCTTTAGCTAGGTATCACTTCCTCTAGGCAGATCATGGCTGGGCCAGATGCCTTGCCCCAACATCTGTGTGCCCACATTCTAACCCATCAGAGCCTGTATCACACACATTATTTTGCATTCCTCTGTCTACCCTGGTTTATTTCTGAAAACCCAGTGAAGACAGGAACAAATCTCTGTCTCCAGCACTACTCCAGAGCCTGAAATGGAATAGGTAGCCAATAAATGTTTACACCACATGTGGGCCAGAAACAAACAATAACTGAACAATTATGATGAACTGTTGCTTGCATGTATTTTATAACAAATATATGTGATATGTATAACAATTCTGTATATCCCTTTTCTAAATATGTGTGTCTCTGTACATCTACAGTTAAGCATATATGTATTATGTATACACAAACATACTTCTCTGTATTTATCTAGCAGGCAATCAGGTTAACCTACCTACACACAAGTTATCTACATCTGTGGTGAAGCTTTTACTTTAGTGTCTAACCTGTTGTCAGTGTACCTATGGTGCAGGTGAGACAATGGAGAGGAAACACCTTCTCAAAAAGCTCATGGAAAAACCTGACTCTAAAGAGAGACTGCCATGTCATGAGGGTCAGATGAAATATTTACCAAAATTTTCTTCTTCATTTCATCTCCAATATACATATGGGCCATCACACCCTCACCCCTTGCCTAGACTAATGCAGCCATCTCCATACTGGTATGCATTCTCATTCTGGCCTTCTGCTCACCTCGTCTCCACACATGACCAGAGTGGTCTATTTTTAAGGAAATGTGAATCACATTCAGGCTACTCCTCCTTGACTTAGACCACATCAATGGCTTCCCATTTTTAGGGCAGCATCCAAATCCCTCAACATGGACTATAAAGCCCTATAAGCTGTCTTCCTTTCCAACCTCATCTCCCTTCTCTCCAGACCTCACACTCACTGTCCCAGACTCTCTGCTATTTTTCCTCAGTTACCTAAACATGCCATGCTCTCTTCTCACCTCTGGGCTTTCACATGAACTGTTCCCTATTTCTCGAATTAAAATTATCCCCTCACCCCAGTCCATTTTGCCTGCTTCTTGTCTCATCTCCAGCTTCCTCTAGGAAGCTTTCCTTCTAAATCTTCCACCACTGTCTTGTCAACAAGAGTACCTTCACCTTCTGAGACTCTATAGTCCCTTGCACTTCCCCTCTCACAAACTTTTGTCACATGCAATGCAATGTCTTATTCACGGTCTGCCTTTGGGCTCCATGAGAATAAATACCTTGTCTGTTCTGGCCTTCACTGGATCCCCAAGACACAGACAGTGTTTAGCGCAAGAAATGTTTGTTGAATTAATTAGGTTCCCCATATGAGCCAGAGTAGAGGCAATCCAGGGGATAAGCCTAGAGTCAAGCCTCACCATCCACCGGGAAATCCATCCCCCTCCATCTCACCGCATCAATCTCATTCAGGGCCTTCCACTGCTCATAGGGAACACCCAGGGCTTCAGCTGTCTGGATAGTCCTCTTCATGTGGCTGGTCCACACCTTCAGGGAGCTGAGGCCCTGGGACTGAATGAAGTTGGCCAGGGCATAGGCATACTGGGGAGTAGGGGAGCAAAGGAGGAGAGCAGGGGAGAGAGAGAGATGAAAGAAGACAGGGTGACCATGAGAAGAATTTCAGATCTGCCACAAATAATGGAGTGACGATGAACAAGCAAAAGTAGAGTTTAACTATTCCCAGTTTATAAAAAGTCATACTCTTGCCCATGTGACTAAGGACCAAGGGAATAGAGAAGAATATGTGTATTTATGTGTGTATATGTGCATATGTGTGTGTGTGCGTTCACTGATGTTTGCTCACAGAACCTCCTACTTGATTGTTCATTCATTCAAACAGCCCACCTCTAACATTTGTGGAGCCTGGGCCAAAAGTACAAATGGAAGCACTCCACTCATAGTCTACTTGCCTCCTTTTCCCATTTCTGCTCCATCCTGCACCCCTAGGTGCCCTGAGTACACGTTTATGGATAATCCAGTCACAGGAACAAGTTCTGTCCACACCATATTTCCACCAATCTCCATGACACACAAACAGTAACCCCTTTGCCACCCCTTTGCCTAGGGGTGAACACTTCTGTGACGTGGCCTTTTCTCAGGTGAACAGACTCTGGGATATGCCCATGTAGGTAATGGAAGCAGACTCTGGGCAGGAAATTCTAGTGTTCTGGGTACTCTGAGTGTGGTCTGGAAGTGTATGGGGGTGGGATGTGGGTACCTTTCTCTTTGACGCTGTGAATTCTCATTGTTTGAGCAGGGGACCTGGTACCCAGGTTCTAAGGGCATTCAAACATTTACTGAGTGTGTGTGGCCATGTGCTGGGTACTGGGGTGCCCTGTTATTAAGACATGGCCAGTCCGGTGAGGGAAACAGTGACGGCACCAAAAGGAACCACTTAGGTTTGTGGGAGCCCAGATGAGCAAGTGGTTCACTTTTCTTCTGCATATAAGCGTGTTATTAATCACAGATGTTGTGTGAGGAACATCTGCACAAATGTACAGATACAGGCACACATTTTTATGTACAAATATAGGCATTGTGTACACGCATTCTAATTATGGAATATGAGTCAGCAGTCACTGTGCTCTGGTGGAAGGAGTCCTGACTGGGAGACAGGCGATGGGGGTTATGCCCGTGTGGCCTCAGACGTGTCCCTGGCCATCTCTGGCCTCATATCTCCTGCCTATAAAATGCAAACAGCATTAGCTCACTCAGCCTGGTCTCTGTGAGTGTCACATTGGATAGTGGACAGGGAGCACCCAGAGCATTCCCTGGCACATAGTAAGTGATAGCTACTGTGATTGGTGGTGGGTGACAGTTGATGGGAAACTGCTTTGTAAACAATGCATGGTGCACTGTGCCCTTTACCATGAAGGTTGGGGCCAAGCATGTGCATGTACATGCGCACACTTTTGTTCAAGGAGGCATGTTGGGTGGAGATGGCCACGTGTCCAAACTGGATGCTAAATTGTGCAGGCAAAGCCACAGACAGCCCTAACAAAGAGACCCCTGGCTGTAGGTGGTGCCTCGGGCTAAGGTGGCTCCTCCAGTGGTCTCTGACTCTGCGAGAGAGGCGAGAGTCAGAGGTCACAGTCTACCTCGAGGGGAGGCTACCAGTCTGAAAGTAAGAGAAAATGATCCAGGAGGACCAGGCCTTCCGGTGCGATGCCTTGCCTGTGACACTGCCAGCTCTGCAGTGGGGGAGGCTGAGGAGCAAGCATGAAGGCCTGGTTTTCAGTCCCGGCTCTGTCCTTTACTGGCTGTGTGACCAAGGGCCACTCTCTGTTCCTGTGTGGGCCTCAGCCTCCTCATCCATAAATCAGTGACGGTAATGGCCACTGCACAGAGCTGTTGTGAAGATTAAATGAGGCCACACATGTGGAAGCAGATGGTGCAGTGAATGTGCAGAGGTGTCCAATAAAAGAGGACACTCCCTCCCTCCTGCACCTCATTTCTCACTTTTTCCACCCCAAACCATCCTCCCAGCAAGAACAATAACTGTGTTAACAAGCCCAGGGACAGGGCCAAACATAGGAAAATGTGTCTCTATAATTGGCCAACACCCATAATATGCAGCTCACTATTCTCAGCTACAAAGAGACTCCCACCGTGAGGGTCAGAGATGGGCCAGAAGTGGGGGGGATGGAGCCCAGGTGACCTGCCTAGGAGGGCAGGAAAGGACAAGGGAGGGCTTCCTGGACCAGCTCATGGAGTAGGAGATGGGTCCTGGAAGGGGTGGAGGAGGGAGGGCAGAAAAGAAGCGGTAACTGGTGGGGGACAAGTGCTGACCCTGTGATGACCTGTAGTGGGGGTTTGGGGGAGTAGCATCAGCCCTGAGTAATGGAGGAGAAGACGGATTCAAAGGTGGGACACTTTAAAGCAGGTATCTGTGCAAATGACGGTCACCAGCTGACAGAGGGGACAGAGGAGGACAGCCTCGGTGGGGAAACTGCACAAGCAAAAGCACAGAGTTGTGAGAAAGATGAGGGGACCAGTCAGGCAGGAGAGAGGGTGCTTATTGTAATGGGGCTGGAGGAGCAGCCAGATCTAGGAAGGGCTGGAGCACCAGGACCAAGCCATCGGACTTGCAGATGCTGTTGGCACTTGGGAGCCATTCAATGGGTCAAAACTGAGTGGCTGATGGGGTGGAAGAGCAAGAGTGACCAGAACCTGCTTTTATCCTGCCACTGAGTCCCCCCATCCTCAGGACCCAGGCAGCAGCCACCCCACCAACCCGCAGCCCACCTGGACCAGCTCAGCCAACACCTCTGAGTGCATGGGGCCATCCCTACCTGCTTGCCCCCAGCTGAGAGGCCAGAGTCACCTCCGATGCGGCCTCTGAGGTTGAGTTCACTCTCACCGTGCCGGCATAGGTAGATGGAGCGGGGTGTGACGTGGATGTTCATGAGATAGTAGACTGTGCGGCTCTGGATATGGTCCTGCACTCGGTTCACCATGTAGCGTGTGCCCACGTCGAAGATCTTGATGTAGGACAGGTGGCTGGGCCAACCCAAGCAGGAGCAAGGGCAGCTCAGGGGCTGATGGTGGAGAGGCTGATCCCAAGAGAAAGCCCCAACCACACACCCTGCCTTCAAGCCTCCTCTATGACCCAGCTCTCACCTACCTTTCCTCTACCTTGCCCTGTTCTGGGTGCCTGTTCTAGAGACTTGGTTCCTGGCCACTCTGAGGAGCTCACTGCCTGCTACCATCTCCTTTTCTCTCCTTTCCTCAATCTCAGTTTGAGCCAGACTGTCTTTTTACTTTCACTCCTCACACTTCAGGCATCTAGGGTTCTCTCTTTTGTGGTTCACACTGCTGACATACTCAGAGAGAAACAGTAATCCTCTGTGTCCCTGACTGTCTCCAACATCTCACAGGCCACTTGCATTTGCTGACCATTTTGTGTGTGTGTATGCATCTGGCAGGGGTGGGGGCTTCAAAGTGCATAAGTCCTCATAACCATCCTAGGAAGCAGAGATTATTATCTCTGATAAGTGAGGAAACTGAAACACAGAGAGAGGCATTGATTTGCCTAATGTCAAACTCTCCAACCATCTCATCTATGACTCTGAGAACCTAAGTAGAAAATATCTGATGTAGCCTTGTTGCCTTGTTCCTGGTACTAGGTCCTGAGTGGCTCTAGGAGAACTTCCAAATTCCGTAGCTTAGTCTGACATTCTAGGTGCATTCATACACTGGTCCTGCTTTGCCTCACCTCAGTGTTCCATGTCCATGCTCATAACTTCTCTGTTTCATTCTAGCCTTAATGCTTTTGCTGAAATATTCTCTGTACTCCTGTACTTTTATTCAGATTTAACTAGGCCATTGCAAGGTACTGTTCTCTTTCCTTGAAAATATGTTAATTGCCTGATTTCCAAAGCTGAGCTCCTATGCATCCATCCTTAAAGAACCAGTACATTCACTCTCTTTAGAAAGTTTTCTTTGAGCCCAGGATCATGTGAAGTCATTTAAAGGTACTTCATATCAAAATTATTATAGTAGCTAATGCTTACCCCCATCATGTGTAATTTAAAATAAAAATTATAAGCTATATTATAACATGAAAAAGTTCTACTGAGTTCTGGTTCTATTTTTTCTGTTTTGACTACCTTGATGCTGTTTTTGAAATACAAGCTATTAAAAGCTTTCAAGATTTTATTTTCTTATTTTTGGTGGACTCTACCTTGCTGGTGCCCTAAACGCATGTCTAGTCCACCTACTGGGTAAACATGTTCTTCCAGAACTTTTCCTCCAAGTTGGACTGGGTCCCCTCTTCTGTGTTCCCCCACCACACTTGCTTTACCATCCCCACAATTCTGGTCAACTGCATACTCATTGTCTTCCTCAACCAAGTGGGCATTCTATCAGAACAGAGATAGATAGCCCTTCCCTCTTTGGGTTCCTAGAGTACAGCTTAGGGGTAGGCCTTGATGCATGGATTGTAAATGTCTGTTGATGGAAAAACGATTAGATAAAGCCAACTTTCAGAATCAGTTGCCTTCAGACCCAAACTGATTCATCAAACACCGAGTACCTGCAGCAGTCTAGGCCAAAGGCTAGGGGCTTTCTCAATGCTGTTCTTTCATTTTAGCTCCCCTCCTTCAAACTTCTTCCACCATATGCTACTACCCATACAGTGCCTTTGTGGAAATTTGAAAAAGTTTCCCCTACTCCAGTACACGTCTTGGTGAGAAAAGCAAGTGCACCTGTGACCTGGCACAGTGAACAATATTCACAATTGTACACAAGGTCCTGCCCCTTGTCCTGAGTGTCTAAGCCTCATGTGACACTTTTTATGATATAGGGATGTGGGAGGAGGATAACTATGATGGAAGTTTGAAGACAAGAATTTGAGTATATATTCTTCTACTCACTCATTGTGTGGCCTCAGGTAAGCCCTTGCCCTGCCCTGGGTCTGTTTCCCCATCTAAGAAGTGAGGCAGTAACAATGCTCACCCCTGGGGACTTTGGTTGGACAAAGTTGGAAGGATGCTCTTTAAACTTCTTTGGGTGGTGATGACTGTTAGAAGCCTCCTTATACTTCTTACTTGGGGCCCAAAGGGTCTGAGTGACCAGAGTATCTTCTCATCACAATCAATTTTGAAAGAAAGTGAGGTTCTGGGTATACCCTACATCTAAAACTCACATTTTCCCTGTACTGCCAGCTATCACCTCTCCAATCTTTAGTTGGTATGGTGAATGAAAGTTTCATATTTTTAATGTATCTTCCCATATGTCAAAGCACTATGGAAGCTACCGGAGGATAGAACCTACCTCTCTTGCCCTTATTTACAGCCCCGATGTACACCATAGCCCAAAGAATCCAAATACTTATTGATTGAAGGTACATGCGTGTTGTGAAAACAGACATGATTAAGAGACAGAATATGTGGTTAGAATCCTAGCTCTACCTCCTGACTTGTGGTGGAAGCTTGAGCAAGTGGTTTCAGCTCTCTAAGATGCAATCTCCTCTTCTTGAAAATTTATGATCATAAGACCTATTCCAGCCTCCTTAACAGGGATGCCGAGGGGATTCAATGAAACAAAAATGGTGAACATGTTTGGAAGCTGAAATGTCATCCATGTGTGAAGAATACTTTTGAAAACATAATAGCAACAACCACAGGAGAGAGACATTTTTCCCCCCTGAGATCAGGGTCCTAATATTTCCATATTGTTCAGGAAAACACTACTTCAAGCCCCTTATGAACACCTTACACATCAAGGAATCACCACCTCATGGATAATTAGAGCTGGGAGGGCCCTTGAAGACAAATCAAGTACAGTTTCCTGATGTTACAAATAAAGTTGAGGCCCAGAGAAGGAAGGCATTCCTCCAGGTCCTACAGGACATCAAAACTGGGCTAAGGATCCTGACCTTTACTTTGGGGTTCTGGGTTCTTACCTGTCTAGTTCATCATCCAAGGGTTGGTAGTTGACCTCATAGCACTCGATTCTCTTTAGAAAGTCTTCCAGAACCTTTTCACGGTCACAGTCTTTGTAATCAGGGCTGCCAAGTTTCACTTGCTGGACGAAGGGAGAAAGATGGAAGAACCATGGGAGACAGAGACTCTGACAGTGCCCTTGAGAAGAGCCCTTAGAGATTACTGAGTACAACATTCCTCATCATAAAGATGAGCAAGTTGAGACTTGGAGAAAGGGTCTTGCCCAAGTTTAAAAAAATCAGTCAGTTGAAGAGAACCTGAACTGTGTTAACTCCTCATTCTTTATCCCTGTGTGCTCAAACAAGGTCTGTTACATTATATTCAGTTCACACACTGTTTAAGAGAAACATTTATAAGTGGCCTGGAAATTGTGGTGTGAGAAATGGTTGAAGAAAAGGAACAGGAGATCTTGGCCAGGGGTCATAATGGCTTACATGTATTGAGGGTTTACTGGGATAACATGGCATATATTGGCTTTAGATTTCTGAGGGGCTGGCAACTCCTAATCCCTTAATATATCTACCTTCTCCACCCACATTCCCCATTTCATTGAATGTCACTATCATCTACTCAAGTCACCTGAGCATAAAATGAATCTGGGAGTCATCCTAGATGTGTCTCTTTCTATCATCCCCCACCTCTTAGAAGGTACCAAATCTTCCCCACTGTATCTTCTAAATATCTCTCCAGCTGGCCTCCATTCTCTCTTTCCTGGATGCTCACTCTAGCTTTGTGACTGGTTACTCTGTCTATAGTCTAGTTACTTTCCCATACTAGCAGCCAGAAGGATATCTCTAACATGCACATCTGAATATGGAATTCCTCTGCTTGAAACCCTTCACCATTTCCTCACATCTTTTAGGGCAAAGTATGAAATATTTTAGCAGGTGACTCATGGCGTGTTATGATTGGGCCCCAAATGATTTCTTCATCCTCCTCTCCCATTGCTCCTCTAGACCTCCACATACTTTGCTTTAGACAACCTAAGCTATTCCTAGTTCTCCATAGATGCCATACTTAGTATGTGCTATCCCCCTATTTTCCATTTGTTACTTGCCAAATTCCTATGCATTCTTCAAGATGAAGGTCAGCTATTACCTTCATTGAGAAGCCTTCCCATGCAAGGTTAGGTCCTCAACACTGTGCTGCCATAGCCTCATTTGTTTCTTCATCTCACCACTGATCTCACAGAATTATGTCTATAAAATTGTCAGTCTCCCTCACTAGACTGTGAGCTCAAGGGCCAGGCTCTCCCCTATGTATTTCTGTCTCTAGTACCCAGAAAGGTTCAGCCCAGGTGTATGTATTCAATTTATGTTTAATCAACAAATGGATAGATAGGTGGATGGATGAAAAGGAAAGAGAGGACTTGGACATATTCTATGCCTCAAGAGGCAAAATTAGGACCACTGAGTGGAAATTACAGGGAGGCGGATTCAGATTGATTGGACTGCACTTAATGAAGGCAATGAGCTTCCACACTGGAGGTACAAAGAGAAAATCTACACAAACAATTAGCTAAGATTTAAAGTTTCTGATGAAGTGTTGCAGGAGGTGAGCTTTAAGGTCTCCTCTGTCCCCAAGATACAGTAATTTAATGAAATAGGGAACAATAAATTGTAGTGAGTGATCTAAATCTAGACCACATGCCTAGAAACTGTAGAAAAGAGCAGTGATAGTTCTGATACGAATTGTGGGGCAGAAAAAAAGAGCTTTCAAGGCAGACATCCAGGCTTGAGGTCCAGTCTCAGTTCTACCTCTTCCTGGCTGTATGAACCCTTGACAACTTACTTCTCTTGGAACCTTAGTTTCCTCTCCACTACTTAAAGGAATTTCACAGAATCATTGTATGCCAGGATGGTCAGGGAATACTTCCTATAGGAAGTGGGAGGAGAAGCTCAGGGAAGATACCTCCTTTAACTGCACAGAGGTATTTCTAGGTATGATCTAAATCTGAGACAAAATAAGAAGAAAAGGTGACTGGTGCTCCTTACCCTGATGTTTTCTGCAATGACGTCGGGGTCATTACAAATGGACTCGATGAAAAAGACCTATAAAAGAAACAGAAGAAAGATTTCCAGCAAGGAATTATGTTTGGTAGGAGTCAAACATAGCTTGACCCCTTCTCAATGGCTCTGAGTCATCTTTAGAGGTATCTCTGACAACATAATTTCATACAGTGGTGCTTTCAGGATTCTGAGTTTTATGAGGCAGATTGGCCCTGAATTGTAGTGGTTCTCTCTCCTCCTTCCTCATACCCACCCCCACAGTGTCAGCTTGTCAGCAATTATCTTCCATTGCCGAATGTGGCACCTATTCTTTCCTGTTCTGTTCTATTCTGCTGTTTCTAACTGTGACCTGAAAAGCCCTACAACTAAATTAGAATTCTGACCCTATGGTAGCTGATTTGGCAACTCTGCCTCCCCTGGGTTGCCTTTCTTTGGTGTTTGTTAAATGAGTAGGCTCTAGATAAGAGTTGGAGAGTTACTCTACCTTGTAACCGTGTTCTTTAGCAAACTGCAGAATCAGTGACCGTCGTTCTCTGGTAGTGTTGGTGGCATCAAAAACCTAGAGGCACATGATGAGATTGGTTTGCTCTGAATCTGGCTCTGATAGAATGCCTACTCTTTGACAATCCCTGTGCTAAGTGGAGGGATTCCAGAAGGGGATAAAACTTGAACAGGGTTTTGAAGGATTTGGAAATGCCTTATATCAATTTCTCAAGCACTCTTTGAGCCCTCACTGCCTGCCCAGAAATGTAGCAGACTCTGTAGACATAATAAAGCAAGAGGAAAATGGTGGGGTTTTATTAGGGTTATTTTACAGGTAAAGTAGCTGAGGCTTAGAGGAAGGGTTTGCCTTAACCAACGTCACAGAGAGACAAACTGTCACAAACTCTGACAAAGCAGAGTTGGAACTGATTCTCTCAACTCCTAGGTGAAGCTTCTTCCTTCCCTATCACTTTGGAGCTTTTTGAAGCCCTTTTAGAATTTTCAAATCCCAAAGTTCTATGAGATTAAATTGATTAAATGTTTAGCTAAATCTCTAGAACTTAAAAATGTTTGTATTGCAGTCAAATTCTAGTGTAGTCCTGCTGAATTCTTGGGGATGGAGTGGTAGTGTATACTGGTTAAGAAGGTAGATTCTGGGGACTTCCCTGGTGGTCCAGTGGTAAAGAATCAGCCTTCCAATACAGGGGATGCAGATTCGATCCCTGGTCAGGGAACTAAGATCCCACATGCTGCGGGGAAACTAAGCCCATGTGTAACAACTACTGAGCTCACGTGCCTCAACTAGAGATACTGCGTGCCACAAACTACAGAGCCCACACTCTCTGGAATCCGTGTGCCACAACTACAGAGCCCATGCACCCTGAAGCCTGTGCGCCACAACTAGAGAAGAGAAAACCCACATGCCACAATGAGAGAGAAGCCTGTGCACCACAGTGAATAGCCCATGCACCACAATGAAAGATCCTGCGTGGTGCAACAAAAGATCCTGCATGCCTCAATGAAGATCCCATGTGCCGCAACTAAGACCTGACACAGCCAATATATATATATAGATAGATAGATAGATAGATAGATTTTTTTTTTAAAGAAAGAAAAAAGGAGTGTAGATTCTGGAGCTATACAACCTGTATTCCAGTTCTGGCCTGCCACTTTGGTAAAATATTTAATTATTTAATCTCTCTGCATGACATTCTTCTGGGTTATAAAATGGAGTATAATAACAATACCTATCTCATGGGAGAGAATGGAAATTAAATAAATATGTGCAAAGTGCTTAGAATAATGTTTAGAACATAGTAGCTGCTCAATATATATTAGCTCTTCTCCATCCCAGCAGAAACCTAAGAAAAAATGCAAGTTTCTTTACCGCAACATGACCTTCCCCACAGCTGAGATAGTTATGGACATCTTTCAGGGCTGCTAGGGCACATTGCCTGAAAAAGATGAAGAAAGAAACAGAAACAACCATTATACCCAAAATGGGCTCCTCTCTATTTTTCTGCATTATATTTTGCACTATCTCTCAGATGTCCTACATTAAATTATTCATCTGTTGAATATCTACAAAGGGTCTCCTATATTCTAGGTACAAGCACAGAGAGATCACACCGTTGAAAATGGCTCTGTGTAGACATCTTAGGTGCAGGTATAAAGTAACATACCCAGGAAAAGTTGACTAATGACAGAGCCAAAATATTAAGGGCTCCAAACCTTAAACTAATAGCGCTCAAGCTGAATTGGTTCTTGAACCCAAGAAGAGCCTGAATATATGGTCTGTGAAGGAGAAGGCATTCCTGGCATATGTAACAGGGCAAGCACAGGTAATAATGTGGAAATGTATTTATGCTTTTGATAAAAATCTATTTAGTGATTACTCTTTACTGAGTTCTATTAAGAGGATATGGATCAATAAATGAGACCCAGGCTCTGTTCTGGAAGTGCTCAGAGTCTTGTAGAGGAGAGACAACTTGAGGTTGAATGGATGAGACTGGAGTGGGCCAAGCTACTGAGACTTTTATTTTAAATTCTAGGCTAAGTTTCCACTCTCTCTTGTCAGAAGTGGGAAACTGTTAAAAGTTCTTAAGCAGGGGATGGATATGACCAGAAATAAGCTTCAGTTAAGATATTAGAAGGGCTGTCCTAACCACCCTTTGAGACTCTAGGTGGACTCTTTGCTAACCCAAGTTGCTCTGCCTTACTCCACCATCATTTGAACAAAGGCCTCCCTCAGTCAGGGGGCAGCACAGGTCTTTAAAATATTAGGTACTCACTTCCTGATAAGTAGGGCTTCCATGTTGTCTGGGAGAAAGAATTCGTAGTTCTTGTAGCTCACTGCCTCTCGTCGATACTGGCCTAAATTAAACACTGAAAGCAGGAGCCCTGGTGAAGAGGTTGGGAAGATCCCAGTGGCAAAATAATGTCCTTTCTGGGAGGTAGCTCAGAGGTAAAAGAAGGTATAGTTTGTAGCTATATAATATGTTTACAAAGCTTCAAATTATGGCTACCAGCTCATTTACTCCTTACAACAACCCTGAAAAGTAGGAATCATCATTCCCATTTATAAATGAGGAAATCAAGGGAGTAACTCTCATAGTTAATAAGTGGAGAGCTGGGATTCAAACCAAGGACTGTTTGGTTCCAAAGCTGGTGATCTTTCCACTATTCCATTTTATCATAAACTCCAAACATTTTAATGCCCATAGTATTACTATATATTATTACTGTGCTCTGTACATTACTGCACTGGAAAGATAAAGAAATTGGGACCCAGGGAGTAAAATCAGTCATCAAGGGTAAAACATTGAATCAGCTTGGGACATAACTAGACTGGGTCTCCTGAAACCCAGTCCAAAGTTATTACATTTTCTGTATCAAGACAGAGAGTCTAGATTTATTGCCTTCTTTAGGCCACACTTTCTCGTTTGTAATGGTGAAAAATCAGAGAGGAGGGAAGGGAAGGGGGAAAGAGGGGACAATAGGCAAAGAGGTAATGTAATATTTTCTTCATTTATCCAATAAAGAGTTTCTCATGCCTCCTTTCTGAATCAGGACATGAGTCCTGGGGTGTCAGAGATGAACTAGATCTGCATGATGGGGCCCCAAGGAGCTCACAATCTAGCATGTAGGAAAGAGAGTAAACAGTAAACCAGTAAACAGAGAGCTCTCACCCAGTTTGTTAAGTGCTCTGACAGAGCCATGCAAAAGAGCAAGGAGAAAGGAAAGACTAACTAAGCTTGGGGTGATCTCAGATGGTTTCTTGGATAAAGCAGCATTTGTACCAGTCTTTATAGGAAGGCAGGACTTTTACTGGCAGGCATAGGGTGTGGGAGAGGGGAACAAAGACATTCCAGGTAGAGGAAGAGTTTGAGCAAAGGTATAGCATTGGCAGGAGGCAGAACATGAGTCATCCACTGTGACTGAGGCCTGTGAGGCTGTCAGGGGCTGAGTGTGAAGGGCCTTGAATGATAGGCTAAGAAGCTTGGATTTAAACCTGCAGGCCAAGGGAACCCTTGGTGGCTATAAATATGGTCAGCTTTGCCTTTGAAACATGACTCTGAGGGCCTCTGTGCAGGTGGAGCAGGTGGGAAGCAGGTGCATTAGAGCAGAGACCCATCTGCCACCGTCCCATGTGCCCCTATGCTCAGCAGAGGCTCCTCAGAGCCTGCAGTCCTACAGGAACTCCTCCTTCTTCCCTTCTCTTCTGCCAATGTTCTACTCCTCCCACGGGACACACCCAGCTCCAATACACCCTATCTGGAAGCTTTCACTGCCTTCCAGTAGATGATTTCCTCTGTGAGGCCCCTCAGTACCCTGCTCTGGGATTCTTCAGTAACATGTTGTATTCTTATGCATCCCAGCCAGGTGGAGAAATCTTCAAGGACAGGTTGTGAATCTCATCCAGTTTTGCATCTCCAGTGCATAGTATGGGTTTTGGCACATGGAAAACCACTGGGCAACTCTTCACCAGTGAATTAGAGAAAGAGAAAGTACATGAAGAGAAAGAAGAAATGGAGAAGGGGGAGGAGAATACTTGCAGAGAGGGAGGGAAGGGGGCAGAGAGATAGGGTGTTGTTATGGTCAAGGGAAATAAGAGGAAGAGCGTGGAGGAGAGCACAGGGCCAATGTGGGTTCTTTCTTCTTCCCATCAGTAGCACCAAGTATCAGACCTGCCACAGTGAGTGTCAGGCTTTGGAATCAACCAGAAGTGGGTTCATATTCTGGTTCCATCACTTAGTGACTATGTGCCTTTAGACAAGACACATCACCTCTTGGGCATTAATTTCATCAACTGTGGAATGGTGATAATACTAGTTCTTCCTACATGGGTGTTTTAGAACTTAAGAATAGAGTCTGTCATACAGAGTGAAGTAAGTCAGAAAGAGAAAAACAAATATCGTTTGCAAACACATATATATGGAATCTAAAAAACAAACAAAAAAAGGTTCTGAAGAACCTAGGGGCAGGACAGGAATAAAGAGGCAGACGTAGAGAATGGACTTGAGGACACGGGAAGGGGTAAGGGTAAGCTGGGATGAAGTGAGAGAGTGGCATGGACATATATACAGTACCAAATATACAATAGATAGCTAGTGGGAAGCAGCTGAATAGCAAGATCAGCTCGGTGGTTTGTAACCACCTAGAGGGGTGGGATAGGGAGGATGGGAAGGAGACGCAAGAGGGAGGGGATATGGGGATATATGTATACGTATAGCTGATTCACTTTGTTATACAGCAGAAACTAACACAACATTGTAAAGCAATTATACTCCAATAAACTTAAAAAAATAGATGTGAGTTCTTTGAGGGCAGGGATCCAACATCCAACAAGGGCCTTGGCTCAACTGTGTGCTCAACAAATAATTACTGACTGAGTGAGCAAGTGAATGCCCAAGAAGTGTTTTCCACACTGGGGAGCAGTGCTCCATTCCACAAGAGGGAGAGGCGAAGCACTTGTGTCCCAGTGTACCAGTAAAGGAGGAACACAGTCCCAGTAAAAATTTTTAGCTAAGTTGATATACGTTAAAAGCATCAATAGTCATTGGGGGATAAATAAAACTTTTGGTAGACTTTCTTAAATTTACTGATTTTATTCTGAATTACATATGATGTAGGGGGCACCCTAACTTTTAGCGTTTAGAGACTCTAAATGTCTTAATTTGGTCCTACTTAAGCAATAGAAATTAATATGATCTAGTCCCCTACCCCAGAGCAGCTCCTGGGGAGAGAGATCCAGACACACAACACATTACAACAACACACTATGTGACTAAGGTTGGCATAGAGGGGTCTGTAGGAAGCATTGGTTTGGGAGCCCAGAGAAACACAGTCTTCCTAGGGGGAACAGATGAATCAAATAGGAATGGGGATACAGGGTGGGGGATAGAGAAATCAAATGGAGCATAGAAAAGAATGATTTTTGAATAAGAGGTAGTAAGCAGAAAAGAGTTCACATTGGGGAGAAAGGAAAGCTGGAAGTAGGGAGTGAGGGGGGAGGCTGACAGGCAGGGAAGGCGACCCCTGTGGAGGCGGAAAGAGGCAGGATCACTTCCGGCTGGGGAGGGGGAACAGACAGGATCAGACCTAAGGAGTTGCTTGGAGAGAGCAGATGCCTTCTGGACAGGAGAGGTGAGCTAAAGTTCCCTGCTTTACTGAAGTCCTTGTGGGGGACTCCAGGCTGGGGCTTTGAAGTGCTTGACTCCTCACACCCCTAAAATTTAAAGAAAACCTTAAGGTTGTGAAGAAATGGTAATGCTAATAAGAATCGTATTTTGGGTGTAGAAGTAATAATAAAGGTGATAAAAGTAGTATGTTACTCATAGGGTTTTTTTTGAGGTCTTACAAAAGTAGAGGTCCTTGAAAACAGATATTTAATCTTTCTAATTTTCTTATGCTTGGCACCTATCACGGGATTGGGCACAGAATATGTACTTAAGAAACTGTAAAAATTGATGAGGTTAGTGGTGGTGGTGGTGGTGGTGGTGGTGGTGGTGGTGGTGGTGATGGTGGTGGTGGTGGTGGTGGTGGTGGTGGTGGTGGTGGTGATGGTGGTGGTGGTGGTGGTGGTGGTGGTGGTGGTGGTGGTGATGGTGGTGGTGGTGGTGGTGGTGGTGGTGGTGGTGGTGGTGGTGGTGGTGGTGGTGGTATAGTAGTTGTTGTTGTTGTTGTTGTAGTAGAGCAGCAGCAGCAGCAGTAATAGTATTAGTCCTAATACTGGTAATAATAGTTTGAGACATTCCTTTACTCGTGGTTTTGCCCTTCTGAGGTCAGCTACCTTACTGTATTTTCCATCATTGGCCTATAGAGGGCTGTAGAACAAAGGGTTTCAGGGACATACCTTTAGTTGGTGTTCCTATCCAGTTGAGATATCGTGTGAGCTTCGTGGAGATGTAGGTCTTTCCTCGAGCTGGTAAACCCACCATGATCACCATCGTGGGGGAATTTGTAAACTGGGGTATGGATGCTGGAAGACAAACAGAGCCTCAAAGCTTATCCCCAGGTTCACATGATATTCTGGTATCAACTCAGAGATGTAGAATTGGAATGAGCATCTCGCCCACCATTATAACAAGGAAAACAGAAACTGGAAAATTGCAAATCGTCCTCTCTTGAATTCATGAGGAATCTGAGATTGCAGTGCAAAAAGCTAACCCATAATCTGTAGACACAGGCATCTACAGGGAGCAACAGGGCCCAGGTACTTACTTATCTTTTGCAGATACTACTGAATAATATGTAAAGTCATAAGAAGATAACAGCTAAAATTTGTTAATGAATTGCTAAAAGTTGGTTGTGTGTTAGTGTGAGAATGTGAAACCCCTGGGGGCTGCAGACATAGGTGGTTTTGAATCCTCTTGCAGACTTTCCCCCTAGGAACTCCACCAGGTGCTGGCAGGGAAGAATGAGAAGAATCCGGAGAAAGATATCCTGTAGTTCTAGTTTGGGGAGGGAAACAGAACAGCATCCATTGCTGAAATTGTGCCCAAAGCATTCTGTCTTTATACACTGCGGAACAAAGGCCTTAACCTTCACAGGGAACAGCAATAAAACTGTAGTCTGAGCGCACTGGTGGAAATTCACTACAGCTAGCCGAGAGGAATACGCAACACCACTAAAACTCTGCCCAGACCAATCTACTCTATCTCCCCTAAGGAAAACAAGCCTTGCTCTGCAGAAGGATGGCAATAGGAATTGAGGGCACAGGTGGAACTCACCACAGGTGAAGGAGAAAATTTGAAAAACTGCTCTAACCCAGGAGGGATAGGAATATGTGCTAGGCTCACAGTTATATTTAGAGGAGGGGCAGGAACATTTGGGAAAGTCACACCTCCATGACTCAGGATAAGCCTGCCTAAGACTGAGACTTAATCAAAATAACATAGTATGTCCCTAGTCCCCTATTCTCCACTACAGGCCTAAAATAAATCAAGTAAAATAATAGCAGACTTTATTTTTAAAGAATGCAAGAAGTAAGTTGCCTCCAGAGAGCAGCACAAAGGGAAGAATCAAGGAAAGAAAAAAACATAGTCTGAAGAGACAAAAAAATCATCAGGACAAGACTCAGTTATGACACATGTTGGAATTTCCGACAGGCAATTTAAAATAGCTGTGATTAATATGTTAAATACTTTTCTATATTGGAAAAGTTAGACAACATGCAAGATCAGATAAGATAGCAGCAAGGGATAAAATTTATAAGAAAGAATCATATGTAAATACAAGAGAAAAAACACATTAACAGATCTGAAGAATGCCTTCAGTGTGCTTATTAGTGAACTAGACACAGCTGAGGAATAAGTGAAATTGAAGCTAGAACAATAGAAATTACACAAACTGAAATGCAGAGAAAAAATAAAGGGTAAAAAAATAAAACAGAACAAAATATCCAAGAGCTTTGGGACACTATCAAGTTAGAATACTAGAAGGAGAGGAGAGAGAGAATGGAGAAAAAATATTTGAAGAAATAATTGCTGAAAATTTTCAAAATTAGCAATTGATATAAACCTCAGATCCAAATATCTTAGAGAACACAAAGCAGGGTAAACAAAATTTTTAAAAGAGCCACACTACACCCAGACATATCAAATTCAAACTGCAGAAAATCAGGCAAAATAAAATATTGAAGGCAGTCAGGGGAAAAGGGTAGAGGGAACACCTTACTTACAGAGGAACAAGAAGACTTTGTATCAGAGTCACATAAGCCAAAAATAGTGGAATGAAACCTTTAAAATACTGAAAGTAAAAACCCTGCCAATCCAATTCTAAATTCAGCAAAAATGTCCTTCAAAAATAAAGGCAAAATAGAGACTTTTCTTCAAACAAAAACGGAAAATTCATCACCAGCAGATGTGTCTTATAAGAAATATTAAAGGACATTATTTAGGCAGAAGGGATATGATATAGGTCAGAAATTGGATCTACATAATTAAAATAAGAGCATTGGAAAAGGAATACGTGAAGGCAAAATATATCTTTTTATTTTCCATATTCTTAATTGTTCTAAAAAATAACTGACTAATGTGGAGAAAAGGGAACCCTCATGCACTGTTGGTGGGATTGTAAACTGGTTCAGCCACTATGGAAACAGTGAGGGTTTCCTCAAAAACTTAAAACTAGAACTATCATATGATCCAGCAATTCCACTTTTTGGTATTTATCTGAAGAAAACAAAAAAACACTAATAACAAAAGATATATGTACCCCCCTGTTCATTGCAGCATTTTTTTACAATAGCCAAGATATGGAAGCAATCTAAGTGTCCATCAATGGACGAATGGATAAAGAAGATCTGTCATATATATATATATATATATATATATATATATATATATATATATATAATTTATATTATATGTATACACACACAGTGGAATATTATTCAGCCATAAAAAATGAAATCTTGACCTTTGCGACCACATGGATGGATCTACAAGGTATTATGTGAAGTGAAATAAGTCAGACAGAGAAAGACAAATACCATATGATCTCACTTATATGCAAAATCCAAAAAATAAAAAAAAACAAACAAAACAAAATGAAAACAGACCCATAGATGCAGAGAACAAATGGATGGTTGTCAGAGGGGAGGTGGGGGGTGAATAGGTAAAGAGGATTGAGAGGTACAAACCTCCAGTTATAAAATAAATAAGCCACAGGGATGTAATATGCAGCATAAGGAATATGGTCGATAATATTGTAATAATAATAACTTTGTATGGGGGCAGATGGTTACTAGACATCGTGGTGATCATTTCATAATATATGCAAATGTTAAGTCATTATGTAGTAAACCTGAAGCATAATATTGTATGTCAACTATATTTCCAATTAAAACAAACCAACTGTTTAAAGCAATAATAGTAACAATGTATTGGGTATTTATAGCAAATGTAAAAATGAAATGATTACAATAGTGACACAAGGGAAGGGAGTAAGATTGGGAATATTCTATTGTAAGGCACTTGGACTACATGCAAAACTATATAGTGTTATTTGAAGATAAACCCAATTATTTTAAACTGTACATTGTAAACCCTAGGGAACCACTAATTTTTTTAAAAAAGATATATAAATGATAAGTAAATAGAGGAGATAAAATGGGATCATAAAAATACTCAAATAAAATAAGAAAAGTCGAAAGAGAGAGAGAGAGAATAAAGAACAAATGCAATGAATAGAAAAACAGCAAGATGGTAGATTTTAATCCAACTGTACTAATAATCACTTTGAATGTGAATTTTCTAAACACACCAGTTAAAAGACAGAGATTGTCAGAGTGGACAAAAAAGCAAGAATCAACTAGAAGCCATCTACAAAACACATGCAGCTGGGTCCAGTTCTGGGACCTTCTTTTATCTCTCACTAACTAACTTGAATATAAAACCTTGATAGAATTCATGGACACCTATTTGAAAACTGAAAAGTAAATATAGGCAGATGGATTGGGAAAAAATCAGAGTTTGAAATACCACCTAAACGGTTATGAGTTCAACATTATTTTTTTCCCTCCAGCATCCTAAGCCTGAATTGGACATGATATGAAACCCAGAGGTGAGCATTGTTTAACAGTCAGAGTGCAATACAGGAGAAGCCTTGATGTTATGGCCTAAGGAGTGGAAAAGAGAACTCCTAAATGTGAGAATGTGAGAAATTCCTCAGGTTTTTATTTACTCTACTTCTGTTTTGGTCCCACAGTGGGAGTAGTGACAACAAATGTAGTTCAGAAGCTAGAGTGGTCCATAAAGGGAACTTCCAGTAATCAAAAATCTCAGGGATAAAGTCCTTTCTCTAGGTGGAGCCATGGCATCAAGGAGACAAAACTAAACTTCATACTAATTTTTCCTCTCTCTCCTGCAACTTGTTTCTGGAAGTGATACTACCAAGAAAGTGGGTGGTTTCTGAACAAAGGACAGAAAATGGGAGCCTAGAGAAATGGAAAGTACTGAAAAACCATGGGAGAGGGAACAGTTTAGAAAAGAAATTGCAGAAAGTGGTTTTGAACAGCTGGGCTCACGTTTGATCTGTGAGTACTTTGATGTGACCCTAATTAGCCTACCAAAGATTTGGAAAGTGAATCATCCCAAGTCCCACACTGACCGCTAGGTGGTGCACACACCGTACTGGTCTAAATAGTACTATGAAAGTTTCAAAAACTTAATTGATGTTGGAACCCCAATACACAGAAGGGTAAAACAAAAATATCAACCTCCATAGGATAAAAAAAATACTCTTGGTCTTAAATTATATTTACAATGTCCACAATACAAACTAAAATCAATCAAGATAGAAATAACTATGAAATCTCAACTCACATGAAAAAAGACCACCAACAGACATGAATGATCAATAACACAGACCATGGAATTGTCTAAAAGTATCTGTTATAAAAATTTTTGAATGAGAGACAAGATCAAGATGTCAGGGCAGTAGAATATGAATCTCACCTCCTCCCACAAATACCTCAAAAATACACCTTCATGTGGAATGATTCTCACAGAATATCTACTGAATGCTGGCAGACTCAGACCTCAGACTCCTGAAAGGGCAAGAAAATCTCCACGTAACAGGGTAGGACAAAAGAAAAAAGAAAAAAAAGAAAGAGGGCAAGAAATTGGGGCAGGACCTGCACACCTGGGAGGGAGCTGTGAAAGAGGAAAAGGTCCCACACCCTGAGAAGTCCCCTCACCGGCAGGGAGATCAGCCAGGACAGAGGGAGAGCTTCAGAGCCTTGGAGGAGAGTGCAGCAGCTAGTTTGCAGCAGACAGAACAGAGAGAAACCTGCACAGACGGTATCGGAGCTACCTTGTCACATTATCCCGGGGTGCAGAGACAACAGAGGGAACACTACCCAGTGGGAACACAAAGAGGTATGAGCCAGGCAGAATTGGATGGTTCAACTGCAGGGATTCATTGACCTGCATTCACTAGTGCCTTCAACTACTCTCTAGGATATTTTCCATGATACCTTTCCTTTTCATGAAATGGGCCAGAAAATGTATGCTGTGGAGAACCAAAAGAAGTGGTGAAGAGCAAGGGGTGTCACTGAACCTGGTAATGAGAACTCAGTGAACTGCTGGTCTGTTCCTGTCCCTCCAGAAAGCTGTACCTTAGAATTGTGTGAAACCACCTGTTCATACTTCAGGGTTCTTCCATAAAAGAAGATTGGTTATGGGGGTTGGAGACAAGATGGTGGAGTAGAAGAACTTGAGCTCACCACCTCTCACAGAAACACCAAAATCACAACTAACTGCTGAACAACCATTAACAAAAATGATAGGAATCTACCAAAAAAGATATTCTACATACAAAGACAAAGAAGAAGCCACAAAAAGATGGTAGGAGAAGCACATTCACAATGCAGTCAAATCCCATACCCACCAGATGGGTGACCCACAAATTGGAAAATAATTGTATTGCAGAGTTTCTCCCACAGGAGTGAGAGTTCTGAGCCCTGCATCAAGCTTACAAGTCTGGGGTTCTGGCATTGGGAGGAGGAGCCCCCAGAGCATTTGGCTGTGAAGGCCAGTGGGGTTTGATCACAAGAACTCCACAGGACTGGTGGAAACAGAAACTATACTCTTAGAGGGTGCACACAAGTTCTCATGTGCCCCAGAACCCAGGGAAAAGCAGTGACTTCAGAGGGGAGCCTGGTTCAGATGTACATTCTCGTCGTTGAAGGTCTCCTGGGGAGTCAGGGAGTGGCTGAGGCTCACTGTGGGAACAAGGACAGTGGAGAGAGAGACTCTGGGGAGTATTCATTGGCATGAGCTCTCCTAGAGCTGCCATTCTCGCAGAAAGACCTGGCTCTACCCAACATCCTATAGGCTACAGAGCTGGGAGGCCTCAGGCCAAACAACCAACAGGGCAGTAACACAGCTCCACCCATCAGCAGACAGGCTGCCTAAAGTCTTCCTGAGCCCACAGCCACCTCTAAATACACCACTTGCCACAGCCTTGCTCACCTGAGGGACAAGATCCAGCTCCAACCAACAGTGGTCAGGCACTAGTCCCTCCCACCAGGAAGCCTGCACAAGCCTCTAGACAAGCCTCACCCAGCAGGAGGCAGACACCAGAAGCAAAAGAAATGACAATCCTGCAGCTCACAGAACAGAGACCACAAACACAGAAAGTTAGACAAAATGAGACAGCAGAGGAATATGTTCCTGATGAAAGAACAAGATAAAACCCCAGAAGAACAACTAAGTGAAGTGGAGATAGGCAAAATACCCAAACAAGAATTCAGAGTAATAATAGTAAAGATAATGCAAGATGTTGGGAAAAGAATGGAGGCACAGACTGAGAAGTTGAAGAAATGTTTAACAGAGAGCTAGAAGATATAAAGAACAAACAGAGTTGAACAATACAATAACTGAAATAAAAAATACACTAGAAGGAATCAATAGCAGAATAAATGAGGCAGAAGAACAGATAAGTGAGCTGGAATACAGAATGGTGGAAATCATTGCTGTGGAACAGAATAAAGAAAAAAGCATGAAAAGAAATGAGGACAGTCACAGAAACCTCTGGGATAACATTAAATGCACAACATTCACATTATAAGAGTCCCAGAAGGAGAAGAGAGAGAGAAAGGACCTGGGAAAATATTGGAAGAGATAGTAGCTGAAAACTTCCTTAACACGGAAAAGGAAACAGTCACCCAAGTCCAGGAAGCACAGAGTCCCATACAGGATAAACCCAAGGAAGAACATACCGAGACACATATTAATCAAACTGACAAAAATTAAAGACAATGAGAAAATATTAAAAGCAACAAATAATATGCAAGGAAATCTCCATAAACTTATCAGCTGATTTTTCAGCAGAAATCATGCAGGCTAGAAAAGAGTGGCAGGATATATTTAAAGTGACAAAAGGGGAAAACCTACAAACCAAGTATATTCTACCCAGCAATGCTCTCATTCAGATTCATCAGAGAAATCAAAAGTGTAAAGCAAAAGCTAAGAGAATTCAACACCACCAAACCAGCTTTAACACAAATGCTAAATGAACTTCTCTAGGTGGAAAAGAAAAGGCTACAGCTAGAAACAAGAAAATTACAAATGGAAAAGCTCAACAGTAAAGACAAACATACAGTAAAGGTAGGAAATCATCTGCATACAAATGATATCAAAACCAGAAATCGTGAGGAGAGTATAAATGTAGGATATTGGAAATGCATTTGAAATTAAGAGACCAGCAACTTAAAACTATCTTGTATATAGTATATAGAGAGACTGCTATATCAAAATCTCATGATAACCACAAAACAAAAGCCTACAATAGATACATACACAAAAAAGAAAAAAGAATACAAACACAACACTAAAGATAATTATCAAACCAGAAGAGAAGGGAACAAAAGATGAAGGGAAGAAAAACACTAAAAAAACAAATCCAAAACAATTAACAAAACAGCAATAAGAATGTACATATTGATAATTACCTTGAATTTAAACAGATTAAATGCTCCAATCAAAAGACATAGACTGGCTGAATTGATACCAAAAAAACAGACCCCTATATATGCTGTCTACAAGAGACCCACTTCAGATCTGGGGACATACACAGACTGAAAGTGAGGGGACGGAAAAAGTTATTCCATGCACATGGAAAAAAAAGAAAGCTGGAGTAGCAATACTCATACCAGACAAAATAGACTTTAAAATAAAGACCGTTACAAGAGACAAAGAAGAACACTACATAATGATCAAGGGATCAATCCAAGAAGACGACATAACAATTGTAAATATATATGCACCCAAAATAGGAGTACCTCAATTTATAAGGCAAATACTATTAGCCATAAAAGGAGAAATTGAAAGTAACACAGTAATAGTGGGGGAATTTAACACCCCACTTTCATCAATGGACAGATCATCCAGACAGAAAATCAATAAGGAAACAGAGGTCTTAAATGACACATTAGACCAGATGGGCTTAATTGATATTTATAGAGCATTCCATCCACAAGCAGCAGAATACACATTCTTTTCAAGTGCACATGGGACATTCTCCAGGATTGATCACATGCTGGGCCACAAAGCAAACCTTGGTAAATTTAAGAAAATTGAAATCATATCAAGCAACTTTTCTGACACAACTCTGTGAGATTAGAAATTAACTACGATCTTTTTTTAAAAAGCTGTAAAACAAACAAACACATGGAGGTTAAACAATATGTTACTAAACAACCGATGAATCACTGAAGAAATTGAAGAGGGAATCAATAAATACCTAAAGACAAATCAAGAAGATCCAAAACCTATGGGACACAGCAAAAGCAGTTCTAAGAGGGAATTTTATGGCAATACAGTCTTCCCTCAGGAAGCATGAAAAATCTCAAATAAACAATGTAATCTTATACTTAAAGCAACTAGATAAAGAAGAACAAACAAAATCCATAGTCAGTAGGAGGAAAGAAATCATAAAGATCAGAGCAGAAATAAATGACATAGGGATAAAAAACAATAAAAAAGATCAATGAAACTAAAAGCTGCTTCTTTGAAAAGATAAACAAAAGGATAAACATTTAGCCAGAGTCAAGAAAAACAGGGAGAGGGCTCAAATCAATAAAATTAGAAATGAAAAAGGAGAAGGTACAACTGACACCACAGAAATAAAAAGGATCATAAGAGACTACTACTAGCAACTATATGCCAGTAAAATGGACAACCTGGAAGAAATGGACAAATTCTTAGAAAGGTACAATCTCCCAAGACTGAACCAGGAAGAAATAGAAAATATGAACAGAGCAATCACAAGTAATGAAATTGAAACTGTGATTTAAAAACTCCCAACAAACAAAAGCCCAGGACCAGATGGCCTCACAGGCGAATTCTATCAAACATTTAGAGAAGAATTAATGCCTATCCTTCTGAAAATATTCCAAAAAATTGCAGAAGAAAGAACACTCCCAAACTCATTCTATGAAGCCACCATCACTCTGATAATAAAACCAGACAAAAATACCACAGGAAAGAAAATTACAGGCCAATGTCACTGATGAACACTGACACAAAAATTCTCAACAAAATACTAGCAAACCAAATCCAACAACACATTAAAAGGATCATACACCATGATCAAGTGAGGTTTATCCAAGAGATGTAAGGATTTTTCAATATCTGCAACTCAATCAGTGTGATACATGACATCAGCAAATTGAAGAATAAAAACCATATGATCACCTCAATAGATGCAAAAAAAGCTTTTGACAAAATTCAACAACAATTTATGATAAAAATTCTCCAGAAATTGAGCATAGAGGGAACCTATCTCAACATAATAAAGGCCATATATGACAAACTTTCAGCTAACATCATATTCAACAGTGAAAAGCTGAAAGCATTTCCTTTAAGATCAGGAACAAGACAAGGATGTCCACTCTCACCACTTTTATTCAACATAATTTTGGAAGTCCTAGCCATGGCTATCAGAGAAGAAAAAGAAATAAAATGAATCCAAATTGGACAAGAAGTAAAACTGTCACTGTTTGCAGACATAATACTATACACAGAAAATCCTAAAGATGCTACCTGAAAACTACTAGAGCTCATTGATGAATTCATTAAAGTTGCAGGATATGAAATAAATATACAAAAATCTGTTGCATTTCTGTACACTAACAGCAAAAGATCAGAAAGAGAAATTGAGGAAAGAATCCCATTTACAATTGCATCAAAAATAATAAAATACATAGGAATAAACCTACCTAAAGAGGCAAAATACCTGTACTCTGAAAATATGGAGAGTAAAAGGAATTAGATTGACTAAAATAATTGCAAGATAAGAACAATTTTGGAGGAAACTTCCTACTTGATATTAAGATTTATTATAAAGGTATAGTGTAGTATGGGCAAAGGATAGACATAAAGATCAAAAGAATTAAATAGAGAAACCAGAAATAGATCCATTCAAATACAGTTAAGTTTTTTTGTCATGCAGAAGCTTTTTAGTTTGATGTAGTTCCACTTGCCTATTTTTGCTTTTGTTGATAGTGCTTTTTGTGTCATATCCAAGAAATCACTGCCTAGACTAATGTCATGAAGCTTTCTCCTTAAGTTTTCTTCTAAGAGTTGTACAGTTTCAGGTCTTATATTTAAATATTTAACGAATTTTGACTTGATTTTTGTGTATGTTGTAAGATAAGGGTCCAATTTCACTCTTTTCCATGTGGATATCCAGTTTCCCCACTACAATTTGTTTAAGAGACTATCCTTGAAATCAGGATCATCAAGAAATTATCTGCACTCCCATGTTCATTGAAGCATTATTCACAATAGCCAAGGTATAGAAATAAGCTAAATATCCATCAACTGATGAATGCATTAAGAAAATATGGTATATACATATAATTGAATATTATTCATCCTTAAAAAATAAGGAAATCCTGTCATATGTGACAACATGGATGAACCTGGAGTACATTATGTTAAGTGAAATAAGCCAGTTCCAGAAGTTCAAATACTGCATGATTACACTTATATGAGATATCTAAAATAGTCAAACTCAAAAGCAGAGGGTAGAATAGTTGTTGCCAGGAAATGAGGAGTTGCTATTCAATGGGTATAGAGTTTGGGTCATACAAGGTGAATAGTTCTAGAGATCTACTGTAATTGTGCCTATAATTAATAATACTTTATTATGCACTTAAAACATTGTTAAGAGGGTAGATCTCATGTTGTGTTCCTGCCACAATATAAAAAAGCAACTACCAATTGTCTAATTTGTGTGTAATATCAAAGAAAAATACAATTATATAAAACTAAAGGCTATTAGCATATTGCTGTTTTCCCAAGCTACTGTATAGGAGGACAAATTTTCTTCATATATTTCAACCAAGATAACACATTGCAACAGATTGAATGCAGAAAGTATGAAAATACATCTATCTTCTATTAAGCCAGACATAAAAGAGATTTGCAAATTCATAAAACAATTTTTCTTTACCTTCTTTGAGGGGGAATAAAGTTATTTTTATGAAAAATGTGCTATTTATGTTATCATGTAGTAGGTTTATTATTTTCATGTTTAAGTGGGTTAATAAATATATATTATAAAGAAAAAAGAATATACCATGAAATCATTAATTTTAAAAAAGCAAGAGTAGCTGTTACTATCCAGTTAATTAGACTTCAGTGCACAGAAAATTACTACATACAAAAAAGAATTATATAATGATAAAAGATCAATCCCTTAGGAATATATAATAATCCAAAGTGTACGCATACCAGACAACAGGGCCTTAAAATAAATGAAGCAAAAACTAAAAGGAGAAATAAGACAAATGCACAAGTATATCTCTGAGGACTCCAACATACACTCTCAGGAATTAATAGAACCATTAGACAGAAAATCAGCAATAATATAGAAGAATTAAACAGCACAATAAATCAGCAGTATCTAATTGACATATATAAAGCACTACACCCAGAAACAACAGAATAAATATTTTTTTCTAGTGCCCATGGTACATTTCCATGTCTTGGGCCATTAAACAATACTCAGTAAATCAAAAGTGATTGACATTAAACATAGTGTATTCTCTGATCCTAATTGAATCAAAGTAAAAATCAACAGGAGAAGGAAGACAGCAAAGTCTCTAAACACTTGGAAATTAAAGAACATACTTCTAAATAATCCATGACTGTAAAAAGAAGTCTCAAAAGAAATTTTGAAAATACACATAGCACTGATATAAAGTTAAAGAACAACTTTTCAAAATATGAGGGGTGCAGCTAAAGCAGTACTGATAGGGGCATTTATAGCACCAAAATGCTTACATTGGAAAAAGGAAAAGTCTCAAATCAGTAATCTAAGTTACCACTTTAAAAATCTAGAAAAATAAGAACAAAATAAACAAAAGCAAGCAGAAGGAAAGAAATATTAGATAAGAACAGAAATCAATGAAAACAGAAAAACTATAGAGAAAATGAATACAATAAAAAGTTGATTCCTAAAAAAGATCAATGAAATGGATTAACCTTTAGCAAGACTGACAAATATAAAAAGAGAGAAGACACAAATGGCCATTATCAGAAATAAAATAGGTTATATCACTACATATCCTGCAGTCATTTAAAAGCTAATAAGGGAATACTACAAACAATTTTACTCTTATAAATTTGACTACTTAGAATATATAGACCAATTCCTTGAAAACCACAACCTGCCACAGCTCAACCAAGATGAAATAGGCAATCTGAATAGTCCTGTAATGATTAAAATAATTGAATTAAAAATAAAATCTCCAGAAATAGAAATCTCTATGCTCAGATATATTCATGTGAGAAATCTACCACACATTTAAAGAAGAATTATCAGAAATTTTACACAATAACTTCAAGAAAACAAAAAGAGAAGGGAGGATTCCCAGCTAATTTTATGAGGCCAGAATTACCTTGATACCAAAACAAGATGAATAGAGTACCCAAAAAACCCCTATAGGTCAATATCTCTCATGAACTTAAATATAAAAATCATCAAGAAAATGTTGGCAAATAGAATCCAACATTGCATAAAAATAATTATATGCAATAACTGAGTGGGATTCAGTCCAAGTACGCAAGGCTAGATGAACATTCAAAAAAATCAATTAATGTAACCCACAATCTAAAAGAAGAAAAATATGACAATTCATGTAGAAAAAACACTTCATATATTAAACACTAATTAGTGATAAAAATTATTGGCAAGTTATGAATAGAAATGAATTACTTAAACCTGATAAGGAATCTTTACAACAAAAACCTATTGTCATTATTACCCTTAAAAGTGAAAGACTTGGATTTCCCAGGTGGCACAGTGGTTAAGAATCCACGTGCCAATGCAAGGGACATGGGTTCGATCCCTGGTCTGGGAAGATCCCACATGCCACGGAGCAACTAAGCCCGTGTGTCACAACTACTGAGCCTGCGCTCTACAGCCCACAAGCCACAACTACTGAGCCCTCGTGCCACAACTACTGAAGCCCGTGTGCAGAGCCTGTGCTCCACAAGAAGAGAAGCCACTGAAATGAGAAGCCTGTGCACCACAACAAAGAGTATACCCTGCCCTCTGCAACTAGAGAAAGCCTGCATGCAACAATGAAGACCCAATGCAGCCAAAAATAAATAAAATAAAATAAATAATTTTTTAAAAAGTAAAAGACAGTACTTGCCCCCTAAGATCAGAACCAATGTAAAGATGTTCACTCTCTCTACTCTTTTGACATAGTACTGGAAGTTCTAACCTCTGCAATAAGGCAGTAAAAGGAAATAAAAAGCATACGGTTTAGAAAAGAATAAATAAAATATTTCCTATTTGTAGATGTCATGATTATCTATATAGAAATTCCCCAAAAGTATAAAAATTCTTAGAACTAACAAGTGAGTTTGGCAAGGATGAAGGAACAAGATCAACACAAAAAAATCAATTGTGAGACTTTTACCTCCATCATTAGGAGCTCTGTGAACCCACTCCCCAGTGAAAAAAGCAAAACTGGCAAATATTATTTTAAAAAATAACCTTTTAAAGTCTCTGAAAACTATCTTAATGGGATACAGCACATGAAACATTTATTCAAAAAAATCAACCAAAATTCAGTAAGAACAGTGAGAATCTGTGGCATTTTTGCCATGATCCTCACTTCTGCCCCCAAGTTCAGTTTAATGGAACCTCCACTCCAGGTGTGTGTGTGTAGCCAAAAAGATGGGGCTCCCTTCCCCCAAAGAGAGTTCACCCAATCAAATGATATGGTACCTCAGTGGGAGGGTCAGACAGTCAGCACCTCACATCCCTTCCAGCTCCAAGTTGCAGTAGCAAATGTAGCTCAGAAGTTGGAGATGCCCTTCCCTCATCCAGTCCCTACCCATAGGATGTACGTTATACCCCAGGTGCAGTAGGCTGAAAATACTGGGTTCCTGATCACCCTCACTCCAACTTGCTCAGAGGCCAGAAGTACTACACCAGGATAGGCAAACAGAGAAGACCAGAGGACACTTCCCCACCCAGCACCCACAGCAGCGGATCAGAAGGTTTGCCCATGGAGATAAGCAATCCATAAGACAAGAGCCTAAGGGTGCTCTTGAAAACAATAGGTCCACTTAATTAAGAGCAACAAGCTAAACCATAGACCAGCTAGTTCACCAGAGAGAACCAGAGAAAGAGCCAATTAAGAAGAGCCCTCCTGGGGGCTTCCCTGGTGGCACAGTGGTTGAGAGTCTGCCTGCTAATGCAGGGGACACGGGTTCGAGCCCTGGTCCAGGAAGATCCCACATGCCGTGGAGCAACTAAGCCCGTGCACCACAACTGCCGAGCCTGCGCTCTAGAGCCCGCGAGCCACAACTACTGAGCCCCCGTGCCACAACTTCTGAAGCCCACGCGCCTAGAGCCCGTGCTCCACAACAAGAGAAGCCACCATAGTGAGAAGCCTGCACAACACAACGAACAGTAGCCCCTGCTTGCCGCAACTAGAGAAAGCCCACACACAGCAAGTAAGAGCCAACAATGAAGACCCAATGCAGCCAAAACTAAATAAATCAATCAATAAATTAAAAAAAAAAGAAGAGCCCTCCTCAGGTCAGAGCTAACCTCAAAGACTACTTTTGCCAGAGTTTAATTAGATAACACTGCTGAGCAATGTACACCTTGGGGCAATATAAAAAATAATAGCAATCAGCTAATAATTAGTGGATCCCAGAGTGTAATACCAGATGAGACTGACAGCTTAGTAGAGTAATCAGGGAAAGAGATAGTCAAAGTGAGCCCAAAGTCTATGCCCTCCAAGAAGTAACACCAAAGGCTTCACACAGCAGAGAAATAGAATTCACTAAAATAGCCTAACCAAGTCACAAAGCAAAGAGTTATATTAGAGTAAGGAAATGACATAAGAAGTTAATTCAAACCCATAGAAAAAATGAACAGAATCAGACAGTAAATATAAAAAAAACTTTATAAGTATATATGTGCTCTCCTTAATTTTCTCAGCTTCCTTAAAACATAAAATTATATAAAATAACAATTATAACAATGTATTGTTGGGGTTTTAGCATGTAAAGGTATGATATGTATGAAATAATAGCACAAAAAAAGAAAATGGAATAGAGATACATAGTGGTAACATTTCTATATCTTATTGGAATTAAGTTAGTAAAAATCTAAAGTAGATTCTAATAGTTAAGATGTATATGGAAAGCCCTAAAGCAACCACTAAGGAAATATCTCAAAAATATACAGTGAACAAATTATTAAAGGAATTAAATATTAAACTAGATAACATTAACTTAATGCAAAAGAAAGGAGGAATAGAAGGAAAAAGACATAATCTATATAGAAAATTTTAAAGTAGCACATTTAAATCCAACTACATCAATAATAACATTAAATGTTAATGGATCAAGCAATCCAATCAAAAGGTGGAAAATGTCTAACTGGATTAAAAACAAGATCCAACTATATGATACCTACAGAAGATACATTTTAGATTCAAAGACACAGATAGATGAAAAGTAAAAGAATGTAAAAAATATATCATGCAAAGACCAACCAGAAGAAAGTTGGAGTGGCTATACTAAGATCAGATGAAAGAGATGATAAAAAACATTGCTAGAGGGGCTTCCCTGGTGGCGCAGTGGTTGAGAGTCCGCCTGCCAATGCAGGGGACACGGGTTCGTGCCCCGGTCTGGGAAGATCCCACATGCCGCGGAGCGGCTGGGCCCGTGTGCCATGGCCGCTGAGCCTGCGTATCCGGAGCCTGTGCTCCACAACGGGAGAGGCCACAACAGTGAGAGGCCCGCGTACCGCAAAAAAAACAAAAAAAAAAGTAAAAAAAAAAAAAAACATTGCTAGAGATATGTAAGGACATTATATAATGACAAAAGGGTCAATCCGTAAGGAATATATTATAATTATATCTAAGAAGAGCGCCCCACAATACATGGAGCAAAAACTGACAGAATTGAAGCAAGCAATAGACAATTTGATAACAATATTTGGAGACTTTAATATGGAACTTTCAATAATGAATAGGACAACTACACAGAAGATAAACAGAGAAACAGAAGACTTGAACAACACTGTACACAAACCAGTCCTAAGAGACATCTATAAAACACTCCACCTCTAAACAACAGAATATACATTCTTCCCAAGTGCGCATCAAACATTATCTAGGATACATCATAGTCGAAGTCATAAAATAAGCTATGGTAAACTTAAAAGTATTGAAATAATATAAAGTTTGTTCTCCAGTCATAATGGAGTGAAATTAGAAATTAACATCAGAGAGAACTTTGGGAAATTCACAAGTATGTGAACCATAAGGAGGGATATTATAATTTCATACAGAATAGAAAAGTATTAAAGAAAATCAACAAACCCCAAACTGGTTCTTTGAAAAGATTAAAAAACTCAACAAACTTTTAGCTAGATTGACCAAGAAAAATAGAGAGAGAGAAAACTCAAAGGAATAAATTCAGGAATGGGGAGGAGCTGCAAGATGGCGGAAGAGTAAGACGCGGAGATCATCTTCCTCCCCACAAATACATCAGAAATACATCTACACGTGGAACAACTCCTACAGAACACCTACTGAACGCTGGCAGGAGACCTCAGACCTCCCAAAAGGCAAGAAACTCCCCACGTACCTGAGTAGGGCAAAAGAAAAAAGAAAAAAGAGAGACAAAAGAATAGGGACGGGACCTGCACCAGTAGGAGGGAGCTGTGAAGGAGGAAAGGTTTCCACACACTAGGAAGCCACTTCACGGGTGGAGACTGTGGGTGGCAGAGGGGGGGGAGCTTCAGAGCCACGGAAGAGAGCACAGCAACAGGGGTGCAGAGGGCAAAGCGGAGAGATTCCTGCACAGAGGACTGGTGCCGAACAGCACTCACCAGCCCGAGAGGCTTGTCTGCTCACCCGCCGGGATGGGTGGGGGCTGGGAGCTGAGGCTCCGGCTTCGGTCAGATCCCAGGGAGAGGACTGGGGTTGGCTGCATGTACATCGCCTGAAGGGGGCTAGTGTGCCACGGCTAGCCATTAGGGAGTCCGGGAAAAGGTCTGGAACTGCCAAAGAGACAAAAGACTTTTTCTTGCCTCTTTGTTTCCTGGTGCGTGAGGACAGGGGATTAAGAGCACCGCATAAAGGAGCTCCAGAGAGGGGCGCGAGCCGAAGCTATCAGCGCGGACCCCAGAGACAGGCATGAGATGCTAAGACTGCTGCTGCAGCCACCAAGAAGCCTGTGTGCAAGCACAGGTCACTATCCACACCTCCCCTCCCGGGAGCCTGTGCAGCCCGTCATTGCCAGGGTCCCATGATCCAGGAACAACTTTCCTGGGAGAACACACAATGTGCCTCAGGCTGATGCAATGTCACGCCAGCCTCTACCACTGCAGGCTCACCCTGCACTCCATACCCCTCCAGCCCCCAGGCCTGAGTGAGCCAGAGCCCCCTAATCACCTGCTCCTTTAACCGCGTCCTGTCTGAGCAGAAGAACAGATGCCCTCAGGTGACCTACACGCAGAGGCAGGGCCAAATACAAAGCTGAATCCCAGGAGCTGTGCAAACAAATAAGACAAAGAGAAATCTTTCCCAGCAGACTCAGGAAAAGCGGATTAAATCTCCAAAGTCAACTTGATATACCCTGCATTTGTGAAATACCTGAATAGATAACAAATCATCCCAAATTCAGGAGGTGGACTTTGGGAGCAACGAGATATATATATATATATATACATACATATATGTATATATATATGTGTATATATATATATATATATGTATGTATATATATACATACATATATATATAGTTTTTTCCCCTTTTTCTGTTTTTGTGAGTGTGTATGTGTATACTTCTGTGTGTGATTTTGTCTGTATAGCTTTGCTTGACCATTTGTCCTAGGGTTCTGTCTGTCCGTTTTTTTATTGTTTGTTTTTGGGGTTTTTTTATCTCATTTTTTTTAGTATAGTTTTCAGCACTTGTTATCATATGTGGATTTGTTTTTTGGTTTGTTTGTTCTCTTCTTTCTTTTTTTTAATTCTTAAAAAATTTTAATAATTATTTTTTGTTTTTTATTTTATCTTATTTTACTTATTTTATCTTTTTCTTTCTTTCTTCCTTTTTCTCACCCTTTTATTCTGAGCCATGTGGATGAAAAGCTCTTGGTGCTCCAGCCAGGGGTCAGGGCTGTGCGTCTCAGGGGGAAAAGCCAAGTTCAGGACATTGGTCCAACAGAGACCTCCCAGCTCCATGTAATATCAAATGGAGAAAATCTCCCAGAGATCTCCATCTCGACGCCAAGACCCAGCTCCACTCAACAACCAGCAAACTTCAGTGCTGGACACTCTATGCCAAAAAACTAGCAAGACAGGAACACAACCACACCCATTAGCAGAGAGGTGGCCTAAAATCATAAGATCACAGACGCCCCAAAACACACCACCAGACACAGTCCTGCCCACCAGAAAGACAAGATCCAGCTTCATCCACCAGAACACAGGCACTAGTCCCCTCCACCAGGAAGCCTACACAACCCACTGAACCAAACTTAGCCACTGGGGGCACACACCAAAAACAACGGGAACTACAAACCTGCAGCATGTGAAAAGGAGACCCCAAACACAGTAAGTTAAGGAAAATGAGAAGACAAAGAAACACACAGCAGATGAAGGACCAACGTAAACACCCACCATACCTAAAAAATGAGGAAATAGGCAGTCTACCTGAAAAAGAATTCAGAATAATCATAGTAAAGATGATCCAAAATTTGGAAATAGAATAGAGAAAATACAAGAAACGTTTAACAAGGACCAAGAAGAACTAAAGAGCAAACAAACAATGATGAACAACACAATAAATGAAATTTAACATTCTCTAGAAGGGATCAATAGCAGAATAACTGAGGCAGAAGAACGGATAAGTCACCTGGAAGATAAAATAGTGGAAATAACTACTGCAGAGCAGAATAAAGAAAAAATAATGAAAAGAATTGATGACAGTCTCAGAGACTTCTGGGACAATATTAAATGCACCAACATGCGAATTATAGGGGTCCCAGAAGAAGAAGTGAAAAAGAAAGGGACTGAGAAAATATTTGAAGAGATTACAGTTGAAAATTTCCCTAATATGGGTAAGGAAATAGTTAATCAAGTCAAGGAAGCACAGAGAGTCCCATACAGGATAAATCCGAGGAGAAACATGTCAAGACACATATTAATCAAACTATCAAAAATTAAACACAAAGAAATCAAATTAAAAGCAGCAAGGGAAAAACAACAAATAACATGCAAGGGAATCCCCATAAGGTTAACAGCTGATCTTTCAGCAGAAACTCTGCAAGCCAGAAGGGAATGGAAGGACATATTTAAAGTAATGAAAGGGAAGAACCTACAATCAAGATTACTCTATCTAGCAAGGATCTCACTCAGATTCGACAGAGAAATTAAAACACTTACAGACAAGCAAAAGCTAAGAGAATTCAACACCACCAAAACAGCTTTACAAGAAATGCTAAAGGAACTTCTATATGCCGGAAGCACAAGAGAAGGAAAAGACCTACAATAACAAAACCAAAACAATTAAGAAAATGGTAATAGGAACATACATATTGATAATTACCTTAAATGTAAATGGATTAAGTGCTCCAATCAAAAGACATACACTGGCTGAATGGATACAAAAACAAGACATGTACATATGCTGTCTACAAGAGATCCACTTCAGACCTAGGGACACATACAGCCTGAAAGTAAGGTGATGGAAAAAGATATTCCATGTAAATGGAAATCAAAAGAAAGCTGGAGTAGCAATTCTCATATCAGACAAAATAGACTTTAAAACAAAGACTATTACAAGAGACAAAGGACACTACATAATGATCAAGGGATCAATCCAAGAAGAACATATAAAAATTTTAAATATTTATGCACCCAAAATAAGAGAACCTCAATACATAAGGCAAATACTAACAGCCATAAAATGGGAAATTGACAGTAACATAATCATAGTAGGGGAATTTAACAACCCACTTTCACCAATGGACAGATCAACCAAAGTGAAAATAAATAAGGAAACACAAGCTTTAAATGATACATTAAACAAGATGGACCTGATTGATATTGATAGGACATTCCATCCAAAAACAACAGAATACACTTTCTTCTCAAGTGCTCATGGAACATTCTCCAGGATAGATCATATCTTTGGTCACAAATCAAGCCTTGGTAAATTTAAGAGAATTGAAAGTATCTTTTCTGAGTACACTGCTATGAGACTAGATATCAATTACAGGAAAAAATCTGTAAAAAATACAAACACATGGAGGCTAAACAATACACGGCTTAATAACCAAGTGATCACTGAAGAAATCAAAGAGGAAATCAAAAAATACCTTGAAAAAATGACAATGAAAACACGACAACCCAAAAACTATGGGATCCAGCAAAAGCAGTTCTAAGAGGGAATTTTATGGCAATACAATCCTACCTTAAGAAACAAGAAACATCTCAAATAAACAACCTAACTTTACACTTAAAGCAATTAGAGAAAGAAGAACAAAAAGACCCCAAAGGTAGCAGAAGGAAAGAAATCATAAAGATGTGATCAGAAATAAAGGAAAAAGAAATGAAGGAAATGATAACAAAGATCACTAAACTAAAAGCTTGTTCTTTAAGAAGATAAACAAAGTTGATAAACCATTAGCTAGACACAACAAGAAGAAAAGGGAGGAGCCTCAAATCAATAGAATAACAAATGAAAAAGGAGAAGTAACACCTGACAATGCAGAAATACATAGGATCATGAGAGATTACTACAAGCAACTCTATGCTGATAAAATGGACAACCTGGAAGAAATGGACAAATTCTTAGAAATGCACAACCTTCCGAGACTGAACCAGGAAGAAGTAGAAAATATGAACAGACCAAACACAAGCACTGAAATTGAAACTGTGATTAAAAATCTTCCAACAAACAAAAACCCAGGACCAGATGGCTTCACAGTCGAATTCTATCAAACGTTTAGAGAAGAGCTAACACCTATCCTTCTCAAACTCTTCTAAAGTATAGCAGAGGGAGGAACTCTCCCAAACTGATTCTACAAGGCCACCATCACCCTGACACCAAAACCAGACAAAGATCACACAAACAATAAAACTACAGACCAACATCACTGATGAAAATAGATGCAAAAATCCTCAATGAAATACTAGCAAATGGAATCCAACAGCATATTAAAAGGATCATACACCATGATCAAGTGGGGTTTATCCCAGGAATGTAAGGATTCTTCAATAGCTGCAAACCAATCAATGTGATGCACCATATTAACAAACTGAAGAATTAAAACCATATGATCATCTCAATAGATGCAGAGAAAGCTTTCAACAAAATTCAACACCCATTTATGATAAAAAAAAAACCCTCCGGAGAGTAGGCATAGAGGGAACTTACCTCAACATAATAAAGGCCATATATGACAAACCCACAGCCAACATCGTCCTCAATGGTGAAAAACAGAAACCATTTCCACTAAGATCAGGAACAAAACAATGTTTCCCACTCTCACCATTATTATTCAACATAGTTTTGGGAGTTTTAGCCACAGCAATCAGAGAAGAAAAAGAAATAAAAGGAATCCAAATGGGAAAAGAAGAAGTAAAGCTGTCACTGTTTGCAGATGACATGATACTATACATAGAGAATCCTAAAGATGCTACCAGAAAACTACTAGAGCTAATCAATGAATTTGGTAAAGTAGCAGGATACAAAATTAATTCACAGAAACCTCTTGCATTCCTATACACTAATGATGAAAAATCTGAATGTGAAATTAAGAAAAAACTCCCATTTACCATTGCAACAAAAAGAATAACATATCTAGGAATAAAACCTACCTAAGGACAACAAAGACCTGTATGCAGAAAACTATAAGACTCTGATGAAAGAAATTAAAGATGATACATAGATGATGAGATATACCATGTTCTTTGATTGGAAGAATCAACATTGTGAAAATGACTCTACTACCCAAAGCAATCTACAGATTCAATGCAATCCCTATCAAACTACCACTGGCATTTTTCACAGAACTAGAACAAAAAATTTCACAATTTGTATGGAAACAGAAAAGACCCCGAATAGCCACACAATCTTCAGAAAGAAAAACGGAGCTGGAGGATACAGGCTCCTGGACTTCAGACTATACTAGTAAGCTACAGTAATCAAGAGAGTATGGTACTGGCACAAAAACAGAAATATTGATCAATGGAACAATTTAGAAAGCCCAGAAGTAAAACCACACACATATGGTCACCTTATCTTTGATAAAGGAGGCAAAAATATACAGTGGAGAAAAGACAGCCTCTTCAATATGTGGTGCTGGGAAAACTGGACAGCTACATAAAAAAGAATGAAATTAGAACACTCCCTAACACTATACACAAAATAAACTCAAAATGGATTAAAGACCTAAATGTAAGGCCAGACACTCTCAAACTCTAGAGGAAAACATAGGCAGAACTCTCTATGACATAAATCACAGCAAGATCCTTTTTGACCCACCTCCTAGAGAAATGGAATTAAAAACAAAAAAATAAATGGGACCAAATAAAACTTCAAATCTTTTGCACAGCATAGGAAACCATAAACAAGACGAATAGAAAACCCTCAGAATGGGAGAAAATATTTGCAAATGAAGCAACTGACAAAGGATTAATTTCCAAAATTTACAAGCAGCTCATGCAGCTCAATATCAAAAAAACAAACAACCCAATCCAAAAATGGGCAGAAGACCTAAATAGATATTTCTCCAAAGGAGATATACAGATTGCCAACAAACACATGAAAGAATGCTCAACATCATTAATCATTAGAGAAATGCAAATCAAAACTACAATGAGATATCATCTCACACCGGTCAGAATGGCCATCATCAAAAAATCTACAAATAATAAATGCTGGAGAGGTTGTGGAGAAAAGGGAACCCTCATACACTGTTGCTGGGAATGTAAATTGATACAGCCACTGTGGAGAACAGTATGGAGGTTCCTTAAAAAACTAAAAATAGAACTACCATACAAACCAGCAATCTCACTACTGCGCATATACCCTGAAAAAAATGTAATTCAAAAAGTGTCATGTACCACAATGTTCACTGAAGCTCTATTTACAATAGCCAGCATATGGAAGCAACCCGAGTGTCCATCGACAGATGAATGGATAAAGAAGATGTGGCACATATATACAATGGAATATTACTCAGCCATAGAAAGGAACGAAATTGAGTTATTTGTATTGAGGTTGATGGACCTAGAGTCTGTCATACAGAGTGAAGTAAGTCAGAAAGAGAAAAACAAATACTGTATGCTAACACATATATATGGAATCTAAAAAAAAAAAATGGTCATGAAGAACCTAGGGGCAAGACGGGAATAAAGATGCAGACCTACTAGAAAATGGACTTGAAGACATGGGGAGGGGGAAGGGTAAGTTGGCACAAAGTGAGAGAGTGGTAGTATATATATGGACATATACGCATTTCCAAATGTAAATAGATAGCTGGTGGGAAGCAGTCGCATAGTCACGGGGATCAGCTCGGTGTTTTGTGACTAGCTGAAGGGTGGGATAGGGACGGTGGGAGGGCAGGAGACACAAGAGGGAAAAGATAGAGGGATATATGTATAGCTTATTCACTTATTTATAAAGCAGAAACTAACACACCATTGTAAAGCAATTATACTCCAATAAAAACGTTAAAATAAATAAATAAATAAATTCAGGAATGAAAGAGGGGTATTACTACTGACTTTATGGAAATAAAAATAATTATAATGGAGTGCTATGAGCAACTGTATGCCAACACAATACATGACTTAGACGAAATGGACAAATTATTAAAGCAATACAAACTCCCAAAACTGACTCAAGAAGACATCTAGTTGATCTATAGCAAGTAAAGAGATTGAATAAGTAACCAAAATAACTTGTCACAAGGAAAAGTCCAGGATTTGATGGTTTTACTGGAGAATTCTACCAAACATTTAAAGAATTAACACCCATTCTTCAAAAGCTGTTTCATAAAATAGGAGGGAATATTTCCTAACTCATTCCTTGAGTATTTCTGTGATACCAAAGGCAAACAAAGATATCAGAGAGTAATAAAATTATAGACCAATATTTTATGAATATAGATGCAAAAATCTTCAGCAAGATATTTGCAAATTGAATCCAGAAAAATATAAAAGATTATACACTGTCACCAAGTTAGGTTTATTATAGGAATGCAGTGTTAATTAGACCTCTGAAAATCAAGTAGTGTAATACACCACATCACTAGAATAAAGGACCAAAACCACATGATCATCTCAGTGCACATAGAAAAGGCAATTGAAAAATTAAACACTCCTTCATAATAAAACCACACAACAAACTAAGAATACAAGAGAATTTCCTCAGTCAGATAAAGGACATCTATGAAAAACTCATGGCTAATATTGCACTTAATGGTGAAAGATTGTATGTTAATCCACTAAAATCAGAAGCAAGAGAAGGATGTCTATTACCACTTCATCGTTTCAACATTGTACTAGAGGTTGTAGTGAGGGTAATTAGGCAAGAAAAAGAAAAAAAGCCCTCCAGATTGTGGAGGGAGACACAAGAGGGAGGAGATATGAGGATATATGTATATGTAAATATGTTAAATAAATAAATAAATAAATAAAATTTTAAAAAAAGAAAAGAAATAAAACTATCTTTATTTGCAGATGACATGATCTTACATGTAGAAAATTCCAAGAAATCCATTAAAAATCTATTAGTACTAATAAATGAGTTCAGTGATGTTGCAGGATACATGATCAATATATAAAAAATTATATTTCCATAAAGAAGCAAGAACAAGCAAAATGAAATTAATAAAAACAATTCAATTTACAATAGTGTCAAAAATACTTAGGAATACTTAAAAGAAATGCAAAACTTATACTCTGAACACTTACACTGTTGAAATTAAAGAGGACCTAAATAAATGGAACAACAACCGATGTTTAGGGACCTAAGACTTAATAATGTTAAAGTGTCAGTATTCTCTAATTGGTCTACAGATTCAACACAGCCCTATCAAAATCTCAGCTGACTTCTTTGCAGAAATTGACAAGTTGATCTAAAGTTCATAAGGAAATTCAAGGGGCCTAGAAGAACCAAAATCATCCTGAAAAAGAAGAACAAATTTGGAGGACTCACACTTTCAATTTCAAAACTTAATTTAAAAAACTATAGTAATAAAGACAGTGTTGTACTGGCATAAGGATATATATATATATAAACCATTGAAACAGGACTGAAAACTCAGACATAAACTCTCTAATTTATGGTCAACTGATTTTCATCAAGGCTGCCCAAACAAGTTAGTGGTAGAAAGAAGTCTTTTCAACAAATGGTGCTGGAACAACTGAATATCCACATGCAGAGAATGCAGTTGGACTCCTACCTCACATCATATGCAAAAATTGACTCAAAATGAGTCAAAGACCTAAATGTAAGAGCTAAAACTATAAAAGTCTTAGAAGAAGAAAACCTAGGCATAAATTTTTGTGACCTCGGATTAGACAATGGCTTCAGGTACATGACACCTAACACAAACAACAAAAGAAAAAATAAGTAAATTGGACTTCATTAAAATTAAGAACTTTTGTGCTTCAGAAAGTGAAAAGATAGCTCACAGAATGGGAATAAATGTTTGCAAACCATATATTTGACAAGAGTCTAGTTCCCAGAATATAAAAAGGAAAAATCAACCCAAATAAAAAGACAAATAATCCAGTTTAAAAACGAGCAAAGAATCTGAATAGACTTTTCTCCAAAGAAGATATACAAATGGCCAATAAGTACATAAAAAGATGCTCAACATCATTAGGCATGAATAAAATGCAAATGGGACTCACAGCGATATATCATTTCATACACACTTAGGATGGCTATAATTTAAAAAATGTTAGTGAGGATATAGAGAAATTAGAATGCTCATATGTTGCTTTTGGGAATGTAAAATGTGAAGCCACTTTGAAAACCAGCTTAGCAGTTCCTCAAAACATTATAGATAGAATTACCAGAGGACTCAGCATTTCCACTCCTAGGTATATATTCAAGAGAAATGAAAACTTATGTGCACACAAAAACTTGTGCAAGAATGTTCATGACAGCATTACTCATAATAGCCAAAAGCAGAAACAACCCAAATTTCCATCAATTCATGAATGGGTAAACAAAATGTGGTGTATCTATATAATGGAATATTATTCAGCTATAAAAAGGAATGAAGTACCTACACATGCTACAACATAGGTTAACTTTGAAAATGTTATGCCCAATGGAAGAAGCTATATACAAAATGCCACATATTGTATGATTCCATTAATGTGAAATGTCCAGAATAGGCAAAACTATGGAAACAATAAGAAGATTTTAGTGGTTGCCAGTGGCTGAGGGGAGAGGGGAATCTGGAATGACACTAAAGGGTATGGGGTTTCTTTGGGGGGTGTTGAAATGTTTTGGAATTAGTAATGATGCTATACAACCATGGAAATATACTAAAAGCCACTAAGTTGTACACTTTAAAATGGTGAGTTTTATGGTAGGTGAGTTATATCTCTATCAAAAACATTTTTCTTATACCAGTCAGAATGGCCATCATTAAAAAATCTACACATAATAAATGCTGGAGAGGATGTGGAGAAAAAGGAAACCTCCTATAATGTTGGTGGGAATGTAAATTGGTGCAACTACTGTGGAGAACAGTATGGAGGTTCTTTACAAAGTTAAAAATAGAGCTACCATATGATCCTGTAATCCCACTCTTGGGCATATATCCAGAGAAAAATCTAATTGGAAAATATACATGCATTCCAATGTTCATAGCAACACTATTTACAATAGCTAAGATATGGAAGCAGCCTAAATGTCCATCAGCAGATGGATGAATAAAGAAGATGTGGGGAGAGACTTCCGGGGAAGATGGCGGAAGAGTAAGACGTGGAGATCACCTTCCTCCCCACGGATACACCAGAAATACAGCTATACGTGGAACAACTCTTACAGAACACCTACTGAACACTGGCAGAAGACCCCAGACCTCCCAAAAGGCAAGAAACTCCCCACATACCTGGGTAGGGCAAAGTGGAGAGATTCCCGCACAGAGGATCGGTGGCGAGCGGCACTCACCAGCTCGAGAGGCTTGTCTGCTCGCCCGCCGGGGCGGGCGGCGCTGGAAGCTGAGGCTCGGGCTTTGGTCAGAGTGCAGGGAGAGGACTGGGGCTGGCGGCGAGAACGCAGCCTGAAGTGGGCTAATGTGCCACAGCTAGCCGGGAGGGAGTCCGGGAAAGCTCTGGAGCTGCCTTAGAGGCAAGAGACTTTTTCTTCCCTCTTGGTTTCCTGGTGCGCAAGGAGAGGGGATTAAGAGCGCTGCTTAAAGGAGCTCCACAGACGGGCGCGAGTCGCGGCTGAAAGCGCGGAGCCCAGAGACGGGCGTGGGACGCTGGGGCTGCTGCTGCCGCCGCCAAGAAGCCAGTGGGCGAGCGCAGGTCACTGTCCACACCGCCCTTCCGGGAGCCTGTGCAGCCCGCCACTGCCGGGGTCCCGGGATCCAGGGGCGGCTTCCCTGGGAGAACGCACTGCACGCCTCGGGCTGGTACAACGTCACTCCGGCCTCTGCCGCTGCAGGCTCGCCCCGCACTCCGTGCCCCTCCCTCCTGCCCGGCCTGAGTGAGCCAAGGTCCCCAAAGAGGCTGCTCCATTAACCCTGTCCTGTCTGAGTGAAGAACATACGCCCTCCGGCGACCTACATGCAGAGGCGGGGCCAAATCCAAAGCTGAGACCCAGGAGCTGTGAGAACAAAGAAGAGAAAGGGAAACCTCTCCCAGCAGCCTCAGAAGCACCGGATTAAAGCTCCACAATCAACTTGATGTACCCTGCATCTGTGGAATACATGAATAGACAACAAATCATCCCAAATTGAGGAGCCAGGAGTCAGTGCTGTGCCTCTGAGGGGGGAGAGCCAACTTCAGGACACTGGTCCACAAGAGACCTCCCAGCTCCACATAATATCAAACGGCGAAAATCTTCCAGAGATCTCCATCTCAACACCAGCACCCAGCTTCACTCAACGACCAGCAAGCTACAGTGCTGGACACCCTATGCCAAACAACTAGCAAGACAGGAACCCAACGCCACCCATTAGCAGAGAGGCTGCCTAAAATCATAAAAAGTCCACAGACACCCCAAAACACACCACCAGACGTGGACCTGCCCACCAGAAAGACAAGATCCAGCCTCATCCACCAGAACACAGGCACTAGTCCCCTCCACCAGGAAGCCTACACAACCCACTAAACCAACCTTAGCCACTGGGGACAGACACCAAAAACAACGGGAACTACGAACCTGCAGCCTGCAAAAAGCAGACCCCAAACACAGTAAGATAAGCAAAATGAGAAGACAGAAAAACACACAGCAGGTGAAGGAGCAAGAAAAAAACCCACCAGACCTAACAAATGAAGAGGAAATAGGCAGTCTACTGGAAAAAGAATTCAGAATAATGATAGTAAAGATGATCCAAGATTCTATTTCCAAGATCCGAAATCTTAGAAATAGAATAGACAAAATGCAAGAAACAGTTAACAAGGACCTAGAAGAACTAAAGATGAATCAAGCATCGATTAAAAACACAATAAATGAAATAAAAAATACTCTAGATGGGATCAATAGCAGAATAACAGGCAGAAGAACGGATAAGTGAGGTGGAAGATAAAATAGTGGAAATAACTGCTGCAGAGCAAAATAAAGAAAAAAGAATGAAAAGAACAGAGGACAGTCTCAGAGACCTCTGGGACAACATTAAACGCACCAACATTCGAATTATAGGGGTTCCAGAAAAAGAAGAGAAAAAGAAAGGGACTGAGAAAATATTTGAAGAGATTATAGTTGAAAACTTCCCTAATATGAGAAAGGAAATAGTTAATCAAGTGCAGGAGGCACAGAGAGTACCATACAGAATAAATCCAAGGAGAAATACGCCAAGACACATATTAATCAAACTGTCAAAAATTAAATACAAAGAACATATTAAAAGCAGCACGGAAAAAACAACAAATAACACACAAGGGAATCCCCATCAGGATAACAGCTGATCTCTCAGCAGAAACTCTATAAGCCAGAAGGGAGTGTCAGGAAATAATTAAAGTGATGAAGGAGAAAAACCTGCAACCAAGATTACTCTACCCAGCAAGGATCTCATTCAGATTTGATGGAGAGATTAAAACGTTTACAGACAAGCAAAAGCTGAGAGAGTTCAGCACCACCAAACCAGCTTTACAACAAATGCTAAAGGAACTTCTCTAGGCAAGAAACACAACAGAAGGAAAAGACTTACAATAACGAACCCAAAACAATTAAGAAAATGGGAATAGGAACATACATATCGATAATTACCTTAAATGTAAATGGACTAAATGCTCCCACCAAAAGACACAGATTGGCTGAGTGGATACAAAAACAAGACCCATATATATGCTGTCTACAAGAGACCCACTTCAGACCTAGAGACACATACAGACTGAAAGTAAGGGGATGGAAAAAGATATTCCATGCAAATGGAAACCAAAAGAAAGCTGGAGTAGCAATTCTCATATCAGACAAAATAGACTATAAAATAAAGACTACTAGAAGAGACAAAGAAGGACACTACATAATGATCAAGGGATCGATCCAAGAAGAAGATATAACAATTGTAAATATTTATGCACCAAACATAGGAGCACCTCAAAACATAAGGCAAATACCAACAGCCATAAAAGGAGAAATCGACAGTAACACAATCATAGTAGGGGACTTTAACACCCCACTTTCACCAATGGACAGATCATCCAAAATGAAAATAAATAAGGAAACACAAGCTTTAAATGATACATTAAACAAGATGGACTTAATTGATATTTATAGGACATTCCATCAAAAGCACTGAAATTGAAACTGTGATTAAAAATCTTCCAACAAACAAAAGCCCAGGACCAGATGGCTTCACAGGCGAATTCTATCTAGCATTTAGAGAAGAGCTAACACCTATCCTTCTCAAACTCTTCCAAAATATAGCAGAGGGAGGAACACTCCCAAACTCATTCTACAAGGCCACAATCACCTTGATACCAAAACCAGACAAGGATGTCACAAAGAAAGAATACTACAGGCCAATATCACTGATGAACATAGATGCAAAAATCCTCAACAAAATACTAGCAAACAGAATCCAACAGCACATTAAAAGGATCATACACCATGATCAAGTGGGGTTTATTCCAGGAATGCAAGGATTCTTCAATATACGCAAATCAATCAACGTGATACACCATATTAACAAATTGAAGGAGAAAAACCATATGATCATCTCAATAGATGCAGAGAAAGCTTTCGACAAAATTCAACACCCATTTATGATAAAAACCCTGCAGAAAGTAGGCATAGAGGGAACTTTCCTCAACATAATAAAGGCCATATATGACAACCCACAGCCAGCATCGTCCTCATTGTTGAAAAACTGAAACCATTTCCACTAAGGAACAAGACGAGGTTGCCCACTCTCACCACTCTTATTCAACCTAGTTTTGGAAGTTTTAGCCACAGCAATCAGAGAAGAAAAGGAAATAAAAGGAATCCAAATCGGAAAAGAAGAAGTAAAGCTGTCACTGTTTGCAGATGACATGATACTATACATAGAGAATCCTAAAGATGCTACCAGAAAACTACTAGAGCTAATCAATGAATTTGGTAAAGTAGCAGGATACAAAATTAATGCACAGAAATCTCTGGCATTCCTATATACTAATGATGAAAAATCTGAAAGTGAAATCAAGGAAACACTCCCATTTACCATTGCAACAAAAAGAATAAAATATCTAGGAATAAACCTACCTAAGGAGACAAAAGACCTGTATGCAGAAAATTATAAGACACTGATGAAAGAAATTAAAGATGATACAAATAGATGGAGAGATGTACCATGTTCTTGGATTGGAAGAATCAATATTGTGAAAATGACTCTACTACCCAAAGCAATCTACAAATTCAATGCAATCCCTATCAAACTACCACTGGCATTTTTCACAGAACTAGAACAAAAAATTTCACAATTTGCATGGAAACACAAAAGACCCCGAATAGCCAAAGCAATCTTGAAAACGAAAAATGGAGCTGGAGGAATCAGGCTCCCTGACTTCAGACTATACTACAAAGCTACAGTAATCAAGACAGTATGGTACTGGCACAAAAACAGAAAGATAGATCAATGGAACAGGATAGAAAGCCTAGAGATAAACCGACGGACATATGGTCACCTTATCTTTGATAAAGGAGGCAGGAATGTACAGTGGAGAAAGGACAGTCTCTTCAATAAGTGGTGCTGGGAAAACTGGATAGGGATATGTAAAAGTATGAGATTAGATCACTCCCTAACACCGTACACAAAAATAAGCTCAAAATGGATTAAAGACCTAAATGTAAGGCCAGACACTATCAAACTCTTAGAGGAAAACATAGGCAGAACACTCTATGACATAAATCACAGCAAGATCCTTTTGGACCCACCTCCTAGAGAAATGGAAATAAAGACAAAAATAAACACATGGGACCTAATGAAACGTAAAAGCTTTTGCACAGCAAAGGAAACCATAAACAAGACCAAAAGACAACCCTCAGAATGGGAGAAAATATTTGCAAATGAAGCAACTGACAAAGGATTAATCTCCAAAATTTATAAGCAGCTCATACAGCTCAATAACAAAAAAACAAACAACCCAATCCAAAAATGGGCAGAAGACCTAAATCGACACTTCTCCACAAAAGATATACAGACTGCCAACAAACACATGAATGGATGCTCAACATCTTTACTCATTAGAGAAATGCAAATCAAAACTACAATGAGATATCATCTCACACCAGTCAGAATGGCCATCATCAAAAAATCTAGAAACAATAAATGCTGGAGAGGGTGTGGAGAAAAGGGAACACTCTTGCACTGCTGGTGGGAATGTGAATTGGTACAGCCACTATGGAGAACGGTATGGAGGTTCCTTAAAAAACTACAAATAGAACTACCATATGACCCAGCAATCCCACTACTGGGCATATACCCTGAGAAAACCATAATTCAAAAACAGACATGTACCAAAATGTTCATAGCAGCCCTATTTACAATAGGCCATAGATGGAAACAACCTAAGTGTCCATCATCGGATGAATGGGTAAAGAAGATGTGGCACATATGTACAATGGAATATTACTCAGCCATAAAAAGAAACGAAATTGAGCTATTTGTAATGAGGTGGATGGACCTAGAGCCTGTCATACAGAGTGAAGTAAGTCAGAAAGAGAAAGACAAATACTGTATGCTGACACATATATATGGAATTTAAGAAAAAAAATGTCATGAAGAACATAGGGGTAAGACAGGACTAAAGACACAGACCTACTAGAGAATGGACTTGAGGATATGGGGGGGGAAGGGTAAGCTGTGACAAAGTGAAAGAGCGGCATGGACATATATACACTACCAAACGTAAGGTAGATAGCTAGTGGGAAGCAGCCGCATAGCACAGGGAGATCAGCTCGGTGCTTTGTGACTGCCTGGAGGGGTGGGTTAGGGAGGGCGGGAGGGAGACGCAAAAGGGAGGGGATATGGGAACATATGTATATGTATAACTGATTAAATTTGTTATAAAGCAAAAAAAAATAAAAAATAAAAATTAAAAAAAAGAAGATGTGGTACATATATACAATCGAATATTACTCTGCCATAAAAAAGAATGAAACAATGCCATTTGCAGCAACATGGATAAACTTAGAGATTATACTGTTAAGTGAAGTATGTCAGACAGAGAAAGACAAATATCATATGAGATCACTTATAAGTGGAATCTAAAAAATGATACAAATGAACTTATTTACAAAACAGAAATAGACTCACAAACATAGAAAACAAACATGGTTACCAAAGGGGATAACAGGGGTGAGGGGGAGAGATAAATTAGGAGTTTGGGATTAACATATACAAGCGTATATAAAATAGATAAACATCAAGGGCCTACTGTATAGCACAGGGAACTATATTCAATATCTTGTAATAACCTATAATGGAAAAGAATCTGAAAAAGAATACATATATACATATGCTGAATCACTTTGCTGTACAGTTGAAACTAAAACTAACAACATTGTAAATTAACTTACTTCAATAAAAATGGTTAAAAGCATTTTTAAAAAGTGTAAGAAAGATACACCAGGCAAATATAAAGCTAAATAAAGCAAATATATATACATATATATTAATATCAGGGAAAAAATTGTAGGACAAATGCCAATGATACTAGATTACCAGAAGTAATTTCCTTACACATTGATAAATATTCAATATACCAGAAATATACAGCAATTCTAAATTTGGAACTATTTACAAAGCTTCAAAATTGACATAGTTACAAGGCGACATTAACAAATTTTCCATATCAACAAGCAGACAACGTCCTGGAAGAATATAGAGCATTTGAGCCAGATTAACAAACATGACTTAATTGAAGTATATAGTACTCTGAACCCAGTTGTAAAATGTGCATTTTTTCAAGTTCTCATGGAATTTTTACCAAAAATTATCACACGTTGGTCCATAAAGCAAATCTCAATAGATTTCAAACAATTGAAATCATACAAAGTTTGTTCTCTAAGGAGAATGGAATTAAACTGGAAATGGCAAGGGCACTGATCTGTCAAAACAGAAGCTGGCCCAAGGGCTTGGCACCAATTGGTAGAGGCCTCCTTCTGTGTCAGGCATTAACCCTTTAGTTGCTAGATGATAATCTGTAGGTTTTAGCAGTCCTGGGAAAGGGACTGAGGTGGCCAGAGCAACTGGGTAAGTGATGGAGAAACTAAGAAAGCCTGGAGCAGTGCCTATTTACCAAATGGTCTGGAAATATTTTAAAAATTCATATGTCCATACAGTTGTGCATCTTTGGAATATCAGCCCTGTTTAGTAGGCCAATTATACAATCAGATGCTTATATTCAAAAGGAAGAAAGTCTGAACATTAATAAGCTGTGCATCCAACTCCAGAAATTAAAAAAAGAACAACAGAATAAATCCAAGTAAAGTGAAAAGAAAAGAATAATGATAAGGAAAATAGCTAAATAAAAAACAAAGGACATCACAGAAAGAATCAGAAAGCCAAAAGTTGACTATTTTAAAAAACTTATAAAAGTGACAAACTTTTGGCAAGATTGATCAAGAGGAAGAAAGAGAAGGTACAAACAAACAAGGATAAGAGGATATAAATGTAACAGGGATTCTTAAAAAGATGGAGATAAGAAGTTTATGCAAATAAATTTGAAAAATGACATGAAATAGAAAAATTCCTAGAAAACCATAATTTAACAACACTGACAAGAAGAAATAGCAAACTGGAATGATTCTATAGCTATTTAAAAGGCTGTATCCATTAAAATTTTTCTTACAAGAAGACACCAAGCCCGGATGTTTTTACCTGGAAGTTGTGCTAAATATTTAAAGAACGAATAGTTCCTTGGACAAACTCTGTGAGAAAATAGAATGAAAGGAAATAGTTCCCACTTCATTTTATGACACAAAAGTCAAACAGGGACCTGGAACTATGAGAATGGAAAATGTACAGGTCACTCTCATTCATAAACAAAATTCCAAATTCCTGAACAAAATATTAATGAACTAAATCCAGCAGTTTTTATTTATCTTAGGATTGCAAGATAAGTTCCAAACAAGAAAAATCTCTAATGTAATTCACATTAATAGATTAAAATAGAAAATCAACCTGTCATCTCAGTGGATACAGAAAGCATGTTTATAAAATTCAACATCTACTCATCTTTAAAAAATCCTGATAAGTAGGATTACATCAAATTAAAAACTTCTGTATAGCAGAGGAAACAACAAAATGAAAGCCAACCTGTGGAATGGTAGAAAATGTTTGCAAACCTTATATCTGATAAAGAGTTAATATCCAAAATATATAGGGAACTACTACAACCCAACAGCCAAAAACTAAATACCTACTTTAAAAATGGGCAAGAGTCTGAATAGATATTTCTATAAGGAAGACATACAGATGGACAACAGGTATATGAAAAGATGCTCAACATCATCAATTATCAAGGAAATGCAAATCAAAACCACAGTGAGATATCATCTTACACTAGTTAGGATGGCTATCTTAAAAAAAATTAAATACAACTGTTGACAAGGATGTGGAAATAAAGGGGAACCTCATACATTGTTGGTAGGAATATTAATCGGTGTTGCTATGGAAAGCAGTATGGTGAATCCTCCAAATGTTAAAAAGAGAACTACTATGTGATCCAGCAATCTCCTTTCTGGGTATATATCCAAAGAAATTGAAATCAGGATCTCAGAGAGATACCTACACTCTCATATTCACTGCAGCATTATTCACAATGGTCAAGATATGGAAGTAACCTAAGTGCCCACTGGTGAATGAATGGATAAAGAAAATGTACATATACATGCATATATGTAATGGAATATTATTCAAGCTTTAAAAAGAAAGAAATCCTGCCATTTGCAACACCATGGATGAAACTGGAGAATATTATACTAAGTGATATAAACCAAGAACAGAATGACAAATACTGCTTGATACCACATATGTGAAGGATCTAAAAATGTCAAACTCATAAAAGCAAAAAATAGAATGGTGGTTGCTAAGGGCTGGGATGGGGCAGGGGAATTGAGAAGGTATTAGTCAAATGGTACAAAGTTTTGGTTATGCAAGAAAAATTCATCTTAGAAATCTACTGTACAGCATACTGCCTATAGTTAATAATATTGTACACATTAAAAATTGCTAAGAAGGTAAATCTTCTGTTAAATAATTATTATTGGATAATAATAATAGTAAATAAAGTAGATAGGAGTAAAAAAATCCTATTGGCAAACTAAGAACAAACTGGAACTTTCTTAACCTGTTAATGGTATCTACAAAAAAAATTATAGCAAGCTTACTCAATGGTGAAACTTTAAAAGCATTACCTTTAAAATTAGGTTCAACATAAACATGCACAATACTAACATTTCTATTCGACGTTGGTGTGCATGTATTGAAGGTAGGAGGTCCTAGCAGTGCAGTAATATAAGCAAAGAGATTTAAAAAAATAAGGATTGGAAGGGAAAAAATAAAACTGTCATTTACATATAAATTATCAAAATTAATAAGAAAGTTTATCAGGTTTGCTAGTTGCAAATACAATATACAAAAAACCCCACAATTATATTTGTACTCATTAGCAATAAATTGGTATAAAATGTAATTTTCTAAAAAGGTATACAATAGCAACAAAATAAGCAAATAAAGTCTTATAATGATGTATAAGCCCTTTTAACTTATAAAACTTCACTCAAATAACATCAAAAAAGTCTAAATAGAGAGGCACACCGTGTTTACAGAAGACTCGATATCACAAAATGTTAATTATCCTTAAATTGATATACAGATTGACTGTAATTCCAATCAAAATCCCAAAAGTTGTGTGTGTGTGTGTGTGTGTGTGTGTGTGTATGGGGACAAAAATCCTCATTGCATAATTGTTTATAACCCAAAACGAAACTACCTAAAGGTACATCAATAGTAAGATGGATAAGTAAATCATGGGATATTCACAAAATGTAATATTACACAGCAAGGAGAATAAACAAACTACAACTGCATGCAAAAATATTATACATGGCACAAAAAAACATAACACTGAATGCGAAAAACCAAGTCACAGATGAATATACACATCTGTTCAAGCACTTTACACACGTTAATGCATTTAATTCTCAAAACAGTCATTAAGTGATTGTGTGCCTCCCCTCCCCCACTGCCCACTGTGGGGGTGGGCAGGTCTTCGAGAGAGGATGCTCCAAGCAGGAATTAATTCAGATCTTTCTGGGGTAAATAGCCTGGCCTCCTCAGCAACGGAGGTGAGGCAGACATTGCCCAGGGCACTATCTAAGTTTATTATATCTGCAGTCTGACATAATTCAGTCAATCACTAATGAGTTACTGTCTTGTATACATAGAGCCCCATGCTTGGCTATGGTGAGTGGTAGAGTGGACGTAGCACAGAGCGACCATTTACTGAGAATTTGCTATGTGCCAGGCTTCAGGCTTGATGCTGGGGATATGATGGGCAAAAAGACCACACACCCACCTTCTTGTTTAAATAATAATAATAATAATAATAATAATATTTATTGAGTATTTACTATGCACTGGACATTCTTCTAAGCATTTTATATGCTTTAGCTCTCTAATCTTCACAACACTGTTACTAACTTCTTTTGACAGATGAGGAAATGGAAGGAGAGGTAAGTTAAGAGAATTGTCCAAGGTCACAGAGGCAGGAGGTGGCAGAGCTGGGACTCAAAGCTAGGCAGTCTGAATCACTGAATCACCTCAACAACATGGGAAAGTAGGTATTAATTCTGTCTTACAGCTGAGGAAAGACGGGCTCAGAAATAAAGTGAGCACATATTTATTTTGCACCCTCTATATGACAAACACTATAATAGGTGATTTATATCTATTATTTATCCAACCTGAAAGACAGAGTTCCCAGGAATATAAGGGTCCTAACAATGGAGGACCCAGGTATGCAGAGAGTGGCTTGCCTGCTTGCCAGCTAAACCCAACAGCCCCTTAGAAAGAGTAAAGAGTGGCTTGGTGAGTGAGGGTGGGGTGTAATTCTCAGTCTCATCCAGGCTCCTAGATCACCAGATGAGAGATTGAAACTGCTCTTGGAGAGGAGGAGGAAGAACAGGAGGTTGGTTTTTACCCCTCTCCCTCTATCCACACCCTCCATTCTACATAGTATATTTGACATCCTACATCTTCCTGGATCCTCCCCTCACTAGCCCTGAGCCTGGACCTCCTCTAGCATTAGCATAGTGGAAGCTTGGTCAGCTGGTCCTTGAGATGTCTGGGTCCCACACTCCACAGCTGTCTTATCTCTGCACACCTTATGGCTCCTCAGGCCAAAATTCTTGGGCTGGCAGCACCTTGATCCGCAACTGTACTCTGTTATCTATGGGAAATGGTATATTCTACTTAAAAAATATATTTTACAGGTTTTGTTTGCTTCCCCTTTGAACCTGCTCTTTCTTCAATTTTCAAAGTGAACATTACACCAGCAGGCTTTCCCTGAATGTCTTCTCCCTCAACTCCCCAGAGCAGCAAAAGTGTCCATATATGCCAAGAAGGCAATTCAGGAGACAGGACACCCAGCCTTTCCCAACCCAGTCAGAGGCTTATTAGAAGAGGCCTGAGAAAGGGGAGGAGCAAAACCGACCAATGATACGGTACTGTTGTGTACCCTGCACCTGTCCTCTGAGAAACAATGCCAGGAACCATCACCTTATTTCACCCAAGCACTATCAGACAGTACTAATTTCCAGCCACTTCACTGATGTCACCAAAATAAAACATTTAGGCTAACACTGAACTAGAAACATCAAATTTCAAACAAGAAGTATTCCAAACAAGCTCTGGGTAAGAAAGAAAAAATTCCTAGTCAAAAATCCCTCTGATTAAGATGGTTTTTATATAATCCTCATTCTTTCTCTGTCTTCATCTCTCTCTTTCTGTCTGTCTTTCTCTACCTTTTTGACATTAGCCTCTTGTTATCTATCCTACAGCTATTTCATCCAGCTGCTCATCTATTCCAACTTTCAGGTTGGGGTGGGGGTGGTTGGGGGGCATGTCCTTTGCTCTTCTACATCCACTCTACCACCACCACCTTGAAGCCCACGGGAGCAAACCCCACTTACAGCCCCTCCTGCGTTGCGGCCTGCTGTTGCCACCGTTGTGTGGAATCCAGATCTTCTGCAATCTAGTTTGGGTGAGTTCTCCCATCTCTCGAGACATCTTAGGCGTCGCAGCTAATGACACCACTGTCCTCAAGGTACCGGGCCTCACTTTGTCTTATTAGCTGTCTCTTCTGTTGCTGTGGTCACAGCAGGTGGTAGACAGAGTTGGGACAGGGAGGTGCTGGGGTTCTGAGCCCTCTAGCAGCCTGTCTCCAGCCCCTCTCCTGTCTCCTAGTCATTGCCTGCCTTGTCTGCCTCTGCTCCTGTATGTACCAGTGGGGGCTTGGGTGCAGAGGAGAGGTTAGACAGAGGTCAGCAGAGGCCTCTGAACTCCAAGGGCTGTGTACATAGGAGATAAGTTGGAGCCCAACAAGGAAGGCAGCCAGCAAGACAGCCCATGTCTGGCCAGTCACTTCCCTCCAATGAAGACAGGACTAGTAGAGTATGCAAATAAAAGACCGAAGATCATGTGCTTATATCCTGTGTGGGGTGGGGAGGCAAAGGTGATGCAGGCAGATCTCAGCAGCTTTCATAACTTCAAAATAAAAAACAGGCCCAAGTAGAATGTCAAGTTCCAACCCAGAAACAGATATCTACATCAGAAATGCAAGATTCCCAAGTACAAACACACAAACACAAAGTCCCTACTGAAAAACACAATGTTTTGAGCTAGCAATCTTAGGTCTGAACTGGAAGTGGAAGGTTTACTGCCTCTATGCCCTCCCCCGCAAATGGCATTGCAACCCTTGTCTTCCCTGAATTCTGCTACCTTTCCTACCGAAGGGCCTCTCTCTCCTAAAATGTGCTGCCCAGGACACTCTTGGAGAGATGGGCACTATCTGATCATCTTTATGCTCTCTCCAGCCAAAGTTAAATAAATCAGAGTAAATCGGACACATTGGGAAGAGAAGTGAATGCAGCCATTGCTAGGGGGAGAGATGATAAGAACTGTTCACATGACTGCCAACTGCCATCAGGTCCCTTAGGGAGAAAGGCATTGTGATCTGACCCAGAACCAGACTAAAGTTCTTCATGCCAAGTCATGGGGATGGAGGCTTAAGGGGGAGGCTGCAGCAGGCAGAGTGTGGTGAGTTGGGAGCAATGGCCTCAAAGTAGGACAAGTCCATAGGCCAGAGCCATCCTACCCAGATGTCTCTGCTTTACCCTCCCCCATCCCCCGGTTGTTTTGAAGCTTTTATGTGTAGTACTCATCTAACAGCATAGCTTACCTGGAAGATGTCCAAGTGTGCTCTTACTTCATTGTTTTGCAACCGTCCCACCCCTTGATGAACCTCCAGTGATTGGCTACAAGGAAGCTCAATTTCTTCCACTGAGCTGGGCAACACTGGGGCAATCTCATGGGGATAGCAATCTCCAATCCCTGACCTCCAATGCTCTCAGCTCCACTTTGCCTTTTAAGAAGTTCCCTAAAATACATTCTCAGGATCCTAGTCTACATAAGGGTTAGATTCCCTCCAGTTGTTGTGTATAAATCATACCAAACTTTCAATACATTTCAAAGCCTGCCCTTCTAAATGAATCTACTGAGGCAGTGGATCACAGTGGTTAAAAGCAATGGGCTCTGGAGTCGCATTACTGGAGTGGAATCCCACCTTTGCCCCTTGCTATGACACCCTGGGTAGAAGACTTAATTTTTCAGTGCTGTGGTGTTTTCATCTCATAAGAGTACCTACTCCCTTAGGGTTGTTGAAGAGTCAATGTGTCAACACATATAAAGTAACCTGGAAAATGTTCATTATATACTACCTAACACTCTGATTCCCTTTGTGAAGTAAAAGATCAGTTACCTCTTTGGCTAATATGCAACTTCTGGTGTAATGCTGAGCATTCAGGAAACGCTCAGTAAAGGAAACTTACAAAATTATGACAAAGGGTTAACATTTATAATAAATAAAGAGCTCATGCCAATCAGTTAGAAAGATGAATTCACTTTTACTTTTTTGGTTTTGTGATACAGAAGTCCCCTAGAAATCATTGCATCCAACCCTCTCAGGTAAGAAGATGGAGGCCTAGAGAGGGAAGTATTTTCCTAAGATCTTATAGTAAATTAAGTCACCAAGTCAGAAATAGAACACTGGGGATCCGATTTCTCCAGTCCAGGATTTTTCTTTGGTTAACTGATCAATCAAGCTTGATTTAAGAATGTGGTCTTCTAGATTAGCTCAGAACATTTAGAGTCTTAGAACTAGAGTTCGGAAGAGATGCGACTCTCTTAATCCTAATAAGTCTCCTAACTGGTATCACTCTGCTAAGGCTAATAATCTGAATTATGTATGTTTTGTATGTATGAACATGTATGTTTTCCATGGCCCACAAAGAAACATATTCCTCATCATAGTTGCTCCTTCCAAACATTCTCACTAACCTCACAGGGAAACTGAAGTCTAGGGAGGGAAAGTGGCTTGTCCGAGGTAATCAATCCAGTCACGTGAACCCCTCTTCTATGTTTACAATTTTGTCCTCATGACCCTGCCAAGAGGCAGAAAGATAAATTTAGCAGCAGGAAATCTGAGATAGGAGCTTAAAGGGCTTTTGACAAGGTCTGAAAGGGTAAACTTGGGGTCCAGGCTTGAAAACCCAACTTAAAACTACCTGGAACTATGTGTGTGTGTGTGTGTGTGTGTGCGCGCGCGCGTGTGCGTGTGTGTGTGTGTTTTAACCACTGTTATCAATTCTGATCCCCAGAAGTAAGAAAACTAAACAAGCTTTATGGGAAGTCCTCAGCCCTGGCTCTTCTCAATCAAACCTGTCTCTCCAGTCATGTCTCTCTTTAGAGCCCTGTGGTTAAATTGTGCCAGCTGGCTCACTAGGCCCCCAAACTTACTGTGTACTTTTTTGCCTCTGGACCTTTGCTCAGCCTGGAATGCCTTCTCTTCCCTTCCATTCTCAGTGAAATCTGACTCACTCTTCAAGGCCAGGCTCAATGCTCACCTCCTCTGAGAAGCCTTGGCTTTGGTTCCCACATTGCCTATATGCTTCTGTTTATCTGAGCAAGTATCCACCTTTTACCGGTCTACTTTCCTACTAGACTGTGAGCTCCTTAAGGATGGGGACTGGATCTCAGTTATCTGTGATCTGTTTCCAGGTGTCCAGCTCAGGCCCTGGCACAGAGGAGACTTGCTCAATCTACATCTCTCTGCCCTAGATGAGATGAACATGTGTACAAATACTCCCCATTCAACAAGGTAAATTTTATAAAAGAGAGCTATCCAGGGAACTGGGTGGGGGAACTAACTTGGTCTGAAGGTAGAAGGTGGTAGTAGGATCTAGAAAGTTTCTCAACCCTGAACGGGGCAGAACAGAAAGAACAAAAGAATGAAGTCCCCCCACCAAAAGAAAAAGTTCCAATTAACTGGTTATAGAAAAAATTGTTCACTCAGTATCAGAGACTCACTCAAGACCAAGAGCTGAGTCACAACTTCTAATTTGGGGTTAACTCTATGGAGGAAAAGCATAAAGTGTGACTACCTGTGGCCCACAGATCCTGACCATCCTCCCAAAGTATGGAGTGTATGGGAGAATCTCATTAAAAGCAGTATCAAGACAGTACTGATGGGTATCAAAATCACAAATTGGTAATTCTTGGAGTGTGTGGGTGTGAATGCATTTGTGTTAGGGTGAGGAGGGGAGATTGCATGCTTACAGGTCAGGTGCCTATATGTGAATATCAGGCCTTCTGTGGCAGCAGCCTAGGATCCACTTCCTTCTTGGCCACTGCCCTGGCCCACCATCCCCCAACTACTTTCAGCCCCATGCCTGGGGCCCAAGGTTTGCTCTATCCTAGTCCTAGGAGTAGCCCTCCACAGACCATAGTCACTCAGGGAGAAAAGCAGCTGGAGGGTTATGGGTGGTATTGCCTGTGGAGGCTACAGAAAAAGCAGGATCACTAAGACAGAGCACGGAAGTCCTGAAATATTTCAGAAGAGCTTTAGTTCCTGTCATCCCACTCCTCTTCACCTTCTGACAGTCCTCTGAGGGAAATAGGAGGGACTTCAATTTCCATTTTGGTGAGGAGGCTATTGAAGCCCAGAGAAGCTAAAAGGCTTGTTTAAAGTGCCACAGCAAACCAGCCCTACTTTATACACCAATTGGGAGGTAAGAGGTACAATCTCTATCATCCAGTTCATTCAAAACTGGACTAGACCATGTTAGAGAGACTTCTAAAGTGCTAGGGAACTGCCCTTTGGGCCAGAGTTCCACAAAGAAAGGTCAGAATGGATGATAGATAATGAGATATAGAACTCATGTTATCCCCAACTTCCCATACACTTTAGTGAACAGTTTGAGTGACCACCTATTCCAAGAAAACTTTCCAGAGAGCCTAAAGAATGGATTTGGGTTTGTGTTAACTCCTATCTATTTTTCCTTCTGTTTCACCTACCTGTTCTCCTAGAGGTTTTTTCTTCCATCGCTAGTTATCCAACACACGACACACGGCTCTCTTGCATTTAGACCCCCAAAGCAGGTCCAGAGAGTGGCATCAAGCAGGGAGCCTGGAGGCACTCGTTGGTTCCCTGGGAAGGCTGGGGAAGTACCCTTGGTAAGAGGGGGTGTGTGCCCGCTGTTGAAATATCAGCTGCCAAAGAAGTTCCTGAGTCACCCAGAGCCTTTTCTCTTCAGGCCAACCATGTGTTCGCCTTGCCCCAAAGGTCAGAACTAATATTAACAAGCTACTGCAGAATGGGGAAATGAAAACCAACAATGTAAACAGGCAAGATCTGGATTTCCTTGGGGCTGGTTCAGATTGGTCTTCAGTGTAAATCAGCACGATCCCCTACTGGAAAGTGATTTGGCAATATGAAGCAAGAGCAATAAAAATGTTCATTTCCTTTGTCCTAATTATTCCACTCTTGGGACTTAATCCTAAGCCAATAACCACCAAAACATGGCAAAGCTTAAAGCACCAACATCTTAATTTTAATTGCAGGGCTATTTTCTGATGGCAACAACTGGAATGTAACCTTTAAGTCCTCCAGGAGGAAAAGCAGCTCTTTGGGTCTTTTTTGCAGACACTGAGAATGATGGTTTTAAGGCTAGGGAATTCTGGGGGAAAAGTAATTATGCCACAATTCTGGGTGAGGAACCTAAGGATGCGAAGTTATGCTTTTCCCTGGACATTGGGCATGTCTATTATTTCTATGTTACCAAAAACAAGTCACTAACCTGTTGATGCTCTTGCTATTGCCCTTTATTTGTTCATTCATTCAACAAATATTTATTAACTCCTAATATGTGTTGTGCGCTATATTAGGGGATGGGGCTAACAAGATGAATCAGATATGGTCATTGCTCTCAAGCTGTTGGCAGTCTAGTGACAGAAATAGAAATCAGTGGTAGCTGTGCATTGTAAGTGCCGTGACAGAATGGACCATAGGGTGGTGTGGGGGCCCAGAGGAAAATATCTAACTGGGGAGGTTAGAAAAAACTTACTCAGGAAAGTATTCCTTGAGCTGATTAAGACAGGGGTTGAATCCTGGCTCTACTGCTTCTGTGATACTGGGGTGAATTCACTGAACCTCTCTTAGCCTCAATGCCCCTTAGAGTGTTGCCCTGATAATGAAATGAAATAATGCATATGGAAGAGCCATGGGTTATATTGGAAGACAGTGCTGCTCTGGAACTTGGGTAGCCCACTTAAACTCTCTTGGCCTTGATTTTAATCATCTGAGAAATGGAGCAAAGAGAAAGTACCTGTCAGGCCACATCCTAAGGGATGCTATAAGGCCCAAGACAAATAATGACTACAGGGTGGGCTTGATACAGCTTCCCCATCTCCCTCCCCCAGCCCAATAAAGCCAGAGGCCCTCTTCTAAATCTTACTCCATTAGAGTGCTTCTTTTTTCCCCTCATTTTCCCCGTGGTTTATTGAAAAGGTTCAATACTCACTATTTTGCAGCCTGCCACCCCCCAATATGTTTTGGGATCTTTCCATATGACTACACATAGAACATTTCATTATTCCCCCCCTTTTAAAAAATATTTTATATTGGAGTATAGTTGATCTACAGTGTTGTGTTAGTTTCAGGTGTACAGCAAAATCATCATATACTGTTTATTCTTTTTCAGATTCTTTTCCCATACAGGTTATTACAGAGTATTGAGTAGAGTTCCCTGTGCTGTATAGTAGGTCCTTGTTGTTTCTCTATTTTATATATTGTAGTGTGTATACGCATTAAAAAATTGAGGTAAATTTGAACATAAAATTAACAATTTTAAAGCGTATGATTAAGTGGTATTTAGTACATTTTGCAAAGATTTCATTTATATGAAATATCAAAAATAGGTAAACCCACAGGAACAGAAAGCAAATTGATGCCATAAAGGTGCTGGTGGTGGAGGGCATAGGTACTAACTGCTTAACGCGTAATGGGTATGTATTTCCCTTTGGGGTGATGTTTTGGAACTAGGTAGAGGTGATGGTTCCTCATTCCTTTTATTATTATTTTTTAAATCATGGTAAAATATACATAACATAAACATTTACCATTTTAAACATTTTTAATTAAGATTCTTTTGGCACAAAAGCATATAGATCAATGGAACAGAATAGAAAGCCTGGATATAAACCCACACACCTACTTTCAATTAATCTTGGACAAAGGAGGCAAGAACATACAACGGAGAAAAGACAATCTCTACAGCAAGTGGTGCTGGGAAAGCTGGACAGCCTTATGTAAATCAATGAAGTTAGAAGACTCACACCGTACATGAAAATAAATTCAAAATGGTTTAAAGACTTATATATAAGACGCGACACCATAAAAAAAAAACTCTTAGAAAAAGAACATAGGCAAAACATTCTCAGACATAACTCCTGGTAATATCGTCTTAGATCAGTCTCCCAAGGCAAAAACAATAAAGCAAATAAACAAATGGGACCTAATCAAACTTAAAAGCTTTTGCACAACAAAGGAAACCATAAACAAAGCGAAAAGACGACCTAAGGACTGGGAGAAAGTATTTGCAAACGATGACCGACGACCAGCAAGATCTTAATTTCCAAAATGGAGTGCGTTTCTTATTGCTCCCTCCTCCGGCCGCAAGGTTCCCTTCGCGCATTCCCCCGCCCACATTTACCAGCGGGGTTACGCCAGCCACGCCGTAGTCGCTGGGTGCCGCAGCCCTCTTCGTACTCAGGGGTGCAGTCTGAACACTGGGGGCGGGGCTTCGGTCGCTGCGCGGTTCCGCCACTTAAAAAGTGATAAAAGCTCGTTTGTAAGTAATCGAAAGCACCAAGGGGACTTTTCAGCAGAGTAGAAACGCAGTCAGACTCAGGCACGTAAGCCAGTGTGGGGTGGTAGGGGAAGGAGCCCAACCACTGGCCTTCCTCTCACTATTCACTATTCATTGCCCCTAGGCTACCACACCGCCCCCGTCAGCTTCCGCTTCTCCAGCCAATGAAAACTGAAGGGCTTGAATCCCCGCCCCATGTGTGTCCGACCCTTTTGCGGCGCGCACAAGAACGCCTGCGCAAATGCGCGCGCGGAAGGCCAGGCCTGGCGGCCATAGGAGTTTTCGGGTTTTTGCTCGCGCCTACGTGGGGCGTGGGCTTAAAGGCATTGCAGTTAGCTGTCAGCATGTTGCGCGTGGTGAGCTGGAACATCAATGGGATTCGCAGCCCCGTGCAAGGGGTGGGATACGAGGAGCCCAGCAATTGTACCGCCATGGCCATGGGGCGCATTTTGGACAAGCTGGATGCTGACATCGTCTGTCTTCAGGAGACCAAAGTAACCAGTGAGTGCTCAAGAATTCAGGACCCCTACCACACTTTCCCTTTTCCGCTAACTTTTGCTCTGTGCTCCATATCATTTCACTTTCCCATTTCTCTATCCTTAGAGCCTGTCTGGAATCCCGATCCCTCCCTCTATATTTCGCATTCCAGCTAGATCTCCTAATTCCGACATCATCTCCTGGCCTCAGCAGAACCATAATTCCCTCCCCCTTGCAATCTCCATCTTCTTTCAGATCCTCTAATTCCTACTCATTCTCCTGACACAGCTCAGTCTCCCAAATTTCCTCCCGCCACACACTTTCCATCTCCCACTCCCAAGTCAGACACCCCCAATTCCCCTTTTCTGTCCCCAGTTCATATCCTTTAATTCTCACACCATCTTTGCCCCCAGTTTAGACTCCCTAATTTCCTCCTTTTTAAACTTCTATCTCAGATCCCCAGTTCCCCTTATCTCTACCGCCATCTCTCCTCCCCAGCTGAGAGCTTCTCATCATTTCTACCTCATGTCCCACCTCAAACTTAGACCCTCTAATTCCCTCTCCCCCACAGCTCAATGCCCTGATTACTTCCCTCTCCCACCCACCTCCCTCTAAGACCCATTACCTACTTTCCCTCCATCCTCAGTTCAAATCCTTGAATTCCCTCTCCTACCTCCTACTCCCAGCTCAGATTCCCAGTTCTCTCTCCCATATGTCCATTTCCCACCCCCAACTTCCTCCAGTCACCTAGTCACCTAGCCTCCTCCCACCTAATTCTTCACCTCCCATTCAGTAGTCTTCCCTTTTCTCGTAATTCTGATAACAATTCCCTCTCTAGTCCCCACCTTTTTAGCTTCTCTTCTTATCATAGGTACTTGACATTCCCTTCTACCCTGGCTCTGATGTGTGCAAGAAATTAGCCTACAGCTGTAATTCCAAGCCTTTCTGTGTCCTGGGTCCTAGTTTTATCTCTGATGTAATCTTACATCTTTTTTTTTTTCCCCAGGGGATGTGCTGACAGAGCCCCTGGCTATCATTGAGGGCTATAACTCCTATTTCAGCTTCAGCCGCAACCGTAGTGGCTATTCTGGTAAATGGGGCTTTCTGGGGACTTTAAAGTGATGGAGACAGGTGGGAAAGGGTTTTCAATATTTAATGAGAAGGTAATAAGAAATGTAGGCTTTTCATCCACAGAGCTAAAGCCATATCAGGTTATATGAAGGATAATTTTTATGTATAATATTGGATCTCAGAAACACAGTAGTGTGATGGTTAGTTGTATGAGCTCTCGAGCCAGACTGCCTGAATTTGGATCCTAGCTCACTTCCTAGCTGCGTACCCTCTGGCAAGCTACTTAACCTCTTTATGCCTCAAGTTCCTCAGCTGGAAAATGGGGATAATGTGTACTTCTTAGGGCTATTACAAGGACTAAACTAATTAACCCATGTGATAATAATAATAGCTAACATTTTCTGAGCACCTACCATGTAAAGCACTTATACTATTAGCTGTTATTAATCTGCAGCTTTTCTAGATGAAGGAACTGAAACTCCAGGGTTTGAGTAGAGGAGTTGCCTCAGGCATCCATGGCCCTTGAGTTGGGGGAGTCATCAAGAGAGCCACACTTGATGAAGATGAGTCGGGTGACCTGTGCAGGGGCAATAGGCTGTGCAACAGGCTGTTGGCTGCCAGGCCTGCTCAGAGTACCCTCTCTGTCTCCAGGTGTAGCCACCTTCTGTAAGGACAGTGCTACCCCAGTGGCTGCTGAAGAAGGCCTGAGTGGCCTACTTGCCACTCAGAATGGGAACGTGGGTTGCTATGGAAACATGGATGACTTCACTCAAGAGGAGCTTCGAGCTCTGGATAGTGAGGGCCGGGCCCTCCTCACACAACACAAGATCTGGTAATAGCCCACATCCGCTTGTCACCGAGCATTGCTGGTTCAACTCTGTGAATGTGGTGATTCTAAGGCTTGCCTTATAAACATGCATTCACCATGGAAAACTTCCCAAGCTTGCCTTTCCTGGACTTCAGTCCTGGCAAGGCAACCTGCTGTGTGACCCTGAACAAATCATATTCTCTCCTGAGTCTTGAGTTCTCTATTTCTATGGGAGGGGCGGGGGAAGAGGGATCCTGGCCGGGAGGACTAGCTCTCTTTTTTACCACAGGTGCCTCAGAAGCAAGTTAGCCAACTTTACTGCCCCAGGTTGCTCTCTTTCTGTGTCCTGTCTTTGTGAATGGCAGGACCATCACCTGGTTTACCTGAGTGTCATCCTAGATGTAGTCAGTCCTCAAGTCCTGTGTATGCCAGCTTGTTCATGTCTCTCTATCCCTTTCCTTCACTTCCATCCCACAGACAATCATTAAGTGGAAGCCACATGGTGTGGGGAGGGGAAGGGTGGCTTGAAAGTGACCCCTTTTTGGGGGGCCGGTTCTATTCTCCCCAGCACATTGGAAGGGAAGGAGAAGACCTTGACCCTAATCAACGTGTACTGCCCCCATGCGGACCCTGGGAAGCCTGAGCGGCTCGCCTTTAAGATGCGCTTCTATCGCTTGCTGCAGATCCGAGCAGAAGCCCTCCTGGCAGCTGGCAGGTACTGCAAACCTGGGCAGCAAGGCTTCCTTGAGCTTGTCCTGGGTGCCCAGCCCCGTGTCAAGGTCCATTGAGAGGGATATGGGATCTTTGTCTTTTGAGTTCATTGACAGCCTAATAGGCCCTGCTGTCTAAGAGCTGTGGGGAGCAGGTAAAGTGACACAAATGTGGGTTTTGTACTCAGATACCTCTGAGCACCTATCCCAGCTCCTCCTTTTACTCACTGTGAGGCCGAAGGCTAGTGTTGCCTCTGTTTTCTCTTTTGTAAAATAAGTGTATGAATCCCTACCTCAGAGTATAGTTTCAAGGATGAAATGAGATGAGATGAGGAAGGTAACGTACTTGGGAACAAATGAAAAGTCTTATCCCAGGGAGGGACAGGAAAGTGAGGGTAGGTTGGCGTAATCGAGGGATGCTTCCTAGAGGGAGTCGTACCTGATCCCATCTTTGAAGGACCAGAAAGATGCCATTAGGTAGAGATAAGTGAGACAATCATGTCAAACAGGGAACAGGTTTACCTTTGGAGATCAGAATTGGGTTGGTCAGTTGTAAAAGATATCAAGGTTGTACTGAAATTGGAGAGGCAGGCTATTATGACTTGCCGTTGGATCCCACCTTGACCTCTATGTGGCAGGTGGCCTATCTGAGATCTTGGGCCCAGGAGAAAGTAGATGGGCCAGGACTACTGCTTCCCTTTCTGGACATTCATTTTATGTTTTTCAGCCATGTTATCATTCTGGGGGACCTGAATACAGCTCACCGCCGCATTGACCACTGGGATGCAGTCAACCTGGTAAGGCTGCCTCTAGGCCTTTGACCTCACTCCTGACTATGGTTCTGTTTAGCCAGCCAATCAGTGCTGTTTTTTTGGCCCAGGGACAAGCTTCCTTCATGGAAAAGCAGAGCTTAGTTTGAAATTCTATTCTCAAAGCACTGAGGATTGTGCTGTGGACTCAGTTAGTAGTCAGTTCTGGCTCGGCCCCTCAGAGCTGTCAGCATGGTGGTGGGGTATGGACACATGACCAGTCAATTATAGAATGGTGTCTTCAGGGCTGAGGCAGAGACAGCAGCCCAGGAGGTTAGGAGAGCCCGGAAATAGGATTCAGGCCAGCCAGGATGTCGGGGGAGATATCGTAAAATGGCTGAATCTTAAAAGATGAGTAGAACAGAGCTTTGGGGTGGGAAGCAAAGAATTCTAGCATGATGAGCAAAGGCTGCAAGGTGAGAATTTGGCTGGTGTGCATTGGGAATTACAAGTCCCATTCCTGTTAGGGGGTGACAGAGAAGGAAGGTGAGTAGCAGGAGATGGGGCTGGAGAGTTTCAGTCAGATTTCAAGGGCCTGGAACTCCACATTGCCTTGATCATTTCCCCAATAGACTATGTTTCCTGCTCATGAACTTTCAACACCTCCCTTTTACCTTTGTGCTGCAGAGAAAACACACAGGCCTGGCATTCAAAACTCTTTCTTGTCTGCGCCCAGTCTCCGTTTCCATCCTCCGCACCACTACACACTCCATCCACTCCAGCCAGGTCGTCTCCTCTCTGCCCATTGCAAAAGTTATTCTCATTTTGGCTTTTCTCACTGTCCTCTGAATTGGTAGGCATCCCCTCCCTCTGTCTTCTTCTCTTGTGTGAACCTCTCATCTCTGAGTCCCTCTATGCCAATGGTTCTCAACCCCTGAAAGTACATTAGTACAAGGAGCTTTTACAAAAATGTCAATACACTGGTGCAACCCTAGACCAATTAAATCAGAATCTATTGGGTGTGGAGTCAGGGTAGCAGTATGTTTTGAAAGCTCCCAGGCTGATCTTTTTGTATATTCAGGCTTGAGGACCACTGCCCTAGAATCTCCAAGTCAGTTCTCATCATAGCTTGCCTCATAAGGGGAGGGATAAGTAACTTATGCTGGCACAGTCCAACTCAGCAGTAGGCTTGGCTCAAAGAAGAGGCTGTAGGAAGATTCCTTGATTAGTTTGCAGAAGAGCCACAGGAACATAAATGTGTCTCCCAGCTGGGAAAATGAGCAGAAATGAGATAATGAGAGACTGGTGGTGGTGGTGGTGGTGGGGAAGGGAGTGTACACTACAAACTGCAAGCCTTCAATCCTCCCTACCTTATTCCTTATCGGTGTTCACTTAGTCTGTTTTTGCTGCTTCCTGTGATAGTGTTATATACTTTTATGCCTTCTCTTCTTAGTTTAGAAATATCTTAGATATCTCGAGTGCACTTCCTACATTCTTTTTTTCCCAAGGAAAGAGAACTAATAGTACCAGATCACATGAGAAACACAATCTTTCCAAAATAACAGAATATGTCTACTTCCCACAAGACCGGCTCTTCTAGTCTCATCTCCCTAAATAGTACCATCGTCCTCTTGGTTGCTCCAAGCAGAAGCCAGGGAATTGTGTTAGTGTTATTCTTCTTTACCCCCCTTTCCCATTCAATTGGTCAGTGAGTACTGTTGATTCTAGCTCCAAATCATCTCTTAATTTCATTTTGTCCCCTCGGGCACCACCCTAGTCTAAGTGACCATCATCTCTTGATAGTCAGTCTGGTTGCCCCTCAAGTCTTTTGGGTATACTGTCCCCTCCCTCCACAGGCCCATCACAGAAGTTGTTCTCTGAATTTGTAACACCCTCTGCCTGGGTTACTCTTGCTCAGCCTTCACTTCTCAGCTCCAGATCACTTCCTGAAAGGAAGCCTTGTTGGTCCCCAAGACAAGATCATGGTCCCACTTTGTCTCTGGTATCATGCCCGGCACATAATCAGTGTTCTTTGAACATTTGTTGCACTGGATGAGTGGGTGAGTGGATTGGATGGATGATGAATTAGGGATCAGAGCCAAAGGAAGTATTCAGACCTGAAACCCTGGAGCCCCTCAGCTCAGGAAGGGGGGGGGTGGTCAGTGAAGGCTTTGACACACAACAAGATAAGCCAAATAGTACCAGAGGGTTTACATGAAAAGGCAACAGGCTTCTTAACTCCTAACCTCAGCCCTACTTCCTGGAGGTAACCACTTTTAACTTGCTGTTTTCCATTCTCTTGGTGAGCAGTTCTGAGAATTGCTTTGATTAACTAACAGCAAGCTTTCAGATCTGGGATTTATGGCCCAGTGCAAGGTAGAGGTAGCCTGATGCAGAGGGGAAAAAGAAGCATGGCCTTTTAAATCAGTAAGGGTGGAAAGTGAATACCAGCTCTGCCAGTTCTGGACTGTATGACCTTCAGCATTCTTCTTTGAAACAACCACATTTTCTTGTCTGTAAAATGAAGCAGTTAATCTAAGTTCCTTCCAGTTCTAGGCATCTAGTTCTGCCTCTTTCTTTGTCCCCCTCCCCTTTCCCCAGGAATGCTTTGAAGAGGACCCAGGTCGCAAGTGGATGGACCACTTGCTCAGTAACCTGGGGTGCCAGGCTGGTTCCCATACGGGACCCTTCATTGATAGCTACCGATGCTTCCATCCAAAGCAGAAGGGGGCCTTCACCTGCTGGTCCACAGTCAGTGGCGCCCGCCCTCTGAACTATGGCTCTCGGCTTGACTATGTGCTGGGGGACAGGACCCTGGTCATGGACACCTTTCAGGCCTCCTTCTTGCTGCCTGAGGTGATGGGCTCTGACCACTGCCCCGTGGGTGCAGTCTTAAGCGTGTCTTCTGTGCCGGCAAAACAGTGCCCACCTCTGTGCACCCGCTTCCTCCCTGAGTTTGCAGGCACCCAGCTCAAGATCCTTAGATTCCTAGTTCGTCTCGAACAAGATCCTGTGTTCAGGCAGTCAGCGCTGCAGCTCAGCAATCAAACACCGGTACAGATGCGCCAAAACAAAGCCCGTGTGCGCTCGACCAGGTCTCGGCCAAGTCAAGCTGGTTCCAGTAGAGGCCAAAAAAACCTGATGAGCTACTTCCAGCCATCCTCCAGTCGTCCCCAAGCTTCTCCTAACTTGGAGCTTCCTAGCCTGGGCACCCTCGTGACCCCAAAGACCTCAGAAGAGGACGTGATGGCCAATGTGGTGGAGGGGCGGGCCAAGGCTTCAGAGGCCAAGGATGAAAAGGAGGTACGGACCTCATTCTGGAAGTCTCTGCTGGGGGGGCCCTTGCCCATGCCCCTGTGTGGGGGCCATAGGGAGCCGTGTGTAATGCGAACTGTGAAGAAGCCAGGACCCAACCTGGGCCGCCACTTCTACATGTGTGCCAGGCCCCAGGGTCCTCCCACTGACCCCTCCTCCCGCTGCAGCTTCTTCCTCTGGAGCAGGCCCAGCTGAACCAACCCAGGCCTAGGGATGTCTGGCATGGTTAACCTTGTACATGGTCTGAGGCCAGCTTCCTCCTAAGCTACTTCCTCCTTCCTCAAGACCTCCTTCCCACCTCCTCTTCCTCCTCCACCTTCCTCAGGGACCCTTCCCTTTCCTCTTTCTTCTTCCTCCAAGGCCTCCCTTCCTCTCTCTTCTTCCTACCTAGCTCCTCCTCACTGGTGAGCTTCTTTTGCCTTAATGCTGTGACCCAATCCCCCATCCCACTTCCCACCTTCCTCTCAGAATTACAGAGGAACCAGTTGCCCCAGGAAGTTGTGATTTTAAACCCCTTCCTTCCTTGCTGGGAAATGTATCTGTGCCTAAATAAAGTCCGTGTCTTTGTTGTAGTGCACCATGCCATGTGGACATTTTGGATGTGCTCCATAAAGCTGAGTCGTTATCTCAGTCCCGGGTTTGCTAACTGCCTGTAACCTGATGATATAACTTCCAAGGAGAGGGGAGGAAGGAGGAGTGGTGCTTACCACTAAGGTGCTCTGTTGAGTTGTTGGGGTTCCCTGCACTGCTGAGGTTGGATCAGCAAGGGAGGTGGGTGTGGTGGGGCAGGAAGCTCAGGTGGGCTATGTAGCTTTAAACCAATGTTTCTCAACTGATGTGTCTCACAGCTGCCACAAATGGGTTACAGGGTGGAAAGAAATGGGTCCCTCAACCCTAGAGTTGCCAGGCACGACCAGGAATTGCAAAAGTGTCAGGAAAGATTGCCTCCTAGACAAGTAATACCATTAATTCACCCAAGCGTGCCATGCAAATGTTTTCAGTGTGTTATGGCCTAGAAAATTTAGGAGCATTGCCTTGAACAAGTTGCTTGCTATAGCCAAGCCTTTTTCTCACCTTGGGAAACAGAACTGATAAGTCTTGTACTATAAGGTGCTATGAGAAGCAAAGAGGATAATGGTTTGAGGAGGACATCCATTCTCTCTGTTGGAAAATACCTCCAAAGTTTTGGGGAACCAGTCTTTTCCTCCAGGCAGATTGGTTTGGGCTGATTCCACCTCCTAGCTTCAGAGGCTACCTGGGGCCCGAGTTTCTGGGCCTACGCATGAAGAGTCAATCCCTGGATTTTTGTTGAAACCATGGGGAAAGAGCCATTTGATATAAACCTGCCAAATGTCCTGGCTCTTTGTTTAACTCACTGTGTAGTTTTTGGCCTCTTCCTCTTTCTGGATCTCAGTTTCCCTATCAATAAAATGGGACGGTCAGACCAACAGGTGATCAGTTTTTTTCCTCATGGCTCTGCCACTTGTCTGAGGGGGTCAGGTATAATGTAGTTGTCTGTTCTCTGTCAAACAAAGGGCTACAAATGCTACACTTTGCTCTTTATTTTCAGGCTCAAGTCAGCTAGAGGCACACAACAAAGCAGAGGACAGGAGGTGGCCCAGCCCCAAGAGAGGTGCAGGTGCAGTGGGGATCCAAGGCAGCTTGTTTCTCAGGCATAGGTGGTGACATACTGGGGCCCCATGTTCCCAAAGTAGGAACGTTCCCACTCACTCATGAGCTCGAAGTGCACAGGACGGCGACAGAAGTTGCAGGCAGCTATAGATACATCCTGCAGGGGCAGCCCCACCTCAGTCCAGGCTGCCAGCAGCTTCTCTGAAGGTAGTGAGGGGAGGGGAGGGAAATAATTGGTTAGAGTAGGTATTACAGATGTGTCAAATATTGATCCCCTCAACCCTTTGAGGTGTCTCGGAACCAGAAGTATCCTCCTCAGTTTGCTCCACTGTGTGCTATGAATGTTAGCATTTGTGTATGGGTGCTGTGATGTATAAAAGTTTGAGAAGCGCTCATGTGACATAATTTGAAGCTCTACTGGCCTGGCCTGAGCCAAGCCCTAAGTACAGGACATGCTGTGGCTCAAGAAGTGAATCCATCTAGTTGGAAGCTCCTAGCCTGGTGAGGAAGATGACACTGACACTACCCACAAAGTGTCGTCAGTATTGTGACCTGGGAGCCTGGGGCGGGGGTTTTTCCTAGAGGGAGTGGTAGCCCAGAGGACAGAACCTGACCTTGCTGTCAGAAGTACCTCAGTTGTGTCTTTGTCCCTGACTTTTTTTCATGCCTACTCCCTGTGTGAGCTCATCTAGTTTTATGGCTTTAAATACCATCTGTATGCTGATGATTCTGAAATTTTCATCTCTAGCCCAAAGCTCTATCCTGAATTCTAGACTTGTATATCCAATTGCCTTTCTATATCTCCACCTGGATATCTAGTAGACATCTGTAACTTAACATGAGCACAACTGAGCTACTGATCTCCCTACTCTCCACCAAGTCGACCCTACTTGCAGCCTTACCCATCTCAGTTGATGGCAATTCCAGTTGCTCAGTGCAAAAGTGTTTGAGCCATCCTTTATTTTTCTCTTTCTCTCCTACCATACATCCAGTCTATCAGCAAATACCATTGGCTCTACCTTCAAAATCTGACCACTTCTCATCACCTACAGTGCTATTTTCAGGTCTGAGCCACCATCATGTCTTAACCCAGAATATTACAGTAGCCTCCTAATGGATCTCCCTGCTCCCAGTCTTTCTTTCAGTCTATTCTCAACATAGAAGTCAGAGAAATTCTTTTAAAACCTGAATCAGATATGTTACTCCTCTGCTTAAATCCTTCAGAAGGCTCTCCATTTCAGAGTTAAAGCCATAACCCTTCCAGTGGCCTATAATACCCTACACAGTCTAGCCCACATTGCCCCTCCTCAGTTTTCTGTCTCTTTCCCTCTTGCTCACACCACTCCATCCACACTCATCTACTTACTGTTCTTCAAATACAGAAGGAATACTGCTGTGTTAGGGTCTTCCTTGTCTTAGGCTACTCTCTCTGCCTGGGATGCCCTTCTCTTAGATTTCTGCCCAGCTAACTCCTTCACCTCCTTCATATCTTGGCTCAAGTATCACTTTGGTGGTCTCTACCCATAACACTCCATTTAATGCTACAACCCTCCTCCAAGCTAGCCCATGTATCCCCCCAACCAGCACGTTTTTTCTGCTCTATTTTTTTCCATAGTGCTTAGAACTACCATGCTATTTAATTTGCACTTACTTTTTAAAGTGTTTTTTGACTATCTCCTTCCACTAGAATGTAAGTTCCAGAAGGATAGGGAATTTGTGTCTGTTTTGTTTACTACTGGATCCCCAGCACCTAGAACAGTGTCTAGCACACAGTAGGTATCCAATAAATATGTGTCGAAAGAATGAAAGGATGCCTGATTAAGTCTAGAAGATGAAAAGAAGTGAGCCAGAGTAAGGGGTGAGGGAGGGCATTCCAATCAGAAGGGAGCATCATTAGCAAAACCCCAGAGGTAAGAGGCTAGAGCAAAATGAGGGAACTATAAATCATTCAGTGTAGCTTGAGAAATAAAATAAATGTGGGCAAGAAGTGAGGGCATAGAGATCACCATGTTGAAGGCACTGAATGCCATGCCAAGGAGCTTTGACTGTTCTCCAGGCCAGTTGTCTCCAAGTTGGGGGCTTATACATCCTATTAGTACAAAAGTTATAGTATGTACCTCCAATGTATGTATTTTTTATATACTATATACATATATCATTGTCACTCTATATATTAGAGATCAATATCAGTCATGCTTAATTTCCTATTTTTTAATATAAAAAGTAAACATAAAATTCTAATAAATCCCCTTACCCTATGGATCATCTTGCATACCTCACCTTGGAGACCACTGCTCTAGTCTAGACAATAGGGAAAAATGAAGAGGTTTAGGCAAGAGAGCTATATGGTCAGATTTTTAGAAAAATCCCTCTAGTGGTCAATATGGATAAGGGATTAGAAGGAATCAAGAGAGAAGCAGGAAAATCAGTTAGGAAGAAATCACATTGACATGGCTTAAAGAAGTGGCAGTGGAGAAAAGACAGCGATTGTAGAGAACATTTGCAAGATTTCATGATGGGTTGGCTATGACATTGAAGGACTGACTGGCGGAGTCATGGTGGAAGCCTCATATTTCTTTCCTGCAAAAGCCCAGCATAAATGGATACTCAGAGAACTGAGAGTACTGAGAGGTCTATAATTGAAGCCTGGAGCAAGTGAGAGGACTGAGCAAAATGTCCAGAAGTCTAGATCATTAGTTCACAGAGGTAGTATACAGATCTAGTGGTATGAGCATGGATGTAGAAACAGACTCTCCAGTTCAAATCTAATAGCTGTGTGACTTTGGACCAGTTATTATATATTTCTATGCCTCAATTTCTACATGTATAAAATGGAAATACTAATAATACCATCTGTACCCCATGAGGATTAGATGAGTTAATACATGTAAAGAGTTTAGAATAGTTCTTAGCACATGGTAAGTACTTAATAAATGTTGGCTAGCATTATTTGATGTTTTTAAATGAATGAATGGTGCCTACCTGTCTTTTCTTCCCGGGACTCTCATTCTGCCTATGCTCCAGACAAACAGAATGACTGTTGCCCATGCCTTCCCTCTGTTTTCCTATCTCTAGGTCCATGCTCATGGAATTCCCTTATTCTGGAATGTCCTTACGCCATACCACATGTACTTCAAGGTACAGCAGGACTTCCTTACCAATAAAGCCTCTTTAATTTCACCCTTCCTATACCCTCTCTAGCCATAAATGAGCACTCTCATTCCAGTTCCCAGAGTACTGGAACTCATCACACTGGACCAGTACGATCCATGTTTATGTCTGTCTCCTTTGCTATACCATCAACTGCCTATGTGTCTTTCACCCAACAGACCTAGAATGAGAACCTGCTCTATGCCGGGCCCTGCACCCAACAGGAATCCAGTAAACTTTAGGTAAATTGACTAAACTGGCATCTTTCAGAGAGTGCGGAATCCTAACCACTAGACCACCAGGGAGCATCTAAACTGGCATCTTTCAGGATAACACCCAAGCTACTCAGCTCTACAAGCCTCTAAACCTTGTGTTGTCTTTGTAGGTTCATAGATAAACACTGCCCTCCACCACTCCATTCTTACTACCCTACATTCCAGTAACACCTGCTTATTGTTCTTGATAAGTCCCAGGCTACTTCTCACCCTCCTCCTTGCCTTTCTTCATGCTCTTCCTTCTGCTAGGAACACCCCTTCTACACCCTCTTTCTTCTCTTGGTCCAATACCACACAGCTTTGTAAGACTCAGCTCAGGTGTCACCTCCACTAGGAAGCCTGTCTTGAATCCCACAGGTTGGGTCAGACCCCTCCTCTCTGCTCCCACAACTCCCCCATACATTGTCTTTGTTGAACTTTGATCCGCCCTTGAAGTCATTGTTTGGGTCTGCTATGATCTCCTCAACCAAACTGAAGCCCTATGAGTATAAGAACTGTTTCTCATTAATTTATGACCCTAGTATAGGGTCTGGCACATAATAGATGTTCCAGGAATATATTTTAAAACTTAATGGCATCCATTCTCAACTTCTTCACATACTGGGGCTGAAGGGAAGGAGAGTACTGTAGGCACCCATGTTGAGGACTTACCCACAAAGTCTTCCATCATCTGAGGGCTGTGGTGGGGGGAGGGTGCCAAGCGCAGCAGCTCTTCACCCCGGGGGACAGTTGGGTAGTTGATGGCTTGCACATAGATGCCATGCTTGGAAAGCAGGAGATCACAGATCCTGCTGTTCAGCGCTGCATCACCCACCTGGGCTCAGGAGAAAAGGCTGTCAGTATCTGCTACCCTGGCACTGCTATCACTAGCTCCATTAAGTAGGTGGAGGGAACCAGATCAAGGAACACCACTGAATTTGGGGACATATTTTTTCATAAGAGGCCTAGTCAGTGGCAGGTCTAGAATTTCTATCAAGGAGTTGCTCAGAGGCAGCAATCAAATTTGAGATACATGTACCTCAATGTTCATAGCAGCACATACACACACACACAGTGGAATATTACTCAGCCATAAAAAGAGTGAAATATTGCCATTTGTAGCAACACGTATGGACCTGGAGAATATTATACTAAATGAAGTAAGACAGAGAAAGACAAATATTATATGATATCACTTATATGTGGAGTCTAAAAGATAATACAAATGAATCTATAAAGAAAACACTCACAGAAAACAAACTTATGGATGCCTAAGGGGAAAGGGAGGAGGGGAGGGATAAATTAGATACAAACTACTATACATAAAATACATACGCAACAAGGATTTATTACATAACACAGGGAACTATTGTCACAGGGGACTATTAAATATATAACACAGGGAACTATTACTATCTTGTAATAACCTATAATGGAAAATAATCTGAAAAATATATATATATAACTGAATCACTTTGCTGTACACCTGAAACTAACACAGTATTGTAAGTCAACTATACTGCAATTAAAAAAAAAAGAAAGGAGGTGGAGGTGGCTCTAGGGACCTTGTCTTGAAGCTGTTGGCAGAGCAAGCATACTTAGCTAGTATGTTAATTTGGGGTGCTTCTGGGTAAGAAGATAGCCCCCCCAAGCCACCTCTGGGGTGCTGTCACTGGGTTAATTAAACATATTTACAAAATCTTTCAAGGGAACATTGGGTTAGCCCAAGAACAGTGACCATTCTCATCAATAAAGGTCACAAAAAATTGTCCTTACCATACCCCAGCTTACCGACACACACAAATCAATGTCATTTAAGAAAGAATTAGTGGTTCATTTTTTTAACATCTTTATTAGAGTATAATTGCTTTACACTGGTGTGTTAGTTTCTGCCATATAACAAAGTGAATCTGCTATACATATACATACATCCCCATATCTCCTCCCTCTTGCTTCTCCCTCCCACTCTCCCTATCCCACCCCTCTAGGTGAACACAAAGCACTGAGCTGATCTCCCTGTGCTATGCGGCTGCTTCCCCCTAGCTATCTATTTTACATTTGGTAGTGTATATATGTCTATGCTACTCTTTCACTTCATCCCAGCTTACCCTCCCCTCTCCCTATGTCCTCAAGTGCATTCTCAAGGTCTGCGTCTTTATTCCTGTCCTGCCCCTAGGTTCTTCAGAGCCTTTTTTTTTTTTTAGATTCCGTATGTATGTGTTAGCATACGGTATTTGTTTTTCTCTTTCTGACTTACTTCACTCTGTATGACAGTCTCTAGGTCCATCAAAAGAGTCATGTACCACAATGTTCATTGCAGCTGTATTTACAATAGCCAGGACATGGAAGCAACCTAAGTGTCCATCGACAGATGAACGGATAAAGAAGGTGTGGCACATACATACAATAGCGGTTCATTTTAAAAGACAATAAACACAAACATAGCTGGGAATCCAAAGTAGCAACTAGCCCCATGGCTTTTGATTTTCTATTTTCTGACTTCAGTTCTCCGTTAAGAAATACATTTCACACCATGACCATACTGTACACACATACACATAAACGTGCATATACGCAACTGAAACAAATTTCTCATAAAACGATACCCTTACTATGTGTGATGTGCTCCAACATTTCCGATTCTATTTCTTCTATTTTTTAATGCTAATCATAACCTACTAAACTGACTTTGCGACCCATTAATGGTCTTGATCCACAGTTTGAAAAAACTGAGGGTCAGGACAGTCTAATAAGCATGAGATAATAGCTAATGCAAAATAAGCATGAGATAATGCAAACAAACAAAAAAAAGACTGGCTAATCCAGAATGACTGATAATTTTTCAAAAAGGGCAACAAAACTGGCAATAAGGAGGTTGGTTAACAAGAAAGCAGAGTTGACAGGAACAGGTGTCGGTTTGCTGGGTGTGGGAAGGCTCCCAGAAGAGATAGGTGGAGAAGGCAATGGGCAGTGTGGGGCTCTCACCCGAATGGGGATGATGTGGCTGGGGCATGGGATGACAGGAAGGCCTCTGTCCATTAGTAGCTGACGCATGTGCTTGACATTGCGCTGGTGGGCCCGCCTCAGGGCTTGGCCCTCCTCTCCCTTGAGCAGCCGCACGGATTCCAGAGCCCCAGAGAGCACCATGGGAGGCAGTGAAGTGGTGAAGATGAAGCCAGCAGCATAGGAGCGCACCATGTCCACCAAGTCACGGGTGCTGGCGATATAGCCACCCACACAGCCAAAGGCCTTGCCTGGAGACAAGGAGGAGAATGAGGAGGATATGCACAGACCCCATTATCAGTCCCCCAAGGAACAGGGTCATGCACCAGGTAACACAAGGAGGTATACCAAAAGCTGGAGCTCCAGACTCCCTTCACAGGCCTCTGTTCATCTCCCCTGTCCATGACAAGGCAGACAGAGCTGATAATTCTGCTGCTTTGAGATAGGACTTTCAAGGCCTGCCATATGCAATGACTAGATATGCAGGAGCTGGGTGGGACCATCAACTGGTTAGGCCCAAAAGTGGAGCTAAAATGAAGTTTGGGGCTGTGGTGGGGGAGGAGTTTAGAACCACAACTCTCCACTCACTGAGTTGAACTTGGCTATTTGGCCTGGCTCAGGGGTCTTCTCAGAAAACCCTCCCAGACTTTCTCAGCAACTCTGCAGTGGGGTGGGAGTGGGAGGAGAGAGTCCCGGAATTCCATAGCCTGGTGCTGTAAATTCTACCCGAATAGCTCGTGCAGTTGTAGGGAGGAGGAAGAAAAGGGTCTTCTAGGGGCTTCCTTTCTGGATTGTATATAAGGGCAACCCAAGGGACTCACTCACCAAGAGTTCCAGAGATGATGTCAATCTTGTGCATAATTCCATCACGCTCCCCAATCCCAGCACCCCGGGACCCATACAGTCCTACAGCATGAACCTCATCCACGAAGGTCAGAGCCCCATACTGGTGGGCCACATCACACAACTCCTCAAGGGGACAGATGGCACCTGAGCAAAAGCCAACAAACAGAGGTAGATCATAACCCTTCCCCAGCTCCATCTCCAGCATGGAATTTGTGACCCATAACTACTTTAGTTTGGGAAAGGAGGTGGGTGTGCACTGTCAGTTGGGGCTATGCCAAACCTCTCTATATGTGTTGACTAATTTCACCCCACACCCACCCAAGCTGTGTGTGTGTGTGTTTTCCCCAACCTGTGATTAAGGCTTACCTCTCTTTCTATTTTTACTTCATTCTGATAATATCTGTCATCTTGTTTATGCTATTTGCCAGCCTCTCTCTGCTTCTTTTTTTTTTTCCGTACAAGTCTGTGTATTTCCATCTAGGATTGGCACTAGCCTATATGATGCCTTTGTTTAAATAAATTGAAAAAAAAAAGTAGGGCTTCCCTGGTGACGCAGTGGTTGAGAGTCCGCCTGCCGATGCAGGGGACGCGGGTTCGTTCCTCAGTCCAGGAAGATCCCACGTGCCACGGAGCGGCTTGGCCCGTGAGCCATGGCCGCTGGGCCTGCGCGTCCGGAGCCTGTGCTCCACAGCGGGAGAGGCCACAACAGTGAGAGGCCCACATACCGCAAAAAATAAATAAATAAATAAAATAACCTTTTGCTCCAGGTTAATGTAGTCCTGATTTTAGATCCTGCTCACCCCCTCAGCCAAGTACTGTTGGCAGCCCTGTCAATGTTGTTATTCTTCACTGGTCCTCCCTATTTCTGTCTTTCTGGCTTTTTGTCACTCTCTCTCTTTTTGTGGCGATTTCCATCTTTGTTTCTCTGTTTTTCTATCTCTGCCTTTGTTTTTCTCTCTCCTCTCCCCTTCCTTCCTCTGTCTCTTTGTCAGTGTCTCTCTCACTCCCTCCCTCACCTTCATCTCTCACTTCTCTCTTTCTTAGTGTTTGTGTCCCTTTTTTATCTACCTTTCTGACTTCAGACTTTTTTTCTCTATAGCTTTGGCTCTTTCTGAGTTTCTTTGTGCCTCTGTTTCTGTCTTTTCTGTGTCTCTGTGGGGATATATTTCTGTCTCATCTCTGTCAGTGTTGTTACCTAAGGGCCCCCACCCACAGACTCAGTCTCAATATACTGAATGAAAGTGAATTAGAAGTAATCCGTGTGTTCCTGTACATTTTCCATGCAGATTTACCATTTTTCCCTGTTATTCTAGACATCTTCTATGCTGATAGTCATTTATAAGGTCTTCAAATGGCTGTGACTCTCATGTATAGACTCTGTGGCCACTCTACATATACAAGAACCCAAACTTCTGCCATTCCCCATCCCTGGAAACTAATGGTACAGGGAGTTGGAATACAGAAGAAACTTCTTCTGGTGGGAACAGGGACTCCAGGCCTGGATAAAAGTATATGACCTGGGACAACAGGAGGGGAGAAAACCACAGGAGTTGGAGCCCAAGACAAAGAGGACAGTGTGATGGCTCAAGCATCATTTCAGTGGGAGGAATTCAGCCCTATGGTTGACGATTTAGGCAGGGTTTCCACCAAAAGAATAAGGAACCATTCATTTGCAAATGTAAGGAAGTAGAATGGTTCCAACATGGCTTTCACTACAGAAATAATGATTTAGAGGGAATTCCCTAGTGGTCCAGTGGTTAGGACTCTGTGCTCTCACTGCTGAGGGCCCAGGTTTGATTCCTGGTTGGGGAGCTAAGATCCCACAAGACGTGCAGTGTGGCCAAAAAAAAAAAAAAAAAAGAATGAATTAGAGTAGTCTCAGTGTTAGAAATATAATCATTGTTAGTTGTAGAACTGTGAAAGAGGGCATGACAATAAATTCATTATATAAATGAACTTACTTAAATTCTCGCAGCTACTCTATTATTATCATCTCCATTTTTAAAGGTAAGGCAACTGAGACACAGAGCAATTAAGAAACTTGCCCAAGCTAGTAAGTTGTCATGCTGGGACTTGAACATGGATAGTTTGGTTCAACAGCCTGTGCATCACCATTGCTTGATGTGATGGCACTTACATTGGCTAAATCAGAGAATACAGTGGACTCTCCTTTGTTTCACTTGGAAAAGTGACAAGTTGAAATGAAGTGAGGACTTCTTCCTTTTAATAAATCCAGAAAGTTATGCCTAAAACACACTATTTCTGCTTAAAAGGGACAACAATAGAATGATTCGAGCATTGTTTCATTTGGGGAAAGAAAAGAGGTAGGATGATATTGGACCCTGAAAAATCTCCCAGGCAATTGTTTGTGAAATTTTCTGTTGCAGAAACCAGACACTGGGATGATTGATTTGCACTTCTAATGGAAGGAGTGTCATGTGAAGGAATTGGAATCGTACATCCTAGGGTGCAAGTCCTCACTTTGGCACCAATTTACTGAGCCAACCAAGACAAATTGCAGACTGTCTCTGCACTTTAGTTTCTTAACCTTTGAGATCAGTGTAATAGCTGCCTCCATCCTTTGGCATTTACTGGCTGTGTGACCTAGGGCAAGTCACTTCACTTGTTTATGTCTCAATTTCCTCATATAAATAAACAGAAATAATGATAGCACCTACCTCATAGAATCGTTGTGAAGATTAAGTGAATTAATACATGTAAAATACTAATAATTTTGCTTGGCACATAATAAGCACTCTATAAATGTTAGCTGTTATCATTATCATCATAGTTTTTGTGAGACCAATTTTAGTAAACATACACTCACACATATACTTACCATCCATGGAGTGAACAGTCTCAAAGGCCACAATTTTGGGTGTCTCGGGGTTAGACTTCTTTAGAAGTTTCTTCAGGTGGTCAGGGTCATTGTGCCTGAAGACAAACTTCACTGCTCCACTATTGCGGATACCTTGGATCATTGAAGCATGGTTGCCTGCATCTGAGTAAATCTCGCACCCTGAAGAACCAGATGCATGACGCTTAAGCTTCTGTCCCAGTATTCACACTTCAACCTCAGGATTGACCTGGCAGGGACAGAGAGCCAACCCTTTCCTCCCTTTAAAGACTCTGCTCTGCTTCTCCATCCTCTGGAAGCCTTTGTAACACCTCTTCCTCTCTTGGAAGAGCTCCTCTGCCCTGAAATTCTGACCCCTACACTCTTCCCTCCAGGCATTTCTAACTCTGGTCTGGCCTTTGACTATCTTGGGGTGGAGGAAATTTGAATTTCCCAAGAAGTTCCAGAGTTTCCTGAGGACAGGGCCTAGGTTCCTTCTCCTAGACACCAAGATTAAGCCTTAGAAAGGAGTTTATCCCAGGGAATGTTTGATGATTTGGACTGATGCTAGATTCTTCCTGATCTAGATGAAATCCCACCTCTTCCAGGTAACATCCCTCTGCTTATAGTTCCAGGGTAGTCACTCATCAGACTTTCACAATTTGAATCATAAGCTCATGAGAAGTCAGAGCTGGAAGGGCCATTGGTGACCATGGAATCTAATCCCTTTACTGTACAAGTGAGGAAGCTAAGGTCCAGAGAGGGGAAGACCTTTCTCTAGGACCTGAGGAATGCAGGGCTTTTTACTGGACAATGCTGGGAGAACAGGTAGAGATGGGAAATTGGTGGATGGAGTTGATTCCTGGGCCCCCAAAACTGTACTGACGTCAAGGAACTGTGGCCTTTCATTAGAGTAAGGAATCACTTCTACCTGTGGAAATTAGGCATGACTTCCTGGAGGACCTGCTGTGAAAGATAAGTAGACTGGGAGTTTCTAGGGAGCAGGAGCCACATCTTTTTATCTTTCTGTCTCTGGTACCCAGATTAAGTCTAAGTGTACTTTAGATGTTAAGCAAACCTTTCCTGAATGAATGGATAAAAAACCAAATTACTGATTTTCAAGTGAGTGAGTGAATATATAAATTAATATATTACTGAATGAAAGAGTGAGAGGAGGGGTGTCAAAAGATGAACCTGAAGAGATAGGTAAAGGCCAGATTATTGAGGGCTTTAAAAGGCATTATAAAGAGTTTGGATTTGGTTCTAAGGGCAGTGGGGATCTATTAAAGGGTTTGGGGCAGGGGAGTAACAAAGATAGGTTTGCATTTTAAAAATATGATCTGATTGTTGTGAAGAACATATTGTAGGAGGGCAAAGGTGAAATCAAGAAAATGATGTTGGTCTAGGTGAGGATGGTGGCAGAGGAAATGGAGAGAAGTTGAATTCTAAAGGCTGAAGAGGGGGTTCACTGAAAACATTCCCAAAGATGTTGGCTTTAGCTGGGGCTATGTGTGATCTCGGAAAAAGTTTCTGAGAAGCAGTGGAGGTGTTTACAGTGTGCTGAAAAATCGACAGGAAGTGAGGAATTGGATAACAAGTGTGGAGACTTCTCTCAAGCAGTTTGGCTGTTATAGGGAGGAGAGAGAAGGGCAGTAGCTAGAGAGTGATGAGGGAAAGTGGTGGGGTTTTTTTGAGATGCAAAAGACTTCCACATTTTTAAAGAGAGGGAGAGGCTAAAGATACAGGAGGGAGAGAGAGAACTCATAGATCAAGGTTCCTGAAGAGGTAGAGGACACAGAGCACCAATGTAAGAATTAGTCAACGAGAAAAAGGGCACCTCTTCTACTGTGACAGGAGAGAAGGAGAGAGGAGAGGACCTGGGGGAATGCTCATGAGTTTATAAGTAGTTTGAGGCAAGAAGCTGAGGACATTACTGCATGGGGTCTTCTATTTTTCATGTGGTAGGAGGTGAAGTCATTTGCTGTGGTTGAAGGTGAGGTGGAGGTGTAAGAAGGCTGAGGAGAACGGGGTTTGGCAAAGCTACCTTGGAGACTTGGAGAGCTGACTATGAAAACAGGATTGCCAGGCAGCATAGAGGACCTGGTAGACGTTGGGGATAATGAATTTTTAGTGGCTCCCATCTGAGCAAGTATATAAGACCAGGATTGACATAAAGAAGGTGGAGAGGGCTTCCCTGGTGGCGCAGTGGTTGAGAGTCCGCCTGCCGATGCAGGGGACATGGGTTCGTGCCCCGGTCTGGGAGGATCCCACATGCCGCGGAGCGGCTGGGCCCGTGAGCCATGGCCACTGAGCTTTCGCGTCTGGAGCCTGTGCTCCGCAACAGGAGAGGCCACAGCAGTGAGAGGCCCGCATACCGAAAAAACAAACAAACAAACAAACAAAAAAACGGTGGAGAGTTACATTCATTGAGGGTTGGGCTATGATGGAAGGATGACAGGCATATGAGTTGAAGACATTATTGGCTAGAGAATGGGGGAGTAGGAAGATGGGATTCAGATGGGATCTAGTGTATAAATGAAGGGATTGGCTTTAGGCAGATGGAGAGATGTGCTTTCAATTTGTAAAAGAAAAAATTAAAGAAGGGTACATGAACAGTCAGATGAATTTGTGGATTTGGTGGCTGTAAGTTAAAGGAGCTCCTGTCTGGTGGCTTCTGTTTTCTTTGTGTTGTAAGATGTGAGGTTATTTGCTAAGACTGAAGGAGGAGGTAGCTACAGGTTTTAGAAGGGGGAAGAAAGTTTGAAAAAGTTGATGTAGGGACATAAAAGGACTGTTTATAAGTGTTAAGAGTAAAGTCGAGTTGGGAAATGATAAATTTATGATGTTACCTTTCTGTGAGGTTGGGATATAGTCATCCAGTGTTGAGGAGATGCAAGGTAGGTAAGAAGGAAGTGTCCTTCTTACCCAGAAGACAGGGAAGGAGTGATGGAGGCAGTAAACCTGGATGCTGTAGTGCAGGATACCACCCCTGAACAAAGCTCAGGCACCAGGCTTACCTGGCAAGATCTTGGCCAAGGTGAAGAGAGTAGAGTCATTGGCCACAAAGCAGGAAGAGAAGAGCAGGGCTGAGTCCTTCTGGTGCAGCTCAGCCAGCTCTTGTTCCAGTTCAACATGAAACCTGCTGGTACCTGAGATGTTGCGGGTGCCACCAGCTCCAGCTCCGTGACGCTGCAGGGTCTCTCTGGCAAGGAGAAAACAGAGGGGGAACAAGGAGAAGAAACTCTTGTCAGATTCTGAGGAACTGGGTAGGTTTCTCTTCCTTGAAGGGGATCAGTATTGACTTAGTGATTCTCTATGAGCTGTGTCCTATATGACCAAGTAGAGGGCAGGCTGGGGACAATGGGGATAAATGGACCTTCCTTCTCAGGCTGAAAGCACTCAGGGATGAAGGGAGAAGCCAGGTTGAGCTTGATTAGCTTGGAAGACCTTCTAGAGGAGTTTGCACATCATCTCTGGCAATACTCATTCTGCAGCCAGAGTAAGAACTCATAGAGAGTGGGCCTTGCTCGACTTCTCATCCTTTCCTTTGTAGCACTGGACACCAAAGAGTTTGGAAAACATGGCTTGTTGACTTAGTTCATGTCTGAGGATTAGATTTGCTGGAGGACCTTGGACAAAAGGGGTGTTGGGTGGAAACAAGGTTTCCACTGTCAGCTCTGCCTTTTCCTTCCATGCGTGGCTCTGGCTCTTCTCTGGAAGTCTCCCCACAGCTCATGGCTCAGACCCTACTACTCACTGTGTGGCTTGCAAGACCCGAGGGTGCCGGCTCATGCCCAGGTAGTCATTACTACACCAGACAGACACATCCTTTGAAGCCACAGATGCCTCAAAGAAGTGTTCAGCAAAGGGGTATGCATCAGCCCAGCGGTTCACAGTCTTGAAAACACGGTAGGTGTGGTCCTGTTTCTTCTCCATGATCTTGTTCCTAAAAAACTGGTCATAACCAAAGACATGGTTTCCTGCAGGAGTAGAAATGGGGATGAGAAGAATTCATTTTAAATTACTTCCTGGCTAGTCCATATTTTATTCATGCTGTTGATTTGGTGTTCTCCAATTCTCTTTCAATTTATTCATTTATTTGATCAGTCATTAACTTACTGGGTCACATTAACTCTCTACTATTTCATTCAACCATCCCTTTGCTTACTCACTGGCTCATTCACTTAGTAGTTTATTTATACATTCACTCAGGCTTCCTACCCTTGGCATGGCCTCATCTCTTTTCCCAAGGTTAGTATGGCACCCTCCTTACTAGAATCACTACTTCTAGTTTCAGTGGAAGAATCTTGATGGGTCTAGTTTCTAGTCATAGCTCTGCCACTTCCTAGTTGTGTGATCTTGAGCAAGTCGTGAATCCTCTTAGTTTTAATTTCCTCATCTGTAGAATGGGATTAATAATATCTTCCTTGCAGAATTGTGACAATCTGATGACAAACAGAATGTAATACACCCAAACTAGTGTCTGGCACATAGTAGTAGTATTGTGATTATTGTAATATAGTAGTAGTAGTAATAATAATAATAATAATTTTAAATAATATTATTATAGCCAACATTTAATAAGTGCCTATTACATGTAATACCCTCTCTTAGGAACTTATAGATATTATTTCATTTATTCCTCATAACAACCCTATGTGGAAAGTTCTATTAGTATCTCCATTTTACAAGTGCGGAAACAGAGGCTTATGGAGGTTAGGTAACTTGACCAAGGTCATACAGCACATAAGTGGCCTACAAATAAGTGACCTAGAATCTACTTCTTTAACCATTACCACTACAAAATGGAGCAACACTACTTTTAGGATAAATTGAAATAATGTATGCCAGTGGGCTTGTTGAACTCCAGAACTCTATCCATGAGACAGAAATCATGATTGTTGCAGATGGCAACTTATATGGTAGGGGTGTAAATTGGAAACATCTTTGCTGCGGGGATGTTTGGAAATATGTACCAAGAGTTTTTAAAATGCAAATGCTGACACACCTAGGGGAATATTTGCAGCATGTTTAACAGAAAAATTGATATCCAGAATTTATTTTTTAGAAACTCTGAACAATTACTATGGAAAATTTTAACCCAGTAGAAAAGTGGGCAAAGAATATAAACAGACAATTCAATAAATGTAGAGAAAGATGCTTAATTGGGGGAAATCAAACGGCAAAAACAAATTTTCACTCATCAAATTGATAAAGATTTTAAATGTGATAATACTAAGTGCTGGAGAGCGTGTGAGAATATGGATTCTCTTTGATAACTGGTACACCACTTTGGAGGACCAATTGGCAATATTTATTAATATTGAAAATGTACACACCCTTACGTTCTGAGAATTGTCGCCTCTTAGTGTCTATTCTAGAGGAACACTTACCTACATACATGAGGTACATTCAAGGATGTTTGTTGCACCTCTGTTTGTAATAGGAAAAATTGGAAGCAACCCAATAGAGGAATAGCTAAATACTCTCTAGTACAGCCACACTAAGTCTAAGATAATACTATATATTATCTTTGGATACATTTATATGTATGTAAGACCAACATACAATGTAGAGTGGAAGAATACACACAAAAAATTGGAAACAATTACCTGAAATATAGATGCTTGGTTAACTACATGATGTTGCATTCATGCTACAGAACACATTTCAACCATTAATAATTATTATGTAGCTCTATGTTTAGGGACATGGAATAATGCCCATGACATATTGTTAAGTGAACAAAGCATAATAACAAACTCCAGGTGGAAGAAGATCATATTTCTAATAAAAACATGTGTGTGGAGGGAAGTGTAGTTTTGTGTGTGTGTGTGTGTGTGTGCATGTGTGTGTGTGTGTGTGTGTGTTTAGTCACAGGAAAATATCTGGAAAAAGTATGACAAAAAGCTAATGGTGGATGATGGAACTCTGAGTGCTTTAAATTTCCCTCTTTATATTATTTTTATATTGGGAAAATAAAACAAATTCTATTATGAAAAATGAATATAAACACATATAAGAGAGGGGGAAAAGGCTCTCTGTGAAGGATGAGAGTTTTTGAGGGAAACATGGAGAAGAAATAATAGGAATACACCTAATATTTAATGAAGCTTCATAACAAGTTAGAAGCACTTCCATAAGTGTAATTTTATTTCCTTCTCATAATAACTTGTTGAGTTATTAAAATCTCACTGGAGGGAAGTGACTTACTTTCTAAAGCATGCAGATACAGCAAGTGCCAGCATTAAAATTTAAACTCAGATTCCCTTTGGCTCTAAAGTGCTTCCTTGACATTGCCTCTACTGTGTCAGAAGCCCTTTCAGCATTCCTTCCATATTCCTACCCCTTTTACTTCCTCCTCAGCAAACTCACCAGCCATGTTGTTCTGAATCAGGTGTGTGACCTTCTCTGAATTTTTCTCTGACTCCTGGGGACTGAAGAATGGCTTCCTCAGGCTGGTTGAGGCCAGGGAGATGGGCAGGTCTGAGAAGGAGTATGGGATTCATTGGCCATGAAAAAAAGGGGGGGAAAAGAAAGCATGTGCTATCTTCTTTAAACGCAATACAACATAAAAATATTCAAGCTTAGGAAGGAGGGAAGCCTTGTACGGAGAGAAGAAATATTCTGCAAACTGAGCCCTTTCTCATCTCCCCAAGTGGAGACTTATATGTCAGGAAACCATCCATAGGCTGAATTACACTTCTCTTCACTAGGACTTTCCCTTGGGTGAGATAACTGGAGCAGCAATGCTGAGTCTTGCACTTGGAAGGTAGATGCAGGGCAGTTTACCTTACTCTTCTTTTCTGAAAGTCATTAAAATTCAATTTTGAAATTTTTACTCTTAATTATATCCCAAAAGGGTCTATGAAAGATGTTGACTGTATGGCCAACTCTCAAGTGTGGCCAACTCTCAAGTATGGCCTTCAGTGGTCTGCACCAATTGAGTTCACCTGGGCTCCATACCCTTCTAAAGTATGTACCTGCTTCCAAAACTCACTCTTTTATGCAAATCCAGATTGTCATAGAGTGGTATTGCTTAAATGTGGGAGCCCAGGCTGTTGGAATCCATTTAGCCACTTGGGAGAGAGGCGGCAGAACTCTAGAGGGCTCATTTTAGACTAATAGCTAAAAGTTACAGAAGCATGTATGTGTGTTGGGGAGGGTGCATTTCAGTGCACAGTCTGTGCTATTGAGTATCATGGTTCCCCTGGAAAAGACTGGACTTCCATCATGAAATGTATACTAGCTGCCCTGAGCTGCCTAGATCAAGACTGTAATAAAGTGAAATCAAGCATTAGGTGTAGAGGTTACATGAGGTGGAACTTAACTCCAACCTGTCTTGAAAGTCTTCACATCCTCCTGGACTTCTGGGGCTGCCTTCTGCACAATTTTACTCTTCCCATCCTGGAGTTCCAACAGCATGAAAGGACAGTGGCTCTTGGCCCAAGATGGAGAGTCTATGCAAAGTTAAGAGAATAAGTGGCAGTGAGCTTCTAGCTGTAAGTTTAACAGTGGCCACTGAGAAGTACTATATCTCAAAGCTCTATCTCAGGCTATGGTAGAGACACAGAGATGGATGTATCTGGTCCCTAGGGGAGTTCCTGAGTTGTTGGGAATGGCACATACTGAAGACACATGAACAGTGCTGGGATGGGAGGGAGGACATGGGCTAGAAGAGGAAAGGGACGTGACCCAGAATTGGATTTGGACAGGCTGGAAGTCTAGGTAGGCTTCATAGAGGAGATGATGCCCAAGTTAAATGTTGCATGAGAAGTATGAGATACTCTAGTAAAGATAATGGGAGAGAGTCATTTGACAGGTGCAAAGACACAGAAACTTAAGAAAACAAAGTTAATCCAGACAACTTTAAGTAGTTTCAGCATGACTGGAGTATATAGAATATGAGGGGCATAAGAGTGAAACTCCTTTTAGAGGTACTGCCAGAAGTCAGAGGCCAGTGTATTTTTAGGCAAGCTCATTCTTCCTTGATACTTTTCACATGAACCCTTCCAATTATTAGGTAATGATGACCAGTATGACTTGGAACCTTATCTCTAGGACCCAGACATTCTCCCCCATTTGCCAGCGGTGACTTCTTACCCCCTCCAGCCTTGGTTGCCTTAAGGTGGATTTGAGAACAGGTTGTTCCTTGGGTGGCCAGGATGGGACAGCGTCCAATACCAAACAGGAACTGGTGAGTCTTAATCATCTTGCCCAGGAGGGCTGTGGGGCTCCGGATAAGCACTGGGCAACGCTGTAGCAACATGGCTGCTGCCACCCTCTTGAGCCCGAAGTTCTGCATAAGATGTGGAAGAGATGAGATTCCACCATGAAGACCTGGCTGAAAGCCAAGGGTCATTCTTGTGTTTGATCCTTTGCCTTTAGCTTCTCACCCAATGCTTGCCTCCCTCCCCAGAAATGCCTTTATTGTCATTTCAGGGTAAGAACTTTCCAAATATTAAAATGTACGAATAGGGCATCAGAGAGGAAGAAACAGGAAACTGATCATTAAAAAGAGGTGAAGAAAAGAGTTCCCACTGGAGGTCAGAAAGCCTGAATTCTGATTCAGACTCTGCCACTGACCCCCTCTGTGATGGTAAGGATCATTGAAGTGTGATTGTGTGTGGCAAGATGAGAGTTGACAACCCACCAACCCTTTGATCAACACTTAAGGCTAAGACTCTTTCTAAGAATATTGGCCTCAGCCAAATGAAGATTCAACCTGCTAATGCAGACAGATGTCATTGACCAGGGCTCATGAGGCTTCACTCAGAGTGTTTCCTGAGCAGACCCAGTCAGAGAGACAAGGAGCTTGAGGCCATAGGTACCAGCTTAAGTAGATTCAGGGAATAGAACAAAAGGGCACCATGTGTCACCAGACAGATATTTTATTGTCTTTGGAGTTTCTCCTGGATTTTGGAAAATCAGATAGAGATGTAGGTGAAAGCAAGACCCAAGGGATCTGGGAAACAAATCTATGGGTGAATGAAAGATGCAGAGACTAAGACAGAGGAGAGAATCGGGGTGGGGAGAATATAAGAAAAAAAATACACATAGTAGGCATTCAATAAATATTTGTTGAATTTGGGAGTAAATTAATGAATGAGCAGGGACTCAAATAGAGGAAAGAGAATAGAGAAGAAATCATAAAGAAAGAAAAATTAGGAAAGATAAAAGGAGGAAAGTAATAGAGAACAAAGGTGCAATGGTAGTAGTGGAGTTACAACAGAAATTGCGGGAGAGAGATCAAAGCCAGAGGAAAGGGGACCGGTAGAGATAAGAACAGGGAGAAGAGGACTGATCCAGAAAAGCAGAGGACAAGAGGATTATGGGAAATACAGAAGGTAGGGAAAGAGACTGAGATGAGAGAGAGAATGAAAGAGAAAGGATGAGAGAAGAGAGAGAGAAACAGAGCAGACGTAGAGTTAGAGACAGACAGAGGGACAAAAAAGGGATATGAGGCAAAATCAAGGAGCATGGAGGAATATACAAAGACTCAGAAAACTGAGAGCAGGAGAGGAGAGAATCCAGCAGAGGCAGAGAGTCAGTCAGGCACAATGGTAAAGGAGAAATTCTGTCAGAGATTGTGTGGGTGGGGGAGAACAACAAAGAGTTAGGGGAAGAGGGTCTTGGCCCTCCCTACTGAGGGAGATGAGAGTGAGACTGAGTTAGAGCTAAGATCAAAGGATAGGGACAGAGAGATGGCTAAGGTGGGTTGGGGGTTGGGATGAGGGAAGGCTGAGACATATAAAGACAAAGAGAGCTAGAGATAGCATGAGGGAGAAATAGATTAAAAGAAAAAGGACAAACTAGAGATCCAGCATCAGAGGGTGAGACAAGATATGGGACAGGATAATGGGAGAGAGATGGAGGAATGTGGCAAGACTAAGGCCCTCCCACCACCAGGAGAGCTACTTAGTAGGACCTGACAGCACCTCTAGTATTTAAGGCTTTATGTTGTGAGGGAAAAGTGAACAGGAGGAACTCGTGGCCATGTCATCATATGACAACCGCCTTCACCTCTTACAGAGCAATACCCCTCCCTTCTAGATCTCATAGAGCAAACACCCTCTTCCTAACTCACAAAGCAGCCTCTTCCCCTTGTTCCATCCCAGAGCATCCTCCCTCCAACTCTCACAGGCTGTCATAAGAGCATAGGTTGGTATGTGCGGTAGGGTGTGTGGGTCCTGAAATTGGGAAAGGCCAAGGGGTGTTGAAAGGACTAATGAAACTCATGTTAAGACTTTAGGAAAGCGCCTAAAAGAAAATCTTAGCTTTTCTTATTTCATTTCCAGCTCCCCAACTCCTTCTTGGATGTTCTTGGAAAGTCACTTCCCCTCTTTGGGTCTCAACTTTCATCAGCTGTCAAATGTTTATGTCTACCTCATATGGTAGGTAATGAATTGGATTTGATGCCTACCTTATAACTGGAGATATGAGTTTCCCTTCTCCTGCCTTCCTGTGAAGGCTAAAGTGCTTGGGACTGCGCCTGCAGACCACAGATAAGGCTCCCAGTGCTTATCACATTTAGGGTCTGGCCACTCCCCAAGCTGAGACCAGGGTGTGGAAGAGAAGAGGAGTTCCTTTCTAGAATCATGTCTATGCATCTGGCTGGGGCTGACCCTAGCTATTGGTGGTGAGGGGGGCGGATGGCCCAGGGAGAGGAGGCAAAGCAGATGGCCAGGTTCCAGGCTCCTGCAAATTCCTTTCTCCAACGTTAACAACAATAATGACAACATTGGGGTATGTAATGTGAAGAAAAACCCCCAAGATTGGAAGCAAAGTCCAGTCCTGCCTGGGGATGATGGTGAATCCCACCCCCAGGTATAAAAACAGAAGTTCAGTACACACATCATCTCTAAGGGGCTTTTAGCCATGATATTCTCAGGGACCTGGGAAAATATAGGCTACTTCTTGGAATTTGTTGAATTATCAAGTTCTTTCAAGCTTCAGTTCCAGTTTCTCTGTTCTGACACTGCTTTCCTGGAATTTGCCTGCCTCACTCTGCCTGCCCATCTTGGGCTCTGTTTCCATTCTATCTTACTACCTATCATGAGACTGGAGTGAGTAAAATCGAATCAAAGGAGTATTTTAGGCAATTTAGGGTATTAAGAGCACAGCCTCTGGAGCCAGACTACTTGCATTTGAATACTGTTTCTACCACTCACTAGCTCTGGGACATTAGAAAAGTCATGTCTCTGCTCTATGTCTTATATCTTTAAAATGTAGATAATAACAAGGACAATCTACTTCACAGAGATGTTGTGAAGATTCAGTAAGATAATCTATATAAAGTATATAGAAGAGTGCCTATCCTAGAGTAAATGCTGAAAAAGTGTTATCTGCTATTTTTTATATTCTACATTTTCTATGTAAGGAAAGTGAAGGTATAGCCAAGGGAAGTAACATCATGAATACACCAGACCAGGTCTGGAACACTGATTCTTGTCTCAATCCTGATTCTTGTCCTGATTCTGTTACAACTTACTATATGAACTTGGGCTCTGTATTTTCCCTCTCTGGGCCTCAGTTTCTCCTAAAACATTGGACTAGATAGCTCCATAGATTCCATCTGGTTCTAACAGTCAAACACTCACAGAGTTTCCACTGTGCCGTACCTTTTTGTAAATGCTTCACATACATTGACTTATTTAATCTTCATGACAACCCTGTGAGTTATATACTAATATCAACTTTATTTCAAAGATGAGGAAACTGAGGGCCCAAAAGATTAAGTAACCTGTTCAGGTCACAGAGCTACTAAGTAGGAGAACCAGGATTTGAACCTAGTCAATCTGGTTCCAGAGCCTGCTAACTTAACCACTATGGATCTATGATTCTAATATTACTACACATTATCCTGATTGAGAGCCTGACTCCAGGCATAAATCCACTCTCCTACACTAACAGGTCCCTTTCTGAGACACTTGATTTTGAGTTGTAACCAATGCCTTTACCACAGGAACAGATTTCTAACTGAAGCGGAATTTCAGGCACTGGTGAACATTCATTCATTCATACATTCATTCATTCCATTATTTAACAACTTATGCACCAATCTTTGCCAGGGTCTTCTTAAAACAATGCTTTTACCCAAGGAGATAACTGTGAAATTTTGGGCCAAGTGATAGAGCATTACTAGAAGATTTTCCCTACACCTTAAAATCCTCTCTCGTGTCAGCAGCCAATCTGCAGTCCCAGAGATCAGAGGGGCCAACCACAACTCTACCCCAGGAGAGAGCCAGAAACCACTCATTGCAGCATTCCTTGATCCCTCTCTCCCCTTTGTGGCCTTCTTTGAAAGAATCAGTTAAGTCTGGAGGGGATGTGGTCACTTCTCTTCAGGAGTTGGAAGCATCAGGATTTACTTCCCTTCCTAGCACCCTCTCCTCATCATGGAAGAATCATAAAGAATTTTAGATTCCTGGAATCAGAATCAGAAACTCTTAGAAACAAAAATTTAGAAGATCACGAAATCAAACTTAGAAGAGGCTGTGGAAATCATAGGCCAAGCCCTTTTTTTCAAAGGGTGAATGATTTGCCTCACAGTGAATTAGGGTGAGAAAACAAATCAGTTGACTTTCAGCATAAGGCCCCATTCTTCTCCCACCGTCTCCCCTTATTTCTGCTAATTATTCATCCCTCAATTCCCTCAGATCTCCCCCTTCCCAATTCATCATTCCCACCACCCCACATTCACTTTGTTTTCTCTCCCTACCTCTGGCCCTCTGGGGTCTGACCCATTGAGCTCTGCTGTCAGCCAAGGAGAGAGAAGGAGTCAAAGTGAGGGAGGAATGGAGAATTGCCAAAAAAAATACCAAGACCTCTTCCTGGGAGACAGAGAAGGAATGGAAGAGATAGAAAAACAGCAAGACTGAGAGATACAGAGTAGAAGAAAGAGAAAGGGAAAGAGAGATTTAGAGGGAAAGATACATATAGACCTCAGATGAAAGAAAAATAAGAGAAAGCTAGAGTGTCAGAGAATGATGAAGTAAAGTGAGTGATCTTGAAAACTAACAGAGGAGAGGAAACAAGGAGGAAAAAAGACAAAGGAAAGCTGAAAACTGGGAAAGACAGGAAGAGACATGGGGGGTGGGGGGGAAGAAAATGACAGAGTGACAGACTCTAAGGAACAGACAAAGTCAGATCTAGTCAAGCCAGAGAGTCAGCATATACAGCCTTGAGGTGGGCAGGCAGACCAAGAAAGAGGGCACCAGGCTGAAAGCAACACTTACCTGTTGCCCTGCACTGAGGACGAACGAACGACGGGTTGGGTGCTGTGGGTCAGGACCTGGTTTTTATCCCTTCTCCCTTGGCTCAGCTCCACCCACTCCGCCTTCTGCTGGCCTGGCCCTGCATTGGCCCCAAAGGTATCTCAGGCCCTTGCTAGAGATAAAACCCAATGTAGTCCCCTCTTGTCTCCCCCCGTCACCCAGCACTGGCTCTCCCCTCTCTATTTTCTTTCCCTTCTCCCTCTGGAGTAGTAAAATGAGTTTGCTGGGCTTTGGAATTAGACCATCTCTATATGGCTAGGGCACCTTGAGCAAAACCATCTCTCTCTCTGACTCTCATTTTCCTCAACTGTAAAAGGAGGTCAGTAAAAGTCAGAAGCAACTGTAGCACAAGAGGGAAGGGCTCTGTAACAGTTAGCTTCCATAGATGACATCCAGGTCATTGTAACAATTCAATAACATCATGTACAGAAAACACAACACAGTGCCTGGTCCAAAGAAATAATAGCTAATGTTGATTGAGTGCTTACTATGCACCTTTGTTAAGTGCTTTACATGGATAAATTTAGCCCATCCTCATAAGGACCTTATGAGAAAGGTATTATTATTCCCATGTTACAGATGAAGAAACTAGGGCTCAGAGAAGTGAGACAACTTACTGATAATTACCCAGATAGTAAGTTCAGAGTCCAACTATGAACTCAGGCAGTCTGGTTCCAGAACCTATACTCTTTAAGCACTATTCTCCCTTTCAGGATATACAGTTAAAAATTTGAAGTTCTCTATTTCCTCTTTTTATTACCAACTCCTTATCCCTTTGTAATTTTCTTCTCCTCACTCTCTTCTTCTCTTTTCCTTCTCAATCCTAGGGCAGCAGGACTATGTCATAACCAGGCAATTTCATCTGTGGAGCAGATTATCATCATTAATAGTATATTAATATAAATGAGGCTTCCCTGGTGGCGCAGTGGTTGAGAGTCCGCCTGCCGATGCAGGGGACACGGGTTCGTGCCCTGGTCTGGGAAGATCCCACATGCCGCGGAGCGGCTGGGCCCGTGAGCCATGGCCACTGAGCCTGTGTGTCCAGAGCCTGTGCTCTGCAGTGGGAGAGGCCACAACAGTGAGAGGCCCGTGTACAGCAAAAAAAAAAAAAAATAGTATATTAACATAAATGGAATCATATTCTATAATGATCTGCAATTTCCTTTTTTTCCATTTGACCACATGGCAATATGCCATGTAGTTCTTTCCATATAAATTCTTTCTTTTTCGTGGAGTCATACTATTCAAGAATCTGAATGTTAACATAATTTATTTAAACACTCACTTATTAATGGAAATTTAAGTTACTTCCAGGGATTTCCCCCCTCCATTATGAATAATGTTGCAATAAATATCTTTGGGCTTATGTAAGGATATTTTTTATATGGTAGCATCCTAAAAAAATTCCTGGGTCAAAGGATATATAGACATTAAAATTTCTGATACTGCTAATTTGCCCTATACATTTGCTATACATCCCCAATAATGGTGCATAAGAGTGTGTGTGTGTCTGTTCTCTCATAAACTTGCCAACACCACTTAAAAATTTAATTAATTACTTAACTGAAATATACTTAATTTACAATATTATAACTAATTTTTATTATTTCCTTCCTTCTGCTAATTTTGGATTTAGTTTGCTATTTTAATTTCCTATTTCCTTAAGGTGTAGAGTTAGGTTATTGGTTTGATATATTGTTTCTTTTTAAAAATATGTTTTTATAGCTATAAATCTCTGTTTGAGCACTGCCTTGCTGCATCCCATATGTTTTGTTTAGGTTGTATTTTCATTTTAATCCATTTCTAAGTATTTTCTAATTTTCCTTGTGATGTATTCTTTGACCTACTGATTGTTTAATAGTGTGTTTTTCCATTTCCACATATTTGTGAATTTTCCAGTTTCACTTGTTATTGATTTTCAGTTTCATTCCTTTGTCACCACAAAAGATATTTCGTATGATTTTATTCTTTTTAAATTAACTGAGACTTGGGGCTCAATTTATGGTGTATCCTGGAGAATGCTCCATGTGCACTTGAGAAAAGTATGTATTCTGCTATTGCCAGCAGAGCATTGTGTATATGTTATTTGTTCTAGTTGGTTTATAGTGTTTTGCAAGTTCTTTATTATTGATCTTCTGTTTATGGGTTGTTGTTCTACCCATTACTGACAGTGGGGTATTGAAGTATAGAACTATTATTGCAGAACTATTTCTCCCTTCTGTTTTGCCTGTTTTTGCTTCATATATTTTGTGATGGTCTTGTTAATTGTGTGTATGTTTATAATTATAGCTCCTTGGTGAATTGACCTTTTAATCAATATGTAATGTCCTTTTTTGTACCTTGAAAGACATTTTGAATTAAAGTCTGTTTAGTATGATATTTGTATAACTACCCCAGTTCTCTTTTAGTTACTATTTGTGTGGAGTATTCTTTCCATAATTTCACTTTCAACCTACCAGTTTCTTTTGATTAAATTGAGTCTCCTGTAGACAGCATATAGTTTGGTCATAATATTTTCATCCATTCTGCCAATCTATGCCTTTTGATTACAGAGTTTACTCTATTTACATTTAAACTTATTACTGATAAGGAAGAATTTGCTTCAACCATTTTGCTATTTTTTTCTATATGTCTTATAGCTTTTCCTTCCTCATTACCACCATTACTGCCTTCATTTGTGTTTAATTGATTTTTTGTTGTCGTGTTCCATTTTGGATCCCTTCTCATTTTCCTTTTTGTATATTTTTGAGTTATTTTCTTCGTGGTTATCCTGGGGATTATAAGTAACATATTGAATTCATAACATTTTAATTTGAATTAATACTAACAACTTCAGTAGCATGCAAAACTCTGCTCTTATACTCCTAGACACCTCTGTCCTTTCCTCTTTATGATGTTATTGTCATAACTTACATCTTTATACAATGTCTATCCACTAGCATTGACTTATAATTATTGTTTTATGAATTTGTCTTTCAAATCATGTAGTAAAAATAAAAGTTATAAACCAATAATAAAATAATACTGAATTATATATTTACCTATTTAATTACCTTTACCGGTGTTCTTTATTTCTGCGTATGGCTATCTAGCATCCTTCTCTTTCAGCCTGAAGGACTCCCTTTTGCATTTCTTGTAGGGCAAGTCTACTGGTGACAAATTCTTCTGATTTTGTTTGTTTGGAGCTGTCTTGATTTCTCCTTCAGTTCTGATGAATAGTTTTGGCAGATATAGAATTCTTAATTGACTATTTTTTTTCTTTTCACACTTTAAGTATGCCTTCTGGCCTCCATGGTTTTTGATGAAAAATCAGCCATTAGTTTCTGGGGAAAACTGAAATGCAGGAGAACCCTGCTTCCCCAACATACCCCCCAAAAAGTTCAATGATTGAACAGCTATCCATAAATAAAAACAGCTCTGGAAAACCTCCAGAGTCCACCTAGGAATTTTAGCAACACAGTGGAACAAAAAACTGAGGGTTTTTGAGAACCACACAAGCAGAGAAAGAAGACAACTTCATTCCATCTGCAACATCCCATCTCCCCAAGCAACTTGTTCAGCACCAAGAAAGCACTTCCACCAAGAAAGAATTCCTCTCTCTAGGAAAGGAAGAGTAGGGGTGAGCAAACAGCTTATACAACCTCTTGAGGCATTGCAGAAAGTTCCCACTTTGGTTTCACCCCACCTAGACCAGCAAAGCTGAAATGTATAGAGCCAGCTAGGAACAAGGAAGAAAAGCAGAGGCTATTATTAACAGACATACAGCAGGAGCAATCATAGTTCACAAAGACCTGCTCTGCAGACGAATTCAGCAAATTTCACCACTGAGGAAACCAACAGCCAGTACAGTTGCTGTGGATTGCCTGCATATTTCACCAGCTTTCACTCCACAGGTATTTGCATTTGCTGATGCCAGCCATCTGAGTTCCTTCCAACTCCTTCCCTCCTCCCACCCCTGCCAGAGCCCAGGAACCATACCAACAGCCATCCAGGACCCTGAAGCTATGCAAGTATAAGTTGCTAGCTGCCTGAGTCCCTCCCTGCTACTGCCAGAGCCCAGGAGCCACACACATAGCCATGTTGAGCCTCTGCATCTGCATGAGTGAAAAATGCCAGCCTAAGCACCCTGGGTGACTTTCATCACTGTGTTTCTGCTTGGGGCCTCCAGCTGTGCATCTACATGGAACTAGCCTGATGCCTCCACTGTAGCTTTCATACCCTAAGGAAGAGCGTGCAGCCACAGTGGGCACACCAAAAGCCAGGGCTCGTGGAGCAGCTTCTGATCCCAGATCAGGCGCCGTCTTCTGTCACTGTCCAGCACTACCACACCCACGCATAGCTAACCTCTTCAGCTGTGTGCCTGCATGCTTCCAGCCTGGATCCTATCATCAGCCACCAGCTTCCACTGCAGTACACATGCCCGGGGTGAGATGGGCAGGGAGAGTTGGAGCCACAGGTGATCACATGGAACGCCACAGCCCCTGCAGCTGTTTGTGGGCCTGGATTAATCACTGGCTGGCAACATCACATCTACCCATAACTAGCCCTTCTAGCTGTGTACCTGCATGTCCCTAGCCCAACTCCCACCATCAGCCTCCACTGAAGCACACATGCTTAAGGAAAAAGTGTGCAGGCACAGGTGTCTGCAGCTAGCCTCTGCAGCTGAGTGTGTGCACACCACTAACTCTGACCAGCACCACTGACTGCCCTGGTCCCTAGCTGCTAGATCTAGAGGTGCCACTAAGGAATCCAACAATCTTTGCATCCACTGCGTACCTCCCCCACACACTGTGTTGTGCTCACCAAGGACCACATAGTTGTCAGTGCTGTGGACCAAATTGGCCTAAACTGAAGAGACATCATGCTTCCCAGACACAGTGCCACCACAAGGCCCCATACTTGGTGCCCTGGACCACTACACACAGGTCACAGCATGATACAATGTGCCTCTATTCATAGGTGAAATGCTTCTGTTACTGAAGTCAGTCCATAAAGTCTAGAAGAGTTGACTACTCCTTCAAATGTGCAGATACATATTCAAGGCTACAGGAATCATGAAAAAATCAGGAAAATACATCTCTACCAAAGGAATACAAAAAACCGCCAGCAACTGTCCCCAAAGAAATAGAGCTCAAGGAAGTGTTCAACAAAGAATTCAAAATAATTATTCTACAGATGCTCAGAAAGCTACAAGAGAACACAGATAAACAATTTAATGATGTCAGGGAAACAGTGCAAGAACAAAAGAAGTTCAATAAAGAGATAGAAAGCATAAAAAAAATAACCAAACAGAAATTTTGGAGCTAAATACAATCACTGAATGGAAGAATCCAATAGAGAACTCCAACAGCACACTTTAAAAAACAGAAGAGAGAATCAGTGAGCAAGAAGGCAGATCAATTGAAATTATCCAATCAGAGAAACAAACAAACAAAAATGAATGAAAAGGAATGAAGAAAGCCTATGGAAATTATGAAATACCATCAAAAGAAATGTTATACTTAACTGAGTCCCAGAAGAAGAGATGGAGAAATGGCTGAAAGCTTATTTGAAAAAATAATGGCTGACAAACTTCTATAAAGATACACCACAAATACAGATACACGTGGAACAACTCTTACAGAACACCTACTGAATGCTGGCAGAAGACCTCACACCTCCCAAAAGGCAAGAAACTCCCCACGTACCTGGGTAGGGCAAAGCGGAGAGATTCCCGCACAGAGGATCGGTGCCAACCGGCACTCACCAGCCCAAAAGGCTTGTCTGCTCGCCCGCCGGGGCAGGCAGCACTGGAAGCTGAGGCTCGGGCTTCGGTCACAGCGCAGGGAGAGGACTGGGGCTGGCAGCGAGAACTCAACCTGAAGGGGGCTAATTTGCCACAGGTAGCCGGGAGGGAGTCCGGGAAAACTCTTGAGCTGCCGAAGAGGCAAGAGACTTTTTCTTCCCTCTTGGTTTCCTGGTGCGCGAGGAGAGGGGATTAAGAACGCTGCTTAAAGGAGCTCCACAGACGGGCGCGAGTCGCGGCTGAAAGCACGAAGCGCAGAGACGGGCGTGGGATGCTGGGGCTGCTGCTGCCACCGCCAAAAAGCCTGTGTGTGAGCGCAGGTCACTGTCCATGCCGCCCTTCCGGGAGCCTGTGCATCCCGTGACTGCTGGGGTCCCGGGATCCAGGGACGACTTCCCTGGGAGAACGCACGGTGCGCCTCGGGCTGGCGCAACGTCACGCAAGCCTCTGCCGCTGCAGGCTCGCCCTGCACTCCATGCCGCTCCCTCCCGCCGGGCCTGAGTGAGCCAGAGTCCCCGAAGTGGCTGCTCCTTTAACCCTGTCCTGTCTGACCAAAGAACAGACGCCCTCCGATGACCTACATGCAGAGGCGGGGCCAAATCCAAAGCTGAGACCCGGGAGCTGTGAGAACAAAGAAGAGAAAGGGAAATCTCTTCCAGCAGCCTGAGAAGCAGAGGATTAAAGCTCCACAATCAACTTGATGTACCCTGCGTCTATGGAATACATGAATAGACAACAAATCATCCCAAATTGAGGAGCCAGGAGTCAGTGCTGTGCCTCTGAGGTGGGAGAGCCAACTTCAGGACACTGGTCCACAAGAGACCTCCCAGCTCCACATAATATCAAACGGCGAAAATCTTCCAGAGATCTCCATCTCAACACCAGCACCCAGCTTCACTCAACGACCAGCAGGCTATAGTGCTGGACTCCCTATGACAAACAACTAGCAAGACAGGAACACAACCCCAACCATTAGCAGAGAGGCTGCCTAAAATCATAAAAAGTCCGCAGACACCCCAAAACACACCACCAGACGTGGACCTGCCCACCAGAAAGACAAGATCCAGCCTCATCCACCAGAACACAGGCACTAGTCCCCTCCACCAGGAAGCCTACACAACCCACTAAACCAACCTTAGCCACTGGGGACAGACACCAAAAACAACGGGAACTACGAACCTGCAGCCTGCAAAAAGGAGACCCCAAACACAGTAACATAAGCAAAATGAGAAGACAGAAAAACACACAGCAGGTGAAGGAGCAAGAAAAAAACCCACCAGACCTAACAAATGAAGAGGAAATAGGCAGTCTACTGGAAAAAGAATTCAGAATAATGATAGTAAAGATGATCCAAGATTCTATTTCCAAGATCTGAAATCTTAAAAATAGAATAGACAAAATGCAAGAAACAGTTAACAAGGACCTAGAAGAACTAAAGATGAATCAAGCATCGATTAAAAACACAACAAATGAAATGAAAAATACTCTAGATGGGATCAATAGAAGAATAACTGAGGCAGAAGAACGGATAAGTGAGGTGGAAGATAGAATAGTGGAAATAACTGCTGCAGAGCAAAATAAAGAAAAAAGAATGAAAAGAACAGAGGACAGTCTCAGAGACCTCTGGAACAACATTAAACGCACCAACATTCGAATTATAGGGGTTCCAGAAGAAGAAGAGAAAAAGAAAGGGACTGAGAAAATATTTGAAGAGATTATAGTTGGAAACTTCCCTAATATGGAAAAGGAAATAGTTAGTCCAGTCCAGGAGGCACAGAGAGTCCCATACAGAATAAATCCAAGGAGAAATACGCCAAGACACATATTAATCAAACTGTCAAAAATTAAACACAAAGAAATCATATTAAAAGCAGCAAGGGAAAAACAACAAATAACACACAAGGGAATCCCCATCAGGTTAACAGCTGATCTCTCAGCAGAAACTCTACAAGCCAGAAGGGAGTGGCAGGACATAATTAAAGTGATGAAGGAGAGAAACCTGCAACCAAGATTACTCTACCCAGCAAGGATCTCATTCAGATTTGATGGAGAAATTAAAACGTTTACAGACAAGCAAAAGCTGAGAGAGTTCAGCACCACCAAACCAGCTTTACAACAAATGCTAAAGGAACTTCTCTAGGCAAGAAACACAACAGAAGGAATATACCGACAATAACGAACCCAAAGCAACTAAGGAAATGGGAATAGGAACATACATATCGATAATTACCTTAAATGTAAATGAACTAAATGCTCCCACCAAAAGACACAGATTGGCTGAATGGATACAAAAGCAAGACCCATATGTATGCTGTCTACAAGAGACCCACTTCAGACCTAGAGACACATACAGATTGAAAGTAAGGGGATGGAAAAAGATATTCCATGCAAATGGAAACCAAAAGAAAGCTGGAGTAGCAATTCTCATATCAGACAAAATAGACTTTAAAATAAAGACTACTAGAAGAGACAAAGAAGGACACAACATAATGATCAAGGGATCGATCCAAGAAGAAGATATAACAATTGTAAATATTTATGCACCCAACATAGGAACACCTCAATACATAAGGCAAATACTAACAGCCATAAAAGGAGAAATCGACAGTAACACAATCATAGTAGGGGACTTTAACACCCCACTTTCACCAATGGACAGATCATCCAAAATGAAAATCAATAAGAAAACACAAGCTTTAAATGATACATTAAACAAGATGGACTTAATTGATATTTATAGGATATTCCATCAAAAACAAGAGAATACACATTTTTCTCAAGTGCTCATGGAACATTCTCCAGGATAGATCATATCTTGGGTCACAAATCAAGCCTTGGTAAATTTAAGAAAATTGAAATTGTATCAAGTATCTTTTCTGACCACAATGCTATGAGACTAGATATCAATTACAGGAAAAGAGCTGTAAAAAATACAAACTCATGGAGGCTAAACAATACACTACTTAATAATGAAGTGATCACTGAAGAAATCAAAAAGGAAATTAAAAAATACCTAGAAACAAATGACAATGGAGACACGACGACCCAAAACCTATGGGATGCAGCAAAAGCAGTTCTAAGAGGGAACTTTATAGCAATACAATCCTACCTTAAGAAACAGGAAACATCTCGAATAAACAACCTAACCTTGCACCTAAAGCAATTAGAGAAAGAAGAACAAAAACATCCTAAAGTTAGCAGAAGGAAAGAAATCATAAAAATCAGATTGGAAATAAATGAAAAAGAAATGAAGGAAATGATAGCAAAGATCAATAAAACTAAAAGCTGGTTCTTTGAGAAGATAAACAAAATTGATAAACCATTAGCCAGACTCATCAAGAAAAAAAGGGAGAAGACTCAAATCAATAGAATTAGAAATGAAAAAGGAGAAGTAACAACTGACATTGCAGAAATACAAAAGATCATGAGAGATTACTACAAGCAACTCTATGCCAATAAAATGGACAACCTGGAAGAAATGGACAAATTCTTAGAAATGCACAACCTGGCAAGACTGAATCAGGAAGAAATAGAAAATATGAACAGACCAATCACAGGCACTGAAATTGAAACTGTGATAAAAAATCTTCCAACACACAAAATCCCAGGACCAGATGGCTTCACAGGCGAATTGTATCAAGCATTTAGAGAAAAGCTAACACCTATCCTTCTCAAACTCTTCCAAAATATAGCAGAGGGAGGAACACGCCCAAACTCATTCTACGAGGCCACCATCACCCTGATACCAAAACCAGACAAGGATGTCACAAAGAAAGAAAACTACAGGCCAATATCACTGATGAACATAGATGCAAAAATCCTCAACAAAATACTAGCAAACAGAATCCAACAGCACATTAAAAGGATCATACACCCTGATCAAGTGGGGTTTATTCCAGGAATGCAAGTATTCTTCAATATGCGCAAATCAATCAACGTGATACACCATATTAACAAATTGAAGGAGAAAAACCATATGATCATCTCAATAGATGCAGAGAAAGCTTTTGACACAATTCAACACCCATTTATGATAAAAACCCTGCAGAATATAAGCATAGAGGGAACTTTCCTCAACATAATAAAGGCCATATATGACAAACCCACAGCCAGCATTGTCCTCAATGGTAAAAAACTGAAACCATTTCCACTAAGATCAGGAACAAGACAAGGTTGCCCACTCTCACCACTCTTATTCAACCTAGTTTTGGAAGTTTTAGCCACAGCAATCAGAGAAGAAAAGGAAATAAAAGGAATCCAAATCAGAAAAGAAGAAGTAAATCTGTCACTGTTTTCAGATGATATGATACTATACATAGAGAATCCTAAAGATGCTACCAGAAAACTACTAGAGCTAATCAATGAATTTGGTAAAGTAGCAGGATACAAAATTAATGCACAGAAATCTCTGGCATTCCTATATACTAATGATGAAAAATCTGAAAGTGAAATCAAGGAAACACTCCCATTTACCATTGCAACAAAAAGAATAAAATATCTGCGAATAAACCTACCTAAGGAGGCAAAAGACCTGTATTCAGAAAATTATAAGACACTGATGAAAGAAATTAAAGATGATACAAATAGATGGAGAGATGTACCATGTTCTTGGATTGGAAGAATCAACACTGTGAAAATGACTCTACTACCCAAAGCAATCTACAGATTCAATGCAATCCCTATCAAACTACCACTGGCATTTTTCACAGAACTAGAACAAAAAATTTCACAATTTGTATGGAAACACAAAAGACCCTGAATAGCCAAAGCAATCTTGAGAACGAAACACGGAGCTGGAGGAATCAGGCTCCCTGACTTCAGACTATACTACAAAGCTACAGTAATCAAGACAGTATGTTACTGGCACCAAAACAGAAAGATACATCATTGGAACAGGATAGAAAGCCCAGAGATAAACCCACGCATATATGGTCACCTTATCTTTGATAAAGGAGGCAGGAATATACAGTGGAGAAAGGACAGTCTCTTCAATAAGTGGTGCTGGGAAAACTGGACAGGGACATGTAAATGTATGAGATTAGATCACTCCCTAACACCATACACAAAAATAAGCTCAAAATGGATTAAAGACCTAAATGTAAGGCCAGACACTATCAAACTCTTAGAGGAAAACATAGGCAGAACACTCTATGACATAAATCACAGCAAGATCCTTTTGGACCCACCTCCTAGAGAAATGGAAATAAAGACAAAAATAAACACATGTGACCTAATGAAACTTCAAAGCTTTTGCACAGCAAAGGAAACCATAAACAAGACCAAAAGATAACGCTGAGAATGGGAGAAAATAATTGCAAATGAAGCAACTGACAAAGGATTAATCTCCAAAATTTATAAGCAGCTCATGCAGCTCAATAACAAAAAAACAAACAACCCAATGCAAAAATGGGCAGAAGACCTAAATAGACATGTCTCCACAGAAGATATACAGACTGCCAACAAACACATGAAAGGATGCTCAACATCTTTACTCATTAGAGAAATGCAAATCAAAACTACAATGAGATATCATCTCACACCAGTCAGAATGGCCATCATCAAAAAATCTAGAAACAATAAATGCTGGAGAGGGTGTGGAAAAAAGGGAACACTCTTTTTTTTTTTTTTTTTTTTTTTTAAATTTCTTTTATTTTTTTGCTTTATAACAAATTTAATCAGTTATACATATACATATGTTTCCAAATCCCCTCCCTTTTGCGTCTCCCTCCCACCCTCCCTATCCCACCCCTCCAGGCGGTCACAAAGTACCGAGAGGGAACACTCTTGCACTGCTGGTGGGAATGTGAATTGGTACAGCCACTATGGAGAACAGTATGGAGGTTCCTTAAAAATCTACAAATAGAACTACCATATGACCCAGCAATCCCACTACTGGGCATATACCCTGAGAAAACCATAATTCAAAAAGAGTCATGTACCAAAATGTTCATAGCAGCCCTATTTACAATAGGCCATAGATGGAAACAACCTAAGTGTCCATCATCGGATGAATGGATAAAGAAGATGTGGCACATATATACAATGGAATATTACTCAGCCATAAAAGGAAACGAAACTGAGCTATTTGTAATGAGGTGGATGGACCTAGAGTCTGTCATACAGAGTGAAGTAAGTCAGAAAGAGAAAGACAAATACTGTATGCTGACACATATATATGGAATTTAAGGGAAAAAATGTCATGAAGAACATAGGGGTAAGACAGGAATAAAGACACAGACCTACTAGAGAATGGACTTGAGGATATGGGGAGGGGGAAGGGTAAGCTGTGACAAAGCGAAAGAGCAGCATGGACATATATACACTACCAAACGTAGGGTAGATAGCTAGTGGGAAGCAGCCGCATAGCACAGGGAGATCAGCTAGGTGCTTTGTGACCACCTAGAGGGGTGGGATAGGGAGTGTTGGAGGGAGATGCGAGAGGGAGGGGATATGGGGATATATGTATACGTATAGCTGATTCACTTTGTTATACAACAGAAACACAATATTGTAAAGCAATTATACTCCAATAAAGATGTTAAAAACAACAACATGCTCAGCAGCAATTGATGGGTCAAAGAAGAAATTAAAAGCGAGATCAAGAAATATCTTGAAACTAAAATTGAAACACATCAAAACCATGTGTTTCTACAAAAGCTGTTATAAGAGGGAAATTTATACTGATAAATGCCTATATCAAGAATCAAGAGAGGGGAGGAGTCAAGATGGTTGAATAGGAGAATTCATTGCTCCTCACAAGTATATCAGGAATACAGCTACAGACGTAACAGTTCTCATAGAGCACCTTCTGAACATTAGCGGAAGACTTTGGACACCTAAGAGGACAAGGAACATCCCCTCACAACTTGCTAGGATTGTAGAAAGAAGAAAAAAATAAAAGAGGAATCAAAAAAGGGACTAGCAACCCTGGTGGGAAGCTGAAGGGGAGGGGAGGTCCTCATACTCAGAAAACCTCTCCTCATGCTGGGGAAATCAGCTGGGACAGAAAAGGACCTTCAGGGGATCAAAGGAGAATGCAGTGGACAGTCTTTGGAAGGCAGTAAAAAGTAAGAATTGCATGGTCTACACTGCAGCTCTGCACATTCCAGCCTGAGTCATGAGTCACCTGTTGCGAAGGGAGGCTGGGTGCTGGAAATTGGGGTTTGGAGCACGGACCCAGGGAGGGGACAGCTGTTGGGTGTGAAAAGGTAGCCTGAAAGGACAAGAGCAAGGAGCTGCACAACCGGGAAAGTCTGCAGAAAAAACTTGGGACACCATAAAAGCAAGGCGTCATTTTTGAGTGGTGTACAAGGGACAGAACTGCCATTATAACCCCTTTCCCCACCTGCCGGCTTCTTCAGCCTCCATGGGCATTGGGAAGGGTTCCCATCTGAGCGGGCACACTCATCCCTCGGTCCAGGGTTTCCTCTGCCCATGTGGGCTCCAGGGGCCTGAGTGGTGCCCATCCCAAAGCCTCCTTGGGAATCAGCCCTGGGTTCCCCTGCCGGGAATGAGAGTCTGCCAATGCTGGCTGGGCTGAGTGCTAAAGCGTGGGGTTGGGAGAACAGATCTGGGCAGAGGAGTGCTGTAAGCTGTGCGGATATAGCAGTGGGGACAGGAGTGAGGGGATGCGCAGCTGGGAATGCACCTAGAGGAAGCATGCACTGCCTGGAAAGTGGGGCACCATTGTTGAGAGGTGTGAGGGGGGTGGGGCCACCACTGCCCCTACATGCCAGCTCCTGCCACTGAAGGCACTGCCAGGCACTCCCACCAGAGTGAGCATGCCCCAGACTGTTGCAACTGCCTGCTGGTCCCCGCTGCTGCAGGCAACTCATGAACACCCCAATTGTGGCTGCCATACCCCTCCCTGGTCTGAGTAAGTGTGCCCCAAACAGCTGCTGCTTTCACTCACTCACACCTGGGCAAGGAACAGATGCCTGAGGGTGGCACACATGCAGAGGTGGGGTCAAAATGAGAACTGAACCCCAGGGACCATGTGACTAAGGAAGAGGAATGGAAGTCTTTCCATGCAGCTGCACAAGCCATGGATTAAATCCTCAAGATTGGCTTGGTAAATCCAGCCTCTGTGGAATACCTGAATAGACAATGAGTGTTCCCACAATTGAGACCGATCTAGCCTTCACAGCACTGGAGTTTGAGGGAACATACATGTGGGAGTTAAGCCAGGTCAGAGTCTGAGCTGGCCCCACAGTGCCCACAGCAGGTCCAGAGACCTACCTAGAGTTATTGGAGGTCCTCCTGGGAAGGTGGGGATTGGCTGTGGCTCACTGAGAGAGCAAGGACACTGACAGAGGAGGGCCCAGGAAAATATTCTTAATTCTATTATTCTTTTTGTTTGTTTCATTTTGTTCAGTTGTTGGTGTTGTTCCTTTTATTATTTTTTATCATTTATTTTTGTTTTTAAAATACATATATGTATTATATTTTTACTTGTTTCTTGTTTTGTTCTTTGTTTTTTCTTTTTATTTTTTCTTTAGTTTTTTGATTGTTTATATTTTATGTTTTCTTCACTTTTCTTGTTTGTTTGCTGTTTTTGTTTTATTTTTCATTTTTAATTTTTGTTCGTTAAGGCCTTATTGACTGTTCTCATGTTTGAATTCTTTTGTTTGTTCTCTTGGTTTTTAAAATTATTTTATTTTATTTTATTCTGTGTGTGTGTGTTGTGTTGTTGTTGCTGCTGTTTGTTTGTTGTTGTTTTTGCTCTTTGCCTTGGGTTTCTTTTCTGTTCTTTCCTTTATCTCTGGCTACATTGGGTGGCTTGTGGGCACTTGGTTCCCCATCCAGGGGTCAGGCCTGGGCCTCTGGGGTGGTAGTGACAAGTCCAGGACACTGGACTGCCAGAGAATACCTGGGCCCAGGGAATATTAATCGGTGTGCATACTTCCAGAGGTATCCATAACAACACCAAGATGCAGCCCCATACAACAGCCTGCAGGCTCCAGTGCTGGACACCTCACACCAAGCAACCAGCAAGAGAGGAACACAGCCTCACCCATCATTGGATAGGCTGCCTAAAGTCATACTAAGATCACAGACACCCCAAAACACACCACTTGATGTGGCCCTGCCTTTCAGAGGGAAAAGACTCAGCTCCACACCCCCAAGCACAGGCACCAGTCCCTCCCACTGGGAAGCCTACACAAGCCCCTGGACCAACCTCACTGACTGGGAGAAGACAACAAAAGCAAGAGGAACTACACACACTGAAGCCTAAGGAAAGGAGACCATAACAGTAGGTTAGACAAAATGAGATGACAGAGAAATATATTACAGAAGAAGGAGCAAGGTAAAACCCCACAAGACCAAATAAATGAAGAGGAAATAGGCAATCTACCTGAAAAAGAATTCAGAGTAATCATAGTAAAGATGAACCAAGACATCGAAAATAGAATGGAGGCACAGATTGAGAAGATACAAGAAATATTTAACAAAGACCTAGAAGAACTAAAGAACAAACAATAAGTGATGGAGAACACAAAACTGAAATGGAAAATACACTAGAAGGAATCAATAGGAGAATAACTGAGGCAGAAGAACGAATAAGTGACATGGAAGATAGAATGGTGGAAATAACTACTGCAGAGCAGAATAAAGAAATAAGAATGAAAAGAATTGAGGACAGTCTCAGAGACCTCTGGGACAACATTAAACGCACCAACATTCGAACTATAGGGGTCCCAGAAGAAGAAGAGAAAAGGAAAGGTACTGAAAACTATTTGAAGAGATTATAGTTGAAAACTTCCTTAATATGGGAAAGGAAACAGTCAACCAAGTCCAGGAAGCACAGAGAGTCCCATTCCTACAGGAAAAATTCAGGGAGAAACACACTAAGACACATATTAATCAAACTATCAAAAATTAAATACAAAGAAAAATCCAAGATTTTGGATCATTTTTACTATCATTACTCTGAATTCTTTTTCAAGTAGACTGCCTATTTCCTCTTCATTTGTTTGGTCTGGTGGGTTTTTACGTTGCTCCTTCATCTGCTGTGTGTTTGTCTGTCTTCTCATTTTGCTTAACTTACCGTGTTTGGGGTCTACTTTTCACAGGCTGCAGGTTGGTAGTTCCCGTTGTTTTTGGTGTCTGCCCCCAGTGGCTAAGTTTGGTTCAGTGGGTTGTGTAGGCTTTCTGATGGAGGGGACTAGTGCCTATGTTCTGGTGGATGAGGCTGGATCTTGTCTTTCTAGTGGGTGGGGTTGTGTTCCTGTCTTGCTAGTTGTTTGGCATAGGGTGTCCAGCACTGTAGTTTGCTGGTCGTTGAGTGGAGATGGGTCTTAGCATTGAGATGGAGATCTCTGGGAGATTTTCACTGTTTGATATTACATGGAGCCGGGAGATATCTGGTGGACCAATGTCCTGAACTCAGCTCTCCCACCTATGAGGCTCAGGCCTGATACCCAGATGGAGCACCAAGACCCTGTCAGCCACATGACTCAGAAGAAAAGGGAGAAATAAAAGAAAGAAAAAGAATTACGTTATTAAAACTAAAAAAGTATTATTAAAAATTTTTTAAAGTAAAAAAAAAATGAGAGCAACCAAAACAATAAACAAATCCACCAATGATAAGAAGTGCTAAATCTATGCTAAGATAAACATAAAAATCAGAAACTACTGTTTGCATACAGCAAACCCCAAGTCTACAGTTGCTCCCCAAGTCCACCACCTCAATTTTGGCATGATTTGTTGTCTATTCAGTTATTCCACAGATGCAGGGTACATCAAGTTGCTTGTGGGGATATAATCCGCTGCTCCTGAGGCTGCATGGAGAAATTTCCCTTTCTCTTCTTTGTTTGCACAGCTCCTAGGGTTCAGCATTGGATTTGGCCCTGTTTCTGCATGTAGGTCACCTGACGGCATCTGTTTTTCGCCCAGAATGGAGGGGGTTAAAGAAGCGGCTGATTAGTGGGCTCTGGCTCACTCAGGCTGGGGGGAGGGAGGGGTACAGAATGTGGAGTGAGCCTGTGAGGGCAGAGGCCGGTGTGCCATTGCAACAGCCTAAGGCATGCTGTGTGTTCTCCTGGAGAAATTGTCCCTGGATCACAGGACCCTGGCAGTGGTGGGTTGCACAGGCTCCAGGGGGGAGGTGTGGATAGTGACCTATGATTGCACACAGGATTCTTGGTGGCTGTAGCAGCAGCCTTAGCATTTCATGTCTCACTCTCTCCTGAACTGCAAAGTTTCTACTGAGAAATCTAGAATCTTATAGAGTTTCTCTTGTATGGAATGAATCACTTTTCTCTTGGTGAATTCAAAATTCTCTTTGTCTTTGATTATTTACAGTTTGATTGTAATGTGTCTTGGTGAAATTCAGTTTGAGTTGAACCTCTTTGGGCACCTTTGACCTTCATGTACCTGGATATCCATAAATAGCTCTTTCAAGATTTGGAATGTTTTCAGCCATTATTTCTTTAAGTAAGCTTTACATCTCTTTCTTGCTCTCTTCTTCTTCTGAGCTTCTCATAATCTGTATATTAGTTCCCTCATGGTGTCTGATGAATCCTGTAGGCTATCTTTGATCCTTTCTCTCTTTGTTGTCCTCTGACATGATAATTTCAAATGACCTGTCTTTGAGTTCACAGATTTTTCTTCTGCATGATGAAGTCTATTTTTGGTGTTCTCTGTGGAATTTTTCTTTATTTGATGTTTTCTTCAGCTCTAGAATTTCTCTTTGTTTCTTTTTCATTATTTCTATTTCTTTATTGAAATTCTAATTTTGTTCATATATGGTTTTCCTGATTTTGCTGAGTTATCTGTGTTCTCTTGTAGCTCACCAGCTTCCTTAAAACAACTGTTTTGAATTTTTGTCAGACAATTCATAGTTCTTCATTTCTTTGGGGTCAGTTATTGGAATATTATTATGTTCCTTTGGTAGTATCATGTTTTCTTGATTTTCCATTAACCTTGAAGTCCTGTGTTGCTGTTTTCACATTTGAAGCTGTAGTCACCTCCCACAGTTCTTACTGACTGGCTATAGGAGAGAAACACCTTCACCAGTCAGCCCAGCTATGGATTTTGAGGCACTTTCAGACCATTTCTATGGATGCACCAATTCTGCACTTCTTGTTCCCTCTTAGGAGGAGGGAATTCCTAAGATTTTATGTCTCTCTTGATCCCACAATACCAGGCAAGGTGCTGAGAGCCTCCTGTTTGTTTACCATAGTGCAGTTCCCTGAAATGCTCAAGGTTGTGTGCCTTCTCCCAATTTTGCAGAGTTGAGATGGCCGTTGGCATGTTTTCTCAAGCCGTCTGCAGAGGATCATACTTGCCATCTGTGGGGTCAAGCAATGGGAGCCGGCAACAGGGGAGGCTGAATAGAGCTGTGTTTTGGGAATTCCTGTGGGCCACTTGGGGGAGGGAGTGTTCTGAAGGTGAGACACACCAAGTGACTCATGGGTGTGCCTCCTGTTGCAGTCTGTGAAGCTGACAATAGGATCTATGGCCCATTATTGAATTCTGAGCCCTGGTTGTTGTGAGTCCCCACTTCTTCTCCCTGCACCCAAACTCTTCCACCTACCTCAGTGTTCTGGGTGGGGCAAGAAAGAAGTGGACTTCTTGCTGAGGAAGTCATGAGTTCACTCACTATGTTTTCACTCTCCCTTGTGGGAGAAATTGTGTTGAGGGGATCTCTCTTGGCACTGAGCTGTGCTGCCTTGGGGGAAGGGTGATGTGGGTCAGGTGAAACTGTGCTTCTTACCCTCTTCAGTGTGTCTATTCTTGGATTTTTTTGCTCCATTGGTGTGCTGGAACTTCTCTGGATTCCAGGACTTCCACAAAGGTACTCTTATGCTGGGGTGATTATGAAAATCTATACCTCTGTGGGAAGAGGATGGTAGAAAGGATGGTATTCCACCATCTTGCTGAATGTGATATCAATGGTAGGTTTTTGTAGATGAACTTGTCAAATTGAGGAAGTTCCCATGTTCCTACTTTGCTGAATGGGCATTGGATTTTGTTCAATCCAACTTCTGCATATATACATATATATATATATTCATTCATATATATTCATATATATTCATGCAATTATCTTCTTCAGACTGTTGACAGGATAGATTACATCAATTGATTTTCAAATTCTGAACCACTTTTGCATACTTGAATAAATTCAAGACCAGCATGTAGGTCTGGCCCAGGCTCCTACAAAGTCACTGCTTTTGCCCTGGGTCCCGGTGCAAATGAGACCGTGTGTTCATCCTCCAATACTGGAGTCTCTGTTTCCCCCACTCTTCTGGAGCTCCTGCAAACAGGACCTGGTGGCCTTCAAAGCCAAATGCTCTTAGGGCTCCTCATCCTGTAGCCAGACACCCAGCCTGGGGAGCATGACATGGGGTTCAAAACTCACACTCCCATGGGAGAATTTCTGTGACATAATTATTCTCCAGTTTCTGGGTCACCCACCAGGGGGTATGAGATTTGATTATATTGTGAGTGCACCCCTCCTACCATCTCATTGTGATTTATTCTTTGTCTTCGGTAAGTTCCAGTCTTCTTTATTGTTGATTGTTCAGTTTGTTGTGATTTTGATGTTCTCGTGGGAGGAGGTGAACTCAAAATCTTCTACTCCACCATCTTGTCTTCTGAAACAGAGTCATGCCAGACACCCCTGCCAGCATGGCACTGTGAGCTGTGTGGTAATAAAAATTTTATTTTGATTGCATACAAAAACTCTATACTTTTACTTTACCATCACATTTATGTTTTTGATGTCACGATTTATATTGTTTTACTTAGTGTACCCATTATCAAATTATTTAGCTAAAGTTATTTTAAATTTATTTTTGTGTGTGTGTCTTTTAACCTTTACACTCGAGTTAAATGTGATTTACACACTGCCATTAAAGTTTTGGAGTATTTTCAGTTTGACTATATGCTTACATTTACCAGTGAGTTTTATACTTTTACAGGTTTACATGTTACTAATTAGCATCATTTTGGTTCAGCTTGAAGACTCCCTTTAGGATTTCTTGTAAAGGCAGGTTTAGTGGTGATTAATTACCTCATTTTTTGTTTGGCTGGCAAAGTTTTATCTCTCCTTTATATGCAAAGGACAGCTTTGCTGAGTAAAGTATTCTTGGAAGGCTTTTTTTTTTTTCTTTCAGCATTTTGAATACATCATTCTCTCTCCTGACCTGCAAGGTTTCTACTGAGAAACCCAGTCTTATGGAGTTTCTTTTGTAGGGAATGAGTCACTTTTCTCTTGGTAAATTCAAAATCTCACATGTTCATGATATATGCACTGTTCTTATAAATTATAGTATTTGATTTACTACTATTTTATTGAGGATTTTGCCTTTGTGTTAATGAAAGATATTGATGTGTATTTTTCTTATAATGCTTTTGCCTGGTCTTGGTATTAGGACAAGGCTGGCCTCATAAAATGAGTTAGGAAGTATTCTGCCTTGTTCTATCTCCTGGAGTAGCTTTTACAGAACTGGTATAATTCCTTCTTCAAATATTTGTTAGAATTCAATGGCCAACCCATCCTGGCCTGTGGTTTTCTGCTTTGGAAGGTATTAATCATTAATTCAACTCCTTTAATAAATAGAAGCCTATTCAGATTGTCTATGTCTTCTTGTGGGAGTATTGGATAATTGCGTCTTTTTAGGAATTGGTCAGGGTTATCAAGTTTGTGGGCATAGAGTTGTTCATTATATACTGTTACCCTTTCAGTGCCTATGGGATGTGTAGTGATCTCTTCTCTTTCATTTCTTATATTAACAACTTATATCTTCTTTTTTTCTTAGCTATCCTGGATAGAATCTTGTCAATTATATTGGTCTTTTCAAAGTATTTGCTTTTGGTTTTCAGATTTTCTCCAACGATTTCTTATGATGCCTTTTTACAGTAAATTTTAAACTGAGAATCAGAAAGGTTAGATTTTTCACCAAATTAAGAAACAATATTGCAACTCTTTGGGCCTTGTGTTACATCTCAATGCCTGAATATTAATTTCCAAGCATAAATTTCCTTTGAGGCTAGGTCCATATTGCAATATTCTGATGAATAACAACATGAAATGACTTGTTATTTCTCCTGTACAGTCAGGGCAATTTGGCAGTTTATTTAATGAAATTAGCTATTTAGTGCTGGGCTTTCATAGTGGAGGCTGAGAACATAGCAGTCCTAATCCTCATTATCATTGTCAGTTTAAATATTCGTCTAAATATTGGTTGAGCACATGTCTGTTAGCAATTGAACACATTTTATACCACTATACCTTCAGAACTTTCCTAGAATGTAGATATTCTTGTTCCCATTTTACAATGAAGAAACGGAAGGGTCAAGAAGTTGACTTGTCCCAAATTGAGTGACAAACCTAACTTTGCTAGATTTTCTCCTTTTGATATTGTGTCAGTGACTAATCCTCAGTTTCTTATTCAATAAAATGGGAATGTTCCTATATGATCTGCCTCTTCTGTTCTTAGGTTAAATAGAACATACTGCTTCACTGTCTGTGTGGATCAAAGGAGATCACACATGTAAGGCAATTTGGGCATCAGTTGAACAGAGTAAAATGCTCAACAAATCATATTAATTCTAGTCAGTACTATGGTTATGAGTAGGTCCACTACTGTAAAAATTTCCAGACTGTGGTCGACTGATGGTGAAAAATACACTGCATTTCTATGGAGGATAAGCTTTCTTTTAAAAACGTTGTTTTTTTTTTTTAAATGTTCTTTAAAATGCATCTTGATAGTAGTGACATCAACAAAAATGTCAGAGTAGGGAATTCCAAAGGACCATCCCTCTACAAAAACACTGGTAAAATCAATGTCAAAATCAACTGTTCAGATGTCTGGAAAACAGTCAAAGGTTTATAGCAACAAATCAAATGCTTAAACAAGAAAAAAGTGACTAAAACCTGGTAGGAGTGCAGTGTGACATTTTAACTTACTTTCGTCCCACCCCACCTCCCGGGTTTGATGTCAACCCATGTTCCCAGTGTGGTTTCCTGGTGCTGGTGAAAGCAGCAGATCCTTGTTCTCAAAGAATTGTGATTGTCCGTTTGGAAATGTCTGGTGGATCCCTGAAGGTCTAATGCAATGGACTTACCTTTTTTTCACCTAATTCAGATCTCTCTCATGTCAGAGAAGTGACCTCAGGGAGAGTGTTCTTCAAAAACCTTTACATGCAAATTGTGATAGTTAATATTTTTTGTCAACATGCCTGGCTATGGTGCCCAGTTGTTTGGCCAAACACCAGTCTGGATGTTGCTGTGAAGATATTTTTAGATGTGATTAATATTTACAGTTAGTAGACTTGGAGTAAAGTAGATTACTCTTCATTATTTGGGTGGGCATCAGCCAAGGTGAAGCTCTAAGGACAAAGTCTAAGGTTTCCTGAACAAGCTTTTTTTCTTCCTCAAGTCTGCTGCATAGAAATCCTGCCTGAGTTTCCTACCTGATGGCTTTTCCTGCAGATTTCAGACTCAAGACTGTAAAATCATCTTTCACCTGAATTTTCAGCCTGCTGTTCTGTCTTACAAGTTATATGCTTCAATTCCTTATACTAAATTCTTCTCTCTCTCTCTTCTCTCTTCTCTTACGTATGTGCAGTGTGTGTGTGTATGTGTGTGTGTGTATAAACAAGAAATGAAGGTGAACACATAGTTGTAATCTGCCTAGGTAAGTGTTGAAGTTGTGCCCAAATGCACACACATAGCCTACCTGAAAAGACTGAGTTGTTTTTTTTTTAATCCAGACATTTAAAGGGTTCTCTGTGAAAACACTGGCTAATGAAATAAAAGCTAATGAACAAATAAATGAACTAATAAAAGCTAATGAACAAAGGTAATGAGATAGAGTCATCAATGACCACATATGGCAAAGGATAGAGTCTCTCAAAAATAATTTTTAAAAGTCCATAAAAATACAAACAACAATAAACTCAAGAAAGGGAGGAGAATCTCATTTCCAGAGTTGCCTCTTTATAACATTCCAAATGTAGTTTTCAACAAAAATTTCAAAGCATGAGAAGAGATAAGAACCTATGTACTGTCAACTGAAAAACAATTGCACAAGCTAACAGTTGAGAAATATGTTTTATTCAGTAGACATAATGAGGACTTAAGTCTGGGAGACAGCCTCTCAGCAATCAGGGACAACTCCAGCAAGGTAAGGAAGGAGCCGGGATATATAGGAGTTTCTGCCAAAAATCACTAGGTAGTTGGAAGGAAAAACCAGACATCTCAAGTTAATGAATTAGGCACTTTTCTATGTATGGGAAGATGCAAGAGTTGGGGCTCATTGAAGTCATTCCTTTGATGTGCACCTTAACTGTCTAGGGGCAGTATCTTGTTTTCTCCATCCTGAATCCCCTCAGGGTACACCTTCAGGGTGGGGGGCATCTGCAGTGGCTGATGGCTTGATGGCTGCAACACCCTTTGTTTACTGATATGACAGGTGACATTCTTTGTCCACAGTACAATTTACAAAATAAATAATTAGTGGAAACAGTCCCTGAGGAAGAACAGATATTGGAACTACTAGAAAAGGCATTTAAATACCTGCTTTAAATATGCTCAAAAAGATAAAGGGAACTATAAATAAAGAATTAAAGGAAATCAGGAGAACAATGTCTCACAAAATAGAAAATTGTAATAAATAGATTGAAACTGTGAAAAGTCATCAATAAAATTCTGGAGCTGGAATGTCAGATAACAAATGAAAAATTCACTACATCACAGAAATTAACTAAAATAGATTGTAGGCCTAAATGTAAAACTGTAAAACTCATAGAAGATAACGTAAGAAAAAAAGTCTAGAAGACTTTGGATACAGCAGTGACTTTTTAGATACAACAGCAAAGACACAATCCATTAAAAACAATTGATAAGTTGGACCTAATTAAAATTTAAAACATCTTATCTGCAATAGACACTATCAGGAGAATGATAACACAAACCATGGACTGAGAGAATATATTTACAAAAGCATATCCGATAAAGGACTGTTATACAAAATATACAAACACTTAAAACCCAACAATAAAAACCCAAAAAACTCAATCAAAAAAATTGGCCAAAGACCTTCACAAACATCTCACCTCAGAAGATATGCAGATGGAAAATAAAGGTAAGAAGAGATGCTCCACATCATATGTTATCAGGAAAATTCCAATTAAAACAATGAAATACCACTACACACCTATTAGAATGGGCAAAATCTGGAATACTGACAAGAACAAATGCTGGTGAGAATGTACAGCAACGGGACTTCTCATTCATTGCTGGTGGAAATACAAATGGTATAGCCAACTTTTGAAGACAGTTTGGCAATCTCTTATGAAACTAAACACACTCTAACATATTATCCAGGAATCACACCCCTTGGTATTTACCCAAAAAATTTTAAAACTTATGTCCACAAAAAATCATGCACATGTATGTTCATAGCAGCTTTATTCATGTTTGCCAAAATTTGAAGGCAACCTCCAAGTTCAACCTTCAGTAGGTATAATGAAAACATAAACTGTGGTATATCCAGACAATGGAATATTATTCAGTGCTTAAAAGAAATGAAGTGTCAAGCCATGAGAAGACAATGAGGAACCTTAAATGCATATTACTAAGTGAAAGAAACCAATCTGAAAAAGCTACACACCTGTAAGATTTCAGCTTCACAATATTTTGGAAAAGGCAAAACTATGGAGACAATAAGAAGATCAGTGGTTTCTAGGGTTTCAGGTGGGGAGGCATGAATAGGTGGAACACAGAGGAATTTTAGGGCAGTGAAAACTCTCTATATGGTTCTATAATGATGGATACATGTCATTTATACATTTTTCCAAACCCATAGAATGCACAGTACTGAGTGAACCTTCATATAAACTATGGACTTTGGGTGCTTATGATGGATGTGACAATGTGAGTTCACCAACCGTAACAGATGTGCCACTCTGGTGAGGCATGTTGATAATGCGGGAAGCTATGCATATGTAGAGGCAGGGAGTAATTGGGAAATTTTTACTTTTCTCTTAATTTTGCTGTGAAACCAAAATTGCTCCTAAAAATAAATAAACATGCACACCACACACACACACACAGGAACACATAACAGGAGCCACACAGGTAATTTTAAACGTTCTTGTGGCCACATTAAGAAAAGTAAAAAGAGGTGAAATAATTATTTTTTTAAAATTCAGTAGAGGTTTTCAACAGCAGATTTAAAATCACAGAAGAATCAGTAAATTTGAAGGCCAGGCACTTGAGATCATCCATTCTGACTCTCAGAAGGAGAAAATAATGAAGCAAAATGAAAAGAGACCAAGAGAACTATGGTGCGCCATCTTTAGAGCCAATGCATGCATCACAGAAATCCCAGAAGGAGGAGAGAGAGAAAGTGGCAGAAAGAATATTTGAAGAAATAATGGAAAGAGCTGTATTTTGTACACTATTGAAGCTAAGTAGGCATTAAATAATTTGTCCTAGCAAATTGACCCTCAGCCCTGGTACCATCCAGACCTGCTGTCTACGTGAACAGCTTCCCCAAGAGCAGAAAAGAGAGAAGAGTCATCAAGGGAAAATTAGACAAATCAAAGTCCTCTGAGCAACTGATAAAACAACTGTTGATAAATAGAATATCAAAAGTAATATTGTAGATCTGAAAATACAGTCAACTAAAACACGATCTAATTGACATATATAGAACACTCCAGTCAATAACAGGCAGAATACATTTTTTTCAAGTACCTACAGAACATTCACCAACATAGACCTTTATCCTGGGCCATGAAACAAACCTTAACAAGTTGAAAAAAAATGATATCATTCCTACAGAGTGGGTCCTCTGACCATAATGGAACAACATGGGAAATCAATAATGGAAAGACAACAGGAAAAATCTCTGAACACATTGAAATGAAACAACATATTTATAAATAGTCCATGAGTCAAGAAGGAGATCATAAAGGAAATAAAATATACATGGAACAGAATAAAAATGAAGTCGCTGGAACAGTGATGACGGAAATTTATAGCACTAAATGCTTATATTAGAAAAGAGAAAAGGTCTCAAGTAAACGTTTCTATCCCAAGAAACTAGGAAAAAAGAGAAAAATAAACCAAAAGAAATCGCAAGAAAGGAAATAATCAACACCAGAATGGAAATCAAATTGAAAATAGGAAAACAACAGAGACTATCAAAGAAATTATTCGTTTTTCAAAACTGTCACTGAAATTGACAACCCTCTAGCAAGACTGACAAAAATACCAGAGAGATGACACAAATCACCAGTGCCAGGAGTTAAACAGAGGATATGGTTCCAGAGTCTGCAGTTATTACAAAGTATAATATGGGAATACTATGAATATGCTCATAAACCCAACAATTTAGAAGGAAAGGACAAATTCCTCGAAAACCAAAAAGTATCAAAACTCAAAGAAGAGTAAATAAATAATCTGAATAGCACTAAACCTATTCAAGAAAAAAAAACTTGAATTTTTAATTTAAAAAAAATTCCAAAAAAATTTTCCATGCCCAGATGATTTAAATAGAAAATTATATGAATCAGTTAAAGAAGTCACACCTCTGTCAAAAATTAAAAGGAGGAAAATCTTCCCAACTCATTTGATGAGGCCAATATTAACCAGACACCAAAACTAGACAAAGACAATACCAAAAAAGCCATTATGTATCAAATCCCTCATGAATATAAGCACAAAAATTGTTAACAAAATATTAGCAAGACAAATCTAACACTGTATAAAAAAATTATACATCATGACCAAGTGAGAGTTTTTCCAGGTTTGCAGTGTTGTTTCAACATTCAAAAAATCAATTAATGTAGTCCACAAGGGCTAAACAAGAAAAATAATGATTACATCCAGGAACAGAGAAGATTATTGACAAAATCCAACACCAATTCATGATAACAAATTTTCAGAACATTAGGGATAGTGATGAATTACCTAAGCTTGGTAAAGAACATCGACAAAAACCCTACAGCTAACTTCATACTTAATAGTGAGAGACTGAATGGTTACCACTAAGATTGGGAACAAGGAAAGGATGACCAACCTCTCCACTCTTATTCAAAAAAAGGAAGTTCTAGCCCTTAAAATAAGTAAGATAAGAAAAAGAAATGAAAAACATATAGACGGGAAATGAATAAAACTGTCCATATCTGCACATGACACTGCCTACATAGAATATAGCAAGAAAACTACAGAAAAGAACCTAAACAAAAAACAAAAAAAACAAAACAAAACAAAAAAAACACACTCCCAAGCACCCACAAAACCCCAAAGCAAAAAACAAAAATTGAGTTAAATCAGGTCTGTGGATACAAAATCAGCACTCAAAAGTCAATTGTGGCTTGGAGCCTAGGCCAGCACTTCCTGGTCAAGAGCCCTCAGAACCCTCAGAACTTAGATAGGATTGTAACTGGTCCCAGTGGCCCTGCTCCCTGCCCCACACGTTTGCCTCTGTTCCAGGGCACTGCACAGGGTGGGTGGGACAGAGCCAAGAGGGTGTGAGGGGTTCCTGCCTCTCCCTGGCGCAGTCACCTGGGGTCCAGGGCTGCTGGTCCTGTGGCGGTGACCTCATGGCACATCTGGTCGGGCCCCCAGCGCCTGGGAAGCCCAGCACCAGCCAGAGCAGCTATGTCTGGGGTGGTGTCCAGAAGTGGCTGCAGGGTCATTCCTCCGCATTCAGGGGGATGCAACCAGGTGGAGATGACCTGCTGGGAAAAGTATAGCTAAGAGGAAATGCACTGCCTTCCTCCACATTTGTGCCAGTGACTCGGAACTTATGCTCCGGGCATTGTGGTGTAGCAAAATGAAATGCAAGGAATCAAAAGTAAGGTAATTGAAGGCAGTGAAGTTGAAATAAAACATAAACATCATCAGAAAGACCCACTGGAGAAAGCAAAGGATGGAAAATAAAATAAAGCAGTGTTTTATCATATGTATTTCAGCAGGCCTTTTGAAATTTAGAAAACATGACTACTTTTTCTTTAGAGGACTGCTCTTTTCACTGCCACTTCAATCAAACCAACCAGCCCCTAGATGTCAGCTGTTTGCTATTCTTGATTTTACTTGGGAACATATTGTTAAATATCTTCCAACTAGGAATGAGAAGAAAAAAAACACATAACAGAATTTTACAGGTTCTTTTTGTTTGTTTGTTTTCTTTTCTTTTTTCTTGCATCTCACTAGCATTCATCTTTTATTTTTGGTAAACATTTCCATGCTATCCTACTTCCTGGAGTCTTGTACTTTTTGGCATTAGGTTTACTAAATACCACATCTGCCGATTTAGTCAAATTATTTCCTTTACTTATGGCTTTTTCTATTATAGAGTTTTCCTGAGTTTGTACAAATTATTACCTGAATCTCTCCAAAACTGCCAAGCTTCCATTTAATCGTCAAAAATGATTTTATTTCTTCACAGTAATTTGAATTTATATTTCAGTCCTTGCTTATCTTTTGGGAGATGCAGCTATCTACCAAAGCCTGAAGGCACAGAATGTTTATTCTTTTCAATGTCCTTTCTACTTCAATGTTCAGTTACTGTCTGTCATTTTTCATGGTGATGATTTTATCTGTGGCTTTTATAACCTCTTGGTCAGAAGTCATTACCTTGGTACAGGCTATTAGGATAACTTCCTATATGAATGAGACTATCCTATATTTTCCCTTTCATTCTGCTAGTTACACTGTGAGCTCTAAACAAGTATTCCTGACCAAGCTAGTATCTGTTTTCTTGGTACCCGGTTGCCATTTGCACTACTTCAAGTAACCATCCTTTTACTTAAAGTACACATTCCAGCCTACACTGAGATGAACATTCCCTGGTTGTATTTTCTCAATAGTTTTCTCATTGCTGCAGTTTATTGGTTTGATTGCCACAAGCTTAATTTGGGAGATACCGCATTACCTGTAGATCCACTTATCAACTGGAAATGCTGCGTCATTCCACTTACAATTCATAATCTTGAGCAAACTGAAAAGCCTACACCCAAAATAATTTATTATATGCCGTTCATATTTCAATAAAGCTGGGAAAAATTAATTTGTTAATATGTTGTCATGTTAAAACTAATCAAAATTTACAACTACAATAAGAATCATACTTTTACAAACAGGAAAGAATGACAACTGAGACGTGAAAAAATGGAACTGAAGCTTCCTCTCCCCTAATTTTCATAACTTTTCAGAATTTACCTTTTGGGGCTATGATATTATTTGTTAAATAGTGATTTTAAAAGCAAAACAAAATACTTCCAGTGTTTATACCTGCTCAGTAACACTTTATATTACAAATATTAGTTTGTTATTAACACTAAAGTGAAAAGAATTAACCTTTTGGCCATGTTGATGTTTCTGTTACCCAAAACACTGCTAGTTGCGAACTGTTCTGTAAATCTGAGATTCACTGCCATCTTTAAAATATGACCTTAAATAAACATTTTTATCAAGGTTAAAAAATAATTGCATTTCTATACACTAAAAATGATTGGAGAAAACCAAAATTAAACCCACATTACCGTTTAAAATCACTCCAAAAAAATGAAACACTTACCTATACACTTGATAAAACATATGCAGGATCCACATGATGACAATCATAACATATTGACAAATGACACTAAAGAAGACCTAAACAGAGAGACCTACCGTGTTCATGGATTGGAAGGTTCTACTAGAAAAGAGGTCAAGGCTCTCCAAACAGACTTATAGGTTTAATGTGATTCCTATCGAAATCTCAGGAAGGATGTTTTGTAGATATAGATGAATCTATTCTAAAATCTATATGGAAATTCAGAGGCCCAAGGACAGCTAAAATAATCTTGATTAAGAGTAAAGTAGGTGTTATATTAAGACTTACTATTTAACAACAGTAATCCAGACAGTGTGATACTTGCTGAGGGATAGATACACATGTGAGTGGAATAGATAGAGAGTCCAGAAATAGAACCACACAAATACACTGAATTGAGAAGGGTACAAAAGGAATCCAATGGAAGAAGGATAGCCTTTTCAATAAATGATTCTAGAGCAATCAGACATCCATAGGCTCAAGAAATGAATCTGGACCTAAACTTCACACATTATATAAAAGTTAATTCAAAATAGAATATGGATATAAAAGTAAAACATAAAACAATAAAAATATTTCAAATACATAGAAAAATCTTTGAGGTCTAGGGCTAGGAAAAGAGTTCTTAGGCTTGACACCAAAAGCATGATACATAAAAGGAAAAATGATAAATTGAACCTCATCAAAATGAAAAACTTTTGCTCTGAGAAAACTCATGTGAATATGATGAAAAGACAAGCTACAGACTGGGAGAAAATATTTGCAAGCCACATATTTGAAGAAGGATTAGTATTTAGAGTACATAAAGAATTCTTTAAAAAACAAAGTTAAAAAATAAACCCAATAGAAAATAGACAAAAGATATGAATGGCTATTTCACTGTAGAAGATATAAAATGGCAAACACACACACACACACGAAAATATATTACGCACCGTTAGCAACGAGAAAAGCAAATGAAAATGACAAGGAGATAGCCCTACACACTTATCGGACTGGCCAAAATAAAAACTAGTGACAATCCAAACACTGGTAAAGATGAGGATAATCTGGATTGCTTGTTCTCGTACATTTTCCATAGGAGTGTAAAATGATACCGCCACTCTGCAATACAGGTTGGCTGTTTCTTCAAAACTAATTATGCAATTTCCAGGGGTCCTAGCAATTTTATTCTCGGGCATTTACCCCAGAAAAATAAAGGTTTATGATTACACAAAAATCTGTTATACAAATGTTCATAGCAGTGTTATTTGTAATAGCCCCAAACTAGAAACAACCCAGATGTCCTTCAACAGGTGAATGGTTAAACAAACTGTGATACATCTATTTCACAGTGTACTACTCAGAAATAAAAAAGAACAAACTCTTGATACACTCAACAACTTGGATTAATCTTCAGGGAATTATGCTGAAGGAAAAGAAGAAAAAGACAACTCCAAAGATTACATTCTGTATGATTTCATTATTGCATCATTTTTGAAATGAGGACATTTTAGAAACGTAGAACATATTTGTAGCTGCCAGGTTAAGGGGTTTAAGGTTGGTAGGGTGGGGAAATGTGTGTCATTATCGAAGAATCATAGGTGGAATCCTTGTGATGAAGGAACACTTCAGTATGTTTATTGTGGTGTTGGATACAAAAACCTACACGTGATAAGATTGTATAGCACAAAGTACACACACACACATGCACAAACGAGTACAACTGGGAAATTTGAATAAGATCAGTGGACTGCACCCATATCAATTGGTGACGTTGTACTGTAGTTTTACAAAATCTTCTCGGTATTACTTCTTCCAACTGCATGTGAATTTACAACTGTTGCAATAAAATCTCAAAATAAAAAATAGAAAGGCAAGAATCAAAGTAAAAGCAGGGCCAAGTTGAAGTAGAGGTGGTGAATGTGGATTGAAAAACAGGATAATAATAAAAGGGAAGGGGACTTCCCTGGTGGTGCAGTGGTTAAGAATCCGCCTAACACACCATTGTGAAGCAATTATACTCCAATAAATTTGTAAAATAATAATAATAATAATAAAATAAAATAAATTTAAAAAAGAAGAATCCGCCTGCCAATGCAGGGGACACGGGTTTGAACCCTGGTCTGGGAATATCCCACATGCCGCAGAGCAACTAAGTCCGTGTGCCACAACTGGCCACATCTACTGAGCCTGCATTCTAGAGCCCACGAGACACAACTACTGAGCCCATGTGCCACGACTACTGAAGCCTTGCTCCTAGAGACCATGCTCAGCAACAGGAGAAGCCCGCGCACCGCAATGAAGAGTGGCCCCACTCGCTGCAACTAGAGAGGGCCCGCACGCAACAACAAAGACCCAATTCAGCCAAAAATAAATAAATACATAATTTTTTTTTTTTAAAAAGGGAAGGATTCTTGTAATGCATGGTGCATTTTCATAGTACTTCGCATTTAAACAGGCTTAGGTGGATAACTGTCTCTATCACTGTCTGGGTATATAATGCTGAGTGAATGAATTAACCTCTCTGATCCTCAGTTATCTCATCTGTAAATGTGAGTAGTAATATTATATTACTCCCTCTGTGAAGCTGTTCCCGACCACCCGGATTACATGGTTCTTCTCTGTGTTCTGAGAGTCCCTAGCTCACTCCTGCCACGGCTCTCATCACATTTATTTTTCAAATATTTAATTTGTGGCTGTCGGATTACTAGACTATGAGCTATTCAAACACTGTTTCCCTGCAAGAATCATCCCTGTGTCTCCAGATCCTGCCTGACCCAGTGCCTGGAGCCTGGTACCCAGCAGATGAGTGATGGTGAAACATGCTACTCACCCAAAACACTATAGCTATTATTATAGGTTCAATTTGTTCATAAGAAATAATATATTGAAAATGAGTGAACATAGAAAGTCTCTGCTTAAATTTATGTTCATGAGAATGGAGTTGGGGGTGGTAGTGGTTGGTGATGGCTTATATCCCCATATTTTGTCCAGAATACTCTGATACCATTGTATTCTCCACATTTTCCCCTTCATAAACCTAAATACAAAATGACTGATGAACAGAGTTGGGCTTCAATAAATACTTGTTTGGGGCTTCCCTGGTGGCGCAGTGGTTGAGAGTCCGCCTGCCGATGCAGGGGAAATGGGTTTGTGCCCCAGTCTGGGAAGATCCCACATGCCATGGAGCGGCTGGGCCCGTGAGCCATGGCCGCTGGGCCTGTGCGTCCAGAGCCTGTGCTCCGCAACGGGAGAGGCCACAACAGTAAGAGGCCCACATACCGCAAAAAATAAATAAATAAATAAATAAATAAATAAATACTTGTTTGATGAATATAACACTGCCATCAGGTTACTTTAGTTCTTCAGTGAGTGGTTGTAGATGTCACTCGGCTTACAGCAGCATAATCAAGGACATGACCTCAGTGGTCAGTGACCTTGGATGAGTGCAGGTGAGCTCTTTCACACTCAAAACGAAACTTTGCTCTTTGTCTTGCTCCTGCTTCTTTGGCCACAACTTCTGTGTGTGTTTTCTTACAGGGTCCCCTTCCCCTGTGTCCTTTCTTTGCACTTCCACTGCTTTTCTTTTTATATGTTTGTCTGCCCCAAGTGATTGTGAGATCCCAGATGCCAAGGACTAGGATCTATTCTTCTTTCATTTCCCACTTCTAGAATATCCCTGGAACATGGTGGGCATAACTATTTGCTTACATTACAAAGAGAAATTTATCTTTGTGATGGCTCTGATAGAAGGAATACCTCATTTTTTCTGTAAATTCTAATGTAGATATTATCTGTGTAGGTCCTAGGTGCTAGAGAGACTCCTGTATTGAGTTGTGAATATGTTGCATGGCTACAACTTTGACCTTTTTTGGCCATCTCACACAGAGAGAATCACAATTTTCAGTACCCAGAATAGCTTAGGGCCGCATATACCAGGCTTTGGTAATTTAAAATCCACCTTCACTCATAAGTAACTGCAAAACCTTTCTGCTCAGAAAAACTGTGCTTTGTTTTAGCAATGTACAATGTCATTACAGATGACTTCCCAGGTCAACCATAGGCTTATTGAAGACAGTGACCACAATGCATTACTCTTATGTACCTCTGACATCCAGTTAAGTGGATGTAGGCACATTGTAGGTACTCAAGCAGCACCGATTGACTCACTTATCTGGGCTTTCTGTTTGTCTTTAAAAATCGACCCTTTGGAGATTCTCCTTCCAGGAATGGTGGTGTGAGGAGTTTGCACAATTCATGCTCACAGAACACAAGTAAAAGCCTGGGCAAAATTATTGAAAACAACCATTTCATGGCACTGACAGACAATAACCTGAGAAGTGTTTCTTTATGAAATACTGCTACTGTGTTGGGTAAGAAGGTGACTTTGTGGCCTTTTTCCTGGGGGTGGTCTCATCCTTACACTCCAGCTCAGAAGGTAAAAATCCACACCTTTACTGTATAGAGGTGGTGTACTCAATCTGGGGATGTTGGCAGGCCAGATAGAAATTTTACAGGGAGAGTTTGGAAGTGAAGAGTCATGAAAGGGCCAAGAAGTTAAATTCTCCACCCCTCTGACTGCTAAAATATGCATGCATGTGGGAAACTACAGGGAGCCAGGCAAAAATTGAAAGTCTGGGACAGCTTGTGAGAGGTGGATGTTGCTGTGCATTTGGATGTATTCCTCAACCCTCACGCCATTTGTGAGGCAGAGAGAGATGATCTTATGGCTTGAGTAGGGTTGCAAGATTTAGCAAATAAAAATAGAGAATGCCCAGTTAAATTTGAATTTTAAAGATATTAAAATATTATTCACTGCTTATCTGAAATCCAAATTTAATGGGTCATCTGGTATATTAATCTGGCAACCCTAGGATTGAGCTGTATGAACATAAACCCTATCCAGATGATTGGCTGAATACAAAACTACACAGGTGAAGGGGAGACTGCCAAGTAGAAATATCACTGCCCACACAGGATGTGGGAGACAGTTTTAGCAGTATGAGCCCAGGTGAGGTCACGATAATTATCCATTACTACAAAACAAAAAAAGCCAACAACGTTCAGAAAAACAAACCAAAGTCACTAGAACATATTATCTATAACGTTCATCTTTCAAAAAATTAACTAGAATAGTGAAAAAAACTGGAAGGTATAATCCATTGTCAAGAAAATAAATGAGTCAATAGAATCTGACTGTGTGAGACTAGATTTTGAATTTAGCAGATAGCATCTTCAATGCAGTTATTACAAATATGTCAAACCAATTTAAGAAATAAATGTTTAAAAAATCAAGGAAAACAATTGTGGATGTGGGTCAAAAATCGGGAATATCAACAAAGAAATAAAAACCTATGAGAGAAAAACAATTGAAATTCTAGAGGTGCACGGTGTAATAACTGAAATGAAAAAAAAAACACTAGATTTGCTCAGGAGCATAACTGCGATGGCAAAAGAAACAATCACAATCACTTTGCTGTACACCTGAAACTGACACAACATTGTAAATCCACTATACTTCAATAAAACAAACACACAAACAAAAGAAACAATCACAAAACTTGAAGATAGATCAATAGAAACTATTCAATCTGAAGAACAGAGATTAAAGAGTGAACAAGGCCTCAGAGATCTGTTGGAAAATATCAGACATCCCAACATATGTGCAATTGTAATACAGGAAGGACAGGAGGAACAGAAGGGGCAGAAGAGGTTTTTTGAAAAAAAAATGGCCAAAAAATTCCCAAATTTGGTAAAAGGATTAAATTACTGATCAAAGAAACTAAATAACTCTAAACAGGAGAAACAAAGAAAAGCACAAGCTGAAAGCCAAAGCATGAGAGGAAAATTTGAAAGCATCAATAGAAAAATAACACATCAGAGAAACAGAAAATTGAAAAGCCTTATGAAGGAAACAAGTTTGGAATGATGAAGGAACCAAGTCTGGAATGATGAAGGAACAGTTAAAGATCAGTGTGGCTAGATTGTACTGAATGAGGGGAGAGGTTGAAGAGGTAGGCAGAAGCCAGAAAGTGTAGGGTTTGGCAGGCCGCACTAAGGAGAATGGATCTCATTCAAAGGAAAATGGGAATTCCTTGTAGAATGGTGGTAGTAATAGCTGCCCTCAGGATATATTTTGAATATAGAATCAAGAGGACTTGTTGATGGATATTAGTAAAAAACAAACAATATACAACAAACCCAAGAGATCTGTTTCAGACATGTTGAGTCAACCAAACAGGGAAGTCGGGTAGGTTAGACAAGTCTGGGTCTCAAGATATACATTTGGATGGATTCCATGTTTTGATTCTTTACCACAGTTCATCTATTTTGCCTACTTTTCTGATTCCTAAGGTACATACATGCTTCGTTTATTTGTCTAGAGTCTTTAGTTGTAATCAGCAGGAGAGATAGGCAGTACTGGGCTTACTCCATGGTAGCCAGAAGCAGAATCTCCTCATGGGAGTTTATGGAGGATAAAGCTCAATTGTAAGTTGTGTCAAGCTGGTGGTCTGAATACAGTTTTGGATTCTAGATTCTATCTGAAGTTATAAAATACTAAGATGGTGAGTGGATTATTTTAAATTAGTGTGTCCTAAAACTCACTAAATCCTTCCTGGATTCCACTGAAGGTCAGAACCTAGGAGCAGTGACTCAAACATGGGAAAAAAAGATATAATCTGAGTGAATGACTAAACCAAACCCAAAACCAGGCATTGGACAGAAGTGCCTTCAGAGGCAGGCAGGTGGTACACTCTCCCCGCAGTGGGAATCAGAGATTCCTCCCCACAATGGTGAACAATGGCATGTTGTGGCTCCTGCTCCTGTTAGCTGAGAAACTTCAGACACAAGTCCTCATGCCTGGGTGTTCCCCTGTGGAATGAAATGAATAGAATTGTCACACTGGCTTCATAGATACTAGAGCATGTGCATATACATTAGCTTATAGATGTGTATCTCTACTTCTCATGATGCATGATGGATTATATTGATTAACTGGTTTTCTGTAGCGTCCTCTGATAGGCACTCAGCCCAGATCACAATATTCTTCTGATGGGCAACTAGACTGGCACAGAGAACTTCTTCCTGGTGAACACCAATGATTATTACTTTAAGCCTAAAAGCAAATATAAAACATATAAATTAACAGGGACTGGAAAGCACCCTTGTGACCTCATCAGAGAAACTAGGAATTTAAGTGTCCAGCGATCCACCCATGCCTGCATGATATCATGACTCCATCTATCTATTATCCATCCAAAAACTATGCTTTGAGATCCTCTATAGGCCATGAACTGAACTACAGTCCACATGGCACTAAAAAGCTTCAGCATCATCCTATGAGGGACCCTTTGAAAGGACTTTTTTCCCTAATTTTGAAATTCTGATCCTCTGTGGTCTCTTCTGGGCCCATTGCCTCCTTTGAGTTTTCTGTGACATATTTGTCTCCAGCTCATAAACAAAAGATTTCAGATGCAAACAGGCTTTTTACACATCTTTCCAGGTGGTAAATCACTGGGCTTCCTCCTACTGACCAAGAGCAAATAACTAGAAAGTCCCTAGTACCACATGACCTAAGAGCCACATATCCACGTGAATGTTGCTTTTCAACTCATATGCATCCTGGAGCAGGAAGTGCAACATCTAAAGCCGTGTTCAAAAAGGTACAATTTGGGGTTCAGTTTTTTTTTTTTTTTTTGAAGCATAGGTTAAGTCTGCTGCTGTATTGAACAACCGTCTCACCATCAATTTGCTCATTCGGTTTATCACTAGGTAAATTCCAGCCTGATTTATCTGAAGAGAGGATATGTTTGCTTTTTCTGTTCCTAAGCTGTTTGGAAGAGGGCTGCACTTTCTTTTAGATGAAGTTTGTTTAGTGTAGAGTTTTCTCTAAATAAATAGTTGTAAATAATTGTAGATAAGACTCTGAACCTAATGCAACGTCAACGTAAGCCTTGGTGGACATCCACATGCCAAAAAAAAAAAAATCTAGACACAGGCTTTACAACTTTCACAAGAATTAACTTTAAATGGATCACAGACCTAAATGTAAAATGCAAATCTATAAAACTCCTAGAAGACAACGTAGGAGAAAATCTAGGTGACTTTGGGTTGGCAATGAATGATCTTTTAAAAACAACACCAAAAGCACAACCCACAAAAGAAAAAATTGATAAATTGGACTTTGTTAAAATTAAATATTTCTGTTCTGTGAAGGACACTGTTCAGAGAATGAAGTGACAAGCCACAGACTGGGAGAAAATATTTGTAAAAAATATGTGATAAAGGACTGGTATCCCGAAATATACAAAGAACTCTTAAAACTCAAAAATGAGGAAACAACACGATTTTAAAATGGGCAAAAGATCTGAACACACACCTCACCAAATAAGATGTACAGATGGCAAATAAGCCTACGAAATGACATTCAGTATCATGTATCATTAGGGAACTACAAATTAAGACGACAGTGAGATACCACTACACACCTATTTGAATGGCTAAATCCAACACACTGAATATATCAAATGGTGGTTGAAGATGTGGGTTAACAGGAACTCTCATTCATTGCTGGTGGCAATGCAAAATGGTACAGACACTTTGGAAGACAGTTTGGCAGTTTCTTACAACATTAAACATCCACTTACCATATGATCCAAAAGTTGTGCTCCTCGATATTTACTCAAATGAGTTTAAAATTTTGTCCACACAAGAACCCGCACATGAATGTTTATCTAGCTTTAGTCATAATTGCCAAAGCTTGGAAGTAACCAAGATGTCCTTCAGTTAGTGAATGGATAGACACTGTGGTACAGCCATACAATAATATAGTATTCAGTGATAAACAGAAATGAGCCATCATGACACAGAAACACATGGATGACCCATAAGTGCATATTACTATGTAAAAAACACTAATCTGAAAAGGTTTTACAACATATCAATGTAACTCTGACTTTCAGGAAAAGGCAAAATTACAGCAAAACGATCAGTGGTTGTCAGAGGTTTTTAGCAAGAAAGAGGCAGGGATGAATAGGAGTAGCCCAGTGGATTTTTAGGTCAGTAAAATTATACTGTATGATGCTATGATGGTGGATACATGTCATTATACATTATACATTTGTCAAAACCCAGAGAGTGCAAGTCAAAGAGTGAAACCAAATATAAAATATACACTTTAGGTAGTAATAAGGTATCAACATTGGTTCATCCCTTGTAACAGATGTACCTCACTAATGCAAGATGCTCCTAATAGAGGAAACTGGTTATGGAGGTGAGGGTGGGAGGATTTGGGAATCATCTGTACTTCTTGCTCATTTTTCTGTAACTCTAAAAGAAATAAAGAAATAAAGTCTATTATTTTTTTAAACATTGAGATAAATGGTAGGCAATAATTTCAAAGGATAGGTAGTGCCTCCTCCTCCTCTCTCAAGATTTGGCTTTTGCCTCCATTCCTGCCCCGTTGCCTCCCCCTTGCGAACCTTATGCCACAGTCACTGTGCTGCTCTGGGCTGGAGGGAGTGCTCGTGAGTACACGTTTGTGCACGCACAGGACACTGGGGAGAAGCACATCTATTGAGAACCACAATTCCATGTCTGTGCGTGGCCTCCCCCAACACATCCTGTGCCTTAGTTTCCGCTCTTTTGTTGGTTTCTTTTTCTCTTGAGTCAGATGGATTAAGCTTCAGTTTCCCTGGTAACCAACACCGGTGTTTTATCTCAGCCTCTGGTCACAGAAAGAGAGAAAGATGGAGAGAAGAATTTCCCGTTGGTCCTGGCCCTTCCAGCAGGGCTGTTGCCTGAGATGAGTGATCCAGTGAGGATGAGCAGAAGAATGTTGCCAAGACAACAGAATCCCACACTCCTGTCCAGCACTGAGGCACTTCTCCCTCCCCCTCCCTGCATGCTTGGATCTCACCTGAGAATGGGAAATGTGCTTTGGCTAAGAGTGAAGAGATAGATGCATGGTAGAGAATTTAGGGAGAGAGGTGAAATCTTGGGAGCCTTCAGAAGGGACTGGGGGAGGTGCGGGAGTCACAAAGAAAGCATTCTGTACAGCACTGCGATCTTGGGAGACAATGAAGACTATGAAAGCACAGTGGCTCTAACGTGTGGTTCTGTGATTTTCTCCAGCAGTACACAGTACACCATTTTCTGAAGCCAAGCTCCATGCCTCAGGCCTTGGAAAATGGTGCCTGTGTTGTTTGTTAAATGAGAATGGAGCCTGACATCACTTATGGAGGGCAAGGATGGCCTTGAGGAGGCGCTGCTCACATCAGTGACAACTCTCATCTGTTACTCCACTCTGTGTGTCTGTCTGGTCCGTTCTTCCTTCTGTGCTCCCTTTTTTTGGGGGGGGGTCTCTTTATGGGATGTGAAACATTGTCCTCAGTTAAAGGGGAATATGAGGCGAGGGTGCCCCAATCTTCTCAAACATGGACCGATGAGATGCTGGGCAGAAGAGGAGTTGGTGGGGATGGTGTGCTGAAATCAGACTCATTCGCACTGCTCAGATGGCATGGGGACTTTGGTTAAGTTATTCTCTCTGGCCGATCTGATCTGATCTTTATCATGAGTGCCCACTCTCTGGAGTGGATAGTAAGTGGCAAAAAAAAAAAAAACCACTGAATTTATATCTAATCTGGTAAGTGCAATCTGATGCTATCATGTGAATGGTTAGTTTAAAATAATGCTGTCCGTTTTGGTGAAATGCTCAGTCTCTCAGATTTCCACCCCACTTCCCTGCTCCTTTCCAAGGTGGGGAAGGCGTATGTATGGTTCACAAATCTCCTGGGTGATGTGGGAAGGGGTGGGGTCTATGAAATTCTTACGCTGCTCACAGTATCCTTGGTGGTTTCTGAGGGAAGGATGACTCTCCTCTCCCGGGTCCAGCTGGTGATGCTGACCTGCACCGCCCATGGGTGGGACTGATGAAACTTGCATTTTTGTCTCTCTCCTCTTGGTCGGGTCCTGGTGCTCCCTGGCCAACTCAGCCTCAGCTCACTCTGCTGGCATCTGCAGACCCCTCTGAATCTGGGTCGCATCCTCCATCCCACCCCTGCGCAGGGTGTCGACTCCACAGCTTCAGCTGCAGGGTCATCTAAGCCCCTTAGACAGGTTAGGTTTCCTTCATGGTAGAACCCTTGGCTCTGGATTCAACCAATTTCCACATTCCCACTATAGGGAATGAAGGCCCTAGGGGTCTCACCACCACAGCAGGAACCAGGATCAGTTCCAGAAGGCTAAATTCCTAAACTCCAGCCATCCTTTTGCCCACTTTGTAGATGATGGAATGATCCAGAAGAAATGGGGAACGTGACGAATCAGGAAAAAGGGGTGATCTTTGCAAAGACCCACTCCTCGAGAAGGAGGAAGGATATGGGATCCAGGTGAGCGGCTTGGCCTCAAATGGGATCTGGCCACTTCCTCCAGAGGGACAGCAGAGTGACAGGGCAGAAACAGGCAGTTTGGAAAGTTTGAGAAACCCCATGGGATTGCTTCAGTCTTCTCCACGAATTATTGGGGGTGGGGGCGGGGGGGAGACTGGTGGTCATTAGCATGGAAGAGGGTTGCCAGTGTGTAATGTAGTATTGCAGGTGAGAGTGAAAGTGAAAAGCAGTTCTCCCCTGGTCATGGATTTAAGATAAAACAATTCCGTAAAGTTTCAGAGTTTCATCCTCAGTGCTGAGGTGCTCAGATACAGGCAGGGGGTGAGTAGGGAGGAGGGTGCAAGGAGCGCAGGAGGTGTGTTTGAGGGGGGACAGTTTCCAGACCTGGGTCCGCGGAGAAAGGAGGGGCCTGGCGGATGGTGTGGAAGGATGTGTGGTCGGTGAGCTGGCGGTTTCCAGGAGGTTGGGGCTATCAATGCAGGGGCACTAGAGCGAGGGAGCAGGAGGACAGGACGTCGTCTTGGGGGTGATGAGAGGGAGGAATGCTATACACCATGTGGGCCGCGGTCTTCCCGATACCCAGGGCGTGACCGTGGGCAGGGGGATGCTCGGGTGGGGAGGAGAACATCGCTGAGGTCGGAGAGGCTCCGGGGTGACCAGCTGAGCCTCGCGGGCACTGAGGTCGCCGGGGTGGATCAGAAGAGTGAGGGCTGACAGGCGCACGGTGAATGTCCCACGGCACGAGCGCGTTTACAGGCCGGGGGTGGGCGGGAGGAGAATGACCAGGGGATTGGTACCAGAACCCGCCCACCAGCGCGCAGCCCCGCCCCCTGGGCTCGCGACTTTCCGGGACTTCCTGCCCCTGTTGCTATGGTTCCGGGGGCGGGACTAAGGAAGGCTGCCGTGCCGGGAAGATTTGTCTGGGCAAAGGTGGAGTGTACCGGTATATCTCTGGTCCTCACCATCATTGGCTTCTTCGGCCAATATCGCCAGGGCCGCTTCGGCTGGTACTAGTATGTTCTCTGATCCTAAATATGAATGTAGGGGCCCAATTACGGACATGCTTTTGGAATTAGGAACGCAGTCACTGGACAATAAGCGGTATGTACGAACGAAGTCTGAACTGATTGCAATGGTCTTTCTCTTACCAAGTCCAGCTAACATTTCTGAAGGTTCCTTGGCATGCTCATACATCTGAAAAAATAGCACATATTTTCTACCAAAAAAAAGTTTTCTTAACAGAACTGCACACAACTTATCTGAATTAATTTATCCTGACAATTTCGTTATCATAAGGACATCGTTTGACTGGACGTGCAGTTCTTTACTAAAGTTTTCCTCCTGTAAGGCTTTGTGGAGGGCCTTGGGCCAGGGCTCAAGAGAACTTCCCTTGCAGTTCCAGCTCTACCAGCCTTTTATTTTACTCTGATTCACTTTGCTTCTTTGGGCCTGCTGTTTCCTCAGTTTTAAGAAGAGTCAGGCTAAGCTAATGGGTAGCACAGGGAGGGGGATCCAGGGGAGGGTGTGGTTAAAGAGCCTGAGTTCTCAGTGCAGTGATTCCTCTTTTTTCTCTTATTTTTTGCTGTTTTTTTTGTTTGTTTGCATGTTTGTTTTGTTAAGAAAGGAGTTTCTTTTACTTTAACAAAGAGTTTGAAATCATTGGTTTATGGGATCAGTACTCAGTCTCCCAGAGATGGGAGAAAGATTGAAGAGAAATGAAATTATAAAAATGGGTAGACTCAGCCATCCTTAGGGGTACCATAAACTTAAAAGTACTCTAAGTAGATGGCTTGGAAGAATGTCTGTTCAATTATAGGGTGTCTGCAAGAACTGTATTGTCAAATGCTGCAAGCTGATTACTTACTGAGAGGGGAATTGGGGCTGAAGATGTAATCTTACCAACCGTGAGGATATGGGGAGGGGGAAGGGGAAGCTGTGACAAAGTGAGAGAGTGGCATGGACATATATACACTACCAAACGTAAAATAGATAGCTAGTGGGAAGCAGCCGCATAGCACAGAGAGATCAGCTCAGTGCTTTGTGACCACCTAGAGGGGTGGGATAGGGAGGGTGGGAGGGAGGGAGATGCAAGAGGGAAGAGATATGGGAAAATATGTATATGTATAACTGAGTCACTTTGTTATAAAGCAGAAACTAACACACCATTGTAAAGCAATTATACTACAATAAAGATGTTAAAAGAAAAACATTTTTGAGAGGCCGTATTTCAAGTTAGTAATCAGTCACAATCTCATGATGACAATCTAGTGAAGTAACCATTACATCATAATAGTAGTTGCTATAGCAACAATAACTGGCTAACAGCACACTTGGAGAGTCTCTCCATTTTCTGTCCCTATACCACTTTCACAGGAGCATTAACAGTAAATAGACACAGGCAGCCACGCCTGTCTTAAGTGTTATGTAGGAGGGGTTAAAAATCACTTAACCTGGAATTGTAACTTCAGGAAATTAAGACAATGGACCTACTGAGGTAGATGTTGAAAATGTAGCTATTAAATTCTTCCTGTTCTTACTTTATTCCCAAGAGTCATTTAAAATTATGAAGCTAATGTTTAGAAATGAAATTTACAGCTTGACTTTTCAACTTAGAGTTCCTGTTTCATATTTTCCTTCTTCGTGCCGGGTGATGTGTTCTTCCGACTTTATATTATTGGAGTAGCAGATGATGACTTGTATTTTCTCTGACAAGATTTCACATATATGTATGCCACTGGCTCGCAAATTAAGGGTCCAAAAGATCAATTGTTGGGTGATATTTTCTCCTCTCTCTTGTGTTTTATTTTCAGGAAAAGAAGAATGAATCATAATAAAGAGGACAATCACCATTCTCCCCAGTCCAAAAGGAGTAAGAGACACCCTGTCTTTCAGGAGTCTCAGGATGCAGAGGTAGGAATATAGTCAGATAGCCTCTCTCTAGTTCATCCACTGCCTAAGTTACATTATCCAATTGGTGCCCTGCAATTAAAAAAAATGTATCATTCCAAGAAACCTTCAAAAATGTATTCTTACTTGATTGCAGTGGCTTTTGAGCTGGAGCCCTTAGCCATGGTATGCAGTATCTCACAGAAGGTGGTAAGGAAGCACAGAAAAAGACTTAGTGAAAATGTAATCAGGAAAAGCTAGGTCCTAGACTTTTCTCCAGTCATAGGAGCAGGGAATAATCATCTTACGCCCCTCCCTTATTTTTAGATGGATAATAAATTTTCAGAAGTATAATGATGTGTTATTGGCTAGAAGGAGATTCTTGATTTCTGGCTAGGAAAAGTGAAAATGAAATTGAGGATGGGGGAGTCTGGTGATTTTGCAAAGCTTTAATGGTGCTTGAATGGAAGAGCTTGAATTTTAATAACTTGTGGCATTAGCATAGTATTGTTTTAATTGAGGTATAGTTTACTAGGAGAGGATTAAAGGAACCTTGTTAAGTCTTTATGTATGAATCCTATTAGTTAATGACTAAGTAGTGCTCACTTGTCCCTTTTGTGAGCAAAAAGTGAAATGATTATCAATCCCTGTCCTCCTCCTGGAACCTGTATGCAGGTGGTGATAGTCCCGGATCCTGGGCAGCTACTTGGATGGGTAAATTGTAGCTAGGTATAACTCATGTAACTTGCTCTCTTAGATGCTGGCCTTTTTCGTTGAATATCTTTGCATGTTCAGGAGTACTGCTCTTTTCTGTTCAACCTTACATCTTTACAAATTACATCACCCCTTTTCCTGTAAATCTGTGCCCTCGTACATAAGTATAAGCCTTCTAGAAAGTGCAAACACAAAGATACTAACATTTTTTGTATTAGTCTCTCTTACTTGCCAAGACCATTCATTTTATATTTCAGATTGCCAAGTAGTAGCAAGAAATTGAGAGTGAAAAATGTGCAGATATGAACAGAATTGGCTTATCAGGAACATATCTCTGCCTTTTTCTCTTCTGTACCTGAATTGGAAAAGATTTGATATCTCAATGCTAGAATTCCAAGGGAGCATCAGAAGCGAGACGAATGAGAGAGAAACAGAACCAGGAGCCCCACCTATGTTTAAAAATTAGAATTCTATAAAATTTACTCCACCCCCTTTTTTAAGCTGGTAGGAGCTGTCTCTTTGTCAGGTCATTGTTTAAAGTAGTGTCAATTCATAAGACAACTAGACATTTGGCATAATGTTTGAAAAATGTTTTCTCTTAAGTTGACTGTAGATTTGGGTATTCACATCACCTTTAATTAATACACATTCTAAGACACAGAACTGCTTTGGGAGACCTTATTTCGGATGAAACTGTCATTGAACAAAATAATGGTGGTTAGTCCTGTTTTTATAACCCAATGGCAAAATGTTAACTTCTGAAATTATCCTCCATTTAAAAGATACATTCAAAAATGCAGGGACAGGGCTTCCCAGGTGGCGCAGTGGTTGAGAGTCCACCTGCTGATGCAAGGAACACGGGTTCGTGTCCCGGTCCGGGAGGATCCCACATGCCACGGAGCGGCTGGGCCCGTGGGCCGTGGCCGCTGGGCCTGCGCGTCTGGAGCCTGTGCTCCGCAATGGGAGAGGCCACAGCAGTGAGAGGCCCGCGTGCCGAAAAAAAAGAAAGAAAAAAAAAATGCAGGGACAACCCTTTCCAAAAATGGCCTAATCTGTTGCATGCATTTTACGAAACTTTGCTCATGTTGTATACCAAGCAATCCTGAGCAGTTTTATATTCCAACTGGATGTTAAAATCTAAGTTGTTTTAAAGAACTGAAGATACGCACTCATGTTTTTCTACAGATGATGGTTACCTATCAATCTTTTGTTTGTTCAAATGCCATTAACTGAGTTGAACACAAAGTGAAGTTGTTTAAATTGTTTTATACTAATATAGATTCTATTATAAATATAATTTTTGACCTGGAAAACAACTTAGAACTCAATGTCTAGTTCAACTTCATTTTATGAGAGAAACTGAGCTACAGAAAAGTGTAGATTATTTATCCCATTGACACAGAGACGTAAAGACATGAGTACATTTGCCTTGCTACTTTGGAAAGTAATTGTAATTCAGCAGCCAAATTGATTTGGTATCCTATGGCTCATAAGATTCTACAGTGTTTCATTGGTTTTAGAGAACATGAACGAGTCTTTCATTTCAAATGTGTTGGAACTTTGGGAGCACATACTTTAAGTGCTTGGATGGACTTGCTTAATTTAGTTTCTGCAGCTGCCTTAGAATAAACATCATATTACGATTCTAGGTATGGGATATGTACTAGGGGTGAAAATTTTATTTGTTGTTGAGGTTCACATAAATGAAAAGCTCTAAGGCATGGAGGGATGGAGTTGAGAGGGAAGCTAGGGCTTAAGAGAAAATAAAATACCAGCTTAATCTGCTTTTACAATTAAGGAGAATTACATAATTCTCTGTTGTAAATATACACATGCATTCCCATTCTGTTTTGTTGAAGATGCTCTGTAATTAATATTCCTCCTTGTCTCTTCAGATTCTGTTTATTCGCTGGTTCTTTCATTAGCCTGATAAGGTGCTCTTTCTCTCTCCTAATTAATTTTCTGTCTACCTTATTCTTCTCTCAAGTTAGTGGATCGTTTCTCCCCCTTTACTTCCCAGCTGTAATCTGCTTTCACTGCCTGTTATTTCTCATCCCCTTCATGCAACTATTCACTAAAACTTGGCTCCTCAGACCCCACGTGTCCTGGGTGCTTGGGGTAAACTTAAATGTCTCTGTCATTTCCTCCATAACTCCTCCTATCCTACTTCTCATGTGTATCGCATATATGCCTTCCTTTACATTTCCACCATCCTAATTCAGGCCTGCATTGCCGCTTGCTAAATGTATTGCAGAAATTTCCTCCGTGGTCTCTGTGCTCATTCTCCTCCTACTCCGTTCATCCATTAGAATCCTCTTCCTAAATGTAGATCCGAGCATGTCTCTTAGGCTCAAGTACCTATTCCGACAGACTTCTCAGCATGACATTCAAGGCCCTTGATATCCTAGCTCTACCTTCTCATGCATATTTTGTCTCCCACAAGCTCCTCTCCGGGAGGCCCCAGCCACATTGTATTACTAGCTTTGTCTCCTCGAAGACTCCTCTTCACCCTGCTTGTGCTCTTGTTGTTCTCTCCCTTTGTCACACCCATCCTATTAATAGTCTCCCCATCCTCCAAGGCCCAGTTCAGATGCCATTCATTTTAAGGAGCCTCTTCTATTTCCCTGGTCCGCATTCATTGCTACATTCCTGTCACTGCAATAGCTTAACGCTGTCATCCTCAAAGAGGATGGGTTCTTGATTGGGCTTAGGAATTAGCTGTTGGTTGAGTCCCTAAGTATCCCTGGCAAAATACCTGCTTGTACATAGTAGGCACACAGGTAATTGTTTGGATAGTGGCTGGGTATCAGAACAACCTGTGCCTACCTGAGATAACCTCTCAGGATGGGGACCTGGTATGTGCATGTGACTCAAACTAACAAAAACCCCGCAGGTGGTCCTGATGCCTATCTCCAAATAGAATGTGCTATGGAAAATCTCTGTTGGACTCAACTGAAACTTCTTTGGTTACAGTGTAAGCAGTCAGATTTCATTATGGCCCGAACTAATCTAAAATCCTGCCTTTTCACACAGACCTAGACCCTAGGACTTCTGTGTGGTACTTTTGTAAATGTCATTTAGTGAGAGACCCTTGGTCAGAGTCTTTTATAAATGTAATTTTATTTTGCCATGTACTTGAAATTACAAGGGTTTTTGGTTTTGCAGAGCATGGGCCTGTCCTCATTTGTCTTCCACAGGTATCAGCACTAAGCTTATATCGAATGGTTAGAGGAAAAAGAATGAGCTTTGTAACTGGTAAATAGGATAAGTATTCTGATGAGAAGTTTCTTTGAGGTATCAGGAGGATGGTGAAAAGCATTTATATTTTATGGGTCTTTCTCAATCCTGAAGCGTTTAAAATCTCATTTCTCTTCTGATGAAAGAATTTGCTCTCTTTCTAAAATCAAGTGCAGTAAGGAAAAAGCTTCTGTAGTAAGATAGCAGTTTCAAGTGTCAAAACCATACAGTATCAAGGAGAAACCTTTTCATCCCAAGCACTCTGACAATAATAGAACTCATTAAGTGGGATATCTCGTATGAAGTACGTTCAAAAGGGTGAGATGAGACAAGGCCCAGGGTTGTATAACGTAGGCTATGTTTACTAGCTAATAAGCACTACTGGCCTAGAAAATGCTAGTGGATATGGCGTTTTAGATGTTCTTTAGTAGTTTAAAGGCAATCTCATTTACAGCATCACAGTCCATTTTAAGTCTTTGTTTTGAAGTTAGAAGTAACTGAATGCAAAAGCAGATGTGCCTTGGTCTTGTAGTAGTGTTCTCTAGGTTACTAACTTGCAAATAAAATAGTTGTTTTCCAGAAAATAAATAAATTTCTTGTGAATGCTTTAGAAAGTGAAAATATTAAAAAAAATAAAAAAGGATCCAAAGTCTCAAATTTTAAATAAATAAATAAACAGACAAACATGATGTCAGGGACATCCTTCTATATCAGTATAAATACAACTATATCATCATTGTTAATGGCTGACAAAATCGCATTGTATGAATGGATGCACTATAACTTAACCACTTTCCTGCTTTTGGACATTTAATTGTTTCTGATTTTCAGCTATTAACAACAATGCTGATATTAGAAGCAGTGTCACAATGAACATTTGTACTTATGTCTCTACATGACTGGGTTTGATAACACTTTAAATGAACTAGAAATTGGAGGCAGATCTATTTTTTCTTAACAATTATTCTACAAAAATCTCTTCTAGCTTGTTAATTTTAATGTACCATTTCATAGTCTAGCATCACCTAGTGTTACACTATAGTATAAAATGGATATGTTGTCATTTGAGATGAAATTTGATTCACCAGAAACTAATTATAGTTCTTACCTTGTTTTTCAGACAGTACCTGTAATGAAAAATGATCAGGAAAGCCAACTAAGAGAAACCAAAGTGTGTGCTGTGGGTTTCTTATCCAACGTAATGCCTACTTATTTTTAAATATTCATAACTTCACTATTTTATGTCACTGGAGGTTTCAGATTTTTACCCTTGAGCTAGGAAAATCATCTTTTTGGATATTTTTTAAATTGGCCTTGACATTAAGTCCTGAAGTCAGTTTGATTGCTGTTGGTGACAACTTTCATTTCCATTGGGTCATCCTAATTCTTTCCTGGACAGTTTTTTAATGTATGTCTCTAGTTGCATAAAGATGGACATAAGCTGTCTATGGGGACCTGTGGGCAGTTTGGTGTGTGGTCTACGTCGAGAAGCTCCAAATGACCAATGAGCCGTGACCATCCTTGGTTTAGGTCTTATTAATGTTAACTTTGGTAAAGATTGCATTATAAGAAATGCAATACCCGCTGTTTGAGGAAAGCATCCTAGGAACTTGTTTAGAAAACTGGGAATTTATGAAGAAAACAGTAACCATTCTGTCTCTAGACTGCTGTTCTAATCTACAGATCCTGGACTTGAGTTGCCACATTTCCTGCCTCCAGCCAGCCCTACTCGCTTCAGACTGGCCCCCACAATCTTAATTGACAAGAGCCAATTCCTCAGTACCTATCCTGTTGCTCCTGTTTGTCCTGAATTCAGTGGTTTTTGTGTACTGACAGACTCTTTGGTTTGTCTCGAGGCTGAAGTCAAGGGGAGATTCTCTCAGCAACCAAGGATCTCTCTGTTCAGTCCTGAATGGGTTTTTCCTCCAGTTGCAGGGCTTGCCCCTCTACTTTTGCTACTAAATGTATAAAGATATATAGTTATACCACCCCCTAAATTCTCTAATTGTTGAATATATTGTGCAGTGTTAAATACATTGCACCCGTAAAGCTGTCTGTCCATTTAAAAACTCTGAACAAAGGGCCAGCGTATACTTGAGCTCAGTGTTTGGTGAAGTTTAAATGTAAATGAAATAAAAATAATAGTGTATCCCCCCAAAATGCAATATCAAAATTGTTAAATATTGTAGTTCAGATATGGATCCTTGTCATTACTTTCTCCCTTGAGAATCCTAACACTGTAAGGGAGGAAATTCTTGACAATGACTGTTTTCAGGAATCCTTAGTAGTTTCTCCATTATGACAATGAGCCTGAGTCATGTTAGAGTTCGATTAAAAACAGAATATTAGGTGCAAACACCCACACATACACCCCATATCACATCCATATTTGTTGAACAGCAATAAATACTAGTCTTAAAAATGCCAATAATTAACATATAACTTTCGTAAAAAGTATATCAAGTGCCTTTCAGGATCTGAGTGTAGCCTTGCATTGATATAGGAGGATCACGTATGCCCACTATCAGGGGATAGGTACGAAGGTACGAAATCATCACTGGTTTGTATATACAGGTGCATGTATGTATGTACACATAAATGTATGTATGTAACAATTTATTTGTTTTATTTTAGTGTGCTCCCAAAATCCATCTTATTCTTTATGAGTGTACTTTTACTACATTCTGTAGCATTGATTGATGCTTTCTCTTGGAGGGTGAGAACTTACTTTTCTGATGCACATTATTAGGATAAGCTCCTGATGCAAGCAGGAACAACGGATTTGTGAAGGGATTTGAAATTAGAAGGCCTGTGTTTGAATCCTCACTCTGCCACTTCCCAGCTACGTGACATTGCACAAGTCGATGGATCTCAGTTTCCTCATCCATAAAATTGTGGATGTTAATCCCAATTTAATTTACGGGTTGCTGTGTTGTGAGCATAGATTGAAATATTTTAAGTGGCTCTAGTTTCTAAACCATTAAGGCTTAGTGTAGTGGTTGATGCTGCTATTCTCCAAGATGAATAAGAAAAATAGTGTAATAGCGTAATACTCATCCTGTTTCTGTTTTTTATCCTCCAGTCTTCAAGCAGTGATAAAGACAGGAGCAGCAGCAGTGTTTATACCTCAGAGAGAGTAATCGGACCAGAAAGCAGCTTAAACCAGATCGTTGCTGAACCCAACATGAGTACACCTCAATCCTCATATGAGGAATATGCACTATGCCAAGGTTCTTACTCCCACATCAACCAGATCTTAAGGGAGGCACACTTCAACAGCCTACAGCGTAAAAGGACAATCTCCAGCATGATGATCTAGGAGCTCCTTCTTCCAGCCTAAAATTTGTTTATAAAAGCAATTGCACACACACAAATGGTCTGTTGGCTTTCCAGTCTATATTTTAAACAACAGGCTGATGGACAATTGTTTGACTTGGGGTTTTGCTGCACATTTGCTATTTCAAAGAGGGCTTTGAAGCAATTTTTATAGAATTTTTTTCAGGGTGGATGTCAAATCTATGAGGCAAACTCACCTTCAGGTTGAATCCATAGAATGTCCAATTCAGATTGGTTTCCAAATCTGTCGGTTAGAAACTCTAGTCAAACATCCTTTGAAAATGAAAGATCTTCAGTTTAAAAAATTAATAGGCTGGTAAAGAACATGCTGTTTTCATGAAAAAGGGTGTTACTTTATTCCAAAGTATAGATAGCTTGATTCAGTCTTGCACTGAATTGGACTGCCATACTGCCTCTCAGAAGGCAGATGTCTTATTGAAATTACTCTCAACTTGTAAGGGGCCCAATTAGTCCCAATTTAGACTATATAAGTGAAATCTCTCTAGTCACTGTCTCCACTCTTTGTATTTCTAGAAAGAATGTTTCTAAGACTTGTATACTCAGATAACTTCTGTACCATTAATCCTCTGGAGTGTGCATTTCAGACTTAGTATTAAACATTGCACAATTCTGTCAGTCAATAAGTACATAACAACCTTCTGTCTTGCACATAAACCTGTTTAATTATTAGTAGTTTATGTGCTCTCATTTACAATTCTACCTATTATGTCTAGAGTTAATGCTGAGAAAGGATAAGCTACCTGGCCCATTGTCTAAAGTAACAAGAGTTGTTAAACTGGTTTGGACAACCCTCCACTTTATGTTTCAGGGACCCCTTCACAGAGACTAGGGGACCAGTTTCTGTCATTGAAACTGCAAAGGTTGGTGTGGCTTACAAACAATGGCTGAGGCACAATTAGAAGAAATAGGGAGTAGTTTTTTCTATTTAGAGAGAGATGGATATGCTCCCATGTTCTTCAGTTATACTAAAGGGCTAATCAGATTTGAAGAGTGATTTCATAGACATGCCTGCTTCTTCAGTGATGAGCTGTGTTAACAAGGAGCCAGAATGTATCCAGTTATCTGTCTGCCCTGCCAAGTGCCAGAGGTACAACCTGCCACTAGATTTAAAGGAAAGGGCCCTGGTGTCTAATAAGAATCTCTTGCATGTTCACATCATTCCCTACTCACTATATTTGACAGTCCACACAGCAGAAACAAGTAGGTATGAGAATTAAAGGTAGCTCTAGGTCTTTTCTATTTGTCAAGATTTGGAAAAGACATAAAATAACGGATTGACTAAAAGAAGAATAAGATCTTTATGAAGTCACAGAACTAATATTTGAAAAGGAAAACTGTCCTAGGAAGAGGAGAAAAATCTCTCTCTCTCTCTCTCTCACACACACACACACACACACACACACAAGTGCGCATGCATGCCCCTCATTTACATGGTTGTTTCCTTTAGTATGGATTGGATTTTAAGGTCAGATACTGGGAGTGGAATTTTAGTATTAAGGGGGAAATGTTACAGCGCTGTTGGCCTCAAACTTATGGAGTAGGCATGGGTCAATTTGGGTCAATTTTTTTTCTCAATTGCACAGTTTGTGTAAGAATGTTTTTTTCTATGACTACTGTCTCCAATGTTGGAAAACCAGGTGTCTGACAAGAATTTTGACTTTTTGGCTATCATTTTCTCTGTAACAAAAAGCAAACAACCAAATATTAAAGAAGACAACCTGTTTAAACTCCCAAACCACAGGTGCACACATGATTCAGAATTACCCAGGAGAATTCTGCAGACGTCAATACGTGGCATTGAATGGAAACAAAGCATATATTAAAAACGCAGTGCCATTGAAAAACCTGAGAAAGCAAATTTCCTTTCTTTCCCCACCCATTTAATGATATGAGAGATGAACCTCTCACCGTGACAAAACATTATTTTTTTTTCAATGTAAGTAAAATCCTAGTCCAAGGCTGCCAGTGTAAATCTCTTATCCCAGTAAATGCCATATGTAATCTCTACCCTGTCTTCTGCAGATTGTCTAAACCTTGGCAACCTACAATATATTTCTGTTATGAGGCTACTTGACAGTGTCAGAGAATGAGCACCTTTTAAAACACTGGTTAGCTCAAGCTAGTAAGATCTTGTATTTATATATTTCTCTGCCTTTAAAACCAATATTAATACATTTTGTCATTCAGTGCCCAATCAACTATTTAAAAGGGGAGCCAACCGAGTCGTTTGGTGAAAGATGGGGAAGATGAACAGGGATGAACCTCTTGCTGTTTGCATGGACTTGGGCTTTGGGGGGGCACTTCTGTTTGACCCAGCCTTTGCAGTGCTTGTCATGCTCAGTAGAAGAAATGAAAACTCCACGATAGAGTGAAGGAATATCAATAACATGGACAGGAAATTTCAGGGCCCAGCCAATGCATCCTTTAATTCATTTACATGAACTGAATTCACGTCAATGGTAGTATGTTATGCAGCTTTGGGGAGTAAATACACCACTCCAGGAGGTGAACTGGTTTGTGAGCCAGTCACCAATCCAAAGAGAACACGAGAGAGAAGAAACAGAGCAAACTAAAATGCTCATCATGTTATTGTCCAATTAACAGGGCTCACTGTTTCAAGGTTCACTGGACCAGAGGACTCCTTGCATTAGGAGAACTGTAGAACATGAGGCTATGACAGTCGGAGTCCTATTTGCTTCACTGACTTTCTTTGCCCTAGATTGTCAGAGCAACGTTGAGGTAGTGCAGATTATTAAGTAGTTGCAGTGACTTATTCTGCATAATTGGAAATGCACCTTCTTTCTGAACTTAATTCTCTGTCCCCACTAATTATGAGGGGTGTCTTGTTATAATGGGTATAATAAACATCTTCCTGCTCTGGACAACTTAGAGGTTAATGATTCAGAAGCAATGGCTTTGTAGAATCATATGGCTAGTTTAACTACTTAACAAAAGGTCAGTTTTTTTGTCCCTTGGTCTTAGAATAAAACTCAATACTTAATAACAGGGACAGAACCCAGCCCTTCAAAACTAGGTATCTCTGCTCTGCAGGAGAAGAATTTTCAAAGAATAGCAGAACAAAGAAGAGACTTCTCTGGATTTTATCCAAAATTAGTAGATTGAAGAAGGGGAGCCAGGTTAACTCAAGAGGTGAGATTGGACCTTGTCTTAGAAATGTCACTACAGAAATGGGAATAGAAAGTGAGAATAGACTGCTTCATAGACGGTGAGGTGGGAATGGAGGTTGGGGAGAGAGGAACTGCCCTTAAATGAGAACCCATTATGTGCCACACACTATGTGGTTTCCTCACAATAACCCTTGAGGTAGGCATAGTGTGGGTTCTCCATTTCACAGGCAGAGAGAGGGAGGCTGGCAGTAAGTTATCCTTATGACCACTTCTGATCCTGAAGAAATTGAGAGGGGCTAATGATTTGCTGAAAGGCACATAGTGGGCAAAAAACTGTGCCACGGTTGAGAACCAAAACTTTCCCACTTTCACACAGGCCACCTTTCTTCTATTATTGAGCTGCTTTTGTAGTGAAGACCAGGTTGACCATTAGAGCAGGAGCCAGAGATGACTACTAATTGGGTATTTTTACAGGACCTGACTTCTGACATATGGGCTAAGTTGTCTCAAACACTTTGAACTCTTGAAGTGGACCACTGAAACCCAGAAAAAAGTCAGTTGTGTTGTTGTGTGGTATGTGATGTGGTGGTGGCAGTGTGTGTGTGCATGTGTGTTGATGGAAAAAGTTCCAACACCAACCTTCGTCTGTTTTTCTTCTGAAAGTTTTTCATAGGCAGCTAATATATGGAACGTGTAGCCTTTCAGCACCTCCTGCAATCTCACCTTTGTCAATTCATGGCCTTGAACCTGATTGATTTCCTGGCATAGGCCAAACAGGAAGGAATGTATGCATCAGGATAGCTGAAAAAACAAAAAACTATTGAGTTGGCAACTTGTCCCTATAAGTGACATTTGGTAAATCCAGATGAGTTTAAGTTCACAAGGCTTATATGCCTGGGTATTGACCTATCAACTCAGTCTCCCTTGGATGATAATAAAGTGCGAACCTCTTCCATTAACAGAAGCCAAGCCCTTGGATAAGTGAAGCTTCTCCTTAATCTCTCCTTGGTCCCCAGCAGGTGGAATTGGGTTTTACCTTGTGGTTTTCACTTTAGACAAGTGACAATTAACTGTGTTATTCCGTAATTAACACAGAACCCTTGTTCATCCTAAACAGCACATGGTTATTGCTATGGAATAAAATAATCATTAAGTAATTTCCTACCGGGAACAGTTTGCTATTTACTTATCCACACATTAGACAGGAGCAAAGATTACTATAAGCTATTAATCCGAGACTACATGTTGAATAATTTGATTTCCTAAACTCTTACTCCTTTCTATCTGGCATCATTTTTCTCCACTTTCTTCTTTTTTTTTAACATCTTTTTTGGAGTATAATTGCTTCACAATGTTGTGTTAGTTTCTCCAGTATAAAAAAGTGAATCAGCTATATGTATACATATATCCCCATATCCCCTCCCTCTTGAGGCTCCCTCCCAAACTCCCTATCCCACCCCCTCTAGGTGGTAACAAAGCACCGAGCTGATCTCCCTGTGCTATGCAGCGGCTTCCCACTAGCTATCTCTTTTACATTTGGTAGGGTATGTATGCACATGCCACTCTCTCACTTCCTCATAGCTTACGCTTCCCCCTACATGTGTCCTCAAATCCATTCTCTACCTCTGCATCTTTATTCCTGTCCTGCCCCTAGGTTCATCAGAACCATGTTTTTTTTTTAGATTCCACACATATGCGTTAATATACGATATTTGTTTGTCTCTTTCTGACTTACTTCACTCAGTATGACAGACTCTAGGTCCATCCACCTCACTACAAATAACTCAATTTCGTTTCTTTTTATGGCTGAGAAATATTCCATTATATATATGTGGCACATCTTCTTTATCCATTCATCTGTCAATGGACAGTTAGGTGGCTTCCATGTCCTGGATACTGTAAATACAGCTGCAATGAACATTGTGGTACATGACTCTTTTTGAATTATGGTTTCTCAGGGTATATGACAAGTAGTGGGATTCCTGGGTTGTATCAGGGTTCTATCTTTAGTTTTTCAAGGAACCTCCATACTGTACTCCATAGTGGCTGTATCAATTTATGTTCGGACCAACAGTGCAAGAGTGTTCCCTTTTCTCCATACCCTCTCCAGCATTTATTGTTTGTAGACTTTTTGATGATGGCCATTATGACTGCTGTGAGGTGATACCTCACTCTAGTTTTGATTTGCATTTATCTAATGATTAGTGATGTTGACCATTCTTTCATGTGTTTGTTGGCAATCTGTATATCTTCTTTAGAAAAATGTCTATATAGGTCTTCTTCCCATTTTTGGATTGGGTAGTTTGTTTTTTTGATACTGAGCTGCATGAGTTGCATGTAAATTTTGGAGATGGATCCTTTGTCAGTTGCTTCATTTGCAAATACTTTCTCCCATTCTGAGGGTTGTCTTTTGTCTTATTTATGGCTTCCATTGCTCTTCAAAAGCTTTTAAGTTTCATTAGGTCCCATTTGTTTATTTTTGGTTTTATTTTCATTTTCCTAGGGGGTGGCTAGAAAAGGATCTTGCTGTGATTTATGTCTTAGAGTGTTCTGCCTATGTTTTCCTCAAAGAGTTTTATAGTGTCTGGCCTTACATTTAAGTCTTTAATCCATTTTGAGTTTATTTTTGTGTATGGTGTTAGGGAGTGTTCTAATTTCATTCTTTTACATATAGCTGTCCAGTTTCCCCAGCACCACTTATTGAAGAGGCTGTCTTTTCTCCATTGTATATTCTTGCCTCCTTTATCAAAAATAAGATGACCATATGTGTGTGGGTTTATCTCCGAGCTTTCTATCCTATTCCATTGATCTATATTTCTGGTTTTGTGCCAGTACCATACTGTCTTGATTACTGTAGCTTTGTAGTATAGTCTGAAGTCCAGGAGCCTGATTCCTCCAGCTCCGTTTTTCTTTCTCAAGACTGCTTTGGCTATTCAGGGTCTTTAAGGTTTCCATACAAATTGTGAAATTTTTGTTCCAGCTCTGTGAAAAATGCCATTGGTAGTTTGATAGGCATTGCATGGAACCTCTAGATTTCTTTAGGTAGTATAGTCATTTTCACATTGTTGATTTTTCCAATCCAAGAATATGGTATAGCTCTCCAACTTTAATTGGAGATGTTTGTACCTTCTTTAATTCCTTTCATCAGTGTCTTACAGTTTTCTGCATGCAGGTCTTTTTCTTAGTTAAGTAGGTTTATTCCTAAGTATTTTGTTCTTTTTGTTGCCGTGGTAAATGGGAGTGTTTCCTTAATTTCTCTTTCATATTTTTCGTCATTAGTGTATAGGAATGCAAGAGATTTCTGTGCGTTAATTTTGTATCCTGGTACTTTACGAAATTCATTGATTAGCTCTAGTAGTTTTCTGGTAGCATCTTTAGGATTCTATATGTATATTATCATGTCATCTGCAAACGGTGACAGCTTTACTTCTTTTCCCATTTGGATTCCTTTTATTTCTTTTTCTTCTCTGATTGCTGTGGCTAAAACTTCCAAAACTGTGTTGAATAATAGTGGTGAGAGTGGACACCCTTACCTTGTTCCTGATCTTAGAGGAAATGGTTTTAATTTTTCACCATTGAGAATGATGTTGGCTGTGGGTTTATCATATATGGCCTTTATTATGTTGAGATAAGTTCCCTCTATGCCTACTCTCTGGAGGATTTTTATCATAAATGGGTGTTGAATTTTTGTTGAAATTTTTCTGCATCTATTGAGATGATCATATGTTTTTTTTTCCTTCAATTTGTTAATATGGTGTATAACATTGATTGATTTGCATATATTGGACAATCCTTGCATTCCTGGGATAAACCCCATTTGATCATGGTGTATGATCCTTTTAATGTGCTGTTGGATTCTGTTTGCTAGTATTTTTTTGAGAATTTTTGCATCTATGTTCATCAGTGATACTGGCCTGTAGTTTTCTTTTGTGGTGACATCTTTGTCTGCTTTTGGTATCAGGGTGATGGTGGCCTCGTTGAATTAGATTGGGAGTGTTCCTCCCTCTGCTATATTATCGAAGAGTTTGAGAAGGATACATGTTAGCTCTTCTCTAAATGTTTGATAGAATTCGCCTGTGAAGCCATCTGGTCCTGTGCTTTTGTTTGTTGGAAGATTTTTAATCACAGTTTCCATTTCAGTGCTTGTGATTGGTCTGTTCATATTTTCTATTTCTTCCTGATTCAGTCTCGGAGTGTTGTGCATTTCTAAGAATTTGTCCATTTCTTCTAGGTTGTCCATTTTATTGGCATATATTTGCTTGTAGTAATCTCTTATGATCCTTTGTATTTCTGCAGTGTCAGTTGTTACTTCTCCTTTTTCATTTCTAATTCTGCTGATTTCAGTCTTCTCCCTTTTTTACTTCATGAGTCTGGCTAATGGTTTATCAATTTTGTTTATCTTCTCAAAGAACCAGCTTTTAGTTTTATAGATCTTTGCTACTATATCCTTCATTTTTTCCCTTTATTTCTGATCTGATCTTTATGTGTTGTTTCCTCCTGTTAACTTTAGGGTTTCTTTGTCCTTCTTTCTCTAATGCTTTAGGTGTATGATTAGGTTGTTTATTTGAGATGTTTCTTGTTTCTTGAGGTAGAATTTTATTGCTATAAACTTCCCTCTTAGAACTGATTTTGCTGCATCCCATAGGTTTTGGGTCATCACGTTTTCTTTGTCATTTGTTTCTCGGTAATTGTTGACTTCCACTTTGATTTCTTCAATGATCCCTTGGTTATTTAGTAGTGTAATGTTTAGCCTCCATGTGTTTGTATTTTTTACAGATTTTTTCCTGTAACTGATATCTATTCTCATAGCGTTGTGGTCGGAAAAGATGCTTGATATGATTTCAATATTCTTAAATTTACCAAGGCTTGCTTTGTGACCCAAGATATGATGTATCCTCGAAAATATTCCATGAGCACTTGACAACAAAGTTTATTCTGTTGTTTTTGGATGGAATGTCCTATAAATATCAGTTAAGTCCATCTTGTTTAATATATCATTTAAAGCTTGTGTTTCCTTATTTATTTTCATTTTGGATGATCTGTCCTTTGGTGAAAGTGGGGTGTTAAAGTCCCCTAATATTATTGTTTTACTGTCAAATTCCCCACTTATGACTGTTACTATTTGCCTTATGTATTGAGGTGCTCCTATGTTGGGTGCATAAATATTTACAATTGTTATATCTTCTTCTTGGACTGATCCCTTGATCATTATGTAGTGTCCTTTTTGTCTCTTGTAATAGTCTTTATTTTAAAGTCTCTTTTTTTCTGTTATGAGAATTGATAATCCACACTAATTTTTATTTCCATTTGCATGGAATACCTTTTTCCATCCTCTCACTTTCAGTCTTTTTGTGTCCCTAGGTCTGAAGTGGGTCTCTTGTTGACAGCATATATACAGGTCTGGTTTTTTATTCATTCAGCCAGTCTGTGTCTTTTGGTTGGAGCATTTAATACATTTACATTTAAGGAAGTGATCAGTTTGTATGTTCTTATTACCATTTTCTTAATTGTTTTGGGTTTGTTGTTGTAGCTCTTTTCCTTCTCTTTTGTTACCTGAATAGAGAAGTTCCTTTAGAATTTGTTGTAAAGCTGGTTTGGTGGTGCTGATTTCTCTTAGCTTTTGCTTGTCTCTATTTTAATTTGTCCATCTAATATGAATGGGATCCTTGCTGGGTAGAGCAAACATTTTTTTTTCATTTTTTAAATTTATTTTATTGAAGTATAGTTGATTTACAATGTTGTGTTAATTTCTACTGTACAGCACAGTGATTCACTTATACATACATATATTCTTTTTCATATTCTTTTCCATTATGTTTATCACAGGATACTGAATATAGTTCCCTGTGCTGTACAGTAGGACCTTGTTATTTGTTTTTTTGTTTGTTTGTTTTTTTGGGTTTTTTTTACATCTTTATTGGAGTATAATTGCTTTACCATTTTGTCTTAATTTCTGCTTTATAACAAAGTGAATCAGTTCTACATATACATATGTTCCCATATCTCTTCCCTCTTGCATCTCCCTCCCTCCCACCCTCCCTATCCCACCCCACTAGGTGGTCACAAAGCACCGAGTTGATCTCCCTGTGCTATATGGCTGCTTCCCTCTAGATATCTATTTTACATTTGGTAGTGTATATATGTCCACGCCACTCTCTCACTTTCTCACAGCTTACCCTTCTCCCTCCCCATATCCTCAAGTCCACTCTCTAGTAGGTCTGTGTCTTTATTCCTGTCTTACCCCTAGGTTCTTCATGACATTTTTTTCTTAGATTCCATATATATGTGTTAGCATACAGTATTTGTCTTTCTCTTTCTGACTTACTTCACTCTGTATGACAGACTCTAGGTCCATCCAGCTCATTACAAATAGCTCAGTTTCGTTTCTTTTTATGGCTGAGTAATATTCCATTGTATATATGTGTCACATCTTCTTTATCCATTCATCCAATGATGAATACTTAAGTTGTTTCCATCTCCTGGCTATTGTAAATAGAGCTGCAATGAACATTTTGGCACATGACTCTTTTTTTTTTTATAAGGGGGGTTGGTGATTTTGCCCCCAAGGGGAAAACCTGGTTCTTTTTTTTATTTTATTTTATTTTTTTTTTATTTTAATGCTTGGCTTATTTATTTATTTATTTTTGGCTGTGATGGGTCTTCGTTTCTTTGCGAGGGCTTTCTCTAGTTGTGGCAAGCGGGGGCCACTCTTCATCGCGGTGCGCGGGCCTCATACTGTCACAGCCTCTCTTGTTGCGGAGCACAGGCTCCAGAAGCGCAGGCTCAGTAGTTGTGGCTCACGGGCCTAGTTGCTCCGTGGCATGTGGGATCTTCCCAGACCAGGGCTCGAACCCATGTCCCCTGCATTGGCAGGCAGATTCTCAACCACTGCGCCACCAGGGAAGCCCGACATGACTCTTTTTGAATTATGGTTTTCTCAGGGTATATGCCCAGTAGTGGGATTGCTGGGTCATATGGTATTCTATTTGTAGTTTTTTAAGGAACCTCCATACTTTCTCTATAGTGGCTGTACCAATTCACATTCCCACCAGCAGTGCAAGAGTGTTCCCTTTTCTCCACACCCTCTCCAGCATTTATTGTTTCTAGATTTTTTGATGATGGCCATTCTGACCAGTGTTAGGTGATATCTCATTGTAGTTTTGATTTGCATTTCTCTAATGATTAATGATGTTGAGCATTCTTTCATGTGTTTGTTGGCAGTCTGTATATCTTCTTTGGAGAAATGTCTGTTTAGGTCTTCTGCCCATTTTTGGATTGGGTTGTCTGTTTTTTTGTTACTGAGCTGCATGAGCTGCTTGGTTGCAGGTTTTTCCCTTTCAACACTTTAAATATGTCCTGCCAGTCCCTTCTGGATTGCAGTTTCTGCTGAAAGGTCAGCTGTTAACCTTATGGGGATTCCCATGTATGTGGTTTACTGTTTTTCCCTTGCTGCTTTTATTATTTTTTCTTTGTATTTAATTTTTGATAGTTTGATTAATATGTGTCTTTGCATGTTTCCTCTTGGATTTATTCTATATGGGACTCTCTGCACTTCCTGTACTTGATTGACCATTTCCTTGCCCATATTAGGGAAGTTTTCAACTATAATCTCTTCAAATATTTTCTCAATCCCTTTCTTTTTCTCTTCTTCTTCTGGGACCCCTATAATTTGAATGTTGGTGCATTTAATGTTGTCCCAGAGGTCTCAGAGACTCTCCTCAATTATTTTCATTCTTTTTTCTGTATTCTACTTTGTGGTAGTTATTTCCACTCTTTTATCTTCCAGGTAACTTATACGTTCTTCTGACTCAGTTATTCTGCTATGGATTCCTTCTATAGAATTTTTAATTTCATTTATTGTGTTGTTCATCATTGTTTGTTTACTCTTTATTTCTTCTAGTTCCTTGTTAAATGTTTCTTGTGTTTTCTTCCTTCTATTTTCAATATTTTGTGTCATCTTTACTATCTTTACCCTGAATTCTTTTTCAGGTAGACTGCCTATTTCCTCTACATTTGTTTGGCCTTGTGGGTTTTTACCTTGGTCCTTCATCTGCTGCGTGTTTCTCTGTCTTCTCATTTTGCTTGACTTACTGTGTTTAGGGTTTCCTTTTCGCATGCTGCAGGTTCGTAGTTCCCATTGTTTCTGGTGTCTGTCCCCAGTGACTAAGGTTGGTTCAGTCAGTTGTGTAGGCTTCCTTGTGGAGGGGACTAGTGTCTGTGTTCTGGTGGATGAGGCTGGATCTTGTCTTTCTGGTAGGCAGGACCATGTGCTGTGACGTGTTTTGGGGTGTCTCTGACGTTATTATGATTTTAAGCAGCCTCTCCACTAATGGGTGGGGTTTTGTTCTTGTCTTGGTCGTTGTTTGGCCTAGGGTGTCTAGCACTGTAGCTTGCTGGTCGTTGAGTGAAGCTGGGTCTTAGCTTTGAGAAGGAGATGTCTGGGAGAGCTTTTGCAGTTTGATAGTACATGGAGCCAGGAAGTCTCTGGTGGACCAATGTCCTGAACTTGGCACTCCCACCTCAGAGTCTCAGGCCTGACACGCAGCCAGAGTACCAAGACCCTGTTAGCCACATGGTCAGGTACATGGAGAGTTTCTTGCCCTTTGTGAAGTCTGAGGTCTTCTGTCAGTGTTTAGTAGGTGTTCTGTAGGAGTTGTTCCACATGTACATGTATTTTTGATGTATTTTGGGGGAGGAAGGTGATCTCCACATCTTAGTCCTCTGCCATCTGAAGGGTCCCCCATCTTTGATTTCTTTCATCAGTATCTTATACTTTTCTGAGTACAGGTCTTTTCCTACTTAGGTAGGTTTGTTCCTAGGTCTTTTGTTCTTTTTGATGCAATGGTAAATGTGCTTGTTTCCTTGATTTCTCTTTCTGATATTTCATTGTTAGTGTATAGGAATGCAAGAGATTTCTGTGCATTAATTTTGTATCCTGCAATTTTACCAAATTCATTTGTGATCTCCAATAATTCTCTGGTAGCATATTTAGGATATTCTATGTATACTATCATATCATGTGAAAACAGTGACAGTTTTACTTCTTTTGCAATTTGGATTCTTTTGTTTCTTTTTCTTCTCTGAGTGCCATGGCTCAGACTTACAAATCTATGTTGAGTAAAAGTGGAGAGGGAGTGGACATCCTTGTCTTCTTTCTGATCTTAGAGGAAATACTCTCAGTTTTTCACTTTTGAGATTGATATTTTCTGTGGGTTTGTCATATATGACCTTTATTATGTTGAGGTATGTTCCTTCTATGCCCACTTTCTGGAGAATTTTTATCTTAAATGGGGTTTAATTTTGTCAAAAGATATTTCTGCATATACTGAGATGATTGTATTGTTTTTATTCTTCAGTTTGTTAATGTAGTGTACCACATTGATTGATTTGCATATATTGAGGAATCCTTTCATCCCTGGGATAAATCCCACTTGTTCAGGGTTTATCTTTTAATGTGTTGTTGGGCTTGGTTTGCTAATATTTTGTTGAGGATTATTTCATCTATGTTCATCAGTGATATTGGCCTGTAATTTTCTTTTTTTGTAATATCTTTGTCTCATTTTGGTATCATGGCAATGGTGGCCTTGTAGAATGATCTTGGGAGTATTCCTCCCTCTGCAAATTTTTGCAAGACTTTCAGAAGTATGGGTGTTAAATCCTCTCTAAATATTTTGTAGAATTCACCTGTGAAGCTATCTGGTGCTGGACTTTTGTTTCTTGGATATTTTTTTTATCAGAGTTTCAGTTTCATATTTTTGAATAGTCTGCTCATATTTTCTATTTCTTCCTGGTTCAGTCTTGGAAAGTTGTACTTTTCTAAGAATTTGCTCATTTCTTCTAGGTTGGCCATTTTATTTTCATATAGTTGATTATAGTAGTCTCTTATGATCCTTTTGTTTTTCTGTGGTTTCAGTAACAATTCCATCTTTAAGACATTTCTCTCTTCTCACATTTTATTATAGCCAGAAGGAGCCAAGCCACTCTTTCAACACTTTGCTTTGAAATTGCCTCCGGTAAATATCCAATTTTATTTCCTATGAGTTGTATCTTCCAAAAAACACTAGAACACAAACCCAATTTAGCCAAGTGTTTTGCCACTTTATAACAATGATTACCTTTCCTCCATTGTCCAGTAACATGTTCCTCATTTACAGCTGAGACCTCATCAGAATGGTCTTTACCATCCATGTTTCTACCAGCATTCTGTTTAGGACTACTTAGGTATTCTCTAAGAAGACTGAGGCTTTTTCTACAGTTCTCCTAATTTTTCCTGAGCCCTCACCAGAATTGCCTTGAAAGTTCATTTCACAAAGATGTAGGCTGTTCCTAGCATGCACCTCAAAACTCTTTCATCCTCTACCCAGTACACAGCTACAAAGAAGTTTCTACATTTGTAAGTATATGTTACAATAGCACCCCACTTCTCAGTATTAATTTCTGTCTTAAGTCTATTCTGGCTGCTATTAAAAAAATAAAAACACCATACACTATGTGGCTTAAAAGACAAGCAATTATTTCTCACAGTTATGGAAGCTGAAATGTCCAGATCAAGGTACTGGCAGATTTGCTGTGTTGTGAGGGTCTGCTTCCTGGCTTATAGATAGCCACCTTCTGTCTGTGTCCTTTCATGGTAGAAGGGATGAAGGATCTCTCTGGGTCCCTTTTATAAGGGCACTAATTCCATTCATGTGGTCTCTGTCTTCATGATTTAATCACTTCCTAAAGGCCCCCACCTCCAAATGCTATCACACTGGGATTAGATTTCAACATATGAATTTGGCAGGGCATGAGGGAGACACAAACATTCAGTCTGTATCAGCATCAACTCTAGAAATATTCCCAGAGATGAAGAGACATTGTATAATGATGAAGAGACCAATTCTCCAAGAATACCTAACAATATGAAATGTATATGCCCTTAAAAAAAAAACCTTCCAAATACATGAAACAAATAGAACTATAAGAAGTAGACAAATGCACAATTATAGCTGGAGACCTCAACACTCCTCTCTCAATTTATACAACAAGTAAAGAGAAAATCAGTAAGAATAGAGAAATACTGAACAACACTATCAACTAACTAGATCTAATTGAGATTTTTAGAACATGCTAACCTGCAACAGCAGAATATATGCTTTTCTTCAAGTGCACAGGGAATGTGCACCAAGATAAACCATATTCTGAGCCATAAAATAAACTTAACAAATCTAAACCAGTTGACAGTATGTAATGTGTGCCCTATAGTATAACGGAATTGAGCTGGAAAACAATGACTGAAAAGTGTCTGAAAAACAGCCAAATATTTGATAATTAAACAACACCCATATTTGAAAGAGGAAATCACAAAGAAATATGAATACATTTTGAATTGAATTTTAAAAACATATATATCAAAAGTTATGGAATTCAGCTAAACCAGTGCATCAGGGAAATTTGTATCATAAATGCTTTTATATAGGAAGATTAAAAAGATCTCATACCAAACGTAAGGTAGATAGCTAGTGGGAAGCAGCCGCATAGCACAGGGAGATCAGCTCGGTGCTTTGTGACCGCCTGGAGGGGTGGGATAGGGAGGGTGGGGGGGAGACGCAAAAGGGAGGGGATATGAGAACATATCTATATGTATAACTGATTAAATTTGTTATAAAGCGGAAAAAAAAGTTACTACAGAGCTTCAATAATAAAAAACAGACTTCCGGGTAAGATGGCGGAAGAGTAAGACGCGGAGATCACCTTCCTCCCCACGGATACACCAGAAATACAGCTACACGTGGAACAACTCCTACAGAACACCTACTGAACGCTGGCAGAAGACCCCAGACCTCCCAAAAGGCAAGAAACTCCCCACATACCTGGGTAGGGCAAAGCGGAGAGATCCCCACACAGAGGATCAGTGCCGAGCGGCACTCACCAGCCCGAGAGGCTTGTCTGCTCGCCCGCCGGGGCGCGCGGCGCTGGAAGCTGAGGCTCGGACTTCGGTCAGAGCGCAGGGAGAGGACTGGGGCTGGCGGCGAGAACTCAGCCTGAAGGGGGCTAATGTGCCACAGCTAGCCGGGAGGGAGTCCGGGAAAACTCTGGAGCTGCCGAAGAGGCAAGAGACTTTTTCTTCCCTCTTGGTTTCCTGGTGCGCGAGGAGAGGGGATTAAGAGCGCTGCTTAAAGGGGCTCCACAGACGGGCGCGAGTCGAGACTGAAAGCGCGGAGCCCAGAGACGGGCGTGGGACGCTGGGGCTGCTGCTGCCGCCGCCAAGAAGCCTGTGTGCGAGCACAGGTCACTGCCCACACCGCCCTTCCGGGAGCCTGTGCAGCCCGCCACTGCCGGGGTCCCGGGATCCAGGGGCGGCTTCCCTGGGAGAACGCACGGCGCGCTTAGGGCTGGTGCAACATCACGCCGACCTTTGCCGCTGCAGGCTCGCCCCACACTCCGTGCCCCTCCCTCCCGCCCGGCCTGAGTGAGCCAGAATCCCCGAAGAGGCTGCTCCTTTAACCCTGTCCTGCCTGAGCGAAGAACAGACGCCCTCCGGCGACCTACACGCAGAGGCGGGGCCAAATCCAAAGCTGAGACCCAGGAGCTGTGAGAACAAAGAAGAGAAAGGGAAACCTCTCCCAGCAGCCTCAGAAGCAGCGGATTAAAGCTCCACAATCAACTTGATGTACCCTGCATCTGTGGAATACATGAATAGACAACACATCATCCCAAATTGAGGAGCCAGGAGTCAGTGCTGTGCCTCTGAGGTGGGAGAGCCAACTTCAGGACACTGGTCCACAAGAGACCTCCCAGCTCCACATAATATCAAACGGCAAAAATCTTCCAGAGATCTCCATCTCAACACCAGCACCCAGCTTCACTCAACGACCAACAAGCTACAGTGCTGGACACCCTAAGCCAAACAACTAGCAAGACAGGAACACAACGCCGCCCATTAGCAGAGAGGTGGCCTAAACTCATAAAAAGTCTGCAGACACCCCAAAACACACCACCAGACGTGGACCTGCCCACCCGAAAGACAAGATCCAGCCTCATCCACCAGAACACAGGAACTAGTCCCCTCCACCAGGAAGCCTAGACAACCCACTAAACCAACCTTAGCCACTGGGGACAGACACCAAAAACAACGGGAACTACGAACCTGCAGCCTGCAAAAAGGAGACCCCAAACACAGTAACATAAGCAAAATGAGAAGACAGAAAAACACACAGCAGGAGAAGGAGCAAGATAAAAACCCACCAGATCTAACAAATGAAGAGGTAATAGGCAGTCTACCTGAAAAAGAATTCAGAATAATGATGGTAAAGATGATCCAAGATTCTATTTCCCAGATCCAAAATCTTGGAAATAGAATAGACAAAATGCAAGAAACAGTTAACAAGGACCTAGAAGAACTAAAGATGAATCAAGCATCGATTAAAAACACAATACATGAAATAAAAAATACTCTAGATGGGATCAATAGCAGAATAACTGAGGCAGAAGAACGGATAAGTGAGGTGGAAGATAAAATAGTGGAAATAACTGCTGCAGAGCAAAATAAAGAAAAAAGAATGAAACGAACAGAGGACAGTCTCAGAGACCTCTGGGACAACATTAAACGCACCAACATTCGAATTATAGGGGTTCCAGAAGAAGAAGAGAAAAAGAAAGGGACTGAGAAAATATTTGAAGAGATTATAGTTGAAAACTTCCCTAATATGGGAAAGGAAATAGTTAATCAAGTCCAGGAGGCACAGAGAGTCCCATACAGAATAAATCCAAGGAGAAATACGCCAAGACACATATTAATCAAACTGTCAAAAATTAAACACAAAGAAATCATATTAAAAGCAGCAAGGGAAAAACAACAAATAACACACAAGGGAATCCCCATCAGGAAAACAGCTGATCTCTCAGCAGAAACTCTACAAGCCAGAAGGGAGTGGCAGGACATAATTAAAGTGATGAAGGAGAAAAACCTGCAACCAAGATTACTCTACCCAGCAAGGATCTCATTCAGATTTGATGGAGAGATTAAAACGTTTACAGACAAGCAAAAGCTGAGAGAGTTCAGCACCACCAAACCAGCTTTACAACAAATGCTAAAGGAACTTCTCTAGGCAAGAAACACAACAGAAGGAAAATACCTACAATAACGAACCCAAAACAATTAAGAAAATGGGAACAGGAACATACATATCAATAATTACCTTAAATGTAAATGGACTAAATGCTCCCACCAAAAGACACAGAGTGGCTGAATGGATACAAAAACAAGACCCATATATATGCTGTCTACAAGAGACCCACTTCAGACCTAGAGACACATACAGACTGAAAGTAAGGGGATGGAAAAAGATATTCCATGCAAATGGAAACCAAAAGAAAGCTGGAGTCGCAATTCTCATATCAGACAAAATAGACTTTAAAATAAAGACTACTAGAAGAGACAAAGAAGGACACTACATAATGATCAAGGGATCGATCCAAGAAGAAGATATAACAATTGTAAATATTTATGCACCCAACATAGGAGCACCTCAATACATAAGGCAAATACTAACAGCCATAAAAGGAGAAATTGACAGTAACACACTCATAGTAGGGGACTTTAACACCCCACTTTCACCAATGGACAGATCATCCAAAATGAAAATAAATAAGGAAACACAAGCTTTAAATGATACATTAAACAAGATGGACTTAACTGATATTTATAGGACATTCCATCCAAAAACAACAGAATACACATTTTTCTCAAGAGCTCATGGAACATTCTCCAGGATAGATCATATCTTGGGTCACAAATCAAGCCTTGGTAAATTTAAGAAAATTGAAATTGTATCAAGTATCTTTTCCGACCACAATGCTATGAGACTAGATATCAATTACAGGAAAATATCTGTAAAAAATACAAACACATGGAGGCTAAACAATACACTACTTAATAACGAAGTGATCACTGAAGAAATCAAAGAGGAAATTAAAAAATACCTACAAACAAATGACAATGGAGACACGACGACCCAAAACCTATGGGATGCAGCAAAAGCAGTTCTAAGAGGGAAGTTTATAGCAATACAATCCCACCTTAAGAAACAGGAAACATCTCGAATAAACAACCTAACCTTACACCTAAAGCAATTAGAGAAAGAAGAACAAAAACATCCCAAAGTTAGCAGAAGGAAAGAAATCATAAAAATCAGATCAGAAATAAATGAAAAAGAAATGAAGGAAACGATAGCAAAGATCAATAAAACTAAAAGCTGGTTCTTTGAGAAGATAAACAAAATTGATAAACCATTAGCCAGACTCATCAAGAAAAAAAGGGAGAAGACTCAAATCAATAGAATTAGAAATGAAAAAGGAGAAGTAACAACTGACACTGCAGAAATACAAAAGATCATGAGAGATTACTATAAGCAACTCTATGCCAATAAAATGGACAACCTGGAAGAAATGGACAAATTCTTAGAAATGCACAACCTGCCAAGACTGAATCAGGAAGAAATAGAAAATATGAATAGACCAATCACAAGCACTGAAATTGAAACTGTGATAAAAAATCTTCCAACAAACAAAAGCCCAGGACCAGATGGCTTCACAGGCGAATTCTATCAAGCATTTAGAGAAGAGCTAACACCTATCCTTCTCAAACTCTTCCAAAATATAGCAGAGGGAGGAACACTCCCAAACTCATTCTACGAGGCCACCATCACCTTGATACCAAAACCAGACAAGGATGTCACAAAGAAAGAATACTACAGGCCAATATCACTGATGAACATAGATGCAAAAATCCTCAACAAAATACTAGCAAACAGAATCCAACAGCACATTAAAAGGATCATACACCATGATCAAGTGGGGTTTATTCCAGGAATGCAAGGATTCTTCAATATACGCAAATCAATCAACGTAATACACCATATTAACAAATTGAAGGAGAAAAACCATATGATCATCTCAATCGATGCAGAGAAAGCTTTCGACAAAATTCAACACCCATTTATGATAAAAACCCTGCAGAAAGTAGGCATAGAGGGAACTTTCCTCAACATAATAAAGGCCATATATGACAAACCCACAGCCAGCATCGTCCTCAATGGTGAAAAACTGAAACCATTTCCACTAAGATCAGGAACAAGACAAGGTTGCCCACTCTCACCACTCTTATTCAACCTAGTTTTGGAAGTTTTAGCCACAGCAATCAGAGAAGAAAAGGAAATAAAAGGAATCCAAATCGGAAAAGAAGAAGTAAAGCTGTCACTGTTTGCAGATGACATGATACTATACATAGAGAATCCTAAAGATGCTACCAGAAAACTACTAGAGTTAATCAATGAATTTGGTCAAGTTGCAGGATACAAAATTAATGCACAGAAATCTCTGGCATTCCTATATACTAATGATGAAAAATCTGAAAGTGAAATCAAGGAAACACTCCCATTTACCATTGCAACAAAAAGAATAAAATATCTAGGAATAAACCTACCTAAGGAGACAAAAGACCTGTATGCAGAAAATTATAAGACACTGATGAAAGAAATTAAAGATGATACAAATAGATGGAGAGATGTACCATGTTCTTGGATTGGAAGAATCAACATTGTGAAAATGACTCTACTACCCAAAGCAATCTACAGATTCAATGCAATCCCTATCAAACTACCACTGGCATTTTTCACAGAACTAGAACAAAAAATTTCACAATTTGTATGGAAACACAAAAGACCCCGAATAGCCAAAGCAATCTTGAGAACGAAAAATGGAGCTGGAGGAATAAGGCTCCCTGACTTCAGACTATACTACAAAGCTACAGTAATCAAGACAGTATGGTACTGGCACAAAAACAGAAAGATAGATCAATGGAACAGGATAGAAAGCCCAGAGTTAAACCCACGGACATATGGTCACCTTATCTTTGATAAAGGAGGCAGAACTGTACAGTGGAGAAAGGACAGTCTCTTCAATAAGTGGTGCTGGGAAAACTGGAGAGGGACATGTAAAAGTATGAGATTAGATCACTCCCTAACACCATACACAAAAATAAGCTCAAAATGGATTAAAGACCTAAATGTAAGGCCAGACACTATCAAACTCTTAGAGGAAAACATAGGCAGAACACTCTATGACATAAATCAGAGCAAGATCCTTTTTGACCCACCTCCTAGAGAAATGGAAATAAAGACAAAAATAAACACATGGGACCTAATGAAACTTAAAAGCTTTTGCACAGCAAAGGAAACCATAAACAAGACCAAAAGACAACCCTCAGAATGGGAGAAAATATTTGCAAATGAAGCAACTGACAAAGGATTAATCTCCAAAATTTATAAACAGCTCATGCAGCTCAATAACAAAAAAACAAACAACCCAATCCAAAAATGGGCAGAAGACCTAAATAGACATTTCTCCACAGAAGATATACAGACTGCCAACAAACACATGAAAGGATGCTCAACATCTTTACTCATTAGAGAAATGCAAATCAAAACTACAATGAGATATCATCTCACACCAGTCAGAATGGCCATCATCAAAAAATCTAGAAACAATAAATGCTGGAGAGGGTGTGGAAAAAAGGGAACACTCTTGCACTGCTGGTGGGAATGTGAATTGGTACAGCCGCTATGGGGAACGGTATGGAGGGTCCTTAAAAAACTACAAATAGAACTACCATATGACCCGGCAATCCCACTACTGGGCATATACCCCGAGAAAACCATAATTCAAAAAGAGACATGTACCAAAATGTTCATAGCAGCCCTATTTACAATAGCCCGGAGATGGAAACAACCTAAGTGTCCATCATCGGATGAATGGATAAAGAAGATGTGGCACATATATACAATGGAATATTACTCAGCCATAAAAAGAAATGAAATTGAGCTATTTGTAATGAGGTGGATAGACCTAGAGTCTGTCATACAGAGTGAAGTAAGTCAGAAAGAGAAAGACAAATACTGTATGCTAACACATATATATGGAATTTAAGAAAAAAAAAATGTCATGAAGAACATAGGGGTAAGACAGGAATAAAGACACAGACCTACTAGAGAATGGACTTGAGGATATGGGGAGGGGGAAGGGCAAGCTGTGACAAAGTGAAAGAGCGGCATGGACATATATACACTACCAAACGTGAGGTAGGTAGCTAGTGGGAAGCAGCCGCATAGCACAGGGAGATCAGCTTGGTGCTTTGTGACCGCCTGGAGGGGTGGGATAGGGAGGGTGAGAGGGAGACGCAAAAGGGAGGGGATATGGAAACATATGTATATGTATAACTGATTAAATTTGTTATAAGGCAAAAAATTTAAAAAAAAATAAAAAATAAAATGAAGTTAAAAGCCAAAAAAAAAAAATAATAATAATAATAAAAAACAATGTGGTACTTAAAAAAAAAAGGTCTCAAATTAATTATCTTTGATTTAATCTTATGAAGGAAGAATAAAAGAACAAACTAAATGAGAAGAAAACCAAAAATTGGAAGAGAACTTCAAGACAGCAGAGGAGTAAGATGTGGAGATTACCTTCATCCCCATAAATGCATCAAAAATACATCTACATGTGGAACAACTCCTACAGAACACCTACTGGACCCTGGCAGAAGTCCTCAGACTTCCCAAAAGGCAAGAAAATCCCCACGTACCTGGGTAGAGCAAAAGAAAAAACAGAGACAAAAGAATAGGCAATGGAGCTGTAAAAGAGGAAAAGTTTCCACACACTAGGGAGCCCCTTCACTGGCAGGGACGAGGGGTGTTTTGGGGGGAAGCTTCAGAGCCACAAAGGAGAGTGCAGCAACAGGGGTGCAAAGAGCAAAGTGGAGAGATGCCTGCACAAAAGATTGTTGCTGACCAGCACTCACCAGCCTGAGAGGCTTGCCTGCTCACCTGCTGGGGTGGGTGGGGGCTGGGAGCTGAGGCTCAGGCTTCGGACGTCAGACTCCAGGGAGAAGACTGGGGTTGGCTGTGTAAAGACAGCCTGAAGTGGGCTAGTGCACCACAGCCGGCTGGGACAGAGTCTAGGAAAAAGTCTGGACCTGCCGGAGAGGCAAGAGACCTTGTTCTGGCGTTCCCAAGGAGACAGGATTCCTTCCCAGGGTGCCCACAGAAGGCACAGTACCGCCTAAGTGAGCTCCAGGGATGGGCGTGAGCCATGGCTATCAGCTTGGACCCCAGAGAACAATGCTGCTGCCACTGCCACTAAGAAGCCTGTGTGCAAGTACAGGTCACTATCCAAACCCCGCCAGGAGCCTGTGCTGCATGCCACTGCCAAGGTCCCATGATCCAGGGACAAGTTCCCTGGGAGAACACATGGCACACCTCAGTCTGTTGCAATGTCATGGCGGCCTCTGCTGCCTCAGGCTCACCCCGCATTCCAATTATGACTACCTTACCCCTTCCTACTCCCAGCCTGACTGAGCAAGAGAGCCTTAATCAGCCTCTGCTTTAACCCCCTCCTGTCTGGGTGGGAAACAGACTCCTGAGGGCAGCCTATAGGCAGAGGCAGAGACAAAACCAAAACCGAACCCCAGGAGCTATGCGAAATAAGAAGAGAAAGGGAAATTTCTCCATGCAGCCTCAGGAGTAGCAGATTAAGTCTCCACATTCAACTTGATAAACCCTGCATCTGAAGAATACGTGAATAGAAAATGAATGTTCCCAAAATGGAGGAGGTGGACTTTGGGAGCAACTGTAGACTTTGGGATTGCTTTCGGCATCTAGTTTGTTTCTGGTTTTATGTTTATTTTAGTTTAGTATTTAGTGCTTATTATCACTGGTGGATTTGTTTATTGGTCGGGTTGCTCATGTCCTTTTTTATATATACACTTTTTTTCCCTTTTTCTCTTTTTGTGACTGTGTATGTGTATGCTTCTTGGTGAGATTTTGTCTGCATAGGTTTGCTTTTACCATTTGTCCTAGGGTTCTGTCTGTTCATTTTTCTGTTTTTGTTTTCTTTCTTTTCTTTTCTTTTCTTTTCTTTCTCTTCTTTTTCTTCTAAGTGGTGTGCCTGGCAGCCTCTTGGTGCTCTGGCTTGCTGTCAGGCCAGAGCCTCTGAGGTGTGAGGGATGAGTCCAGGACATTGGACTATCAGAAAACTCCTGACCCCACATAACATCACTTGGTGAGAATTCTCCCAGAGATCTTCGTCTCAACACTAAGACCCAGCTCAACCCAACAGCAAGCAAGCTCCAATGCTGGACTCCCAATGGCAAACAAGTAGCAAGACAGGCACACATACCCACCCATTAGCAGAGAAGCTGCCTAAAGTCATACTAAGTTCACAGACCAACCAAAACACACGAATGGATGCAAACCTGCCCACCAGAAAGACAAGACCCAGCCCCACCTACCAGAACAAAGGACCAGACCCCTCTACCAGGAAGCCTACACAACCCACTGAACCAACCTTAGCCACTGGGGGCCGACACCAGAAACAATGGGAACTACGAAACTGCAGGCTGCGAAAAGGAGACACCAAACAGAGTAAGTTAAATGAAATGAGAAGACAGAGAAATATGCAGCAGATGAAGGAGCAAGGTAAACACCCACCAGACCAAAAAATGAAGAGGAAATAAGCAGTCTACCTGAAAATGAATTCAGAGTAATGATAGTTAAGATGATCCAAAATATTGGAAATAGAATAGAGAAATGTTTAACAAGGACAAACAGTGATAAACAACACAATAAATGAAATTAAAAATACTCTAGAAGGAATAAATAGTAGAATAACTGAGGCAAAAGAATGGATAGGTGAGCTGGAAGATAGAATGGTCAAGATAACTGATGTGGAGCAGAATAAAGAAAAAAGAATAAAAAGAATTGAGGACAGTCTCAGAGACCTCTGAAACAACATTAAACACACCAACATTCGAATTATACAAATCCCAGAAGGAGAAGAGGAAAAGAAAGGGTCTGGCAAAATACTTGAAGAGATTATAGATGAAAACTTCCCTAACATAGGAAATAGTCTGTCAAGTCCAGGAAGCACAGAGAGTCCCACACAGGATAAACCCAAGGAGAAACACACCAAGACACATAGTAATCAACTTGTCAAAAATTAAAGACAAAGAAAAATATTAAAAGCAACAAGGGAAAAGCAATAAATAACATGCAAGGGAAACCCCATAAAGTTAACAGGTGATCATTCAGCAGAAACTCTGCAAGCCAGAAGGGAGTGGCAGGACATATTTAAAGTGATGAAAGGGAAAATCCTATAACCAAGATTATCCTACCCAGCAGAGATCTCATTCAGATTTGATGGAGAAATTAAAACCTTTACAGACAGCAAAAGTTAAGAGAATTCAGCACCACCAAACCAACTTGACAACAAATGCTAAAGGAACTGCTCTGTGAGGGAAACACATGAGTAAGAAAAGACCTGCGATAACAAACACAAAACAATTAAGAAAATGGTAATAGTAACATACATATCGATAATCACCTTAAATGTAAAAGTATTAGATGCTCCAACCAAAAGACACAGACCGGCTTAATGGATACAAAAACAAGACCCATATATATGCTGTCTGAAAGAGACCCACTTCAGACCTAGGGACACATAGAGACTGAAAGTGAGAGGATGGGAAAAGTTATTCCATGCAAATGGAAATCAAAAAAAAGGGTGGAGTAGCAATGCTTATATCAGACAAAATAGACTTAAAATAAAGAATATTACAAGAGAGAAAGAAGGACATTACATAATGATCAAGGGATCAATCCAAGAAAAAGAGATAACAATTGTGAATATGTATGCACCCAACATAAGAGCACCTCAATACCTAAGGCAAATTTTAACAGCCATAAGAGGGGAAATCAACAGTAACAAAATAATAGTAGAGGACTTTAGCACACCACTTTCAACAATGGACAGATTAACCACAATGAAAATCAATAAGGAAACACAAGCCTTAAATGACACATTAGACCAGATAGGCTTAATTGATATTATAGGACACTCCATCCAAAAAAAACAGAATACACTTTCTTTTCATGTGTTCATGGAACATTCTCCATGATACATCATAACTTGGGTCACAAATCAAGCCTCGGTAAATGTAAGAAAATTGAAATTGTATCAAGTATCTTTGCCAACCACAGCGCTATGAGACTAGATATCAATTACAGGAAAAAACTGTAAAAAATACAAACACATGGAGGCTAAACAATATGCTACCAAATAACCAAGAGATCACTGAAGAAATCAATGAGGAAATTAAAAAATACCTAGGAACAAATGACAATGAATACACGATGACCCAAAACCTATGGGATGCAGCTAAAGCTTTTCTAAGTAGGAAATTTATAGCAATACCAGAAAAAGAAACAAGAAAAATTGCAAATAAACAACCTAACCTTAAACCTAAAGCAGTTAGAGAAAGGACAAAAAAAAAAGAAACAAAAACAAAGTTAGCAGAAGGAAAGAAATCATAAAGATCAGATCAGAAAAAAATGAAAAAGAAATGAAGTAAACAATAGCAAAGATCAATAAAACTAAAAGTTGGTTCTTTGAGAAGGTAAACAAAATTGATAATCCATTTGCCAGGCACATCAAGAAAAAAAAAGGGAAATTACTCAAATCAACAGAATTAGAAATGAAAAAGGAGAAGTAACAGCTAATAGTGCAGAAATACATAGGATCATAAGAGACTACTACAAGCAACTATATGCCATGAAAATGAACAATCTGGAAGAAATGGACAAATTCTTAGAAAAGTACAAACTTCCAAGACTGAAACAGGAAGAAATAGAAGATAAAAACAGACCAATCACAAGCATAGAAATTGAAACTGTGATAAAAAAAACTTCCAACAAACAACAGCCCACGACCAGATGGCTTCACAGGTGAATTCCATCAAATATTTACAGAAGAGCTAACACCTATCCTTCTCAAACTCTTCCGAAATATAGCAGAGGGAGGAACACTCCCAAACTCATTCTACGAGGCCACCATCACCCTGATACCAAAAGCAGGCAAAGATGTCACAAAGAAAGAAAACTACAGGCCAATATCACTGATGAACATAGATGCAAAAATCCTCAACAAAATACTAGCAAACAGAATCCAACAGCACGTCAAAAGGATCATACACCATGATCACACAGTATTTATCCTAGGGATGCAAGGATTCTTCAATACACGCAAATCAATCAATGTGATACACCACATTAACAAACTGAAGAATAAAAACTATTTGATCATCTCAGTAGACACAGAAAAAGTGACTCACAAAATTCAACACCTAGTTATGATAAAAACTCTCCAGAAACTGGGCATAGAGGAAACTTACCTCAACATAATAAAGGCCATATATGACAAACCCACAGCCAACATCATCCTCAATGGTGAAGAACTAAAACCATTTCCTCTAAGATCAGGAACAAGAAAAGGTTGCCCACTCTCACCACTATTATTCAATATAGTTTTGGAAGCTCAGAAATAAACCTATGCACATATGGTCACCTTACCTTTGATAAAGGAGGCAAGAATATACAGTGGAGAAAAGACTGCCTCTTCAATCAGTGGTGCTCGGAAAACTAGAGAGCTACATGTAAAAGAATGAAATTAGAACACTCCCTAACCCCATACACAAAAATAAACTCAAAATGTATTAAAGACCTAAACATAAGGCCACACACTGTCAAACTCTTAGAGGAAAACGTAGGGAGAAAACCCTATGACATAAATCACAGCAAGATCCTTTTTGATTCACCTCCTAGAGAAATGGAAATAAAAACAAAAATAAACAAATGGGACCTAATGAAACTTAAAGTCTTTTACAGAACAAAGGAAACCATAAACATGACAAAAAGAGAACCCTCAGAATGGGAGAAAATAGTTGAAAATGAAGCAACTGACAAAGGTTTAATCTCCAAAATATACAAGCAGCTCATGCAGCTCAATGTCAAATAAACAAACAACCCAATCCAAAAATGGGCAGAAAACACAAGTAGACATTTCTCCAAAGAAGATATACAGATTGCCAACAAACACATGAAAGGATGTGCAACATCACTAATCATTAGAGAAATGCAAATCAAAACCATAATGAGGTATCACCTCACACTGGTCAAAATGGCCAACATTAAAATATCTACAAACAATAAATGTTGGAGAGGGTGTGGAGAAAAGGGAACCCTCTTGCACTGTTGGTGGAAATGTAAATTGATACAGCCACGATGGGGAACAGTATGGAGGTTTCTTAAGAAATTAAAAATAGAACTACCATATGACCCAGCAATCCCACTACTGGGCATATACTGAGAAAACCATAATTCAAAAAGAAGCATGGGAGGACACCTTCATGATGGTGGAGGAGTATGACGTGGAGGTCACCTTCCTCCCCACAAGTACATCAGAAACACATCTACATGTGGAACAACTGCTACAGAACACCTACTGAATGCTGGCAGAAAACCTCAGACTTCCCCAAAGGCAAGGAACTCCACACGTACCTGGGTAGGGCAAATGAAAAAACAAAAAACAGAGACAAAAGAATAGGGACAGGACCTGTACCTCTGGGATGGATCTGTGAAAGGGAAAATTTTCCACAGACTAGGAAGCCCCTTCACTGGCAGAGATGGGGGTTTGTGGGGGGAAAGCCTTGGAGCCACAGAGGAGAGTGCAGCAATAGGGGTGCAGAGGACAAAGCAGAGAGATCCCCACACAGAGGATCGGTGCTGACCAGTACTCACCAGCCTGATAGTTTTGTCTGCTCACCCACTGGGGCGTGTGGGGGCTGGGAGCTAAGGCTCCAGTTTCGGAGGTCAGATCCCAGAGACAGGACTGGGGTTGGCTGAGTGAACACAGCCTGAAGGGGGCTAGTGCACCACAACTATCCAGAAGGGAGCCCAGGAAAAAGTCTGGAACTGCCTAAGAGGCCAGAGACCATTGTTTCAGGGTGCACAAGGAGAGGAGATTCACAGCACTGCCTAAACGAGCCCCAGAGACAGGAGTGAGCTGCAATTATCAGCACGGATGACAGAGACAGACATGGAATGCTAAAGATGCTGCTGCAGCCACCAAGCAGCCTGTGTACAAGCACAGGTCACTATCCACACCTCCCCTCCATGGACTCTGTGAAGCCTGCCACTGCCAGGGTCCTGTGATCCAGGGACAACTTCCTGGGAGATCACATGGCGCTCCTAAGGCTGTTGCAATGTCACACCAGACTCTGCCACCTCAGGCTCACCCCACATTCCGTACCCCTCCCTCCCCCCAGCCTGAGTGAGCCAGAACCCCCAAATCAGCTGCTACGTTAACCCTCCCATCCTCTCTGGGTGGGGAACAGAAGCCCTCAGGTGGCCTATGTGCAGAGGCAGGGCCTAATCCAAAGCTGAACCACAGGAGATGTGCGAACAAAGAAAAGAAAGGCAAATCTCACGCAGAAGCCTCAGGAGCAGCGGATTAAATCTCCACAATCAACTTGATGTAACCAGCATATCTGGAATACCTGAATAGACTACGAATCATCCCAAAATTGAGGTGGGGGACTTTGGGAGCAACTGTAGACTTGGGGTTTGCTTTCTGCATCAAATCTATTTCTGGTCTTATGTTTACCTTAGTTTAGTATCTACAGTTTATTATCATTGGTAGATTTGTTTATTGATTTGGTTGTTCTCTTCCTTTTTATATACATATTTTTTTTCCTTTTTCTCTTCTTAGGAGTGTGTATGTGTATGCTTTTTTTGTGTGATTTTGTCTGTATAGCTTTGCTTTTACCATTTGTCCTAGGATTCTGTCTGTCCGTTTTTTTTTTCTTTTCTCTTTTTTTATTACTTTTTAAATTTTTTTCATTATTTTTTTGATTTTCATAACTTCATTTTATTTTCTTCCTTTCTTTATTTCTTTCTTTATTTTTCTCTCTTTTCTTCTGAGCCATGTGGCTGAAAGTGTCTTCTTGCTCCAGCCAGGAGTCAGGCCGGTGCCTCTGAGGGGGGCAAGAAGTGTTCAGCACATTGGTTGGCCACAGACATCCCGGGTCCATGTAACATCAAACAGCGAAACTCTCCCAGAGGTCTACATCTCTATGCTAAGACACAGTTCTGCTCAAAGGCCAGCAAGCTACAGTGCTGGACACCCCATACCAAACAACTAGCAAGCAAGAAAGGAACACAATCCCACCCATTAGCAGAGAGTCTGACTAAAATCATAATAAGGTCACAGACACCCCAAAATACACCAACAGTCACAGTCTTGCCCACCAGAAAGACAAGACCCAGCCTCATCCTAGAGAACACAAACAGCAGTCCCCTCGACCAGGAAGCCTACACACCCACTGAACCAACCTTAACCACTAGGGGCATACACCAGAAACAACAGGAACCATGAACCTGCAGCCTGCAAAAAGGAGAGCCAGAACTCAGTAAATTAAGCAAAATTAGAAGACAGAGAAACACCCAGAGAAGAAGGAGCAAGGTAAAAACCCAACAGACCAAGCAAAAGAAAAGGAAATAGGCAGTATACCTCAAAAAGAATTCAGAGTACTGATAGTAAAGATGATCCAAAATCTTGGAAATAGAATGGAGAAAATACAAGAAACATTTAACAACGACCTAGAAGAACTAAAGAGCAAACAAACAATGATGAAAAACACAATAAATGCAGCTAAATATTCTCTAGGACGAATCAATAGGAGAATTACTGAGGCAGAAGAACGGATAAGGGGCCAGGAAGATAAAAGAGTGGAAATAACTACTGCAAAGCAAAATAAAGAAAAAAGAATGAAAAGAATTGAGGACAGTCTCAGAGACCTCTGGGACAACATTAAATGGACCAACATTCGAATTATTGGGGTCCTAGAAGAAGAAGTGAAAAAGAAAGGGACTGAGAAAATATTTGAAGAGATTAGAGTTGAAAACTTCCCTAATATGGGAAAGGAAATAGTCAATCGAGTCTAGGAAGTGCAGAGAGTCCCATACAGAATAAATCCAAGGAGAAACATGCCAAGACACATATTAATCAAACTAGCAAAAATTAAATAAAAAGAAAAAATAATAAAAGCAGCAGGGGAAGAACAACAAATAACATACAAGGGAAACCCCATAAAGTTAACAGGTGATCATTCAGCAGAAACTCTGCAAGCCAGAAGGGAGTGGCAGGACATATTTAAAGTGATGAAAGGGAAAAACCTACAACCAAGATTACTCTACCCAACAAGGATCTCATTCAGATTCAACAGAGAAATTAAAACCTTGACAGACAAGCAAAAGATAAGAGAATTCAGCACCACCAAACCAGCTTGAAAACAAGTGCTAAAGGAACTTCTCCAGTCAGGAAACACAAAAGAAGGAAAAGACCTACAATAATAAACCCCAAACAATTAAGAAAATGGTAAGAGGAACACACATATCAGTAACTACTTAAATGTAAATTGATCAAATGCTCCAATCAAAAGACTAGACCTATATACATGCTGTCTATAAGAGACCCACTTCAGACCTAAGGACACATACAGAATGAAAGTGAGGGGATGGAAAAAGATATTCCATGCAAATGGAAATCAAAAGAAAGCTGGAGTAGCAATTCTCATATCAGACAAAATAGACTTTAAAATAAAGACTATTACAAGAGACAAAGAAGGACACTACATAATGATCAAGGGATCAATCCAAGAAGAAGATATAACAAATGTAACTATTTATGCACCCAACATAGGAGCACCTCAATACATAAGGCAAATGCTAACAGCCATAAGTGGGGAACTTGACAGTAACACAATAATGTTAGGGGGCTTTAACACCCCACTTTCACCAATGGACAGATCATCCAAAATGAAAATCAATAAGGAAACACAAGCTTTAAATGATAATTAATCAAGACAGACTTAATTGATATTTATACGACATTCCACCCCAAAATAACAGAATAGTGTTCAAGATGGTAGAATAGAAGGACGTGCTCTCAATCCCTCTTGCGAAAGCACCAGAATCACAACTAACTGCTGAACACTTATCAACAGGAAGACACTGGAACTCACCAAAAAAGATACCCCACAACAAAAGACAGAGGAGAGGCCACAATGAGATGGTAGAGGGGCACACTCACAATAAAATCAAATCCCATAACTGCTGGGTGGGTGATTCACAAACTGTAGGACACATAGACCACAGAAGTCCATGCACTGGAGTGAAGGTTCTGAGCTCCACATCAGGCATCCCAACCTGGGGGTCCAGCAATAGGAGGAGGAATTCCTAGAGAATCAGACTTTTAAGGCTAGTGGGATTTGATTGCAGGGCTTCAACAGGACAGGGGAAAACAGAGACTCCACTCTTGGAGGGTACACACAAAGCACTGTGTGCATCGGGACCCAGTGGAAGGAGCAGTGACCCCATAGGAGACTGAACTACACCTACCTGCTAGTGTTGGAGGGTCTCCTGCAGAGATGGGGGGAGGCTGTGGCTCACCATGAGGGCAAGGACACTGGTAGCAGAAGTTGTGGGAAGTGCTCCTTAGCTTGAGTCCTCCCAGAGCCCGCCATTAGCCCCACCAAAGAGCCCAGGTAGGCTCCAGTGTTGAGTCGCCTCAGGCCAAACATCCCAGCCTGACACATCAGCAGACAATTGAATTAAAGTTTTACTGAGCTCTGCCCACCAGAGCAACAACCAGCTACACACACCAGTCCCTCCCATCAGAAAACTTACACAAGCCACTTAGATAACCTCATCCACCAGAAGGCAGACAGCAGAAGCAAGAAAAACTACAGTCCTGGAGCCTGTGCAACAACAACAACAAAAAAAACGCGTTCACAAAGAGATAAACAGGATGAAAAGGCAGAGGGCTATATACCAGATGAAGGGACAAGATAAAACCCAGGAAAAACAACTAAAAGAAGTGGAGATAGGCAACCTTCCAGAAAAAGAATTCAGAATAATGATAGTGAAGATGATCCAGGACCTCGGAAAAAGAATGGGGGCCAAGATCGAGAAGATGCAAGGAATGTTTAACAAACACCTACAAGAATTAAAGAACAAACAAACAGAGATGAACAATACAATAACTGAAATGAAAACTACACTAGAAGGAATCAATAGCAGAATAACTGAGGCAGAAGAATGGATAAGTGACCTGGAAGACAGAATGGTAGAATTCACTGCTGTGGAACAGAATAAAGAAAAAAGAATGAAAAAAAATGAAGACAGCCTAAGGGACCTCTGGGACAACATTAAATGCCACAATATTCACATTATAGGGGTCCCAGAAGGAAAAGAGACAGAGAAAGGACCCGAGAAAATATTTGAAGAGATTATAATAGAAAACTTCCCTAACATGGGAAAAGAAATAACCACCAAAGTCCAGGAAGTGCAAAGAGTCCCATACAGGATAAACCCAAGGAGGAACACACCGAGACACATAGAAATCAAATTGACAAAGATTAAAGACAAAGAAAAATTATTGAAAGCAGCAAGGGAAAAATGACAAATAATATACAAGGGAACTACCATAAGGTTAAGAGCTGATTTCTCAGCAGAAACTCTACAAGCCAGAAGGGAAGGGCCTGATATACTTAAAGTGATGAAAGGGAAGAACCTACAAGCAAGATTAATCTACCCAGCAAGGATGTCATTCAGATTCGATGGAGAAACCAAAAGCTTTACAGACAAGCAAAGGCTAAGAGAATTCAGCACCACCAAAGCAGCTCTACAACAAATGATAAAGGAACTTCTCTAAGCGGTAAACACAAGAGAAGAAAAGGACTTACAAAAACAAACCTAAAGCAATTAAGAAAATGGTAATAGGAACATACATATCAATCATTACCTGAAACATGAATGGATTAGATGCTCCAACCAGAGACACAGCCTCACTGAAAGGATACAAAAACAAGACCCATATATATGCTGTCTCCAAGAGACCCATTTCAGACGTAGAGACACATGCAGACTGAAAGCAAGGGGATGGAAAAACATATTCCATGCAAATGGAAATCAAAAGAAAGCTGGAGTAGCAATTCTCATATCATACAAAATAGACTTTAAAATAAAGACTATTACAAGAGACAAAGAAGGACACTACATAATGATCAAGGGATCGATCCAAGAAGAAGATATAACAAATGTAACTATTTATGCACCCAACATAGGAGCACCTCAATACATAAGGCAACTGCTAACAGGTCTAAAACAGGAAATTGACAGTAGCACAATAATGGGGGGGGGACTTTAACACCTCACTTACACCAATGGACAGATCATCCAAAATATAAATAAATAAGGAAACAGAAGCTTTAAATGACACAATAGACCAAATAGATTTAATTGATATTTATAGGACATTCCATCCAAACACAGCAGATTACACTTTCTTCTCTAGGGTGCACTGAACATTCTCCAGGATACATAACATCTTGGGTCACAAATCAAGCCTCAGTAAAATTAAGAAAATTGAAATCATAACAAGCATCTTTTCTGACCACAAGGCTATGAGATTACAAATCAATAACAGGGGAAAAAACGTAAAAAACACAAAAACATGGAGGCTAAACCATACTTTACTAAATAATGAAGAGATCACTGAAGAAATCAAAGAGGAATTCAAAAAATACCTAGAGACAAATGACAATGAAAACATGATGATCCAAAACCTATGGGATTCAGCAAAAGCAGTTCTAAGAGGGAAGTTCATAGCAATATAAGCCTACCTCAAGAAACAAGAAAAATCCCAAAGAAACAATCTAAATTTACACCTAAAGGAACTAGAGAAAGAAGAACAAACAAAACCCAAAGTTAGCAGAAGGAAAGAAATCATAAAGATTAGAGCAGAAATAAATGAAATAGAAAAAAGAAAACAATAGCAAAGATCAATAAAACTAAAAGCTGGTTCTTTGAGAAGATAAACAAAATTGATAAACCATTAGCCAGACTCATCAAGAAAACGAGGGAGTCAAATCGGTAAAATTAGAAATGAAAAAGGAGAAGTTACAACAGACACCACAGAAATACAAAGCATCCTAAGAGACTACTACAAGCAACTCTATGCCCAAAAAAATGGAAAACCTGGAAGAAATGGACAAATTCTTAGAAATGCACAAGCTTCCAAGACTGAACCAGGAAGAAATAGAAAATATGAACAGTTCAATTACAAGCACTGAAATTGAAACTGTGATTTAAAATCTTCCAACAAACAAAAGCCCAGGACCAGACAGATTCACAGGCGAATTCTATCAAACATTTAGAGAAGAGCTAACACCTATCTTTCTCAAACTCTTCCAAAATACAGCAGAGGGAGGAACACTCCCAAATTCATTCTACGTGACCACCATCACCATGATACCAAACATGACAAAGATGTCCCAAAGAAAGAAAACTACAGGCCAATGTCACTGATGAACATAGATGAAAAAATCCCTCAGCAAAATACTAGCAAAGAGAATCCAACAAAACATTTAAAGGATCATACACCATGATAACGTGGGATTTATCCCAGGGAGGCAAGGATTCTTCAGTACATGCAAATCAATCAACGTGATACACCATATTAACAAATTGAAGAAGAAAAACCATATGATCATCTCAATAGATGCAGAAAAAGCTTTCCACAAAATTCAACACCCATTTATAATAAACACTCGCCAGAAAGTGGGCATAGATAGAACCTACCTCAACATAATAAAGGCCATATATGAGAAACCCACAGCAAACATTAGCAATGTTGAAAAACTGAAAGCATTTCCTCTAAGATCAGCAACAAGACAAGGATGTCCATTCTCACCACTATTATTCAACATAGTTTTGGAAGTCCAAACATGGCAATCAGAGAAGAAAAAGAGATAAAAGAACACAAATTGGACAAGAAGTAAAACATTCACTGTTCGCAGATGACATAATACTATACATAGAGAATCCTAAGGATGCCAACAGAAAACTACTAGAGCTAATCAATGAATTTGGTAAAATAGCAGGATACAAACTTAATGCACACAAATCTCTTGCATTCCTATACACTAATGATGAACAATCTGAAAGAGAAATTAAGGAAATGCTCCCATTTACCATTGTAACAAAAAGAATAAAATACCTAGGAATAAACCTACCTAGGGAGACAAAAGATCTGTATGCAGAAAACTATAAGACACTGATGAAAGAAGTTAAAGATGGTACCAACAGATGGAGAGATATACCATGTTCTTGGATTGGAAGAATCAACATTGTGAAATTGACTACACTCCCCAACGCAATCTAAGATTCAATGCAATTCCTATCAAATTACCAATGGCATTTTTTACAGAACTAGAGCAAAAAATCTTAAAGTTTGTATGGAGACACAAAAGACCCCGAATAGCCAAAGCAGTCTTGATAAAGAAAAACGGAGTTGGAGGAATCAGACTCCCTGAATTCAGAGTATACTACAAAGCTACAGTAATCAAGACAGTATGGTACAGGCACAAAAACAGAAATATAGGTCAATGGGACAGGATAGAAAGCCCAGAGACAAACCCACGCACACATGGTCACCTTATTTTTGATAAAGGAAGCCAGAATATACACTGGAGAAAAGGCAGCCTCTTCAATAAGTGGTGCTGGGAAATCCGGACAGCTACATGTAAAAGGATAAAATTAGAGCACTCCCTAACACCATACACAAAAATAAACTCAAAATGGATTAAAGACCTAAATGTAAGGTCAGACACTATAAAACTCTTTGAGGAAAATAGAGGCAAAACACTCTATGACATAAATCACAGCAAGATCATTTTTGACCCACCTCCTAGAGAAATGGAATTAAAAACAAATAAATGAATGGGACCAAATGAAACTTAAAAGCTTTTGCACAGCAAGGGAAAACATAAACAAGACGAAAAGACAAACCTCAAAATGGGAGAAAATATTTCCAAATGAAGCAACTGACAAAGGAATAATCTCCAAAATTTACAAGCAGCTCATGCAGCTCAATATCAAAAAAACAAACCACAGAATCCAAAAATGGGAAGAAGATATGAATAGACATTTCTCTAAAGAAGATGTACAGATTGCCAACAAACACATGAAAGGATGCTGAACATCACTAATCATTAGAGAAATGCAAATCAAAACTACAATGAGGTATCACCTCACACCAGTCAGAATGACCATCATCAAAAATCTACAAACAATAAATGCTGGAGAGGGTGTGGAGAAAAGGGAACCCTCTTGCACCGTTGGTGGGAATGTAAATTGATACAGCCACTATCAAGAAGAGTATAGAGGTTCCTCAAAAATCTAAAAATAGAACTACCATATGCCCCAGAATTTCCACTACTGGGTATATACCCTGAGAAAACCATAATTCAAAAAGAGACATGTACTGAAATGTTAATTGCAGCTCTATTTACAATATCCAGGACATAGAAGCAACCTAAGTGTCCATCGACAGATGAATGGATAAAGAAGATTTGGCTCATATATACAATGGAATATTACTCATCTATAAAAAGAAATGAAATTGAGTTGCTTGTAGTGAGGAGGATCACCTAGAGACTGTCATACAGTATGAAGTAAGTCAGAAAGAGAAAAACAAATACCATATTCTAACACATATATATGAAATCTAAAAAAAAAAAAAAGAAAGAAAAGCATGGTTCTGATGAACCTAGGGGCAGGACAGGAATAAAGTCGCAGAGGTAGAGAATGGACTTGAGGACACAGGGAGGGGGAAGGGTAAGCTGGGACGAAGTGAGAGAATGTCATGGACATATATACACTACCAAACGTAAAACAGATAGCTAGTGGGAAGCAGCCGCATAGCACAGGGAGATCAGCTAGGTGCTTTGTGACCACCTAGAGGGGTGGGAAAGGGAGGATGGGAGGGAGATGCAAGAGGGACGAAATATGGGGATATATGTATATGTGTAGACACTTCACTTTGTTATAAAGCAGAAAGTAACACACCATTGTAAAGCAATTATACTCAAAGATGTTTCAAAAAAATCCTTAAAAAGGCATGGATCTTCCCCAATACAGTTTACATGAATATTATAGGAAAGTCACTCCAGTGAAGTCAGAGGGTGAGAACATAAAGACTACAATAAAAGTGGGAGACTGTGAAAAAAAAAAAAAGAAGAAGCATGTACACAATATTCATTGCAGCACTATTTACAATAGCCAGGCCATGGAAGCAACCTAAGGGTCCGTCAACAGATGAATGGATAAAGAAAATGTGGTACATATATACAATAGAATATTACTCAGCCATAAAAAGGAAAGGAATTGAGTTATTTGTAGTGAGGTGGGTGGACCTAGAGTCTGTCATACAGTGTGAAGTAAGTCAGAAAGTGCAAGACAAATACTGTATGCTAACACATATATATGGAATCTAAAAAAAAAAAAAAACCATGGCTCTGATGAACCTAGGGGCAGGACAGGAATAATGACACAGAAGTAGAGAATGGACCTGAGGTCACAGGGAGGGGAAAGGGTAAGCTGGGACGAAGTGAGAGAGTGGCATGGACATATACACACTACCAAATGTAAAATAGATAGCTAGTGGCAAGCAGCCACATAGCACAAGGAGATCAGCTCGGTGCTTTGTGACCACCCAGAGGGGTGGGATAGGGAGAGTGGGAGGGAGACGCAAGAGGGAGGAGATTTGGTGATATATGTATATGTATAGCTGATTCACTTTGTTATAAGGCAGAATCTAACACACCATTGTAAAACAATTATACTCCAATAAAGATGTTAAAAGAAACAAAAAGATTGGAAATAATAAAAACAAAATCAGAAAATAATTAAGCAAGTATAATAAACAATAAAATTTCAATAAAACAAAAAATTGATTTATTAGAAATTAATAAAGTTATAAATTACTATACCAATTGACCTCAAAAAAAGTGAACACCCAAATTGCCAATATGAAAAATTGAAAAAGAGAAATTGACTCAGCTACTCTAAACATTAAAAGGTAAAGAATAAATGTCATGATAACTTTATCCTAAAAGTCAATTACTTTGATAAAATGCACAAAGTCTTTAAAAGGTACAAGTTACCAAACCTCACTCTTAAAAATATATAACCTGCATAGTACTATATCTATTAAAGAAATTGAATTTTAGTTTCTTTTAACAAAACAAAAACCTCTGAACAGAGAAAACCCCATGCTCAGATGGCTTCACTGATTAATTCTACCAAATATTTAAGGAAGAAATGACACCAACTCCATTGAAATTCTTCCAGAATATAGAAAGAAAGGGAACCTTCCAGGGTTATCTTCTGAGGCCAGAACTACCCTGATACTAAAGCTAGACATTAAGTTTACAAAACATAATAATATAGACTTATGATCCTCATAAACAGAGACTCAAAAATTCTCAACAAAATATGAGCAAATCAAAGTCAACAATGCAAAAAAGGGTAATACATCATGGCTAATTGAGGTTTATCCTGACAATGCAAGAATCAGTCATCATTTGAAAATCACTCTATATAATTCACCACATCAACAGACTAAAAGTGAAAAATATTTCTTTTCATATCTGTAGTGTAGTGTAGTATGGTAGGCAGAATTCTAAAATGGTTCCAAGGATTTCTAGTACACCTCCACATGTACAAGCCCTCCATAGTCCATTAAATGGTCAATTTGATGGATTTTACTCCCCTAATTTGGTTATGTTATATGGCACAGTTGATTTGAATAAAAGATTACCCAAGTGGGTTTGACTTAATCACAAGAACCCTTTAAAAATGGAGCATTTTCTCTGGCTGGTCCAAGAAGAGAAAGTCAGATATTCGCAGCATATGAAGGACTTGACACACTGTCACTGGCTTGAACGTAGAGTGGTATATATGGAAAGGACTTGAGAGTGACCTCTAGGAGCTGAAAGCAATCCCCAGCCTACAGCCAACAAGAAAATAGGAACCTCAGTCCTACAAGCTCAAGGGGCTGAAATCTGTCAATAACAAGAAAGAGCTGAGAAGTGACTTTTTCTTCAAATCCTCCAGATGAGAACTGAGTTGACTGACAAACTGATTTCAGGCTTTCAGGATTCTGAGCAGAGAACCTAGCTGCAGTGTGCCAGATTTCTGACCTACAGAACTGTGAACTAATAAATAGGTGTTGTTTTAAGTTGCTAAGTCTGTGGTAATTTGTTATGCAGCAATAGAAAACTAATGCAATGTAGAAAAAGTCTTCATCAAAACTGAACCATTAATGATTTTTTTAAAAAACACCCTCAGCAAGTTAGGAATAGGAGAAAACCACCTCAATCTGATGAAGGTCATCTAAAAAGAAAAAACTAGAGTTAACATCAAAGTTTATGATGAAAGACTGATACTTTCTCCCATACATCAGGGCAAATCCTCAACCAAACAGTCACTGGACACAAGGTCAATACCAAAAAAAAAAAACCAGTTAAATTTTGATATACTAGCAAGGAACAATTGAAAATGTACTGAAAACAATTGAAATTTATAAAACATTACCACTTATAATTACACCAAAAACATAAATTACTTAGGTATAAATATTTTAAAATATAGGTTCTGTATACTGAACACTACAACTACATAAAAAAATGGAAAGATATATTATGGTCACCAATTGGAATACTCAAAATTTTTAAGATATCAATTCATGCTACCCTGACTACATATTTAATGTAGTTCCAATAAAAATCCCAGCAAGATTTTCTGTAGAATTGGGCAAGCTTCTCCTAAAATTTATGTAGAAAGACAAAGAAACTAGAGTAGCCAACAGGGTTTTGAAAATATGAGAACCATCACTACCTGATTTCCAGAATTACTATAAAGCTATAGGAATCAAGACATCATGGTGTTAGAGAAAGCACAAACACAAAGATCAATGAAACAGAATACAGAGTCCAGAAATAGACCCACACAACTATGGTCAATTAATTTTCAACAAAGTTTCTTGTACAAAATGTAACTCAAAATGGATCATAAATCCAAAAGTAAACACAAAATTTCTAGAAGAAAGCACAGTAGAAATTCCTTGTGATCTCGGTTGCATAAAGATTGCTTAGATAATGACATCAAAGTGTGAGCCAAGGAATGCAAGGAATATAGGTCTAGAAGCTGGGAAAGGGAAGGAAACAGATTCTCCTCTAGAGCCTCTGAAGGGGCCACAGCCTTGCTCATACCTTGATTTCAGCCCAGTGAAACTTGCAATTTATGACCTCCAGAGCTGTGAAAGAATACATTTCTGTCATTTGAAGGCAACAAATTGTGGTAATTTGTTACAATAGCAGTAGGAGATGGATACATCCACTTTCACTAAACCACTTCAGGTCTATTGTAAAAGCTGTGCTTGGGTACTGACCTCAGAGGGTTAGCAAAGAGGTAAACTACGGGGAAATCCGGAAGTACAACCCTGGGGGTTTGCCCTTTGGAACCACTCCCTCTATTATCGCTATCAAAGCATTATCACTGTCCCCCAAATAAACAATAAACCAGGATGTTACATGCCCTTGGGCTGCAAAGGGCCTGAATATCCCCAGAAATCCAGGGGAAATATACAAAACCACACCCATAATTGCCAGCCTGCCTGAAGTAGCTTCCCATTGCTCCTGAGCTCGGCCATTACAGTCCCATCCCTATGAAACAAGTCAAATGCAGCTAGGAAGAGGATAAGTGAGTTTATGTAATCACGTTTGGGGAGCACCTTTTGATGTAATCACCTTTTGTGACAGAGAAAGAGTAGGAATAGAGAGGGCGGAGCTGAGTTGATCCTCAGCAGCTAAATACCAGTTTAGTTCAATATGTGGGGAGGGGTTATCATGGCTCACTTCTCCACTCAGCCTATCAGGATCCCTCCAACTGTCTCTTAATGTGTCATGCTTTAACAACTGCTTTCATGGGATTGGGGTCCTGCTTATAGTGAGGCAATGATAGTTATCCTAGGAAAACAACCCTGCATACTCTAGAGTTCACGTTAAACACCCAGCTTTGGGATTTTCCCGGTGATGTTGCTCCTTAAAATTTTAGTCAGTTGCCTGTGAGCTTATTTGAGGGAATTCAGTCCTACCCTTTGAATTGCTCAGTCTATGAAAAGGGACATCCAGAATGAGACCATCCACTTAAAGCTTTTTTTTTGTAATATTTCCTTTAGAAATGGTTCTCCCTTAGCTCTCAATTTAACATTATATGCCTTAGGATATAATGCCTTAGGATATGAATCAAAGCAATTAGCTGGGTGGTACTTTTAAAATTTGAGACCAGATTATATATGCATTGCTATATATTGCTTTTCCTTACAGAACATCACTGAGATTCTGCCAAGCCAACTAATATAGCTTTAACTCATTTTTAATGATGATATAATACCCTATAAGCACAATTTATTCCAATTTTCCTCACTTTTTAATCAAGAATTGGTGTTGACTTTTGTCAAAGACTTTTCAACTTATATAAAGATAAGTATATGATACTTTTATTTTGCTCTTCTAATAAGATAGTTTATATTAATAAATTATCTAATATTGAAACAAACTTGTATTCCTGGAATAAATTCATGGTCACAGTGAGGCTGGATTCTGTTAATACCCTATTTAGTATTTTTGCATCAGTATTCATGAATGCTATTAGTTTGCAGTTTTATTTTATTTTTTTGTACTACTTTTATCAGGTTTAGGTACAAATGTTGTTCTTGCTTTGTTAAAAGGATGAAGATTCCTTCCTTTTTTATACCTTCTATTTCTCTGTTAAGTTTTTCTAGCCTTCCATTTGTCTCAAGATTTTTCACACTTCCTACCTGGAGTGTGGTTATAATAGCTGCTTTAAAGTCTCTGATAATTTCAATATTCTGTGCCACCCCAGAGATGATAACTCTTCTTTTCCCTTGTGAGATGTTGAGATTATCCTTCAAGTAATTTTGGATTGAATCCTGGACATTTTTAATAGTATGTTATAAGATTCTAGGTCTTGTTTAAATCTTATGAAGAATGTTGATTTTTGTTTATGTTTTAACACAAGATTGACCCAATTAGTTTCAGGTGGCAAGTTTCTACTTGCATTCTGTGATGCTATGGACTGCAGTTTTCTGTCCTCCCAAATTTTATCTGTTGAAATCTTAATCACCAATGTGATGGTATCTGAAGGTGGGGCCTTTAGGAGGTGACTAGGCCACAAAAGTGGAGTCCTCATGAATAGAATTAATACCCTTATTAAAGACACCCCAGAGAGCTCTCTCACCCCCTTCTACCACATGAGGATACAAAGCGAGAGAGAAGATGGCCACCTATGAACAAGGAAACAGGCCCTCACCACACACCAAGTCTTCCAGCACCTTGATCTTGGACTTTCCAGCTTCCAGAACTGGGAGAAATAAACGTTTGTCATTTAAGCCACCCAGTCTATGCTATTTTTGTTATATCAGCCCATGAATGGACTATGATATGTGAGCTGTGCTTCCAATATAAATTTAACTTTCAAAGCCTTTGTAGTGCTATTCCAACCTGTCATGCATGTGTGCCATCCAACAGCTTTTCTAGGCTGTGGGTAGTGGTCTACCCCATAGTTTGGTGCTCAAAGCCTTTGGTAAGTTGCTTAAGGTCAGAAGCTCATACACAAATTTATGAGATGGTTTTATTGAGCTCTCTCATCTCCATTATCTCTGTGACTCTTTATGGTTATCAGGAGAACACTCCCCCCAACAATGGCCCTCTGACTAGAAAGCCAGGGCTTTAATTTCTCCCACTCTGCTATGAACTTCCCATCTACTACATCTGCCTCTGAGATCAAGCATCAAGAGAAAAGAGAAAAATTAAAAGCAACAGGGATTACCCCCATGTTGTTATTCTGGTCAAAGAGAAGGGTTTACCTCCCTTGGAGTTTTGTTGCCTGGCTAGACATTGCTACTATTGCTGTTACTGATGCCACAAAACTCCCTAGGAAATAGAGTGGGAGTTTATGGAAAAATAAACAGAGGATATCACCTACTGTTTCCGACCCATAGGGGTTCCCTTTCCTGCTCTTCAGACCAGAAACAGTAACCTTTCCTTCAGCCCTTTATTTCCACACCAGTGCACACTTTTAGGCTGTGTTTGAGTCCAGACTGGGAGATACTGAAGGAAAAAAATTGGAAACCCACCACCAGTCCAGTTATACTTTGAGTTCTGGTTTTCTTCCCCAATTGTAAGTGGCAGGCTTACTATTTATTTAAAGAGTCCTTAGATAACTGCTAGTTGCATTCAGTGGGAAAGAAAGGGTGAAGTGTGCTTACTCTTCCTTAGTTGGAATAAAAACCCTTTTCCTTCCTTTTCAACCTTCTGGGACAATTTATAGAGAATTTGACCTGACTGGTCTTTGAAATTTTCATCGAATTCCCTTGTGAAACCATGTGACCTGGTGCTTTCTGCTTTGATATCTTTTTCTATTTCCTGTATGAAAATTCAATGCTTAAGAATTATATCCCTAATGAAGTCAATTTTAATAATCCATATTTCCTTAGGAAATTATACATTTCATCTCAGTTTTCTAACTTATTTGCATAAATATATGTAGTCTTCTATAGTTTTTGAGGTAAAATTCACATAATATAAATTAATAATTTTAAAGTATATGATACAATAGCATATAGTATATTCACATTGTGCAACCATCACCTCTATCTAGTTCCACATATTCATTACCTCAAAAGAGACACCTTGAATTCATTTAGCAGTCACACTCCATTCCTTCTCCCACAGTTTCTGGTAACCACTAAACTGCTTTCTATATCTAAGGCTTTATCTTTTCTGGATGTCATATAAAAGGAATCATACAACATGTGACATTTTGTGTCTGTCATCTTTTACGTAGCAAAATGATTACAAGGTTCATACACCTTACGTCATATATCAGTACATCATTCATATTTATGACTGAATAATATTCCATTGAATGAATATAGCACATTTTGATGAACACTTGTGTTGTTTCCACCTTTTGGCTATTATAAATAGTGCTGTTATGAACCTACATGTACACGTTTCTGTTTGAACACCTGTTTTCAATTGTTTTGGGTATATACCTAGGTGTGGATTTGCTGGGTCATGTGATAATTCTACACTTAATTTTTTTAGGTCAACCATACTGTTTCCCACATCAGCTGTACCATTCTACATTTGCACTAGCTATGTATGAAACTTCCAATTTCTTACCATCCTTGCCAACAATTGTTATTTCTCATCATAGCAATCCTAGTAGATATGAGGTGATATCATTGAAGTTTTGGTTTGCATTTCCCTGATATCAGTGATGTTAAGCATCTTTTCATATGCTTGTTGGACATTTGTATATCTTCTTCAGAGAAATTTATATTGAAGTCATTTGCTCATTATTTATTTGTTTTTGTTGTTGAGTTGTTCTCATAATCCTTTTTATCTCTGTAAGGTTGGTAGTAATGTTCTAATTTTCATTTTATATTTTACTTTTTTTGTCTTCTTTTTCCCTAAAGGTTTATCAATTTTGTTCACCTTTTCAAAAAACAAACTTCCAGTTTCATCAATTTTCTCTATTGTTTTTCTGTTCTCTATTTTGTTTATCTTTGGTGTTATGTTTAGTATTTCCTTCCTTTTGTTAACTTTGGATTATTTTTCTCTTCTATTCCTAGTTCCTTAAGGTATAAAGTAAGGTTATTGATTTGACATCCTTTTTTAATGTAGACATTTGTCACTATAAAATTTCCTCTTATGATTGCTTTTGCTACATCGCATAAACTTTGGTATATTTTGGTATATTGTGTTTTTGTTTTTACTTCTATCTAAGTATTTTCTAATTTCTCTTATAATTTCCTAATGGTTAATTAAGACTGTGTTCTTTAATTTCCACATATTTGAAGATGGCAGAGTAGGAAGACCCGGAGCTCACCTCCTCCCAAAATTACTATTTTCAGAGAAAGTATTGATGAGAACGACCTGAAGATTAGCAGAAAAATCTTCTACAACTAAAGATATAAAGAAGGAATCACAAGGAAAAGGGTAGGAGGGACAGAGACACAATATACTCAAGACCTCAAGACCATACCACTGGGTAGGTGATCCACAGATGGGAGGATAATTACAATTGAAGAGGTTCTCCCAAAAGAGCAAGGGGTCTGACCTCCACATTGTACTCCTGAGCCCAGAGGTCCTGCACTGGGAAAATGAACCCGCAGAACTTTTGACTTTGAAGGTCAGTGGGGCTTAGTTTTGGGAGGACCAGAGGGCTGAAGAAAATAGAGATTCTGTACTTAAAGGGTATACACAAAATCTCACATGCTCTGAGACACAGTGCAAAAGCAGTAATTTGGAGGGAGCTTGGGTCAGACAAACTTCAGATCTTAGAGAGCCTTATGTAGAGGCAGGAGGCCACTAGGACTATTTCTGGAGACATAGACACTGGCAGTAGCCATTTTGAGGGACTCATTCTACCAGGAGGGAACAGCTGCTGGGAAAACCCCTTTTGGAATCCCTTCTCTAGCATATTAGGGCCAAGACCCAGCCATGGCAACCAGCCAATCAGCACCAGTTCTGGGATGCCCCAGGCCAAGCAGCTAGCCAGGTGGGGAAACAGCTCCAACCACCAGCAGACTGGCTGCTGTAGGAACCCCTGAGGTCCCAGCTGCCTCAGGACATGGCCCTATCCACTAGAGGGCTCAGGACCTGGCCCCTCCCACCAGTGACCTGACACTAGCCCCAGGATCCTGGGGCCCCACAGCCAGCCATTGGGACACAGCCCTGACCACCAGCAGGCTGACACCAGCTCTGGGGCCTAGCCTCACACACCAGTGGGTGGGCATCTGCCATGGGATGCCATGGGCCATAGTCCCTTTCATCATCAAGCCTATTTCAGCTCCAGGACACCAGGGCCCCACAGCCACAGACTCCAGGATGTGTTCTACCTATCAGCAGGTGAGCATTAGCCCTTGGACTGGCTTCACACACTAGAGGGCAGGCAGCAGCCCCTAGACTCCCTGGGCCCTGGCCTTGCCAACCCGTGGGCTGACACCAGGTCTGGAACCCCCTGTAGTAAGATCCTCAAGACTTATCTCCACCCACTAGTGGGCCAACACTAGTGCCAGAACATGGCCTCACCCACTGGTGGGTTGCTATCAGCCAAAGGACCCCCTGAGCTACGGCACCACACATCAGCAGGCAGACAACAGCCCCAGGAGCACCAAGGTCCCACAGGGAGCAGTGTCAGGACCAGGCACACCGACCAGTGGGCTAGCACTATCCCTAAGACCACCAGGGTTTCACAGCCAGCAGCCTTGTGACCCAGGCCTGCCAACCAGTTGGCTGACCCCAGAACAAGAACTCTCTAGGATGTGCAACCAGCTGTGCCAGGACACATCCCTGCCCAGCAGCAGCCAGCAGCCTCTGCACTAGGCAGAGCCTGGCAACCAACCAAACCATAGGTCAATAATGCCTACCAGTGCACCCACAATAGTCAACTCACCACAACAGAGGAGATAACACAGCTCAGCTAGAGGGCACCCCAAGAGCATATAGCTCTGGTAACCATAGGGGAGTGTGATGCTGGACCCCATAGGACATCTCCTACGTAAGGCCACTTCTCTAAGATTGGGGAATGGAACCAACTTATCAAATACGTAGAAATAAAAACAGAAAATTAGACAAAATGAGGTGACAAAATATGTTGCAAAAGAAAGAACAGGATAAAACCTCAGAAGAAAAACTATGTGAAGTGAAGATAAGCAATCTACCTGATAAACATTTCAAGGTAATGATCATAAAGATTCTCAGACAACTCAGGAGAAGAATGGACGAACACAGTGAGAAGTTAGGAAAGAGAAAATATAAAGAAAAACCAAACAGAGCTGAAGAATACAATAACTGAAATAAAACATACACTAGAAGGAGTCAACAGTGGGTTAGATGATGCAGAGGCATGGATTAGTGAACTGGAAGACAGAGTAGGGGAAAGCACTCATGCTGAACAGAAAAAAAAATTTAATAAGGACAGTTTAATAGAACTCTGGGAAAATTTCAAGTGTACTAAAATTCGCATTATAGGGGTTTCTGAAGGAAAAGACAGAAAGGAGCAGAAAATATATTTGAAGACATAATAGCTGAAAACATCTCTAATCTGAGAAAGGAAATAGACATCCAGGTTCAAGAAGCACAGAGTGTCCCAAATAAGATCAATCAAAAGAGGACCACACCAAGATACATTGTAATTTAAATGGCAAAAGTTAAAGAGAAAAAGAGAATATTAAAAGCAGCAAGGGAAAAGCAACTAGTTAGGTACAAGGGAACTCCCATAAGACTATGAGCTGACTTTTCAGCAGAAGCTCTGCAGGCCAGAAGAGTGGCATGATATATTCACTGTTGAAAGGATTTTGAAGGAGAGGTAAAGAGTTTCACAGAAAATCAAAAGCTAAACAAGTTAGGCAACACAAAACCAAATTTACAAGAAATGTTAAAGGGACTTCTCTAAGCAAAAAAAAAAAAAAAAAAAAAAAAGGAAAGGCCACAACTAGAAATATAAAAATTATGAAAGGAAAAATCTCACTAGTAAAGACAAACACACAGTAAAAGTAGTAGATCAACCACTTATAAAGCTAGCAGGAAGGTTAAAACACAAGAGTAGTAAAATTAACTATATCCACAATAAGTATATAAGAGATACACAAAACAAAAATATATAAAATACAACATAAAAAACATTAAAAGTAAGAGATAGGATGGTTAGAATGCATTTGAACTTAAAAGACCATCAATATAAAATTATTATTATTATTATATTTCTATTTATTAAATATACAATAATTCTATATATGAAAGGAACCAAAAAGAACTACAATAAAAAACAGAAAACAATTAACAGTATTATAGCATGTTTTACATTGAAAAAAGAGGCCCATTCTAAGCTGTCTTTAAAAGTTTTGCAACATTATATAATTAAAAAATAAAATATTATTAACATCAATAAACTTTTTTCTTATAAAAAACAATTAACAAAATGGCAATAAGTATATAACTGTCAATAATTACTTTAAATGTAAATGGAATAAATGTTCCAATCAAAACATATACAATGGATATAGAGGACCTACAAGATGGCGGAGGAGTAAGACATGGAGATCACCTTCCTCCCCACAAATACATCAAAAATATATCTACATGTTGAACAATTCTTACAGAACACCTACTGAATGCTGGCGGAAGACCTCAGACTTCCCAAAAGGCAAGAAACTCCCCACGTAACTGGTGAGGGCAAAAAAAAAAAAAAAGAAAGAAAAGAATAGGGATGGACCCTGCACCTCTGGGAGGGAGCTGTGAAGGAGGAAAAGTGCCCATACACTAGGAAGCCCCTTCACTGGAAGAGACAGGGTGTGAGCGGGGGCGGGGGAAGCTTCGGAGCCACAGAGGAGAGCGCAGCAACTGAGGTGCAGAGGGCAAAGTGGAGAGATTCCCACACAGGGGATCAGTGCCGACCAGCACTCAGCAGCCTGAGAGACTTGTCAGCTCACCTGCCAGGGTGGGTGGGGGCTGGGACCTGAGGGTCGGGCTTTGGAGGTCAGATCCCAGGGAGAGGACTAGGGTTGGCTGCGTGAACACAGTCTGAAGGGGACTAGTGCACCACACCCAACTGGAAGGGAGTATGGGGAAAAGTCTGGAACTGCCTAAGAGTCAAGAGACCATTGTCTTGAAGTGCGCAAGTAGAGGAGATTCAGAACACCACCTAAAGAAGCATCAGAGACGGATGTGAGCTGCGGCTATCAGCACGGACACAAGAAACGGGCATGAAATGCTAATGCTGCTACTGCAGCCGCCAAGAATCCTGTGTGCAAGCACAGATCACTATCCACAGATCCCTTTCCGGGAGCCTGTGCAGCCCGCCACTGCCAGGGTCCCATAATCCAGGGACAACTAACTGGGAGAACACAGGGCACACCTCAGGCTGTTGCAAAATCACACCAGCCTCTGCCACCGCAGGCTCACCCCACATTCCATACTCCTCCCTCCCCCCAGCCTGAGTGAGTCAGAGCCCCCTAATCAGCCGCTCCTTTAACCCCCTCGCTTCAGGGTGAAGAACAGACGCCAGAGGGCGACCTACAGGCAGAGATGGGGCCAAATCCAAAGGTGACCTCCAGGAGCTGTGCAAACAAAGAAGAGAAAAGGAAATTTCTCCCAGCAGCCTCAGGAGCAGCAGATTAAATCTCCACAATCAACTTGATGTACACCGCATCGGCGGAATACCTGAATAGACAACAAATCATCCCAAAATTGAGGTGGTGGACATTGGGAGCAACGGTAGGCTTGGGGTTTGCTGTATGTGACTGACTAGTTTCTGATTTTTAAGTTTATCTTAGTATAGTTTATAGAACATATTATCATTGGTGGATTTCTTTATTGCTTTGGTTGCTCTTTTCTTTTTTTTACCTATTTTTTAATTTTAAAAATATTTTTTAATTTTTTATTTTAATAACTTTATTTTTTTTCTATTTTTTTCTCCCTTTTCTTCTGAGCTGTGTGGCTGACAGGGTCTTGGTGCTCCAGCTGGGTGTCAAGCCTGAGCCTCTGAGGGGGGAGAGCCAAGTTCAGGACATTGGTCCACCAGTGACCTCCCAGCCCCATGTAATATCAATCACAGAGAGCTCTCCCAGAGATCACTGTCTCAACACTAAGGCCCACTTCAACTCAACAACCAGCAAGCTCCAGTGCTGGACACCCCATGACAAACAACTAGCAAAACAGGAACACAACCCCACCCATTAGCAGAGAGACTGCCTAAAATCATAATAAGTTCACAGACACCACAAAACACACCACCAGACGTGGTCCTTAACACCAGAAAGACAAGATCCAGCTTCATCCACCAGAATACAGGCATGAGCCCCCTCCACCAGGAAGCCTACACAACCCACTGAACTAAACTTACCCACTGGGGGCAGACACCAAAGACAACCAGGACTTTGAACCTGAAGCCAGAAAAAAGGAGACCCCAAACACAGTAACTTAAGAAAAATGAAAAGACTGAGAATTAAACAGCAGATGAAAGACCAAAGTAAAAACCCACCAGACCAAACAAATGAGTAGGAAACAAGGGGTCTACCGGAAAAAGAATTCAGAGTAATGATAGTAAAGATGATCCAAAATCTTGGAAATAGAATGGAGAAAATACAAGAAACGTTTAACAAGGACCCAGAAGAACTAAAGAGCAAACAAACAATGATGAACTGCACAATAAATGAAATTTAAAATTCTCTAGAAGGAATCAATAGAAGAATAACTAAGACATAAGAACGGAAGAGAGACGTGGAAGATAAAATAAATGGAAATGTGGATTAAATGTCTCTGTGGAAATGACTACCACAGAGAAGAATAAAGAAAAAAGAATGAAAAGAATTGAGGATAGTCTCAGAGACTTCTGGGACAACATTAAACTCGCAAATATTAGAATTACAGGGATCCCAGAAGAAGAAGAGAAAACAAAAGGGACTGAGAAAATATTTGAAGAGTTTATAGATGAAAACCGCCCTGATATGGGAAAGGAAATAGTCAGTCAAGTCTAGGAAGTACAGAAAGTCCCATACAGGCTAAACCAAAGGAGAAACATGCCAAGACACATATTAATCAAACTATGAAAAATAAAATACACAGAACAAATATTAAAAGCATCAAGGGAAAAGCAACAAAAAACATACAGGGGAATTCCCATAAGGTTAACAGCTGATCTTTCAGCAAAAACGCTGGAAGCCAGAAGGGAGGGGCAGGACATATTTAAAGTGAAAAAGGGAGAAACATACAACCAAGATTGTACTAACCGGCAAGGATCTCATTCAGATTGGACAGAGAAATGAAAATCTTTACAGACAAGCAAAAGCTAAGAGAATTCAGCACCACCAAACCAGCTTTACAACAAATGCTAAAGGAACTTCTCTAGGCAGGAAACACAAGAGAAGGAAAAGACCTGCAATAACAAAGCCAAAACAATTAGGAACATGGTAATAGGAATATACATATCAAAAATTACCTTATCACAATTTGTATGGAAACACAAAAGACCCCGAATAGCCAAAGCAATCTTGAGAACAAAATATGGAGCTGGAGGAATCAGGCTCCCTGACTTCAGACTATACTACAAAGCTACAGTAATCAAGACAGAATGGTACTGGCACAAAAACAGAAATATAGATCAATGGAACAGGATAGAAAGCCCAGAGATAAACCCACACATATATGGTCACCTTATCTTTGCTAAAGGAGGCAAGAATATACAGTGGAGAAAAGACAGCCTCTTCAATAAGTGGTGCTGGGAAAACTGGACAGGTACATGTAAAAGTATGAAATTTGAACAGTCCCTAACACCATACACAAAAATAAACTCAAAATGGATTAAAGACCTAAATGTAAGGCCAGACACTAGAAAACACTTGAGGAAAACATAGGCAGAACACTCTATGAAATAAATCACAGCAAGATCCTTTTTGACCCACCTCCTAGAGAAATGGAAATAAAAACAGAAGTAAACAAATGGGACCTAATGAAACTTAAAAGCTTTTGCACAGCAAAGGAAACTATAAACAAGACAAAAAGACAACCCTCAGAATGGGAGAAAATATTTGGAAATGAAGCAACTGACAAAGGATTAATTTCCAAAAATTTACAAGCATCTCATGCAGCTCAGTAACAAAAAGCAAACAACCCAATCCAAAAATGGGCAGAAGACTTAAATAGATATTTCTCTAAAGAAGATACACAGATTGCAAACAAACACATAAAAGAATGCTCAACATCATTAATCATTAGAGAAATGCAAATCAAAACTACAATGAGATATCATCTCACACTGGTCAGAATGGCCATCATCAAAAAATCTAGAAACAATAAATGCTGGACAGGGTGTGGAGAAAAGGGAACCCTCATACACTGTTGGTGGGAATGTAAATTGATACAGCCACTATGGAGAACAGTATGGAGGTTCCTTAAAAAACTACAAATAGAACTACCATACAACCCAGCAATCCCACCACTGGGCATATACCCTGAGAAAACCATAATTCAAAAAGAATCATGTACCAAAATGTTCATTGCAGCCCTATTTACCATAGCCAGGACATGGAAGCAACCTAAGTGTCCATCAACAGATGAATGGATAAAGAAGATGTGGCATATATACACAATGGAATATTACTCAGCCATCAAAAGAAAGGAAGTTGAGTTATTTGTAGTGAGGTGGATGGACCTAGAGTCTGTCATACAGAGTGAAGTAAGTCAGAAAGAGAAAAACAAATACAGTATGCTAATACATATATATGGAATGTAAGAGAAAAAAAAGGTCATGAAGTAAATAGGGGTAAGACAGGAATAAAGACACAGACCTACTAGAGCATGGAATTGGGGATATGGGGAAGGGTAAGGGTAAGCTGTGCCAAAGTGAGAGAGTGGCATGGACATATATACACTACCAAATGTAAAATAGATAGCTAGTGGGAAGCAGCCACAAAGCACAGGGAGATCAGCTAGGTGGTTTGTGACCACCTAGAGGGGTGGGATAGGGAGGGTGGGAGGTAGGGAGATGCAAGAGGGAAGAGATATGGGAACATATGTATATGTATAACTGATTCACTTCGTTATAAAGCAGAACTAACACACCATTGTAAAGAAATTATACTCCAATAAAGATTTTTTTAAAAAATCATGTGACGTGATGGAGGTGTTAGCTAATACTATGATGGTAATTATTTTGCAATATAAGTATAGCAAATCAAAACACTGTAAACTTTAAACTTAAACAATATTATATGCCACTTTTATCTAATACAGCTAGGGAAAAACAAAAAAAATTACCTTAAATGTAAATGGACTAAATGCTCCAATCAAAAGACATACACTCACTGAATGGATACAAAAACAAGACCCATATATATGCTGTCTACAAGAGACCCACTCCTGACCTAGGGACACATACAGACTGAAAGTGAGGGGATGGAAAAGATATTCCATTCAAATGGAAATCAAAAGAAAGCTGGGGTAGCAATTCTCATATTGGACAAAATAGACTTTAAAATAAAGACTATTACAAGAGAAAAAGAATGACACTATATAATGATCAAGGGATCAATACAAGAAGAAGATATAACAATTGTAAATATTTATACACGCTACATAGGAGCACCTCAATACATGAGGCAAATGCTACCAGCCATAAAAGGACAACTCGACAGTAACACAACTTCAAAACCCCACTTTCACCAATGGACAAATTATCCAAAATGAAAATCAATAAGGAAACACAAGCTTTAAATGATATATTAAGCAAGACTGACTTATTTGATATTTATAGGACATTCCATCCAAAAACAACAAAACACACTTTTTTCTCAAGTGTTCATGGAACATTCTCCAGGATAGATCATATCTTGGGTCACAAATCAAGCCCTGGTAAATTTAACAAAATTGAAATTATACTAAGTATCTTTTCCAACCATAACGCTATGAGAATAGATATCAATGACAGGAAAAAAAACCTAAAAAATACAAACACATGAAGGCTAAACAGTACACTACTAAATAACCAAGAGATCATTGAAGAAATCAAAGATGAAGTCAAAAATTACCTAGAGACAAATGACAATGAAAACACGATGACCCAAAACTTATGGGATGCTGCAAAAGCAGTTCTGAAAGGGAAGTTTATAGCAATAAATCCTACCTCAAAAAAAAGAAATATCTCAAATAAACAACATAACCTTACACCTAAAGCAATTAGAGAAAGAATAACAAAATAAACCCAAAATTAGCAGAAGGAAAGATCATAAAAATCAGATCAGAAATAAATGAAAAATAAATGAAGGAAGCAATAACAAAGAGCAATAAAACTAAAAGCTAGTTCTTTGAGAAGATAAGCAAAATTGATAAACCATTAGCCAGACTCATCAAGAAAAAGAGGGAGAAGACTCAAATCAACAGAATTAGAAATGAAAAGGGAGAAGTAACAACTGACACTGCAGAAATACAAAGGATCATGAGAGATTACTAAAGGCAAGTATACATCAATAAAATGGACAACCTGGAAGAAATGGACAAATTCTTAGAAAAGCACAACCTTCTGAAACTGAACCAGGAAGATATAGAAAATATAAATAGACCAATCACAAGCACTGAAATTGAGACTGTGATTAAAAATCTTCCAACAAAGAAAAGCCCAGGACCAGATGGCTTCACAGGCAAATTCTATCAAACATTTAGAGAAGAGCTAACACCTATCCTTCTCAAACTCTTCCAAAATATAACAGAGGGAGGAGCACTCCCAAGCTCCTTCTACTAAGCCAACATCACCTTGATACCAAAACCAGACAAAGTCATCACAAAAACAGAAAACTACAGTCCAGTATCACTGATGAACATAGATGCAAAAATCCTCAACAAAATACTAGCAACAGAATCCAACAGCCCATTAAAATGATCTTACTCCATGATCAAGTGGGGTTTATCCCAGGAATGCAAGGATTATTCAATATACACAAGTCAATCCATGTGATAATAACAAATTGAATGATAAAAACTATATGATACTCTCAAAAGATGCAGAAATAGCTTTTGACAAAATTCAACACCCACTTATGATAAAAGCTCTCCAGGAAGAAGGAACAGAGGAAACTCACCTCAAGATGATAAAGGCCATATATGACAAACCCACAGCCCACATCGTTCTCAATGTTGAAAAACTGAAACCTTTTCCTCTAAGATCAGGAAAATCCAAGGTTGCCCAGTCTCATCATCACTATTATTCAACATAATTTTGGAAGTTTTAGCTACAGTGATCAGAGAAGAAAAAGAAATAAATGGCATCCAAATCGGAAAAGAAGTAAAATTGTCACTGTTTGCAGGTGACATGTTACTATACATAGAGAATCCTAAAGGGCCTACCAGAAAACTACTAGGGCTAATCAATGAATTTGGTAAAGTAGCAGAATACAAAATTAATGTGCAGAAATACTTTCCATTCCTATACACTAATGATGAACAATCTGAAAGAGAAATTAAGGAAACACTCCCATTTACCACTGCAACAAAAAGAATAAAATACTTAGGAATAAAAGCTACCTCAGGAGACAAAACACCTGTATGCAGAGAGTCCCATACAGAAAAAATCCAAGGACAAATACGCCAAGACACATATTAATCAACCCGTCAAAAATTAAACACAAAGAAATCATATTAAAAGCAGCAAGGGAAAAACAACAAATAACACACAAGGGAATCCCCATCAGGTTAACAGCTGATCTCTCAGCAGAAACTCTACAAGCCAGAAGGGAGTGGCAGGACATAATTAAAGTGATGAAGGAGAAAAACCTGCAACCAAGATTACTCTACCCAGCAAGGATCTCATTCAGATTCGATGGAGAAATTAAAACCTTTACAGACAAGCAAAAGCTGAGAGAGTTCAGCACCACCAAACCAGCTTTACAACAAATGCTAAAGGAACTTCTCTAGGCAAGAAACACAATAGAAGGAGTATACCTACAATAACGAACCCAAAGCAATTAAGGAAATGGGACTAGGAACATACATATCAATAATTACCTTAAATGTAAATGGACTAAATGCTCCCACCAAAAGACACAGAGTGGCTGAATGGATACAAAAACAAGACCCATATATATACTGTCTACAAGACACCCACTTCAGACCTAGAGACACATACAGACTGAAAGTAAGGGGATGGAAAAAGATATTCCATGCAAATGGAAATCAAAAGAAAGCTGGAGTAGCAATTCTCATATCAGACAAAATAGACTTTAAAATAAAGACGACTAGAAGAGACAAAGAAGGACACTACATAATGATCAAGGGATCGATCCAAGAAGAAGATATAACAATTGTAAATATTTATGCACCCAACATAGGAGCACCTCAATACATAAGGCAAATACTAACAGCCATAAAAGGGGAAATCGACAGGAACACACTCATAGTAGGGGACTTGAACACCCCACTTTCACCAATGGACAGATCATCCAAAATGGAAATAAATAAGGAAACACAAGCTTTAAATGATACATTAAACGAGATGGACTTAGTTGATATTTATAGGACATTCCATCCAAAAACAACAGAATACACATTTTTCTCAAGTGCTCATGGAACATTCTCCAGGATAGATCATATCTTGGGTCACAAATCAAGCCTTGGTAAATTTAAGAAAATTGAAATTGTATCAAGTATCTTTTCTGACCACTATGCTATGAGACTAGACATCAATTACAGGAAAAAATCTGTAAAAAATACAAACACATGGAGGCTAAACAATACACTACTCAATAATGAAGTGATCACTGAAGAAATCAAAGAGGAAATTAAAAAATACCTAGAAACAAATGACAATGGAGACACGACCACCCAAAACCTATGGGACGCAGCAAAAGCAGTTCTAAGGGGGAAGTTTATAGCAATACAATCCCACCATAAGAAACAGGAAACATCTCGAGTAAACAACCTGACCCTGCACCTAAAGCAATTAGAGAAAGAAGAACAAAAAACCCCCAAAGTTAGCAGAAGGAAAGAAATCATAAAGATCAGATCAGAAATAAATGAAAAAGAAATGAAGGAAACGATAGCAAAGATCAGCCAAACTAAAAGCTGGTTCTTTGAGAAGATAAACAAAATTGATAAACCATTAGCCAGACTCATCAAGAAAAGAAGGGAGAAGACTCAAATCAATAGAATTAGAAATGAAAAGGGAGAAGTAACAACTGACACTGCAGAAATACAAAAGATCATGAGAGATTACTACAAGCAAATCTATGCCAATAAAATGGACAACCTGGAAGAAATGGACAAATTCTTAGAAATGCACAACCTGCCAAGACTGACTCAGGAAGAAATAGAAAATATGAATAGACCAATCACAAGCACTGAAATTGAAACTGTGATTAAAAATCTTCCATCAAACAAAAGCCCAGGACCAGATGGCTTCACAGGCGAATTCTATCAAACATTTAGAGAAGAGCTAACACCCATCCTTCTCAAACTCTTCAAAAATAAAGCAGAGGGAGGAACACTCCCAAACTCATTCTACGAGGCCACCATCACCTTGATACCAAAACCAGACAAGGATGTCACAAAGAAAGAAAACTACAGGCCAATATCACTGATGAACATAGATGCAAAAATCCTCAACAAAACACTAGCAAACAGAATCCAACAGCACATTAAAAGGATCATACACCATGATCAAGTGGGGTTTATTCCAGGAATGCAAGGATTCTTCAATATACGCAAATCAATCAATGTGATACACCATATTAACAAGTTGAAGGAGAAAATCCATATGATCATCTCAATAGATGCAGAGAAAGCTTTCGACAAAATTCAACACCCATTTATGATAAAAACCCTGCAGAAAGTAGGCACAGAGGGAACTTTCCTGAACATAATGAAGGGCATATATGACAAACCCACAGCCAACATTGTCATCAATGGTGAAAAACTGAAACCATTTCCACTAAGATCAGGAACAAGACAAGGCTGCCCACTCTCACCACTCTTATTCAACTTAGTTTTGGAAGTTTTAGCCACAGCAATCAGAGAAGAAAAGGAAATAAAAGGAATCCAAATTGGAAAAGAAGAAGTAAAGCTGTCACTGTTTGCAGATGACATGATACTATACATAGAGAATCCTAAAGATGCTACCAGAAAACTACTAGAGCTAATCAATGAATTTGGTAAAGTAGCAGGATACAAAATTATTGCACAGAAATCTCTGGCATTCCTGTACACTAATGATGAAAAATCTGAAAATGAAATCTAGAAAACACTCCCATTTACCATTGCAACAAAAAGAATAAAATATCTAGGAATAAACCTACCTAAGGAGACAAAAGACCTGTATGCAGAAAATTATAAGACACTGATGAAAGAAATTAAAGATGATACAAATAGGTGGAGAGATATACCATGCTCCTGGATTGGAAGAATCAATATTGTGAAAATGACTCTACTAAAAGCAATCTACAGATTCAATGCAATCCCTATCAAACAACCACTGGCATTATTCACAGAACTAGAACAAAAAATTTCAAAATTTGTTTGGAAAAACAAAAGACCCCGAATAGCCAAAGCAATCTTGAGAATGAAAAACGGAGCTGGAGGAATCAGGCTCCCTGACTTCAGACTTTATTACAAAGCTACAGTAATCAAGACAGTGTGGTACTGGCACAAAAACAGAAAGATAGATAAATGGAACAGGATAGAAAGCCCAGAGATAAACCCACGCACATATGGTCAAGTTATCTTTGATAAAGGAGGCAGGAATGTACAGTGGAGAAAGGACAGCCTCTTCAATAAGTGGTGCTGGGAAAACTGGACAGGGACATGTAAAAGTATGAGATTAGATCATTCCCTAACACCATACACAAAAAGAAGCTCAAAATGGATTAAAGACCTAAATGTAAGGCCAGAAACTATCAAACTCTTAGAGGAAAACATAGGCAGAACAGTCTATGACATAAATCACAGCAAGATCCTTTTGGACCCACCTCCTAGAGAAGTGGAAATAAAAACAAAGATAAACAAATGGGACCTAATGAAACTTCAAAGCTTTTGCACAGCAAAGGAAACCATAAACAAGACCAAAAGACAACCCTCAGAATGGGAGAAAATATTTGTAAATGAAGCAACTGACAAAGGATTAATCTCCAAAATTTATAAACAGCTCATGCAGCTCAATAGCAAAAAAACAAACAACCCAATCCAAATATGGGCTGAAGACTTAAATATGCATTTCTCCAAAGAAGATATACAGACTGCCAACAAACACATGAAAGAATGCTCAACATCATTAATCATTAGAGAAATGCAAATCAAAACTACAATGAGATATCATCTCACACCAGTCAGAATGGCCATCATCAAGAAATCTAGAAACAATAAATGCTGGAGAGGGTGTGGAGAAAAGGGAACACTCTTGCACTGCTGGTGGGAATGTGAATTGGTACAGCCGCTATGGAGAACGGTATGGAGGTTCCTTAAAAAACTAAAAATAGAACTACCATATGACCCAGCAATCCCACTACTAGGCATATACCCTGAGAAAACCATAATTCAAAAAGAGACATGTACCAAAATGTTCATTGCAGCTCTATTCACAATAGCCCGGAGCTGGAAACAACCTAAGTGTCCATCATCGGATGAATGGATAAAGAAGATGTGGCACATATATAGAATGGAATATTACTCAGCCATAAAAAGAAACGAAACTGAGCTATTTGTAATGAGGTGGATAGACCTAGAGTCTGTCATACAGAGTGAAGTAAGTCAGAAAGAGAAAGACAAATACTGTATGCTAACACATATATATGGAATTTAAAAAAAATGTCATGAAGAACCTAGGGGTCAAACGGGAATAAAGACACAGACCTACTTGAGAATGGACTTGAGGATATGGGGAGGGGGAAGGGTAAGCTGTGACAAAGCGAAAGAGAGGCATGGACATATATACACTACCAAACGTAAGGTAGATAGATAGTGGGAAGCAGCTGCAGAGCACAGGGAGATCAGCTCGGTGCTTTGTGACCGCCTGGAGGGGTGGGATGGGGAGGGTGGGAGGGAGGGAGATGCATGGGGGAATGGATGTGGGAACAGATGTATATGTATGACTGATTCACTTTGTTATAAAGCAGAAACTAATAATAATAATAATAAAGACCTGTATGCAGAAAATTATAAGACACTGATGAAAGAAATTAAAGATGATACCAACAGATGGAGAGATATACCATGTTCTTGGATTGGAAGAATCAGCATTGTGAAAATGACTATAATACCCAAAGCAATCTACAGCTTCAGTGCAACCCCTGTCAAACTACCAATGGCATTGTCCACAGAACTAGAACAAAAATATTTCACAATTTATATGGAAATACAAAAGACGCAGAATACCTAAAGCAATCTGGAGAAAGAAAAATGGAGCTGGGGGGGATCAGACTCCCTGACTTCAAACTATACCACAAAGCTATAGTAATCAAGTCAGTATGGTACTGTCACAAAAACAGAACTATAGACCAATGGAACAAGATAGAAAACCCAGAGATAAACCCACACACATATGGTCACCTTATCTTTGATAAAGAAGACAAAAATATACAATGGAGAAAGACAGCCTCTTCAGTATGTGGTGCTGGGAAAACTGGACAGCTACATGTAAAAGAATGAAATTAAAACACTCCCTAATGCTATACACAAAAGTAAACTCAAAATGGATTAAAGACCTAAATGTAAGGCCAGACACTAGAAAACTCTTGAGGAAAACATAGGCAGAACACTCTATGACATAAATCACAGCAAGATCCTTTTTGACCCACCTCCTAGAGAAATGGAAATAAAAACAAAAAATAAACAAATGGGACCTAATGAAACTTAAAAGCTTTTGCACAACAAAGGAAACCATAAACAAGGTGAAAAGACAACCCTCAGAATGGGGAAAATATTTGCAAATGAAGTAACTGACAAAGGACTAATATGCAAAATATACAAGCAACTCATGCAGCTCAATATCAAAAAAACCCAAACAACCCAATCCAAAAATGGGCAGAAGAACTAAATAGACATTTCTCCAAAGAGGATATACTGATTGGCAACAAACACATGAAAGAATGCTCAACATCCCTAATCATTACAGAAATGCAAATCAAGACTAAAATGAGGTATCACCTCACACCGGTCAGAATGGCTGTCATCAAAAAATCTACAAACAATAAATGCTGGAGAGAGTGTGCAGAAAACGGAACCCTCTTGCTCTGTTGGTGGGAATGTGAATTGGTACAGTCACTATGGAGAACAGTATGGAGTTTCCTTAAAAAACTAAAAATAGAACTACCATATGACCCAGCAATCCCACTCCTGGGCATATACCCTGAGAAAACCATAATTCAAAAAGAGACATGTACCAAAATGTTTATTTCAGTACTACTTACAATATCCAGGACATGGAAGCAATTTAAGTGTCCATCGACAGATGAATGGATAAAGAAGATGTGGCACATATATACAATCGAATATTAGCCATAGAAAGAAATGAAATTAAGTTATGTGTAATGAGGTGGGTGGTCCTAGAGTCTGTCTTACAAAGTGAAATAAGTCAGAAAGAGAAAAACAAATACCATATGCTAACACATGTATATGGAATGTAAAAAAAAGGTTCTTGTGAACCTAGGGGCAGGACAGGATTAAAGTTGCAGGCATAGAGAATGGACTTGAAGACACGGGGAGGGGGAAGTGTAAGGTGGGACAAAGTGAGAGAGTAGCATTGACATATATACCACATATTCTTAAGCCAATCATCTGTGGATGGACACTGGGTTGCTTCCATGTCTTGACTATTGTAAGTAGTGCTCATATGAACATTGGGATGCATGTATCTTTTCAAATTAGAGTTTTTGTTATTTCTGGTTACATACACAGGAGTAGAAATGCTGGATCATATGGTAGCTCTATTTTCAGTTTGTTTTTTTTTTTGCGGTACGCGGGCCTCTCATTGTTGTGGCCTCTCCCTGTTGTGGCCTCTCCCATTGCGGAGCACAGGCTCCGGACGCACAGGCTCAGCGGCCATGGCTCACGGGCCCAGCCGCTCCGCGGCACGTGGGGTCCTCCCGGACCAGGGCACGAACCCGCGTCCCCTGCATCGGCAGGCAGACTCTCAACCACTGCGCCACCAGGGAAGCCCTATTTTCAGTTTTTTTAAGGAACCTCCATACAATTTTCCAAAGTAGCTGCACCAATGTACATTACCACCAAGAGTTTAGAGGGGTTTCCTTTTCTCCATATGCTCTCCAGCATTTACTATTTGTAGATGTTTTAATGATGGCCATTCTGCCTGTTGTGAGGTGATACCTCATTGTGGTTTCGATTTGCAGTTCTCTAATAATTAGCGATGTTGAGCATCTTTTCAGTTGCCTGTTAGCCACCTGTATGTCTCCTTTGGAAAACTGTCTATGTAGGTCTTCTGCTCATTTTTTATTGTTCTGTTTGTGGGGTTTTTTTTTTTTGGTATTGAATTGTATGAGCAGTTTTATATTTTGGATATTAACCCAATATCAGTGATATCATTTCCAAATATTTTCTCCCATTCCATGCATTGTCTTTTCATTTTGTTGATGGTTTCCTTTGTTGTGCAAAAGCTTTTAAGTTTAATTAGGTCCCATTTGATTACTTTTGTTTTTATTTCTTTGCCTTGGGAGACAGATCTAAGAAAATATTGTTACAATTTATGTTAGAGAAGGATTTATCTATGTTCCCTTCCAAGAGTTTTATGGTGTCAGGACTTACATTTAGGTCTTTACACCATTTTGAATTTATTTTTGTATGATGTGAGGGAGTGTTCTAATTTCATTAATTTACATGACTTACATGTCTACCTTTCCCAACACCACTTGTTGAAGAGATGGTCTTCTCTACATTGTGCATTCTTGCCTACTTTGTTGTAGATTAATTGACCATAGTTACGTGGGGTTATTTCTGAGCTCTCTATTCTGTTGCATTGATCTATATTTCTGCTTTTGTGCCTATTCCATGCTGCTTTGATTATGGTTCCTTTGTAGTATCGTCTGAAGCCTGGAAGACTTATGACTCCAGCTTTGTTTGTTTCTTGTTGTAATTGTTTTGGTAATTCTAGGTCATTTGTGGTTCTATATAAATTTTAGGATGATTTCCTCTAGGTATGTGAAAAATGTCATGGGTATTTTGATTAAGATTACATTAGATTTGTAGATTGCTTTGGGTAGTATGACCATTTTAACATTATTAATTCTTCCAATCCAAGAGCATGGGATATCATTCCATTTCTTTGGGTTATATTCAGTTTCATTTATCAATGTTTTATAGTTTTCAGAGTATAGTTCTTTCACTTCATGCTTAAGTTTATTCCCAGATATTTTATTTTTTGACATGATTTTAAACAAGATTTTCTAAACTTTCTCTGTCTGATATTTCATTGTTAGTATAAAGAAATCCAACAGATCTCTGTATATTAATCTTGTATCCTCCTACCTTGCTTAATTCATTTGTTAGTTCTAATAGTTTTTGTGTGGAGACATTAGGGTTCTCTATATAGAGTATCATGTGATCTGCAGACAGTGACAGTTATACATCTTCCCTTCCAATTTGGATATTTTTATTTCTTTTTCTGGTCTGACAGCTGGGGCTAGAACTTAAATACTATGTTGAATAGAAGTTGTGAGAGTGGACATCCTTGACTTGTTCCTGAATTTAGTGGGAACGCTTTCAGCTTTTCACCATTGAGGATTATGTTGACTGTGGGTTTGTCATAAATGGCTTTTATTATGTTGAGATATGTTCCCTCTATACCCACTTTGGTGAGAGTTTTTATCATGAATGGATATTGAATTCTGTCAAATGCTTTTTTGCATTTATTGAGATGATCATGTGGTTTTGTCTTTCCTTCTGTTAATATTGTGTATCACATTAATTGGTTTGCATATGTTGAACCATCTTTGTGACCCTGAAATAAACCCAACTTGATCATGATGTATGGTCCTTTTTATGTATTGTTGGATTCATTTTCCTAATATTTTGTTGAGGATTTTTGTTTTGTTTTGTTTTTGTTTTTGTGATACGCAGGCCTCCTACTGCTGTGGCCTCTCCCATTGCGGAGCATAGGCTCCAGACGTGCAGACTCAGTGGCCATGGCTCACAGGCCCAGCCGCTCCATGGCATGTGGGATCTTCCCGGACCAGGGCACGAACCCACGTCCCCTGAATCAGCAGGCGGACTCTCAACCACTGTGCCACCAGGGAAGCCCTGTTGAGGATTTTTGCATATATGTTCATCAAAGATATTGGCCTGTAATTTTTAATTTAATTTTTATCAGAGTATAATTGATTTACTATGTTGTGTTGGTTTCAGGTGTACAGCACAGTGAATCAGTTATACATATACTTATATCCACTCTTTTTTTTTAGATTATTTTCCTATATAGGCCATTACAGAGTATTAAGTAGAGTTCCCTGTGCTATACACCAGGTTTTTATTAGTTATCTATTTTATATATAGTAGTGTGTATATGTCAATCCCAATCTCCAAATTTATCCCTCCCCCTCCCCATCCCCTGGTAACCATAAGTTTGTTTTCTACATCCGTGACTCTACTTATGTTTTGTACATAAGTTCATTTGTACCCATTGTTTTAGATTCCACATGTAAGCGATATCATTTGATATTTTTCTTTCTCTGTCTGACCTACTTCACGTAGTATGACAATCTCTAGGTCCATCCATATTGCTGCAAATCGCATTATTTTGTTCTTTTTTATGGCTGAGTAATATTCCACTGTATATGTAATTTTTTTTGTAGTTTCTTTGTCTGGCTTTGGTATAAGGGTGATGGTGGTTTCATAGAATTTGGGAGTGTTTTCTCCCTTTCAATGTGTTGGAATATTTTGAGAAGGATAGATATAAGTTCTTCCTTGTATGTTTGGTAGAATTCCCCAGTGAAGCCATCCAGTCCTGGATTTCTGTTTGCAATGAGTTATTTTAATAGAGATTTTATTTTGCTTTGAGTGATCAGTCTGTTCCAATTATCTGTTTCTTCTTGAATCAGTTTTGGGAGCCTGCCTGTTTCTAGAAACTTGTCCATTTCTTCTAGGTTGTGCAGTTTGTTGGCATATAACTGTTCATAGTATTCTTTCTTTTTCTTTTTCTTTTTTTGTATTTCTGTGGTATCAGATGTTATTTCTCCTTTTTCATTTCTTATTTTGTTTATTTGGATCCTCTTTTCTTCTTGGTGATCCTAGCTAGAGGTTTGTCAATTTTGTTTATCCTTTAAAAAAAGAACAGCTCTTGGTTTTATTGATCTTTTCTATTGTTTTTATCTCTATTTTATTTATTTCCTCTCTGATCTTTATTGTTTCCTTCCTCCTGCTGACTTTGGATTTTGTGTGTTGTTTTTTCTAAGTCTTTTAGGTGGTAGGTTAGGTTGTTTATTTGAAATTTTTCTTTATTCTTGAGGAAGGCCTGTATCACTATGAACTTTCCCCTTAGAACTGCTTTTACCCCATAAATTTTATAAGGTTGTGCTTTCATTGTCATTTGTCTCAAGGTATTTTCTGATTTCTTCTTTGATTTTATAATTGACCAATTTTTAGTAGCATGTTGCTTAGTCTCCCTGCACTAGTTCTTTTTCCTGTTTTTCCTTCTGGTGTTGATTTCTAGTTTCATACTGTTGTGGTCAGAAAAGATGCTTGAAATAATGACAATCCTCTTAAATTTAAAATTGCTATTCTGTGATCTAGTATGTGGTCTACCTTAGAGAATGTTCTATCAGCACTTGAAAAGACTGTGTTTTCTGTTTTGTTTTGTTTTGTTGATGTAGTGTCCTGTAGATATCAGTTAAGTCCAACTGGTCTATTGTGTTATTTAGGACTTCTGTTGCCCTATTAATTTTTCTGTCTGAATGGCCTGCCTATTGATGTCAGTGGGGTGCAAGGTCTCCTACAATTATTGAATTCCTGTCAATTTCTCCCTTTATGTCTGTTAGCATTTGTTTTATATATTTATGTGCTCCTGTATTGGGTGCATGTGTGTGTGTGTGTGTGTGTGTGTGTGTGTGTGTGTGTGTGTGTGTGTATATATATATGCTTCTATCTCCTGTTCTGCTTAATTTCCATTATTCTATCTTCCAGACCACTTAATAGTTCTTCTGTATTAGTTAGTTTTTCATTTGTTGCCTTTTGCTCGGTTTTCACCTTGGCAATAGAGTTGTATAATTTTGATTGGCTCCTCTTTATAATTTCTAGTTCCTTGTCACAGTGATCTGCATTTCTATCAGTAGTCTTTCTTAATTCCTTCAGCATTTTTATTACAGCCTTTTTGAACTTGGGTCTGGTAGACTGGAGAGGTCTGTTTCATTGTTCTTTCAGGGGATTTCTCTTGTTCTTTTAATTGGGAGTGGTTCCTCTGCCTTTTCACTTTACTTATATTCCTCTGACTCTATGAATTTAGGAGACACATTTACCTACTGTGGTCTTGAAGGGCTGTTTTTATGTAGGAACATCCTTGTGTAGGCTGTGAGTTCAATATTTTGGTGCAAGGGCTGTATTTGGTACGGATGCCTGCCATGTCCTTTCTCAGAATGTGTTGCTCATTACTCCCTTGCTAGTGGTGTGATTTGCATTGTGGTGACCAAAGCCTGCAGTGGATGTTGGGTGGGACCTCCTCTTTGCTCTGTCAGGAACACAGTTTGCTCCCCAGTTGTTGGAGTAGAGGTCCCCAGATCCAGTTCTACACTATGGTGTGAGATAAGTGGGACTGAAGCACTCCCACTGGAAAAGGAGCTGCTGTGTTTTCCTCCCCAGGAGCTGCCCCTCAGGACATAAAATTCTATGACATCAACTGTCACCCAGTGTGTTTGCTCACAAAGTACACTGTTGTTGGCACTGTCCTTGGCCCCTCCTCCACTGTGGGGATGCTGGTAAGCAGCTCAGATTTCAGCCTTGCTTCTGCCTGTGTGCCTGCAAAGCCTGCTGCTGCTAGCACCCAACACAACTCAGCCATGAGAGCACAGTAATCAGCTCAGATTTTCCCAGGTGCTGCGCTCACAAAGCCACCAGCATGAATCTGCTGAAGTCGCACACCCACCAGGAATCCGCTTAGATTTCAGCCCTGCTTCCACGTGTGGGCAACCCTCTGGTGCTTGTACAATCTCAGAGCTCTGCTGTATCCCCTGTGAACACGCTAAGAATGAGGTTGCTATGGCAGGGCCACACCCCACACTTCACAGGTGCATTAACAGTGGGGCTCCTACAGTGGACCTAGGCTCCATAAAGTGAAACTTATAGAAACAGAGGGTAAAATGGTGATTAATGGGGGCTGGGAGGCTAGTAAAATGGGGATATGCTGGTCAATGGATACAAGTTTTCAGGTATAAGATTAATAAACTTTGGGTGTCTAATGTACAGCATGATGAATATAGTTAATAACATTTAATGTATACTTGAAATTTGCTAAGAAAGTAGATCTTTTTTCTTTTTTACATCTTTATTGGAGTATGAATGCTTTACAATGGTGTGTTAGTTTCTGCTTTATAACAAAGTGAATCAGTTATACATATACATATTTTCCCATATCTCTTCCCTCTTGCATCTCCCTCCCTCCCACCCTCCCTTTGCCACCCCTCCAGGTGGTCATAAAGCACCGAGCTAATCTCCCTGTGCTATGTGGCTGATTCCCACTAGCTATCTATTTCACATTTAAACATTCTCACCACACACACAGAAAAATATGTGAAGTGATGGATGTGTTAATTAATGATTGTGTTAATCATTTCACAATGTTTATGTTTATCAACTCATCAAGTTCTGCACTTTACATATATATGATTTTCTTTATCAATTATACCTCAATAAAGTGGTGGTGGGGGGAATAAAGTCCATTTAAACAGGAAAAAGAAAGGATTCTCAGTTGACAGTTCTTTAAGCATCTTAAATAGGTTATTCCACTGTCTTCTGGTCTCTGAGGTTTCTGCTGATAAATTGGCTGATGATCTTATTGAGGACTCATAAGTTACGTGTTGCTTCTCACTTGCTACATTCAAAATTCTCTCTGTCTTTAGCTTTCAACAATTGAATTATATTTCTTGGTATGTATTTTTTTGTGTTTATCTTGCTTGACATTTGTTGAGTTCTTGGACTTGTAGAGTCATATCTTTCCTTTCATTTGGCAGATTTCTAGCCATTATTTCTTCAAAAAATCTCTTTGTCACTTTCTCATGTTGCTTTCTGGGACTCTCATAATTCATGTATTGGCCTGCTTTATTGTGTCCCATAAGTCCCTTAGGCTCTCTTCATTGTTTTCATTCTTTTTTAATTTAATTAATTAATTTATTTATTTTTAGGCTTTTCCAATAAATATTTTTTACATCTTTATTGGAGTATAATTTCTTAAAAATGGTGTGTTAGTTTCTGCTTTATAACAAAATGAATCAGTTATATATACACATATGTTCCCGTATCCCCTCCCTCTTGCATCTCCCTCCCACCCTCCCTATCCCACCCCACCAGGTGGTAACAAAGCGCCGAGCTAATCTCCCTGTGCTATGCGGCTACTTCCCACTAGCTATCTACCTTACCTTTGGTAGTGTATATATGTCCATGCCTCTCTTTCGCTTTGTCACAGCTTACCCTTCCCCCTCCCCATATCCTCAAGTCCATTCTCAAGTAGGTCTGTGTCTTTATTCCTGTCTTACTCCTAGGTACTTCATGACATTTTTTTCTTCTTAAATTCCATATATATGTGTTAGCATATGGTATTTGTCTTTCCCTTTCTGACTTACTTCACTCTGGATGACACACTTTAGACCTATCCACCTCATTACAAATAGTTCAATTTGGTTTCTTTTTATGGCTCAGTAATATTCCATTGTATATATATGCCACACCTTCTTTATCCATTCATCCGATGATAGACACTTAGATTGTTTCCATCTCTGGGTTATTGTAAATAGGGCTGCTATGAACATTTTGGTACATGACTCTTTCGGAATTATGCTTTTTTCAGGATATATGCCCAGTAGTGGTATTGCTGGGTCATATGGTAGTTCTGTTTGTAGTTTTTTAAGGAATCTCCATACTGTTCTCCATAGTGGCTGTACCAATTCACATTCCCACCAGCAGTGCAAGAGTGTTCCCATTTTTCCACACCCTCTCCAGTATTTATTGTTTCTAGATTTTTTGATGATGGCCATTCTGACTGGTGTGAGAAGATATCTCATTGTAGTTTTGATTTGCATTTCTCTAATGATTAATGATGTTGAGCATTCTTTCATGTGTTTGTTGGCAGTATGTATACCTTCTGTGAAGAAATGTCTATTTAGGTCTTCTGCCCATTTTTGGATTGGGTTGTTTGTTTTTTTGTTATTGAGCTGCATGAGCTGCTTATAAATTTTGGAGATTAATCCTTTGTCAGTTGCTTCATTTGCAATTATTTTCTCCCATTCTGAGGGTTGTCTTTTGGTCTTGTTTATGGTTTCCTTTGCTGTGCAAAAGCTTTTAAGTTTCATTAGGTCCCATGTGCTTATTTTTGTCTTTATTTCCATTTCTCTAGGAGGTAGGTCAAAAAGCATCTTGCTGTGATTTATGTCATAGAGTGTTCTGCCTATGTTTTCCTCTAAGAGTTTGATAGTTTCTGGCCTTACATTTAGGTCTTTAATCCATTTTGAGCTTCTTTTTGTGTATGGTGTTAGGGAGTGATCTAATCTCACACTTTTACATGTCCCTGTCCAGTTTTCCCAGCACCACTTATTGAAGAGGCTGTCCTTTCTCCACTGTACATTCCTGCCTCTTTTATCAAAGATAAGATAACCATATGTGCGAGGGTTTATATCCGGGCATTCTATCCTGTTCCATTATCTATGTTTCTCTTTCATGCCATTACCATACTGTCTTGATTACTGTAGCTATGTAGTATAGTCTGAAGCCACAGAACGTGATTCCTCCAGCTCCATTTTTCTTTCTCAAGATTGCTTTGGCTATTAGTAGTCTTTTGCATTTCCATACAAATTGTAAAATTATTTGTTCAACTTCTGTGAAAAATACCACTGGTAGTTTGATAGGGATTTCATTGAATCTGTAGATTGCTTTGGGAAGTAGAGTCATTTTCAGAATGTTGAGTCTTTCAATACAAGAACATGGTATAACCCTCCATCTGTTTGTATCATCATTAATTTCTTTCATCAGTGTCTTATAATTTTCTGCATACAGGTCTTTTGTCTCCTTACGTAGGTTTATTCCTAGATATTTTATTCTTTTTGTTGCAATGGTAAATGGGAGTGTTTCCTTGATTTCACTTTCAGATTTTTCATCATTAGTATATAGGAATGCCAGAGATATCTGTGCATTAATTTTGTATCCTGCTACTTTACCAAATTCATTGATTAGCTCTAGTAGTTTTCCGGTAGCATCTTTAGGATTCTCTATGTATAGTATCATGTCATCTGCAAACAGTGACAGCTTTACTCCTTCTTTTCTGATTTGGACTCCTTTTATTTCCTTTTCTTCTCTGATTGCTGTGGCTAAAACTTCCAAAACTAGGTTGAATAAGAGTGGTGAGAGTGGGCAGCCTTGTCTTGTTCCTGATCTTAGTGGAATCGCTTTCAGTTTTTCACCATTGAGGATGATGTTAGCTGTGGGTTTGTCATATATTGCCTTTATTATGTTGAGGAAAGTTCCCTCTATGCCTACTTTCTGCAGGGTTTTTATCATAAATGGGTATTGAATTTTGTTGAAAGCTTTTTCTGCATCTATTGAGATGATCATGTGGTTTTTCTCCTTCAATTTGTTAACATGGTGTATCACGTTGATTGATTTGCGTATATTGAAGAATCCTTGCATTCCTGGAATAAACCCCACTTGATCATGGTGTATGATCCTTTAAATGTGCTGTTGGATTCTGTTTGCTAGTATTTTGTTGAGGATTTTTGCATCTATGTTCATCAGTGATATTGGCCTGTAGTATTCTTTCTTTGTGACATCCTTGTCTGGTTTTGGTATCAAGGTGATGGTGGCCTCGTAGAAGGAGTTTGGGAGTGTTCCTCCCTCTGCTTTATTTTTGAAGAGTTTGAGAAGGATAGGTGTTAGCTCTTCTCTAAATGTTTGATAGAATTCCCCTGTGAAGCCATCTGGTCCTGGGTTTTTTTTTGTTGGAAGATTTTTTAATCACAGTTTCAATTTCAGTGCTTGTGATTGGTCTATTCATATTTTCTATTTCTTCCTGATTCAGTCTTGGAAGGCTGTGCATTTCTAAGAATGTGTCCACTTCTTCCAGGTTGCCCATTTTATTGGCATAGATTTGCTTGTAGTAATCTCTCATGATCTTTTGTATTTCTGCTGTGTCAGTTGTTACTTCTCCTTTTTCATTTCTAATTCTATTGATTTGAGTTTTCTCCCATTTTTCTTGATGAGTCTGGCTAATGGTTTATCAATTTTGTTTATCTTCTCAAAGAACTAGCTTTTAGTTTTATTGATCTTTGTTATCATTTCCTTCATTTCTTTTTCATTTATTGCTGATCTGATGTTTATGATTTCTTTCCTTCTGCTAACTTTGGGGTGTTTTTGTTCTTCTTTCTCTAATTGCTTTAGGTGCAAGGGTTGTTTGTTTATTTGAGATGTTTCCTGTTTCTTAAGGTGGGATTGTATTGCTATAAACTTCCCTCTTAGAACTGCTTTTGCTGCATCCCATAGGTTTTGGGTCGTCGTGTCTCCCTTGTCATTTGTTTCTAGGTATTTTTTTATTTCCTTTTTAATTTCTTCAGTGATCACTTCATTATTAAGTAGTGTATTGTTTAGCCTCCATGTGTTTGTATTTTTTACAGATTTTTTTCCTGTAATTGATGTCTAGTCTCATAGTGTTGTGGTCAGAAAAGATACTTGATACAGTTTCAATTTTCTTAAATTTACCAAGGCTTGATTTGTGACCCAAGATATGATCTATCCTGGAGAATGTTTCATGAGCACTTGAGAAAAATGTGTATTCTGTTGTTTTTGGATGGAATGTCCTATAAATATCAATTAAGTCCATCTTGTTTAATGTATCATTTAAAGCTTGTGTTTCCTTATTTATTTTCATTTTGGATGATCTGTCCATTGGTGAAAGTGGGGTGTTAAAGTCCCTTACTATGAATGTGTTACTGTCGATTTCCCCTTTTATGGCTGTTAGTATTTGCCTTATGTATTGAGGTGCTCCTATGTTGGGTGCATAAATATTTACAATTGTTATTTCTTCTTCTTGGATCGATCTCTTGATCATTTTGTAGTGTCCTTCTTTGTCTCTTCTTGTAGTATTTATTTTAAAGTCTATTTTGTCTGATATGAGAATTGCTACTCCAGCTTTCTTTTGGTTTCCATTTGCATGGAATATCTTTTCCATCCCCTTACTTTCAGTCTGTTTGTGTCTCTAGGTCTGAAGTGGGTCTCTTGTAGATAGCATATATATAGGTCTTGTTTTTTATCCATTCAGCCAACCTGTGTCTTTTGGTGGGAGCATTTAGTCCATTTACATTTAAGGTAATTATCGATATGTATGTTCCTGTTCCCATTTTCTTACTTGTTTTGGGTTCGTTATTGTAGGTCTTTTCCTTCTGTTGTGTTTCCTGCCTAGAGAAGTTCCTTTAGCATTTGTTGTAAAGCTGGTTTGGTGGTGCTGAACTCTCTCAGCTTTTGCTTGTCTCTAAACGTTTTAATTTCTCCATCAAATCTGAATGAGATCCTTGCTGGGTAGAGTAATCTTGGTTGCAGGTTTTTCTCCTTCATCACTTTAAATATGTCCTGCCAGTCTCTTCTGGCTTGCAGAGTTTCTGCTGAAAAATCAGCTTTTAACCTTATGGGGATTCCCTTGTGTGTTATTTGTTGTTTTTTCCATGCTGCTTTTAATATGTTTTCTTTGTATTTAATTTTTGACAGTTTGATTAATATGTGTCTTGGTGTATTTCTCCTTAGATTTATCCTGTATGGGACTCTCTGTGCTTCCTCGACTGGACTAACTATTTCCTTTCCCATATTAGGGAAGTTTTCAACTATAATCTCTTCAAATATTTTCTCAGTCCCTTTCTTTTTCTCTTCTTCTTCTGGAACCCCTATAATTCGAATGTTGTTGTGTTTAATGTCATCCCAGAGGTCTCTGAGACTGTCCTTAATTATTTTCATTCTTTTTTCTTTCTTCTGCTCTGCAGTAGTTATTTCCACTGTTTTATCTTCCACATCACTTATCCGTTCTTCTGCCTCAGTTATTCTGCTATTGATCCCATCTAGAGTATTTTTCATTTCATTTATTGTGTTTCTCAGCGTTGCTTGATTCATGTTTAGCTTTTCTTCGTCCATGTTAACTGTTTCTTGCATTTTGTCTATTCTATTTCCAAGATTTTGGATCATCTTTACTATCATTTTTCTGAATTCTTTTTCAGGTAGACTGCCTATTTCCTCTTCATTTCTTAGGTCTGGTGGGTTTTTATCTTGCTTCTTCACCTGCTGTGTGTTTTTCTGTCTTCTCATTTTGCTTATCTTACTGTGTTTGGGGTCTCCTTTTTGCAGGCTTCAGGTTCATAGTTCCTGTTTTTTTTGGTGTCTGACCCCAGTGGCTAAGGTTGGTTCAGTGGGTTGTGTAGTCTTCCTGGTGGAGGGGACTAGTGCCTGTGTTCTGGTGGATGAGGCTGGATCTTGTCTTTCTGGTGGGCAGGTCCACGTCTGGTGGTGTGTTTTGGGGTGTCTGTGGACTTTTTATGATTTTAGGCAGCCTTTCTGCTAATGGGTGGCGTTGTGTTCCTGTCTTGCTAGTTGTTTGGCATAGGGTGTCCAGCACTGTAGCTTGCTTTTCATTGAGTGAAGCTGGGTGCTGGTGTTGAGATGGAGATCTCTGGAAAATTTTCGCCATTTGATATTATGTGGAGCTGGGACGTCTCTTGTGGACCAGTGTCCTGAAGTTGGCTCTCCCACCTCAGAGGCACAGCACTGACTCCTGGCTGCAGCACCAAGAACCTTTCATCCACATGGCTCCTCAATTTGGGATGATTCGTTGTCTATTCATGTATTTCACAGATGCAGGATATATCAAGTTGTTGTGGAGCTTTAATCCGCTGCTTCTGAGGCTGCACAGAGTGATTTCCCTCTCTCTTCTTTGTTCTCACAGCTCACGGGTCTCAGCTTTGGATTTGGCCCCGCCTCTGCATGAAGGTGTCCGGAGGGCGTCTGTTCTTCTCTCAGACAGGACAGGGTTAAAGGAGTAGCCGCTTCGGGGACTCTGGCTCACTCAGGCCGTGATGGAGGAGCGTCACGGAGTGCGGGGCAAGCCTGCGGTGGCAGAGGCCAGCGTGACATTGCACCAGCCTGAGGCATGCAGTGCGCTCTCCCAGGGAAGCCAGCCCTGGATCCTGGGACCCCGGCAGTGACGGGCTGCACAGTCTTCCCAGAAGGGTGGCGTGGACAGTGACCTGTGCTCACACACAGGCTTCTTGGTGGCGGCAGCAGCCTCGGCGTCCCATGCCCATCTCTGGGGTCCACGCTTTCAGCCTCGGCTCCCGCCTGTCTCTGGAGCTCCTTTAAGCAGCGCTCTTAATCCCCTCTCCTCGCACACCAGGAAACAAAGAGGGAAGAAAAAGTCTCTTGCCTCTTCGGCAGGTCCAGACTTTTTCCCGGACTCCCTCCCAGCTAGCTGTGGCGCATTAACCCCTTTAGGCTGTATTCATGCTGCCAGCCCCAGTCCTCTCCCTGTGCTCCATCCGAAGCCCGAGCCTCAGCTCCCAGCCCCGCCCACCCAGGCGGTTGAGCAGAAAAGCCTCTTGGGCTGGTGAGTGCCGGTCAGCACCGATCCTCTGTGCAGGAATCACTCCGATTTGCCCTCTGCACCCCTGTTGCTGTGCTCTCCTCCGTGACTCTGAAGCTTTCCCCCTCTGCCACCCGCAGTCTCCGCCCACAAAGGGGCTTCCTAGTGTGTGGAAACCTTTCCTCCTTCACGGCTCCCTCCCACTGGTGCAGGTCCCGTCCCTATCCTTTTGTCTCTGTTTATTCTTTTTTCTTTTGCCCTACCCAGGTACGTGGGGAGTTTCTTGCCTTTTGGGAGGTCTGAGGTCTTCTGCCAGCGTGCAGTAGGTGTTCTGTAGGAGTTGTTCCACGTGTAGCTGTATTTCTGGTGTATCTGTGGGGAGGAAGGTGATCTCCACGTCTTACTCTTCTGCCATCTTCCCCGGAAGTCTTTCATTCTTTTTTTAATTTCTGCTCCTCAGACTCACTAAATTCAAATGTCCTATCTTCAAGCTCACTGATTTTTCCTTTTGCCTGCTCAAGTCTGTTGAACTTCCCTAGTGAATTCTTCTATTCTGTTGTTATAGTTTTCAACTGCAGAATTTTTGTTTCCTTCTTATAATTTCTCTTTGTTTATATTCTTATTTTGATCATATATCATTGTCCTGATTTCCTTTAGTTCTTCTCTTTGTTGTTGTTGTTGTTTTAGCTTTTTGAGCATATTTAATTCAGTTGTTTTAAAGTCTTTGTCTAATAAGTCTGAAGCCTGCATGTCTTCAAGGATGGTTTCTGGTGCCATTTTTACTTTTCTCCCTTAGAATGAGCCATGTTTTCCTGTTTCTTTGTGTGCCTTGTAATTTTATTGTTGTTGTTGAAAACTGGGTATTTGAAAAAAACCTGCCAACTCTCTCAATCTTTGCAGACTGGCTCTGTGCTGGGGAAGTCTTTCACTAGTCAGCTGGGCCTTAGTTCTGAGGCTTCTGGTAAGCGTGAGGAAAAAGCTTAATATCTCCTTGGGCCTTTTTTGAGCATGTGTCTTGACTCAGCTTCTGTGTAGCTTTTTTTTATTTCTCCACATACTTGGTTGCTTTTAAATATTGTAACTTCTGAAAGAGTCTTTTCTTGAAGACTTTGATGGTCTGGTGTATGTTTCACTTGTCAGTGTTCCTGCAGCCTTCCCAAGGTGTCCCTACTGCTTCTCCTGCCTGAGAACAAAGTTGAGCAAAATAGAGAACAGTCCATTAGACAGCCCTCAGACTAGTTAACTTGTGGCAAATAAAGTCTGCTCTGCTCCCTCTAATTTAAACAAGGGTATTGGGAAGTGGGCTGCTGCTTCCTCCAGACCAGGACATGCCATGCCTCGGAGGGTGTGGCATAAAAGCAAACAAATATATCATGGAATTTCCTATCATTTTGAATGTGGCATTTTCTTGATTGGGCAATAACTTGGGTATTGTAGATCTTTTATTGTTTTCCAGAACTCCTATAAAGACATTTTATGTTGTTATCTAGGTTTTATTTTTAATGTTTCTATGGAGAACCAGGGCCTGGAGTTTCCCAATCCATCATTTTGTTGATGTCACTCAGGCTTATCTATATTAAGGAAATTGGATAAATAACTAATAACCTTCCAAATCAGAAAGCACCAGACCCAGAGGAGTTCACTGGTGTATTCTACCAAACATTTAAGAAGAAAGTATATTAATTCTCTAAAATCTGTTCCAGAAAATAGAAGTATAGGAAATACTTCCTAATTTATTCTATGAAGGCAGCATCACCCTAATACCAAACAAGTCAAAGACATTATAAGAAAGAAAGCTACAGACCAATATATATCATGAACATAGATTCAAAAATCTTCAACAAAATACCAGCAAATAGAATCCAACAATGTATAAAAAGAATTACACACCAAGTGGAATTTATTCTAGGTATGCAAGGCTGCTTCAACTAATGAAATCAATTGATGTGATCCATCATATCAGCTGGCTAAAGAAGAAAAGTCAATCAATAGATGCAAAAAATGCATTTGACAAAACTCAACACTTATTCGTGATAAAAACTCTAAGCAAACTGGGAGTAGAGAGAAATTTTCTCAACTCAGTAAAGAACATCTACAAAAACACCTACAGTTAACATCATACTTAATAGCAAGAAACTAGAGATGCTTTCCCACAATTAGGAACAAGGAAAGGATATCCTCACTCTCCACTCCTATTCAACATCATACTGCAAGTCCTAGCTAATACAATAAGACAAGAAAAGTAAAAAAAGGCATACATAGTTGGATGGAAGATCTAAAATTGGTTTTGTTTGTTTTTTGTTTTTGTAGATAGCATAATTGTCTGTATAAAAAAATCCAAATAATCAGCAGAAGGTCATCCTGGAAATAATGATTATTGCAAGACTGTAGACAGGGTTAATATACAAAACTCAATTGCTTTCCTATGCACCTGCAATGAACAACTGGAACTTGAAATTAGAGCAGAATGCCATTTACATTAGCACCAAAATAATTAAACACTTAGGTGTAAACCTAACAAAATATGTGCAAGATCTATATGTGGAAAACTAAAATAATCTGATGAAAGAAATAATAGTGAGAAATTAAGATAAAAAAGCAAAGTAAGATACAAATTAAGTAAGATGCGAATACCCTTTATCAGATTGAAATCAAGTTTGCCAGGCATTTTAATCCTGAACAGGTATTGACTTTATCAATTCTCTTGGTACATCTACTGAGATGGCCATTTTTTGCTTGATTATGGTAGTACAAAGAATAACAATCATTTTGTTTTTAAGATCAAATTTATTGAGGCATCATTTGTATACAAGATAGTGCAGCCATTTTACATATACAGTTTAATGAGTTTGACAATGTATACACCCATGAAACAGCCTCTGCAATCAAGATATAGAATATTTCCACCACCGAAAAGAAGTTCCCTCATGCTCCAAGGCCTAGGCAACAACTTATCTTCTTTCTGTCAAAAAAAGATTATTTTGTCATATAAATAGAATTTATAAAAGAATTTACAAAAGGAATTTATAAAAGGATATAATATAAATGGAATTTTATACTATATACTCTTTTGAGAGAGGCTTTTTTAACTCATCATAATGTATTTGAGATTTCTCCATGATTTTGCATACATAAGTTTATTCTGTTTATTGCTGAGTAGTTTTACATTATATAAATATACCATTGTGTTTATCCATTTGCCCATCAAAAAGTCTTAGGCTCTTTTCCAGATTGGAGGCTATTATGAATAAAGCTTCTATGAACATTTCTGTGCAAGTCATTTATGGACATGAGTTTATTTCTCTTGAGTGAATACTTAAGAATGAGATTGTTGAGTCATATTGTAAGTGTATATTTAAACTTATGATTTTTTCCAAATTGTTTGCCAATGTAGCCACAATATTTTGCACTCCCACCAGCAATGCATGAAAGTTTCACTTGTTCTACATCCTAATAAGCACTTGGAATTTTCAATCTTTTAATTTTATTCATACAGTGGTTGTGTAGTTGTCTGTTAGTGTGGTTTTAATTCTCATTTGCCTGACAGGTGGTGATATTAAACATCTTTCACATGCTTGCTGCACATTTCTACATCTTCTTTTGTGAAGCATTTGTTCAAATATTTAGCCCAATTTTTAATTTGTTTTTAATTTACATGAGGCAAATTTTATATTTTGGTGTATGTTCTATGGATTTTAACAAATGCATAGATGCATATTATTACCCTTATGATAAAAAGAAACAAAATAGTTCCATCACCCCCCAATATTCCACCATATTAAACCTTTGTAGTCAAACCCTCCAAACAACTTTAATTCCTAGCAACCTCTTATCTGTTCTCCATCCTATAGTTTTATTTTCCCAAAATGTAATATTGTATGATTTGGAACCTGGCTTCTTTCACTTAGCATTGCTTATCCTAGTTCTTAATTTGTTTTGTGTGTTCTTATCGTTGAATTTTAAGAGATCTTTATTTATTCTGGATTTTTCTTTCTAATATACATTGCAAATATATACTCCCAGTCTGTGGTTTGCCTTTTCATTTTATTGATAGTGTCTTTCAAAGGGCAGAAGTTTGTAATATTGACAAAGTCCATTTCATAAAGTTTACCATTTATGATTCATGCTTTGTTTTTTTTGGGGGGGGGGTTGTTTGTTTGTTTTAGGAAATAAAATGAATATTTTATTATCAATGTAAAGTAGAAAAACTGAATTCCAAATTATATATACTATACACAGCTATGTAAACAAATAAGAAATACAAAGGAAAGACCAATAGAAATACATTAAAATATTAATAATAGTTATCTTTGAGTGGTAAGACTTTGTCTTTTTTATTTCTGTGTATTTTTTGAAGGTCTTAAAAGTTTTAATAATTATTCATTCCACTAGAAAGAATTTTTACATAAAATAATTAATCCATGCCTTTGTTACCCCCAGGAATGTAGATATATGCCATGTTATCTCTTTAAGTATTTTTTTAAACATCTTTTTTGGAGTATAATTGCTTTACAATGGTGTGTTAGTTTCTGCTTTATAACAAAGTGAATCAGTTATACATATACATATGTTCCCATATCTCTTCCCTCTTGCATCTCCCTCCCTCTCACCCTCCCTTATCCCACCCTCTAGGTGGTCACAAAGCACAGAGCTGATCTCCCTGTGCTATGTGAGCTGATCTCCCTGTGCTATGCGGCTGCTTCCCACTAGCTATCTATTTTACGTTTGGTAGTGTATATATGTCCATGCCACTCTCTCACTTTGTCACAGCTTACCCCTCCCCCTCCCCATATTGTCAACTCCATTCTCTAGTAGGTCTGTGTCTTTATTCCCGTCTTACCCCTAGGTTCTTCATGACCTTTTTTTTTATCTTAGATTCCATATATATGTGTTAGCATACGGTATTTGTTTTCTCTTTCTGACTTACTTCACTCTGTATCACAGACTCTAGGTCCATCCACCTCACTACAAATAACTCAATTTCGTTTCTTTTTATGGCTGAGTAATATTCCATTGTATATATGTGCCACATCTTCTTTATCCATTCATCCGATGATGGACACTTAGGTTCATGCTTTGGTTTTTGCATTGATAAACACTTTAGGTTGTTTCCACATCTTGGCTATTGTGAATAGTGTTGCAATGAACTTGGGAGTGAAGTTATCTCTTCAAGATAGTGATATTGGGGCTTCCTTGGTGGCGCAGTGGTTGAGAATCTGCCTGCCAATGCAGGGGACATGGCTTCGAGCCCTGGTCTGGGAAGATCCCACATGCCGCGGAGCAACTAGGCCCGTGAGCCACAACTACTGAGCCTGAGCGCCTGGAGCCTGTGCCCCACAACAAGAGAGGCCACAACAGTGAAAGGCCCATGCACCGTGATGAAGAGTGGCCCCTGCTTGCCGCAACTAGAGAAAACCCTCACACAGAAACAAAGACCCAACACAGCCATAAATTAATTAATTAATTAATTAATTTTAAAAAATATTTGGCCAAGTTTGTATTAGGACCAGAGATAAAATGTATAAAATGTTTGACATATGGTAGGCACTCACTAAATAGGAAGTATTAAAAAAAGCATTAAAAAAAAAGATAGTGATATTGTTTCCTTCGGAGGTATACCCTGCAGTGGAAATTCTTAACTTTTGAGGAATCTCCATACTCTTTTCCATAAAGGTTGCACCATTTTGCATTCCCAACAGTGTGCAAGGGTTTCAGTTTCTCCACATCTTCACCAACACTTGCTCTCTCCCTCTCTCTCTCTCTCTCTCTCCCTCCCTCCATACACACACACACATACACACACACACACACACACTAGCCATCCTGACATGTGTGAGGTGATATCTCACTGTGGGTTTGATTTACATTTCCCTAACAATTACTGATGTTGAGCATATTTTTTTCATGGATCTGTTGGTCATTTGATGTCTTCTTTGGAAAAATGTCTATTTAAGTCCTTAGCCCACTTTTAAATCAGGTTGTTAGTTTGCTTTTTATTTTGTCTTGTTTTGTTGGCTGTTGAGTTGTAGGAGTAGCTTGTATATTTTGGATATTAACCCCCTATTAGATAAGGTTTCCCATTCTGTAGATTGCCTCTTCACTCTGTTGACTGTTTCATTAACTTGCATTCCTGAAATGAATCTCTCTTGGTCATGATGTATTAGCCTTTTCATATGTCATGGGGTTCAATTTACAAATAGTTTGCTTGCAATTTTTACACGTTCATGAAAGTTAATGACATATTTTTCTTATAGCTTCTTTGTCAGGTTTTGGTATCAGGGTAAGTCTGGTCTCATAACACAATTTGCAAACTGTTTCATCTTTATTATATTCTCTGACAGAGTTTATGTAACATTGGTAAATATTTCTTTCTTGAATGTTCCAAGAATTTGCCAGTGCATCCACCTACCTCTGAGTTTTCTTGGTAGAAAGGAATTCAATTACAGATTCGATTTAGTTAACATATAGAGAGTTATTCACACTTTTGATTTGATCTTGTGTCTATTTTGGTAAGTTGTAATATTTTTAGGAAATTTTATCTTTTTACTGAAGTTATAAGCTTTACAAGCATAAAGTTTCTCATAATAAGTACTTCTTATTACTTCTGTTATTTGAATTGGGTAAAAGTTACTATTTTGGGTCTGCAATTTTATGATTTTGGTAAATACATATAGTCACATAATCTAAAACAAAAGAAAGATACAGAACAATTCCATCACAGCAAAATAACTCTCTCATATTGTCCCTTTTTAGTCAACTCCTCCACCCCTCCTAGGTCCTAACAACAACAGATCTGCTTTTCAATAACACTGCCTTTTCCAGAAGGTCTTATGTATGGAATTACACAGGATGTAGCCTTTGGAATCTGTAGTTTTTCTTTTTTCTCTTACCACAACACATTGGAGATTCATCCGTGTCATTGCATGTATAAGTAGTTTGTTTATTTTGCTGATGAGTAGTATTCGATTGTATGAATGCATCAAAGCTTTTTTTTTTTAATTCACCAATTGAAGGACATTAGAGTTGTATCCAAGTTTCGGCAATCATAAATAAATCTGCTATACTTGTATACGGATTTTCATGTGAACATGAGTTTTCATTTCTCTAAGGTAAATACCTGGTATTCCATTGTATGGGTGTAGCACTGTTTATTTAACCATTCACCAGTTGAAGGACATTTGAGTTGTTTCCTTTTAATTGGTGAGTATGAATAGAGCCACTAAAACATTTCATTACAAAGTTTATGTGAATTTAAGTTTTGTTTTCTATTGGGAAAAATATAGGCTAGGAATAGGATTTCTAGGTTACATGGTAAGTTTTTTTTTTTCTAAATTTATGTGAAATTCCCAGACCACTCTCCAAACTGTACTATTTTGCATTCCCACCAGGAATATTTGAGAGTTTCTTTTTGCATACTCACCAGCACTTAGTATTATGAGTTTTTGGTTTGCCTTAGTTTGTTTTTGTTTTTTAAGACATTCCAATAGGTGTAGTGTATCTCTTTGTGATTTTAATGTGTATTCTAATTTTTTTTGAAAAATGTCATACCCCAGAGTGTGGTCTCTTTTGGAAATTGTTTCATGAACACTTAAAAGGAATGTGTATTCTGCTATCATTTGGGGTAGTGCTTTATAGATGTCATTTAAGTCAAAACTGTTTAATATTGGTGTTCAAATCACCCATATCCTTACATATTTGTTAACTAATTTTCATCAGTTACTAAGAGAAGCATGCTAAAGTCTCTACTTATGATTGTGAATTTATGCCTCCTTTTATTTCTATCAATTTTTTGGTGGGGGGAGTTTAATATTTATTGAGGATAAAGTTTTTTTTTCCTCTTTTTATTTTTTTCTAATTTTTTATATATATCAAGCCTGTGATAATGGGTGCATACAAATTTATAAATGTTATATCTTACAATTGAATGGATCCCTTTATCATTACAAAATGTTCCTCTTTGTCTTGATTCAAAGCCTGTTTGATCTTGCATTAATACAAGACACCAGCCATCCTTTTAGTTTCAGCCTGTATTCTTATATTTAAGGTCTATCTATTGTTTAATAAAACATATAATTGAATTCTATCTTTTTTAGTCTTTTCACTGAAGTGTGAGGTGTATTTATATTTAATGTAATGAGGACATAGTTCAGTTTGATCCTAATATCTTTTTTAAAAAGATTTGTATTGAAGTATAGTTGATCTACAATGTTGTGTTAGTTTCAGGTGTACAGCCGGATGATTCAGTTATATATATATATGATTAATGATTCAGTTATATATATGTATGTATATATATATGTATATACAGTCTTTTATATATGTAGTTATATATATATATATAATTTTCCAGATTATTTTCCCTTATAAGTTATTACAAAATATTTCAAATATCCTGCATTTGAACTCACCTCCTCTCATGATTACTGGTTTAGATATCATATTTGTGTGAGGATGATTTCCTACCTTTACTATATGTTTGCCTTTACTGGTGAATTTTCCTATTTTGTAATTTTCTTCTTTCTAGATGTGGCCTTTTCTTTTCTGCCTAGAGAAGTTCCTTTAGCTTTTGTCATAAAGGTGGTATGGTGGTGCTGAATTCTTTTAGCTTTTGCTTGTCTGTAAAGATTTTGATTTCTCTGTCAAATCTGAACAGGAGTCTTGCTCAGTAGAGTATTTTTGGTTGTAGCTTTTTGCCTTTCATCACTTTAAATATATCATGCCATTCCCTTCTGGCCTACAGAGTTTCTGCTGAAAAATCAGCTGATAACCTAATGGGGATTCCCTTGTATGTTATTTGTTGATTTTCCCCTGTTGCTTTTAATATTTTCCCTTCATCTTTAACTTTTTTCAGTTTGAGTAATATGTGTCTCAGCATGTTCCTCCTTGGGTTAATCCTGTATGGGACTCTCTGTGCTTCCTGGACTTGGGTGACTGTTTCATTTCCCATGGTAGGGAATTTTTCAGCTATTATCTCTTCCAATATTTTCACAGGCCCTTTCTGTCTCTCTTCTCCTTCTGGGACCCATATAATGCAAATGTTGGTACATTTGATGTTGTCTCAGAGGTCTTTTAAACTGTCCTCACTTCTTTTCATTCTTTTTTCTTTATTCTGTTCCACAGCAGTAATTTCCACCACTCTGTCTTCCAGCTCTCTTATCCACTCTTCTGCCTCATTTATTCTGCTATTGATTACTTCTAGCGTGATTTTTATTTCAGTTATGGTATTCTTCAACTTTGGTTTTCTCTATATTTCCTAACTCTTTGTTAAAAACTTCTTGTACCTTCTCACTCTGTGCATCCATTCTTTTCCTGAGTTCTTGGATCATCTTTATGATCATTACCCTGAATTCTTTCTTGGGTAGATTGCTTATCTCCACTTCACTTAGTTGTTCTTTAGGGATTTTACCTTGTTCCTTTGTCTGGAACATATTTCTCTGCTGCCTCATTTTGTCTAAATTGTATTCGTATTTTTATGTATGTGGAAAATTAGATATGTTTCTCAACCTTGGAGAAGTGGTGGCCCCCTGTAGGGGATGTCCTATGCATCCCAGGAGTACACTCCCCTCTCTTCACCTATGTGCCAGGCACCAGCTGGTCCCAGGACAGGTCCTGACCTGTTTGAGGACTCAGTTCCACTGGCTGAGGAATTGTAGTGTTTTGGTTTTGGTTTTTGGTTTTTGGGGTGTTTTGTTTTGTTTTTGTTTTTGTTTTGCTTTGCTTCTGGTGTCTGTCTCCTGGTGTGTGAGGCTGGTCTAGAGACTTGTACAGGCTTACTGGTGGGAAGAGCCAGTGCCTGCCCACTGGTGGGTGGAGCTGGATCTTGGCCATCTGGTGGGCAAAGCCATCTCAAGGGGCATGTGTAGAGACAGCTGTGGGCTCAGAAAGTCTTTAGGCAGCCTGTCTGCTGATGGATGGTGTTGTGTTCCTGCCTTGTTTGTTGTTTGACCTGACTCATACCAGCACTGGAGCCTACAGGCTGTTGGGTGGAGCCAGGTCTTGGTGCTAATTACCAAAGCAACATGCCTGTCTCCAGGAAGAGTTCAAGTAGATGAACACTCCCTTATGTTTCTGCCACTAGCTTTTATGACCCCAGAGAGGGCCACAGTCACCCCCAATTCCCAGGAGAATCTCTAAGACCAGCAAGTAGGTCTGGCCCAGGTTCCTATGAAGTCACTGCTTTTGCCCTGGGTCCCTGTGCACATGAGACCTTGTGTGTGCCCTGCAAGAGTGGAGTCTCTGTCTCCCACAGTCCTGTGGTGTTCCTGCAATCAAGCCCCACTGGCCTTCACAGCCAAATGCTCTGGGAGCTCCTCCTCCTGATGCCAGGCACCCAGGCTGGGGAGCCTGACATGGGCCTCAGAATATTCACTACTGTGGGAAAACTTCTGCAATATAATTATTCTCCAGTTTGTGGGTGGACCAGCCAGGGAGTATGGGATTTGATTATATCATATGTGTGTCCCTCCTACCATCATGTTGGGTTTCTTCTTTATGTCTTTGGATGTAGAATAGCATTCTTGGTAGGTTCCACTCTTCTTCTTATTGGTTTTTCATCAATTAGCTGTAATTTTGGTATTCTTATAAGAGGAGGTAAGCTCAAGGTCCTTCTACTCCACCATCTTATCTCCTCCCATAAGCCTAATGTCTTAATACTACTTTTCTATTTGTCCCACCTGTTCTATGTGTCTTTAGTTCTCCTCCCCTTACTTCTTTTTAATTAATTAGTATTTATTGGTCCATTTTATCTTGTTTATTAGATTTTTAGTTATATAATGTTGTATTGTTGTCATGTTTACCCTAAATACTACACCATGCATTCTTGCCTTATTATAGTCTACCTTAACTTAGTAGTTTAACCACTTCTCAAAGAATGAAAGAACCATAAAACCATTTAACTCCATTTTTTTCCTTTATGCACTTCACTTTAAAAATATTTTTAGTTCTACCTACTATAAATCACATAGCAAGTAATTAACATTGTTGCAAAAAACAGTCAGTATTCTTTTACATTTACTCATATGTGTATCTTTTCCAAGGGAACTTCAACCCGTTCTACAATTCTGTTTGTCCATCTAGGTTCATTTTACTATAACTTAAAGAACATCCTCTACTACTTATTGTAGCTTGAGTTTGCTGGCAATAAATTCTATCAGTACTTGTCCAAAAATGTCATAATTACACCTTAATTTTTGAAGAACATTTTGGCTGGGTACAGAACATAGCTTGAGATTTTTAAAAATATAATTCCTTTAAAAAAGTCATTTCATTGCCTATGACTTTCCATAGTTTCTTTTCAAAGTTCATTTCTAAGATGTATTGTTATTTCCTAAAGATAATAATTCTTTCTCGATGCTCTTGACATTTTTTCACTTGGTTTTAAACAGCTTGCTCATGGTGTACCTAGGTCTAGTTTTCTTTCTGTTTTCCCTAACTGGTATTCTCTAAGCTATTAGAATCTATATATTAATTTATTTAATCATTATCACTTTTATGTGGAATCTAAAATCTGGCACAAATGAACATATCTACAAAAGAGAAACAGACTAAGAGGCATAGAGAATAGACTTGGTGCAAAGGGGAAGGAGGATGAGGGAGGGAAGGACTAGGAGTGTGGTATTAACAAATGTAAACTATTATTTATATGATGGATAAAGAGCAAGGTCCTACTGTATAGCACAGGGAACTATATTTAATATCCTGTGATAAACCATAATGGAAAAGAATATTTTTAAAAAAGAATGTATATATGTGCATAACTGAGTCACTTGCTGTACAGCAGAGATTGGCACAACACTGTAAATCAACTATACTTCAATAAATAATAAATAAATTTTAAGAAATAAAAATAAAATTTATTTCATCATTTGGCTTTCTGACACATGTTTATAACTCTTTACTATATTATTTTCATTATCATGGGTGTCTTTGCCTCAATTAAGATACTTTCTAGTGATCTCTTGAACTCACTAATGCTGATTTCTAAAACTAAAAAAAACATACCCAAAATTAGGTAATCACTAAGTATATTTAACAGTAGATTGGATATGAAGACAGGGTTAGTCAAAAGATACTATGGTTCACAGGCTGAAAAATCACTCTGGCCTAGGATATCTAGGCTTAGAGATTGGGAGCTTATGATGTAAAAAACAAAACAAAACAAAACAAAAAAAACCCCTAAACTTCCAGAGTTTAATGTCCAATAACTTCATGAGATCTGAAGCACCCAGGTACCCAAGATGCTAAAATTCAGGGGATATTGCATCCCATAGCTTTCCTCCAAAGAATTATGTGGTTCTACCAGTAACAAAGGCTATACTGCCACAGGATATCAGAACTTTATACTTCTAGAACCACAGGGTACTATGGTTTGAAACGCTGCTTCCAGAACTTTATGGATTCAAGCTCTAAAGTCAAAATCTATTTGGTCTATGGCTGCAGGATTCTGTTTCAAGGGTGCTCTGGTAGGTGGGGTACAAGACTGAAGCCTAGATGGACCCAGGACTCTATGGCTTCTAAGCACTATAAGGCCAGTGCACTGTATTATTCTGGCTATATAGTCAAACAAAACAAAACAAAGCAAAGCTGTGGCCCCTTGACAGTTCTGAATCTAAAATGACTACAGTTTTAATGTTTTTGACTCATGCTTTATGATGCCAGAGTACTCTAGCCAAAAGTCTCCATGACTCTGGGCCTTTATGAGACCTGGAGGTTTGTGGTTGAGGTTCTTGATGGGTTCAGGCCTCATAATCCTATGTTTCAGTGTTCCTAGGATTCTGTGGCTCCGTGTCTATGTGGCTCCTGATATGTAAGGTACCAAGACTCTAAGGTAAGCCTAGGCCTATAAGGTCCAAAGGTGATGGGATGGCAGGGTGTCTTGTCTCAGGGAATCACTGCACCAGCACTCTCTGCTTTCTGAGCTTTCTAAATCAAGAGCAATGAACGATCCCCGGGGTCCTTGTTACCTGCTTCATTTTGGTACCAAACATGGAGCCGCTCGCGTCAATAACAAACACCACATTTTTCTTAACAGGTGGAAGGCTTCTGGGTGCAAACTAATGAACAAAATAACCATCGCAAATCTGGAAAAAAAGAAGTGGAATCAACAAAAACTGTGAAAACCAGACTAAATCAAGTCCCCTCTTATTTTGCTGCATAAAACCCTGCTCTTTTCCTTCCTAGGCCTTATCACGGTTGCTATTAAATAGGCATTTGTGGGATTGTTTGCTCAATGTCCATCTCCTCCCCCAGAAGTGTATCTCTGCTGGTCAGGCTGCCAGCCCAGGGCCTGCCCCTGAGCTGTGGAGAAAATGAGACTGGCTTGTTGCCCAAGGCTCCAGGGATCAGGATCTCTGTAATATGTGAGTTCCTGTCTGTGAGAGCTGGGCTTGCATAGTCTTGAGGGCCCCTAGAGACGTTTTGCCTGGGCTCCAGGAACTGAGAGTGTTGTTTTAACCTCCCTCTATAGAGTGAGCCTGAGGCCCGGCTCCATTGCTGCCAGGGGCTGGGAGTTTGCAGGGCCTCCTTCTCCTCCTTAAACCTCCTTTCTGCTGTTGCTGGGCAGAGCAGGGAGGGGAGGAGGGAGCAGAGGCTGGCTGAGCTATTTGTTCAGAGGGGATTGGTTAGACCAGGTGCAGATGTCTTGGGCTATCGGGGATATGATTGGCTGCTGACCCCCTTCCCCCACTCCATCTCTCCTTCTGCAGAGCCTGGGGCCTGGGACAGTTGAGGGAAGGGGAGGGGGAAGCTGGAAGGGCCCCCAGGACCAGTGGAAGCTCAGCCTAAGGAAGTATAGGCTTGCTGAGGGTCTGTGCTGCCCAGGAGCCCGAAGCAAGCTCTGTCCTGGGATAACCAGCTTATTTTCCTCTCAGCCCTTCAGGCATTCTCTGGTCACAAAGCTGGACACACTATCTCCTCCCATCTTGGAGGGCGGGAGGGGGGTGGTGGAGAGCAGGAAGGAGATGGGAGGACATCTTGCTCTTCCCCTCCACCCCAGCCTTTGAATTAATTCACAAGCACAAGCGTAGGCTTTGTCTGCACTTTTTTCTGACCCTCTACAGCAGTTCCCCAAGCCCTGGGTCAACCATCCTGCAACTGCCCAAGCCACAGGCAGAGTCCAGCTGTCCTTCTGTGTTCTTCTCATACCTGGGTAGGTGAGAGCTTCTGGGAAAATCACATGCCTACCTCTCCATGGTCCCAGGCTCACCAGTGGTCCCACACCTCACATCCTATTGTATAAACCAGAGGCATGACCCAGGTCACCAACCTCTCACACTCCCTTCAGCTGTCATGCCACCCCATTCTCAGGAAATGCCTCCCCTCCCTCTTCATGAAAAAATTAAGGGACCCAGGCCATGTCCCTTGGAATGCCCACCCCACCCTTTCGCAGGGTCCACACACCTATATGCCTCCTCCCTCTACTGAAAGACAAAACAATCCTTCCCTGACCCAATGCATGCCCAGCCTCCAGTACCTCCTCCACCAGCCAGACTCCTACTCTCCAACCTAGCCCATGCACCCAAATGGGTCTTCTTTAGAGTTTAAAAATGTTGGTGTCTTTTCCATCCACTAAGACAACCTCCATTCATCCCAATCCCACCCAAACTTCAAATCAGCTCCTTTCTTCCCGGTAGCATGCCAAGGTAATGAACTCAACAGCTGCAATGATCTTCTCACCTCCGGTTTACTCCTCTGCCCACTGCAGACTGGCTCCCACCCCCACCGCTGATCCATCTCTCACCAAAGGTAGCAACGACCAGTTGGTTGGAAAACTCAGTGGGTGTATTGCAGTTCTCATCAGACTGCACCTCCCTGATATATTTCACAATTGACAATCACTTCTGCTCCTCAGAAGAATCTTTTCCCCTGGGATCCAGAGAGGATGAACACTCCTTATTCTCCTACCAGCTCTCAGGCCCATCGGATTCAGTCTCTTTCTTCAGCTCCATTTCCCCCCTCCCATCCCTTAAACAGTGTTGCCTAATATATGTCTGTCATGGCATGCAAAGAAAATGATTACATTTGTGTAGCACAATGGATGGAAGTGGTGGGGATTTACCGCCATGAATAGGCTGATGGCAGCTCATGGAGCCAGATACCCCAAGGGCTGTGGAGATCAATAGCACCTAGACTGGGAAGCTCTACCTTAGCACCTGCCATCCTGGATCTGCTCTTCTGGCTCTATACATTTGGCCTGGGTCACCTCCCTAGCTCTCTTGGATTCAACCCCTGTACCTCCACTGCTGACCCCACAACTCTTTCCCCAGTCCAATGCTCTTCACACTTCCCCCTCCACAACTTCATACCCACTCACCACTGGACCTGTTCCCTTGGATGGCTGAAGACTCCAATGTATGCTGCCCAAACAACAAATTCATTACCTTCCTCCCATCTCACCCTTGTGTATCTTTGTCATTTAGAGGCACCATCATCCACATGGTCACTCCAGACACAAACCTGAGTGTCACCCCTGAATCCTCCTGTGTCCCTCACTCCTCACATCCAACCAGCAACAAATTCATGCTGGTTTGATCTGCTGGATATGTCGCAGGCCCAACCCTCCTCACCATCCCAAACTAATGAAGCCCAAATTTAGGGCTCCTTTCCCTCTGGTTTCCCTGCTTCTCCTGGGGCCCCTCCCATCCATGCATCGTTGCAGCAGCTGCACGGTCTGGTGTTTCTAAACACAAACCTCATAGCGTCATTCCCTCTCAGGGCTCCCTGGGCATGTTCAACATAAATTTTATGTTCCTTATCAAGCCCCTGCAGCACTCATGGCCTTCAGTCTCACCTCTTAGCATTTCTTGGGCCTCAAATCAACACTCCAGGAACTCCAATCCACTTGTAGTTCCCTACACACCCCTGGATATTTCCAGCCTCCCTTCTTTGTATCATGCAGCCCTCAGTTTACTAGACTGCCTTTGCCTTCTGAGAGCCCCCTTCCCAACTTGGTACACTTCTTTGAATTCTTTACGACCCAGGTCAGGCTCCCTGACCTCCTCACCCCTCATGATGGCTTCCATCATACTTATGTTGTCATTGACAAAGCACTTCTCATCTTTCCTCATTCTCGTGTCTCTCAGTTTCACCTGGAGACAGTGAATAAGTTCTGTGTGTGATTCACTTCAGGGTTCCTGACATCAGCCAGCAGTGGGCATAATGGATTAGGTGCCCATGGAGTGAGTGTGTTGGGCTTTGAAAGGCGGGCATCCTCAAGTAAAATGGTAGGTGAACTGAGGGGTTCTTGGGTGGGGGATGCAGGAATCATAGCACACAGTGGATGGGAGTATCAGTCGTACTATTTAATGCCTAGTTCCATCTGTTCTATCTGTATCTTTACTCCAGGCAATGGTGGGAGAGGTAAAGAATGAACAAGCAGACAATGCCTCAGTTCACATGTGCACGCACACGCGCACACACACAGACACACGCACACACACACACAGCCCAGAACACCAGGTTAAGGCCCTGCTGCCACCTACTGGCATGATACCCTCAGCTCCTATTCTGAGAGAGTGAATTCCTTCTATTCCCCTTACACAACAGGCCTCCGTCATACCTCTGTGCCTCTGCATATGCTATTCCCCTCTCTCTGCATGCCCTCCCCTTCATCCTATCGGCCCAGGTGGGGGTAAAGTCTATTCAGTTTGCCTATGCTAATTTAAAGGCCAACTCGTTCATGAAGGCTCTCGTGAAACCCTCCTCAGTGGTATGCATACGTAACCCATTACAGATTAATACACAGCCCTTAGAACCTTTTATGACTGCTCTGGCTCTATGTATCGGGTTACCTCAGGATGGGACATTTCCAAAGGGAGATGAGGGGCTGTGTCCAACTCATTCCTGACTTCCCAGAGTCACTGAGGGCAGGACTGGGCTAAAGCAGTTTCCTGCTTGATGGAGAGGAGTCCACATATGAATGAATGAATGAATAAGTAAGTGCATGAGGAGAGGTGTAACCAAAGCACTATATTAGCCCAGAACAGAGAGAGGAATTGTAAGTGGGGTGGGGTCATCATGGAGGTGGCACTGAAGCAAGGTTTTCAGGGATGAGGAGGACACTTACCAGTGGAAAAAGGAGGGGGAAGACATTCCCAGGGTGGCAGATAGTATGAGCACATACTCAGGCACAGATGACTGGCAGGTTCAGGTGCTTTGGGACATTGGTGTGTGGTGTGGCGTAGTGTGGGGCAGCTGGAGGATGGTTTGTGTGCTGGAGGTAGTGAGAGGTGTGGTGGGAGAAGCAGGCTGGGACCAGACATCTCAGGCTGCCATGCAATTGTTGTTGTCAAGCCAAGCGTCCCGGATCAGCCTCTATCCGTCTGGTAGAGCCTGAAGGGACCTCTTCACATTCTTCATGAGTGTGTGAGCTCAGAATTTAAGGGCTCCCTGTTTAGGCAAATGGCTCAAGTGAGGCAAAAAGAATTTTTAAAACTTAGAGACATCCAGAAAGCACAAGGGAACATGAGAGTATCAGAGCTGCAGAAAGTGTGAGAGACTAATCACTGGCCAATGGTTCCTCTCCAAAAGGTCTGGTTAAGAGTGGGCTATGACTTGCTTCAGTTAGGAATGTATTCACCTGGATCTTGATTCAGTTTTAGGCAGTTCCGGGTCTCCAACGCTTTGGGGGACACATGTGCCTCACCAGGTGTGAAGTCATGTGTCGCTACACACCGTCCTGTCCATGTTCACTAGTCCTCACTGATCCCTAGGGAGAAACAAACGCACACCTTGGGGAGGCCAGCACCTTGTTTCCCAGGCCTGTCCGACTGCAGAGCCCACGCGCTTTCCATTCCCCTGGCCCTCTGTCGTGCACGTCTCCAACGATGTCCTCCATGACTACATCATACTGGACCACGAAGTCGGCCCTGATGCCTGAACTGGAGAAGGCAGACTGGTCTTGCAGTGTCGCGCAGAAGGTAATTCGGACACTGGTCTCTCCCCTCTCAATCCTGGTGGATGGGGGTGAGTCAGCCTCACCTGCATGGGTGGGGAGGGGGTAGGTGGGATGGAGAGCTCGCCAGGCAGAAAGCCAGGTAAAGGGACATCAAAAGAGGCAATATCTGGGGAGGGTGAGAAGTAAGCCCTGCACCACCTGCTGTTCCTTTGGCCTGCAACACCCCTCCACCCGCCCAAATGCTACATTCCTCTCCCAATCCTACAACCAGCTCCCCCTACTCTGCCTCTTCCACGGGCCCAGCCTGACAGACCCAGCCCCCACTCAGCTCCCAGCCTCTGGCAGCCTGGCCCTCACTCACAACTTCATCCTGGCTCATTTGCCATCCATCCCGCAAGCCCAGTCTCTGGAGGAGTGTCACGTCCCCAGGAGACTGGATCTCCTCCCGGAGAGACCGTGTCGTGTGTGTTGTGGAGAGAGACAGATACACAGTCAGGGCCTCGGTTTCCTCCCATGCCCCTTACTGCTGTGGGAAACTGCAGCCCAGCAACGTTCTCTTCTAGATAGAATTTCATGTGTTTCCTCCCCGCTCTGGCTTCTTGACTCTCAGAATCACGTGTGTGAATAAGACTTTTAGCGCCTCATGAAATCACAGATGAACTTCTGGTCCCGGATGTTTGCTGAGCTGGCCACAAGATCAACTCCTCTGGAATTTCAGCCCAAGACAAATGTCCATTTAGACATGCCTCTGTGCCTCCTTTTTTCCAGAAAATGGAAACTAGGGAATTCTGCTCCCCGCCCCCCTTTCCTGCTACAGCTGTCAGGAAGCTTAGGGGCAAACTGAGCCCCCATACTCTCTGAGGCGTCTGCTTACATACATTCCCTTGGCTTCCTTCCTTTCAGAGGTCTTTGTTCTGTTTTATCCCCACAGGACTGGCTCTCCCCTCCGTTTTAACCTTTAAGGAGAAGGGGGGAGGGAGCTGCCATTTATAGCTTAGGGTTTAAGCATGCAGGCTCCAAGGACTCAGATGCTGCCTGTGGGCCCCTGGACAAGTTATTCACACTCTCTAAGCCTCAGGCTCCTCATCTGTAGCACGGGAAGGATAATAGCTCCTCTTTCATAGACAGTGTTTGTGCAAATTCAATGAGATCATTTATGTAAAGCACTTGGAACCATACTTGGATGTTAGTAAGTGCTCGATAATGCTAATGATTACAGTTATCATCAGGTCTTCATTACTCTGTACCAGTGATCTGCAGAGAGGAATTTTCTCAAATTCTCACAGTGGTCCTGGGCCATCGATTGCACGTCCTCATCGTACAGACGGGAAAACTGAAGCAGAGCCAGTGAGTGATTTGCCTGCTGCCCCACCTTTGGAGAAGGTCAAAGCTGGGATTTGAACCCAGGTTTGTGTCTGTCTCTCTCTTGTCTGTATTCCATACTGTCTCTCTGGGTCAGCAGGGTCCAAGTAGGTAGGACATCCGAAGCTAAACAGTTTAGTGAGAGTGGCCACGTGACATGGGTGATTTCTCTGTGCCTGTCCACTTGTCCCTCAGCGGAGGCGTCTAGGCCAGATCTGTGGTTCTCCAATATGACTGGACATCAAGTTCACTTGCAAGTGGGTTAAAAAGATAGGTTCCTGGGCCCCTCCCCAATCTCCTGAAGCAGACTTCAGGAGGGTGGGGTCCAGGAATCTGTATTCTCACAGCTCACATAGCCATTCTGCTGTAGCCAGTGTGGCCATCAAACACCTTGAGATGAAGTTTGAAGCAAGCTTGGCAGCCAGGACGTCTCTCTGGCATACAGGGCCTGAGATGATGTCCTCTGGGGCAGCCTGCACTTCACACTGTCCTCCCATTGCCCTTCCATTCTCAGTGGTGATTCCAGAGGAAAGCAAGTGTGGGCTCTGAATCCCTTAGTAGAATAAATAGGAAAAGGTTACTGATCAACTCATTCAGTCATTCACTCATTCACATTTACTGATTCATTCATGCATTTGCTCACGTTACATTCACCCACTCTTTCCTTACTCACACATTCACTCATTCCCCTTTTCTTTCCCATTTACTCTCTTCATCAGTCAGAATGCCATCAAAAAGCAGATGGCTTACTCAGTCGGTAAACTGAAGATAAATTAGCGAAGACATAAGTCTCCTGGGGCACAAAGTACTCTGGATGCTCCCCATCTACTATCTAATGTGACGCTCCCGAAGACCAGGTTGGGTGAGCTAATGCTGTTCGCATGTTACAGGCAGCAGGCATGAAGCCAGAGAGGGCCAGAGACATGCCCCAGGCCACACGGGGACCCTGTGAGGGAGCTGGGGTAGTTTAACCCTCGTTGCCTGTCTCCCAGTCAGGACTCCTTCCACCAGAGCACACTGACTGCTGACTCATATTCCATAATTAGAATGCGTGTACACAATGCCTATATTTGTACATGAAAATGTGTGCCTGTAACTGTACATTTGTGCAGATGTTCCTCACACAACATCTGTGATTAATAACACGCTTACATGCAGAAGAAGGGTGAATCACTTGCTCATCTGGGCTCCCACAAACCCAAGTGGTTCCTTTTGGTGCCGTCACTGTTTCCCTCACTGTTCTTGAGAACAGGCCACCCCAGTACCCAGCACGGGCCATGAACACTGTAGTCACTAGCAGAGGTTTGTTGAATGAACGAGGAAATGTTTGAGTGAGTTGAGTGAGCGTCTGTGACAGATTGGGATGCTGTGTGGGGCCTGTGACCAGCCCCAAGCAGAGAATCAAAGCACAAGTCTCTAGAGTTTGGGAGCATAAGCCCTGCTCTTTGTCAAATAATTACCCTCCTTTTGAGAAACAGCTCCTGGCACCTGATGATTGAGTTAACAAAGTTAAATCACTGGCTCTGGTAGAGTTTGAACACCTAACCACGGGACCCCAAGTGACCATGCAAACTGAGCTGCCCATCCTAGGCTTGGTGCCATCTGATCCGCCAAGCCATAAATTTGGACAGGCAATAACAACACTCCATCACCAAAGAGTAGAGGTATAAACAAAGTCAGTCTGGAGCAGGTCCTGAAAGCAAAAGTGAGTTATAGGAGGTGCAAACTCCCATAGTCCCTACTCGTGCCACACCGCTTGCTCTCCTTCAGCTCACTTCTAGGCCCTTGGGGTGAGTTCCCAATAACCAGCTCACTGAAGGAGAAAAAACCCAGGAGCATGGTTTGCAGATGATTCTGTATGATAAGTAGGAACTAAGCCCCACTTAGATGTGACCCTGATGGGAAGTAAGGAAGGGAAATTCTCCTAGGAGGCAAAACTCGGAGCTGTGCATCTGGTTGATCTCTTAATTCAGAAAGTGACCTGGCCAGCACACTGATCAATGCCAATTAACAGTCTTGTCAGATGGTCAGATGGTCAGACACTGGGAAGGAACAAGAATGGAGAACTGAGCAATAACAAAAAGGCAGCAAAATACTTAGAGAGCACTTATTACATGTAAGGCACAGTCTAATTGCTTTGCGTACGTATGTATGAGGAGTAAGTGAACGGATCTCTCGGAATGGGCTGAGTGTGAGAATATTTGTGTCTCATGTGAATGCTTACAAAAGGGAGCATGATGACCCAGCCTGTGGAAATCTGTCAGCCTCTTTCTCTAGACATTCTAGTGCTTGTTATATGAGCCAGTGAACAAAACTGCCATTGTAGAAGGGATGGATGTTATGCAGGGATTTGACATGGATTTACCATCACATGGGTTGACTTGGCTACCAACACTGTTGAATGCCCAATTTCTCAACAGCAGAAACCCCAATATGTCACCATTTCCTGGGGAGACCAACAAATCCTTGGATGACAGAGGGATTACATTGGACCTATTCCATCAGGGAGTGGGCATCAATTTATCCTTATGGAAATAATCACATATTCTGGAATGGATTTGCCTTCCCTGGTGCTTTTACCAGCACCACCATCCTTGGATTTTCTAATTACTTTATACAGTTTGTACATCATTGAGATATCCCATACAATATTTTTTTCTGGTCAAGGAACACAGTTCACGGTGAAAGAGGTAAAACAAATGGTCTAATGATGATGGGCAATCACCCATAAGCAACCGCCTTTGCAGAAGTGTGGGATGGCCTATGGAAGATTTAGTTTTGGTGACAGTTAGGAAACAACACTTTGTGAGGTCTGGGGGCCATCCTGCAGAATTCAGTGTATTCTGTGAATCAACGACCAATATATGATGCTCTTTCTCCCATAAACAGAATACACAGGTCTAGAAACCAAAGGGTGGAAATGGGAATGGAACCTCTCATCACTTCACTTAGTGAAACAATTGCAAAAGTTTGATTCACAGGAAGTTGAGACTTCCACCTGGCCATTTGGAGCTCCTCATGACATTGAACCAATAGGCAAAAAAAAAGGGTGTTTACTATGTGTCTGGGATGAGTGGTCCCAACTATCAAGGGGAATTAGGGAATCTCTCTGCTACACAATGGTGTAAGGAAGAGCATGTCTGGAACTCAGGAGATTCACTGCATGACCCTACCACTGCCATGTCCAGTGGCAAAAGGTCAATGCATATTATAGCCAGCCAATACAGATAGGACCTCCAAGAGCTCAGATTCCACACAGTCATTGTGGAGGCAACCTCTAGCGTCTCAGGAGCATAACGCACAACTTGCAGTTCAGGATTGCTGGACCTACTGGAGCAGGGCTTAATCTACCTTCTATATATGAGTATATGAGTCCCAGGAAATCCCCTTAGTACCTTCATCCACATCATACACAGTGATTATCCAAAAGATACAGTACCCATACACTCACAGGACATGGTGGTTCAATGCACAACCTAGCTCATAGCTTGTAGCATATCTAGAATGGGTTGCAAGGAAGGTAGAGAAGGAAAGGACATCACCCAAAAATTCCTAGACTGGAGGCTGGAGATAGTAGGTAATAAGATTTGGGGTGATCTCCTTTTGAAGGGATGAATGGCAATTGTACATGGATTAATAGTATTATGTTGGACCAAAGCATTTTTGAAAGTGTAAGTTTGGAGAAAAATATTGTTATCCATTTTGTTTTCACAAATGGTTGGTCTCTAGTAGATATTTCTTGTTTTCTTTTCCTCCCTCCCTCTCTTCCTTTCTTTTCTTCCTCTCATTCTCCCTCCCTCTCTCTCTCTCTTCTTCCCCGCACCCAACTCAGCATTCATTCTACCTTGTTTTATTCAGTCCAGGTGAAATGTTGCTGTAGGGTTTCTATTCTCAATGCAGGGGTAAAGAGCAGATAGGACGGTGGGTAATCACCCCACAAGGGAGTGAAAATTGGTCCTTGTGGGGGACAAAAATCACAAAAAAACTTTCACAAAAATTATAATAGTTTTTGGCCCTCTAAAGCTCAGCCCTACCTGAGGAATCTTACTCTTAAATATTTAATTTCTGTTACTGGGTTTTCTTGGGTTTCACATGAGCAACAATGAGGAAAATACACAAAATGTATGCAAGATCAACACTACAAAACCATGGCAAATAGATGACTATGATTGGAAGACTTTCAATCTATTGCTCATTCTTGCAGAAGTGACCTGCTTGTGCCTTTTGGCTGCCATTGACTGCCTTTATGTTTGATCCTCAGTGGCTCTGTGTGTTGTTTGGGCTTTGAGAATTAAAGAAAAATGGCTTTCATTTAATTCTACAAAAGTTATTCAATCTATCATTAATTATGCCAAGTACTGAAAAGAAAAATGTTGATGATACCTGAATGAATATCCAGCAGCTAGTTAAGATTTCTCATATCAAGCAACACTTAAAAGTTAATTACACTAAAAATAATTTTTAAGAAATTAATTTAAAACTTCATTTGTTTTACTTCTGCTGAAAAAATAAGTTTGAATAGTATTTTAAAATTTTGATTACACTGCTAATATCATCAGTTATATAAATTGCTAATTTACATATGTACTCTGATACCTTAGTGTAAATAGGTTACATTTAAAGTTGCTCAGCAAATAGTTAAATGTTCATAGCTTTTACAAACTGTTAAACTTTTAAACATTTTATTTAGTCATTATAAACCCTGTATTGAATAAAATATCTTATGTATAAAGTGCAAATGTACATAGTTATTAAATAGATATACAGTATATCTGTGGTACTCAAATTTCATGGGGGGTAGCAATTAGGACAAAAATGTCTAAATAGGCTTCTTGAGGGGTGATAATAAAAAATAGATAAACTGCTCTAGGGGCTTTTCCCACTCCTAGCCAAATGGAGGATATATGATACATTCTAGAATTATCTGGAATTAATGATATACTGTGGGAGTTCTTTCATTGTAGTAGTGACCTCCAAGCTGACAAAAAACATGAACCAGGGTCTATCCCCATTTCCCCTGGCACTCCCTCTTCCTAGCTCTGGCCACTCCCCACTTGCCTGGAACTGGACTTGATCTCGTCCTCCCTGCCTCACATGCCTTCAGTCCTTACACTTGGGTAGTGAGAAAAAGTCCATCACTTGTCCTGTCCAAGTCTAAGCCTTGTAGGAAAGGAGAAGAGGTAGGAAGCCCTGCAAACCTAGTGGTCTGCAGAGGGAAGGTAAGTGGGAAGGTCAGAGTTCTTCATGACTATGATTCACCCTTATCTCTATCAAGCACTCTGAACTCAATTTTTATTAGAATCAGTCCCCAAGTTCCTTGCTACCCCTCACCATCACCCCCCCACCCATTCCATTTTCAGATGGACATCACCTGGAAGTCTGAGAGGGTCCCGGACGTGGTGCCCACCCACTAGAGAGTCCTTCCTAGGTCTAAGCTGCCTCTGGCCTTGTTTACCTCTCCCAGGTACTATCCACCCCGAGGGAACCATGGCCTATGGAATTAATGGAAGAAACTTTGCTTCCAGTGAAGAACAACCTCGGCAGCAAAAGCAGGTCTCAATCCATGACCACAGGCAAGGAACTACCTTGTTCCAGGTGCAGCTTTTTCCTTTTTTAGATCCTGTTCCCTAAGCAGCAAACCTTGTTCCTTTACTGCTTACAGTCTACAGGAGGGGAAAGGCAGCTGTTACTAGAGCCTCATTGTCTGCAAGACTCTGTCCCAGATAAGGAATCTGGTAACGTGGCAATTAGATGATGAGAGCTTCCTGGAAAGAAAGGTCGAGGGAAATACTCCCTAAAACAGGACAAAGGTGGATCTCTGATTGCCTGCGGGCCGCATGCCTTAGTGGGCACTGGAGCTGGGAGGGCATCTTCAACTACACGAAGGGACTTCGGCACTTGCCTCACAGTGCTCTTTCCTACCCCAACTCCTGCCTCCATCTTGAGTGATTTCACAGTCCAAATGGATAACCCAACCAATACCCCATCTTCCCAGGCCATTGACCCCTCATGTCTAGGAACCATCACCTTCTCTCCCGTTTAACCACCTACTCCTTGGACCTTCTCATCACCCAGAGTTCTCTCTGCTGTCTTCTTAAATATAATCATCCCAGCGTCTGACCATCTGACTAGTGCCCCAGTTTATCCTTCCAGTTCTCTCAACATTCCTTCCCAGACACCTAGAACATGGCATGTAGCAGGCACTTAGTATATTCACTTAATGTTCTGCCTTGTTCAGACTTCAGAGACTCCTGTCCACAAACCCCTGCACTGTCTCCCAGTCTGTCACACAATCTCCTCATCTTCCTCACCAAGCCTGCCTGGTTCCCATGGTCCATCTCTTCCACCATTCTGTGAACCTACTATGTGTCACTGTGGATACAGCAACGAAGATTCAGACACACACTCACTGCCCTTGGCCTTGTCCTTATTCCACAACCAAACAACAGAACGAAAACCTTGGAATAAACTAACACTCATCTTGATCCCTACAAGATTACTGAGCACCTTGCCACGGGGAAGGGGTCTCCCAAAAACCATAGGCTCCATGCTCTACTGGGGCTTCCCCACTGCCTAACATCCTTCCACAGTCCCCTCTCCAAGTCCTTTCTGTACAGTCCCTTCCCACAGGTCCTCCCCGCCCACCTCCTCAGGGATTGGGCTGCACGAGCCAGCCTTCAACATCTCCCTGTCTTTTGGCTCCTGCCTGCTCAAGTCTCTCTCTCTTTTCCCAAGAAAATCCCTACTTGTTCCTGTATCTCCCTTTAGCTACCTCCCTCTCCCTCCTTCTTGTCTTACCCAAATTTCTCAAAAGGAGAGTCTATACTTGATGTTCAATCTCCTCTATTTTTCTGCTCCAGACTTTCCCACCTCAGGGCTCTTCTTCAAAGTGTGTCCTCTATGCCTATAATCCCCATGACTCCTCACACCACTGCAATCCTGCCTGCTCTATAGGCTAGAGATGGGGCCCAACCTATCCTAGAGAGACATGCTAATTTTGCTCTAATTTTACTCTATTTGACAATGTCACCTAAAGCTAAGCACAGACTGAGGTGGAAACTTTCCCAATTCATTTTAAAATGTGATACCAAAATGTGACAGCCCACCAAAAAAAGCAATAAACTCAGAAATGGCAAATAGATTTAATGTAGAGTGTCAATTTCAATTGATTGATAGTGGCTGCCTAGAGTGCTGTGTTGAGTAGGTTTCTGAGGATGCACCCTGGCTCGAAGAGAAAGACTGCTGGGATTAGGAATATCTGAAAACACAAGTAAAAGAAAATCAAAAAGTCAATTGATATCCACCAAAAAAGAAGGAACAAAATGCCAAAAGTACTGTTTTCTCACACTCTCCATGTGGTCCTCCAACCTTGGCCTTCCTATAACCACCCAGCTCCTCATCCCATTCCCATGAGGCCCGGCTGCCCCCAAGTCTAAATAGATACCTGAAATCTCACTTGTAGGAGAAACCACAGGCACCAGAGCTGCCACTGGTGCTGGCACCAGCTCCACCAAGGCCCGCGAAGAGCCCAAACGTGAGAGTGGCTGTCAGGCTGGTGCTAGCACCAAAGCTGCCACTGGCACTGGCACCAGCGCTGGCACCACCGCTCTCCTGGGCTTTGGCTTTAGCTTCAGCTCCCGTCTGGATCCGGGCTTTGGCCCAGGGTCCAATATCAGCTTCGTCCCAGTTGCAGGGCCCAGCAGCATTCTCAGAGCCGAGCCCAATGCCCATCCGAGCTCTAATCTCAGCTCTTGCCTTGGCTTCAGCTGCAGCCTCAGCTGCAGCCTTCATATCTGCTTCCATTGCCTCTCGGTACTGAGCTGCCCATTCCTTGGGATCCTTCTTTTGTACCTGAAACAGGAATAACAACCATCTGAAGGATCAGAATCTGAACACTGAGCACCTACAGGATGCAAATTATAGTAATACAATAACTACTACCAGTAATTATACACCTAATATTCCATCCCTGCTCTGACACTTACTATCTCTGTGACCTTGGACATAACACTTGACAACCTCTCTGAGCCTGAGTTTTCTCATCTGCAGTAAGGCAATGACATGTCAGTTGTAAGGATTAAACTATTCAGATAGAGTGTTTGCACATTAATACAGGCTTCAGAATGTTCATGCATGAGCCGCAGGCTGCTCTGCACACAGCCTACCCTAAACAGTGGCACCCCATGCTCTTGGTATGCCAGGCTTGGACAGCTCTCCAATTACCTTGCAGGCAAACTTGAGGACTTTCATCTTGCTGGTCTCATAGTAAGAGCGCAGGCCCCAGAAGAACTCATACTCAGGCGGATTGCTATTAGGGACTCTGGCATAGTCCAGGTACCTTGAAAAGAGAGGTTCAAAGCCTTTATGTCTGTAAGACCACTCATGGCCCACTCATGCATTTAGGTGGCAAACTCCCCCACTAAATACTGCAGCTTTTCTCCCAATATTCAGCCCTAGCTCACTGGTCCTGCCCAGCAGCCACGTGGAGGTGCAGGGGGCACGTGTAGGGTATTTGTTCATAGGAAGGCCACGAGTTTTGTGCCCCTTGTCACAATAACCCAGGTTCCTGTTGGGTGTGTTGTAAACAGAGGAGCCATTTCTTCAGGCCCCCTGCTCTGAGCACACCCCACCATGGGGCTCGTCCGTGGCCTGGCTGAACCCTGGGACAGTCCACCCTAGAAAATGACTGTACGGGAAGAAACGGTCAACCAAGAGCAGTGGACTCCATGCATACTCTCGACCATTTGTGTGTGAGCCCACAGGTGTGTGCTGGTACACCCGTATGAGTGCACACATGTTCTCCAAGGACCAAGAATAGGGTGGGCCCTGGCCAGAAAAGTCAGGAGGTCTGGGCTTCAGGTCCAAATGGATCCTTTACCAGCCGGGGCCATGCTCAGACTTCCACTCTCCGAGCCCTAGGCTCCTCAACTGATACAGGGGATGAGGCGACAGCAGCTATTCTGCAGGGTAGTTATGAAAATGAAATGAGATGTATTAGTCAAGACCCCAGCACAGTACCTGGTTGCTTAAAGCTACCATTCTATGGCATTTCTTTATGGAGATTAATTTCTATGAAGCCCTAGCTAGCATAGTAAAAAAGAACTAAGGTATTGGGGCCAGGATCTAAATACAACTTTTCCGTTTGCTACCTGTATAATAACCCTGAGCAAATTACTTCACCTCTCAGCTTCAGTTTCCTCACGCGTACAATACTGGTGATGACAATCCCTCCCTTGAAGAATTGTTCCAAAGGCATATGTGAGAGTACAAGTAGGTCAGGAAATGTGTGCTTCTGTTCTCTGCCACCACCTCAGGAATAAACTACCACCTGCATACGCACACATATACACACGCACGTGCACCACAGCTTTATTACTCAGTTCTAAGACAGGCAAAATGCATGGAACACAGGAACACTAAACAGACACTTACTTCTGCTTCACAAACTCATCAGTAATGAGCTTCTTCACATCCCCAAAAAGCGAATGATGTATCCTGACAGCAGAAAATGATAAAATACATACATACATACACAATTACATACATAGATAAATATAATCGGGGCTGTTGCACTTCCCAGATGTGGGCAGAGACATTTCCAACATGGAAAAGAGGCTTCCAACATAAGATGGAAGCTCCACAGAAGCCCAAGAGTCAGTGAGACAGACAGCAGGACCATTTCCCCATCCACCCAGGTCAGAACCCTGGACCCTCTACCCAGTCCAGCAACCCCGCCCACTCCACCAGACCACCAGGCTGATGCAATCCTGGGACCATCTTCTTTTGCCAAAGGACAAAACAGACAGCAAGCACTGACAGAGCCCAGTCATACCCAGGGCGCAGCCCCAACTTGCGCAGCACCTCCCAGATGACAGCTGCAAGGGGAGGCAAAAGGAAACAGGGATAGGAAATGAACATGTGGAATTCCGACCATGACCCCCCATTCAGCTGCCAGCCCAGCCACTCACCCTCACTGGACCTATTTCCATTCATGAAGATGATGCTAAGAAGCACCATGAGGAGACCCAGCTTTGGTGAGTCCTTGGTCCTAGGGGAATAATGGGACAGAGAGAAGGTTTATATCCAGCAGCAATCTGCAAAAAAAAAAAAAAAAAAACACCAGCCAGCTCACTAGGCTAGCTTCTCCCAGATTCTTCAGATATGAGAGAATTCTGCCCAGTCTATGCTTCAAGCTCTATGTGACCCTGGGCAAGGCACTTAGACTCTCCTATTCATAAAATGGGAAAATCACATTCTCCTCTCCCCAGGTTGCTGAGAGGATAGAATTGTACTTGTATTTGTCAATCCAGTACAACCCGGACACCCAGCCAATGTGAGTCCCTTCTTGCTCTCCCAGACCCCTCAGCTCCAAGAGAATTCTAGGCATGGCCCCACTGATGTTCATGCCCTTCAAGCATCATGAGCCACTCATACCAGGAAGCCCTCCTGTGAGAACCATTCTACCAAGGCCAACAGGAAGAGATAAGCAATGACAGGTCTGCTTTCCTGGGAAGCTTCTGGAGAAACAGAAAACCTGACAGTAGGAGTGCCCTGCCCCAGGCTTCTACGCCCTCCAGTCAATCATAATCAGGTATCACTATTGTATGCAGGGCTCCAACTACGTGCAGGAGCTGGAATAGGGGTTTTTAGGCTCTGTCTTTCCTGACTTCCTAAGGGGATGTGGGGAGAGGACAGGGATGGAGTAGTACCACGGACAAAAACAGAAGCCTCCCTCCCACCCCAGCCCTTTCCCAGCTTACGTTCCTAGTATGCCTGCATCAGTGGGCTCTAAGGTGCTGAGAAGAATGTACAAGTGGTCATTCTTATCAATTTCCTTTAATTGGATCCCAAATACCTGCGGATGTGGAAAACAACTTGTGAGATCACAGAATGGGCATCCCACAGCTCCCCCTGTGCCTAGGGGTGTGTGTGTGTGTGTGTGTGTGTGTGTGTGTGTGTGTGTGTGTGTGTGTGTGAGAGAGAGAGAGAGAGAGAAACATCAGTGAGATAATGCACTTAAAGCACTTAGCTGAGTGGCCAGCATACTGCAAACAGGCAACAAATGCATTATTTTTAATCAACATCATCTTTGTGATTAGTGACAATCTAGGCAGCCAGAGAGTGGGGAATGAAAGGGAGAGAGAGCATCTGAAGTACATTATAGGACATGTCCAGCAGTGGACAGAAGTCAGGACTAAGCTGGGTGGCTTGGGTCCTAGCTGTGATTTTACCACTGACTTGCTGTGTGACCTCAAGCTAGTCTATGCCCCTTGCTAGGCCACTGTCTGCCCATCTGCACAGTGATGGGGCTGGATTACTCTCTGTGGTACCCCCCAGGAGAGACATGTACACCTTTGTTTGATTCAAGGCTACCCCATTGCACCCATCCCCCAGGTCTGCCCCTTCACCTTCTCCAAGGAATAGCCTGCTCGTTCAATGATTTCAGGGTACACATCAGTGTATTCTTTGATGATGTCCTTCAGCATGTCTGCAAGGGGAGAGTGTTGCGAGCACCTGGGCGGAAGTGGAGCCGCGTGGCCCCCATACCCAAACTAAAGACCCTTTACCAACCCTGCTGTGGGTGGCACAAACAGGTTCTGAGCTAATGAACAGAGATACTACTACTGCCAAATTAGAACTTTAGGAGGACATAAGTGGGAGCAGGAGAGCAAGAAATGCCCTCAGCACATGGGGGAGAGGGCAATGGAGAACAGAGCTGGGGGAAGGGAGGGTTAGTAGAACTCTACCTGAGCGTTTGATGGGAATCTTCGTCTGGTCTTTAACCAACAGGTACTTCACCAAATCATTGGCCTGGGAGAGGAGGAAAAGATGGAACGATCAAAACATGCTTGCAGAAGACTTGAGAGGATGGCAGAGAAGAGGGCAGGCAAAGCAGTGAATAACGCTGAGTGGAGAGGACAGGTTTCTTACCCTCCCTTGCAAAAGGGCTACATCCCGAGGTGGTGGTGTTTCAGGCTCTCGGGATGACTGGAGCTTGGCGGCTCTGCGGCGAGCCTTGCCCCTACGGGCCTTAGGTGACCTCAGTGAAAGCAAAGCTCTCCGGGCCCAAGCAGCCAACCGAGTCCTTGATGCCCTGCGGGCCCAAAAGGCTATGGGGCCCCTTGAAGCCCTGCGGGCCATTGAGGCCATTAGGGCCTTTGAGATCCTTCGGCCGCCCGTGGTTCCAGAAGCCTGACTCTGATCACTGCTGCCATCCTCTTCCCCATTCAGATGCTTCACCTGCATCAATGGAGAGCAAGCACAACATTGCCAGATGATGCAGATGGTCCTTTTTCCTCATCTTCTCCCTTCCTGAAGTCCCCTCTAATCCCACCCTTGTAGTAACAGCCTGAGTCTTGGATTTGTCTTTCACTGTTTTCCAAGCAGAAGTTTCATCTTCCCACCAGGCCAGGAGCAACCCAAGGGTGGGGCCTGAGGCTTCTTCTCCTCCTGTGTGCACCACTGGCTCCGCTTATACCACCCTGGACATGTCACTCCACCTCTCTGGGACTCAGCTTCCTTCTCTACAAAACTAGATTACTTTCAGGATTTAATGAGATAACCTGTGTGAATGTGCCTAGCTCAAGGCCTGACATATGGTAGCTACTATGTAAATATAAACTGCATTTCGTTCAGATTGCAGCTGTTTGTATTCCTGTCTCATGTGCCCACCAGTCTGTGAGCTTTCTGAAAACAGGAATTATATCACATTTCTCTTAGTGTCCCGCCACAGCCTTGATGAGCAGAGGGAACTTTCTAAAGGTTTACAGAACCATGAACCAACTGAGAGAAACAGAAAGGCAAGGGTCTTACCTTTCGGGCTTTCTTGGCCTTGACCTTGGGCCGAGTATCCTGATTCTCCTGAGCCTGTGCAGCTGCACCCTCAGGCTCAGGTTCATCTGCCAGAGCCTGAGAGGCAGCAGCCTCAGTCTCCAGGGTCTTTGTATTGACCTTCGTATCAGCCCCACAGCTGACCTTTTTGGTCTCAGTAGCAGGCGTTGTCACAGCCTGAGGGTCAGTATTCTGCATCTTGGTGTCAGCTGCCGGATTCTTCGTTTCAGCTGCCAGAACCGGGGTATCAGTCAGCTTAGTGGTAGCTGAGGCCTGAGTGGCAGATACCTCCTGAGCCTCTGTGGCCTTTGAGACCTCTGTGGTCTTTGAAACTCCTGCAGCATTTGAGACCTTCGTGGCCTTTGAGACCTCTGGTGCCTTTGAGGCCTTCGGTGCCTCTGAGACCTCCAAGTTCTGGGTCACTGTCAATAGGGTCTGCATCTTCAAGCCACGGTCCTCTTCTGAAGCTTCAGCCTGCAAGAGGAAGCAGGGAAGCTCACAGACCTTCTCCCCACCCCCAACTAGGCAAATGGCCCCAAAATTCCAGGGCCTCACTTCTCTGACCTATAGTAACTCCTACTTGCAGTGCGCTCTGACCACCTCAGCCCAACAAGGCCTCCCTTTCCTCTGAGCAGAAGAGGGGCGGGCCTACCCTCCCTCCCGCCTTTCTTCCTCCCTCCTTCCTCCCCTCCTCCCTCCCTCTACTTGGGGGAGGGAGGCGGCAACAAAGCAGGGAGGTAGATGGAGAAGGGCTGGGATGGGAGGGGAGGTGCCAAGAGATTTGGGGCAGCAACAGGGGCTGGAGAGCAAAAGCAGCTAGGGAGAGGGCGGAAGCAGGGCTTACCTGGAAGGGGGTCGGACCCGTACCACTCTCGCTTGTGTCAGACATGTCTCAAGTTGGCCTGGCAAGAGCTGAGCCTGAAGGAGAAAAGGCCTGGGTCAAGAGGCGAGCTCACTTAACGTCCTCTCTCCCGCCGTGCCTGGAGGCTGATACCCACCTTCCCTAGGGTCCCAATCCCAAACCCTCCCCCCACCCCCCCAAGGACTCCGTTCTCAAATTCAGTAATCCAGAGCGCCTAGATCTCAATTCTCTGCAGCCGTACCCTCCCCTACTCCAGGAAGATGTGCCAGCGCGGCAGCTCTGAGGACCCCGCCCCTTTTCCCAGTGCACACCCCCCCAGCCGCAAGTCGACAGTGCGCATGCGCATCCGTTGCAGGGCCCATCTCAGCCCCGCCCGCTTTCCCAGCAGAAGCTCTTTCTTTGATGTCCAACGTGCACATGCGCATTCGGCAGCTGGCTTGTCTCCAAGCTGGCCTTTCATTACACGCCCCTTTCCAGCGATCCATGGTGCGCATGCGTAATAGAGACTCAGTCCAGTACCTTTTTCCAACACGCCCCTCTCCAAGTTCGTAGTACCATTCGGTCCCGCCCCCTCCCCAACAAGCCTCCCTCTCAAATTGTCGCAGCGTCTGGTGGTCCAGGCCCCTCCCCTACTGACATCCAGCCCAAGTCCACAGCACCGTCCGGTCCCGCCCTTTTTCATAATACGCCCCCCTCCAAACAGGGACCAAGCGCATCTTGGTTCCGCCCTTTCCCTAATACACCCCCCTCCTCAAATCAGTATTTAGCTAGTGATTCCATCTTGGGCCCAGCCAAACAGGGTCCTGTCCCCTCCCTTCCCGGCCGGATGGATCCGGTACGATCCGGTCCTTAGAGCAGGATTTCTCCAGATCCCAGAGGGTGGGGCCGACCCCTCCCGGGCTCGGATCCAGAGCTGGGCCCCTCTGCTCACCTCGTCTTTCTACTACTCCTGAGTTCGTCCACTCCCTCTGAGCCCCTCATAAACTCAGACTGCCCTCCCCCCGCCAGGCCGGAAGTGGCCCCGCCCCTTTCCGCCTCCCTAGGGGGCCTCCGTCCCAACCAGTCTGCCCTTCCCCCCGCCCGCTCCTCATTCCTTATCCCCCACTCCGTACTACTCCGTATTCCCTCTGCGTTGCTGCCTGCTCCCTATTTCTCCATCGCCGTTCCTACTTACCCCACAGAATTCCGTATTCCCATTCCTTACATCCTCCTTCATGCTACCATTGCACCCCCTCCCCCAGTATTCCTTAACCCTTCTCTACATCCCCTGTTTTCTTCTCTGAATTTCCACTTCCCCTCAGTATTCCCCTTCCCCCTCATATTCTCCGTCCACCACTCAACACGCCCGGTTCCCAGTTTTTCTCCCCCTCTTCCTCAACTAGCCTCTGCTCTCCAATCCATACAGCCTACTACTCTCTTGGTCTTCTTCGTTGCCTACATCCCACTCCGAGTAACCTCTCCCCTAGCTGCAGTGGTGCAGTAAAAATTGACCACCTGCCTGGCTCTAGGTTCGAGGGGACTGGAACCACTGTCTGGAAACCCCAATCTCAACGTCCCTCACCTTGTCCTCTAGCGAGTCCGGAATTCGTCTGCCCTCTCTCAGTCTCTCTCGAAGTCTCAGCCTCCTGGACTAGAGCTGCAGCCAGCCCAGCCCAGCCCAGCCCCTTTCCGCAGCCCCCTGCCACCCCCCTTCTCCTTCCTCGGGGGTGGGGCAATGGGGCCCCGCTCAGGGCTGTCTGACGCCGAAGCCCGTGTTTATGCCACTGTACCAGGCTCGGTCTGAAGCCATTCCAAACCAAAACCACCGCCTCAAAGCGATTCATTCATTGAATATGTTTATATATATATATATTATATATATATATATATTGCTTATTGCAAAAGTAACGTGTTGTAGTTGTGAAATTTCAAATTATGCAGAAATATGTAACATACTAATGAAAGGCCATCCTTATCTCATGCCCCAGAAATAACCACTATTAACGTTTTGATATACATTCTTCCAGATTTGTTTCTATTTATATACTAATTATTTGGGTTTTCTCCCCACAAATGGTACACTATACCTACTGTTCTGTGACCAGGCTTTGTTTTTTTTTCCCCAGTTGTATATTCTAAACAGCTTTCCATAGTGCACATTTTTCTTAACTGCTCTATAATCTTTTCTCTGTAAATGTCCCATAATGTATTTAACCAGTCCAGGATACATAGACATTTAGATTGTTTCCATCTTTTTATTTACTATTACAAGCAGTGCTGACTCCATTTTGATACAAAACTTGTCAACTTTAAAAAGATACACAGAATAACATTTCCACCAGCAATGTCTCTTGCACGTTTATGTGTTGCATATACTACAAATATTTTCCATGTTATTTAGGATAATATTTGCTATACAAAAAGGTTTAATTATTATGTAGTGAAATGTATCAGGTTTTCCTTTACCATGACTAGATTCTGCTTCATGCTTAGAGATGCTTTCCACACTCCTATGTTATAATAATCACTGATTTTATTCCAAGCAGTTTTATGGCTTTATTATTTACATTTAAATGTTTGATCACTCCAACATTTATTTTGTATAAGGATTAATTATTTTCCAAAAATATAGCCTCATCCCTACACCATGTGCAAATTAATCCATCTTTTCCCCCACTGATTTGAAATGGCACCTTTACCACGTAATAAATTCACATAAGTATTAATAATTGGGTCTATTCAAGAGAACAAAATAAGATGTATAAAAAATTGAAAGTAGACAACATTATCATTAATTACAGAGTATATGAATGCAGACCTGGACAACCTGAGAGCATCAGTTAATGCTGTTAGAAACCATAATAAAAGTCAACACAGTGGTCAGTTATAGAATTAATATTCAATATGTTTCCTATATCAAAAGTAATTCAAATGGTTATGTCTTCTGCTTTATGAAATCACCTTTTCCTCTATTAAGCAAATAAAATATGAATCCCTATGTTCTATGGGCAATTCAACATACACATGCACACATACACACATACTTCACAGATATTCATGGTGGGCTTCTGTTCTCCTGACTTTTTCTCTAAATTGTTGCTCCCTCCAAGTTTGTGACATCAGCTCACCGCTTTCTTGCCTCCTAAGTTCTCTCCCCCCATCTACAGGGCTTTATTTCACACTAGACACAGCCCTTCCTTTCTTCCAGTTCTAGTACCCCAAATTCCCATCCCTTTCAAATCATGGCAAGCCTTGAATGCCAAGATAAAGACTTTGGTCTTGATCCTGAGAACGCTGAGATATTATTGAAGGGTTCTAGGCTTGGATGCAATACAGATTTGTGTTCCAAAAAGAACACCACTCTAGCTGCCTAACCCATTAGGAGTATGAATTAGATGTCTTCCTGGAAAAAGGGAGAGTAGTCATCCAGGTAAGCAATGATTGTGGTTAGGCCTAGAGTGGTAGCAGTGGAGGTCATGAGAAGTGATTGAATTCAGAAGATATTAAAGAAATAAAAAGCAGGACTTTATGAATAATTGGATGTAGGGAAAGGGGTGTGGAGGAGGGAAGTGTCAAAGGCAACTTTTGGGAATCTAATTTGAGAGATCAAATGTGTAGATGGTAACCCCTTTCACTAAGATATGGAATACTAACGGCTCTTCCCTGAGCCTGGGAAGAATAAAAACCTTAGAAGAGACGGGGCCCAGGGAAGAGCCCTGGAGGCCAACAGCAACCTCAGCATAGGTGAAGGAAAAGGAGCCCAGGAGAGAGAAAGATAAGTACTGACCAAGGAGACAGAGAGAAAAGCAGGAGAAAGTAACACCACAAAACAAAAGGAAGAGAATATTTCAAAAGGTGGGAGGGGTCAATAGTGTTGAATACTACCCAGAGGTCAAGAAAAGTCCTGAAAAATGTCTAGGGATTGTAGCAGTCAGGTAGTGGTCTGGTCTCTGGTGACCTCGGAGGGGATAGTTTCACACTTGTGGCATAGGTCGATAACTGTTTACTCCGGTATACATTATCCTCTCCTTCCCTATTAATAGAAAATCTGATTTTTACCTGGACACATAGCCTCCTGGAATAAAGGCCATGAGGACAAGGGTCACACCCTAAGGATAGTGGAGGAGTAAACTGAGAAGAATCGGGATCTCTAACAATTTCATAGGGCCACCATACAAACTTTGGACTGCCTAACTTTGGATTTCTTTTAGGTGAGATAAATACAGGTATGTCTGATTGAAGCCACTGTTTGGGAGTCTATGCCATGCGGCAGTTTTATGACTGCAGTGAGTTGAGATGTGAATTGCAGGTGAGGTATTCCTGACAATGAGCATAAACTACTCTTTCAAGAAATGTCTGACTCTGATTTTGAGACTCTCCCAAAATCTAGCCCTGACTAGTTTTCCAGGCTTCTTCTTGCTATTTTTCTGAGTACTGTGTATATTCCAAACAAACACTTCACTATTACCAGATGTGCCCTGCCTTCTCTTACTTAGGAGCCGTTGCTCATACATTTTCTTCCCTATGGAACACCCTCTGTTATATCTACCCTCTGTTACAACCTCCATCATTTTAAATTCCACAACATTTTAAGTCCTGGTTGTGGCCTTTGGGATCCTGGGATAACTTTAAAAGAATATAGAGTCAGATCCTTAGGAGATATTGGACTCAAGGGACTCAGGCAAAATCTCAGTCCATGTCCATCAGAGAGGCATTCCCAGGGACTTTCAAAGCCAAACTTCCCCAGTGCCTCTCAATGCCAAACACCTTCATAGCATAATACCATAACCACTCATCTTATGATCTGGGGATCAGAGGACAGGATGAAACCTTAACAGGAGAGAAAAAAAATAAATTCACTTACAATCTTCATCATTTGACTAGAGAGATTTCCTCCCACCTTCTCTCTTTGTAAACTCTTGGAATCTTTTGAACTTCAGCATCCTCCCATAAACTCTGACGAACCTAGGTCACTGTGTCCCAGACCGGTTTCCAGCATTCATAAATCAGCAGGAAAATACCTGAAATCATATAGATCCTACATATTAACCAGGAACAAATATGAAAAGCTGAGTTATCACCAAGCAGCTCTGTTCAGGAGATAAGGAAAGACAGGCTAAAGACTGCTTACTGCAGAATGTCAGGGGATGAAACTGCCTAGTACCGGGACATCCAAGATTTCAGACACCTAAGCTTACATGAGAAGCCCAGAATATCCTCACCATCAGTCCTCTCCTAGCACATTTCCCTTCCCCCAAACTATATAAAAATCAGTACCTGTGAATGTTGGAAAATTCTGAAGGCTGGGAGTAAGTGACAAAGATTTCCTTCCAAGGCTACCTATCACTTCTTTAGTCATCTAAGTTGTACAGCACAGCCTAGCAACCAACTTAATATTGGACATCAGACTTTCCTGTTCTTCACATTTCCTAAGCCTTTCCCATCACTGGGAAAAGCTTCCTAACCAACCCTTCTCCTTGACCCCACTCTCTGTCGCTGTTGGGCTCTTTCTGTTCCCGATACACAGAGAAAGCAGCTCCCCTCCTTTCCAATTCCAGGCTCATGTGCCCTCTCCCTTGAGCTGCTGTTGAATTCTTATTGTTTTCTTCCTTTTATGTACAGGGCAATTTAATTCATTTTGTATCACTCTAAGCCCTGAGAGCTATTCTTTCCACAGCCAAAATGACTACATTTTATTAAACCAAAGGCAAATTTCCCACAGACGAGGAAACCGGCTACCCACTTTTGAACTAACACTGCTTCTCCCCTGCTCTTTGCACATTGAGTCCTTCATCAGCACATACCTGTGAGGCAGGTTCAGGCCTCACATGCAGACATTGAGCATCAACTATATATTATGCACCTCTACAGAGGTGGCTCTTTCTCTTGAGGGGCTTACATTTCTACTGTATGAGCATTAGCCTCATTTTATGGCAGACAAATTGAGGGTGAGGGAGGTAACTTGCCCATGACAGAGCAACTAATGAATGGCAGAGAGAGGACTTGAACCCAGGCCAGTACGATGCCAAATTCCAGAGCCTCCACTACTACGCTCAAGTACTGCCAATGTTTTAAGTCCCATAATATCCTTTCCAACCCTCTTCATAAACATATGCAAGGCACATTACAGTGTGATTTTCCTCCGTGGAGGCAAGTCTAATTGGATATCCACACACCCATTCTGATATTGTCATAAAGTGACATAGGATTTATAACTATTTTGTTGTAACATCAACATGAAGTTTTTAAGATCTTATTTTTATTAAAGTAATGCACGTACATGGCAACAAATCAAACAGTACAGAAGGAGCACATGATAAAAACCAATGGTCCCCTGCCTTGATTCTCCTCATCTCCATCCCACCCCCTCAAAGCAACGTTTTAACAGTTCTTGGGCTTTCCTGGTGGCGCAGTGGCTGGGAATTCGCCTGCCGGTGCAGGGGACGCGGGTTTGAGCCCTGGTCCGGGAGGATCCCACATGCTGTGGAGTGACTAGGCCCATGCACCACAACTACTGAGCCCAAGTGCCGCAACTACTGAAGCCCGTGCGCCTAGAGCCTGTGCTCCACTATGAGAGAAGCCACCGCAATGAGAAGCCCGCACACTGCAAAGAAGAGTAGCCCCTGCTCTCCGCAACTGGAGAAGGCCCGCGCACAACAACGAAGACCCAACGCAGCCAAAAATAAATAATAAAATAAAATAAATTTATAAAAAACAAACAAACAATAAAACAGTTCTTGCACTTAGTTCTGCTGGTGGCTCCATTTACAACTCTAGATAACATGTATATACTCTGTCTCTTGGTTTATAAAATTTATACTATATCCTGTTGACTCTCAAGGATGACAATGAGGGCTTTGTTTCTGTACACTGCCTCACTTTTCCCTCCACTCCCCTGCAATGTTTAACGCTGATATTCCTTTTTTGTTCCTAGTTAACTTTGTAACTTGAAGAAATATGTATACTCAAACTTCTATTCTTTATTCCATCCATTTTTGACAGGTAATTTTGACTACCCACTTTTTAGGACAAGGATGTTAGAGCCACCACCCTCCCTCTGCCCATTCAATGACCCACATTGTCAGTTTGATGTTTCCTTCACATTGTCTAGGTTATTAACATTTCCATTCTGTTCTGCAGCCACAACCAGCTCTTCCCTGCTTTGTCTTCATGTTGACTGTAAAACCTGAAAACCAGTCATGATTTACATTATCATGACTATGTAAATATTTTTCAAAACCCAGCCAAGTAGTGAGCCAGGAATACAGCTCCTTCTCTACAAGTCCTATGTCACAATCTTTTGGCCTCTGCAAAGAGAATGTTTCTACTATCAAGGTCAAAGGGAGTCCCTCTTATATTCCATCAGCTGCTTATAATCATGTTATATTTTATTTGGCTTTGTAGTTAGACCATGATTTTTTCGAACAGGTACACACACACACACACACACACACACGGGTTCTCTAATAGCCTTTCTTTATTCCTTGAATTATTTGCCTTTATTGTATTCATTCTTTCAACAAACATTGATTATCTACAATGTGCCAGGCACTGTTCTAGAAGCTGAGGATACAGCAGTGAAACAGATCCTTGTCCCCATGGAGGTGATATTCTAATGAGGAAGAAAGAGAAAATGATCAGATAAATAAGTAAAATACATAACAAGTTTAAGTGTTATCAGTGCTATAGAGAAAAATAAATCAGGGTAAAAAGGATAGGGAATGCCAGTGAGAGTGGGAGGTTATTGAAGTTTTAAATAGGTTGGTCAGAGAAAGACTCACTGAAAAGGTAGCATGTGAATAAAGACTTGCATGAAGTGAGAGAGCTAGCCAAGTGGATACCTGGGGAAAGAGCATTCCAAATAGAACAGTCAGTGCAAAGGCCCTAGAGCAGGACCGTGCCTGGCATTGTTTGTCTCGTGCCTGCCATTTTTGAAGAACATAAAAGTCATTGTTGCTAGACTAGTGGAGGAAGGCAAGGAGGGAAGTAATAGAAAATGAGGTCAGATAGGTAATGGGGGCCTGATCTTATAGGGCCCTGTAAGCCAAGCCACAGTGGGATCCACAGGAGGGTTTAGAGCAGAGGTGGGAGAGTATCTGACCTGGGTTTTATTTTTATTTTTTTTTCAAATTTATTTTTTATTGAAGTATAGTTGATTAACAAGTTGTATATATATATATATATATATATATATATATATATATATATATTCTGCTTTATAACAAATTTAATCAGTTATACATATACATATGTTCCCATATCCCCTCCCTTTTGCGTCTCCCTCCCACCCTCCCTATCCCACCCCTCCAGGCGGTCACAAAGCACCGAGCTGATCTCCCTGTGCTATGCAGCTGCTTCCCACTAGCTATCTACCTTACGTTTGGTACTGGTATATATGTCCATGCCTCTCTCTCACTTTGTCACAGCTTACCCTTCTCCCTCCCCATATCCTCAAGTCCATTCTCTAGTAGGTCTGTGTCTTTATTCCTGTCTTACCCCTATGTTCTTCATGACATTTTTTTTCTTAAATTCCATATATATGTTGACTTGGGTTTTAAAAGGATCCCTCTGGCTGTTGTGAAAATATACTGGTGAAGGGGGGTGGGGCGGTGATGACAAAGTAGGAAGCTGAAGACCAGTGAGGAGGCTGTTGTAGTAATTGCTTGGGTTGGATCCACACTTACCTGGGTTCACTGTTCTGGGCACCCGTTCTAGAAATCCTTCTTCAGCTTCGGAAAATTAACTTCTAATAAGTTTTTGACAAATTGTCCTTTATTTTTTCTGTTCTCTCTGGCTAGGACTCCTGTTATTCAGATGTTGAACCTGCTGGATTAATCTTCATCTCTTAAATTTTCTCTCCTACTTTGTGTTTCTTTGTTTTTTGGCCCTGCATCCTGGGAAATTTCCTCAATTTTATTTCCCAGTCCTTCTGTTGATTTTCTTTTAATTTCAGCAACTTATTTTCCATCCCTAAGGAGTCTTTCTTTTCTCTGATTGTTCCTGTTCTGTGGCATTTACTTCTTGTTTTATTCATGTTTTACCTTCTTGAAATTTGCTGAGGATATTATCATTTCTTTTCTGAAATTCTCTTTCCTTTCCAAAATTCCCAAATTTCTCTGGGGTCAGTTGTTCTATTTTCTTATTTTAGTCTTTTGCTTTCATGCTGCAGGTTCCCTTAATTTGCCTGAAGACCCTTGGTTATCCATCCCAGGTAAGGGAAAAGGACTGGTAGCTGATGTGGGTTTCTCTGTTGTTGTATAAGCAGAGCTGTTTTTCTAGCTAGGGCTCTCTCCCATGAGGAAATTCTGACAGGAAACCTTGTGTGGACTTGGGGGAGGTGGCAACTGACAGGCCATGGGTCACCAAATACAAGAATGAGGAGGCTTTGTTATGCGGTACCAAATGCCATAGGACAAGTCCGAAAGTTCCCTACACAGTTTGTAAAATGTCGTTAGAGATTTTGCTTGAAGGTAAGTGCTGGGGCTGCATGTGCTCTATGTGGGTGGAAAGGGCAGAGGGATAGGGGCTCTGACTGATGCTGATGTCCCGTGTGCACACCTTCAAGTAATTTTCTTTCTCAGCTCCGGTTCTCACTCTTGCCCTCCACAGTTCCTGTAGACACAGTCCAGAGCATCTCTGGGTGCCCACAGACAGACTGACCCCCATCAACTGAGCATCTCCCCACCCCTCCCCCACCTAGGTCTCCGGAGGGACAGGGAGCTTCCCATACTTTTGAGATCAATCAGGCCTCATCCAGCTCTAGTCCTAGCAGCTAATGTTTACTGAATGCTTACCATGTGCCAAGCATTCTGAAAGTACAACCTTTTTTAAACTTCATAACAACTTTATGAAATAGATGCTATTATTATTCTCTTTTTATAGGTAAGGAAACTGAGGCTGCAGAGCAATTAATTAAATTTCACAATATTACACTGTCAGTAAGTGGCAGAACTGAGACAAAACCCAGATGGTCTGAGTCCAGTAGTTCTATTTTGAGCCACTATCTTATTTTCTCAGTCCTACCTTAGCCTGTCTTGGCCTCTGAATATTCTGCAGATTGTAAGGCTCATATCTGTAAGAGTCCATTTTTATGGGACCCTAAGTAAATCCTTCCTGTCTCAAGGCTAAAATCCATGACAGAAAGGACCAGGATTGGGGCCTTGCTCCACCAACCCCTCTCTCATATCAGCTACTTTTTAAGATGACCAGTGCTAAGTGACCTTTCTCTGGCCTCAGTTACCAGGCTCCTGTGGATGTTTATAGGAAAGAAAAACCCCACCCTGGGCCAACACAGCAAATAGACAGACCCAGAACTTTAGTATGTTTAGTTTCCATTCATCTTACAGCTGGATGATGGGAAAAACGGAGGCATGGAACTGGCCCCTCTCCAGGCAAGATGCCAACCCCAGCTCTTGGACAATCCTGGTTTGTGTGGATTCAATGCCACATTCAGAGTCTTCCCCACCCTTCAGGATAGTCCCTTCCTCTCAAGAGAAGGGATACCTGAAGGCTTAAAAGAGCACGAGTTTGGAGATTGGGCTCAGGCCTTCTGGATGTGAACAACAGCCCTGGGCCAGAGGTGGCATCATGTCTAAGTGGAGATGCCTCATCCGTATCAGCTTTTTGCTGACCATTCTCCTGGAACTGACATGCCAGGGACCTTCTGGGCCCTCCTCATCAAGCACAAAGGTTAGATCTGGGATGAGGGAACAGAGCTCCAGGATTTGCAAGGAAATTAGCTCCTTGGGGGCAACAGCGGAAGGTTATTTGGTCTGCTTTCTCAGTCCTAGGAAACTAGGGCCAGAGGAAAGAGTTACTATTTTCTGAGCATATGTCAGGTGCTCCACCAGGGATTTTAGAGTTATTATTTCATTTAGTCCTTACAGCATCCCTGTAAGCTAAACTCTACTATTATAGCTAAGTAGATAGCTAAGCTATCTACTATTATAGAAGAGGAAACTGAGGCTCAGGGATTGACACAGTTAAGAGGTGGCAGAACCAGAATTTGATTCTAGGTCCATCTGATCCCAAATGCCTTCATTTCCCTCTGCCCCACACTGAGAATGAACTAGACGTGTGGGTAGATGAAGGGATCATGGCTTCAGAAAAGGTCAGGAAAAAGATCGATATGTTACTTGCTGTGCGGCCTCAGGCTCTGGGCCCAGTTAACACATCCGTAAAATATGAACAATAATATTATGTAGCCCATAGAGCCGATGTGAGGATTAAATAAGATCATGGATGCCAAATGCTTATCACGCTTTCAGTGTCTGATTGTACTTATCAGGTGCAATTCTTTTTTTTTTTTTTCCTCTTTTGGCCCCGCTGTGCGACATGGGAGATCTTAGTTCCCCAACCAGATCAAACCTGTGCCCCCTGCAGTGGAAGTGCAGAGTCTTAACCAATGGACCTCCAGGGAAGTCCCCAGGTGCAATCCTTTACACTTGAGTTCCTAAAAAGGGAATAGATATAGATATAGTTATAGACACATATATCACAGTGTCTTGAACAAAGTAGAGCTCAATGAATGACAGCCACTGTGGTATTCTAAAGCCTTGCTACTCAAAGTAAAATTCATAGACCAGCAGCATCAACATCACCTGGGAGTTTGTTACAAAGTTAGAATCTCAGTCCCCACCCCAGACTTGCTAAATCAGAATCTTCATTTTAACAAGATGTCCAGGAAATTCATGTGCACATTAAAGTTGGAGAAGCACTTGTCCAGAGGTCCCTTGATTTGTGATCCTCTGTGAGCCTTTGGGTCTGAGACTTGGTAAAGCTCACTGAAATATTAGGCAGATCCACAAAATGAATGACAGAGGCTGTTTTCCCTCTCTGGGCCTCAGTTTCTCCACTTGTACCTTGAGGTCTGTCCAGGAGTCCTGGGTACTAGTGCATGTAGGCCAAGGATAGAGTCTACCTAACCCACCTCCCTGTCTTCCCTCAGCTGCTGATGAAAAGCTATTCCATGCATTCTACTGTGGTTTCCCACTACGCCCACACCTTGGTCACCTCTGTCCTGTTCAGTCCTCATGCCAAGGCTCATGAAGTCATCTTTGACCTGGATCTGCCTCGTCTCACCTTTATCTCCAATTTCACCATGTAAGTCTGCTTCCAAACTCACTGTTTTATTCATTCTTTTGTTCATTCTTTCAGCAGAGCATAGTGATAAAGAGCATGCACCCTTGAGTTTGAATCCTGGATCTGCCACCTATGGGACTCAGGACAAATCATGTCACTTATCAGAGTCTCATTTTACACATCTGTAAAATGGGGATAAAATTAGAACCCACCAGGCTTCCCTGGTGGTGTAGTGGTTAAGAATCCGCCTGCCAATGCAGGGGACATGGGTTTGAGCCCTGGTCCGGGAAGATCCCCCATACCACGGAGCAGCTAAGTCCGTGCACCACAACTGCTGAGCCTGTGCTCTGGAGCCCACGAGCCACAACTGCTGAAGCCCACACAGCTGGAGCCCGTGCTCTGCAACAAGGGAGACCACTGCAATGAGGAGACCACGCACTGCAACGAAGAGTAGCCCCGCTCGCCACAACTAGAGAAAGCCTGCACCCAGCAACGAAGACCCAACACGGCCAAAAATTAAATTAAAAATAAATTAAAACCCATCTGAAAGGATTAAATGAGCTAATATATGTGAAAATATATGCTAAAATTAGTGGCAGGCAGATAATATTTCCTTGATAATATTCGCTTGATTATTTTTTTAACAAACATTTCCTGATGCTGACTGTTTGATTTACACTGGGCTGGGTATTATGGAAAAAGGAAGATGAATTGTACATGGTCCTGCTCCCAAAGAGTTCACAGTCTAATGGGGGAAATAAAAATGAAAGCAGATAATTTTAATAAAGTATGCTGGGAAGAAAGAGAAACGTGAATGCGGGATGGTGGGAATAGCGAGGGCTACCAGGAGACAGTGGTCAGTTCCCCAGCCCCATGCAGAGAAAGCCTCACAAAGATGACACCTAAACTGAGGTTCAAAATATAAGCTGTTCATCGGTCAAGCAGGCTGAGGGCAGGGCTGGAGAATCCAGGCAAAAGGAGCACATGAATAAATGTTTCCTCATTAGGGGAACTGGAAGGACTTCAGTGTCACCAGAGTGTAGGGCACAAGCAGAGGTAGAGAGTGGTCAAAATTGAGACTGGAGAGGTAAGGAAAGACTAGGTGGTAGAGGGCTGCCAATGCCAGACCAAGCACGTGGCCCTTACTTGATGGTCTCCAAACCATCTTATGTGTTTGCACGCCCATCAGGGAAAAATTGATCATGTACTTCCCAAATATATATTATTTATTAATTTATAAAGTCTATAAATATACTACTGAGCAAATATATTAGGTACATTATGAAGCATATGCAAAAATATACGTAGACAATGTAGGAGAAAACCCTATAAGTAGAGTGTTAACACTGTTTTCCCACTCCCTCAGTGAGTGTTGGAGTGTACACACTCTAGCACCCCCAGAGTGTGTGCACTCCACTTTAGAAATAACTGTGGCCCATAATGAGGAGACATGGCAAGGTTTTAAGCAAGGAGTGACAATAGTGAGGTGGGGTGGGCTGGAAAGGCCAGCTGGGAAGCAGGGAGCTCAGTAAGGAGCCTGGGGCAATATCTGCATAAGGGCTGCTGAGGGCTGGAACAGTGCAGTGGGGGTGGGATTTGAGAGACCATAAGGAGGGAGAAACAACTTGGTGCATACATGTGGGGAGTAAGTAAAGATAGAAGGTGCCCATCTGATTTCAGCTTGTCCGACCTGGTAGATGACAGTGCCTTCTTTGAGATGGTAAACGTGAGAGGAGGAGCAGATAAGGAGAAGCTTGGTGGGGCCTCATGAGCTCATATAACACCTTAGTGTGAATTAGAAAATGGCCCCGATTTGGGAAGAGTGACTCAGATTTAGCAGATGAATGAGGCCAGCATGTGCAGAGTTTCGCCCTTTGCTCAGACCCCCTCACCAGAGGTGGGCTTTGTGCTATAAACAATCTGTAAGCCTCTGTTAACAGCAGCCCTAGAGACTGAGCTTCGTCATCAGGAACCTCCTGGCCTTGATGGACAGATGGCACTCCCCGGAAGAGAGGAAAGGTTGGAGGAGGTAGGCAGTGTGCCCCTGACAAGGTAGTTCATGGGAGAGGTGGTGAGGTAGTCAAAGAAAGCTTCCTGGAAACAGGATTTCCATATGGGTAAGACTGGAAGGGACCAGGATCACTGTGTGTGGGTGATCCAGGAAGATCAAAGGCAAAAAAGACAGCATGGGTTTGAAGTATGGGGGCTCAACAGAGAGGTTGCTGGTCAAATGATACAAGAGCTAGGCAGCCAGACAGAATGTGGATTTTTGCTCTAATAGAAAAAACTCCAAAATAATTTTTTTAATTAAGCAAAGCAGGCTGGAAGAAATGTTTTGGGCAGACTCCATGGAAAGTATGCTTGCTGGAGGCAGCACACACACAGAGGCCCCAGTGTGCTGCTGCCAGACCAGCCCCCCCCTACACCCCCACAACCCCCAGGAGACCTTGGGGCAGTGCCAGCTCAGCCCACCCCCACATGAGCCCAGCCACAGCAATAGTCTGTTTCAGCTGCCCAGAAACACTTCCCACCTGAGTGGTCTTTTCTGCAGGTTGCATATCCTCCTCAAGTGTTTCTAGAAACTGCTGCTTTGGTCAAATAACTTCATTCTACCCCAACCACCCCCAGTACCTGTGCCTTCCATTTGTAAAATAGAGACTGTTGTTCCTGCCGCTTACAGAGTTGCAGTAATATTCTCTAGGACAAGGAACTATCTATCACTCCTCAAAGACCAGCTCTGACCCATTCCCCCCCTTCAAGATTTATCTTGGACTCCCATTCTCCATATCTAGTCTTCACTGTCATATGAGCTCATTGAGTCTAGTGTTCAAAGCCCTTTATTCTCTAGGCCTACACAACCACTCCAAACTTCTCTCCATAACTCCTTTCCCTACCTCTCTGTTCCAGCCAAATCTAACTACTTGCTCTTCTCTGAAACATGGTCCCTGTGCTTTCCTGCTGTCTGTATGGAAAGCCCATTCCACAAATAATTGTTGAGTGCCTACTATGTGCCAGGCAGCATTCCAAGTACTGGGGATACAGCAGCAACTAATACAGACAAAATCCCTGCCCTCAAGGAGCTTACAGTCCAATGGAGAAGGCAGATAAGGGAAAAATAAACAAGGAAGTATATGTCAGTGTATGGATAAGTGCTACAAAGAAATAGAAAGTAGAGCAAGAGAGATAAAGAGTGAGTGGGAAGGGGCTGTTTAGGAGTGATCAAGGATGTATCTCTGAGGAAGTGACATTTGAACAAAGACCTGAAAGAAGAGAGAGTATAAGATTTGCCAATATCTGGAGGAAGAGTGTTCCAAACAAATGGAACATCAATTGTAAAGGCTCTTAAACAGGAGTGTGCTGAAAAAACTCAAGAAACAGCAAGGAGGCCTTGGTGGCTGGAGAATAATGAATAAGGTGAAGAGAAGGAGGAGATGGGGTTAAAGAGGTGACAGGGAGCCAGATAGTATAGGACCACGGAGGCCCTGGTGAGGACTTTGGCCTTTACTCTGATTTGAGACAAGAGCCAGAGACACTTTTGAGCAAAGAAGGGACATGGTCTGACTTAGGATTTAACAGGATCTAGGATCTGTCTGACTGCTGTGAAGAGAACAGGTAATAAGGAGGCAAGGCTTTAAAGAGGGAGGCCAGTTAGTAGGTTGTTGCATTTATCCAAGCAAGAAATGTTGGTAGTTTGGATTAGGGTAGTAATTGTGGGTGTGGGGAGAAGTAATCAGATTGTGGACATATCTAAAGATAGGGTCAAAATTCCCTGATGGATTAGAAGTGGTGTATGAGAGGAAGAAGGGAGTCAAGCATGACTCTAAGATTTCCAGCCGAACAACTATTTCCTGAGATAAGGAAAACCAAGGGAGGAGCAGATTTGGGAGGTGGGGGAGATACAAGGAACTCAGTTTGGGATATGTTAAGCTTTAGGTGCCTATTGGAAATGCTAGTGAAATGTCAAGTAAGCAATATATAGGTCTGGAGTTCAGGAGACAGGTCCACACTAGAGATACAGATTTGGGAGTCATCTGTGTGCAAATGATATTTAAACCCATGAGACTAGACGACCTTACCTAGAGAGTGACTGTAGAAAGTTCCAAAGAATTAGAATCAAGAAGAGAAGGAGCCAACAAAGGAGACTGAGGAGGCATGGCCAGTGATGATCATCTGTCCAAATCTTCCCTAATTTGAACTCCCCCAACACCAAGGCCACCTCCTCTAGGACCTTTTCTGGAAGACTTGGGCAAAAGTGCTTCCTCCCTTCTTTGAACTCGTTTATACCTTATTACCTTCCTTAGAGCAATAGGAAAAACTGGGGTAAAACAAGTTTGAATTAGTATCTCATTGGTCTCTGAGCCCACTAATGTCAAGGTCCCTTCCCTGGTCAATCTCAGGTGCCTTTGCAGCAATTTGCATTCCGCTTTGACAATTTTTACTGCCTGTGCCACCCACCATATTAGTTACTTAATATAGTTTCTGTAAATAGATACACTTAAGATTACCTAAGTTAGGCTTATCCTAAGTAACAATATCCTTGAGCTCATGTGTTCAACGTGCTACTTATATTTTAATACACATTACAGTAAATATATAACAATTGCAATAAAAATGTTCAGTTGTGTTCCACCTAAAATTATTTTATGTACCAAAACATGGAATTCATTCAACACTTTGGAAAACATAAAGTCCTAACACCAAATCAACCATATACCAACTGTGTGGTCTCTATTTCCCCACCTGACAAATGGAGATAATGATAACTGCTTCACCTGGTTTTAGCTCCCTGGACTCTCCTTCTTCTCTTCTTCCTTCTCTCACTCTGGCTTCACAGTTCTATTTTGCTCTTTTTCTCCCCCCATCCCTCATCCTCCTCCTCCATCTTCTTTGTATGTCTCTTTCTGTCTATGTCACTGACCATCTCTTTTTTCCTTTCTCTGTTTCTGTCTGTCCTTCCTCTTTCCTGCTCCATCAGGACCACCAACAATAAAGTCTACATTGCAGAAGTCAAAGAGAAGCACCAGGCAAAGAAAATCTATGAGGAAGCCCATCAGCAAGGAAAAAATAGCTGCTCATGTAGGCATCAGGTAAGACTCCAACCAGTCTGAAACATGACAAGTTAATCTTAGGTGTGTGATCAGGGGCTTACACATGTTCTCACTTGGCCTCAATCTCTACCTCTGTAAAGTGGGGATAATGATCTCTACTTCATAGGATTACATGAAGATGAGGTGAGTTAATGAATAGCAAAACCTATAAGACAGTAGGTGTTCAATAAATGGGAGTTTACTTCACTACTTCCACTTTCCTCCTGCCAGCAGGATGTGGCTTATTTAAGAACTGGCATCTTCCGGTAAGGTTATGTTCAAGTGAGATTTCTCTAAATCAAATCCTGTTTCCTAACTGAGTTCCATTCTGCTGGCAGAAGTGTATTGTCTTCCTTCAATGTTTCCTCCCAGCCTCCAAAAGAGTTTCATCAAGCACGGAAACTTTAGGTTTGGTTACTGCATACTGAGGAATTAATGCCATATAAACAAGCTTAGTCTAAAGCATGGGGGAGGGGTGGGCGTGAGGGGTTATTTGAAGGGAAAGAGGCATTGTGTGTAAGTTGAAACCTCTTTTCATAAAACAAATCATTAGTCCCTTATTGTTTTATTGTAGATTCAGATTTTCACTAACATAGTTTCCTTATGGGTAAGCTGCCTGTGATAGAATTTCTTAGGCAGAATATTTAAGAGGATGAATGAGGGAGAGAGACAGTTTAACAAGTGGGGGAGTGAATAACTAACTGTGGTCGAGGGACTTAGTTGAAACAGAAGCCTGGCCAGGTCTGCTGGGGCCAGAGAGGGGGTAGCCGAACTAGGTCATCTAACAGCTCCCCTCCTCCTCACGAGATCCCATCTCTTTCATCCTCCTCCCTTTCAAGACCAGGGACTGAGAATCAGAGAAGTTTCACATCTTCACCAGCCTGGCAACAGCCACAAAGGTGACTTTTTTTCTCACCTACGAGGAGCTGCTGCAGCGGCACCAGGACCAGTACCAGCTGGTGGTGAGCCTGAGACCCCGACAATTGGTGACAAGGCTGAGTGTAGAGATCACAGTGTCAGAAAAGACAGGTATTGGATATCTTCACGTACCACCTCTGAGGACCAGCCGCCTGCACACCAACACCCACACAAGTATGTGAGCAGCACTACAGGTCAACCATAAGACTGGCCTTCCCTAAATGGGAAGCTGCCCCTCTTCCCTCTGCTTCCCTCTAATACCACTTCTGCCCTAGGTTCCTTTCCCATTCAAACAAGGAGAAGAGGGCATGTTTAGAGTTGAAAATATTTCGGTTACAAACTTGGTCTCATCCTTGCAAGCTGTGTGAAACCAACAAGTCCCACATTTCCCGCAGTGGTGATTTCCCTCCGGAAATTGTAAAAAGTGGAGAAGGGGTTGCTGGGTCAGCTCCATGAAATCATATGTTGGCAATGCTAAGAGATTCAGAGCCCACAGTTACTTTCCTCTGGAATCACCACTGAGAATGGAAGGGCAATGGGAGGACAGTGTGAAGTGCAGGCTGCCCCAGAGGACATCATTTCAGGCCCTGTATGCCAGAGAGACGTCCTGGCTGCCAAGCTTGCTTCAAACTTCATCTCAAGGTGTTTGTTTTTTCATCTCAAGGTGTTTGAAGGCCACGCTGGCTACAGCAGAATCGCTATGTGAGCTGTGAGAATACAGATTCTTGGACCCCACCCTCCTGAAGTCTGCTTCAGGAGATTGGGGAGGGGCCCAGGAACCTATCTTTTTAACCCACTTGCAAGTGAACTTGATGTCCAGTCATATTGGAGAACCACAGATCTGGCCTAGACGCCTCCGCTGAGGGACAAGTGGACAGGCACAGAGAAATCACCCATGTCACGTGGCCACTCTCACTAAACTGTTTAGCTTCGGATGTCCTACCTACTTGGACCCTGCTGACCCAGAGAGACAGTATGGAATACAGACAAGAGAGAGACAGACACAAACCTGGGTTCAAATCCCAGCTTTGACCTTCTCCAAAGGTGGGGCAGCAGGCAAATCACTCACTGGCTCTGCTTCAGTTTTCCCGTCTGTACGATGAGGACGTGCAATCGATGGCCCAGGACCACTGTGAGAATTTGAGAAAATTCCTCTCTGCAGATCACTGGTACAGAGTAATGAAGACCTGATGATAACTGTAATCATTAGCATTATCGAGCACTTACTAACATCCAAGTATGGTTCCAAGTGCTTTACATAAATGATCTCATTGAATTTGCACAAACACTGTCTATGAAAGAGGAGCTATTATCCTTCCCGTGCTACAGATGAGGAGCCTGAGGCTTAGAGAGTGTGAATAACTTGTCCAGGGGCCCACAGGCAGCATCTGAGTCCTTGGAGCCTGCATGCTTAAACCCTAAGCTATAAATGGCAGCTCCCTCCCCCCTTCTCCTTAAAGGTTAAAACGGAGGGGAGAGCCAATCCTGTGGGGATAAAACAGAACAAAGACCTCTGAAAGGAAGGAAGCCAAGGGAATGTATGTAAGCAGACGCCTCAGAGAGTATGGGGGCTCAGTTTGCCCCTAAGCTTCCTGACAGCTGTAGCAGGAAAGGGGGGCGGGGAGCAGAATTCCCTAGTTTCCATTTTCTGGAAAAAAGGAGGCACAGAGGCATGTCTAAATGGACATTTGTCTTGGGCTGAAATTCCAGAGGAGTTGATCTTGTGGCCAGCTCAGCAAACATCCGGGACCAGAAGTTCATCTGTGATTTCATGAGGCGCTAAAAGTCTTATTCACACACGTGATTCTGAGAGTCAAGAAGCCAGAGCGGGGAGGAAACACATGAAATTCTATCTAGAAGAGAACGTTGCTGGGCTGCAGTTTCCCACAGCAGTAAGGGGCATGGGAGGAAACCGAGGCCCTGACTGTGTATCTGTCTCTCTCCACAACACACACGACACGGTCTCTCCAGGAGGAGATCCAGTCTCCTGGGGACGTGACACTCCTCCAGAGACTGGGCTTGCGGGATGGATGGCAAATGAGCCAGGATGAAGTTGTGAGTGAGGGCCAGGCTGCCAGAGGCTGGGAGCTGAGTGGGGGCTGGGTCTGTCAGGCTGGGCCCGTGGAAGAGGCAGAGTAGGGGGAGCTGGTTGTAGGATTGGGAGAGGAATGTAGCATTTGGGCGGGTGGAGGGGCGTTGCAGGCCAAAGGAACAGCAGGTGGTGCAGGGCTTACTTCTCACCCTCCCCAGATATTGCCTCTTTTGACGTCCCTTTACCTGGCTTTCTGCCTGGCGAGCTCTCCATCCCACCTACCCCCTCCCCACCCATGCAGGTGAGGCTGACTCACCCCCAACCACCAGGATTGAGAGGGGAGAGACCAGTGTCCGAATTACCTTCTGTGCGACACTGCAAGACCAGTCTGCCTTCTCCAGTTCAGGCATCAGGGCCGACTTCGTGGTCCAGTATGATGTAGTCATGGAGGACATCGTTGGAGACGTGCAGGACAGAGGGCCAGGGGAATGGAAAGCGTGTGGGCTCTGCAGTCGGACAGGCCTGGGAAACAAGGCGCTGGCCTCCCCAAGGTGTGCGTTTGTTTCTCCCTAGGGATCAGTGAGGACTAGTGAACACGGACAGGACGGTGTGTAGCGACACATGACTTCACACCTGGTGAGGCACATGTGTCCTCCAAAGCGTTGGAGACCCGGAACTGCCTAAACTGAATCAAGATCCAGGTGAATACATTCCTAACTGAAGCAAGTCATAGCCCACTCTTAACCAGACCTTTTGGAGAGGAACCATTGGCCAGTGATTAGTCTCTCACACTTTCTGCAGCTCTGATACTCTCATGTTCCCTTGTGCTTTCTGGATGTCTCTAAGTCTTAAAAATTCTTTTTGCCTCACTTGAGCCATTTGCCTAAACAGGGAGCCCTTAAATTCTGAGCTCACACACTCACGAAGAATGTGAAGAGGTCCCTTCAGGCTCTACCAGACGGATAGAGGCTGATCCGGGACGCTTGGCTTGACAACAACAATTGCATGGCAGCCTGAGATGTCTGGTCCCAGCCTGCTTCTCCCACCACACCTCTCACTACCTCCAGCACACAAACCATCCTCCAGCTGCCCCACACTACGCCACACCACACACCAATGTCCCAAAGCACCTGAACCTGCCAGTCATCTGTGCCTGAGTATGTGCTCATACTATCTGCCACCCTGGGAATGTCTTCTCCCTCCTTTTTCCACTGGTAAGTGTCCTCCTCATCCCTGAAAACCTTGCTTCAGTGCCACCTCCATGATGACCCCACCCCACTTACAATTCCTCTCTCTGTTCTGGGCTAATATAGTGCTTTGGTTACACCTCTCCTCATGCACTTACTTATTCATTCATTCATTCATATGTGGACTCCTCTCCATCAAGCAGGAAACTGCTTTAGCCCAGTCCTGCCCTCAGTGACTCTGGGAAGTCAGGAATGAGTTGGACACAGCCCCTCATCTCCCTTTGGAAATGTCCCATCCTGAGGTAACCCGATACATAGAGCCAGAGCAGTCATAAAAGGTTCTAAGGGCTGTGTATTAATCTGTAATGGGTTACGTATGCATACCACTGAGGAGGGTTTCACGAGAGCCTTCATGAACGAGTTGGCCTTTAAATTAGCATAGGCAAACTGAATAGACTTTACCCCCACCTGGGCCGATAGGATGAAGGGGAGGGCATGCAGAGAGAGGGGAATAGCATATGCAGAGGCACAGAGGTATGACGGAGGCCTGTTGTGTAAGGGGAATAGAAGGAATTCACTCTCTCAGAATAGGAGCTGAGGGTATCATGCCAGTAGGTGGCAGCAGGGCCTTAACCTGGTGTTCTGGGCTGTGTGTGTGTGTGCGTGTGTCTGTGTGTGTGCGCGTGTGCGTGCACATGTGAACTGAGGCATTGTCTGCTTGTTCATTCTTTACCTCTCCCACCATTGCCTGGAGTAAAGATACAGATAGAACAGATGGAACTAGGCATTAAATAGTACGACTGATACTCCCATCCACTGTGTGCTATGATTCCTGCATCCCCCACCCAAGAACCCCTCAGTTCACCTACCATTTTACTTGAGGATGCCCGCCTTTCAAAGCCCAACACACTCACTCCATGGGCACCTAATCCATTATGCCCACTGCTGGCTGATGTCAGGAACCCTGAAGTGAATCACACACAGAACTTATTCACTGTCTCCAGGTGAAACTGAGAGACACGAGAATGAGGAAAGATGAGAAGTGCTTTGTCAATGACAACATAAGTATGATGGAAGCCATCATGAGGGGTGAGGAGGTCAGGGAGCCTGACCTGGGTCGTAAAGAATTCAAAGAAGTGTACCAAGTTGGGAAGGGGGCTCTCAGAAGGCAAAGGCAGTCTAGTAAACTGAGGGCTGCATGATACAAAGAAGGGAGGCTGGAAATATCCAGGGGTGTGTAGGGAACTACAAGTGGATTGGAGTTCCTGGAGTGTTGATTTGAGGCCCAAGAAATGCTAAGAGGTGAGACTGAAGGCCATGAGTGCTGCAGGGGCTTGATAAGGAACATAAAATTTATGTTGAACATGCCCAGGGAGCCCTGAGAGGGAATGACGCTATGAGGTTTGTGTTTAGAAACACCAGACCGTGCAGCTGCTGCAACGATGCATGGATGGGAGGGGCCCCAGGAGAAGCAGGGAAACCAGAGGGAAAGGAGCCCTAAATTTGGGCTTCATTAGTTTGGGATGGTGAGGAGGGTTGGGCCTGCGACATATCCAGCAGATCAAACCAGCATGAATTTGTTGCTGGTTGGATGTGAGGAGTGAGGGACACAGGAGGATTCAGGGGTGACACTCAGGTTTGTGTCTGGAGTGACCATGTGGATGATGGTGCCTCTAAATGACAAAGATACACAAGGGTGAGATGGGAGGAAGGTAATGAATTTGTTGTTTGGGCAGCATACATTGGAGTCTTCAGCCATCCAAGGGAACAGGTCCAGTGGTGAGTGGGTATGAAGTTGTGGAGGGGGAAGTGTGAAGAGCATTGGACTGGGGAAAGAGTTGTGGGGTCAGCAGTGGAGGTACAGGGGTTGAATCCAAGAGAGCTAGGGAGGTGACCCAGGCCAAATGTATAGAGCCAGAAGAGCAGATCCAGGATGGCAGGTGCTAAGGTAGAGCTTCCCAGTCTAGGTGCTATTGATCTCCACAGCCCTTGGGGTATCTGGCTCCATGAGCTGCCATCAGCCTATTCATGGCGGTAAATCCCCACCACTTCCATCCATTGTGCTACACAAATGTAATCATTTTCTTTGCATGCCATGACAGACATATATTAGGCAACACTGTTTAAGGGATGGGAGGGGGGAAATGGAGCTGAAGAAAGAGACTGAATCCGATGGGCCTGAGAGCTGGTAGGAGAATAAGGAGTGTTCATCCTCTCTGGATCCCAGGGGAAAAGATTCTTCTGAGGAGCAGAAGTGATTGTCAATTGTGAAATATATCAGGGAGGTGCAGTCTGATGAGAACTGCAATACACCCACTGAGTTTTCCAACCAACTGGTCGTTGCTACCTTTGGTGAGAGATGGATCAGCGGTGGGGGTGGGAGCCAGTCTGCAGTGGGCAGAGGAGTAAACCGGAGGTGAGAAGATCATTGCAGCTGTTGAGTTCATTACCTTGGCATGCTACCGGGAAGAAAGGAGCTGATTTGAAGTTTGGGTGGGATTGGGATGAATGGAGGTTGTCTTAGTGGATGGAAAAGACACCAACATTTTTAAACTCTAAAGAAGACCCATTTGGGTGCATGGGCTAGGTTGGAGAGTAGGAGTCTGGCTGGTGGAGGAGGTACTGGAGGCTGGGCATGCATTGGGTCAGGGAAGGATTGTTTTGTCTTTCAGTAGAGGGAGGAGGCATATAGGTGTGTGGACCCTGCGAAAGGGTGGGGTGGGCATTCCAAGGGACATGGCCTGGGTCCCTTAATTTTTTCATGAAGAGGGAGGGGAGGCATTTCCTGAGAATGGGGTGGCATGACAGCTGAAGGGAGTGTGAGAGGTTGGTGACCTGGGTCATGCCTCTGGTTTATACAATAGGATGTGAGGTGTGGGACCACTGGTGAGCCTGGGACCATGGAGAGGTAGGCATGTGATTTTCCCAGAAGCTCTCACCTACCCAGGTATGAGAAGAACACAGAAGGACAGCTGGACTCTGCCTGTGGCTTGGGCAGTTGCAGGATGGTTGACCCAGGGCTTGGGGAACTGCTGTAGAGGGTCAGAAAAAAGTGCAGACAAAGCCTACGCTTGTGCTTGTGAATTAATTCAAAGGCTGGGGTGGAGGGGAAGAGCAAGATGTCCTCCCATCTCCTTCCTGCTCTCCACCACCCCCCTCCCGCCCTCCAAGATGGGAGGAGATAGTGTGTCCAGCTTTGTGACCAGAGAATGCCTGAAGGGCTGAGAGGAAAATAAGCTGGTTATCCCAGGACAGAGCTTGCTTCGGGCTCCTGGGCAGCACAGACCCTCAGCAAGCCTATACTTCCTTAGGCTGAGCTTCCACTGGTCCTGGGGGCCCTTCCAGCTTCCCCCTCCCCTTCCCTCAACTGTCCCAGGCCCCAGGCTCTGCAGAAGGAGAGATGGAGTGGGGGAAGGGGGTCAGCAGCCAATCATATCCCCGATAGCCCAAGACATCTGCACCTGGTCTAACCAATCCCCTCTGAACAAATAGCTCAGCCAGCCTCTGCTCCCTCCTCCCCTCCCTGCTCTGCCCAGCAACAGCAGAAAGGAGGTTTAAGGAGGAGAAGGAGGCCCTGCAAACTCCCAGCCCCTGGCAGCAATGGAGCCGGGCCTCAGGCTCACTCTATAGAGGGAGGTTAAAACAACACTCTCAGTTCCTGGAGCCCAGGCAAAACGTCTCTAGGGGCCCTCAAGACTATGCAAGCCCAGCTCTCACAGACAGGAACTCACATATTACAGAGATCCTGATCCCTGGAGCCTTGGGCAACAAGCCAGTCTCATTTTCTCCACAGCTCAGGGGCAGGCCCTGGGCTGGCAGCCTGACCAGCAGAGATACACTTCTGGGGGAGGAGATGGACATTGAGCAAACAATCCCACAAATGCCTATTTAATAGCAACCGTGATAAGGCCTAGGAAGGAAAAGAGCAGGGTTTTATGCAGCAAAATAAGAGGGGACTTGATTTAGTCTGGTTTTCACAGTTTTTGTTGATTCCACTTCTTTTTTTCCAGATTTGCGATGGTTATTTTGTTCATTAGTTTGCACCCAGAAGCCTTCCACCTGTTAAGAAAAATGTGGTGTTTGTTATTGACGCGAGCGGCTCCATGTTTGGTACCAAAATGAAGCAGGTAACAAGGACCCCGGGGATCGTTCATTGCTCTTGATTTAGAAAGCTCAGAAAGCAGAGAGTGCTGGTGCAGTGATTCCCTGAGACAAGACACCCTGCCATCCCATCACCTTTGGACCTTATAGGCCTAGGCTTACCTTAGAGTCTTGGTACCTTACATATCAGGAGCCACGTAGACATGGAGCCACAGAATCCTAGGAACACTGAAATATAGCAGTATGGGGCCTGAACCCATCAAGAGCCTCAACCACAAACCTCCAGGTCTCATAAAGGCCCAGAGTCATAGCGACTTTTGGCTAGAGTACTCTGGCATCATAAAGCATGAGTCAAAAACATTAAAACTGTAGTCATTTTAGATTCAGAACTGTCAAGGGGCCACAGCTTTGCTTTGTTTTGTTTTGTTTGACTATATAGACAGAAGAATACAGTGCACTGGTTTTATAGTACTTAGAAGCCATAGAGTCTTGGGTCCATCTAGGCTTCAGCCTTGTACCCCACCTACCAGAGCACCCTTGAAACAGAATCCTGGAGCCATAGTTCAAAGAGATTTTTACTTTAGAGCCTGAATCCATAAATTTCTGGATGCAGCGTTTCAAAGCATCATACTCTAGGGTTCTAGAAATATACAGTTCTAGTGTCTTGGGACAGTGTAACCTTTTTACCTTGACATTTTGAACCACAGAGCCCATGGGACCTAAGGCTAACTGACTTGTGTTTTATGAGAATATAACGAAACTGGGAGAAGGAAGTATTGAAAACTGTCTCCTCTAGCCTTTAATGTATGGGAAGGGATATACCCAACTCCAAACCTTTTTAGTCTTCCCATTTCATCTAAGGCAGGAAAAAAGCTGAAAGAACTTATGATGAGCATATTCCAGGGGCTAGGTGCCCTAAAAGACTGAGACCTAATCCTAGAACTATAGAATGTTTCTCCTCCCCCCATGCATGACCATCATATCAGCTGGGTTCTTGTGTAAAAGCAGGAGGTTACAGTTGAAAGAACTGGAAGCCTGTACTCTATTTATGAAAGAGTCTCTAGGGAAATCCAAGATAACATAGGAAACAAAAACAAGGACTCTAGAAACACTTATAGCCTCTGACACCCACAACTGCAGCAACCAACAAACACAACCTAACTCCTAACAAGATAAACATAAAACCTCACACTAAAGGTCTATTTACTTCAGTTCCTTTTACCTCATACCCCATGTCTGGCTTTCAACAAAAATATACAAAGAGTGCTAAAAGGAAAAACACAATCTGAAGAAATGAATCAAGCATCAGAACCAAACTGATATGGCAGAGCTTAGAAATTATCAGACCAGGAATTTAAAATAAGTATGACTAATATGCTAAGGGTTCTAATGGGAAAAGTGGGCAACATACAAGAACAGATGGCAAATTTAAGCAGAGACGGATATCCTAAGAAAATTAAAAAGAATACTAGAAATATAAAACACTGTAACAGGAATGAAAAATGCCTTTGGTGGGCTCATTAGGAGACTGAACATGGCCAAAGAAAGAATCAATGAACTTGAAGATATGACAATAGAAACTTCCCAAACTGAAAAGCAAAGAGAAAAAAAGAATGAATATATATATATATATATATATATATATATATATATATATATATATGGAATCTAAAAAAAAATGGTTCTGAAGAACCTAGGGGCAGGACAGGAATAAAGACACAGACGTAGAGAATGGACTTGAGGACACGGGGAGGGGGAAGGGTAAGCTGGGACGAAGTGAGAGAGTGGCTGGACTTATATATACTACCAAATGTAAAATAGATAGCTAGTGGGAAGCAGCCGCATAGCACAGGGAGATCAGCTCAGTGCTTTGTGACCATCTAGAGGGGTGGGATGGGGGGGTGGGATAGGGAGAGTGGGAGGGAGACGCAAGAGGGAGGAGATATGGGGATATATGTATATGTATAGCTGATTCACTTTGTTGTAGAGCAGAAACTAACACATCATTGTAAAGCAATTATACTCCAATGAAGATGTTAAAAAAAAAAACAAAGACAAAATATCCAAGAACAGTGTACATGTACAAAAGTGTAACATGTGTAATGGGAATACCATAAGGAAAAGAAAGAGAGAAAGTAACAAAAGAAATATTTGGAGGAATAACAGAATCAAATTTTCCAAAATAAATTACATCCATCAAACCACAGGTCCAGGAAGCTCAGAGAACACTAAGCAGGATAAATACCAAGAAATGTGCATGTAGGCATATCCTATTCGACCTGCAGAAAATTAAAGACAGAGAAAGTCCTGTAAAAGCCCACAGAAAATAATATCTTACTTATAGAGGACAGGAATAAGAATTACATTGAATTTCTCTTGAGAAACCATGCAAGGAAAAGGAGAGTGTAGTGAAATATTCAAAGTGTTGAAGGAAAAAACCACTCACTTTGAATTCTGTATGCAGCAAAATTGTCCTTCCAAAGTGAAAAATAAAGACTTTATCAGTCAAACAAATATTGAGAGAATTGTCACCAGTAGACCTGTCTTGCACAGCTAAATGTTAAAAGAAGTTCTCCATAGAGAATGAAAACGGGATAGCTCAGATACTTGGATCTACATAAACAAAGGAAGATTGTTAGAGAAAGAATAAATAAAAGTAAAATAATATATTTTATTTTTTAACTAATTGATCTAACAGATAACGATTTGTTCAAAATAATAATAGCAACAATGTATTCAGTGAATATAGTTTACTGATAAGTGAAATTAATGACAGCAATGTTATAAAGGACAAGATAGAGGAATTGGACTACTCTGTCACAAGGTATTTGAACTATTCATAAAGCTGTATAGTGTTATTTGAATGTGGACTGGAATTAGTTGTAAAGGCATGTTGCAAACTCCAGGGCAACCACTAAGAAATTTTCTTAACATAATGGTTATGCTAAGAGACAAGAGACAATGGGACCATATAATACACTCGACTGAAACCAGAGAAGGCAGGAAAAGAGTAGGAGACAAAGAAAAAAAAAAGGGAAACAGAGAAAACAGTTTAAAATATAGCAAATATTAATCTAATTATATCAGTAATCACTTTAATGATGACTTGTCTAAATATACCAATTAAAAGACAGAAGCTTCCATATAATATGTTTATGTATAGCTGATTCACTTTGTTATAGAGCAGAAACTGACACACCATTTTAAAGCAATTATACTCCAATAAAGATGTTAAAAAAAAAGTACAGCCGACTTAAAAACTGCTTAAAAATTTAAAAGACTAGATCTCATGTTAAGTGTTTTTACCATAACAAAATTTTAAAAATTAAAAAAAGGCAGAAGCTGTCAGTGTCAATTAAAACAAAACAAAAACAAAAACCAACTATGTTTTCTACAAGAAGCCCATTTTAAATATAAAGACACAGATAGATAAAAGTAATGGGATGCAAAGAACATATACCATGCTAACACTAATCAAAAGAAAGCTGGAACAGTTATATTAATTTCAGACCAAGTACACTTCAGAGCAAGTAAATTGTCAGGGATTAAAAGGTGCATTATATTATGGTAAAAGGGTCGATTCTCCAAAAAGACATAATAATCCTTAATGTGTATGCACCTAACATTAGAGTGTCAAAATACATGAGGCAAAAATTGATAGAACTGCAAGGATAAATGGACAAATGCACTGTTGTAGCTGGAGACTTCAACTTCCCTATATCAGAAATGGACATATCCAGCAGGCAGAAAATCCATAAGGACATTGTTGAACTGAACAGCACCATCATTTAATTGAATCTAACTGACATCTACACAACGCTTCATCCAACAACAGCACAATACACATTTGCCCCAAGCTCATGTGGAACATTTGCCAAGATAGACTACATTGTGGGCCATAAAACACATCTTAACAAATTTAAAATAATATAAATCATACAAAGTATGCTCTCAGACTAAATGGAATAAAACTAGAAATCAGCAACAGAAAGATAGCTGGAAAATCTCAAAGTAATAGGAGATTAAACAACATACTTTTAAAAATGTAATCTGTCCCTGGATAACAGGAGATTCTCAGGGAAGGCCATCCTTTATGTGTCAGCCCTCTCAATGGAAGCAGGAATATGGTGCTCAGATCCTTTTTTCTTTTTTAAATATTTATTTATTTGGCTGCTCCGGGTCTTAGTTGCAGCGTGTGGAATCTTCTTTGTGGCATGTGGGATCCTTTTAGTTGCAGCATGTGGGATCTTTTTTTTTTTTTTTTTTTTTTTAGTTGCAGCATGCAGGATCTTTGTTGCCGCATGAGAACTCTTAGATGCGGCATGTGGGATCTAGTTCCCTGACCAGGGATTGAACCGGGGCCCCCTGCATTGGGAGTGCAGAGTCTTAGCCACTGGACCACCAGGGAAGTCCCTGGTGCTCAGCTCCTGATCCCAGAATGTGTGACCTATCCCCTGAGTTCATCTTATGGCAGGAAAGATTTTGATCCCCTTAGAAGCATTCAAGGCATCTTCTATCAGTTTAAGATGTAGAGAAAGGCAAGCCACAAATGTCCTTCCTGTGGTTTCTAGAATCCACACCTCTATAAAAGGTTGAAGGTGTATATTATGCTTAAAATCACTGGATTTACCACCTCCAAAATACAGATTTGAGTCCCTGGTCCCTCAGTGACTAGCTGTGTGACCTTGAGCTAGCCACTCCACTCTCTGAGCCTTAATGTCATCCCTTGTAAAATGAGGATAATATTAGTACCTTCTTCATTGTGTTGCTGTGAAGATGAAATGAGCTGATGCATCTAAAGTGCACTGCCAGGAGCATAGCAAGTATCCTATAAATGATACCCTAATACTAGAACCTACATATTGTATTCCCTGAGCGTAGCCCTATACTAAATTTTGTCAAGGAGAAGGGAGCCAAGAAGAAGTAGCAATCTCAGCCCTGTTCTCAGAGGACTCAAGATCTGTATGGAGAATGAAAATATTCCACGTAAGATAGTCAGCAAATAATGTGGGACAGGGAATATCTGGGTGCGAAGGGCATGGATCAGACTAGGCAATCAAGGAAGGGCGGCCCAGAGAAAGAGCAACTGAAGGAACTATGAAGGTATGAGTAAGTAAAGGACAAAGTTGTGGAGACGAAATGGAATCTAGGTTATCTGGAGGCTGGTGAGAAGACCAGCCTGGAAGAAACAAAAATTGAGGTAGAAGAACAGATTAGAGAGAACAGAGAACCAAAGCATGCAAAGTCATTGAAAGGTAGCTATAAATACCTGCCTGGAGTCATAAAGCTCTTAAACTTTAGGGCCCTCGAATCATTGAATCCTTGATCATGGGTTCAGAAACCATAGAACACATGAATCCTAGCTCTCTGAAAGCATAGAACTTGAACCTTCTAGACCACCACAGTCCAGTAGAACTTTTTTGATGATGGAAATGTTCTAAACAGTGTCCAGTACAGTAGCTACTGGCCACATGAGGTTATTGAACCCTTGAAATGTGGCTACTGCAAATGAAGAAACAGAATTTTAACTTTTTCTTTAATTTCAACTAACTTACATTTACATTTAAATAAATACATGTGGCTAGCAGTTACCATTGGACAGTACAGTTCTAGGCTTTCAGCCATTACAGCCTATAGAGCATTTTGACCTAAGAATCCTAGACTTAAAGTGCTAGAGTCAGAGAACATTAAAACCATGCAACACTTAGTACCTTGTATAGAAAGAGCCTTTCAGTCTTGAACAAGACCTCAAGTCTTGGTCCATCTCCTTCACATCATCTATATCCCACAGACTAAAAAGGCCATGAGTGTGATCCTTGGTAACCTGCCAGCCAGCGACTACTTCAACATCATCTCCTTTTCTGACACAGTTAGTGTCTGGAAAGCCAAAGGCTCCATCCAGGCCACCATCCAGAATGTCCACAGTGCCAAGGACTACCTGGGGCACGTGGAAGCTGCTGGCTGTGTTAGACCTACCCACCCGAATTGGCAGGCTGTGGTGACATGGGAAATTCTTGAAACCCTCCCTTCATGCACCCATCCACTTCACCTCTCATAATGTCTGAAATATCACTGTTACATTTTACACAAATATGTCCCTTTTTCCTTCTGTGTTTCTTTGCCTAGTGGAAAGAGCACAGCTAAATCTCCATGTATTTTAGGACACATTCCTCTTTGGGGCTGAATTTCCTCCTCTTTAAAGCACATACTCAAAAGAATTTGCTGAAACTTTTGTTTTATATTTTATCAATAATCTAGATATTTATATCTTAGTATTTGAGCAAGCTGCTGCCCTGATTGTGGCTTCTGATCAATCCTCTCTCAGATGATTACTGAAGTCTCCCCCACCCACCACCTCCTGACAACTCAGCCCTTTTTTCCCCTGTAGCATGGAGGTGGAGATGCTATCCTTGGGGATCTGCCAATCTGACTAGAGAATGAGACATCCCCCCAGGAAACAGTCAGAGCAGTCTGAGACAGGGAGTGATAAAAACCAAGGACATGTGGGCCCCACTGTCAGATCTCAGGGAGCCTGTGTGGGGGCGGGGATTTGAGAAGGATAAGCAGCGGAAACAGTGTGAGCAAAGATAAGGAGATATGACTCTGCCTGGGAGGTTGGTGAGGTACCCAGTGTGTCCAATGGGGGTAGAAGTTACTAGAAAAAATGGTCTCACAGTCTGCTCTCCAATTAGGGACTGACATCAATGCAGCTCTGCTGGCAGCTGCTTCAGTGCTGAACCATAGAAACTAGGAGCCTGGGAGGGGCCCCAGTGTGGGAAGGATCCCTCTCATTATCTTCCTGACAGATGGGGAGCCCACGGCTGGAGTGACGACTCCCAGTGTGATCCGCTCCAACATCCGTCAGGCACTGGACAACAGAGTGTCCCAAGGTCAGCTTGGCCTTTGGGGATGATGCTGACTTCCCACTGCTGCGTCGCTTGTCCCTAGAGAACCAAGGAGCAGCCTGGCGCATATATGAGGACACCAACACAGCCCTACAGCTGGAGGGCCTCTATGAAGAGATCTCCATGCCTCTGCTGGTAGATGTGCATCTGGACTACCTGGGTGGCTTGATTGGGGCCTCCCCTTGGGCCTTTTTCCCCAACTACTTTGGTGGTTCAGAGCTGGTGGTGGCAGGCCAAGTGAGCAGGAATTGGACATCTACCTGGCAACCCGTGGCCCCAGGGGTCAGCTTCTTGTGGCCTGCCACAGTGAGGTAGCCACCAACAACAGCCAGAAGGTCTTTGGTTGCCCAGGGGAGCCAGCCCCCAATGTAGCCCACTTCATACGCTGCCTCTGGGCCGACATCACCTCTGGAAAACTGCTGGAGACACACTTCCAAGCTCACGATGCCAGCACTCACCACCTGCTGGCTGCCAAAGTCCTCAACCTGTCCTTTGAATAAGATTTTGTCACACCTCTGACTTCACTGGTCATGGTGCAGCCCAAAGAAGCCACTGAAGAAGTCAGGAAACAGACTTTCACCGCAGATGGACTAAGCACCATCATGCCCTCATCCACCAGCAGTCATGGCCTAAGGGCAGGCACAGCCCAGCCAGCCTTGGTTCCCAAGGTTTCTCCCAAATCAAGGCTTGTGAAACCAAAGTTCTACTTATCCTCAACTACACCTGCCCAGTTCCAAGGAGTTGGAGCCACTAGGTCAGAGCCCTAATACCCTAGCCACCCTCACACACCCAAAGCCCCAAATTCCAGCACAACAGGATTCTGGCAACTTGGCTCAGCCAACATTTAGGATACCACCTGCTGCCATTGTGCCCTCATATTCTGGTGGCCTATTGCTTCTGAAGCCCAGCACGCCATTACATCAGAATTCTGGTACCCTATTACCCATGAATTCCAAGACACAAGTCCTACCTCTGAATCCTAGCACCCCAGCCCAGCCCAAAGCTGGCTCTATGAAACATGTTACTTTGCTCTATTCCAAACCTGGTTCTCCATCACAACCTAAACTAGATGCCCCATCACACCCCCAACCTGGGGTACTTACATCACAGTCACCCAAAAGCCCATCACAGCCCAGGGCTGGAGTCTCCACACATCAGATTGTCAAATACCCATCACACACCAGAGCAAGGGTTCCTGCTCCTAAGACCCCAAACAACCTGCCGTACCCTAGACCTGGGATCCTCTCACCCAAGACCCCTAAAATCCCATCACCTCTTAAACCTAGTGCCCCACCTCATCAAACTTCCCTAAGCTTATCACTTTCCAAACCTAAGACAACAATCCCCAATAAACCCAAAATCTCATTACCCCACAGGCCTGACAAACCCAGGTCCCCACCTCCTCAGAGCCTTAGCATACTTCCGAGCACTATCTCAAGTCCTACAAGTCCCAGCAGTTCCATGACAATTTCTGTCCTTGGAGAGCCCCTCCCTACTCTTTCACCCCACTCTGCCCTCTCTGCTGCCCCCTGGAAGGCTCTGGCATCAGCATGACCTGTTGCCAGAGCCCCAATGCACCAGGAAAATTCTGGGACCATCTGTGTCAGGAGTCCCGATGATGGGCCTACCCAACAGCTCCAGGCCTATGCCAGAAGGCAACCCCCCAAACCTGCCAGTCTTGCTGCCTTCTAGCACCCTCTCTGAGGCGGTCAGCCTGCTCCTTATCCCTGAGGAGCTACAGCTGCTCTCTGAGTCAATGGAGGAGTCCAAATTTGTGGAGTCCTTGAACCCACCGGCTTTCTATACCTTCCTCACTCCTGACAAAGATGGTGAGTGCCATAGGCAAAAGGTCAAGCCACAAGGGGGGGCAGTATGAATAGAGGGAACCAGGAACTAGAAGTATACAAAGCTTGTGCAGATTCTTGTGATTCAAGCTGCTTGCTTGCTTACTTTGAGACTTTGAACCAGCTACTTAACTTCTCTGGGCCTCAGCACATAGGCACAGAATTAGAGGCCCTGGGAGAGAAGGGATGTTAAGACTGGGGAATGCAAAGAAATGAACTGGCCAAGCTATGGCTTTGACATTTGCTTTGTTGGACAAGAGGACTGCTTATGCTTCCCAAGCAGAGAAGGGATGTGGGGTTATAAATTGGAGTATCACTGGGCAAGTCAGCTCTGATTGGTTCTTTTGAGCTCTATGAGCAGCCCTGCTTAATGAAAGGGATACAAAAATTGGGGAAGATGATGACAGTTGTCTTTAAATTTCCCAAAGACTGTGAAATAATAACAGTTTACAGTTTTTAGCTCTTCCTATGTGCAGGTACTGCTCTACATATTGTACTTGTAGTCCTCATTTAATCCTCACCAAAAAACTCTTAATATCTGCATTTTACTCATGGGGAAACTGAAGCACAGAGAAGTGAAGTAACTTGTTCCACATCACATAGCTAGTAAGACATTTGAACCTACATAATCTGGTCCCATGCTGAATGTGATTCACCACTTCACTATTCACCTTCCTGAGAGGAGTGACATTTCCTGGGGTGACCTTGTAGGGCAGGATTAGAACCAGTTTGTGGTGGCAATAAGTCATAGAGAGAGAAATTTGGGCATGACATCCTTGACCTACCCCTCTCCTTCACCACCCTCCCTCCCAATATCCCATCCATCTTCAATTCCTGACACTGTTATCTTTAATATGCTTGTCAAATGCACCCACTTCTCACTACCTCAACTGTCACTATCCTAGGGCGACTACCATTGTGCCTCACTGACAAAACTGTTCCAGCCTCCTCACTGGTTTTCTTGCTTCCTCTCTTGAGATATTCTCTTGGTCATTCTCCCCCAGCAGCTGAAGGGATCATTTTTTAAATAAATTTATTTATTTTATTTTATTTTTATTTTTGGCTGTGTTGGGTCTTCGTTGCTGCACGCGGGCTCTCTCTAGCTGCAGCAAGCGGGGGCCACTCCTCGTTGCGGTGCGTGGGCTTCTCATTGCAGTGGCCTCTCTTGCTGTGGAGCACGAGCTCTAGGTGTATGCGGTTCAGTAGTTGAGGCACACAGGCTCAGTAGCTGTGGCTCGCAGGCTCTAGAGCACAGGCTCAGTAGTTGTGGTGCACGGACTTAGCTGCTCTGTGGCATGTGGGATCCTCCTGAGCCAGGGCTCGAACCCATGTCCCCTGCATTGGCAGGTGGATTCCTAACCACTGCGCCACCAGGGAAGCCCAAAGCGATCATTTAAAAACATAGATCACTTCATGTCCCTTCCCTACTTATCTCCTCTCAAGGGTTTCCTATCATACCTAGAATAAAGTCCAAATTCCTCTTTATGAGCTTCAAGGCCCTGCATGATCTGCCCTCTATCCCATACCTCTCTGACCTCACCTTCTCCCACTCACCCTCTGAACTCAAGCCCCAATGGCCTCCTGTTCCTCCAATGGGCCTTACCCCCATCCCTGCCTCCACTCAGGGACCTCTTCCAAGCTGTTCCCCCTGCTTGAAAATTGCTCTGACCTGCCTTGCCCTGCTCCCTCCCTACCACCCTCATCTCTTCCATTGCCACTCAAACTCCAGCTCATGCCTTAAATCTCAGGTCAAATGTTCTTCTCACCCCTTCCTACTGCCCCAGACTACGTCAAGGATCTGCAACTCCCTCCATCAATCTGTTCTTTTTTCTTATAGCATTTGTCACCATTAGTAATTATAATTTCATTCATGCCTGCCTTCCCAACCAAAATATGAGCTTCACCAGGTCAGAAATCATGACTGACTTTTTCACCACCATATCACTGATACTTGAACAGTGCCTGAATGAATAAATAAATGATCACATGAAGGCATGCATAAATGCTATAAGGAAAAATTTTGAACATAACTGAGCTTGAAAGACTAAGGTACTATGGAGAACATAAGGTCTCAGTCTTGGCAATGTGCAGGTCAGATTGGGAAGCCAGTGAAGACTCTCCCGGTCAGAAGGAGAGTCTCCCCTTTGGTGGACCGAGGACATCTTTGCCCTCAGAGTGTGAAGGATTTCTCTTATTTCTTTTACACTTGGCAGAAAATCCACATTGGGACAGCAATTCTGAGGAGATCCTGGGAGGAGCTGGAGACAGCATGGAATCTCAGGGAAGTTCTTCAGGGCTATCACAAAGTGAACAAAGAGCTCCCCTGACAAAGATCCCTGAGCTTTCATTTCCATTCAGTTAGAATTTTCACAGGCATTGTGTGATCCCAGAGGAGGGGCAATGTATTAATTTTCCATTGCTGCATAATAAATTACCACAAACTTAGTAGCTTAAAACACTCCTATTAATTATCTCACAGTTCTATGGGCCAGAAGTCTAGGCAAGAGTTAGTTAGGTTCTCTGCTTAGGATTTCATAAGACTAAAATAAGGGTGTCTATCAGACTGAGTTCTCATTGTCTTCCACGTTCGTTCAGGTTATTGGCAGAATTCAGTTCTTTGTATTAAGACTGAGATCGCTGTGGGATATTTTTGGGTTTTTTTTGTTTTCTTTGTTTTTTTCTGATTGTTGGCTAGCAGTCACTCTCAGCTTCTAGAGGCTCCTGGGGCCACTTTCAGATCCTAGAGGCTTCCTGCATTCCTTGCCATGTGGCCCCGTCCATCTTCCAAAGACAGCCATGGAGAATCTCCCTCCTGTTAAATACTTCTCATACTTCAAATCCCTCTGACATCTCTGCCTCTGATCTCCAGACCCAGATTTAAAGGGCTCATGTGATTAGGTCACGCCCACTTGGATAATCTCCTTATTTCATCAACTGCACCACATACCATGACCTATTTATGGGAGTGATAACTCACCATATCACACCCTGAGGATTTTACAGGGTGTGTATACTGGGGAATCTTGGGGGGCATCTTAGAACTCTACCTACCACAGGCAGAGAGCAAGAGAAAATAACATTTGAGTTGGCCTGGAAGAATAACTAGAAATTGATCCTTAGTAGCTAAAGGAAGGAGAACATTCCAGGTGGCAGGAAAAAACAGAAGCAAAGGGTCACTAGCAAGATAAGGCAGGGCACTCATAAGAATAGTCAGTTCAGTTGGGCTGGAGCACGCAGAGAAGTCTGGAGAGCTAGGCAGGGACTAGATATCAGAAAAGACTTAAATGCTGAGCTCAGGATTTTGGGGTTTATTTTGGAGGAGGTGACTGAGAGGCCAGGGGGCCCCAGAGTACCTAGGAATGTAATAGATCAGTCTCTTACCAACATAGTCCCCCCCTTTTTTTTTTTGCGGTACGCGGGCCTCTCACTGTTGTGGCCTCTCCCGTTGTGGAGCACAGGCTCCAGACGCGCAGGCTCAGCGGCCATGTCTCATGGGCCTAGCCACTCCGCGACATGTGGGGTCTTCCTGGACCGGGGCACGAACCCGTGTCCCCTGCATTGGCAGGCGGACTCTCAACCACTGCGCCACCAGGGAAGCCCTCCTCCTCTCTTTTGTAGGCACGTTACCAAGCATCTTCACCTTCTCATCCTCGGGTAAGCCAGCCACCCTCGCTGTCCTGTTTGAGTACAGGACAGCTTGTGCACTAGAACTGGGGCTGGGCTGTCTCTCTGGGGAAATAGACATGGCCTCCTACCTTCTCCTCTCTCCTTCCCTCCCCTCCTCTCCCATTCCTTCTGATCTCAAGTGACCTCAGCGTGCAGCGACTTGAAGCAGGGTTTTGGTTCCCAGTCAGAGATTGAGGTCAGGTCGTGACAGTGAGAGCACCAAATCCTAGCCACTAGACCAGTGGCCCTAGCCTTTCAGCTTTGCAGAAAAGAATTCCCACAAAGATGGAAAGTAGTGAAACAAGTAAAGTATTTATTAGAAGGAAAAAGAGACAGTACATGTGGATAGACACAGGGGCGGACTCAGAAAGAGAGTAACGCCTTCATGGTAGTTTAAATCACTTATATGGGGCATTTCTTCTGTGTTTCCTTTGGCCAATCATTTTGATTTGCCTGGTTCAGAGTCCGTATTTGGTATACCTCAGGATCCTCCCAAAGTGTGCACCAAGATGGATTCCACCCAAGAGGGCTATGGGTAGTTTTGTGTCACTCCCCTTTTGACCTCCAAGGACCTTTCTAGTTGGGAAGATCTCCTTGACTTTGAGAATGAGAACTATGTGGTCTCTTATCTTCTATCTGAGCAGGGCCCAGCCTCGTCTCTCAATTGTCCTGTTATTCTCATCTTAGAGTATTGGTCCACAGGTATTGAATCTCCAATAGCTTACCCTGGGGGGGGCATCTACCTCCTGCCTCAAATACCCCGTGAGAGACGTAGCCCCCAAGAAATATTTAAGGGGAAGATGAAGGACAAAGGTCTATCTTCCATAGCTTCTTCAGGCTGGCAAGGGTCTTGTAGACCCTACCTAGTTGGGGGTCACAGAACTCTTGCCCTGTCTCATTAAGGGGACCCAGGGTGATTTCTGTTGTTATTTCGGCAGGATTGGCTGTGGGGAGTGGTTGGAGTCCCTGCACCAGCGTTGTCCCATGTTGCCCTAGAGAAAACAAACTAAATAATTAGATTAAAGAAGCAGGGGCTAAAGACTAGTAAAAGACTACTATAATCAGAGACTCAAGCAAGGGTAGGAAGCTGGTTATACAAGGTCAGCATATCTTTGTTAATCTCAGGCTTAAAATTTTAGTATATTTCTCTATTTCTAAAATGGAAGTTCTGAACCTGTTGGTTCCAGGTCTCCTTCTTGGACTGAAAGGTCTTGGTTGCAGATTTGCAACAGTATGGAAGACAACAGAGCACTAGGAAAAATATAACATAAATCAGTATGGCTGAAACAAGGAAGGTTATAAGAAAATGGAAACCTCCCACCAGAGAGGTTCTTTTTCTTTGGTTCATGATTTTATTTTTACACAACATTGTAAAGCAACCATACTCCAATAAAAATTAATTTTTAAAAAAGAATGCTGGTATAGGAAGGCATGACAGTTCACAATTGCTTAATTCTTAGATATCACTAGAAATTAAAGTTTTTAAGATTAAAGAATTCTAATGAATACATGTAATTATAATTACTAGAACCGATAAAGGAAACAACTGTGTGTACCAAAAAATAATTAATTAATTAATTTATCTTTTGAGTGAACTTAATTAGAATCTAATATTAATTCTATTTTTAATTTCATTTTAAGAATATTACTATACTTTTACTTTTAAAGCCACTTCCTGTTACATTTTTTAAATCCCTTTCTTTTTTTATTAATTTTTATTGGAGTATGGTTGCTTTACAATGTTGTGTTAGCCTCCACTGCACAACAGAATGAATCAGCCATACGCATACAGATATCCCCTCCCATTTTGGACTTCCCTCCCACTTAGATTATCACAGTGCATTAGAAATGTTTTAATATCTTGTGGGATCCAGGAAAACAAGCTGGAGAACCAGTTTTCAATTTTCCCTCCCATAATAGCGAGGATTCGTGGTTAATTGTCTGCTGAAGCCAGGTGGCTTGTTGTTGAATTTTCTCAATGTTGATCTCTACCTGGGAAGAGGTGTTAATGTATGTGCAGCAAGAAGTGTTGGCAACTGCACATACCCCTCCTTGTTCTGCCAACAGATAATCCAGGGCCAGTCGGTTGTCAAGTACCACTTTGGCCAGCGAATCTAGAGACTTCTGTAAACTAGTGAGAGAGTTAGCAGTACTGTTACCTATGGTAGTAAGAGTATGAGACAAGTTTCGAAGGACATGTTGGTGGGTGGCTACTCCCCGCCATGGTAACAATGTATACCTAAAGAAATAGGCATCTCCATCTGGGATGCCACCAGGTAAATCTCGAGTTAATTGAGTGAACAGTTTTAATTAAGTGGCCCAGTGCCTGGATTCGTTTAAGGAGTGGATTAAGAAAGGGGTAATCAAGGTTCCCAGCATACACTGTGTGGGCATAGAGTTATTTTGTAGGCAATTAATGGTGCATGGTTTTTTATCTACCTAGCATATGAAAACGTATCCTGGCAGGACACGGTAGACTAACTCACCCAAAGTTTTAAAACCTAGCCATCCGGTGGGGGAAGGGTAAGCTGGGACGAAGTGAGAGAGTAGCATTGACATATATACACTACCAAATGTAAAATAGGTAGGTAGTGGGAAGCAGCTGCATAGCACAGGGAGATCAGCTCGGTGCTTTGTGATTATCTAGAGGGGTGGGATAAGGAGGGTGGGAGGGAGGCTCAAGAGGGAGGGGATATGGGGATATATGTGTACATATAGCTGATTCACTTTGTTATACAGCAGAAATTAACACAAAATTGTAAAGCAATTATACTCCAATAAAGATGTTAAAAAAAAAAAAGACCTAGCCATCCAATTCTATTGTTATGGAAAACTTCTCCAGCTACAAATACAAGCTGTTCCATCCACATCCGTCCTGCTATCTGCTTCTCCTGTGTGGATCGTTCTTCCTTTGGGTAGTGAGTTACAGTTTGAGCACAAATAAGTAACTGGAATTCTGGCTTGGGGGGTCATTATAAAACGCTGGGGTGCTTTAATACCAGTTCTTTGTCCTCCCTGTTTGACTTCATATTCTCCTTCCGTTGCTAAGGGGAGGGTTAGGCAAGAGACATTAGAATTTTCTTCAGTAGGAAAATGAACAATTCTGACTCTGTACATTACCGTTCTGAGCCTTGGGTCTCTGGTAGAAGACGATTTTCCATCAGGAACTTGGCTAAAATTCCTTACAGGATGGACAAGAGGGTTGCTCTGGTCCACAATGGACTTAGCTCAGGGTAAACAAATCCAGCATTCTGTCAAAAGAGTGGAGGAAGCAAGAGTTTGTGCAATGTGAACCAGAGTTGCTGTCCATCCTGTGGATAAGGGAAATAGGCATAGAAAAGCTAAGGCTTCATAGTAGCACCAGTCAGAGTCATATTTAAATCACCTAGCGTGGGCAGAGAGGTTTAGTACATTCCAAGAGCAAAGGTGAGAGCAAAGAAGACAATAGTTATCTAAATCTACCAGAGTCTATCAATTATTCTGTAAGTGGATTGGAGTACCGGAAGGCAAGAAGGAAGATAGTGGCTATGGGTACTTAGCCTAGGGTCTAAGAAGTCTTTTTGTCCTTTTCAAATAAAAGTTTCAGGTCTTGGAGAGGTTCATTCATCCACCTGGAATTTTCAGGCTTTCCTGGGTCCTCCGGATCCTGTGGAGTCTCAGAGGAAGGGGTGGATTCACAGGAATGGCTGGAATGTGGGTCTTCAGGTTCTTGTAACATATCAGTGGAAACAGGTTTAATCCTGGACAGATGAACCCAGCTGGTGACCCCCTGGAGTTTAACTGCTATAGGAGTGCTCAGCAGGACTTGGTAAGGACCCCTCCATTTTGTGAGTAGCTGATGACCAGGGGACTCATTTTTCCAGGTCTTTAAAAGTTCCCAATCTCCAGGTTTTACAACAGAGTGACTGGGACTGTCATCTGGAGAGGGCTGTACTCTGTTGCCATGCTCTTGTATAGTCTCTGCACCTGGCCTAGGTTTATAATGTATTTAAGATGAACCTGGGTTTCTGGGTCAGTTAGCATGTCCAGAGTAAGGAATGTCCTTCTGTATGTCATTTCAAAAGGGCTTAACTTAGTGGTTGTTTTAGGAGCTGCTCTGACCCTTAAGAGGGCTATTGGCAGCAAGCAATACCACGACTCCTTTCCTGATAGAGTTTGCCCAAGGTTTTCTCCAATTAGCCTGTTCCACTTTTCCTGAAGACTGCGGTCTCCAGGATGAACGGAGGTTGTATTTAATCCCTAAAGCCTGAAAAATCTGTTGAGTGATCTTTGCTACAAACGAAGGTCCATTGTCACTCTGAAGGTGATGGGGCAACCTGAATCTAGGAATACTTTCCTTTAGGAGAGCCTTAGCCACTTCAGTTGCTTTCTCTGTTCTAGTGGGGAAGACCTCTATCCATCCAGTAAAAGTATCTATAAAAACTAGTAAGTATTTGAAACCCTGGAAAGAGAGCATCTGAGTGAAATCTATTTGCCAGTCCTCTCCTGGGTAAGTCCTACATTGCTGGACTTGGGTTAACAAGAGGGGGAGGCTTGAAGTTGCCTCCTGCATTATGGGTGGCACAAAGGGCACAGGCTCAAGTAACTCTTTTCATTGTCTCCGGGAGCCTTTTCCCTGTAAAAAGACAGAAAACAATTATAAACATTGCACCTCTCCCCAGATGGAGAGAATCATGTAGCCCTTTAATAATTTTCCATTGGTCAGAGAGAGGTATGAGCAATTTCTGATCTATGTGCCACGAGCCATCCATTCCCTTAGTTCCTCCTCTGTCTCATGCCCAGTTCTCTTTGGAAGTTGAGTACCTGGGTATAACGTTAGAAGGGGTAAGAGATGGGATTAATGCCATTTCGGTTATGGGCATCAAGACTGCTTTCTTTGTTTCCCGATTTGCCCTGTTGTTTCCTTGGGAAATTTGAGAAGTTCCCTTTTGGTGCCCATGGCAGTGAATGACTGTTATCTGTTTTGGTTTTTGAACTACTTCTATGAGATGTAAGATCTCAGCCCTATATTTTATAGGGAAATTTCTTGCATTTAGGAGTCCTCTCTCTTTGCAGATAGCTGTGTGGTCATGTAAAACAAGGAAGGCATATTTTGAGTCAGTGTATATATTTACAATCTTTCCTTCCCCTAGGATTAAGGCTTGGGTTAGAGCTATCAGTTCAGCCTTTTGGGCTGAGGTGTTAGGTGGCAAAGGTTTTGCTTCTATGACACTATGCATGCTCACAACAGCATACCCTGCCCCCCTAACTCCATCTTTAATGAAACTACTGCCATCAGTAAACCATTCTTCCTCAGGGTTTTCTATGGCCTGGTCTGTTAGGTCAGACCTATAGGCATAGACCTGGTCAAGGGTTTTGAGGCAAGAATGTGTTAGCTCTGGGCTTTCGGCAGACATTAGTGTAGTGGCGTTAAAAGTGTGGCACGTTTTGAGGGTTAGCTCTGGGGAGTCAAGGAGCAAAGCCTGGTACTTAATAAGACGACCTCCAGTTAACCAGTTGTGGCCTTTTATATCTAGAATCCCTTGCACTTGATGAGGGGTCTGGACTTCCAGTGGCTGTTCAAAGGTGAGCTTGTTGGCTTCTTCCACTAATAAATCAGTGGCAGCTACTGCCCGGAGGCAGCCAGGCCAAACTCAGGCCATGGAGTCTAGGTGCTTGGAAAAGTAGCCTATAGGCTGCGGAACTTCCCCTAGATTCTATATAAGGACACCAAAAGCTGTCCCCTGCTTTTCAGCCACGTACAAGATCAATGGCTTTTCAAACTGGGGAGACCCAGAGCAGGGGCTCTGGTGATGACCTGCTTTATATCATTAAAAGCCTTTTCTTATTCCCCATTCCAAAGTAATAGTTCTGTATCTGGGCCTTTAGTGTCTTCATATAGGGGCTTAGCCATTAGCCTGAATCCTGGAATCCAAATTCTACAAAATCCTGCCATGCCCAAAAAGGTATGGAGATGTTTCTTTGTCTTTGGTGTACTTAGGCCTAATATAGCTTGTTTTCTATCTGGAGATAACTGTCTACTTCCAGGGTTTATAATGACCCCAGATATTTAACTTGTTGCTTTGAGATTTGTGCCTTTATCTGAGAGACTCTGTAACCCCAGGCCCCAAGGATATTAAGGACTTCAATGGTATTTTGATCTGAGGCCTCCATGGAGGGACTACATATTAATATATCATCTACATACTGTATAATAGCTCCTTCTTTCAGGTGTATTTCCCTTAGTTCCTTTCCTAGGGCTTGGGTGAAAAAGTGTGGACTGTCCCAAAACCCCTGAGGCAATGCTGTCCAGGTATATTGTTGCATTTGGCCTGAGTCGGGGTTAGTCCACTAGAAGGCAAATAGATATTGTGATGAGGGATGAACTGGGATGCAAAAAAAAGGCATCCTTGAGGTCAAGTACAGTAAACCACTTAGTGTCCTCAGGGATTTGGGCTAATATGTTATAAGGATTGGCCATGAGGGGATGTATAGTGACCACTGCGTCGTTTACTGCCCTAAGGTCTTGTACCATCCTATAGTCCCCATTTGGCTTAACAACTAGCCTAATAGGAGTATCGCACGGAGACTGGCAGGGCACCAAGAGGCCATGCGTTAAGAATTTATCTACGAGGGGTTGTAAACTCTTCTTCACTTCCAACTTTATAGGGTATTGTCTCTTGTTAGGGTAGGCAGCTTCTGGTCTATGGCTAATTCTTACAGTTGGGCATTTATGGCCCTCCCAGGGATTCCTTTGTCCCATACTGAAGTGTCCACTCCTTGTAGAATATGGCTGGGAATAGGACCTTGCTCTTCCAGTTGGTCTGTCTTAGTCAGAGTCAAGAAAAGGGGCTGCTCGGGGCCTCCTAACTGGAATATGGCCCTGAGGGAGCTCAGAAGGTCTCTCCTCAGTAGTGGAGTGGGACACTCAGGTACAACTAAAAAAGCATGCGAAATAACCACTGCTCAAATTGGCAAGTGAGAAGCCCGGTAAAGTAATGGGTGCTAAGCTTTTCATCAACACCAGTCACAGTACAGCTTTTGGAGCAAAGAGGTCTAGAGTGAGAAATTAAGACAGAGTGAGCGGCTCCCATATCAATTAAAAAATCAATCTTCTTTCCTGACACATCAAGGACTACTCAGGGCTCCTCGATGAAGATAGACATGTCATTGCGGGGAGCCACCAGAATCCCCAGCCCACCTCAGTGGTCGAGCATGGCCATCTTGGGAGCGGGAGCCCCCCTTCTCCTTTGGGACTGAGGGCAGTCCCTCTTCCAATGACCTATTTGTTTGCAGGTTGGGCATGACCTGGGGGACTCTTTCTGGCAATCTTGGGGCCACTGGCCAGTTGACTTACATTTGTAGCATTCCCCCTTGTTGGTCTTACCTCCAGATGGAGAGTTGGACTTTCTTGGCCCCCTTGGGTTGTCCTGAGGTTGCAAGGCATGGCTGACAGCAACACCTATCAGTTTTGCATGAGCCCTGGCCTGTCTTTTCTCATGTTGGGTTCTCTCTTCCTTCTCAGCTTGATCTTGATTATTATATACCCCAAATGCCACATCTAGGAGTTGGGGCATGGGTGTTTGTAGGACTAATTGTAATCTTTGGAGTTTCCATTTAATATCAGGGGCAGACTGACTAATAAAGTGTTGTGTTGTCCCAGCAGGGGCTGACTTTCAGAAGTGGAGGGATCTATGTTGCTATACTTCCTAAAAGTCTCCACAAGCTGCCCATGAAAGAGGGCTGGATTTTCTTCTTCTTCTTGGGTCATTCCTTTAACCTTTTCATAATTAACCGACTTTTTGATACACTTTCTCATCCCTTCTAATACACATTGGAGCACATGCTTCCTGGCTTCTGTTCCTGCCTGCAAATTATAATTGTATGGGGGTTCCTGATTTGGGACTGCATCTCCACCCATAGCATAATGTTTGGGTTGGTGTCTGGCAAGCTGGTTGGCATGTCCCTGGGCTGCTGTCCAGATTCTCTGTTTTTCCTCAGGAGTACAGCAAATAGATAGAATTACTTGGACATCCTTCCAAGTTAAGTCATGAAACCCTTCAACAAACTTACTAGGGTCTTCAGAAAATTGGCCCCGTTTCTGTTTGCATTGGGCTAAGTCAGTTAAAGAGAAGGGCATATGTACTCTGATTGTCCCTTCTCCATTTGCCACTTCCATAAGAAGGCATAGTTTCCCTGATCCTGGGTGATAGGAAGCTCCACTGCGAGCTACCCAGGAAGGACTAGCCTCTCTTGGGGTAATGGAGGGTCTGGTGGGACATAAGGAGGTGCAGTTTGGGGTCAGTCAGAGGGAGCAAGAGAAGTAGGTGGCTGCGGAGAAGTAGGGATACTGTCAGGAGTAGGAGGAGCTAGGTTTCCCCCTGAGAGATGGGAGAGCTTAGAAGGGGGATCATCTAAAATGTCAGGACAGTTTTCTGGTTCCCCAGGTTTTGAATTATAAGAGCCATATAAGGCGGGATTTTGGTAAAGGACCATGAAAGCCTGAATATAGGGAACTTCAGTCCACTTTCCCATCCTGCAGCAATAGAGATCCAATTGCAGAATGGTACTGTAATTTAGAGACCCATTTTCAGGCCATTTTTCTCCATTCCCTAACTGATACAAAGGCCAGGCACCGTTACAGTAGAACTTAAGTTTTTCCTTTCTTAGCCCTTCTATTTTAAAAAAATTTCCAATTCTTAAGGATACACTCCAGAGGTGTCTCTTCTTGCTTGGAGGGGGATCCTCCTATGTTGAGTAACTTGCAAGTGAGAACAAGAGAGAGCTTCTAGAATTGAATCTGGCATTCTGGAAACATTTATCAGGAGGCTTTAACCTGAAGGGGTTCAGGGCATCGCCCAAATTCTCTTCAAACCTGATGAGGTTTCAAGCGTCCTCTACTCTCCCATCGATTTCTGACCAGACATCTCTGGTCTTCCATGGTAACTTGCGCAAGCCTTCTCCCCCAACATGGCCAGGGGAGGACCTTCAAACCAGTGCAGACCAGTTGCCAGGACTTTCCTTAGGAGGGATCCCTTGTCTATAGAGCTTATGTCCTGTGATAAGTCTTCCTATGCTGGAGTGTATTCCTCGTGACTGAGCATCTACAAAGTTTATAATTCAGGCTTCTGGGTAATGGCCAGCCAGATAGGCTGTCCATAGCAGTGTGTAGGCTGCCAAGACCTGGAGTGAAGGGGGTCCCATAGATGCAAAGAGGAACCCTTGGAGAAATTGGAGTTGGGTGCTATGGAAGATGCCACAGGGTTCAAGGTTCCAGGGCCGGGAGGTGCAGAAATTCTCATAGTAAATTTCTGGGCGTTGAGTGAGGTGAGAGACTAGACAGCAAAAGAACCCAAAATCCTTTGCCCTGTCTGGCAGCTAAGATAGAACTGGGAAGGGTCTGACAATTTTGTCTCACACGGGCAGCACTGGGTTTGTCAGTGGCGGGGATGCAGTTTAGGAATGATGTCCAGGAAATCCTTCCCTAAAAGGACACGGAGATACGAAGTGAGAAAGAGACCTTGTTGTGCAAGTAATTTCTGAAAGAAAAGCATAGTGGAGGGTTCCATACGGGACAATGAGAGAGAGAGAGCGAGAGAGAGAAAAAGAGACCCCTTGGGTTCCTTCTCAGTTGGAAATCACGTTTCCACCATGTCCCAAAGGATAGCATCAGCTGTCACCCAAGTGTTATTTGAATCTGCACGGCCTGGGGAATCCGCCTGCCACCCTCAATGTTGTTGGGGGTAGCCACAACGCTGAGAGCAGACAGAGGTTATGCCCTGCAGGTCTTGAAAAGAAAGTGAAGTGGAGAGTGAGAAAGAAAATAAGAGCGAAAGTCAGGGGCCTCAAGCCACAGCTGGGTGAAACCCACTGTTTACCTTGAATGCCTGAATTCCCAGGTTTCGGAACCAAATATGATCTTGGGTGCCTCAGCCTGCAGCAGTTTGAAGCAGAGTTTCTGTTCCTGGCCAGAGATGGAGGTCAGGTCATGGCAGTAAGAGCAGCAAATCTTAGCCACTAGACCAGTGGTCAGTGACAAGGCTCTGGCCCTTCAGCTTTGCAGAAAAGAATTCCCACAAAGATGGAAAGCAGTGAAACAAGTAAAGTATTTATTAGGAGGAAAAAGAGTACAGTACGCGTGTATAGACACAGGGACTGACTCAAAAAGAGAGTCACGCCCTCGTGGTAGTTTAAATCACTTATATGGGGCATTTCTTCCAGGTTTCCTTTAGCCAAACATTTTGATTTGCCTGGTTCAGAGTCCGTATTTGGTATATCTCAGGATCCTCCCAATGTGTGCGCCAAGATGGATGCCACCCAAGAGGCCTATGGGTAGTTGACATCACTTACTATGGGGTGGCGCCCCCTCCCTTTTTGACCTCCAAGGAGCCTTTCTAGTTGGGAAGGTCTCCTTGACTTTGAGAATGAGAAATATGTGGTCTCTTATCTTCTATCTGAGCAGGGCCCAGCCTCCTCTCTCAGTTGTCCTGCTATGCTCATCTTGGAGTTTCTGTCCACAGGGAACGAATCTCCAATTGCTTACCCTGGGGTGCCCATCTACCTCCTGCCTCACTTCTAGGACCATAACTTCAGAGGTGTGCCTCCTGCCTTGCAGTGGATGGGGACACCCACTTTGTGATCCGCATCCCATGCTCAAAAGAGAGGATCCACTTCACACTAGATGGGTGTCCAGGGGACCTACTACAGCTCATAGATGACCCAAAGGCAGGTGAGAGCCCCAAAGACTCTACCTCATATAACTCCACAGCCAGATATACACATGTCAACACCCCCAGACATTTGTGGGCTAATACAAACACATAGCAGGGCACCGCACTAACACACAAGTACACACCCAGACACATGGAAACACACACAAATATACCCTAACACCAAGACACTCACAGATACACATACACACACACTAGGGAATACAGTAAACTCACAAAAATACACATCTAGGCACATATATTTTGACACTTTCCACACCTACACATAATAACATACAAATAGGCATCCAGATACACAGAGATGCACAACACATGCTCAGATATACACAATGACACATATATCAACACACTCAGACACACATACATGCGCTGGTAACCTCACTCATCCCAATACACAAGAATTCAACATACATAGGTACACATACTCTGCTACTCTAGACATAAAAAACATACCAAAGCACACAAATACCATGGCACACAGCCAGATGCATGCACACTGACACCCCCAGTTATACAATATGTACCAACACACAACCAGACACACACAACATAATATATTCACCAAGACTTATAACACCAACATATCCAGAGACACATATACACATACAACCAAAAAAAAAAATACATGCTCTACCATAACACCTTCCCCAAATACGCAGATGCACTGATATGTCCAGAGATACTCATATGAACAGAACTAAACACACACATTTACACACTCAGAGGCAAGCACATACATGCAAACAGCCCCACTGGGGTAAGCATGCACAGGTATACATACATGTTCATACACTGCACAGGAAGGAGAAGCTAGATGGACTGTGGTAGAAGCACTTTCCTCAGGAGCTGCTCTCTAACTACAGATCTGTACCAATTCATCTGAACTCCAGTCTCTGAGACTTCACCCCTCCTGTGCTGTGGGTGACTATGTGAATGACCATGTGAAAGCCTGTGCTCCCAGCAAGCATTCTTCTCCCTCCAGGGCTGCATGTACGTGGACAGCTGCTGGGGACACCATCAAGGCCAGGGCACAAGGACCTACTTCCAGACCATCACAGTTACTAAAGACAAATCCCGGACCTACCCTATCACGATCACCGCAGTTCCATATCCATACAAGGTGAGGGTACCTTGCTTCTGTCCTGGGACCAGTCGGCCCTACTGAAGAGGTCCCAGCTGGAGCTCCATGTGGCTGCCGCAGCCCAACTCATCCTCTGCCTTGGGCCCCACCTTGAATTCCTAGTCCTCCAGCACCGCTACCAGAACCCCAGCACCCCACAACTACCCCACCTGGGGCTCTACGTGATCAATGGCTCAGGTCTCAGCCCCTTGGCCTGTGGCCTGCTGGAAAAGTGGTACTGAGGCTGATAGTGGTCAGAGAGCAACAGTCCCAAGAGAGACTCTGCCAGGGTGAAAGGCCAATGAGCCCCCAGCACCTTGACCCTCAAACCACAAAGAGGAATCAGAGCCAAGCTGTGCCCTTGGAGAGCTCCTGGTCTAGGAAGATGACAGACCCAGGACTTCCCTGTGGGCACAGTGGTTAAGAATCCGCCTGCCAATGCAGGGGACATGGGTTCGAGCCCTGGCCTGGGAAGATCCCACATGCCACAAAGCAACTAAGCCTGTGTGCCACAACTATGGAGCCTTTGCTCTAGAGCCTGTGAGCCACAACTACTGAGCCCATGTGCCACAACTACTGAAGCCCATGCGCCTAGAACCCATGCTCCGCAGCAAAGAGAAGCCACCACAATGAGAAACCCACGCACCACAATGAAGAGCAGGCCCCGCTTGCCACAACTAGAGAAAGCCCACACACAGCAACGAAAACCCTATGCAGCAATAAATATATATATATATATATACATATATACATATATATATATATATATATATATATGTATGTATGTATGTATGTATGTATAAGACAGACCCAGGCAGAGTGATCCCAGGGAGTTATCAGTGCTAGACAGACAGCAGTCCAGGGAGCTGGAGGAACCCAGGGTGAGGCATCTTGCCCAGCTTTGGAGTTCAAGAAAGATCTCCTATAAGAGAGATACCCACACCGAGTCTGGAAAGTTGAGCAAACGTGTAGAGGAAAGGAATGGAGATTGGAGGAGATGGAGCTGGAGTGATCAGACAAGAGTGCCAGCATGAGGAATTTGGCTTTTTCCTGAAGGCAATGGGAGTCATGAAAAGGCATAAGCAGGTGAAAGATACAGTCAGATCTGAGTATTACAAAGATCCCTCTGGAGGCTGCCGTACAGGGGGATTGCAGGAAGCCAGACTGTAGGTCAGGAGACACTAGCAGAACCTGAGGCAGAGGCACACGTCAAAGAGTTTGGGCAGCGACGGTGGGTTGGACAGATATTTTTACTTCCTCTGAACCTCCTCACTTATCCAATCTGCCTTGTCATCTCCTTCAAGCCGGACTGAACCCCTTCTACTGCCATCTCATCCACTTTGGCTCTCTACTTTCATACTACTGTCCCATCTGGCTCCTCCACGTTTCACACAATGCTCAGTCTCTTCTCTCCTCCAGGCCTTTGCTGTCCCTCCTCCCTCCCACTTTTCCTTCTAGGTTTCCTGCTTTAGGATCCTCTCAGAGCTGTCAGTAGGACTGAGGCCACTGCCTTAACTGGAGCTGCATCTCTCTCCCTCAGGACAGTTCCAGCATGCGGACATCCAGCTGGTGGCAGGGCCTATGGGGCCAAGCTTGAGGAGGCACCAGGACCCAGATGTGCCTGTGATCCTAGGCAAGAGGCTGCTGAAGGACTCACCAAGGCTGCCACCCCGCTGGGCTTCCTGCTGGCTGGTGAAGCACTCTCATGTACAGCGGCTGCTGGGCCACCCCTACATTGCCTATGTCCTGTGATGGCCCCTGAACCCCAGAGCAGGAGACCTGACTTTTGGAGACCCAGAGGCCAGGGTATAGGGTGAGCCAGGAACAAAGCCCCGATGACGTGGAAACACACAGGGACATGCACACTAACACATGCACTAAGTGACACATATACCAGAACACACACACAAAGACATGCAGATCTATGGATCTAGAGGCTTAGGGACTTCTGCCTCCTCACAGTCCTTACTGTCTCCAGTCTCTACTCTTTCCAATCCATACTCCACAGCAGCCTTAGAAGTGACTTCCTTAAAACAAAAAAACTGAGGCACCAGTCCTGCTCACGACCTTCTCTGGCTCCCATGACATATTTAAAGCTCTTACAGTTCCCCTAACAAACAATGCTCTCTCCCACCAATGGGCCTTTGCATGTGCTTTTCCTTCTATGTGGGACTCCCTTCCTTGGCTTCATGCAGGTAAATTTTACATATTCTTCAAGTCTTAGTTGTCTACTTCCTCTAGGAGGCCTTCCCTGACCCCTCCCATAGATAGATTGAGTGTGGTCCCCTCCTGTTACCATAGCCCACTCCCACATTCCATTCAAGCTAACCTATCATACTGTGTAGTAATCATCTATTTACTCGTCTGGATCCCTTACTTAGACTGTGAGCTCTTTGAGGGCAAGGACATTTTCTGAATCATCTATGTATCCCCAGGGCCTAGCACATAGTAGGTGCTTAGTAAATATTTGCCGAATGAATGAACCAAAAAGGATCCCATGACACAGCAGTAGACACACACATATACTACTCACAACCAAAGGCATGGAATCACACACAGAAAGACAGCAACGAGGACACAGACATGGATGGGTAAATAGAGATAGAGACATGTGGAAACACAAGGACCTCAAAATAAAGAGAATAGACATAAGGGCACGTAGACATACAAAGAGGGGGCAGGAAGCCAGAGTGACAGTATCAGGGACATAAACCCAGAGAAACAGATGCCCACTTGCTGGGCTTCTGTATCCCCATTTTGAGGTGCTGTCCCTGTCAAAAACAAAGAGGCAGGGAGAAAAAAATGAGGTCACCCAGGGACAAGCACACAATGACTAATGTGAAGACACTGAGACATAACAGCATACAAATGAAAAGATAGAGATTCACAGAGATCCAGACACAGGAGCAGAGGAATCAAGACACACAGGGTCACAGAAGTAACCAGGGGGACATTGGTCAAAACCACAGACCAAGACACCAAGGACAGAGAGGTAGAAACACATAGACATGATGACATGCAGACATGGAGTGGGGGATGAGAAGAGAACACAGAGATACAAGACCAGAGACCTATAAGGACATAGAAACAGAGATGTTACACAGATCCAGACTTGGTGACAAAGACCCAAGGACACACGCACATGCAGAGAAACACATTAAGAGTGAGACAGGAGCATAGACTTATATATTTAGAGATCCAGCGACTAAGACATGGGGATGCAGACACCTCAACAGTGACAAACACCACCAAAGATATAAGTTTCAGACCAGGTAACAGAGACATAAGGACAGACAAAATAGAGGCCCAGGAATAATGGGGACATTGTGACACAATGACAGGGACACAGGAATTCAGAGACAGAAATCTTAGAACAAGTAGACATGGGGATGTGAACTCACAAACACAATCATATGGATACAGGCTAGACATAGGGACAAAAACACAGGCACACTTCTGGAAGCATCAAGATAGGAATAAAGAAACCTAGACACAGAGAAACAGGTACACAGAACACAAGCAAATGGGCAAAGACACAGAATCAAGATACACTTGGTTTACCCAGAAATAGAGACACACAAAAAGGCAGCCAAGGCCACAGATGAAAGGATGGGGACAGTGAATCAGACCCAAGGACACATAAATAGTGGGTCAAAAATAAAAAGACATGGATCCAGACACCAGACACAAACAGAGACAGGGACACGGACGTGGTGAGTCAGATCAAAACTATACCAGGGACAGAGCAAGACGAAAAGAGGAACAGATACAGAGAGACACCCTGACAAATAGACCCATAGAAACAAGAACACAGTCATGGGAATCTAGAGAAAAAGATCAATGGACTAAGAAAGAGAGGCACTGAGACACAGAGCAACTTAAGACACAGAAACATCAAGAAAATAATACAGAAACACTGGCAAAATCTGGCGAAAATAAATAGAGAAGTAGGATAAATACCAAATCACAGACATGGAGAGCCCCAGAGATGCATAGACTCAGAGACTCACCAACCAAGGGCACATGGAAGGAGGCATGTGCAGATTCATTAATATAGACACTAGAACACAGAGGCTCAGAGAAAGACACCCAGACAGGAATATAGAGACTCCAGGACACACTTACACTGGATCACAAAAGTTCAGGGATATGCAAAACTTGGGGATGCACAAAGACAGGAACACACAGATACTGGAACACAGAGGCTCATGGGTGCCCTGACATGGAGGTGAACAGACACTAGATCTTAGATCACATGCAAAGACTCAGGAACATGCAGACTCAAGGATGAACAATGACTCGAGGACACAATAAAGACTCAGGAAAGTGCAAAGATTCAGGAACATGTAAAGACTCAGGAACACAAAAAGGGATACACAAACAGGGACACATAAAACCTGGGACACACACACACACTGGGACACAAGGAAACTTGGGTATAGAGACTGAAGCACACAAAAACTGAAACTCAGAGACACACAGGAGCATGTTGAGACTGGGACACACAGACAATAGAATATAAATATTGAGGCACACAGACATAAGGACATATAAAAACACTGAGACACACAGACACTTTACCTCACAAACAGTGGAACAAGCAAACACTGGAATATACATACACTGAGGCACACTGACATTAGAACACACAGAAACTGGGACACATCATGGGACATACAGTTATTGAGGCACATAGAGACACAGAACCACCATAGAACCACCACAGAACTGGATCAAACAGATGTTGTGACACACAAACACTGGGCTACAGGTACTGAAGTACACAAAAACACTGAAACTAAGAGACATATGCAACGTGGAAATAGTCACTGGGGTACACAAACCATGGGACATATAAAAATTGAGGAACACAGATACCAGAACATTCACAGACATCAAGACACACAGACACTAGAACATAGAGTTGTTAGGACATAAACAGATATTGGGACACCCAAGCATTAGAGTACAGATAGGCTGTGATCTACAGATACTGGGAGTTATATATACACTGTGACACACAGTCATTTTGACACACAGACTGTTGCACAGTCAGTAGACAGAAACAGGGACTTATAGACATTGAGGTACATAGACACTGGGATACATAAACATTGAGACACACAGATACTTGGGTGTACAGACACTGGGACACAGTCCCTGAGACACATAGACACTTGGATGTACAGAAACACAGGGATACAGTCAGTAGGGCACCTAGGCACTGGGAAACAAGGTACACAGACACTGAGACAAACAACCACTGGGACTTACAGACCCTGAGACACACAAACACTGACACATAGAGATGTTGTGGTACACACTGGAACATACAAACATTGGGATGCTCAGAAACTAGGACATACAGACACCAGAAAACATACAGATACTGGCATATACAGTAGCAAACACTTAAACCTACAGATTCAAGGACACGCAAACACTAGGACATACAGACAGTGTGATATAGTCCCTGAGGCACACAAACACTGAAACTCAGACAGAATACAACATGCTGACATAGGGACACAGTCACTGAAACATGTAGACACTGGGATACGCAGACTCAAACACACAGAAACTGGGGTACAGACACTAAGGCGCACAAAACACTGAAATACATAGACACACTGCAACATGCTTACTCTGGGACACACAGTCACTTTGGAACACACAAACACTGGGACATACAGACATTGACAGACAATAAAACATACAGTCCATTGGGATTTGCATAGACACTAGGACACATAGACACTGGAACTTACAGACATGAAGATACAGTGACACTGGGACATACAGACACTCTTTTCACAGATATTAAAATACACAGACACTAGTATGAAAACACTAGGGCACACAGACTGGGATAGAAACTGAGGCACATAGAAACACTGAAACTGAGCTAATACAACCAACATGCTGACACTATGACACACAGACACTGGGGGCACATGGACACTAATGCACTTATTTACAGAGATAGAGAAATTGGTATACATAGACATTGTGGTACATAGACACTGAGACACATAGAACTTGAGACACATAGAAACTTTGATATACAGTGACATGGGGATATATATTCATTGAGACACTCAGACACTGGAATGTAGATCCTGGTGCATAGTCACTAGGATACACAGATTCTGGGATATACAGGCACTGGAACACATAGATATTGGTGCACACACACAAGGTACCCAGACATTGGGACACACCAACTCTGGGACATTAACAGGTTCTATGAAACACAGACACCAGGAAACACAAGCATCGGGATACACAAACACTGAAGCATACAGATATAGGAACACACAGAAAGTAAGGCTCATAAACACTGGGATATACTGTCATCAGGAAATATACAGCATTGGAACATACAGTAAATAGGATGCATAGACACTGGAAAACAGGAGTTAGTACATACTGACAATAAGAACAACTGACTGGGACACAGATACACAGGCACACTTGGTCAATGGGACACACAGAGACATTGTAACACAGAGACCCTGGGACACACACACTGGGACACAGAGACTAGGACAAACAGTCATTGGAACATACCCGGACCCTGCAACTCACAGACCCTAGGAAACACAGACATTGAGATATACAGCCACTGAGACATATTAAAACTGGAAAAACAAAGACTCTGAGATATACACAGATGCTAAGATAATATCACTGTTCAATATAGTCATTGGGACATGTACAGACACTGGGGTACAGAGACACTGGCATTTACACATAAGGGTAAATACCAACAGCAGGAAACACGGTGCTGGGATATTCAAACACTGACCCCAAGACACATAGACACTTGGGCATAGACAAAAGCTATGACGTACAGTCATTAGGACATACAAACACTGGAACACAGAGACACCAGGGCATAAAGACATTAGGACACACAGAAACTAAAACATTTGGACACAGTGTCACTGGGATATACACAAACACGGTGACACTCAAAGGTTGAGACACAAAGACACTGGGATACACAAACAGTGGGAGACATAGAAATGGGACACAAAGGATCTGAGGGTGTTCTTGATGCCAGGCCTTGTAGGACATTTACCATTGCTTTACCATTGACAAAGAAGAGAAAAGGAGAGACTAGGAGAGGGAGTGGTCTCATACTGAGTCTTGTGACAGGGGTAAGCATGAGAGTGCTCTAGTGAGGAGAATGGATGGCAGGGTAAAATGAGTGTAGTGGAAAGAGGGAGTGTGGATGAGAAATGTGAGTTTTCTTCCAGGGCCAGTAGAACCAGTGCAGCTTGGGACAAGGGATGGTGTTTGAAGCCAGACTTGAGGAGCTTGGTCTGATAGGATGGGAGGAGAGGAGAGGGGAGAAGAGAATGCCTTTCTGAGTTGTTAGTGGGTGTGAATGCACAAACACAAAACTCTATTCTTGGTGCACATCCACACTCCTTTTTCTTAATTGAATATTTTAATATTTCATTTAAAATATTATATTAGTTTCAGATGTACAACATAGTGATTCAATATTTTTATAGATTATACTCCATTAAAAGTTATTACAAAATAATGGCTATAGTTCCTTTTTCTGTACAATATACCTTGTTGCTTATCTATTTTATACATGGTAGTTTGTATCTCTTAATCCCGTACCCTTAACTTGCCCCTCCCCACTTCCTTCTCCGCACTGGTAACCACTAGTTTGTTTTCTGTATCTATGAGTCTGTTTCTGTTTCACTATATACATTCATTTGTATTATTTTTTACATTCCACGTATAAGTGATATCATATAGTATTTGTCATTCTCTGTCAGAGTCATTTCACTTAGCCTAATATTCTCTAGGTCCATCCATCCACAATGTTGCAAATGACAGAATTACATTCTTTTTATGGCTGAGTTACGTGTATGTGTATGTGTATGTATATATATATATGCATATGTATATATGTATCTTCTTTATCCATTCATCTGTTGATGGACACTTAGGTTGCTTCCATATTTTGGCAATTATAAAATATGCTGTTATAAACATCAGGTACATGTATCTTTTGAATTAACATTTTTGTTTTTTCTAGATATATACCCAGGAGTGGAATTGCTGGATCATATGGTAGTCCTATTTTTAGTTTTTTGAGGAACCTCCATATTGTCTTCCATAGTGGCTGCACCAATTTATATTCCCACCAACAGGGTACAAGGGATCCCTTTTCTCTACATCCTTGCAACATTTGTTATTTGTTGACTTTTTGAAGATAGTCATACTGACAGATGTGAGCTGATATCTTGTTGTTGTTTTGATTTGCACTTCTCTAATAATTAGTGATGTCAAGCATCTTTTTTTTTAATTTTATTTTTTTGCTTTATAACAAATTTAATCAGTTATACATATACATATGTTTCCATATCCCCTCCCATTTGCGTCTGCCTCCCACCCTCCCTATCCCACCCCTCCAGGCGGTCACAAGGCACCAAGCTGATCTCCCTGTGCTATGCGGCTGCTTCCCACTAGCTATCTACCTTACGTTTGGTAGTGTATATATGTCCATGCCGCTCTTTCACTTTGTCACAGCTTACCCTTCCCCCTCCCCATATCCTCAAGTCCATTCTCTAGTAGGTCTGTGTCTTTATTCCTGTCTTACCCCTAGGTTCTTCATGACATTTTTTTTTTCTTAAATTCCATATATATGTGTTAGCATACAGTATTTGTCTTTCTCTTTCTGACTTACTTCACTCTGTATGACAGACTCTAGGTCTATCCACCTCATTACAAATAGCTCAATTTCATTTCTTTTTATGGCTGAGTAATATTCCATTGTATATATGTGCCACATCTTCTTTATCCATTCATCCGATGATGGACACTTAGGTTGTTTCCATCTCCGGGCTATTGTAAATAGGGCTGCTATGAACATTTTGGTACATGTCTCTTTTTGAATTATGGTTTTCTCAGGGTATATGCCCAGTAGTGGGATTGCTGGGTCATATGGTAGTTCTATTTGTAGTTTTTTAAGGAACCTCCATACCATTCTCCATAGCGGCTGTACCAATTCACATTCCCACCAGCAGTGCAAGAGTGTTCCCTTTTTTCCACACCCTCTCCAGCATTTATTGTTTCTAGATTTTTTGATGATGGCCATTCTGACTGGTGTGAGATGATATCTCATTGTAGTTTTGATTTGCATTTCTCAAGCATCTTTTTATGTGCCTATTGGCCATGCATATATCTTCTTTGGAAAAATGTCTATTCAGGTCTTCTGCCCAGTTTTTAATTGGGTTGTTTGATTTTTTGATGTTGAGTTGTATGAGCTGTTTATATATTTTGGATATTAACCCTTTATTGGTCATATCATTTGCAAATAATTTCTCCCATCAGGTAGGTTGTCTTTTCATTTCGTCAATGGTTTCCTTTGTTGTGCAAAAGCTTTTAAGTTTAATTAGGTCTTATTTCTTTAGTTTTTAAAGTTTCATTTGCTGTAGGAGACAGATCCAAAAAAATATAGTTACAATTTATGTCAAAGAATGTTCTGCCTATATTTTCTTCTAAGAGTTTTATGGTTTCAGGTCTTATGTTTAGGTCTTTAATCCATTTTGAGTTTATTTTTTGTATATGGTGTGATAAAATATTCTAATTTCATTCTTTTACATGTAGCTGTCCAGTTTTCCCAGTACTACTTATTGAAGAGACTGTCTTTTCTCCTCCTTTGTTGTATATTAATGGGCCGTAAGCATGTGGGTTTATTTCTGCACTATCTGTTTTGTTCCACTGACCTATGTGTCTGTTTTTGTGCCAGTACCATGTTGGTTTGACTACTGCAGCTTTGTAGTATAGTATGAAGTCAGGGAGTGTGATACCTCTAGCTTTGTTCTTTTTCCTCAGGGTTGCTTTGGCAATTCTGGGTCTTTCATGGTTCCACATAAATTTTAGGATTATTTGCTCTAGTTCTGTGGAAAATGTCATGGGTAATTTGATAGGGATTGCATTAAATCTGTAGACTGCTTTGGGCAGTATGGCCATTTTAACAATGTTAATTCTTCCAATACAAGAACATGGGATATTTTTCCATTTCTTTGTATCATCTTCAATTTCCTTTATCAATGTTTTATAGTTTTCAGAGTATAGGTCTTTTACCTCCTTGGTTAATTAATCTACCAGATAATAAGAATGCTAACTGAATTAGGGGAAAGAATAGATGAACACAGTGAGAATTTTTAAAAGGAACTCAAAAATATAGAAAAGAAGCAGTCAGAACTGAAGAATACAATAACTGAAAGGAAAAACACACAACAAGGAATAAACAGCAGACTAGGTGATATAGCAAAATGCATAAGTGATCTGAGAGATAGAATATTGGAAATCAACCAATCAGAACAGCAAAAAGAAAAGAAGTTTTAATGAGAACGATTTAAGGGATATTTGGGATAACATCAAGCATAGCAATATTCACCTTATAGGGGTTCCAGAAGGAGAAGAGAGAGAAGGGATTTGAAATTTTATTTAATGAAATCATGGATGAAAACTTCCCAACCTGAAGAAGGAAACAGATATCCAAGTACAGGAAACACAGAGGGTCTCAATCAAGAGGAACTCAAACAGACCCACACCAAGACATGTCATAATTAATATGGTAAAAGTTAAATATAAAGAGAGAATTATAAAGGCAGTAAGAGAAAAACAAAGGGTTTTATACAAGGGAACACCCACAAGGCTATCAGTTGATTTTTTGGCAAATATTTTGTAGGTCAGAAGGGAGTGGCATAATATATTCAGAGTGTTGAAAAGGAAAAATCTGCAACCTAGGATATTCTACCCAGCAATATTATCATTTAGAATTGAACAATAGATAAAGAAGTTCTCAGACAAGCAAAACCTAGAGAGTTCATCAATATTAAACCCACCCTAAAGAAATGTTCAAGGGTCTTCTTTAAGTGGAAAGAAAAGACTATAACAAGAAGTAAGAATTTATAGGAAAGGAAAAATCCCAATACTAAAGGCAAGTATATAGTAGGGACTGAGTTTCACCATTTAAATAAGCTACTATGAAGATTAAAAGATAAAAAAAATTGTAAAAGCAATTATAACTACAGTAAACCGTTAAGGGATAAACATGAAGATGTAAAATGTGACATCAGAAACAAAAATGTGGGGCTGGGGGATAAAAATGTACATATTTTAGAATGTGTTTGAGCTTAAATGACTGCCAGTTTTAGAAAAGTATGTATAGTTATAGGTTAACATATGTGAACACCCTGGTAACCACAAGTCAAAAACTTACAATAGATACACAGACACTAAAGAGAAAGAGATGCAAATAATGCTAAAGAAAATCATCAAACCAAAAAGGAAGAAATGAACAGAGAAAAACTACAAAAACAACTGAAAAACAAGTAATAAAATGGCAGTATGTATCTTTCAATAATCACATTATATATCCATGGAATAAATGATCCAGTCAAAAGACCTAAGGTGCCGACTGAATAAAAAAACAAGACTTATCTGTATGCTGCCTACAGGAGACTCACTTCAGAGCTAAAGACACACAGACAGAAAGTTAACAGATAGAAAAAGACATTTTATGTAAAAAGAAAAGACAAGAAAGGGAAGGTAGCAATACTCATATCAGACAAAATAGAATTTATAACAAAGTCTATAACAAAAGACAAAAGAGGGCATTATATAATGATAAAGGGATTAGTACAAGAAGAGAATATTGCACCCATTAACATAAACACACTGAAAACAGGAGCACCTAAGTATACAAAGCAAACACTAACAGAAATAAAGGGTGAAACTGACAATAATACAATGAGAGTAGGCAACTTTAACACCCTAGTTACATCACTGAACATATCATCTGGACTGAAAATTAATAAGGCAAGAGTAGTCTTGACTCACAGAAAGATAGACAAGATGAAAAGGCAGAGGGCTATGTACCAGATGAAGGAACAAGATAAAACCCCAGAAAAACAACTAAATGAAGTGGAAATAGGCAACCTTCCAAAAAAAGAACTCAGAATAATGATAGTGAAGATGATCCAGGACCTCAGAAAAAGAATGGAGGCAAAGATCGAGAAGGTGCAAGAAACGTTTAACAAACACCTAGAAGAATTAAAGAACAAATAAACAGAGATGAACAGTAAAATAACTGAAATGAAAACTACACTAGAAGGAATCAAGAGCAGAATAACTGTGGCAGAAGAAAAGATAAGTGACCTGGAAGACAGAATTGTGGAATTCACTGCTGTGGAACAGAATAAAGAAAAAAGAATGAAAAGAAATGAAGACAGCCTAAGAGACCTCTGGGACAAGATTAAACACAAAAACATTTGCATTATAGGGGTCCCAGAAGGAGAAGACAGAGAAAATGTTTGAAGAGATTATAGTCAAAAATTTCCCTAACATGGGAAAGGAAATAGCCACCCAAGTTCAGGCAGTGCAGCGAGTCCCACACAGAATAAACCCAAGGAGAAACACACTGAGACACATAGTAATCAAATTGGCAAAAATTAAAGACAAAGAAAAATTATTGAAAGCAGCAAGGGAAAAATGACAAATAACATACAAGGGAACTCCCATAGGTTAACAGCTGATTTCTCAGCAGAAACTCTACAAGCCAGAAGGGACTGGCATAATATACTTAAAGTGATGAAAGGGAAGAACCTACAACTAAGATTACTCTACGCAGCAAGGATCTCATTCAGATGGAGAAATCATAAGCTTTACAGACAAGCAAAAGCTAACAAAATTCAGCACCACAAAACCAGCTCTACAACAAATGCTAAAGGAACTTCTCTAAGTGGGAAACACAAGAGAAGAAAAGGACCCACAAAAACAAACACAAAGCAATTCAGAAAATGGTCATAGGATCATATATATTGATAATTATTTTTTAACATCTTTATTGGAGTATAATTTCTTTACAATGGTGTGTTGGTTTCTGCTTTATAACAAAGTGAATCAGTTATACATATACATATGTTCCCATATCTCTTCCCTCTTGTGTCTCCCTCCCTCCCACCCTCCTTAACCCACCAATCTAGGTGGTCACAAACCACCGAGCTGATCTCCCTGTGCTATGCAGCTGCTTCCCACTAGCTATCTATTTTAAGTTTGGTAGTGTATATATGTCCATGCCACTCTCTCACTTTGTCACAGCTTACACTTCTCCCTCCCCATATCCTCAAGTCCATTCTCAAGGAGGTCTGTGTCTTTATTCCCATCTTACCACTAGGTTCTTCATGACCTTTTTTGTTTCTTAGATTCCATATATATGTGTTAGCATACGGTATTTATTCTTCTCTTTCTGACTTACTTCACTCTGTATGACAGACTCTAGGTCCATCCACCTCACTACAAATAACTCAATTTTGTTTCATTTTATGGCTGAGTAATATTCCATTGTATACATGCGTGACATCTTCTTTATCCATTCATCTATTGATGGACACTTAGGTTGTTTCCATATCCTGGTTATTGCAAATAGAGCTGCAATGAACATATAGGTACATGACTCTTTTTGAATTATAGTTTACCTTAAACGTGAATGTATTAAATGCTCCAACCAAAAGACACAGGCTAGCTGAATGGATACAGAAACAAGACCCATATATATAATGTCTAAAAGACACCAACTTCAGACCTGTGGACACATACAGATTGAAACTGAGGGGATGGATAAAGATATTCCATGCAAATGGAAATCAAAAGAAAGCTGGAGTAGCAATACTCATATCATATAAAATGGACTTTAAAATAAAGAATGTTACAAGAGATAAGGAAGGACACTACATAATGATCAAGGGATCAATCCAAGAAGAAGATACAACAATTATAAATATATATGCCCCCAACATAGGAGCACCCCAATACATAAGGCAACTGCTAACAGCTATAAAAGAGGAAATTGACAGCAACACAATAATAGTGCGGGACTTTAACAGCTCACTTACACCAATGGACAGATCATCCAAAATGAAAATAAATAAGGAAACAGAAGCTTTAAATGACACAATAGACTAGATAGATTTAATTGATATTTAGAGGGCATTCCATCCAAAAACAGCAAATTACACATTTTTCTCAAGTGCGCATGGAACATTCTCCACTATAGATCACATCTTGGGTCACAAATCAAGCCTCAGTAAATTTAAGAAAATTGAAATCATATCAAGCATCTTTTCTGATCACAACGCTATGAGATTAGAAATGAATTAAAGGGGAAAAGACGTAAAAAACACAAACACATGGAGTCTAAACAATACGTTACTAAATTACCAACAGATCACTGAAGAAATCAAAGAGGAAATCAAAAAATACCTAGAGAAAAATGACAATGCAAACACGATGATCCAAAACCTATTGGATGCAGCAAAAGCAGTTCTAAGATGGACGTTTATAGCTATACAAGCCTACCTCAAGAAACAAGAAAAAGCTCAAATAAACAATCTACCTTACACCTAAAGGGACTAGAGAAAGAAGAACAAACAAAACCCAAAGTTAGCAGAAGGAAAGAAATCATAAAGATCAGAGCAGAAATAAATGAAACAGAAACAAAGAAAACAATAGCAAATATCAATAAAACTAAAAGCTGGTTTCTTGAGAAGATAAACAAAATTGATAAACCATTAACCAGACTCATCAAGAAAAAGAGGGAGAGGACTCAAATCAATAAAATTAGAAATGAAAAAGGAGAAATTACAACAGACACCACAGAAATACAAAGCATCCTAAGAGACTACTACAAGCAACTCTATGCCAATAATAATCGACTACCTGGAAGAAATGGACAAATTCTTAGAAAGGTATAACCTTTCAAGACTGAACCAGGAAGAAACAGAAAATATCAACATACAAGTCACAAGTAATGAAATTGAAACTGTGATTAAAAATCTTCCAACAAACAAAAGTCCAGGACCAGATGGCTTCACAGGTGAATTCTATCAAACATTTAGAGAAGAGCTAACACCCATCCTTCTCAAACTCTTCCAAAAATTTGCAGAGGATGGAACACTCCCAAACTCATTCTATGAGGCCACCATCACCCTGATACCAAAACCAGACAAAGATACTACAAAAAAAGAAAATTACAGACCAATATCACTGATGAATATACATGCAAAAATCCTCAACAAAATACTAGCAAACAGAATCCAGCAACACAGGAAAAGGATCATACACCATGATCAAGTGGGATTTATCCCAGGGATGCAAGGAGTCATCAATATATGCAAATCAATCAGTGTGTTACACCATATTAACAAATTGAAGAATAAAATCCATATGATTTTCTCAATAGATGCAGAAAAAGCTTTGACAAAATGCAACACCCATTTATGATAAACACTCTCCAGAAATTTGGCATAGAGGGAACCTACCTCAAAATAATAAATGCCCTATATGACAAACCCACAGCAAACATCTTTCTCAATGGTGAAAAACTGAAAGCATTTCCTCTAGATCAGGAACAAGACAAGGATGTGCACTCTAACCACTATTATTCAACATAGTTTTAGAAGTCCTATCCACGGCAATCAGAGAAGAAAAAGAAATAAAAAGAATCCAAATTGGAAAAGAAGAAGTAAAACTGTCACTGTTTGCAGATGACATGATACTACACATGGAGAATCCTAAAAATGCGACCAGAAAACTACTAGAGCTAATCAATGAATTTGGTAAAGTTGCAGGATACAAAATTAATGCACAGAAATCTCTTGCATTCCTATACAATAATGATGAGAAATCTGAAAGAGAAATTAAGGAAACATTCCCATACACTATTGCAAGAAAAAGAATAAAATACCTAGGAATAAACTTACCTATGGGGACAAAAGACCTGTATGCAGAAAACTATAAGACACTGATGAAAGAAATTAAGATGATACAAACAGATGGAGAGACATACCATGTTCTTGGATTGGAAGAATCAACATTTTGAAAATGACTATACTACCCAAAGCAATGCAATCCCTACCAAATTACCAATGGCATTTTTTAAAGAACTAGAACAAAAAATCTTAAAATATGTATGGAGCCACAAAAGACCCCGATTAGCCAAAGCAGTCTTGATGGAAAAAAACCGAGCTGGAGGAATCTGATTCCCTGACTTCAGACTATACTACAAAGCTATAGTAATCAAGACAATATGGTACTGGCACAAAAACAGAAACATAGATCAATGGAGATAGAAATCCCAAAGATAAACCCACGCACCTATGGTCAACTAATCTATGACAAAGGAGGCAAGGATATACAATGGAGAAAAGACAGTCTCTTCAGTAAGTGGTGCTGGGAAAACTGGAGAGCTACATGTAAAAGAATGAAACTAGAACACTCCCTAACACCATACACAAAAATAAACTCAAAAGGGATTAGAGACCTAAATGTAAGTCCGGACACTATACAACTCTTAGAGGAAAACATAGGAACAACACTCTTTGACATAAATCAGAGCAAGGTCTTTTTTTGATCCACCTCCTAGATTAATGGAAATAACAAAAATAAACAAATGGGACCCAATGAAACTTAAAATCTTTTGCACAGCAAAGGAAACCATAAACAAGAAGAAAAGACAACCCTCAGAATGGGAGAAAATATTTGCAAACGAATCAACGGCCAAAGGATTAATCTCCAAAATATATAAACAGCTCATGCAGATCAATGTTAAAAAAAACAAACAACCTAATTAAAAAATGGGCAGAAGACTTAAGTATACATTTCTCCAAAGAAGACATACAGATGGCCAAGAAGCAAATGAAAACTGCTCAACATCACTAATTATTAGAGAAATTCAAATCAAAACTACAATGAGGTATCACCTCACACCAGTTAGAACGGGCATCATCAGAAAATCTACAAACAACAAATGAGAGGGTGTGGAGAAAAGGGAACCCCCTTGCACTGTTGGTAGGAATGTAAATTGATACAGACACTATGGAGAACAGTATGAAGGTTCCTTAAAAATCTAAAAATAGAATTAACCATATGATCCAGCAATCCCACTCCTGGGAATATACCCAGCGAAAGCCATAATTCAAAAAGACACATGCTGGGCTTCCCTGGTGGCACAGTGGTTGGGAGTCCACCTGCTGATGCAGAGTACATGGGATCATGCCCCGGTCTGGGAGGATCCCACATGCTACAGAGCGGCTGGGCCCATGAGTCATGGCCGCTGAGCTTGCACGTCTGGAGCCTGTGCTTCACAGCGGGAGAGGCCACAGTGGTGAGAGGCCCGTGTACCGCAAAAAAAAAAAAAATACACATGCACCCCAATGTTCATTGCAGCACTATTTACAATAGCCAGGTCATGGAAGCAACCTAAATGCCCATCGACAGACGAATGAATAAAGAAGTTGTGGTACATATATACAATGGATTATTACTCAGCCATAAAAAGGAATGAAGTTGGGTCATTCATTGAGACGTGGATGGAGACTGTCATACAGAGTGAAGTAAGTCAGAAAGAGAAAAACAAATATCATATATTAACGCATATATGTCGAACGTAGAAAAATGGTACAGATGAACTGGTTTGCAGGGCAGAAATAGAGACACAGATGTAGAGAACAAACGTATGGACACCAAGGGGGGAAAGAGGCAGGACGGGGGTGGTTGTGGTGTGAGGAATTGGGCGATTGGGATTTACATGTATACACTGATGTGTATAAAATTGATGACTAATAAGAACCTGCTGTATAAAAAAATAAATAAAATAAATTTCAAAAATTAAAATGGCAGACTTAAGCCTTAACACGTTACATTACATTTATATTAAATATAAATCATCTAAATATACCAATTAAGACTGAGATTGTCAAAAAAAGACTGAGATTGTCAAAGTAAGTTAAAAAAAATAACATGACCCAACTACATGCTGACTACAAGAAATTTACTTCAAACATAATGACTTAGGTATGTTGAAATCAAAAGGATGGAAAAAGATATATCATTCAAATATTAATCAAAAGAGATCAGGAGTGGCTATGTTAATATCTGTGATGGTTAATTTTATACATCAACTTGGCTGGGCTATGGTGTCCATGTGTATGGTCAAACACTATTCCGGGTGTTTCTGTGAGGATGTTTTTGGATGAGATTAACATTTATATCAGTAGACTTTAAGTAAATCCAAATGCCTTCCATATTGTGGAGGGACTACCATTTGAAGGTCTGAATAGAGCAAAAGACTGACTTTCCCAGGCAAGACAGTATTCTGCCAGCAGTATAGCCTTTGGATTTTAACTGCAACATCAGTTCTTTTCTGGATCTCCAGCCTGATAGCCTTCAGACTTGACTGCAGGTTTTGGACCTGCCAGCCTACATAATCATATGGGCCATTCCTTAAAATAAATCTCTCTATATATATATATATACACATACTATTTGTTCTGTTTCTCTGGAGAACCCTGACTAATACAATATCAGATAAAGTAGATTTCAGAGCAAAGAAAATTTACATGCACAGAGAGGGATATCATATAATGATAAAAGGGTCAATCCACCAAAAAGAGATAGTAATCCTAAATGTGTATGCACTAAACAACGGACTGCAAAATATGTGAAGTAAAAACTTATAGAACTGAAAAGAGAAACATGCAAATTCATAATTTTATCTGGGGACTTCAATATGGCTTGTTCAACAATAGATAGAACAACCAGACAGAAAATCAACAATAATGTACCATAACTGAATACTACCATGAAACAACAGGATCTAATCATCATTTATAGACTACTTCATCCAACAACAGAATACAGAGTCTTCTTAAGTACCCAAAGACCATATCCTGGGCCATGAAAAAAACCTCAACTAATTTAAAAGAATTGAAATCATACAGAATACATTTTATGACTACAATAAAATCATATTAGAAATGAGTAACAGAAAGATAACTGGAAAATCTCCAAAGGCTTGGAAACTAAACAACATATTTCTAAATAATCCATGAGTCTTGGGCTCTTTATAAAGCGTTGGCAGAGTTAATAGAAACCAAGAGTGTATGATAAAGGACCCTGGGACTTGTGCCAGGAAGTAGTCATTACACCCACAAACTGGAAAGGAGTATGAACCTGGCAGAAAAGGCTGCTCTATCAGGAGATGAGACCTTAAGAATAGAAATATTGTAATGGTCAGGACAAAGAGCCAAAGAAATAAATACCCAGAACTCATTTGTTTTCTACCCTCTAATGTCCTATCCCCTGGTAAGCATTTACATCCCTCCACTCTGTGCCTATCCCTAGAATTCCATCCACATAACTAGCCTCCAGACTTGTTTGTCACCAATTTTCCTATCATATTCTTTCCTAGTCCCAGACTATCAGTAAACTCATTCAGCCATTGGACACAAATCAATAAAGTCTAAACTCAGGACATCTCTCCTCCTAACAAAATGAACAAGTAAATGTACCTCCCAAAACTATGCTCAGTGGCAGGATTTTACTTCACTTCAGCCTCTCGTGGATACCCCTGAATTGGACTATAATACAATAGTCATAGACTTCCACCTGATGCCACCATACTTGCAAACCCATCTATAAACCAGGAGTGTGCTGTTTCCTCCTCTACTAGCTGGTTATAGTGAACTCCCCATAAAGCAATAAGGTGAGTTCAGTAACAGGTGTTGAAGCAGTGGGAATCAGTATCATCAGAGTGTGATCCAGTTGCTCATACACTCTACTTGTGCCTTTTGATCCTGTTTTGGTCTGTTCTCATACATACCATTCAATTTAACAAAGGAACAGCACAACATATATCCAATATTCTGATTTGGTGGAATAGAACAGTTCATGACAAACATTTTGGGGCACATAATCACTTGCTGTCCTAGATTCAGGAGGTTAGTCACTACCAAGACCAAATAGCAGGTCAGAAGCTGTTTTTCGAATGGAGGATAGTTAGCAGGAAAAAGCATACTTTATTCCAAAACCTTAAGAGCCTGTGATTTTTCTATGATGTATTCCAACAGCTCCACAATGCATATCTAACTGCACAGATATTTCTGATACCATTTTGTCTAATGGATCATAAGGCTCATGAGGTAAAACAGTTTGCACACTGGCCTGAATCACTGTAAAGCCTTCTTTTGCTCCAGGTCCCACTCAAAAACCTTATGGACAATCCAGCAAATACAAGAGTACAACTTGCCTAAATGCAGTGTAACATGCCTCCAAAATCAGTGCAACAAGTTGTCTCTCACTTTTTTTTGTCTCTCACTTTTGAAAATATAACCCAATGTACCTCAGACCACTAATCCTCTACAGACTTCATCAATATGGATAGTTCCTGAATATTTATATTTTATCTCCCAATGATTATCATGCATGTTTCATACTCAGCCATCTAAAAGCCTTCTACTTCCTGCCCAAAACTTCCATTTATTATCTAATGTCAATACATATAATGGACCAGTGCAATGTTTTTCAGAAAATCAAGATGATTACTGTCCTTCCAGACCTGACAATGCAGGAGACTTGATATAGGCCTGAACAAAAGAGTGAAAGCACTCTATTTTCCTTGCTATACAAATGTAAGCTGCTTTTGATTTTCAATCCTGACAGAGATGGGGGAAAGCACTTGCTAGGTAGCCACATACTAATTTCCAGTGACTGCCAATTTTCCTAAAAAGACTACATAAGAAATCATAAACATGAATGTCATCACCACCTAATTAAGTGTGTAATACTTGAATAATTTACCAAAACCCATCTGAATTTTCAATACTACAGAGATGAAATAAATCGGCATGCATATGGTAAGAGTAGTTGAAGAAAAAGGAGAAACAGAACAAGAACAAGAAAAAGAAGAACAAGAACAACAAAGTGGCCAAACAGAGACATTTCAGTAATTTAAAAGTTGAATTATTTCATTTCCAGCAGCCCTGGACTAAAAGAAAAGTTATAGGACGACCTCTGGGCAACAAGAAAATGATGCCACTTAGAAATCTGTATTTACACAGAAGAATGAAGTGCACCAGAAATTGTTACCAAATGGTTAAGCATATAAGATAAAAGCATGACAACAATAGGGAAAAAAAGCTAGGAGGAGAAAAATGGAAGTATTCTATTGTACGTTTTTTATACTATACATTAAATAGTATAATAAACTTTAAGAAAGACTGTAATATATCAAAGATATACACAGTAAATGTTAAAGCAACAGCTAAAATAAAAAAAAACAAAGAGTTATAACTAATAAGCCAATTAATTATATTAATGGAATCATAAAAATACTCCATTAGTCCTAAAGGAGGAAGAAAAAGAGGGAAAAGCGATTATACAAAAGAGCAGACTAAAAGAAAACAAAGAGCAAAATAATAGACTCAACCTTAGCAATTTCAACAACCATTAAAAGGAAATGGTCTACATGCCCACATGCAATCAGGCAGAGATTGCCATATTGGATAAAAAGCAAGACCCAATTATATGCTGCATACTAGAAACACACTTTAAATGTGCCTCCCCACGGATACACCAGAAATACAGCTACACGTGGAACAACTCCTACAGAACACCTACTGAATGCTGGCAGAAGACCCCAGACCTCCCAAAAGGCAAGAAACTCCCCACATACCTGGGTAGGGCAAAGCAGAGAGATTCCCACACAGAGGATCGGTGCCGAGCGGCACTCACCAGCCCGAGAGGCTTGTCTGCTCGCCCGCCGGGGCAGGCAGCGCTGGAAGCTGAGGCTCCGGCTTCGGTCAGAGCGCACGGAGAGGACTGGGGCTGGCAGCGAGAACTCAGCCTGAAGGGGGCTGGTGTGCCACAGCTAGACGGCAGGGAGTCCGGGAAAACTCTGGAGTTGCCGAAGAGGCAAGAGACTTTTTCTTCCCTCTTGGTTTCCTGGTGCGCGAGGAGAGGAGATTAAGAGCGCTGCTTAAAGGGGCTCCACAGACGGGCGCGAGTCACGACTGAAAGCGCGGAGCCCAGTGACGGGCGTGGGACGCTGGGGCTGCTGCTGCCGCCGCCGGGAGGCCTGTGTGCGAGCGCAGGTCACTGTCCACACCGCCCTTCCGGGAGCCTGTGCAGCCCGCCACTGCCGGGGTCCCGGGATCCCGGGGCGGCTTCCCTGGGAGAACGCACGGCGCGCCTCGGGCTGGTGCAACGTCACGCCGACCTCTGCTGCTGCAGGCTCGCCCCGCACTCCGTGCCCCTCCCTCCCGCCCGGCCTGAGTGAGCCAGAGTCCCCAAAGAGGCTGCTCCTTTAGCCCTGTCCTGTCTGAGCGAAGAACAGACGCCCTCCGGCGACCTACACACAGAGGCGGGGCCAAATCCAAAGCTGAGACCCAGGAGCTGTGAGAACAAAGAAGAGAAAGGGAAACCTCTCCCAGCAGCCTCAGAAGCAGCGGATTAAAGCTCCACAATCAACTTGATGTACCCTGCATCTGTGGAATACATGAATAGACAACAAATCATCCCAAACTGAGGAGCCAGGAGTCAGGGCTGTGCCTCTGAGGTGGGAGAGCCAACTTCAGGACACTGGTCCACAACAGACCTCCCAGCTCCACATAATATCAAACGGCGAAAATCTTCCAGAGATCTCCATCTCAACACCAGCACCCAGCTTCACTCAACGACCAGCAAGCTACAGTGCTGGACACCCTATGCCAAACAACTAGCAAGACAGGAACACAACGCCACCCATTAGCACACAGGTGGCCTAAAATCATAAAAAGTCCGCAGACACCCCAAAACACACCACCAGACGTGGACCTGCCCACCACAAAGACAAGATCCAGCCTCATCCACCAGAACACAGGCACTAGTCCCCTCCACCAGGAAGCCTACACAACCCACTGACCCAAACTTAGCCACTGGGGACAGACACCAAAAACAACGGGAACTACGAACCTGCAGCCTGCAAAAAGGAGACCCCAAACACAGTAACATAAGCAAAATGAGAAGACAGAAAAACACACAGCAGGAGAAGGAGCAAGATAAAAACCCACCAGACCTAACAAATGAAGAGGTACTAGGCAGTCTACCTGAAAAAGAATTAAGAATAATGATGGTAAAGATGATCCAAGATTCTATTTCCCAGATCCAAAATCTTGGAAATACAATAGACAAAATGCAAGAAACAGTTAACAAGGACCTAGAAGAACTAAAGATGAATCAAGCATCGATTAAAAACACAATAAATGAAATAACAAATACTCTAGATGGGATCAATAGCAGAATAACTGAGGCAGAAGAACGGATAAGTGAGGTGGAAGATAAAATAGTGGAAATAACTGCTGCAGAGCAAAATAAAGAAAAAAGAATGAAAAAAACAGAGGACAGTCTCAGAGGCCTCTGGGACAACATTAAACGAACCAATATTCACATTATAGGTTCCCAGAAGGAGAAGAGAAAAAGGGACTGAGAAAATATTTGAAGAGATTATAGTTGAAAACATCCCTAATATGGGAAAGGAAATAGTTAATCAAGTCCAGGAGGCACAGAGAGTCCCATACAGAATAAATCCAAGGAGAAATACGCCAAGACACATATTAATCAAACTGTCAAAAATTAAACACAAAGAAATCATATTAAAAGCAGCAAGGCAAAAACAACAAATAACACACAAGGGAATCCCCATCAGGATAACAGCTGATCTCTCAGCAGAAACTCTACAAGTCAGAAGGGAGTGGCAGAACATAATTAAAGTGATGAAGGAGAAAAACCTGCAACCAAGATTACTCTACCCAGCAAGGATCTCATTCAGATTTGATGGAGAAATTAAAAAGTTTACAGACAAGCAAAAGCTGAGAGAGTTCAGCACCACCAAACCAGCTTTACAACAAATGCTAAAGGAACTTCTCTAGGCAAGAAACACAACAGAAGGAAAAGACCTACAAAAACGAACCCAAAACAATTAAGAAAATGGGAATAGGAACATACATATCGATAATTACCTTAAATGTAAATGGACTAAATGCTCCCACCAAAAGACACAGAGTGGCTGAATGGATACAAAAACAAGACCCATATATATGCTGTCTACAAGAGACCCACTTCAGACCTAGAGACACATACAGACTGAAAGTAAGGGGATGGAAAAAGATATTCCATGCAAATGGAAACCAAAAGAAAGCTGGAGTAGCAATTCTCATATCAGACAAAATAGACTTTAAAATAAAGACTACTAGAAGAGACAAAGAAGGACACTACATAATGATCAAGGGATCGATCCAAGAAGAAGATATAACAATTGTCAATATTTATGCACCAAACATAGGAGCACCTCAATACATAAGGCAAATACTAACAGCCATAAAAGGAGAAATCGACAGTAACACACTCATAGTAGGGGACTTTAACACCCCACTTTCACCAATGGACAGATCATCCAAACTGAAAATAAATAAGGAAACACAAGCTTTAAATGATACATTAAACAAGATGGACTTAATTGATATTTATAGGACATTCCATCCAAAAACAACAGAATACACATTTTTCTCAAGTGCTCATGGAACATTCTCCAGGATAGATCATATCTTGGGTCACAAACCAAGCCTTGGTAAATTTAAGAAAATTGAAATTGTATCAAGTATCTTTTCTGACCACAATGCTATGAGACTAGATATCAATTACAGGAAAAGAGCTGTAAAAAATACAAAAACATGGAGGCTAATCAATACACTACTTAATAACGAAGTGATCACTGAAGAAATCAAAGAGGAAATTAAAAAATACCTACAAACAAATGACAATGGAGACACGACGACCCAAAACCTATGGGATGCAGCAAAAGCAGTTCTAAGAGGGAAGTTTATAGCAGTACAATCCCACCTTAAGAAACAGGAAACATCTCGAATAAACAACCTAACCTTCCACCTAAAGCAATTAGAGAAAGAAGAACAAAAACACCCCAAAGTTAGCAGAAGGAAAGAAATCATAAAAATCAGATCAAAAATAAATGAAAAAGAAATGAAGGAAACGATAGCAAAGATCAATAAAACTAAAAGCTGGTTCTTTGAGAAGATAAACAAAATTGATAAGCCATTAGCCAGACTCATCAAGAAAAAAAGGGAGAAGACTCAAATCAATAGAATTAGAAATTAAAAAGGAGAAGTAACAACTGACACTGCAGAAATACAAAAGATCATGAGAGATTACTACAAGCAACTGTATGCCAATAAAATGGACAACCTGGAAGAAATGGACAAATTCTTAGAAATGCACAACCTGCCAAGACTGAATCAGGAAGAAATAGAAAATATGAACAGACCAATCACAAGCACTGAAATTGAAACTGTGATAAAAAATCTTCCAACAAACAAAAGCCCAGGACCAGATGGCTTCACAGGTGAATTCTATCAAGCATTTAGAGAAGAGCTAACACCTATGCTTCTCAAACTCTTCCAAAATATAGCAGAGTGGGGAACACTCCCAAACTCATTCTACGAGGCCACCATCACCTTGATACCAAAACCAGACAAGGATGTCACAAAGAAAGAAAACTACAGGCCAATATCACTGATGAACATAGATGCAAAAATCCTCAACAAAATACTAGCAAACAGAATCCAACAGCACATTAAAAGGATCATACACCATGATCAAGTGGGGTTTATTCCAGGAATGCAAGGATTCTTCAATATACGCAAATCAATCAATGTGATACACCATATTAACAAGTTGAAGGAGAAAAACCATATGATCATCTCAATAGATGCAGAGAAAGCTTTCGACAAAATTCAACACCCATTTATGATAAAAACCCTGCAGAAAGTAGGCATAGAGGGATCTTTCCTCAACATAATAAAGGCCATATATGACAAACCCACAGCCAGCATTGTCATCAATGGTGAAAAACTGAAACCATTTCCACTAAGATCAGGAACAAGACAAGGCTGCCCACTCTCACCACTCTTATTCAACCTAGTTTTGGAAGTTTTAGCCACAGCAATCAGAGAAGAAAATGAAATAAAAGGAATCCAAATCGGAAAAGAAGAAGTAAAGCTGGCACTGTTTGCAGATGACATGATACTATACATAGAGAATCCTAAAGATGCTACCAGAAAACTAATAGAGCTAATCAATGAATTTGGTAAAGTTGCAGGATACAAAATTAATGCACAGAAATCTCTTGCATTCCTATACACTAATGATGAAAAATCTGAAAGTGAAATCAAGGAAACACTCCCATTTACCATTGCAACAAAAAGAATAAAATACCTAGGAATAAACCTACCTAAGGAGACAAAAGACCTGTATGCAGAAAATTATAAGACACTGATGAAAGAAATTAAAGATGATACAAATAGATGGAGAGATATACCATGCTCCTGGATTGGAAGAAACAATATTGTGAAAATGACTCTACTACCCAAAGCAATCTACAGATTCAATGCAATCCCTATCAAACTACCACTGGCATTTTTCACAGAACTAGAACAAAAAATTTCAAAATTTGTGTGGAAAAACAAAAGACCCCGAATAGCCAAAGCAATCTTGAGAACGAAAAACGGAGCTGGAGGAATCAGGCTCCCTGACATCAGACTATACTACAAAGCTACAGTAATTAAGACAGTGTGGCATAAAAACAGAAAGATAGATCAGTAGATCAGGATAGAAAGCCCAGAGATAAACCCACGCACATATGGCCAACTTATCTTTGATAAAGGAGGCAGGAATGTACAGTGGAGAAAGGACAGCCTCTTCAATAAGTGGTGCTGGGAAAACTGGACAGGGACATGTAAAAGTTTGAGATTAGATCATTCCCTAACACCATACAAAAAAATAAGCTCAAAATGGATTAAAGACCTAAATGTAAGACTGGACACTATAAAACTCTTAGAGGAAAACATAGGCAGAACACTCTATGACATAAATCAGAGCAAGATCCTTTTTGACCCACCTCCTAGAGAAATGGAAATAAAAACAAAGATAAACAAATGGGACCTAATGAAACTTCAAAGCTTTTGCACAGCAAAGGAAACCATAAAGAAGACGAAAAGACAACCCTCAGCATGGGAGAAAATATTTGCAAATGAAGCAACTGACAAAGGATTAATCTCCAAAATTTATAAACAGCTCATGCAGCTCAATAGCAAAAAAAACAAACAACCCAATCCAAAAATGGGCAGAAGACTTAAATAGGCATTTCTCCAAAGAAGATACACAGACTGCCAACAAACACATGAAAGGATGCTCAACATCATTAATCATTAGAGAAATGCAAATCAAAACTACAATGAGATATCATCTCACACCAGTCAGAATGGCCATCATCAAGAAATCTAGAAACAATAAATGCTGGAGAGGGTGTGGAGAAAAGGGAACACTCTTGCACTGCTGGTGGGAATGTGAATTGGTACAGCCACTATGGAGAACAGTATGGAGGTTCCTTAAAAAACTAAAAATAGAACTACCATATGACCCAGCAATCCCACTACTAGGCATATACCCTGAGAAAACCATAATTCAAAAAGAGACATGTACCAAAATATTCATTGCAGCTCTATTCACAATAGCCCGGAGCTGGAAACAACCTAAGTGTCCATCATCGGATGAATGGATAAAGAAGATGTGGCACATATATACAATGGAATATTACTCAGCCATAAAAAGAAACGCAACTGAGCTATTTGTAATGAGGTGGATAGACCTAGAGTCTGTCATACAGAGTGAAGTAAGTCAGAAAGAGAAAGACAAATACTGTATGCTAACACATATATATGGAATTTTAAAAATGTCATGAAGAACTTAGGGGTAAAACGGGAATAAAGACACAGACCTACTTGAGAATGGACTTGAGGATATGGGGAGGGGGAAGGGTAAGCTGTGACAAAGCCAAAAAGAGGCATGGACATATATACACTACCAAACGTAAGGTAGATAGATAGTGGGAAGCAGCCACAGAGCACAGGGAGATCAGCTCGGTGCTTTGTGACCGCCTGGAGGGGTGGGATGGGGAGGTTGGGAGGGAGGGAGATGCATGAGGGAAGGGATGTGGGAACAGATGTATATGTATGACTGATTCACTTTGTTATAAAGCAGAAACTAATAAAAAAAAGTGAAAAAAAAAAGAGTATAGTCGACCCAGCAATCCCACTACTGGGCATATACCCTGAGAAAACCATAATTCAAAAAGAGTCATGTACCACAATGTTCACCGCAGCTCTATTTACAATAGCCAGGATATGGAAGCAACCTAAGTGTCCATCAACAGATGAATAGATAAAGAAGATGTGGCACATATATACAATGGAATATTAGTCAGCCATAAAAAGAAACGAAATTGAGTTATTTGTAGTGAGGTGGATGGACCTAGAGTCTGTCATACAGAGTAAAGTAAGTCAGAAAGAGAAAAACAAATACCGTATGCTAACACATATATATGGAATCTAAGAAAAAGAAAAAGGTCATGAAGAACCTAGGGGCAAGACGGGAATAAAGACGCAGACCTACTAGAGAATGGACTTGAGGATATGGGGAGGGGGAAGGGTAAGCTGAGACTAAGTGAGAGAGTGGCATGGACATATATACACTACCAAATGTAAAATAAATAGCTAGTGTGGGGCTTCCCTGGTGGCGCAGTGGTTGAGAGTCCGCCTGCCGATGCAGGGGACACAGGTTCGTGCCCCGGTCCGGGAGGATCCCACATGCCGCGGAGCGGCTGAGCCCATGAGCCATGGCCGTTGAGCCTGCGCATCCGGAGCCTGTGCTTCGCAATGGGAGAGGCCACAACAGTGAGAGGCCCGCGGACCGCAAAAAAAAAAAAAAAAAAAAAAAAAAAAAAAAGCTAGTGGGAAGCAGCCACATAGCACAGGGAGATCAGCTTGGTGCTTTGTGACCACCTAGAGGGGTGGGATAGGGAGGGTGGGAGGAAGGGAGATGCAAGAGGGAAGAGATATGGGGATATATGTATAGGTATAACTGATTCACTTTGTTATAAAGCAGAAACTAACACACCATTGTACAGCAATTATACTCCAATAAAGATGTTAAAAAAAAATCCTCAACAAAATACTAGCAAACAGAACCCAACAGCACATTAAAAGGATCATACACCATGATCAAGTGGGGTTTATTCCAGGAATGCAAGGATTCTTCAGTATACGCAAATCAATCAACGTGATACACCATATTAACAAATTGAAGGAGAAAAACCATATGATCATCTCAATTGATGCAGAGAAAGCTTTCGACAAAATTCAACACCCATTTATGATAAAAACCCTGCAGAAAGTAGGCATAGAGGGATCTTTCCTCAACATAATAAAGGCCATATATGACAAACCCACAGCCAACATCGTCCTCAATGGTGAAAAACTGAAACCATTTCCACTAAGATCAGGAACAAGACAAGGTTGCCCACTCTCACCACTCTTATTCAACCTAGTTTTGGAAGTTTTAGCCACAGCAATCAGAGAAGAAAAGGAAATAAAAGGAATCCAAATCGGAAAAGAAGAAATAAAGCTGTCACTGTTTGCAGATGACATGATACTATACATAGAGAATCCTAAAGATGCTACCAGAAAACTAATAGAGCTAATCAATGAATTTGGTCAAGTTGCAGGATACAAAATTAATGCACAGAAATCTCTGGCATTCCTATATACTAATGATGAAAAATCTGAAAGTGAAATCAAGGAAACACTCCCATTTACCATTGCAACAAAAAGAATAAAATATCTAGGAATAAACCTACCTAAGGAGACAAAAGACCTGTATGCAGAAAATTATAAGACACTGATGAAAGAAATTAAAGATGATACAAATAGATGGAGAGATGTACCATGTTCTTGGATTGGCAGAATCAACATTGTGAAAATGACTCTACTACCCAAAGCAATCTACAGATTCAATGCAATCCCTATCAAACTACCACTGGCATTTTTCACAGAACTAGAACAAAAAATTTCACAATTTGTATGGAAACACAAAAGACCCCGAATAGCAAAAGCAATCTTGAGAACGAAAAATGGAGCTGGAGGAATCAGGCTCCCTGACTTCAGACTATACTACAAAGCTACAGTAATCAAGACAGTATGGTACTGGCACAAAAACAGAAAGATAGATCAATGGAACAGGATAGAAAGCCCAGAGATAAACCCACGGACATATGGTCACCTTATCTTTGATAAAGTAGGCAGGAATGTACAGTGGAGAAAGGACAGTCTCTTCAATAAGTGGTGCTGGGAAAACTGGAGAGGGACATGTAAAAGTATGAGATTAGATCACTCCCTAACACCATACACAAAAATAAGCTCAAAATGGATTAAAGACCTAAATGTAATGCTAGACACTATCAAACTCTTAGAGGAAAACATAGGCAGAACACTCTATGACATAAATCACAGCAAGATCCTTTTTGACCCACCTCCTAAAGAAATGGAAATAAAGACAAAAATAAACACATGGGACCTAATGAAACTTCAAAGCTTTTGCACAGCAAAGGAAACCATAAACTAGACCAAAAGACAACCCTCAGAATGGGAGAAAATATTTGCAAATGAAGCAACTGACAAGGGATTAATCTCCAAAATTTATAAGCAGCTTAGGCAGCTCAATAACAAAAAAACAAACAACCCAATCCAAAAATGGGCTGAAGACCTAAATAGACATTTCTCCACAGAAGATATACAGACTGCCAACAAACACATGAAAGGATGCTCAACATCTTTACTCATTAGAGAAATGCAAATCAAAACTACAATGAGATATCATCTCACACCAGTCAGAATGGCCATCATCAAAAAATCTAGAAACAATAAATGCTGGAGAGGGTGTGGAAAAAAGGGAACACTCTTGCACTGCTGGTGGGAATGTGAATTGGTACAGCCACTATGGAGAACGGTATGGAGGTTCCTTAAAAAACTACAAATAGAACTACCATATGACCCAGCAATCCCACTACTGGGCATATACCCTGAGAAAACCATAATTCAAAAAGAGACATGTACCAAAATGTTCATAGCAGCCCTATTTACAGTAGCCCAGAGATGGAAACAACCTAAGTGTCCATCATTGGATGAATGGGTAAAGAAGATGTGGCACATATATACAATGGAATATTACTCAGCCATAAAAAGAAACGAAATTGAGCCATTTGTAATGAGGTGGATGGACCTAGAGTCTGTCATACAGAGTGAAGTAAGTCAGAAAGAGAAAGACAAATACTGTATGCTGACACATATATATGGAATTTAAGAAAAAAAATGTCATGAAGAACATAGGGGTAAGACAGGAATAAAGACACAGACCTACTAAAGAATGGACTTGAGGATATGGGGAGGGGGAAGGGTAAGCTGTGACAAAGTGAAAGAGCGGCATGGACATATATACACTATCAAACGTAAGGTAGATAGCTAGTGGGAAGCAGCCGCATAGCACAGGGAGATCAGCTCGGTGCTTTGTGACCGCCTGGAGGGGTGGGATAGGGAGGGTGGGAGGGAGACGCAAAAGGGAGGGGATATGGGAACATATGTATATGTATAACTGATTTAATTTAAAAAAATAAGTAAAAATAAAATAAAATAAAATCCAAATGCTTAAATGTGCAAACTCCTATGGGATGGCTGTGGCTTCTTCCCCCCAGAGGAGGTCTCACCCATGCTTACCTATACACACACACGTACACACACCCAGGGAGAAGCATCGGGAACAACGGAAGTATTACTCCTTTAAAATGAGAATGACTATATTATTTAGCAATTACACTCAACTTGCCCTGAAACACTGGCCTTAGGAAGTGAGCATTTATAGTACATAAAAGAGAGATGACTATTAACCTTTTGCTGCTCTGATGACTGTGAGATGCTTAAAATTTCACACTGTAATGAGATACAAAGTAGAGGAGGAAGGGGTTCCCTGACATTTACAGAGCTCATTTTAAGCTGTTCAGGACCCACGTGAGATGGTCTGGCACCAACAGAAGGTGGCCTAGAGATAGAAGGGGAAACAACCAGAGGAGGAAAGCTTCGTTAAACAAACATCAAAGCAAAAGCCAGCAAACAATATATAATAGAACAGATAAACAACAAGGTCCTACTGTACAGCACGGGGAACTATATACAATAGTCTATGATAAACCATAATGGAAAAGAATATATAAAAAAGAATGTGTGTGTGTACATATGTGTGTGTATATGTATATATATATATATATATATATATATATATATATATATATAACTGAATCACTTTGCTGTATAGCAGTAATTAACATAACAATGTAAATCAACTATATTAAAAAAATGTAAAGGCAAGGTCAGAGCGCAGGGAGAGGACTGGGGTTGGCGGCGTGAACACAGTCTGAAGGGGCTAATGCGCCACAGCTAGCCAGGAGGGAGTCCGGGAAAAAGTCTGGACCTGCTGAAGAGGCAAGACACTTTTTCTTCCCTCTTTGTTTCCTGGTGCGTGAGGAGAGGGGATTAAGAGCGCTGCTTAAAGGAGCTCCAGAGACGGGCGTGAGCCACGGCTGAAAGCACAGACCACAGAGACGGGCGTGGGATGCTGGGACTGCTGCTGCCGCCGCCAAGAAGCCTGTGTGCAAGCGCAGGTCACTGTCCACGCCCCCTTTCCGAGGAGGCTGTGCAGCCCGCCACTGCCGGGGTCCCGGGATCCAGGGACGGCTTCCGCGGGAGAGCGCACAGCGCGCCTTGGGCTGGTACAATGTCACGTCGGCCGCTGCCGCCACAGGCTCACCCTGCACTCCGTGCCCCTCCCTCCCCCCTGGCCCGAGAGAGCCAGAGTCCCCGAAGTGGCTGCTCCTTTAACCCTGTCCTGTCTGACCAAAGAACAGACGCCCTCTGGCGACCTACACGCAGAGGCGGGGCAAATCCACAGCTGAGACCCGGGAGCTGTGAGAGCAAAGAAGAGAAAGGGAAATCTCTCACAGCAGCCTCAGAAGCAGCGGATTAAAGCTACAAAATCAACTTGATGTACCCTGCATCTGTGAAATACATGAGTAGACAATGAATCATCCCAAATTGAGGAGCCGTGTGGATGAAAGATTCTTGGTGCTGCAACCAGGAGTCAGTGCTGTGCCTCTGAGGTGGGAGAGCCAACTTCAGAACACTAGTCCACAAGAGACCTCCCAACTCCACATAATATCAAATGGCGAAAATCTTCCAGAGATCTCCATCTCAACACCAGCACCCAGCTTCACTCAACGACCAGCAAGCTACAGTGCTGGACACCCTATGACAAACAACTAGCAAGGCAGGAACACAACACCACCCATTAGCAGAGAGGCTGCCTAAAATCATAAGAAGTCCACAGACACCCCAAAACACACCACCAGATGTGGACCTGCCCCCCAGAAAGACAAGATCCAGCCTCATCCACCAGAACACAGACACTAGTCCCCTCCACCAGGAAGCCTACACAACCCACTGACCCAAACTTAGCCACTGGGGACAGACACCAAAAACAACGGGAACTACGAACCTGCAGCCTGCAAAAAGGAGACCCCAAACACAGTAACATAAGCAACATGAGAAGACAGAAAAACACACAGCAGGAGAAGGAGCAAGATAAAAACCCACCAGACCTAACACATGAAGAGGAAATAGGCAGTCTACCTGAAAAAGAATTCAGAATAATGATAGTAAAGATGATCCAAAACCTTGGAAATAGAATACACAAATGCAAGAAACAGTTAACAAGGACCTAGAAGAACTAAAGATGAATCAAGCAATGATTAGAAACACAATAAATGAAATTAAAAATACTTTAGATGGGATCAATAGCAGAATAACTGAGACAGAAGAATGGATAAGTGATGTGGAAGATAAAATAGTGGAAATAACTACTGCAGACCAGAAAAAAGAAAAAAATAATGAAAAGAACAGAGGACAGTCTCAGAGACCTCTGGGACAACATTAAACACACCAACGTTTGAATTATAGGGGTTCCAGAAGAAGAAGAGAAAAAGAAAGGGACTGAGAAAATATTTGAAGAGAATATAGTTGAAAATTTCCCTAATATGGGAAAGGAAATAGTTAATCAAGTCCAGGAGGCACAGAGAGTCCCATACAGGATAAATCCAAGGAGAAATATGCCAAGACACATATTAATCAAACTGTCAAAAATTAAATACAAAGAAAATATATTAAAAGCAGCAAGGGAAAAACAACAAATAACACACAAGGGAATCCCCATCAGGTTAACAGCTGATCTTTCAGCAGCATCTCTGCAAGCCAAAAGGGACTGGCAGGACATATTTAAAGTGATGAAGGAGAAAAACCTGCAACCAAGATTACTCTACCCAGCAAGCTTCTCATTCAGAATTGATGGAGAAATTAAAACCTTTACAGACAAGCAAAAGCTGAGAGAGTTCAGCACCACCAAACCAGCTTTACAACAAATGCTAAAGGAACTTCTCTAGGCAAGAAACACAACAGAAGGAAAAGACCTACAATAACAAACGCAAAGCAAGTAAGAAAATGGGAATAGGAACATACATATCGATAATTACTTTAAATGTAAATGGACTAAATGCTCCCACCAAAAGACACAGATTGGCTGAATGGGTACAAATACAAGACCCATGTATATGCTGTCTAGAAGAGACTCATTTTAGACCTAGGGACACATACAGACTGAAAGTAAGGGGATGGAAAAAGATATTCCATGCAAATGGAAATCAAAAGAAAGCTGGAGTAGCAATTCTCATATCAGACAAAATAGACTTTAAAATAAAGACTACTAGAAGAGACAAAGGAGGACACTACATAATGATCAAGGGATCAATCCAAGAAGAAGATATAACAATTGTAAATATTTATGCACCCAACATAGGAGCACCTCAATACATAAGGCAAATAATAACAGCCATAAAAGGGGAAATCGATAGTAACACATTCATGGCAGGGGACTTTAACACCCCACTTTCACCAATGGACAGATCATCCAAAATGAAAATAAATAAGGAAACACAAGCTTTAAATGATACATTAAACAAGATGGACTTAATTGATATTTATAGGACATTCCATCAAAAGACAACAGAATACACATTTTTCTCAAGTGCTCATGGAATATTCTCCAGGATAGATCATATTTTGCTTCACAAATCAAGCCTTGGTAAATTTAAGAAAATTGAAATTGTATCAAGTATCTTTTCCGACCACAATGCTATGAGACTAGATATCAATTACAGGAAGAGATCTGTAAAAGATATAAACACATGGAGGCTAAACAATACACTACTTAATAACGAAGTGATCACTGAAGAAATCAAAGAGGAAGTAAGAAAATACATAGAAACAAATGACAATGGACACACAATGACCCAAAACCTATGGGATGCAGCAAAAGCAGTTCTAAGAGGGAAGTTTATAGCAATACAATCCCACCTTAAGAAACAGGAAACATCTCGAATAAATAACCTAAACTTGCACCTAAAGCAATTAGAGAAAGAAGAACAAAAACACCCCAAAGTTAGCAGAAGGAAAGAAATCATAAAAATCAGATCAAAAATAAATGAAAAAGAAATGAAGGAAATGATAGCAAAGATCAATAAAACTAAAAGCTGGTTCTTTGAGAAGATAAACAAAATTGATAAGCCATTAGCCAGACTCATCAAGAAAAAAAGGGAGAAGACTCAAATCAATAGAATTAGCAATGAAAAAGGAGAAGTAACTACTGACACTGCAGAAATACAAAAGATCATGAGGGATCACTACAAGCAACTCTATGCCAATAAAATGGACAACCTGGAAGAAATGGACAAATTCTTAGAAATGCACAACCTGCCAAGACTGAATCAGGAAGAAATAGAAAATATGAACAGACCAATCACAAGCACTGAAATTGAAACTGTGATTAAAAATCTTCCAACAAACAAAAGCCCAGGACCAGATGGCTTCACAGGTGAATTCTATCAAATATTTAGAGAAGAGCTAACACCTATCTTTCTCAAACTCTTCCAAAATAAAGCAGAGGGAGGAACACTCCCAAACTCCTTCTACGAGGCCACCATCAACTTGATACCAAAACCAGGCAACGATGTCACAAAGAAAGAAAACTACAGGCCAATATCACTGATGAACATAGATGCAAAAATCCTCAACAAAATACTAGCAAACAGAATCCAACAGCACATTAAAAGTATTATACACCCTGAACAATTGGGGTTTATTCCAGGAATACAAGGATTCTTCATCAATCAACGTGATACACCATATTAATAAATTGAAGGAGAAAAACCATATGGTCATCTCAATAGATGCAGAAAAATCTTTCGACAAAATTCAACACCATTTATGATAAAAACCCTGCAGAAAGTAGGCATAGAGGGAACTTTCCTCAACATAATAAAGGCCATATACAACAAACCCAGAGCCAACATCATCCTCAATGGTGAAAAACTGAAAACATTTCCACTAAGATCAGGAACAAGACAAGTTTGCCCACTCTCACCACTCTTAATCCACAAAGTTTTGGAAGTTTTAGCCACAGCAATCAGAGAAGAAAAGGAAATAAAAGGAATCCAAATCGGAAAGAAGAAGTAAAGCTGTCACTGTTTGCAGATGACATGATACTATACATAGAGAATCCTAAAGTTGCTACCATAAAACTACTAGAGCTAATCAATGAATTTGGTAAAGTAGCAGGATACAAAGTTAATGCACAGAAATCTCTGGCATTCCTATATACTAATGATGAAAAATCTGAAAGTGAAATCAAGGAAACACTCCCATTTACCATTGCAACAAAAAAATAAAATATCTAGGAATAAACCTACCTAAGGAGAGAAAAGACCTGTATGCAGAATATTGTAAGACACTGATGAAAGAAATTAAAGATGATACAAATAGATGGAGAGATATACCATGTTCTTGGATTGGAAGAATCAACATTGTGGAAATGACTCTACTACCCAAAGCAATCTACAGATTCAATGCAATCCCTATCAAACTACCACTGGCATTTTTCACAGAACTAGAACAAAAAATTTCACAATTTGTATGGAAACACAAAAGACCCTGAATAGCGAAAGCAATCTTGAGAACAAAAAGTGGAGCTGGAGGAATCAGGCTCCCTGACTTCAGACTATACTACAAAGCTACAGTAATCAAGACAGTATGGTACTGGCACAAAAACAGAAAGATAGATCAATGGAACAGGATAGAAAGCCCAGAGATAAACCCATGCACATATGGTCACCTTATCTTTGATAAAGGAGGCAGGAATGTACAGTGGAGAAAGGACAGCCTCTTCAATAAATGGTGCTGGAAAAACTGAACAGGGACATGTAAATGTATGAGATTAGATCACTCCCTAACACCATATACAAAAATAAGCTAAAAATGGATTAAAGACCTAAATGTAAGGCCAGAAACTATCAAACTGTTAGAGCAAAACATAGGCAGAACATTCTATGGCATATATCACAGCAATATCCTTTTTGACCCACCTCCTAGAGAAATGGAAATAAGGAAAAAAACAGACACATGGGACCTAATGAAACTTCAAAGCTTTTGCACAGTAATGGAAACCATAAACAAGACCAAAAGACAACCCTCAGAATAGGAGAAAATATTTGCAAATGAAGCAACTGACAAAGGATTAATCTCCGAAATTTATAAGCAGCTTAGGCAGCTAAATAACAAAAAAACAAACAACCCAGTCCAAAAATGGGCTGAAGACCTAAATAGACATTTCTCCACAGAAGATATACAGACTGCCAACAAACACATGAAAGAATGCTCAACACCTTTAATCATTAGAGAAATGCAAATCAAATCTAAAATGAGATATCATCTCACACCAGTCAGAATGGCCATCATCAAAAAATCTAGAAGCAATAAATGCTGGAGGGGGTGTGGAAAAAACGGAACACTCTTGCACTGCTGGTGGGAATGTGAATTGGTACAGCTACTATGGAGAACAGTATGGAGGTTCATTAAAAAACTACAAATAGAACTACCATATGACCCAGCAATCCCACTACTGGACATATACCCTGCGAAAACCATAATTCAAAAAGAGTCATGTACCAAAATGTTCATTGCAGCCCTATTTACAATAGCCCAGAGATGGAATCAACCAAAGTGTCCATCATCAGATGAATGGATAAAGAAGATATGGCACATGTATACAATGGAATATTACTGAGCCATAAAAAGAAATGAAATTGAGCTCTTTGTAATGAGGTGGATAGACCTAGAGTCTGTCATACAGAGTGAAGTAAGTCAGAAAGAGAAAGATAAATACCATATGCTAACACATATATATGGAATTTAAGAAGAAAAAAAATATCATGAAGAACCTAGGGGTAAGACAGGAATAAAGACACAGACTTACTTGAGAATGGACTTTAGGATATGGGGATGGGGAAGGATAAGCTGTTGACAAAGCGAAAGAGAGGCATGGACACATATACACTACCAAACGTAAGGTAGATAGCTAGTGGGAAGCAGCCACATAGTGCAGGGAGATCAGCTCTGTGCTTTGTGACCGCCTGGAGGGGTGGGATAGGGAGGGTGGGAGGGATACGCAAGAGGGAGGGGATATGGGAACATATGTATATGTATAACTGATTCATTTTGTTATAAAGCAGAAACTAACACACCCTTGTTAAGCCATTATACTCAAATAAAGATGTAAAAAAAAGTCTGAAAAAGAATGTAAAGGCAAATAGGTTAAAATTAAAAAGATGGAAAAGATATAACAATCTAGAGTGGCTATATTAAGATCAGGTGAAGGTAGATTTCAGGGTGAAGAATATAACCAGGGATTTTTAAAGGCCATTTCATAAAGATAAAGTGATTAGTTAATCAAGAGTACATAATCCTAAAGGTTTACACACCTAATGTCAGAACTTAAAATATGTGAAGCAAAAACTGACAGAACTTTAAGGAGAAATACACAAATCCATAATGATAGAGATTTCAATAACCCACTCTCAATAATTGATAACTAGGCAGAAAATCAACAAAGATAAAATAAACTCAAATAGTACTATTGACCAACTTGACCAGATTTACACTTATTGAACCCTCCACACAACAACAGCAGAATATATATTCCTCTCAAGTGCATACAGAACATCTAACAAGATAAACCATATTCTAGGCTATTAAAAAGTCTCAATAAATTCAAAACTATTTAAGTCATACAAAGTATGTTTTCTGACCACAGTGGAATTTAACTGGAAGTCAGTAACAGAAAAGTCCTTAGAAACTCCCCAAATATTTTGATATGAAGTAACACACTTCTAAGTAATCCATGAATCATAGAAGAAATCAAAATTAAAATTAGAGAATGTTTTGAACTGAAAAAAATGAAAATATAATCTATCAGAATTTGCAGGATACTGTTAAAGCAGTACTTGAGGGGAAAGTTACGGTATTAAATACGTAGATTAGAAAAGAAGAATAGTCTCAAATCAATGGCCTCACTTTCCATTTTAAGAAACTAGATAAAGAACACATTAGGGGCTTCCCTGGTGGCACAGTGGTTAAGAATCTGCCTGCCAATGCAAGGGACACAGGTTCGAGCCCTGGTCTGGGAAGATCCCACATGCCGTGGAGCAACCAAGCCCATGTGCCACAACTACTGAGCCTGCACTCTAGAGCCCACGAGCCACAACTACTGAGCCCACATGCTACAACTATTGAAGCCCACGCACCTAGAGCCTGTGCTCTGCAGCAAGAGAAGCAAATGAAATGAGAAGCCTGCGCACCACAACAAAGAGTAGCCCCCACTCACTGCAACTAGAGAAAGCCCATGCACAGCAATGTAGACCAAATGCAGCCAAAATAAATAAATTAAATAAATTAAAATTTTAAAATTATCCAAAAGATAAACTAAACAAAAGAACACATTAATTCTAGCATAAGTAGCAAAAATAATGAAAATCAAAACAAAAATCAATGAAGCAGAAAATAGAGAAAATCAATGAACCAAGAGATGGCTCTTTGAGAAGATCAATAAAATTGATAAACCTCAGAAACATTGATCAGGAGGAAGACAAATTACTAATATCAGAAATGAGAGAGACGACACTATAGATTCTACAGATATTAAAAATAATAAGGGAGTAGAAAAGGAGGAATGGGGATTGAATGCTAAAGGGTATGGAGTTTCTGGAAGTCCCTGTTGGTCCAGTGGTTAGGACTCCACGCTTTCACTGCCAAGGGCCTGGGGTTGGACACCTGGTTGGGGAACTAAGATCCCATAAGCCATGAAACATGGCCAAAAATAAATAAATAGATAAATACAAAATAAAGGGTACGGAGTTTCTTTTTGGGGTGATAAAAGTGTTCCAGAATGAGATACTATTGATAATTGTTCAACTGTGCCAATATACTAAAAAAACAATAAATTGTACACTTTTTTAAAGTGTATGTGGTATGTGAATTATATCTCAATTTAAAAATCAGGGAATATTATGAACAACTTAATGCCAATAAACTTGACAACTTACATGAAATGAAAAAATTCCTAGAAGGACACAAAGTATCAAAGCTCACTCAAGAAGAAGTAAGTAACATGAATAGCCATCTATGTATTAAAGACATTGAGCTTGTAGCTACACTGCTTACTAAAAAGAAAACTCCAGGTCTAGATGCCTTCAGTGGTGAATTCTACCAGATATATAAGAAAGAAGTAATACAAGCTCTATGCATTTTCTTCCTAAAAATCAAAGAGCAGAGAATACTTCCCAATTTATTCTATGAGGCCAGGACTACCTTGAAACCAAAATCAGACAAAGACATTACAAGAAAAGAAAACTACAGACCAATATTTCTCATGACCACAAATGCAAGATTTTTTTAAATAGCAGATCAAATTCAAAAATATAATATACCATGACCAAATGGGGTTTATCCCAGGAATGCAGGGTTTGTTAATTATTGAAAAATCAAAAGAGCCAATACAATACTGAATAAAAGAACAAAGGCAGGAGACTGACAATACACATCTTCAAGACTTATTATAGAGCTAATGTAATCAAGAAAGTGTGATATTAGCAAAAGAGTTGTTAAGCAGAGCAATGCAACAGATTTGAGAGCCTAATAACAGACCACACAAATAGAGTAAACTGATCTTTGACAAATGAGCAGAGGTAATTCAATGGGGAAAGGGCAGTCTTTTCAAGAAAAGGCTCTGGAACAACTGCACATTCACATGCAAAAAAAGAAAAAAGAAAAGAAAAAGAAGAAGAAGAATCTAAACACAGACCTTACAGCTTTCATAAAAACTCACCCAAATGCAAAATACCAGGACTTCCCTGGTGGTCCAGTGGTTAAGAATCCGCTTTCCAATGCAGGGGATGTGAGTTCAATCCCTGGTCAGGGAAATAAGATCCCATATGCCGTGGGGCAACTAAGCCCACACGCTGCAACTACTGAGCCTGCATGCTCTGGAGCCTGCATGCCACAACTAGAGAACCCGTGTGCCACAAATAGAGAGAAGCACACGTACCACAGCAAAAGATTCCACATGCCAAAATGAAGATATCACATGCTGCAACTAAGACCCAATGGAGCCAAATAAATAAATAAATAAAATTTTTTGATATTAATGGTCTTTTCACAGGACTAAAACAAATAATTCTAACATGTTTGTGGAAACACAATAACCAAAACAATCTTCAGAAAGAACAAAGCTGGAGGTATCATGCTACTTGATTTCAAACTACACTATAAGTCTACAGTAATCAAAGCAGTATGGTACTGGCACCAAAACAGACACATAGATCATTGAAACAGAATAGAGAGCCCAGAAATTAACCCATGCTTATATGGTCAATTAATCTATGGCAAAGGAGGCAAGAATATACAATGGGAAAAAGACAGCCTCTTCAATAAAAGGTGTTGGGGAAACTGCACAGCTATATGCAAAAGAATCAAACTGGCCTACTCACACACACTATGCACAAAAATAAATTTCAAATGGGTTAAAGACTTAAATGTAAAACCTTGAAATCATAAAATTTCTAGAAGAAAACATAGGCAGTAAGCTCTTTGACATTAGTCTTAGCAATAATTTTTTGGATATGTCTCCTCAGGCAAAGGAAACAAAAGCAAAAATAACAAATGGTCACCTTTTCTTTGATAAAGGAGGCAAGAATATACAATGGAGAAAAGACAGCCTCTTCAATAAGTGGTGCTGGGAAAACTGGACAGCTACATTGAAAAGAATGAAATTAGAACACTCCCTAACACCATACACAAAAATAAACTCAAAATGGATTAAAGACCTAAATGTAAGGCTAGACACTATCAAACTCTTAGAGGAAAACATAGGCAGAACACTCTATGACATAAATCAGAGCAAGATCCTTTTTGACCCACCTCCTAGAGAAATGGAAATAAAAACAAAAATAAACAAAGGGGACCTAATGAAACCTAAAAGCTTTTGCACAGGAAAGGAAACCATAGGGCTTCCCTGGTAGCATAGTGGTTGAGAATCTGCCTGTCAATGCAGGGGACATGGGCGCAAGCCCTGGTTTGGGAAGATCCCACATGCCGCAGAGCAACTAGGCCCGTGAACCAAAACTACTGAGCCGATGCATCTGGAGCCTGTGCTCCACAACAAAAGAGGCCACGATAGTGACAGGCCCGCGCACTGCAATGAAGAGTGTCCCCCGGGCCTCCCTGGTGGCGCAGTGGTTGAGAGTCCGCCTGCCGATGCAGGGGACACAGGTTCGTGCCCCGGTCCGGGAAGATCCCACATGCTGCGGAGCGGCTGGGCCTGTGAGCCATGACCGCTGAGCCTGCACGTCCGGAGCCTGTGCTCCGCAGTGGGAGAGGCTGCAACAGTGAGAGGCCCGCGTATCGCAAAAAAAAAAAAAAAAAAAAAAGAGTGTCCCCCGCTTGCTGCAACTGGAGAAAGCTCTCGCACAGAAACGAAGACCCAACACAGCCAAAAATAAATATAAAAATAAATTAATTAATTTTAAAAAAAGACCTAAAGAAGAAAAACATGGCAAATATCTTTAAAAAAAACAGGGAACCATAAATAAGACAGAAGGACAACCCTCAGAATGGGAGAAAATATTTTCAAATGAAGCAACTGACAAAGGATTAATCTCCAAAGCATACAAGCAACTCATGCAGCTCAACATCAAAAAAACAAAAAACCCAATCCAAAAATGGGCAGAAGACCTAAATAGACATTTCTCCAAAGAAGATATACAGATTGCCAACAAACTCATGAAAGAATGCTCAACATCATTAATCATTAGAGAAATTCAAATCAAAACTACAATGAGATATCATCTCACACTGGTCAGAATGTCCATCATCAAAAAACCTACAAACAACAAATGCTGGAGAGGGTGTGGAGAAAAGGGAACCCTCTTGTACTGTTGGTGGGAATGTAAATTGATACATCCACTATGGAGAACAGTATAGAGGTTCCTTACAGAAATAAAAATAGAACTAAAGAATAAAGAAGATGGATAAAGAAGATGTGGCACATATATACAATGGAATATTCCTCAGCCATAAAAAGAAACAAAATTAAGCTATTTGTAATGAGTTGGATGGACCTAGAGTATGTCATACAGAGTGAAGTAAGTCAGAAAGAGAAAGACAAATACCGTATGCTAACACATATATATGGAATTTAAGAAAAAAAATGTCATGAAGAACCTAGGGGTAAGACAGGAATAAAGACACAGACCTACTAGAGAATGGACTTGAGGATATGTGGAGGGAGAAAGGTAAGCTGTGACAAAGCAAGAGAGTGGCATGGACATATATACACTACCAAATGTAAAATACATAGCTAGTGGGAAGCAGCCGCATAGCACAGGGAGATCAGCTCGGTGCTCTGTGACCACATAGAGGGGTGGGATAGGGAGGGTGGAAGGGAGGGAGACGCAAGAGGGAAGAGATATGGGAACATATGTATATGTATAACTGATTCAATTTGTTATAAAGCAGAAACTAACACACCATTGTAAAGCAATTATACTCCAATAAAGATTTTAAAAAAAGAAAAGAAACTAACACACCATTGTAAAGCAATTATACTCCAATAAAGATGTAAAAATAATAATAGTTTTAAAATAGAAGTTTGGCAGTTTTCTTTTCAATACCGTAAATATATCATTCCACTGCCAGCTAACTCCCTTTATGTAAAAATTTAGCTTTCGGGCCTCCCTGGTGGCGCAGTGGTTGAGAGTCCGCCTGCCGATGCAGGGGATACGGGTTCGTGCCCCGGTCTGGGAGGATCCCATATGCCGCGGAGCGGCTGGGCCCGTGAGCCATGGCCGCTGGGCCTGTGCATCCGGAGCCTGTGCTCTGCAACGGGAGAGGCCACAACAGTGAGAGGCCCGCATACCGCAAAAAGAAAAAAAAAAAAAAATTTAGCTTTCATTATTTTTAGTGCTCCTTTAAAAGTAGTGTATCTTTTAATTTGGATAATTTTAAGGTTTTCCTTTTATCATTGTTTTTTGGGAAGCTTGACTGCAATTTGTCTAAATGCTGTTTTCTCTTAATAATAAAACATTATTGCTTTGAAAAAAAAGAAGATGTGGCACATATATACAATGGAATATTACTCAGCCATAAAAAGGAACGAAACTGAGTTATTTGTAGTGAGGTGGATGGACCTAGAGACTGTCATACAGAGTGAAGTAAGTCAGAAAGAGAAAAACAAATACCATATGCTAACACATATATATGGAATCTAAAAAAAAAGAGAAAAAATGGTCTGAAGAACCTAGGGGCAGACTTACTAGAGAATGGACTTGAGGATATGGGGAGGGGAAGGGTAAGCTGGGACAAAGTGAGACAGTGGCATGGATATATATACACTACCAAACATAAAATAGATAGCTAGTGGGAAGCAACCACATAGCACAGGGAGAGCAGCTTGGTGCTTTGTGACCACCTAGAGGGCTGGGATAGGGAGGGTGGAAGGGAGGGAGATGCAAGAGGGAAGAGATATGGGGATATATGTATATGTATAACTGATTCACTTTGTTATAAAGCAGAAACTAACACACCATTGTAAAGCAATTACACTCCAATAAAGTTGTTTAAAAAAATAATAAAATAAACAAATGGGACTACATCAAACTAAAAAGTTTTTGTACATCTATAGAAACTATCAATGAATCAAAAAGCAGCCAGCTGAACAGGAGAAGATATTTACAAATGATTGATAAGTGGTTAATATCCAAAATACACAAAGACCTCATACAACTCAACATCAAAAAAAAACTGATTAAAAACTGGGCAGAGGAGCTGAAGAGATATTTTTCCAATGAAGACATACAGATGGCCAATAGGCAGATGAAAAGACATTCAACACCACTAATCATCAGGGAAATGCCAACCAAAACCACAATGAAAAATCACCTTATACCTGACAAAGTGTATTAGGAGAAAGACAACAAATAACAAGTGTTGGCGAGGATGTGGAGAAAAGGGAACTCTTGTGCTCTGTTGCTGGGAATGTAAATTGATACAATCACTATGGAAAGCAGTATGGAGTTTTCTCAAAAAAGTTAAAATAAAACTACCATACAATCTAGAAAATTCGACTTCTGGTTTTTTTCTGAAGAAAACAAAAACATTAATTAGAAAATATATATACATCCCTATGTTCATTACAAAATTATTTACAATAGCCAAGATATGGAAACAACCTAAGTGCTAATTAATAGATGAATGGATAAGGAAGAAGTGGTATATATATGATATTATATGGTATATATGATATTGTATGATATGATAGTAGATGATATATATTATATACAATATTATGTAATATATATATATTTTAAAAACATGCAATGGAATATTACTCAGCCATAAAAAAGAATGAAATCTTGCCATTTGTGATGATGTGGATGTATCTAGAGGGTATTATGTAAGTGAAATAAGTCAGATGAAGACAAAAGCTATATGATTTCAGTTATATGTGGAATCTAAAAAATAAAACAAATGAACAAACATAACAAAACAGAAACAGACTCATAGAAACAGAGAACAAACAGATGGTTGCCAGAGAGGAGGGGGTGAAGGGATGACTAAAATAGGTAAGAGAGATTAAAAGATACAAACAACCATTTACAAAATAAATGCATCATGAGGATGAAATGTACAGAATGGGGAATATAGTCAATAACTTTGTATGGTGACAGATGGTAACAAGACTTATCATGCTGATAATTTTTAATATATAGAAATATTGAATCACTATCTTGTGCACCTGAACTAACATGGTGTAGTAACTCAATTATACTTCAATCAAAAATTAACTCAAAGTGGATCATAAACTTAAACATAAAATGTGAAACTACAAAACTGCTAAAATGTAACACAAGACAAAAATCTAAGTAAGTGTGGTTTTTCTATGAGTTTTTATATACAACACCAAAAGCACGGTCTACAAAAGAAAAAAAATGATAAGTTAGACTTCATTAAAACTAAAAATATCTGCTTTGTGTAAGACAATATTAAGAGAATGGAAAAAGCCAAAGACTGAGGAAAGTATTTGTAAAACATGTATCTGAAAAAGGACAGTTATCCAAAATATATAAAGAACTCTTAAAACTCAACAATAATAAAAGAAATAACTCAATTTTAAAATGGACAAAAGATCTAAACAGACATCTCACCAACAAAGATATAGAGAAAGCAAGCAAAACAAATCTCAATAGGTGATTAGATAAACAAACTGTGGTACATCTAGACAATAAATATTATTCAATGATAAAAAGGCATGAGCTATCAAACCATGAAGAGACATGGAGAAGGGGTGCTCCAGGATCCTGACGAGTTGCAGCAGGAATAAGGGAGGGTGGGGGCGTCAGCTACTTCTTCTAGATGTTAGGGAATGCAGGTGGACCTGGATACCAAGCAGGTTCTCCATATCAACCAGGTCCAGAAGACAATGCATGGCTGGAGGACTGAGCAGAGTGCAGAAGGCCAGCTACCCTGTGCCTTTGAATTGAGGAATTTAGCATATTTACATGCAAGCCATGTGGCTGACAAGGTCTTGGTGCTCTGACCAGGTGGCCGGCCTAAACCTCTGTGGTGGGAGAGACGAATTCAGGACATTGGACCAAGAGTGACCTCCTGACCCCATGAAATATCAATTGGCGAGAGCTCTCCCAGAGATCTCTGTCTAAACTTTAAGATGCAGCTCCACTCAATGACCTGAAAACTCCAGTTCTGGACACGCCATGCCAAACAATTAGCAACATGAACACAAACAGACCCATTAACAAAGAGGCTACCTAAAATCATGCTAAGTTCAAAGACATCTCAAAACACATCACTGGACATGGACCTGTCCACCAGAAAGACAAGATCCAGCCCCACTCACCAAAACACAGGAACTAGTCCGCTCCACCAGGAAGCTTACACAACACACTGAAAACACCTTACCCACTGAGGGCAGACACCGAAACAATGGGAACTACGAACCTGCAGCCTGTGAAAAGGAGACCCCAAACACTGTATATTAAGCAAAATTACAAGACAAAGAAATACAAAGCAGATAAAGCAGCAAAGTAAAAACCAAACAGACCAAACAAATGAAGAGGAAATAGGCAGTCTACCTGAAAAAGAATTCAGAGTAATGATACTAGAGATGCTCCAAAATCGTGGAAATAGAATGGAGAAAAATAAAAGAAACGTTTAACAAGGACCAAGAAGAACTAAAGAGCAAACAAACAATGATGAACAACAGAATAAATGAAATTAAAAATTCTCTAGAAGGAATCAATAGCAGAATAACTGAGGCAGAAGAACGGATAAGTGACCTGGATGATAAAATAGTGGAAATAACTACTGCAGAGCAGAATAAAGAAAAAAGAATGAAAACAATTAAGGACAGTCTCAGAGACCTCTGGAACAACATTAAACACACCAAAATTAGAGTTATAGGGAACCCAGAAGAAGAATAGAAAAAGAAAGGAACTGAGAAAATATTTGAAGAGATTATAGTTGAAAATTTCCCTAATATGGAAAAGGAAATAGTCAATCAAGTCCAGGAAGCGAAGAGAGTCCCATAAGGATAAATCCAAGGAGAAACATGACAAGACACATAATAATCAAACTAACAAAAATTAAATACAAAGAAATAATATAAAAAGCAACAAGGGAAAAGAAACAAATAACATATAGGGAATCCCCATAAGGTTAACAGCTGATCTTTCAGCAAAAACTCTGAAACACAGAAGGGAGTGGCAGGACATATTTAAAGAGATGAAAGGGAAAAACCTACAACCAAGATTATCTACACAGCAAGGATCTCATTGAGATTTGACAGAGAAATTAGAACCTTTACAGACAAGCCAAACGTAAGAGAATTCAGCACCACCAAACCAGCTTTACAACAAATGCTAAAGGAACTTCTCTAGGCAGGAAACACAAGAGAAGGAAAAGAACTAAAACAACAAACCCAAAACAATTAAGAAAATGGTAATAGGAACATACATATCAATAATTACCTTTAATGTAAATGGATTAAATGCTCCAACCAAAAGACATAGACTGGTTGAATGGATACAGAAACAAGACCTGTATATATGCTACGTACAAGAGAACTCGGGAAACATACAGACTGAAAGTGAGGGGATGGAAAAATATATTCTATGCAAATGGAAGTTAAAAGAAAGCTGGAGTAGCAATTCTCATAACAGACAAAATAGACTTTAAAATAAAGACTATTACAAGAGACAAAGAAGGACACTACATAATGATCAAAGGATCGATCCAAGAAGAAGATATAACAATTGTAAATATTTATGCACCCGACATGGGAGCACCTGAATACATAAGGCAAATGCTAACAACAATAAAAGTGTAAATTGACAGTAACACAAAATTAGCAGGGGACTTTAACACCCCATTTTCACCAATGGACAGATCATTGAAAATGAAAATAAATAAGGAAACACAGCTTTAAATGACACATTAAACAAGATGGACTTAATTGATATTTATAGGACATTCCATCCAAAAACAACAAAATACACTTTCTTCTCAAGTGCTCATGGGATGCTCTCTGGTGGTCTAGTGGTTAGGATTCGGCACTCTCAAGTGCTCATGGAACATTCTCCAGGATAGATCATATCTTGGGTCACAAATCAAGCCTTGGTAAATTTAAGAAAATTGAAATCATACCAACTATTTTTTCTGACCGCATTGCTATGAGACTAGATATCAATTACAGGGAAAAAAACTGTAAAAAATACAAACACATGAAGGCAAAACAATACACTATTAAATAACAAAGAGATCACTGAAAAAATCAAACAGGAAATCAAACACTAACTAGAAACAAATGACAATGAAAACATGATGACCCAAAACTTATGGGATGCAGCAAAAGCAGTTCTAAGAGGGAAGTTTACAACAATACAATCCTACCTAAAGAAACACGAAAACATCTCAAATAAACAACCTAACCTCACAGCTAAAGCAATTACAGAAAGAAGAAGAACAAAAACAACAACAAAAAAAAAACAAAGTTAACAGAAGGAAAGACATCAAAAACTCAGATCAGGGATTCCCTAGTGGCACAGTGGTAGAGAGTCCGCCTGCTGATGCAGGGGACACGGGTTCATGCCCCTGTCCAGGAGGATCCCACGTGCCACGAAGTGGCTGGGCTCATGGGCCATGGTCACTGGGCCTGCGTGCCCGGGGCCTGTGCTCCACAGTGGGAGAGGCCACGGCAGTGAGAGGTCCACATACTGAAAAAAAAAAAATCAGATCAGAAATAAATGAAAAAGAAATGAAGTAAACAGTACGAAAGATAATAAAACTAAAGCCTGGTTCTTTGAGAAGATAAACAAAATTGATAAACCATTAGCAAGACTCATCAAGAAAAAAAGGGAGAGTACTCAAATCAACAGACTTAGAAATGAAAATGGAGAAGTAACAATTGACACTGCAGATATACAAAGGTTCATGAGAGATTACTACAAGCAACTATATGCCAATAAATGGACAACCTGAAAGAAATGGACAAATTCTTAGAAAAGCACAACTTTCCAAAACTGAACCAGGAAAAATAGAAAATATAAAGTGACCAATAACAAGCACTGAAATTGAAACTCTGATTAAAAACCTTCCAACAAACAAAAGCAAGCCCAGGACCAGATGGTTTCACAGGCGAATTTTATCAAACATTTAGAGAACAGCTAACTCCTATTTTTCTCAAACTCTTCCAAAAAAATAGCAGAGTGAGAAACACTCCCAAACGCATTCTACAAGGCCACCATCACCTAATAACAAAACCAGACAAAGATGTCACACAAAAGAAGAAACTAAAGGTCAATATCACTGATGAAGATAGATGCAAAAATCCTCAACGAAATACTAGCAAACAGAATCCAACAGCACATTAAAAGGATCACACAACATGATCAAGTGGGGCTTATCCAAGGAATGCAAGGATTCTTCAATATATACAAATCAATCAATGTGATACACCATTTTAACAAAGTGAAGGAGAAAAACCATATGATCATCTCAATAGATGCAGAAAAAGCTGTTGACAAAATTCAACACCCAGTTATCATAAAAACCTTCCAGAAAGTAGGCATAGAGGGAACTTACCTCAACATAATAAAGGCCATATATGACTAACCCAGAGAAAACATTGTTCTCAGTGTTGAAAAATTGAAATTATTTATACTAAGATCAGGAACAAGACAAGGTTGCCCACTCTCACCACTGTCATTCAACATGGTTTTTGAAGTTTTAGCCACAGCAATCAGAAAAGAAAAAGAAATAAAAGGAATCCAAATTGGAAAAGAAGAAGGAAAGCTGTCACTGTTTGCAGATGACATGATACTATACATAGAGAATCTAAAGACTCTATCTGGGGCTTCCCTGGTGGCACAGTGGTTGGGAGTCCACCTGCCAATGCGGGTTCGTGCCCCGGTCTGGGAGGATCCCACATGCCGCAGAGTGGCTGGGTCCATGAGCCATGGCCACTGGCCCTGCACATCCGGAGCCTGTGCTCCACTGTGGGGGAGGCTGCAACAGTGAGAGGCCCACATATAGCAAAAAAAAAAAAAAAAAAAAAAAAGACTCTACCTGAAAACTACTAGAGGTAATCAATGAATTTGGTAAGGTAGCCAGATACAAAATTAATGTACAGAAATCTCTTCCTTTTCTATACACTAATGATAAAAAATCTGAAAGAGAATTTCAAGAAACACTCCCATTTACCATTGCAAATAAAACAATAAAATACCTAGGAATAAACCTACCTACGGAGACAAAAGACTTGTATGCAGAAAACTATAAGACACTGATGAAAGAAATTAAAGATAATACAAACAGATGGAGAGATATACCATGTTCTTGGATTGGAAGAATCAATATTGTGAAAATGTCTCTACTACCCAAAGCAATCTACAGATTCAGTGCAATCCATATCAAACTACCAATGGCATTTTTCACAGAACTAGACCAAAACATTTCACAATTTGCATGGAAACACAAAAGACCCCGAATAGCCAAAGCAATCATAAGAAAGAAAAATGGAGCCGGAGGAATCATGCTCCCTGACTTCAGACTATACTACAAAGCTACAGTAATCAAGACAGTATGGTACTGGCCTATAAACAGAAATATAGACCAATGGAACAGGATAAAACCCCACAGATAAACCCATGCATATATGGTCACCTTAAATTTGATAAAGGAAGCAAAGATATACAACGGAGAAGAGACAGTCTCTTCAATAAGTGGTGCTGGGAAAACTGGACAGGTACATGTAAAAGTATGAAATTAGAACAGTCCCTAACACCATACACAAAAATAAACTCAAAATGAATTAAAGACCTAAATGTAAGGCCAGACACTATAAAACTCTTAGATGAAAACATAGGCAGAACACTCTATGACATAAATCACAGCAAGATCCTTTTAGACCCACCTCCTAGAGAAATGGAAATAAAAACCAAAATAAACGAATGGGACCTAATGAAGCTTAAAACTTTTTGCACAGCCAAGAAAACTTTAGACAAGATGGAAAGACAACCCTCAGAATGGGAGAAAATATTTGCAAATGAAGCAGCTGACAAAGGATTCATCTCCAAAATATAGAAGCAGGTCATGCGGCTCAATATCAAAAAAACAAATAACCCAACCCAAAAATGAGCAGAAGACCTAAATAGACATTTCTCCAAAAAAGATATACATATTGCCAACAAACACATGAAATGATGCTCAACATCACTAATCATTAGAGAAATGCAAATCAAAACTACAATGAGGTATCACCTCACACTAGTCAGAATGGCTATCATCAAAAAAACTACAAACAATAAATGCTGGAGAGGGTGTGGAGAAAAGGGAACCCTCTTTCACTGTTGGTGGTAATGTAAATTGATACAGCCACTCTGGAGAACAGTATGGAGGTTCCTTAAAAAACTAAAAATAGAACTACCATACAACCCAGCAATTCCACTACTGGACATATACCCTGAGAAAACCATAATTCAAAAAGAGTCATGTACCAAAACGTTCATTGCAGCTCTATTTACAACAGCCAGGACGTGGAAGCAACCTAAGTGTCCATTGACAGATGCATGGATAAATAAGATGTGGCACATATATACAATGGAATATTACTCAGCCATTAAAAGAAATGAAATTATTTGCAGTGAGGTGGATGGACCTAGAGTCTGTCACACAGAGTGAAATAATTCAAAAAGAAAAAAACAATTACTGTATGCTAACACATATATATGGAATCTAAAAAAAATGGCTCTGAAGAACCTAGGGGCAGGACAGGAATAAAGACACAGATGTAGAGAATGGACTTGAGGACATGGGAAATGGGAAGGGTAAGCTGGGATGAAGTGAGAGAGTGGCATGGATTTATATATACTACCAAATGTAAAATAGATAGCTAGTGGGAAGCAGCAGCATAGCACAGGGAGATCAGCTTGGTGCTTTGTGACCACGTAGAGTGGTGGGATAGGGAGGATGGGAAGGAGACACAAGTGGGAAGGGATATATGTATACATATAGCTGATTCACTTTGCTATACAGTAGAAACTAACAACAACATTGTAATTATACTCCAATAAAGATGTTAAAAGAAAGAAAGAAAGAAAGAAAGAAAGAAAGAAAGAAAGAAAGAAAGAAAGAAAGAAAGAAAGAAAGAAAGGAGCTGGGACCCAGTGGTCATTCAAATGTCTTGTCCATCTTGGATTATCTGTATTTACCTATATTTACATGGGAGAGAATTAATTTCTACCCATTTTGTTTAATTTATTATTACCTTTATGTTTCTACCATTTTCTGTGAAACCTAATTTTAACTGATATGATTTCTAACCTTACAAGGAGACCTACTGCTTCAAAACTCTTGGTTTTAAGGCTCAGGTGACTTGCCAGTCTTTTAAATTTCCTAAAATCCTTTCATTGCCTGAAAACTGTGAAAATAGAGCAACAATAAAAATTAGAATTGCAAAAAAAATAAAAATAGATAAATAGATAAACCACGTTCCTATGGCCAATTAATCTACAACAAAGAATGCAAGACTACACAGTGGTGGGAAGACAGTCTCTTCAACAAATGGTGCTGGGCAAACTGGACAGCTACATGTAAAAAAAAATGAAATTAGATCATTCTTTAACACCGTACACAAAAATAAGTTCAAACTGGATTCAAGACCTAAATGTGAGACTGGACTCTGTAAAACTCTTAGAGGAAAACATAGGCAGAACACTCTCTGACATAAATTGCAGCAATGTCTTTTTCAATCTGTCTCCCAGAATAATGGAAACAACAAAAATAAACACGCTGGATCTAATTAAACTCAAAAGCTTTTGCACAGCAAAGGAAACCATAAACAAAATTAAAAGACAACCCACAGATTGGGAAAAAATATTTGCAAATGATGTGACTGAAAAGGGATTAGTCTCTAAAATTTACAAACAGCTTATGAGACTTAATATCAAAATAAGCAACCCAATCAAAAAATGGGCAGAAGACCTAAATAGACTTTTCTCTAAAGAAGACATACAGACCGCCAACAAACACATGAAAGGATGCTCAACATCACTAATCATTAGAGAAATGAAAATCAAAACTACAATGAGATATCACCTCACACCAGTCAAAGTGGCCATCATCAAAAAATCCACAACAATAAATGCTGGAGTGGGTGTGGAGAGAAGGCAACCCTTCTACACTTTTGGTGGGAACGTAAATTGGTACAGCCACTAGGGAAAACAGTATGGAATTTCCTTAAAAAACTAAAAATAAAGCTGCCATATGACCCTGAAATCCCACTCCTGGGCATCTATCCAGAGAAAAGCACATCACGAAAGGATATATGCACCCCACCCCATTGTTCATTGCAGCACTGTTTACAATAGTCAAGACATGGAAGCCACCTAAATGTCCTTCGACAGAGGAATGGATAAAGAACATATGGTGTATATATATACAATGGAATACTACTCAGCCATTAAAAAGAATGAAATAATGCCATTTACAGCAACATGGATGGACCTAGAGATTGTCATACTGAGTGAAGTAAGTCAGAGAAAGAACTATCATATGATATCCCTTATATGTGGAATCTAAAATGAAATGATACAAATGAACCTATTTACAAAACAGAAACAGACTTAGAGTACAAACTTATGGTTACCAGAGGGGAAGGATGGGGGGAAGGTATAGTCAGGTAGTTTGGCATCGACATGTACACACTGCTATATTTAAAATGGATAACCAACAAGGACCTACTGTATAGCACAGGGAACTCTGCTCAATGTTATGTGGCAGCCTGGATGGGAGGAGAGTGTGGGGGAGAATTGATACATGCATATGTATGGCTGAGTCCCTTTGCTGTGCACCTGAAATTATCACAACATTGTTAATCAGCTATACTCCAATATAAAATAAAAAGTTTTTAAAAAATCATGATTGATGGTGAAAGACTGAATGCTTTTCTCCTAAGGTTAGGAACAAAGAAGAGATGTTCACACTCATCATTCGTGTTCAACATCATACTGAAAGTCTTAGCCAGTGCAATACAGTGAGAAAAAGAAATAAAAACATAGAAATTATATAGGAAGAAATAAAACCTAGCTAGAGTCAACATGATTTTCAATACAAAAAATTTGTAAGGAATCCATAAAAACACTTTCAGAACTAATAAGTTATTTTCGAAATGTAGCAAAATACAAGCCAACATTCAAAAATCAGTTATATTTCTATACACTAATAATGTATGGTAGAAAACCAAAATTTTGAAATTGATAACATTTACATAATAGCTCAATAAAAGAAATAGTATGAATGTAACAAAACATGTACAGAATGTATATAGTGAAAACTACAAAATGCTGCTTAAGTAAATCAAACACTTAAGTAAGTGGAGAGACTTGTGGTATTCATGGACTGGAAGACAACATAATTTAGAAGTCAATTCTTTGCAAATTGATCCATAGATATAATAAAATACCAATCAAACTCCCAGCACAATATTTTTTTCTTTTTTATTTAAGGGTGATTTATTTTACTTAAGGGTGGCAGTGGGAACACTCATAGATTTCTAATACAAACCAAATACAAAAATCAAACAACTACAAGAATAATGAAAATCTAAATATGAAAAGCTAATCTTTTAGGAGAAAAATAAGGAGACTATCTTTTTTTTCTTTTTTTTTGCCAATGATAATGGATATGTAAGGATATTGACAACAACATTGGAACAGCAGAGGAATTAAAAATGCTATCCATTGATCAATGGGAAGCTAGCTAAATTAATTATATTGCATATACACAATAAAATACCATGAAGAAAGCAAACACATATATAGGCTTTGGTTGAACCATATACCATTCTAAGTGCTCTACATTACATATACTATCTCACATAATTTCCCAACAATACTACTACTATCCCATTTTACATATGAGACAAGAAGGTAAGTAACATGCCCAAGATGACACACATATATATTTTTTTCTATGTCATAATATTGACATTCAGTCCAGTAATCCTCCACTGTAACAGCACCTTTACCTTGCAGTGAAAATTGACGTGTATATTTTTTGCCTCTGAGTCCTTGTGAGATTTTCTTTTAATTCAAACAGAAAGTCACAAAAATTATAATCATCCTCATCAGTTCACTCAGTCCCATGTAATTAATTTTTTTCCATCTCGATATTTTGTTAGCACTTTAATGAATTCATCAGTTTTCCATTAGAGTTCTGAAAATGCTTATTCATTCAGTTCAGCAGTATAGTCAGTTACCAGAAACCTGTACTTGTCAGAGTCTTTTCCATGAATTCCTTGAGATGAAACCCTTTTATAGGAACATTTTTGCAAAAGCATCAGAGAACACCCAGAACTGTCTGTAAATGACAAAAGACTTAAAAATGACCACAGTTAAAGATTTGATGAAAGTCCATAATAATGCAATTGACAAGGAAATTTAGTTATTTCTGAGATATACATTTTAAAGTAATAACTAGAATTATGACTTATAACATTATACCAGAACATATAAGATTTTTAGAAATTTCATGTAATGTCTCAAACATTTATATTAACATATGTCCATACAAATAACCCAAAGAAAGTTTAGTATTAGTTGTTTTTTTGTTTGCTTATACTGCAGGTTCTTATTTGTCATCAATTTTATACACATCAGTGTATACATGTCAATCCCAATCGCCCAATTCAGCACACCACCATCCCCACCCCGCAGCGGTTTTCCCCCCTTGGTGTCCATACATTTATTCTCTACATCTGTGTCTCAACTTCTGCCCTGCAAACCGGTTCATCTGTACCATTTTTCTAGGTTCCACATACATGCGTTAATATATGATATTTGTTTTTCTCTTTATGATTTACTTCACTCTGTATGACAGTCTTTAGATCCATCCACGTCTCAACAAATGACTCAATTTCGTTCCTTTTATGGCTGAGTAATATTCCATTGTATATATGTACCACAACTTCTTTATCCATTTGCCTGTCAATGGGCATTTAGGTTGTTTCCATGACCTGGCTATTGTAAATAGTGCTGCAATGAACATTAGGGTGCATATGTCTTTTTGAATTATGGTTTTCTCAGGGTATATGCCCATCAGTGAGATTGCTGGATCATAGGATAATTCTATTTTTAGTATTTTAAGGAACCTCCATACTGTTCTCCATAGTGGCTGTATCAATTGACATTCCCACCAACAGTGCAACAGGCTGCCCTTTTCTAAACACCCTTTCCAGCATTTGTTGTTTGTAGATTTTCTGATGATGCCCATTCTAACTGGTGTGAGGTGCTACCTCATTGAAGTTTTGATTTGCATTTCTCTAATAATTAGTGCTGTTGAGCAGCTTTTCATGTGCTTCTTGGCCATCTGTATGTCTTCCTTGGAGAAATGTTTATTTAGGTCTTCTGCCCATTTTTGGATTGGGTTGTTTCTTTCTTTATTATTGAGATGCATGAGCTGTTTATATATTTTGGAGATTAATCCTTTGTCCATTGATTTGTTTGCAAAGATTTTCTCCCATTCTGATGGCTGTGTTTTCTTCTTGTTTATGGTTTGCTTTGCTGTGTAAAAGCTTTGAAGTTTCATTAGGTCCCATTGGTTTATTTTTGTTTTTATTTCCATTACTCTAGGAGGTGGATCAAAATGGATCTTGCTGTGATTTATGTCATAGAGTGTTCTGCCTATGTTTTCCTCTAAGAGTTTTATAGTGTCCGGCCTTACGTTTAGGCCTTGAATCCATTTTGAGTTTATTTTTGTGTATGGTGTTAGGGAGTGTTCTAATTTCATTCTTTTACATGTTGCTGTCCAGTTTTCCCAGCACCACTTATTGAAGAGACTGTCTCTTCTCCATTGTATATCTTTGCCTCCTTTGTCATAGATTAGTTGACCATAAGTGCGTGGGTTTATCTCTGGGCTTTCTATCTTGTTCCACAGTTCTATGTTTCTTTTTTTGTGCCAGTACCATATTGTCTTGATTACTGTAGCTTTGTAGTATAGTATGAAGTCAGGGAGTCGGATTCCTCCAGTTCCGTCTTTTTCCTTCAAGACTGCTTTGGCTATTCATGGTCTTTTGTGTCTCCATACAAATTTTAAGATGATTTCATCTAGTTCCATAAAAAATGCCATTGGTAATTTGATAGGGATTGCATTGAATCTGTAGATTGCTTTGGGTAGTAGAGTCATTTTCAGAATATTGATTCTTCTAATCCAAAAACATGGTATATCTCTGCATCTGTTGGTATCATCTTTAATTTCTTTCAACAGTGTCATAGTTTTCTGCATACAGGTCTTTTGTCTCCCTAGGTAGGTTTATTCCTAGGTATTTTATTCTTTTTGTTGCAATGGTAAATGGGAGTGTTCCCATAACTTCTCTTTCAGATTTTTCGTCATTACTGTATAGGAATGCAAGAGATTTCTGTGCATTAATTTTGTATCCTGCAACTTTACCAAATTCATTGATTAGCTCTAGTAGTTTTCTGGTGGCATTTTTAGGATTCTCTATGTATTGTATCATGTCATCTGCAAACAGTGACAGTTTTACTTCTTCTTTTCCAATTTGGATTCCTTTTATTTCTTTTTCTTCTCTCATTGCTGTGGCTAGGACTTCCAAAACTATGTTGAATAATAGTGGTGAGAGTGGATATCCTTGTCTCGTTCCTGATCTTAGAGGAAATGCTTTCAGTTTTTCACGATTGAGAATGATGCTTGCTGTGGGTTTGTCATATATGGCCTTTATCACATTGAGGTAGGTTCCCTCTATGCCCACTTTCTGGAGAGTTTTTATCTTAAATGGGTGTTGAATTTTGTCCAAAGCTTTTTCTGCATCTATTGAGATGATCATATGGTTTTTCTTCTTCAATTTGTTAATATGGTATATCACATTGTTTGATATGCATATATTGAAGAACCCTTGCATCCCTGGAATAAATCCCACTGATTGTGGTGTATGATCCTTTTAATGTGTTGTTGGATTCTGTGTGCTAGTAGTTTTTTTTTGTTTTTTTGGGTTTTTTTTTTTTTTTGCAGTATGCGGGCCTCTCACAGTTGTGGCCTCTCTCGTTGCGGAGCACAGGCTCTGGACGTGCAGGCTCAGTGGTCATGGCTCACGGGCCTAGCCGCTCTGTGGCATGTGGGATCCTCCTGGACTGGAGCATGACCCCATGTCCCCTGCATCGGCAAGTGAACTCTCAACCACTGTGTCACCAGGGAAGCCTGTTTGCTAGTATTTTGTGGATGATTTTTCCATCTACATTCTTCAGTGATATTCATCTGTAATTTTCTTTTTTTGAAGTATCTTTGTCTGGTTTTGGTATCAGGGTGATGGTGGCCTCATAGAATGAGTTTGGGAGTGTTCCCTCCTCTGCAGTTTTTTGGAAGAGTTTGAGAAGGATGTGTGTTAGCTCTTCTCTAAATGTTTGATAGAATTCACCTGTGAAGCCATCTGGTCCTGGACTTTTATTTGTTAGAACATTTTTAATCACAGTTTCAATTTAATTACTTGTGATTGGTCTGTTGATATTTTCTGTTTCTTCCTGGTTCAGTCTTGAAAGGTTATACCTTTCTAAGAATTTGTCCATTTCTTCCAGGTAGTCCATTTTATTGGCATAGAGTTGCTTGTAGTAGTCTCTTAGGATGCTTTGTATTTCTGCAATGTCTGTTGTAACTTCTCCTTTTTCATTTCTAATTTTACTGATTTGAGCCCTCTCCCTCTTTTTCTTGATGAGTCTGGCTAATGGTTTATCAATTTTGTTTATCTTCTCAAAGAACCAGCTTTTAGTTTTATTGATCCTTGTTCTTGTTTTCTTTGTTTCTATTTCATTTATTTCTGCTCTGATCTTTATGATTTCTTTCCTTCTCCCAGAAGAATTTTTTTGTGGATATAAACAAACTTACCTAAAATTCATTTGGAAAGGCAAAGGAAATAGAATAATTAGAATAATTTTGAAAATGAAGAATAAAGTTGGAGGAATCATACTACTTGATTTTAGGACTTACTATACAGCTACGGGAATCTAAACAGTGTGGTACTGGCAAAGAAATGGACACATAGACCAATGTAACAGAATGGAGAACCCAGAAATAGACACACACAAGTACAGCCAAGTGATTTTTTACAAAGGTGCAAAGGAAATTCAATGGAGAAAGGATAGTCTTTTCAACAAAATATTATTGGAACTATAAGACATCTACATGCAAAAAAATGTGAACCTCAATGTAAACACCACACTTTATATAAAAATTAAGTCAAAATGGGTCATAGATCTAAATGTAAAAATACAAACTTTTAGAAAACATAGGAAAAAATTCTACATGACCTTAGGTTTGGCACCAAAAGTATGATCCAAAAAAAGATTTGCTAAATAGATTTGGACTGCATCAAAATTTCTAAATGTTTGTTTTGCAAATGGCACTGTTAAGAAAATGGAAAACAAGCCATTTACTATGAAATAGTGTTTGAAAATCACATATCCAACAAAGAGCTTGTAGCCAGATTATACAAAGAACTCTCAATACGGTAAGAAAACAAACAACCCAATTAAAAAGTAAACAAAACAATGAACAGACACTTCATTAAAGAGGGTCTAAATATGACAAATAGCACATGAAAAGCTTTTCACCATCATTAGATAAATGCAAATTCAAACTGTGTTGAGATACCACCACACATCTTGAAGAATAGTTAAAATTTTTTAAAATAATGACAATACCCAGTGCTGTTGAAGATGTAGGGCAACTGGAAGTCTCATATATTGCTGATAAAAATACAAAATGGTACACTGACTCTGGAAAACATTTTTTGAAATTTCTTATAAAGTTAAACATACACTTATCATATAACCCAACAATTCCATACCTGACTCTTTGTCCTAAAGAAATGAAAACTTATGTTCACAAAAAAGCCTTCATACAAATGTTCATAGCAACTTTATATGTAATAGTCAAAAACTGGAAATAACCAAAATATCTTCCAACAACTGAATGTATAAACTGACTGTGGTACATTCATATAATGGAATATTGCCTAATAATAAAAAATGAATATTTGATACACAGGACTATTTGGATGAATCTCAAAGGCATTGTGCTGAGTAAAAGAAACCAGTCACATAAGGTTACATATTGTATGATTCCATTTATGATATTCTTGGCAAGACAAAACTATAGTGATGGATAACTATTCAGTGGTTTCCAGGGTCTAGCACTGAGGGGTGGGTGTGATTATAACAGAAATGTATGCAGCATTACTAAGTACACGGGAATAGGAGTGGAAACATAGTAGTAATTCTTCATTAATAGAGGGGGAAGGATAAAAAGACAAGGAAGAAAAGGGATTAGAACAAAATGATCTTTCTTCAGGATTTGATCATAGCAACTGCCAGAGTGATTAAACCATGGGCTATAGGAATGCTTATGGAGACCCAGCAGATTACCACTGTGAGTTCTGACCAGGCTACCTTGGCAATTAGAAACAAATGAGCAGCAGCTAAACTGGCTAGAGAGAGAGCCAAGACTGGCTGAAGAAAGGGCTATGAAAACGAACAAATAAATGGGTATCCTGGTGTTTTTGCTCCAGAAAACAAGCAGGAAAAAAGAAATTATTCTATTGGGTGTGGTCATGGCAATCATTCATATATTTGGAGAATTACTATGGGTCAAGGAAGGCAGGGACGCCAGTTGTGTCATCTTTGAGAGCTCTTTTTTCCACCCTACCACAGTGATGATCTGCTAGGTAGACTCCCAAATATTATGTCATAAGTCCTCACCTCCTCAGCCTCAATAAACACCTGGATGAATAAATGTGTGCCAGGTCAGAAGATCTGCCCTCCAAAATGAATTTGTCATTTAGGACACATACTGGAGATTATGGTGGAACTTTCAAGACCCCCTTAGGAGCTAAGTTCCAAGGAAGTCAAAGAGAAGAAGTGAAGATAAAGGGGAAATGACCTAGGTTTTAACAAAGGGACTCCACCCTCAGAGGAAAGTAGAATAAATCTCCAGGATCTGTTGATGATACAGGGCTCACAAAACAAAGAGAACTGGATACATGCCAAAAAAATTATATAAAGGTGAAAGGGTAAGTGAATAAGAGATTTTTCAAATTTTCTTACCCTTATTTGTGGAAGTAGCTAGTTTCTTAAACTGTGACTATTTCTGACTACCAGTACTTTTTGTAAGTAAAAAATTTTTATTGAGACTAGCTCTGCTTTTAAAGTAGGTGTTCTTTCTCTGTCTAATTTATTTCACTTAGTGTAATACTCTCAAGGTCCATCCATGTTTTCACAAATGACAAAGTTTCTTTCATTTTGTGGCTATGCAGTATTCCATTATATATATATACATATAAATGTATATATACATACATATATACATTCCTATTCCATTATATATTATATTCTATATATATAATTCGATCATATATATATATATATATATAAAACACATGTTCTCATTTGTATGTATGTGGAATCTAAAAAACAAAACAAACAAAACAAAACAAAACACAGACTCATAGACACAAGAATGATTTGGTAGTTGCCAGAGGGGAAGAGATTTGGGAGACGTGAAATGGGTGAAGGGGATCAAGAGGTACAGACTTCCAATTATAAAATAAATGTCATGCAATGTAATGTACAATCATGGCCAAAATAGTCAATAATATTGTATTAACGTTGTATGCTGATGGACAGTAACTAGACTTATGTGGTGATCATTTCACAAAGTATACAAATGTTGAATCACTATGTTGTACACATGAAGCTAATATAATATTGTGTGTCAAATATACTTAAATTAAAAAGTGTGTGTTCCATACAGACTGAAAGTGAGGGGATGGAAAAAGATATTCCATGCAAATGGAAATCAAAAGAAAGCTGGAGTAGCAATTCTCATATCAGACAAAACAGACTTTAAAACAGACTATTACAAGAGACAAAGAAGGACACTACATAATGATCAAGGGATCAATCCTAGAAGAAGATATAACAATTGTAAATATTTATGCACCCAACATAAGAGCACCTCAATACATACGGCAAATACTAACATCCATAAAAGGGGAAATAGACATTAACACAATCATAGTAGGGGACTTTAACACGACACTTTCACCAATGGACAGATCATCCAAAATGAAAATAAATAAGGAAACACAAGCTTTTAATGATATATTAAACAACATGGACTTAATTGATATTTATAGGACATTCCATCCGAAAACAACAGAATACACTTTCTTCTCAAGTGCTCATGGAACATTCTCCAGGATAGATTGTATCTTGGGTAACAAATCAAGCCTTGGTAAATTTAAGAAAATTGAAATCGTATCAAGTATCTTTTCCAACCAGAGTGCTATGAGACTAGATATCAAATACAGGAAAAAAAAATCTGTAAAAAATACAAACACATGGAGGCTAAAAATACACTACTTAATAACCAAGAGATCACTGAAGAAATCAAAGAGGAAATCAATAAAAACATGACAACCCAGAAACAATGGGATGCAGCAAAAGCAGTTCTAAGAGAGAAGTTTATAGCAATACAATCCTACCTTAAGAAACAAGAAACATCTCAAATAAACAACCTAACCTTACATCTAAAGAATTTAAGCAAAGAAGAACAAAACCCCCCCAAAGTTAGCAGAAGGAAAGAATCATACAGATCAGATCAGAAATAAAAGAAAAAGAAATGAAGGAAACAATAGCAAAGATCAAGAAAACTAAAAGGTCATTCTTTGAGAAGATAAAAAATTGACAAACCATTAGGCAGATTCATTAAGAAAAAGGGAGAAGATTCAAATCAATAGAATTAGAAATGAAAAAGGAGAACTGACACTGCAGAAATAAAAGGATTAAAAGAGATGCTACAAGCAACTATATGCCAATAAAATGGAAAATCTGGAAGAAATGGACAAATTCATAGAAAAGCACAACCTTCTGAGATTGAACCTGGAAGAAATAGAAAATAAAAACAGACCAATCACAAGCACTGAAATTGAGACTGCAATTAAAAATCTTCCAACAACCAAACACCCAAGACCAGATGGCTTCACAGGCGAATTCTATCAAACATTTAGAGAAGAGCTAACACCTATCCTTCTCAAACTCTTCCAAAACATAGCAGAAGGAGGAACACCCCCAAACTCATTCTACAAGGCCACCATCACCCTGATACCAAAACCAGAAAAAGATGATACAAAGAAAGAAAAATACAGGCCAATACCACGGAGGAACAAAGATGCAAAAATCCTCAACAGAATATTAGCAAACAGAATGCAACAGCACATTAAAAGCATCACACAACATGATCAAGTGGTGCTTATCCCAGGAATGCAAGGATTCTTCAATATATGCAAATCAATCAATGTGATACACCATTTTAACAAACTGAAGGAGGAAAACCATATGATCGTCTCAATAGATGCAGAAAAAGCTTTTGACAAAATTCAACACCCACTTGTGATAAAGACCCTCCAGACAGTAGGCATAAAGGGAACTTACCTCAACATAATAAAGGCCATATATGACAAACCCACAGCCAAGATCGTTCCCAATGGTGAAAAACTGAAACCATTTCCTCTAAGATCAGGAACAAGACAAGGTTGCCCACTCTAACCATTATTATTCAACACAGTTTTGGAAGTTTTATCCACAGCATTCAGAGAAGAAAAAGAAATAAAAGGAATCCAATTTGGAAAAGAAGAAGTAAAGCTGTCACTGTTTGCAGATGACATGATACTATACATAGAGAATCGTAAAGATGCTACCAGGAAACTACTAGGGCTATTCAATGAATTGGGTAAAGTAGCAGGATAAAATATTAATGCACAGAAATCTCCAGCATTCCTATACACTAATGATGAAAAATCTGAAAGACAGGTTAAGGAAACACTCCCATTTACCATTGCAACAAAAAGAATAAAATACTTAGGACTAAACCTACCTAAGGAGAAAAAGACCTGTATGCAGAAAACTATAAGACACTAATGAAAGAAATTAAACATGATACAAACAAATGGAGAGACATATCATGTTCTTGGAGTGGAAGAATCAACATTGTGAAAATGACTCTACTACCCAAAGCAATCTACAGATCCCATGCAATCCCTATCCAACTACCAATAGCATTTTTCACAGAACTAGAACAAAATAATTCACAATTTTAATGGAAACACAAAAGACCCCAAATAGCCAAAGCAATCTTGAGAAAGGAAAATGAGCTGGATGAATCAGCCTCCCAGAATTCAGACTATACTACAAAGCTACAGTAATCAAGGCAGTATGGTACTGGCACAAAAACAGAAATATAGATAAATGGAATAGGATAGAAAGCCCAGAGAGAAACCCATGCACATATGGTCACCCTATCTTTGATAAAGGAGGCAAGAATATACAGTGGAGAAAAGACAGCCACTTCAATAAGTGGTACAGGGAAAACTGGACAGATACATGCACAAGAATGAAGTTAGAACACTCCCTAACACCATACACAAAAATAAACTCAAAATGGTTTAAAGACCTAAATGTAAGGCCAGACACACTCTTAGAGGAAAACCTAAGCAGGACACTCTATGACAGAAATCATAGCAAGGTCCTTTTTGACCCACCTCCCAGAGAAATGGAAATAAAAACAAAAATAAACAAATGGGACCTAATGAAACTTCAAAGCTTTTGCACAGCAAAGGAAACAATAAACAAGATGAAAAGACAACCCTCAGAATAGGAGAAAATATTTGCAAATGAAGACACTGACAAAGAATATATCTCCCAAAATTTGCAAGCAGCTCATGCAGCTCAATATCAAAAAAAAAACAAACAACCCAATCCAAAAATGGGCAGAAGACCTATATTGACATTTCCCCAAAGAAGATATACAGATTGCCAACAAACACATGAAAGAATGCTCAACATCATTAATCATTAGAGAAATTGAAATCAAAACTAAAATGAGTTATCACCTCACACCAGTCAGAATGGCCATCATTAAAAAATCTAGGGGCTTCCCTGGTGGCGCAGTGGTTGAGAGTCCGCCTGCCGATGCGGGGGACGCGGGTTCGTGCCCTGGTCCGGGAGGGTCCCACGTGCCGCGGAGTGGCTGGGCCCGTGGGCCGTGGCCGCTGGGCTTGCGCGTCCGGAGCCTGTGTTCCGCGGCGGGAGAAGCCACAATGGTGAGAGGCCCGCGTACTGCAAAAAAAAAAAAAAACAAACAAATAAAAAATCTACAAACAATAAATGCTGGAGAGGGTATGGAGTAAAAGGAACCCTCTTGCACTGTTGGTGGGCACATAAATTGATACAGCCACTATCGAGAAGAGTATGGAGGTGCCTTCAAAAACTAAAAATAGAACTACCATATGACCCAGCAATCCCACTACTGGGCATATACCCTTGAGAAAACTATAATTCAAAAAGACATGGGGAGAGGAAACAAGATGGCGGAATAGAAGGCTGTGCTCTCACTCCCTCTTGCGAGAACACCAGAATCAACACTAGCTGTTGGACAGTCATCGAAAGGAAGACAATGGAACTCACCAAAAAAGATACTCCACATCCAAAGACAACTGATAAGCCACAATGAGACGTTAGGAGGGGTGCAATCACAGTAAATCAAATCTCATAACTTCTGGGTGGGTGACTCACAGACTGGAGAACACATAGACCACAGAAGTCAACCCACTGGAGGGAAGGTTCTGAGCCCCACGTCAGGTTTCCCAACCTGGGGGTCCGGCAATGGGAGCAGGAATTCCTAGAGAAATAGACTTTGAAGCCTAGTGGGAATTGATTGCAGGACTTCGACAGTACTTGGGGAAACAGAGACTCCACACGTGGTGGGCACACACAAAATAGTGTGTGCATCAGGATGCAGGGGTAGGAGCAATGACCCCAGGGGAGACTGAAGCAGACCTAGCTGCTAGTGTTGGAGGGTGTCCTGAAGAGGTGGGGGGTTGCTGTGGCTCACCATGGAGACAAAGACACTGGCAGCAAAAATTCTGGGAAGTACACCTTGGCGTGAACCTCCCCACCCAGAGTCTCTCATTGGCCCCACCAAAGAGCCCAGGTAGGCTCAAGTTTTGGGTTGCCTCAGACCAAACAACCCTCATGGAGCGAACCCAGCCCCACCCATCAAAAGTCAAGCGGATTAGTTTTACTGAGCTCTGCCTACCAGAACAACAATCAGCTCTATCCACCACCACTCCCTCCCATCAGGAAACTTACAAAAGCTGCTTAGATAGCCTCACCCACCAGAGGGCAGACAGCAGAAGCAAGAAGATCTACAATCCTGCAGCCTGTGGAACAAAAACCACATTCACAGAAAGATAGACAAGATGAAAAGGCAGAGGGCTATGTACCAGAGGAAGGAACAAGATAAAACCCCAGAAAAAAAACTAAATGAACTGGAGATAGGCAACCTTCCAGAAAAAGAATTCAGAATAATGATAGTGAAGACGATCCAGGACCTTGGAAAAAGAATGGAGGCAAACATTGAGAAGATGCAAGAAATGTTTAACAAAGACCTAGACGAATTAAAGAACAAACAGAGATGAAAAATACAATAACTGAAATGAAAACTACACCAGAAGGAAACAATAGAATAACTGAGGAAGAAGAATGGATAAGTGACCTGGAAGACAGAATGGTGGAGTTCACTGCTGCAGAACAAAATAAAGAAAAAAGAATGAAAAGAAATGAAGACAGCATAAGAGACCTCTGGGACAACATTAAACGCAACAACATTTGCATTATAGGCGTCCCAAAAGGAGAAGAGAGAGAGAAAGGACCAGAGAAAATATTTGAAGAGATTATAGTCAAAAACACCCCTAACATGGGAAAGGAAATAGCCACCCAAGTCCAGGAAGCATGGAGAGTCCTATACAGGATAAACTCAAGGAGAAACACGCCAAGACACATAGTAATCAAACTGACAAAAATTAAAGACAAAGAAAAATTATTGAAAGCAGCAAGGGAAAAATGACAAATAACATACAAGGGAACTCCCATAAGGTTAACAGCTGATTTCTCGGCAGAAACTCTACAAGCCAGACGAGAGTGGCATGATACACTTAAAGTGATTAAAGGGAAGAACCTACAACCAAGATTACTCTACCTGGCAAAGATCTCATTCAGATTCAAAGGAGAAATCAAAAGTTTTACGGACAAGCAAAAGCTAAGAGAATAAAGCACCACTAAACCAGATCTACAAAAAATGCTACAGCAACTTCTCTAAGTGGGAAACACAAGAGAAAAAAAGGGCCTACTAAAACAAACCCAAAACAATTAAGAAAACGGTAATAGGAACATACATATTGATAATTACCCTAAACGTGAGTGGATTAAATGCTCCAACCAAAAGACACAGGCTTGCTGAATGGATACAAAATAAGACCCATTTATATGCTGTCTACAAGAGACCCACTTCAGACATAGGTACACATTCAGATTGAAAGGGAGGGGATGGAAAAAGATACTCCATGCAAATGGAAATCAAAGAAAGCTGGAGTAGCTATACTCACATCAGATAAAATAGACTTTAAAATAAAGAATGATACAAGAGACAAGGAAGGACACTGCATAATGATCAAGGGATCAATCCAAGAAGAATATAGCAATTATAAATATATGCGCACCCAACATAGGAGCACCTCAATACATAAGGCAACTGCTAACAGCTCTAAAAGAGGAAATCGACAGTAACACAATAATAGTGGGGTACTTTAACACCTCACTTATTCCAATGGAAATATTATCCAAAATGAAAATAAATAAGGAAACACAAGCTTTAAATGACACAATAGACCAGATAGATTTAATTGATATTTATAGGACATTCCATCCAAAAACAGCAGATTACACTTCTCAAGTGCACATGGAACATTCTCCAGGATAGATCACATCTTGTGTAACAAATCAAGCCTCAGTAAATTTAAGATACTGAAATCATATCAAGCATCTTTTCTGACCACAAAGCTATGTGACTAGAAATGAATTACAGGGAAAAAACTGAAAAAAACACAAACACATGGAGGATAAACAATACGTTACTAAATAACCAAATGATCACTGAAGAAATCAAAGAGGAAATCAAAAAATACCTAGAGACAAATCACAATGAAAACACGACGATCCAAAACCTATGGGATGCAGCAAAAGTAGTTCTAAGAGGGAAGTTTATAGCTATACAAACCTATCTCAAGAAACAAGAAAAATCTCAAGTGCACAATCTAACCTTACACCTATAAGAACTAGGGTAAGAACAAAAAACGAAACCCAAAGTTAGAAGAAGGAAAGAAACATAAAGATCAGAACAGAAATAAATGAAGTAGAAACAAATAAAACAATAGCAAAGATCTAATGGTTCTTTGAGAAGACAAAAAAAATGGATAAACCATTAACCAGAATCATCAAGAAAAAGAGGGACAGGACTCAAATCAATAAAATTAGAAATGAAAAAGGAGAAGTTACAACAGACACCGCAGAAATACAAAGCATCCTAAGAGACTACTACAAGCAACTCTATGCCATTAAAATGGACAACCTGGAAGAAATGGAAAAATTCGAAGAAATATATAACCTTCCAAGACTGAACCAGGAAGAAATTGAAAATATGAACAGACTAATAACAAGTAATGAAATTTAAACTGTGATTTAAAATCTTCCAACAAACAAGACTCCAGGACCAGATGGCTTCTCAGGTGAATTCTATCAAACATTGAGAGAAGAGCTAACCCCCATGCTTCTCAAACTCTTCCAAAAAATTGAAGACGAAGGAACACTCCCAAACGCATTCACCCTGATACCAAAACCAGACAAAGATACTACAACAAAAGAAAATTACAGACCAATATCACTGATGAATATAGATGCAAAAATCCTCAACAAAACACTAGCAAACAGAATCCAACAACACATTTAAAGGATCATTCACCGTGATCAAGAGGATTTATCCCAGGGATGCAAGGATTCTTCAATATATGCAAATAAATCAATCCATGTGATACACCATATTAACAAATTGAAGAAGAAAAACCATATGATCATCTCAATAGATGTGGAAGAGCTTTTGACAAAATTCAACACCCATTTATGATAAAACCGCTCCAGAAAGTGGGCATAGAGAGAACCTACCTACACATAATAAAGGCCATATATGACAAACCAACAACAAATATCATTGTCAATGGCGAAAAACTGAAAGCATTTCCTCTAAGACCAGGAACAAGACAAGGATGTTCACTCTCACCACTATTATTCAACATAGTTTTGGAAGTCCTAGCCATGGCAATCAGAGAACAAGATGAAATAAAAGGGATACAAATTGGAAAAGAAGTAAACTTGTCACTGTTTGCAGATGACATGATACTATACATAGAGAATCCTAAAAATGCCACCAGAAAACTACTAGAGCTAATCAATGAATTTGGTAAATTTCCAGGATACAAAATTAATGCACATAAATCTCTTGCATTCCTATACACTAATGATGAAAAATCTGAAAGAGTAATTAAGGAAACACTCCCATTTACCATTGCAACAAAAAGAATAAAATACCTAGGAATAAACCTACCTAGGGAGACAAAAGACCTGTATGCAGAAAACTATAAGACACTGATTAAGGAAGTTAAAAATGATACCAACAGATGGAGAGATATACCATGTGCTTGGATTGGAAGAATCAACATTGTGAAAATGACTATACTACCCAAAGCAATCTACGGATTCAATGCAATCCCTATCAAATTACCAATGGCATTTTTTACGGAACTAGAACAAAAGATCTTAAAATTTGTATGGAGACACAGAAGAACCCGAATAGCCAAAGCAGTCTTGAGGGAAAAAAATCAGAGCTGGAGGGTACTTCCCTGGTGGCGCAGTGGTTAACAGTCCGCCTGCCAATGCAGGGGACACGGGTTTGGGCCTTGGTCCAGGAGAATCCCTCATGTCACGGGTTGGCTAACCCTAGGTGCCACAACTACTGAGCATGCACTCTAGAGCCCGTGAGCCACAACTACTGAGCCTGCATGCTTAGAGCCTGCTGTCTGCAACAAGAAAAGCCACTGCAATGAGAAGCCCGTGTGCTGCAAGGAAGAGTGACCCTTGCTCACTGCAACTAGAGAAAGCCCACACAGCAGCGAAGACCAAACGCAGCCAAAAATTAATTAATTAATTAATTAATTTTTAAAAATTGGAGCTGGAGGAATCAGACACCCTGACTTCAGATTATACTGCAAAACTACAGTAATCAAGACAATATGGTACCGGCACAAAAACAGAAACATAGATCAATGGAACAAGATAGAAAGCCCAGAGATAAACCCACACACCTAAGGTCAACTAATCTATGACAAAGCAGGCAAGGATATACAATGGAGAAAAGACAGTCTCTTCAATAAGTGGTGCTGGGAAAACTGGACAGCTACATGTAAAAGAAAGAAATTAGAACACTCCTTAACACCATACACAAAAATAAACTCAAAATGGATTTGTGACCTAAATTTAAGACTGGACTCTACGAAACTCTTAGAAGTAAACATAGGAAGAACACTCTTTGACATAAATCACAGCAAGATCTTTTTTGATCCACCTCCTAGAGTAATGGAAACAAAAACAAAAATAAAGCAATGGGACCTAATGAAACTTCGAAGCTTTTGCACAGCAAAGGAAAACATAAACAAGATGAAAATACAACCTTCAGAATGGGAGAAAATATTTGCAAATGAATCACTGGACAAAGGGTTAATCTCCAAAATATGTAAACAGCTCATGCTGCTCAATGTTAAACAAACAAACAACCCAATCCAAAAATGGGCAAAAGGCCTAAATAGACATTTCTCCAAAGAAGGCATACAGATGGCCAAGAAGCACATGAAAAGCTGCTCAACATCACTAATTATTTGAGAAATGCAAATCAAAACCACAATGAGGTATCACCTCACACCAGTTAGAATGGGCATCGTCAGAAAATCTACAAACAATAATTGCTGGAGAGGGTGTGAAGAAAAGGGAACCCTCTTGCACTGTTGGTGGGAATATAAATTGATACAGCCACTATTGAGAACAGTATGGAGGTTCCTTAAAAAACTAAAAATAGAACTACCGTACAACCCAGCAATCCCTCTACTGGGCATATACCCAGAGAAAACCATAATTCAAAAAGACACATGCACCCCAATGTTCATTGCAGCACTATTTACACTAGCCAGGTCATGGAAGCAACCTCTATGCCCATCGACAGATGAATGGATAAAGAAGTTGTGGTACATATATATGATGAAATACTACTCAGCCATAAAAAGGAACGAAATTCAGTCATTTGTTGAGATGTGGATGGATCTAGAGACTGTCATACAGAGTGAAGTAAGTCAGAAAGAGAAAAGCAAATATCGTATATTAACGCATGTATGTGGAACCTAGAAAAATGGTACAGATGAACCGGTTTGCATGGCAGAAATTGAGACACAGATGTAGAGAACAAACGTATGGACACCAAGGGGGGAAAACGTGGGGTGGTGGGGATGGTGGTGTGCTGAATTGGGCGATTGGGATTGACATGTATACACTGATGTGTATAAAATTCATGACTAATAAGAACCTGCTGTATAAAAAATAAATAATATAAAATTCAAAAATGAAAAACAAAAAAAAAGTCATGCACCACAATGTTCATTGCAGCTCTAATTACAATAGCCAGGACATGGAAGCAACCTAAGTGTCCATCGACAGACGAACGGATAAAGAAGGTGTGGCACATATATACAATAGAATATTACTCAGCCATAAAAAGAAACGAAATTGAGTTATTTGTAGTGAGATGGATGGACCTAGAGTATGTCATACAGAGTGAAGTAAGTCAGAAAGAGAAAAACAAATACCATATGCTAACACATATATATGGAATCTAAAAAAAAAGTTATGAAAAACGTAGAGGCAGGACAGGAATAAAAGCGCAGATGTAGAGAATGGACTTGAGGACACGGGGGCGGGATGAGTAAGCTGGGATGAAGTGAGAGAGTGGCAATGACTTATATATACTACCAAATATAAAAGAGATAGCTAGTGCGAGACAGCTGCATAGCACAGGTAGATCAGCTCAGTGCTTTGTGACCACCTAGAGGGGTGGGATAGGGAAGGTGGGAGGGAAACACAAAAAGGAGGAGATATGGGGATATATGTATATGTATAGCTGATTCACTTTGTTATAAAGCAGAAAATAACACACCATTGTAAAGCAATTGTGCTCCAATAAAGATATTAAGTAAATAAATAAATAAATAAAGTCCCTGGAAATTATCTTAATGGCATACACCAAATTTGAAAAATAACATTTATTCTTGAAAATCTACCAAATCCCCCACAAGAACAAGGAGAGTCTGTAGCACTTCAACCATAACCTGATCTCTCCCTCATCCCCCCAGCTTATCTTGACAGAAGCTCAACTCTAGGGGAATGTGGCCCAAGGAGTGCTTCCTCTCCTCATAGCTCCTAATCAAGGAATGATATCTTACTGGAGGGGAAGTCTGTCAGCATTTCTCAATTGCTTCAACACTGAGTTATAGAGGCTAAAAATTCTCAGTGAGTTCCTTCCTCCAGCCAGCTCCAAATCATATGACAAAGGCTCTACCCAAGATACAGCACACCAATAATATGGGACTCAAAATGACCTCACCTCAGCTTTCTCATTTAGTGCAGACCCAACACCAAGAGAGGCAATATAAGAAGGCCAGAGGCTACCATCCCAGCCAAGTGCTTGGAACAGTGGCTCAGAGCTTTTGCCCAGGGAAAGAAGCAGTCCCTAAGAGCTGAGTTTATTTGAAGCCTAAGGACATTCTCATAACAATAGATTTTGGTAATAGGGAATTAAGAGGAGGCTGATAGCTCTCTGGGAGCCACAAGTTAAATCATAGGTCACCTACATTACCAGAGAGAACAAAATAGAGAGATAAGAAGAGTCCTCCTTGGGGTCAGAACAAACCTCAAGTCTGACCTCAAAAAACTTCTTCCTAAATATAATTGAATCAGACATCAGCAATTTATTCCGCAAGGCATTGTTGCAAAAAATAGAGCAATCAGACTGAAATTAGTGAAAACTAATAGCTGTAATATCAACAGAGGCAGACAACGTAGAAATCAGGGAAAGATATAGTCAAAAAGAATCCTGCTAAAACCTCTGTCATCCCAAGGTGACTGTGCGTGACCAAGGCTATACCCTCTGAGGAGTGACATAAGAGGCATCACACTGTTGAGGAAGAATATTTCACTAAAATAGTCTAGGCACATCACTAAACAAATAAACAAGCAAAAACAAAACAAAATAAAAATAAGCCCAAATAGAGAGGTGAGGGAATCAATATATAGAGGTGCTACAGTATATTGCTTAATATGACTGGTCTTCAACAAAAGTATGAGACATGCAAAGAAACAGAAAAGTGTGACCCATATAAGGAGGGAGGGGAAATAAGCAACAGAAGTGATTTGAGAGAGCCCCATTGTCAGAGTTAAAAACTTCAAAGCAGTCATTATAAATGTTAAAAGAATTAAGAAAACCATGCTTAAGGAAATAAAGTATGCCGTGATGACAATGCCTCACAAACGTAGAATATCAATAAATAGACAGAAGTTATTTTTAAAACAATCAAATAGAATTTCAAGATATTAAAAAAATACAGTAACTAAAATAAAAAATTCACCACAGGGATCAATAATAGGTCTGAACTACATTTTTAAAAAAGGATCAGTTAGCTGGAAAACAGATTGATAGAGATTATGCCATTTGAAGAACAGAGAGGAAAAAAATGAAGAAAAATGAACAGAGAAATATAGACATTAAGCACACCACCATATGCATAATGGGAGTACAAGAAGGAGAGAAGAGAAAGGAGCAGAAAAAAGTGTTACAGGAAACAGTGACTGAAAACTTCCCACATTTTATGAGATGCATTAATCTATTAATCAAATAAATTCAATAAATCCAAGTAGGATTAACAAAGAAATTCACACCCAGGCATATCATATTAAAAATATTGAAAGACGGACTAAAAGAACAATTTAAAGAAGCAAGAAAAAAACAACTCATCACATACAAGGGAACCCCATTAAGATTAATAGTTGACGTCTCTTCAGAAAAAAATGTAAGCCCGCAGGCATTAGGATGACATATTTTAAGTACTAAAGGAAAAACCTCTCAACCAAGAACATTATATTCAGAAAAATTATTTCAAAAATGAATGCAAAATAAAGGCATTCTCAGATAAACAAAAACTGAGACAACTTACTGCTAACAGACCTTCCTTAAAAAAAAAATACTAAGAGGAAGTTCTTCACGCTGAAAGTACGTGATCCCAGACAGTCATTCAAATTCACACAAAAAAAGAAAGATTATCAGTAATGGTAATTATGCAATTATAAAAAACAATATAAATGCATATTTCTTCCCCTTTCCCCTCTTAAGCTAATTTTAAAAGAAATTCTATAAAACCATATCTAGATGGATAGATGATAGATAGATAGATAGATAGATAGATAGATAGATAGATAGATAGATAATAAACAGATCATACATGTGTTCATATATACACGTATAGGTATATTTGTACTGTAGGCCCATACATGTAAAAAATATAATACACTTGACAATAAAAGCACAAAAGTGTGGGTGACAGCAAAGCTGTATTGGCATAAGGAAATAACACACGATGGTAACTTAAATCCACAAGAATACATGGTAAATAATATTAGTGTAGAGGAACAGTCACCAAGATGGAAGAGTTGGTGACCCCAGCCTCCATATCCTCACAAAGATCAACAATTAGACAGCTATCCATGAACAAAAACAGCTCTGAGAGAACTCTGGAGTCCACTTAAAAAGTTTCAGCAACACAGTGGAACAAAATAGTTGAGAATAACCACACAAACACGGAAGGAAGAACAGCTTCATTTTGCCTGCATCATCCCATCCCCCAAGCCAGCATTACTCAGTGCCAAGAGAGAACTCCCCAGCTAGAAAGATTTTGCCTCGCCCTCCCTGGCTAGAAAAGGAGGGTGGGTTGGGAGACCAACTTCCCCAGCCTTTTGGGGCACTGCATGAAAGACCTATTTTGGTTCCCCCCGCCCCCCCATTCAGAGACAAGCAAAGCTTAGAAATATAGCAATGGCTAGGAACAAGGAAGAAAAGCAGGGGCTACCAATACCAGTCATGCAGTGGGAATAACCAAATTTCCCAGTGACCTGCTTTTCAGAAGACCCAGCAGATTTCACTGCTGAGGAAACCAATGGCCAACACAGCCTCCACAGACCCCACGTAGATTTCACCATGTTTCATGCAAAAAGTATTTGTGTTGGCAAATGCCAGCTGCCTGTGTCCCTCCATGCTCCCTTGCTACATGCCCATGCCATAGCCCAGAAACTGCACCAGCAAAAATCCCAGGCCTCTTTAGCTGTGTGACTACAAAATGCCAGCCTAGCTCATGCAGTTAACCACCACCACAACGTGTGCACTCAGGGCTAGACCCTATAGCTATGCTTTTGCTCACCACTGGCCTGATGCCCATCACTGGCCTCCATTGCCATGGGCACACCCATTGCAAGATCCTGCAGCCATAAATGTGTATGCCAAAGCCAAGGCCCCTAGAGATGCTATGGGTGCAGATATGACTGTATCCTGTCACTGGCCTCACCTAAAGATAGCCCCTATAGATGTGCACCTGCACATCCCCAGCACAACCCACATCACTGGATTCCATTGCCATGCACAAGTCCCTGGGGAGACTGTGCAGGCACTAGTGTGAACACCAACAACCAGAGTCTCCATAGCTGCTCATGGACCCAGATCTGACCCTATCATTGGCCTGGACCACTGAGCTCAACTGGAGCTAGCTTCTCCAACTGTGTACCTACATGTCAGCTGCCTGACCCATGTCACCAGTCTCCACTGCCATTCACATGCCTGTGGGGAGACTATGAAATCACAGGAAGGCATGTCCGAGCCAGGACTTCCATGGGTACTTATAGGCTCAGATCCAGCCCTGTCTCCTGTCACTGGCCTACATCACTGGGCTCACCAACAGCTAGCCCCTCCAGCCTTACACTTGCATGACCCCAGCCTGACACCCAATACCAGCCTCCACTGCCATGTGCCTGTAGTGAGAACCAGCATCCACAGTATTACGTGCTGACAGCCAGGTCCCCCGTTACTGCCAGTGTGCCTACAGTTGGCACTGGCCCTTGCTGACGCCCTAACCCCCTAACCACTATGTGTATTGTTGCAACTAGTGCCTGCCACTACACAGGCACCTGCATCTGTCCCCTGCAGCTGAGTATGTGCACACCACCAATTCCAGCCACCACCACTGCCTGCCCTGTTCCCTAGATGCTGGACCTGAAGGTGCCACTGAGGAACCCAACAGCCTGTGCAGACACTGTGGACCCCGCAGCACTTGGCATGTACCACATGATTGTTGGTGCTGTGGACCCCAGTAGCCTGAGCTGAAGAGATATCACACACATCCAGACCTGATGCCACCACACACCCCTGCATTTGGTGATCTGCACCACTAGAGCCAGGGTCACGGCACATTCCAGCATACCTCCCCCCCCACACACATATAGGTAAAAGTCTTTTCTTACCAAAGTCAGTCCATGAAGTCCATAGAAGCGACTGCTTCTTCAAATGCACAGACACCTACAAAACACTACAGGGACCATGAAACTCAGAGAAATATGACTCCACCAAAGGAAACAATAAACTTCTAGTAACTGACCCCAAAGAAATGGAGATATAGGTATTTCCCAAGAAAGAATTCAAAATAATTATTCTAAACATGCTCAGACGCCTACAAGAGAACACAAATGAACAATTTAATGACATCAGGAAGAACAATACAAGAACAAATTGAGAAGTTCAACAAACAGATACAAATCATAAAAAAAGAACAAAACAAATTTTGTAGCTAAAGAATACAGTGACTGAAGTGAAGAATTCAATAGAGAGTTTCAACAGCAGACTGGACCAAGCAGAAGAAAGAATCAGTGATCTTGAAGACAAATCATTTGAAATTGTCAGAGGATCAAAAAAAAATGAAATGAAATGAAGGAAAGCCTTCAGAACTAATGGGATACCACTAAGAGAAATAATCTACACATCACTGTAGTCCCAGAAGGAAAAGAAAAGTAGGAAAGAATAGAAAGCTTATTTAAGGAAATAATGTCAGAGAATTTTGCTGACCTGGGGAGAGATTTGGACGTCCACATTCATGAAGCTAAGAGTCACCCCAAAATTTCAATCTAAAATTATCTCCAAGACACATTAAAATAAAACTGTCTCAAAGACAAAGGGAGAATTTTAAATCAGCAAAAAACATATTTTCTTTCAGAAAAGTGGAAACAGTGGACTTCTAATCAGAAACCTGGCAGGGCAGGAGAGAATGGGTTGATATATTCAAAGTGATGGTGGAGGACTTCCCTGGTGGTACAGTGGTTAAAATCCACCTGCCAATGCAGGGGACATGGGTTTGAGCTCTGGTCTAGGAAGATCCCACATGCCACAGAGCAACTAAGCCCATGTGCCACAACTACTGAGCCTGCGCTCTAGAGCCTGCAAGCTGCAACTACTGAGCCCTCATGCTGCAACTACTGAAGCCTGCATGCCTAGAGCCTGTGCTCTGCAACAAGAGAAGCCACCATAATGAGAAGCCCCTGCACCACAATAAAGAGTACCCCCCACTCGCCGCAACTAGAGAAAGCCTGCGCACAGCAACGAAGACCCAGTGCAGCCAAAAATTAATTAATTAATTAATTAATTAAAAATTTAAAAAGTGACAGGAAATACTACCAACTAAGAATACTTTACCCAGAAAAGTTGTCCATCAGAAGTAAAAGCAAGGGCTTCCCTGGTGGCGCAGTGGTTGAGAGTCCGCCTGCCGATGCAGGGGACATGGGTTTGTGCCCCGGTACGGGAAGATCCCACATGCTGCGGAGCAGCTAGGCCCGTGAGCCATGGCCACTGAGCCTGTGTGTCCGGAGCCTGTGCTCCACAACGGGAGAGGCCACAACAGTGAGAGGCCCGCGTATTGAAAAAAAAAAAAGAAAAAAGAAGTAAAAGTAAGATAGGGACCTCCCTGGTGGTCCAGTGGGTAAGACTCCATGCTCCTAATGCAGGGGGTCTGGGTTTTATCCCTGGTCAGGGAACTAGATCCGACATGCATGTCCCAACTAAGAGCTTACATGCTGCAAATAAAGATCTCACATGCCGCAACAAAGATTCCACATGCCACAACATAGGCCCAGCACAGCCTAAATAAATAAATAAATAAATAAATATTAAAAAAATAAATAAAGCGTAAAAGCAAGACAAAGACTTTGCAAAACAAACAAACAAAAGCTGAGGGAGTTTCTTCCCACTTGACCTGCCTTAAAAGAAATGCTGAAAGGTGTTCTTCAAGATGAAATGAAAGGACACTAACTAGTGACATGAAAATACACAATGCACTGGTAAAGTTAAATATGTAGTCAGATTCAGAATACTCTAATATTGTAATATGGTGGAGTGTTAAACACTTAACTCTAATATAAACTTTAAAGAATAAAAATATTTTTAAAAGGCTATAGCTACAATAATTAGTTAAGGGAAACAATATAAAAAAGATGAAAATTGCGACACAAAAACATAAAATAGGGAGGAGGGAGGTAGAAGATAGAAATTTTGTATACAATCAATTTTAAGTGATTATCAGCTTAAAATATACTGTTATATATCCATAAGATGTTTCAAGTAAGCATCAGGGTAACCACATACACACACACACACACACACACACACACACACACACACACATATGTATACAACCCTATAGTAGATACACATAAGATAAAGAGAAGGGAATCAAAGTATATCATGACACAAACCACCATTTCACAGAGGACAGACAACAAGAGGAAAAGAGAAAACAACAACAAAAAAAACCCAGAAAATAATTAAGAGATGGCAATAGTGTTTATCTAACACTAAATTACTTTAAATGTAAATAGAATAAATTCTCCAATCAAGAGGCGAGAGTGGATGAATGGATTTTTTTAAAAAAAAGATCCAACTATACTGTGCCTACAAGAGACTCACTTCAGCTTCAAAGATACACATAAGCTCAAAGTTAAGAAATGGAAAAAGATATTCACGCAAATGGAAACTGAAACAGAGCAGTGGTAAGCTGTACTTACAAGGACAAAATAGACTTTAAGTCAGAAACTGTAAGAAGAGACAAAGAAGGTCATTATATAATGATAAAGGGGTAAATTCATCAACAGGATATATCAATCATAAAAATATATGCACCCAACTTTAAAGCACCTGAATATGTTAATCAAATACTAACTAATGAGAAGGGAGTAATAAACAACAATGCTATAATAGCAAGAGACTTCAATACCACGCTTTCAGCAATAGATAGATCATCCAGACAGAAAATAAGGAAACACTGTATCTGAACTATACTTTAGACCAAGTAGACCTAATTGATAAATACAGAATATTCAAACCAACAGCAGAAGAATACACATTCTTCTCAAGCACACATGGAATAGTCTCCAGGATAATATATGTAGGTCACAAAACAAGTTTCAGCGATTTTTTTAAAAAAATCTGTAATTATATCAAGTAGCTTTTCTAAGCACAATGGTAAGAAACTAGAAATCAATTACAGGAGGAAACAAAATTTTTACAAATATGTGTGGAAACTGAATGACACACTCCTTATAAAAAAGGATTAAAGATGAAATCAAAGGAAAATTTAAAAATAGCCTAAAACAAATGAAAATGGAACACAACATACCAAAACTTATGGAATGCAGCAAAAGTTGTGCTAAGAGTGAAATCTATAGTGATAAATGTCGACACTAAAAAAAAGGAAAGATCCTCACACACCTATGGTCAGCTAATCTATGACAAAGGATTCAAGAATATGCAATGGAAAAAACACAGTCTCTTCAACAAGTGGTGCTGGGAAAACTGGACAGCTACATGTAAAAGAATGAAATTACAACACTGCCTAACACCATACAGAAAAATAAACTCAAAATGGATTAAAGGTACTTCCCTGGTGGCACAGTGGTTAAGACTCCACACTCCCAATGCAGGGGACCTGGGTTGGATCCACGGTCAGGGAACTAGATCCCACATGCATGCCACAACTAAGAGTTTGCATTCCACAACTAAGGGGCATGCATGCTTCAACTAAGGAGCCTGTGAGCCACAACTGAGAATCAGTGCAACTAACTAACTAAATCAATAATAATAAATGGATTAAAGACCTAAACATAAGGCAGGACAGTATAAAACTCTTAGAGGAAAACTTAGGCAGAGCACTCTTTGACGTAAATCACAGCAAGATCTTTTTTAATTTTTTTTTTTGTGTGTGTGGTACACAGGTCTCTCACCGCTGTGGCCTCTCCTGCTGCAGAGCACAGGCTCTGGACGCACAGGCCCAGTGGCCATGGCTCACGGACCCAGCTGCTCCACAGCATGCAGGATCCCCCCAGACCAGGGCATGAACCCATGTCCCCTGCATCGGCAGGCGGGCTCTCAACCACTGAGCCACCAGGGAAACCCCAGCAAGATCTTTTTTTACCCACCTCTTAGAGTAATGAAAATAAAAACAAAAATAAACGAATGGGACTTAGTTAAACTTCAAAGCTTTTGCACAGCAAAGGAAACCATAAACAAAACAAAAAGCCAAACCTCAGAATGGCAAAAATATTTGCAAATGATGAGCAATAAGGGGTTAATATCCAAAGTGTATAAATAGCTCATACAAGTCAACATTTAAAAAATCAAACAACTTGATTAAAAAATGGGCAGAAGAACTGAATAGACGTTTCTCAAAAGAAGAAATACAGATGGCCAACAGGCACATGAAAAGATGCCCAACATTAGTAATTATTAGAGAAATGCAAATCAAAACTACAATAAGGTATCACCTCACACCAGTCTGAATGGCCATCATCAAAATATCTACAAACAATAAATGCTGGAGAGGGTATGGAGAAAAGGGAACCCTCCTACACTGTTGGTGGGAATGTAAATGGGTACAGTCACTATGGAGAACAGTATGGAGGTTCCTTAAAAAACTAAAAATAAAGCTACCATATGATCCACCAATCCCACTCCTGAGCATATATCCAGAGAAATCCATAATTCGAAAATATATATGCATGCCAATGTTCATTGCAACGTTATTTACAATAGCCAAGACATGGAAGCAACCTAAATGTCCATCAACAGAGGAATGGATAAAGAAGATGCGGTACATATATACAATGGAATATTACTCAGGCTTAAAAAAGAACAAAATAATGCTATTTGAGGCAACATGGATGGACCTAGAGATTGCCATACTGAGTGAAGTAAGTCAGACCAAGAAAGACAAATATCATATAATATCACTTATATGTGGAATTTGAAAAAGGGTACAAATGAACTTATCTACAAAACAGAAATAGAGTTACAGATGTAGAAAACAAACTTATGGTTACCAGGGGGGAAGGGGGGGAAGAGATAAATTGGAAGATTTGGATTGACATATACACACTACTATATATAAAATAGGTAACTAATAAGGACCTACTTATAGCACAAGGAACTCTACTCAATGCTCTGTAATGGCCTATATGGGAAAAGAATCTTTAAAAAGAGTGGATATATGTATAACTGACTCACTTTATACACCTGAACTAACACAACATTGTAAATCAAATATAATCCGATAAAAATTTTGAAAAAAGAGAAAATGGTGCTACAAAATAAAATAAAATAAAATAAAATGGGCAAAGGAGTTGAACAGATATTTCTCCAAAGAAAATATACAAATTACCAAAAGGCACAAGAAAAGACACTCAATATAATTAGTCATTAGAGAAATACACTCAAAACCACAATGAGATAGCACTTCATACTCACTAGGCAGGCTGTAATCTAAGAAACAGGAAATAGCAAATGTTGGGGAGGATGTGGAGGGGAAAACATTCTGTCAGTTCCTCAAATACTTAAAACATAGAATTACCATATGACACAGCAATTCCACTCCTTGTTATTGAATATATACCAAAAGAATTGAAAACATGTATTTAAACAACTACTTGCACATAAATTTTTTTTAACTTTTTATTTTATATTGGAGCATAGTTGATTAACAATGTTGTGATAGTTTCAGGTGTACAGCAAAGTGGTTCAATTATAAATATACATGTATCTATTCTTTTTCAAATTCTTTTCCCGTTTAGGTTGTTACATATAATTGAGGACTATTCCTTGTGCTATATGGTAGGTTCTTGTTGGTTATCCATTTTAAATATACAAGTGTGTACATGTCAATCCCAAACTCCCTAACTATCCCTTCCCACCACCCTTCAACCCTGGTATTCATAAGTTCATTCTCTAAGTCTGTGAGTCTGTTTCTGTTTGGTAAATATGTTTCATTTGTATCATTTCTTTTTAGATTCCCTGTATAAGCGATATCATATGATATTTCTCTTTCTCTGTCTGACTTACTTCATTCAGTATGACAATCTCTTGGTCCATGCATGTTGTTAAAAATAGCATTATTTCATCCTTTTTAATGGCAGAGTAATATTTCCTTTTATATATGTACCTATTCTTCTTCATCCATCCCTCTGTCGATGGACATTTAGGTTGCTTCCATGTCTTGGCTATTATAAACAGTGCTCCAATGAACACTGGGGTGCTTGTATCTCTATGGACCATGTTTTTCTCCATATATGTGCCCAGGAGTAGGAATGCAGGATCATATGGTAACTCTGTTTTTAGATTTTTATGGAACCTCCATACTGTTCTGCATAGGGGCTGTATCAATTTACATTCCCACCAACAGTGTAGGAGGGTTCCTTTCTCTCCACATCTTCTCCAACATTTACTGTTTGTGGATTATTTGATGATAGCCATTTTGACTACTGTGAGGTTATAGCTCATTGCAGTTTTGCATTTCTCTAATAATTAGAGATGTTGAACACCTTTTCATTTGCCTCTTGGCCATCTATATATCTTCTTTAGAGAAGTGTTTATTTAGGACTTCTGCCCATTTTTTGATTGAGTGGTGTGTTTGGATGATATTAAGCCACATGAGCTGTTTGTAAATTTTGGAGACTAATCCTTTGTCAGTCACATCATTTGCAAATATTTTCTCCCAATCTGTGGGTATTCTTTTCATTTTGTTTATGGTTTCCTTTGCTGTGCAAAAGCTTTGGAGTTTAATTAAATCCAATTTGTTTATTTTTGTTTTTATTTCCATTACTTTGGGAGACGGATCAAGAAGATATTGCTGCAATTTATGTCAGACAGTGTTCTGCCTAGGTTTTCCTCTAAGAGTTTTATAGTCTCTCATATAGGTCTTTAATCCATTTTGAGTTCATTTTTGTGAATGGTGTTAAAGAATATTCTAATTTCATTTTTTTACATGTAGCTGTCCAGTTTTCCCAGTGTCATTTATTGAAGATATTGTATTTCCCTCATTATTTAGTCTTGCCTCCTTTGTCATATATTAATTGACCATAGGTGTGTGGGTTTATTTCTGGGCTTTCTATCCTGCTCCATTGATCTACATTTCTGTCCTTTCTCCTGCACCATACTGTTTTGATGACAGTAGCTTTGTAGTATAGTCTGAAGTCAGGGAGCATGATTCCTACAGCTTCGTTTTATTTCTCAAGTGTGCTTTGGCTACTTGGGGTCTTTTGTATCTCCACACAAATTTTAAGATTTTTTGTCCTAGTTCTATGAAAAATGCCATTGGTAATTTGATAGGGATTGCATTGAATCTGTAGATTGCTTTGGGTAGTATAGTATTTTGACAATATTGATTCGTCCAATCCAAGAACGTGGTATATCTTTCCATCTATTTGTGTCTTCTTTGATTTCTTTCATCAGCGTCTTATTGTTTTCAGATTACAGGTGTTTTGTCTCCTTAGATAGGCTTATTTCTGGGTGTTTTACTCTTTTTGATGCAGTGGTAAATGGGATTGTTTGTTGGATTTCTCTTTTTGATCTTATGTTGTTAGTGTATAGAAATGCAACAAGTTTCTGTGCTTTAATTTTGTAACCTGCGACTTTACCAAATTCATTGATGAACTCTAGTAGTTTTCTGGCACTGTCTTTAGGATCTTCTATGTACAGTATCATGTCATCTGCAAACAGTGACAGTTAAATTTCTTCTTTTCCAATTTGGATTCCTTTTATTTCTTTTTCTTCTTGATTGCTGTACCCAGGACTTCCAAAACTATGTTGAATAAAAGTGGCAAGAGTGGACACCCTTGTCTTGTTCCTGATCTTAGAGGAATTGCTTTCAGTTTTCATCATTGAGTATGATGTTAGCTGTAGGTTTCTCATATATGGCCTTTATTATGTTGAGGTATGTTCCCTCTGTGTCTAATTTCTAGAGAGTTTTTATCATAAATGGGTGCTGAATTTTCTCATAAGCTTTTTCTGCATCTATTGAGATGATCATATGGTTTTTATTCTTCAATTTGTTGATGTGGTGTGTCACAATGTTTGATTTGCAGATATTGAAAAATCCTTGCATCCCTGGATAAATCCCACTAGATCATGGTGTATGATCCTTTTAATGTATTGCTACATTAATTCTTCTCCTGAGTTCTTTGAGTGTTTTTATGATCATTACCTTGAACTCTTTGTTCAGTAGATTGCTTATCTCTACTTCACTTGGTTCTTCTTCTGGGGTTTTATCTTGTTCCTTTGTTTGGAACATATTCCTCTATGGCCTCATTTAGCTTAATTCTCTGTTTTTATTTATATGTATTTGGGAGGTTTGTTATGTTCCTGATCTGGAGAAGTTGCCATATGTAGGAGACGTCCTATGGGGTCCAGCAGTACACACCCCTCTGGTCACCAGAGATATATGCTCTCTCTGTGTGGGCTGCCCTCTATGTGAATTGTGTGGGCCTTTCTGTTTTTGCATGCTGATATGCATGGCTGGCCCCATTCCAGTCCAACTGGTTACCTAATGTGGAGGCTGCTGGCCACTGGTGGGCAGGACCATGTCCTGGCATGGCTGGCTGTATGACCCAGGGAGTCCTGGTGCTGGTGTTGGCCTACTGGTAGGCTTAGCTGTGTCACCAAATGACTGGCTGCAGAGCCCCGGGGTTCCTGGGGCTAGCGCTGGCCCACTGGTCTGCAGAGCCAGGTCCTGAGGTAGTTGGCTGTGGGGCTAAGGATCCCAGAGCTAGTGTTGGCCTGCTGGTGGGTGGGGCTGGTTCCTTATATGGTTGGCTGTGGAGTCTGGGATGTCCCAGAGCTGGTGGCAGCCCACTGATGGATGGGGTCAGGGCCCAGATAGTGTTGGGGCTGTTGCTGGGCTGCTGGTGGGTGGGCTGGGTCCTGACACTGCTGGCTGTGGGGAGGCAGTGGTCCCTGGGCTGGTGTCCACCTGCTGGTGAACAGGATTGGGGTCCATAGGGTCCCGGATGCTGATACCAACCCACTCGTGGGTAAGGCCATGTCCTGGAGCTAGTGCCAGCCCATCCATGGGTGGAGCCAGGTCCTGGGTTCTCTGGCTGCAGGGCCCAGGGATCCTGGAGCTGGTGGCAGCCTGCTGGTTGGCAGGGCCATGTTCCAATGGCTGGCTACTAGTCCCAGGTGTTCCAAGGCTAGTGCCAGCCCACTGGTGTGTGGTGCTGGTTGCTGGGCCCTCTGGTGGGCAGGGCTGAGCCCTGGAGTGGCAGGGTTTAAGGGGGTCCTATGGCAGCTGGCCTGCTGGTGAGTGGGGCTGTGTCCTTGCCTGACTAGCTGCTTGGTCTAGGGTATCCCAGGATTGGTTCTGACTATCCAGTGGGCAGGGACGGCTCTCACCACTGATAAGCTAGAGGGAGTATTCCAAAATGGTTCTTGCCAACACCAGTGTCCTCATGGTAGGATGAGCTCCCCAAAATGGCTTCTTCCAGCATCTATTCTTCCAGTGTGAGTCCCAGTTGCCTCCAGCCTCTCTGGGAGGTTCTCCAAGATCAACAAGTGGGTCTGTCCCAGGCTATATTCAAATTACTGCTTCTGACCTGGATCTTGGAGAGTGTGAGATTTTATGTGTGCCCTTTAAGAGTGGAGTCTCTATTTCCTACAGCCCTCTGGTTCTCCCAAAAGTAAGCCCCACTGGCTTTCAAAGTCAAATGTTCTGGGGGCTTGTCTTCCTGGTGCAGGACCCCTGGGCTGGGGAGCCTAATGTGGGGTTCAGACGACTCTTTCCTTGGGGAGAACCTCTGCAATTGTAATTACCCTCCCATTTGTGGGTCACCTACTCGGGGCGAGTATAAGTATTGACTCTATTGCATCTCTGCCCTTCCCACCTGTCTCCCTGTGGTTCCTTCTTTATATCTTTAGTTGTGGAAGATGTTTTCTTCTAGTCTTCACATTGTTCTCATCAAAAGTTTGTCTCTGAATAGTTGTAACTTTGGTGTGCCCATGGGAGGAAGTGAGCTCAGGGTCTTTCTACTCCACCATTTTGGCCACTCATTCCCAGAAAATATGTCTCTTGGTATTTACCCAAATGAGTTTAAAACTTATGTTTATGAAGAAAACATGCACTCAAATATTTATGGCAGCTTTATTCATAATTACCAAAACTTGGAAGCAATCAAGATGTCCTTCAGTAGGTGAATGGATAAAGTCTGGTACATCCATAGACTTGATTGCTATTCATCAATAAAAAGAAATGAGCTCTCAAGCCACAGAAACACAGAAAGAAACCTTAAATGCATACTACTAAGGGAAAGAAGCCAAACTGAAAAGGCTATATACCATATGGTGCCAAGTATATGACATTCTGGAACAGGCAAAACTAGAGGGAGACAGTAAAAAAGATCAGTAGTTGCAAGGAGTTGGCAGGGTGGGGGAAGAAGTAGGGATGAATACGTGGAGCACATGGGATATGGGAGGCAGTGAAACTATTTTGAATGATACTGTTATGGTTAAAATATATAACACAAAGAGTGAACCCTAATATAGTCTAAGGAATTTAGCTAATAATAATGTATCAATATTGGCTCATTGGTCTTCCCTGGTGGCTCAGTGGTTGAGAGTCCACCTGCCAAGGCAGCGGACATGGGTTCGTGCCCCGGTCTGGGAAGATCCCACATGCCATGGAGCGGCTGGGCCTGTGAGCCATGGCCACTGATCCTGCACGTCCAGAGCCTGTGCTCCGCAACGGGAGAGGCCACAACAGTGAGAGGCCCACGTACTGGAAAAAAAAAAATTGGCTCATCAACTCCCTCTTGTGAGAGCACCAGAATCACAACTAACTGCTGAACAATCATCAACAGGAAGACACTGGAACTCTCCAAAAAGATACCCACATCCGAAGATAAAGGAGAAGCCACAACGAGACAGTAAGAGGGGCGTATTCACAATAAAATCAAATCCCATAACTGCTGGGAGGGTGACTCACAAACTGGAGAATACTTATACCACAGAAGGCCACCCACTGGAGTGAAGGTTCTGAGCCCCACGTCAGGCTTCCCAACCTGCGGGTCCAGCAATAGGAGGAGGAACTCCTAGAGAATCAGACTCTGAAGGTTGGCGGGATTTGACTGAAGGACTTTGACAGGACTGGGGGAAACAGAGACGCCACTCTTGGAGGGCACACACAAAGTAGTATGCACATCAGAACACAGGGGAAGGAGCAGTGACCCCATAGGAGACTGAACCAGACCAACCTGCTAGTGTTGGAGGGTCTCCTGAAGAGGTGGGGGGGGTGGCTGTGGCTCATGGTGAGGACAAGGACAATGGCAGCAGAAGATCTGGGAAGTACTCCTTGGCATGAGCCCTCCCAGAGTAGGCCATTAGCTTCAACAAAGAGCCCAGGTAGGCTCCAGTCTTGGGTCACCTCAGACCAAACAGCCAACAAGGAGGGAACCCAGCCCCACCCATCAGCTGACAAGTGGATTAAAGTTTTACTGAGCTCGGCCCACCAAAACAACAGACAGCTATACCCACCACCAATCCCTCCCATCAGGAAATGTGCACAAGCCTCTTAGATAGCCTCATGCACAAGAGAGCAGACAGCAGAATCAAGAAGAACTACAATTCTGCAGCCTGTGGAACAAAAACCACATTCACAGAAAGATAGAGAAGATGAAAAGGCAGAGGACTATGTACCAGATGAAGGTACAATATAAAACCTCAGAAAAACACCTAAATGAAGTGGAGAAAGAAACCTTCCAGAAAAAGAATTCAGAATAATGATACTGAAGATGATCCAGGACCTCGGAAAAAGAATGGAAGCAAAGAGTGAGAAGATGCAATGTTTAACAAAGACCTAGAAGAATTAAAGAACAAACAAACAGAGATGAACAATAACTGAAATGAAAATTACACTAGAAGGAATCAATAGCAGAATAACTGAGGCAGAAGAACGGATAAATGACCTGGAAGACAGAATTGTGGAATTAACTGCTGTGGAACAGAATAAAGAAAAAAGAATGAAAAGAAATGAAGACAGCCTAAGAGACCTCTGGAAAAACATTAAATGCAACAACATTCGTGTTACAGGGGTCCCAGAGGGAGAAGAGAGAGAGAAAGGACCCAAGAAAATATTTGAAGAGATTATAGTTGAAAACTTCCCTAACATGAGAAAGCAAATAGCCACCCAAGTCCAGGAAGCACAGAGAATCCTATACAGGATAAACCCAAGGAGAAACATGCCGAGACACATAGTAATCAAACTGACAAAAATTAAAGACAAAGAAAAATTATTGAAAGCAGCAAGGGAAAAATGACAAATAACATACAAGGGAACTCCGATAAGGTTCACAGATGATTTCTCAGCAGAAACTCTACAAGCAAGAAGGGAGTTGCATGACATATTTAAAGTAATGAAAGTGAAGAGCCTACAACCAAGAAATCTGGAAACAATAAACGCTGGAGATGGTGTGGAGAAAATGGAACCCTCTTGCTCTGTTGGTGGGAGTGTAAATTGATACAGCCACTATGGAGAACAGTATGGAGGTTCCTGAAAAAACTAAAAATAGAACTACCATACGACCCAGCAATACCACTACTGGGCATATACCCAGAGAAAACCATAATTCAAAAAGACACATGCACCCCAACGTTCATTGCAACACTATTTACAATAGCCTGGACATGGAAGCAACCTAAATGCCCATCAACAGATGAATGGATAAAGAAGATGTGGTACATATATACAATGGAATATTACTCAGCCATAAATAGGAATGAAATTGGGTCATTTGTAGAGACATGGATGGATCTAGAGACTGTCATACAGAGTGAAGTAAGTCAGAAAGAGAAAACAAATATCGTATGTTAACGCATATATATCAAACCTAGAAAAATGGTACAGATGAACCGGTTTGCAGGGCAGAAATTGAGACACAGATGTAGAGAACAAATGTATAGACACCAAGGGGGGAAAGTGGCAGTGGGGGCAGTGGTGGTGTGTTGAATTGGGAGATTGGGATTGACATATATACACTGTGTATATGTGTAAAATGGATAACTAATAAGAACCTGATGTATAAAAAAATAAATACAATTAAATTTAAAAATTGGCTCATCAGTTCTAAGAATATACCACACCAATGCAAGATGTGAATAATAGGGGAAACTGGGGGGAGGAGGGCAGGAGTGAGGACTAAAGGTATATGAGAACTCTCTACACTTTCCACTCAATTTTCTGTAAACCTCGAACTGCTCTTTTAAAACATCTATTAATTTTTAAATAAATATATAAATAAGTAGCAATATAAGCACATTATATAAATATCTGGACATAATATATAGGGAAGAATTTAGAACTGGAATTGTTGACTTTGGAGGGAAAGATGGGCATTGTGGAATCATAGGATGGAAGGTGGGTTTTTTTATTATGAGGCTTTAATACTATAATAATTACTTAATATAGAGTAATACTTTTATACATAATTGATATTTTAAAGGACAAATGTAAAATCACAGAATAGCCATCACTTATCATTTCCTACTAAATTCCACTGCAGTTTATTTAAATAGTCAACTTGGATTAAACACTCTGTGCTAACATCTACACAGTTACAATTAATGGTGCTTATTCCCACAATATAGAGAGTATATAGAATTTCTCAGAAACCATCCAATGCAGCAAAGAAACATGGAAGGAATGGGGGGATTTGGTTGCCACTAACTGCAGTCCTCCTCTAATATTAGTACATCTTCAGTCCTGAATGGTCAGGGACTTCATAAAACAGTTTGGGAAATGCATGGACTCCCAACGAAGCTCACATGTAAGAAAACCACAAACAAATCTCACTTATAAATATTGGTAAAAAATAAATAAAATATTAACAAATAAAGTCCAGTAGTAAACTGAAAGACTGAAAAACATGGGGTCCATTCTAAGAGTGCAAGAATTATTCAATATTAGGAAGTATATACAATCCACTATATAAATAGGCCAAGTGAGAAAACTCATATGGTCAACTCAATAGATTCCCAAAAGATGAACTTAACAAAATCAAACATGTATTCCTGATTTAGTTATCTAGGAATGGATATTTCATTGACAATTTTTATAATACATATTTCTAACCAGAAATCGATGTTATACTGAATAATTAAATGTACAAATTTCCATTAAAGTTAGGAAAAGTGTGCATAGCCCCAGTACCACCACTATAATTGTTCCCTAGAGCACTACATAACATACTTAGACAAGAGAATTAAATGAGGCATAAACCTTGGATAACTAGGAGCAAAACAGTCTCTATTTGTTAAAGACATAGTTGTATAGCTTGAAAACCTGAGAGAATCTATGGAAAACCCACTAGAAAAAATAATAAGATGTAATGAAGTACTTGTAATGGCTTTCCCACAAGATCCAGTTCAAAAAGATAAGAGAGGGACTTCCCTGATGGTGCAGTAGTTAAGAATCCACCTGCAGGGGACACAGGTTTGAGCCCTGGTCTGGGAAGATCCCACATGCCGTAGAGCAAATAAGCCCATGTGCCACAACTACTGAGCCTGTGCACCAGAGCCTGTGAGCCACAACTACTGAAGCCTGCATGCCACAGCTACTGAAGCCCAAGTGCCTAGAGCCCATGCTCTGCAACAAGAGGAGCCAATAAAATGAGAAGCCCATGAACCACAATGAAGAGTAGCCCCTGCTCGCTGCAACTAGAAAAAGGCCATGCACAGCAACAAAGACCCAATGCAGCCAAGATAATTAATAAATAAATAAATAAATAAATAAATTTTATAAATAAAATGAAACACCAGCTGTCAAGACAAGAACACTCTTTAAAAAAAATGGTAAGAGAAAAAGTCCCCTTCACAATAGGAACCAAAAATAAGAATAAACCTGAGAGAACATAAAGAAAACTTTAAAATTCTCCTAAGCAATAAAAAGACTTGAATAAATAGAAAGCCATACCTTGTTCTGCAATAGGAAGACTCAGTATCATAAAGACAACCTTTTTCTCTAAATTAACCTATAAGTTCAATAAATCTCTGTCAAAATATCAATAGGTTATTTTGAAATATTTCTCTTGATGAAATGATGTTTAGGTTTATCTGTAAGAATAAATATGTGAGAATAGGCAGAAATTTTCTCAAAAAAGATAACAGAGAGGCCTTGCCCCACAGATATGAAAATATATTATGAAGTTACATTAATGAAAATGGAATGGCAGTGGAGCAAGCATAGACATTCAGATGAAAGGAACAGAACAGAAAGCACATATGAAAACTTCATATATGATAAAGGTGACATTTCAAATCAATGGGTCAAAAATTATTATTCAATAGATGGTACTAAGACAGCTCACTTACCATTTGAAAGGAAAATCCTACTCCAAAACAATTTCAAGACAGATCAAAGATTTAACTATAAAGCTGAAACCACGAAAGTACTAACAGAAAGCACATATAAATCATTTTTATGTATAATCTTTGAGTGGAGAAGGTTTCTGTAAAGAATAGAATGAACTACAGAGGCCATTAAAAATGATTGATAAACTAGACCATATAAGTTTAAACAAAATTTCTCTGTGCATATACCACAGGCAAAGTCAAAATACAACAAATGGGTGTTGGGAACATTTCTACAAATACACACATAATATTTATTTCAATATTACTTCTTATAATAAAAAATTTAGGATAAAATAATAGCTATTAAGAGGGGCCTGGTTAGGCTTAGCTCAAGATGGTGGAGTAGAATGGTGTGAGCTCACCTGCTTCTTACAAAAACACCAAAAATCACAACTAGCTGCTGAACAAACATAGACCAAAAAACGCTGGAACCTACCATAAAAGATACCCTACATCCAAAGACAAAGAAGAAGCCACAAGATGGTAGGAGGGGCACAATCACAATAAAATCAAATTCCATACCCACCAGGTGGGTGACCCACAAACTGGAAAACAACTATACCACATAAGTTATCCCATAGTAATGAGAGTTCTGAGCCCTGCAACAGGCTTCCCAGCCTGGGGGTGTGGCAATGGGAATAGGAGTCCCCAGAAAATCAGGCTCTCAAGGCCAGCAGAGTTTAATCACAGGACTTCCACAGGACTGGGAGAAACAGAAACTCCACTCTTGGAGGGTGCACACAAAGTCTCATGCACATGAGGACCCAGGGGAAAAAAGCAGTGACCCCATAAGAGACTGGGCCAGAGCTACCTGCTAGTACTGGAGGGTGTCCTGTAGAGGCAGTGGGCAGCTGTGGCTCACTGAGGGACAAAGACACTGGCAGCAGCAGTTCTGGGAAGTACTCATTGGCATAAGCCCTCCCACAGGCTGCCATTAGCCCAGCCAAACAGCTTGTAGGCTCCAATGCTGGGTCGCCTCAGGCCAAACAACCAACAGGCAGGAACACAGCCCCAGCCATCAGCAGACAAGTGGCTTAAAGTCTCTCTGAGCATAGCCCTGCCCACCAGAGGGACAAGACCCAGCTCCAGCTACCACTAGGCAGGAATAAGCCCCTACCATCAGGAAGCTTGCACAAATCTCTTAGACATCCTCATCTATCAGAGGGCAGACACCAGAAGCAAGAAGAACTACAGTCCTGCAGCCTGCAGAATGGAAACTGAAATCACAGAAAGTTAGTCAAAATGAGACAGCAGAGGAAATATGTCCCAGATGAAGGAACAAGATGAAACCCCAGAAGAACAACGAAGTGAAGTGGAGATAGCCAACCTACCAGAAAAAGAATTCAGAATAATGATAATGAAGTTGATGCAGGATCTTGGAAAAAGAATGGAGGCAAGGATCGAGAAGATTCAAGAAATGTTTAAAAAAGACCTAGAAGAACTAGGGAACATACAAACAGAAATGAAAAATAGAATAACTGAAATGAAAAATACACTGGAAGGAATCAATAGCAGAATAACTAAGGCAGAAGAACAAATAAGTGACCTAGAAGACAGAATGGTGGAAATCACTGCTGCAGAACAGAATAAACAAAAAAGAATGAAAAGAATTGAGGACAGTCTCAGAGACCTCTGGGACAACATTAAACACACCACCATTCACATTATAGGGTCCCAGAAGGAGAAGAGAAAAAGGGACTGAGAAAATATTTGAAGAGATTATAGTTGAAATCTTCCCTAATATGGGAAAGGAAAAAGTCAATCAAGTCCAGGAAGCACAGAGAGTCCTATACAGAATAAATCCAAGGAGGAACACATCAAGACAAATATTAATCAAACTATCAAAAATTAAATACAAAGAAAATATATTAAAAGCAGCAAGGGAAAAGCAACAAATAACATATAAGGGAATCCATATAAGGTTAACAGCTGATCTTTCAGCAGAAACTCTGTAAGCCAGAAGGGAGTGGCAGGTCATATTTAAAGTGATGAGAGGGGAAAACCTACAGCCAAGATTACCCAGCAAGGATATCATTCAGACTCGAAGGAGAAATTAAAAACTTTACAGACAAACAAAAGTTAAGAGAATTCAGCACCACTAAACCAGCTGAACAACAAACGCTAAAGGAACTTCTCTATACAGGAAACACAAGAGAAGGAAAAGACCTACAAAAACAAACCCGAAACAATTAAGAAAATGGTAATAGGAACATACATATTGATAATTACCTTAAATGTAAATGGATTAAATGCTGCAACCAAAAGATACAGACTGGCTGAATGGATACAAAAATAAGACCCATATATATGCTGTCTACAAGAGACCCACTTCAGACCTAGGGACACATACAGACTGAAAGTGAGGAGATGGAAAAAGATATTCCATACAAATGGAAATCAAAAGAAAGCTGGAGTAGCAATTCTCATATTAGACAAAATAGACTTTAAAATAAAGACTTTTACAAGAGACAAAAAGGACATTACATAATGATCAAGGAGGGATCAATCCAAGAAGAAGATAAAACTATTGTAAATATATATGCACCCAACATAGGAGCACCTCAATATATAAGGCAAATACTAAGAGCCATAAAGGGAGAAATCAACAGTAACACCATTATAGTGGGGGACTTTAACACCTCACTTTCATAAATGGACAGATCATCCAGACAGAAACTCAATAAGGAAACACAGGCCTCAAATGACACATTAGAGCAGATGGACTTAATTGAGATTTATATAGCATTCCATCCAAAAGCAGCAGAATACACATTCTTCTCAAGTGCACATGGAACATTCTCCAGGATTGAACACATGCTGGGCCAGAAAGCAAGCCTTGGTAGATTTAAGAAAATTGAAATCATATCGAGGATCTTTTCTGACCACAATGCTATGAGATTAGAAATAAAATACAAGAAAAAATGAAAAAACAAGAACACGTGTAGGTTAAACAGTATGCCACTAAACAACTAAAGCATCACTGAAGAAATCAAAGAGGAAATCAAAAAATACCTAGAGACAAATGAAAACAAAAGCACAGTGATCCAAAACCTATCAGATGCAGCAAAAGCAGTTTTAACAGGGAAGTTTATAGCAATGCAATATTACCTCAGGAAACAAGAAAAATCTCAAATTAACAATCTAAACTTATGTCTATAAGCAACTAGAGAAAGAAGAACGAACAAAACCTAAAATTAGTAGAAAGAAAGAAATCATAAACATCAGAGCAGAAATAAATGAAATAGAGACAAAGAAAACAATAGCAAAGATCAATGAAACTAAAAGCTGGTTCTTTGAAAAGATAAACAAAATTGATAAACCTTTAGCCAGACTCATCAAGTAAAAAACAGGAGAGGACTCAAATCAATAAAATTAGAAATTAAAAAGAAGACGTTACAACAGACACCACAGAAATACAAAGGATCATAAGTGACTACTACAAGCAACTGTATGCCAATAAAATAGACAGCCTAGAAGAAATGGACAAATTCTTAGAAAGATACAATCTCCCAAGATTGAACCAGGAAGAAATAGAAAAAATATCAAGTTATGAAAGTGAAATTATGATTTTAAAACTCCCAACAAACAAGTCCAGGACCAGATGGCTACCCGGGTGAATTCTACCAACCTTGAAAGAAGAGTTAACACCTATCCTTCTGAAAGTATTACAAAAAATTGCAAAGGAAGGAAAACTCCCAAACTCATTCTATGAGGCCACCATCACCCAGATACCAAAACCAGACAAAGATACCACAAAAAAGAAAACTACAGGCTAATATTACTGATGAACATAGATGCAAAAATCCTCAACAAAATATTAGCAATCTGAATCCAACAATACACTTAAAGGGTCAGACAACATGATCAAGTGGGATTTATTCCAGGGATGCAAGGATTTTTCAATATCTGCAAATCAGTCAGTATGATACACCACATCAACAAATTGAAGAATAAAAACCATATGGTCATCTCAATAGATGCAGAAAAAGCTTTGACAAAATTCACCACCCATTTATGATAAAACCTCTCCAGAAAGTGGACATAGAACAATTCTCAACATAAGAAAGGCAATATATGACAAACCTACAGCTAACATCACACTCAGGGGTGAAAAACTGAAAGTTTCCCCTTAAGATCAGGAACAAGACAAAGATGTCCACTCTCACCACTTTTATTCAACATAGTTTTGGAAGTCCTAGTCATGGGAATCAGATAAGAAGAAGAAAAAATAATAGGAATCCAAATTGGAAAAGCAGAAGTTAAACTGTAACTGTTTGCAGATGAGATGATACTACTATACATAGAAAATCCTAAAGATGCTACCAGAAAACTACTAGAGCTCATCAATAAATTCAGTAAAGCTGCAGGTTACAAAATTAATACACAGAAATCTCTGGCATTTCTGTACACTAACAACAAAAGATCAGAAAGAGAAATCAAACAATCCCATTTACCATTACATCAAAAAGAAAATAATACCTAGGGATAAACCTAAGGAGGCAAAAGACCTGTACTCCAAAAACTATAAAACACTCATGAAAGAAATTAAAGATGACACAAACAGTTGGAAAGATATACCATGTTCTTGGATTGGAAGAATTAATATTGTCAAAATGACTATACTACCCAAGGCAATCTACAGATTCAATGCAATCCCCAGCAAATTACCAATGGCATTTTTCACAGAACTAGAACAAAAAATCTTTTGTATGGAGACACAAAAGAACCCAAATAGCCAAAGCAGTCTTGAGAAAGAAAAACAGAGCTGGAGGAATCAGGCTCCCTGACGTCAGACATTACTACAGAGCTACAGTCATCAAAACAGTATGGCACTGGCACAAAAACATAAATATAGATCAATGGAACAGGATAGAAAGCTTAGAAATAAACCCATGCACCTACAGTCAATTATTCTACGACAAAGGAGACAAGACTATACAATGGAAGGAAGACAGTCTCTTCAGTAAATGGTGCTGGGAAAACTGGACAGCTACATGTAAAAAAATGAAATTAGAACATTCTTTAATACCATATACCAAAATAAATTCAAAATGGATTAAAGACCTAAATGTAAGACCGGATACTCTAAAACTCTTAGAGGAAAACATAGGCAGAACACTCTTTGACATAAATCACAGCAATATCTTTTTTGATCCATATCCCAGAGCAATGGAAATGAAAAGAAAAATAAACAAATTGGACCTAATTAAACTCAAAAGCTTTTGCACAGCAAAGGAAACCACAAATAAAACAAAAAGACAACCCACGGAATGGGAGAAAATATTTGCAAGTGATACAACCGACAAGGGATTAGTCTCCAAAATTTACAAACAACACATGTGGATCAATATCAAAAAACAAACTACCCTATCAAAAAATGGGCAGAAGACCTAAATAGACATTTCTCCAAAGAAGACATACAGATGGCCAATAAGCACATGAAATGATGCTCAACATCACTATTTATCAGAGAAATGCAAATCAAAACTACAATGAGGTATCACTTCACACCAGTCAGAATGGCCATCATCAAAAAATCTACAAACAATAAATGCTGGAGAGGGTGGAGAGAAAAAGGAACCCTCATACACTATTGGTGGGACTGTAAATTGATACAACCACTATGGAGAACAGTATGGAGGTTCATTAAAAAACTAAAATTAGAGCTACTGCATGATCCAGCAATCCTCCTCCTGGGCATATATCCAGAGAAAACAATAATTTGAAAATATACATGCACCCAAATGTTCATTGCAGCACTGTTTACAATAGCCATGACATGAAAGCAACCTAAATGTCCATCGACAGAGGAATGGATAAAGAAGATGTGGTACATATAGATAATGGAATATTACTCAGCCTTTAAAAAGAATGAAATAATGCCATTTGCAGCAGCATGGATGGACCTAGAGATTGTCATACTGAGTGAAGTAAGTCAAACAGAGAAAGAGAATCTCTTATATGTGGAACCTAGAAAAATTATACAAATGAACTTATTTACCAAACATAAACAGACTCACAGACTTAGAGAACAAACTTATGGTTAGCAGGGGGGAAGGGTTGAGGTAGGGATAGTTAGGGAGTTTGGGGTTGACATGTACACACTGCTATATTTAAAATGGATAACCAACAATGACCTGCTGTATATCACAGGGAATTCTGTTCAATATTATGTAACAACCTAAATGGGAAAAGAATTTGAAAAAGAATAGATACATGTATATGTATACCTGAATCACTTTGCTGTACACATGAAACTAATACAAACTTGTTAATCTACTATACTCCAATATAAAATAAAAAGTTAAAAGAAAGAGGGGTCTTAGTTAAATAAATTCTGGTATATCCTTACAATTTAATACTATGAATTTAGGCTTTTTTAATGAAGTAATTAAGTACTGACATGGAAAGGTTTTAATGATAATTTGTTATGTGAAAAAGCAGGTTGCAGAACTTCCATTGCTGTTAAAAAAAGAATATATGCACATTTACTTTTATATAAGAGAGGTATATGTTTGTATATGCACAGAAAATATCTGGGAAGATGTAGAACAAACTGTTGAGTTACTGTCTCTGGGAATTGGTATTGGGGAAAAGAGGGTTGGGTAAAGGTTTCTTTCTTTAGTTTATACATTCATTCATTCACTCATTCAACAAATACTGAGTGAACTTCTATTATATGGCAGCACTGTTTTAGGTTCTGGGACTACAGATGAGGCCTCTGCTCTGTGTTGAAGAAGAAACAGATGATAAGCAATGACATAAATGAATAGCACAATTTCAGGCACAATATCAACACAATAAGGTCTGTGGAGAAAAAAACGGGGTGATATGATGGAGAGAAGTAGGGGGAAAGGGTTGGGTGGGCTATTTCATATTGCATGGCTGGGCAGGTCCTCTGAGGAAGTGACAATTGAGCTGAGACCTAAATGACAAGTAGGAGCCAGCCACCAGAAAATCAAGAAGAAAAGCATTCCAAGGAGAAGGAAGACTCGGTGCAAAGACCCAAAGGCAAGAACAACCTTGATGTGTTCCAGAAACAGAGGCCAGTATAGCTGGAGCTTAGTAAATGTAGGGGAGAGTTGGAGAAGCTGACCGAGAATCAGACACATAATCTCTGTATTGATTATTTTTCTTTTATCTTTTTTTATAACAAGTTTGTGGTAATTTTTAAAAATAACAATAACACCTTAACACTTTTAAAAGAGAATAAGAGAATCACATAGACTAGCTCCATCACCTACTGGCTGGGTTACCTTAGTCAAGTTAATCTCATTAAGCCTCAGTTTGTTCATCTGTAAAATGAGGAAAAATACACTCACCTCAGAGGGCCAAAGTGCAAACCTATGTAATGGATTGTTTTGGTTAGGGCTTTTTTGAGAAACTCAGTCAAGCTAGATCAAGAATCAGAAATCCAAGGTCAGGAAGCTTAGCACAGTTAGAGCTCATTAAGCCTGGAGCTGTAGGAAAATTCTGGATGAGGTATGGGCCTCTGCTCTAGAGCTTTGCTATTAACATGACTCATCTACACTACATGTCTGCTTCTTTCTGCACATTTCCCCCATGTGCCGTGCTCAACTCAGAAATGCAGCTGAGGGACTTCCCTGGTGGTGCAGTGGGTAAGACTCCATGCTCCCAATGCAGGGGGCTCTGGTTCAATCCCTGGTTGGGGAACTAGATCCTGCATGCATGCCACAACTAATAGTTTGCATGCCACAACTAAGAAGTCCACATGCCACAACTAGGAGCTCACATGTTGCAACTAAAAGATCCCGCACACCAAAACTAAAGAGCCCACACGCCACAGTGAAGATCCCGCGTGCCACAACTAAGACCCGGTGCAGCCTAAATAAAAAAAAAAAAAAAGAAAGAAATGCAGCTAACACTTGACTTGGTCCATAATGCCCACCCCCCACCAGCATCCTGGTCTGCTAGACCTGCCTGCTCAACAAGTAACTGGCAACTCCCCTCTGCATCTCTTATTTCACTTTCCCAAAAGAGCAATCTGATTGGTTCACATCATCTTGTCAAATGGGACCATAAAACTCTCAGGTTGTCTGGGTGGCCTTGGATCAGATGCAATCAGCTGTACCTTAAGGGAAGGGAGGATACAGTACATAGTCAGGCCTGGCTTGCCCATTCAGCAGGAGCTGTAAGTAGAACAGATTCTCCCAGAACGGGGATGTAAAGATGGCAGGCAAGAAGTGGCTTTTCTGATGCATGTGTGTAGCAGAGTGACTGCCATACGGTAGGTGTTCAACAAATGGTCACAATGATTAACAGTAACATTATGCCACCTCTTACAGGAAGCCTTCCCAGAACTCTCAAGCTTCTCAAATTTCTCCCCCAGAACAGAAATCCTACTGCAGGAATTGTCCAATTAAGAAATCATTGAAATTCCTTCATCTAGGACAGACTTTTAAAGGTTCATAGGTGTAATGCACTGGGAGGAGGGATACACAAATGAATCAGGCCCTTATCCTGGCCTCAAAGAGCTCCCAGGGTAGTGCAAGGGAAAAGGAAGCCTAAGCCATGAGAGATCCACAGATAGGAAACTCTGGGAGTTCAGAGAAGGGCAAAGACTGCTGTTTATCCGTATGTATGCATGTCTCCTGGATACATCCCCTTAGATGTCCCAAAGGCACCTCATACTACGTGTATTTAAAACTGATCTCATCTGCCCCCACCCCCAAACCTGTTCCTCTTCTCAGATTCCCTGTCTCAGTGAAGCAAGTTCATCCACACCTGTTGCCCAAGCTTGAAAGATGAGCTGCACCCTCTCTCAATGTCAGCTGTTGTAGTTGCTAAAGTTGTCCCTGAGCCTTTAGTGTGTGTTTGTCTTGCCCCAAAGGGCAGAACTAATAATAAACTTGAGAGTTGCTTCAGGAGGGAGAATTTTAAACCAGCCTGGAGACAGACAATACCTGGAGTTCACTAGGGTTGATTTCGGATTTGGCCTCTGGCATCAATGGGTACAATCCCTTTCAGGGAAGTGGGTCAATAAGAGCCTAAAACATTCATGCCATTTTCCCACTAATTCTGCTCCTCAATATCCACCCGACCCTACTCTGAAACAAGAAAAGCTCTAAGCACAAAATTATTCCTAACAAGGCTATTTTCTGATGGTCAAACAGAGAAGTAGTCTTAATATCCACCAAGAGGGGAAGGGTTAAGTGATTCGTGGCACAGTTGTCTGATGGAACATTCTATAACCATTACCGACGGATGATGGCTGTGGAGATTCTATAGCAACAGGGGAAAATTATTATGCTGTAACTAAGGACACAGGGTTATGTGTACACTCCGACTGCAACAACGTAAAAGCTGCGTAGGCTCAGGGTCTGCCGGTGAACATTTAAAATGTCTCATCTACAGGGGGAAAAAATGTCCTAAACTTTACTTAAGTAAACCATGAACATCTCTGAGGTTTTTCCTCTCTTCTTCCCGCTTTTCATTCAATCAGTCAACCATCTTAAGTACGTGCCTTTTTTGTTACCGGGTCTCCCATTAGGTGCTGGAGATTCAACGAATCACCCACGATTCTTTTTCTCAGGGACATTAGGGCAGAAGAAGAAAGAAATACAAAAATAAACCGTTTCAAAATATATAGGCCAGTCTGTGCGGAACCATTTGTGGATGTGTGCAGGCACGGTCACCCCCTGGCGGCCACCCGACTACCTGCCTTTGGGCGGCTCTAACCTCCTCCTGGGCAGTGGCTTCCACCCTCGGGAGTCCAGCCTCAGCCTAGCTGCCTCCAAGACTCCTCCCTCTCCCCCGTTCTGGGACTCTCGATCTCTTAGTAGGCGCTTCAGCCAGAGGTTGACCCGGACTAATCCCACCCTGCTACTCTCACCCGAGCTCCTCCCTCGCCCAAAGCCTCTCTCCGCTGGGATCTACAATATGATGTCATTCTCACTGATTCGCATGCGCTCCCACCACTGGCCAATTGGCGCGCCGCTGCCGCAGGTGGGGCCGAGCTTCAGGTTCCTGAGTTCTCTCTTTTCTTTATTCCAATGCTTTAAAAAGTGGCAACACCCTACTCGTAAGAAATGCAGGCAAACTCTTGGTTCTAAGAGCGGGATCCAAGAAAAGCTGCGAACCCTAAAGTTCACTACTCCTTACTCTGCCTCTGTCGCACCCACTCCCGAGATAGATATCGCCCCTTTCTGACTCCTTCCACCTCCTTTCTCCAAGTGTGGGAATTGAAGCCCAGACCTGTGTGCGGCTCACACTTCTGAGATACTCCAACTGCGCCTGCGTCTGTTCTTCGTAGCCGGCGGGGCTAGCGGGAGGCTGATGCAAGAGAGTCAGGGCGGGGCGCATCAGATGAGATGGGAGAGGGATTGGAGAGGCCTGTTCCAGCCTTCCAAGTGGAAGTTGGCGTGGTTGGGGGGCGAGGGGTTGTTGGAGGGCTATTTGACAGTGTCTGTTAAAACTTTTAAGTGCGGGACTTTCATGGTGGTGCGGTGGTTAAGACTGCAGGAGGCCCGGGTTCCATCCCTGGTTTGGGAACTAGATCCCACATGCATGCTGCAACTAAGATTTCGCATGTCGCAACTAAGGAGCCAGTGAGTGGCAACTAAGGAGCCCCCTGCCGCAACTAAGATCAGACACAACCAAATAAGTATTTTAAAAAAAAACTTTTAAATGCATGTATCCTATTGCTCAGCAGTCCCATTTCCATGTATACACCGAAGAGTCCTAGAGCAGTGCAACAGAATCACCTAGTGGGCCTGCTAAAACGCAGATTGTCAAGGTTCACCCACTATCAGAGTTTCTGATTCAGTAGGTGTGGAATGGGGCCTGAGAATTTGCATTTCTAACAAGTTGTGAGTAATGCTGATGCTAACTGATTCAGTGACCACACTTCAAGAACCTTTGCTCTAAAGGGAAAAATACTTTGCAAGAACCCATGTGTGAACAAGTATAAGCCTTACTCATTTGTTTGCAATAATGAAAAATTGAAAGCGTCACTAGGGGGGTGATTTTATCAGTTAAAAATGGGCTATATCTTTATAAACTGACAGGGAAAGATACTGATGATGGTGGTGGTGGTGGTGGTGATGGTGATGATTACAGTTAACATTTATTGAGTGCTTACACTGTCCTAGGCACTATGCTAAGGACTTTTATAGTCATTTAATTTTACAGCAATGCTCGATGATATGGACCATGTCTAACTCAGCCTATATGTCCAGTCCAGAGCAGGTTCTGGCACCAAGGATCTTGTCTCTAAATTTTTGTGGCCTCATATAGTCAGACTTACCCCCTGTCTGGTAGAGGAGACAAAAATACAAGCAAAGGAAGGCTGTAGGAGCCCAGAGGAATGGATCAGGCAGGGTTTCAGGAAGAGGTAGAACCTGAAAGGTAGGTAAGTGTTTGCCAAAAGGGAGGAAAAGGCTGTCTCAGACAAAAGGAGTGTGTGGCAAAACACCCCATTCCCAAACCATAGGACTTCAAAGGCCAAACAACATTTCAAAACATTGTGAGGTGACAACAAATGCTGGTGAGGATGTAGAGCAACATGAATTCATTCATTGCTGGTAGGAATGCAAATTGCTACAGCCACTTTGGAAGACAGTTTGGTGGTTCATGCCAAACTAAATATACTCTTACTATATGATCCAGTGAACACACTCCTTGGTATTTACCCAACGGATTCGAAAACTCATGTCCACTGACAAAGATTCTTTGCTTGACCAAACTTTAGTCAGGCTTCCCTGAACCTTCTCCCCAGTAAGGCCCATCCATGTACTTACTTCCTTGTAGAATTCAGTTCTAGCTAGAATCCTACTAGGTCAGTTTAGTGAGAATTCCCCACCCTTAATATCTGATTGAACTGCTCATCCACACTATCCCCCAGGTGATACCTGATCACCTAGCCTATCTTCAGCAAGAATCCTGCTAGGTCAGTTCAGCCAGAATTCTCCCAGACTTCATGGCTCCTGTTACTCATTTTCCATCCACCAATGCTCCCCCTCAACTTGCTCCTTAGCTATAAATCCCCAGTTTTTCTGGTTGTATTCAGAATTGAGCCCAGTTCTATACTGGAGTCTCTCTTCTACTGTTGCAATAATTTACTGAATAAAATCTATCTTCACCACTGTAACTTCTGTCCAACTTTGGTTCTCTTTAACAGTTTTTGGTGCTGCAACTAAGATCTGGATCAGAACCACCATCAGACCCTCAAATCAGACAACCAAGCTTCCCATCTCCCATCAAAAATTTTGTCTCCAGTCTGCTTGCTCATCTGGGTGTCCACTGGTGAGTCTGACTCCAACCAAAACCCGGTGCTCCAGATAAATGTCCACTGAAACACGGTGAGGATAGACTTTGATTCTTAAGATTCTGAGTATATTCTAGAAGCCAGGTTAGAGTCCCAGACAAGCAGAAGCTAGTTAGAGTCCTAGGTTTCTCTGTTTGTAACAAGCTGGGTTAGAATCCCAGGCAAGCATCTGTTTCTAAGTTGCTGGGTTTCTCTTTCTGATGCACATTCTGGATAATTTCTTTGGATCTATCTTCTAGTTCACTAATTTACTGTTCATCAAGGTTTTATTTGCTGTTTGATCTATCCACTGACTTTTGGTTTTCAATTGTTATATTTTTTCATATATAGTAGTCCTATTTGGTTCTTTTTCAAATCTACTTGGTCATTTGTTATTATCTTCCATTCTCTGTACATGTTTTCAATCTCCTGTTTTATTTTTTTTAAACTATTATAGTTTTATAATATTCTGTTTGAAAATTTTAATATCTTTATATGTCCTATGTTTTGTATGTAACTAATATCCTCAGACAACTGGCTGCCACCCTGCTCTTCTCCCTTCCTCAATCAGGCCCCAATCCCTACTGGGCCACGAACTCATTGTTTTTTTCTTTGCTGGGGCCCCAATGCCTGCTGAGCTGCCAACCCACTCTTCAGCCTTCTGTGCTTGTACCCTGACCTCCAATGGGCCACTGCTTATCTCTCAATATTTCTTGAAAGAATGAATAAATAAATAAATAAAGTGAATTAATGAATAAACAATATTCTCCTTGCTGCCTCTGCCACCCAAGTGCCAACTCCATTTCATTCTAGCTCTGCCAACACCTCCTCTCCATCTTTTTTTTTTTTTTTTTTTTTTTTTGCAGTACGCGGGCCTCTCACTGTTGTGGCCTCTCCCATTGCGGAGCACAGGCTCCGGATGCGCAGGCTCAGCGGCCATGGCTCACGGGCCCAGCCGCTCCGCGACATGTGGGATCTTCCCAGACCGGGGCACGAACCCATATCCCCTGCATCAGCAGGTGGACTCTCAACCACTGCGCCACCAGGGAAGCCCTCCTCTCCATCTTTGCAGCCTAGTTTAGGTCCCATCACTTCCAACCTTGGTTACTGTCCACCCCCAACCTTTATACTTCTTATCCATTCTGTCTACAAAATCAAGTCCAAATGTTAGGTCTGATCATACCCCACTCCTCTGCTACAGAACATTCAGCAGCTCACCAAGGCCCACTAGATAAAGATGGAGCCTTCAATTATTGCATTAAACCCTTCTGAAACTGGCACTCCTGTCATCGTCCTCTACTTTTCCTATGCTCCTTTTACAGTGGTTAACACATCAAAAATAGAAGTCATCAGAAGAAAACTCCCAAAATCTCTAACCACCTTTGCCCACCTACTCCCATCTGTGCCAACACAGTCTCCCTGTAACTGTGGATAACAAGTCACTGCTCCTATCTAAGACCAATTCTTCCACTTGGGCACCTGATCCCACTTCATCTTGCTTCATCAGAGAGAGAATTACTGCAATTCTCCCATCTCTCCTTAAATCCAGCAATATATAAAAATAGCAAAGCTTTGCAACCAAGTTAGGTTTGTGTTGGGAATGTAGAGCTGGGTCAATATTTGAAAATCAGCAGCCGCATAGAACAGGGAGATCAGCTCGGTGCTTTGTGACCGCCTGCAGGGGTGGGATAGGGAGGGTGGGAGGGAGGGAGATGCAAGCGGGAAGACATATGGCAACATATGTATATGTATAACTGATTCACTTTGTTATAAAGCAGAATCTAACACACCACTGTAAAGCAATTATACTCCAATAAAGATGTAAAAAATAAAAGAATAAATCTTTGGCTAACAACTTCAAAAAAAAGTGGAGGTTGTTAGTTTTCTTATTTTGTTTTTTATGTATTATTTATTTATTCTTTATGTAAGCCCTTTGTCAGAAATGTGGTTTGCAAATGTTTTCTCCTAGTTTGTGGTTTGTATTTTATTTTATTAATAGTGTAGACCAAAGGACAATGGTATATTAAAATTTTCAGTGAAGCCCAATTTATAAACTTTTTACTTGGTTAGCCAAAGAGTTCAGGAAAGACCTGAACAAACGCTTTGGCCAGCCCAATACTATATGGATTTTGCTTTTTGTATTGTATCTAAAAGCTCTTTTTCTTAACACAAGTTTCACAGTTTTTCTCCTATGATTTTATCTAGAAAGTTTATAGCTTTATATTTTGCATTTCAGTCTATGATCCATTTAAAGTTAATTTTGTATAACCTGTTAGATCTAGGTCAATGTTCTTTTTTTGCATATAACCCTTCAATTGTTTCAACACTATTTGTTGAAAAGACTATCCTTTGTCCATTGAATTGCCTTATTGTTTTGTCAAAAATTAACTGTTTGTGGGTCTATTTCTGGCCTCTCTATTCTGTTCTATTAATATATATGTCCTTACTTTCACCAAAACCACACTGTGTTTATTATGGTTTTATAATAAATCTTGAAATTATAAAATTCAAAAAAATATTTGAAAATCCATCAATGTAATCCTCCAAATTAACAGGCTTAAGAGGAAAACCCATATAATCATATCAATTGATGCAGAAAATCAACTGAAAAAATTCAACACCATTCATGATTTTAAAAAAAACTCAGCAAATAGGAGTAGAGGGGAATCTCCTCAACTTGATAAAGAGCAATTATGAAAAACCTACAGCCTACATCATACTTAACAGTGAAAGACTAGATGTTTTCCCCTAAGATTAGGAACAAGAAAAGGATGTTTGATCTCACTACACTTTTTCAACATCTAACTGGAAGTCCTAACTAGTGCAATAAGGCAAGAAAAGTAAACAAAAGGCATGTATATTGGAAATAAAGAAATAACACTATACTTATCCACAGATGATATGATGGCTTATGTGAAAAAAAATCACATGGAATCTACAAAAAAAAAACTATTAAGACTGCTATGTGAGGGATACAGCCACATCAGCAGGATACAGGACTAGGAGGTCCCAATGTTCATCACCCCCATAAACAACAAATAAATAACTACAAATCAACAAAAATAGGGATTGCATTGAATCTGTAGATCACTTTGGGTAGTATGGATATTTTAACAATTTTAATTCTTCCAACTCATGAACATGATATATCTTTCCATTTATTTGTGTCCTTTCCAATTTCTTTCATCAATGTCTTATAGTTTTCAGGGTAAAGATCTTTCACTTCCTTGATTAAATTTATTCACAAGTATTTTATTCTTTCTTGTGGTACTGTGAATGGGATTGTTTCCTTAATTTCTCTTTCTAATAGTTCATTATTGGTGTATAGAAATGAAACTTATTTTTGTAAATTGATTTTGTATCCTGTGACTTTATTGAAATTGTTTATTAATACAATAGTTTTCTAATGGAGTCTTTAAGGTTTTCTACATATAATATTATGTCATCTGCAAATAGAGACAATTTTACTTCTTCCCACTCCAAAACTAAGCCTTTTACTTATTTTTCTTACCTAATTGTTCTGGCTAGGGCTTCCAGTACTTTGTTGAATAAAAGGGGTCAGAATGGTAATTCTTGTCTTACTCCTGATCTGATAAAAAGTGTTCAGCTCTTCACCATTCTTTCTGGTATTAGTTGTGGGCTTGTCCTATATGGCCTTTATTATGTTGAGGTATAGTCCCTCTATATCCAGTTTGTTGAGAGTTTCTATACTAAAAGGATGTTGAATTTTGTCAAATGTTTTTTCTGCATCTATTGAGAAGATCATATGACTTTTATCCTTTATTGTGTTAATGTGGTATATCACATTTATTGATTTGTGTATGTTGAACCATCCCAGCATCCCTGAAATAAATTGTGCTTGATCATGTTGTATAATCCCTTTAATGTATTATTGAATTTGGTTGGCTAATATTTTGTTGAGGATTTTTGCATCCATTTTCATCAGGGATATTGATCTATAGCTTTCTTTTCTTGTAGTGCCCTTGTCTGGCTTTGATATCAAGGTAATGTTGGCTTTGTAAAATGAACTGGGAAGTGTTCTCTCATTTTCTATATTTTGGAAGAGTTTGAGAAGATTTGGTATTAATTCTTCTTTAAATGTTTGGTAGAATTCACCCAAGAAACCATCTACTGTTGGCCTTTTCTTGTTAAGAGATTTTTTACTGTTTATTCAATTTTCTTTCTAGTAATTGCACTGTTCAGATTTTCTATTTCGTCCTGATTCAGTCATGGTAGGTTTTATGTTTCTAGTAATGTATCCATTTCTTCTACGTTGTCTAATTTGTTAGCATATAATTGTTCATAGTAATCTCTTATGAGCCTTTGTATTTCTGTGATATCAACTGTAATTTCTCCTCTCTCATTTCTGATTTTATTTATTTGAGTCCTCTCTCTTTTTTCCTTGGTAAGTCTAACTAATGATTTTTCAGTTGTTTATCTTTTTTAGAAAAAGTAGCACTTAGTTTAGTTTTATTGATCTTTTCTATTTTCTTTTTAGTCTGTTTCATTGATTTCTTCCCTGATCTTTGTTATTTCCTTCTTTCTGCTATCTTGGGGCTTATTTTGTCCTTCTTCTAATACATTGGGTGTAAAGTTAAGTGTTTATTTCAGATTTTTCTCATTTCTTAATGAAGGTTTTTTTCACTAGAGACTTCCCTCTTAGAACTGCTTTTGCTGCATCCCATAAGTTTTAGTATGTTTTGTTTTCATTTTCATCTATCTCAAGGTATTATTTTTATTTCTCTTTTGATTTCTTCTTTAACATGTTGGATTTTCCAAAGCATGTTATTTAATCTCCACTTATTTGTGATTTTTTTCCATTTTCTTCTTGTAAATGATTTCTAGTTTCAGATCATTGTGATCAGAAATGATACTTGATATGATTTCAATCTTCTTAAATTTATTAAGACTTGATTTGTCACCCAACATATGATCTATCCTGGATAACGTTCCATGTGAGCTTGAGAAGAATGTGTACTCTGCTGTTCTTGCATGAAATGTTCTATATATATATATATATATATATATATATATATATATATATATATATATATATATATATATATATATATATATATATGTTTGTTCCATCTGTCCTAACATGTAGATTAAATCCAATGTTTTCTTATTGACTTTCTGTCTGGATAGTCTATTGTTGAAAGCGGGGTATTGATGTCCCCTGCTTTTATTGTATTGATGTATATTTCTCCCTTCAGATCCGCTAATATTTGCTTTATATATTTAGGTGCTCTTATGTTTGGTGTATAAATATTTAAAATTGTTATACCTTCTAGATGAATTGACCCTCTTATTATTATATAATGACATTGTTTGTCTCTTGTTACAATCTTTGTAAAGTCTATTTTGTCTGATATAAATGTAGCTTCTCCTGCTTTCCTTTAGTTTTCATCTGATGGAATATTGTTTTCCATCTCTTCACTTTCCCTTTATGTGTGTCCTTAAAGCTGTGGGGAGTCTCTTGTAGGCAACATAAACTTAATATACTTGGAACTTTTAAATTCTTATTGATATTTCTTTCAAGACAGGTTTTTTTTTTTTTTTTTTTGGCCTCACTGTTCGGCTTCTGGGATCTTAGTTCCCTGACCAGGGATTGAACCTGGGACCTCGGAAGTGAAAGCACAGAGTCCCAAAAACTGGACCGCCAGGGAATTCCCCAGTTGGAACTTCTTTTTAAGCCATTAAGCCATTTTATGCCTTTTGACTGGAGAATTTATTCTATTTATATTTAAAGTAGTTATTCATATTATGGACTTACTGTTTCCATTTCATTCATTATTTTAAGGTTGTTTTTTAATTCCTCTGTGTCCTTATTCCTTTCTTGTTCTCTTCATTTGTGATTTGATGTACTGTACTGGTATGCTTAGATTCCTTTCTATATACTGTAGACATTTGCTTTATAGTTACCTTGAGGCTTACATAAAACATATTACACTTATAACAGTCTATTTTAAGCTGATAACTAACTTTTAAGACATAACAAACTCCTCCACCCCCAAATTGTATATTTTTGATGTCAAAATTCCACCTTTTTACACTGTGTATCCATTAAAAAATTATGTTACAGTTACAGTTATTTTTAACACTTTGGTCTTTTAACCTTCATACTAGAGTTATATGTGATTGACCTAACAGTATTATATTAGAATATTTTTAATTTAATTATATATTTAACTTTACCAGTGAGTATTTTACTTTCATATGTTTTCTTGTTGCTAATTAGCATCTTTTTGTTTCAGCTTGAAGAACTCCTTTAATACCTCTTTTAAGGCAGATCTGGTGATGATTAAACCCTTCAGCTTTTATGTGTCTGGAAAACTTTTAATCTCTCTTTCAGTTCTGAAGGACAACTTTGTTGAGTAGAGTATTTTTGGTTGGCAGGATTTTTTTTTTCTTTCAACACATTGAATATATTATCTCACTCTCTTCTGGCCTGCAAGGATTCTTCTGAAAAATTGGCTGATAGTCTTATGTTGGTTCCCTTCTAGGTAACAAGTTCTTTTTCTCTTGCTGCTTTTAAGATCCTCTACTTGTTTTTAACTTTTGACAATTAATATGTGGATTATTCTTTTTTTTAACATCTTTATTGGAGTATAATTGCTTTACAATGGTGTGTTAGTTTCTGCTTTATAACAAAGTGAATCAGTTATACATATACATCTGTTCCCATATCCCTTCCCTCTTGCATCTCCCTCCCTCCCACCCTCCCTATCCCACTCCTCTAGGTGGTCACAAAGCACCGAGCTGATCTCCCTGTGCTATGCGGCTGCTTCCCACTAGCTGTGTATTTTATGTTGGGTAGTATATATATGTCCATGCCACTCTCTTACTTTATCATAGCTTAACCTTTGCCCTCCCCATATTCTCAAGTCCATTCTGTAGTAGGTCTGTGTCTTTATGACCTTTTACCCCTATGTTCTTCATGACCTTTTTTTTTTCTTAGATTCCATATATATGTGTTAGCATATGGTATTTGTTTTCCTCTTTCTGACTTACTTCACTCTGTATGACAGACTCTAGGTCCATCCACCTCACTACAAATAACTCAATTTCGTTTCTTTTTATGGCTGAGCAATATTCTATTGTATGTATGTGCCACATCTTCTTTATCCATTCATCTGATGATGGACACTTAGGTTGCTTCCATCTCCTGGCTATTGTAAATAGAGGTGCAATGAACATTTTGGTACATGACTCTTTTTGAATTATGGTTTTCTCAGGGTATATGCCCAGTAGTGGGATTGCTGGGTTGTATGGTAGTTCTATTTTTAGTGTTTTAAGGAACCTCTATAGTGTTCTCCATAGTGGCTGTATCAATTTACATTCCCACCAACGGTGCAAGAGGGTTTTCTTTTCTCCACACCCTCTCCAGCTTTTATTGTTTGTAGATTTTTTGATGATGGCCATTCTGACTGATGTGAGGTGACACCTCATTGTAGTTTTTTTTTAACATCTTTATTGAAGTATAATTGCTTTACAATGGTGTGTTAGTTTCTGCTGTATAACAAAGTTAATCAGCTAAACATACATACATCCCCATATCTCCTCCCTCTTGTGTCTAAGACTTGGCACTGCCAAAATAAATAAACAAATAAATATATTTTTAAAATAAAAACAAAACTAACAAAAACAGAAAACAAAAATCAAAACAGGGACTTCCCTGGTGGCAGAGTGGTTAAGTTCTGCCTGCCGGTGCAGGGCACATGGGTTCGAGCCCTGATCCGGGAGAATCCCACATGCCGCAGAGCAGCTAGGCCCATGTGCCACAACTACTGAGCCTGCGCTCTAGAGCCTGCAAACCACAACTACTGAGCCCACGTGCCCAGAGCCCATGCTCCGCAATGAGGGAAGTCACCACAGTGAGAAACCCTCGCACTGCAATGAAGAGTAGCCCTTGATCACTGCAACTAGAGAAAGCCCTTGCACAGCAACGGAGACCCAACACAGCCAAAATGAATAAATAAATAGATAGGTAGATAGATAGATAGATAAATAAATAAATTTTTAAAAAATCAAAACCAAAACAGAAAGCAAACTAAGAAAGAAAGCAAAGAATACATAAAACAAACATACAAAAACAGTGGGAAAAAGATAAAAGCAAAACAATAGAAAATAAAGAGAAAAACAAAAAAATGAAAGAACAAAAATGTAAAATAAAAATGGAAAAATAAAAAATATATTACACAAATTTTTTTAAAAGAAAAAAAAATTTTTAAGTAAAAGAATAACAGCAGAGCAAAACAAAATAAAACAAGAAAATTTTTCCTGGGGTCTCAGCTGTCAGTGTTCTTGCCCCCACAGTGAGGCACCGCCAACCCCGACCTCCCAGGAGGCCCTCCAATACCTCTAGGTAGGTCTCTGGACCCACTGTGGGCACTCTGGGGGCAGTTCAGCCTCTGACCTGCCCCAACTCCTGCATGTACTTGCCCTCAAAGTCCACGGCTGCTAAAGCTAGACTGGTCTCAGTTGTGGGAGCACTCACTGTCTATTCAGATATTCCACAGGTGCAGGATTTACCAAGCTGATCATGGGTATTTAACCCACAGCTTGTGCAGCTGTACAGAGAGATTTCTGTTCCTCTCCCTTGTGCAGCTGTACAGCCCCTGGGGCTCAGCTTTGGTTTTGGTCCCACCTCTATGTGTGGGCCACCCTCAGGCATCTGTTCCAGGTGAGAGGGGATGAAAGCAACAGCTGACTGGGGCACACTTGCTTGGTCAGGCCAGGGAGGGATAAGGTGGGCACAACTGGGGCACTCGCACTCACTCTGATGGGATACCCCTCTAGTGCATGCAGCTGCAGAGACCAGCAGGAAGTTGCAACAGTCTGAGGCACTCTGGTGGGCAGTTCCCGCAGAAGCAGGGGCTGGTGTGTGGGGAGAGAGTCCACGATGGCAGCCCAGCCCCTTGCGCACCACTCAACAATGGCACCTCATTTCCAAGGCAGATCACACTTCCTCCAGGAGGATTCCCAACCACAGAACCCCTCACTCCTGTCCCCTCAGGTTGTCTCCACGCACCCGAGCTCATCATTCCCATCCCTTCAGGCCATCTCCATGCAGCCAACAGCAGCCTTCTCTCCAGGTCCACCCTCACAACCCCACACTTTAGCACTCAGCCCCCGCCAGCACTGGCAGATTCCCGTCTCAGGCTGGGGCACCCAGGGCTGATTCCCTGGAGGCTTTGGTTGGGGCAGCGCTCAGGACCCTGGACCCTGTGTGGGCAGAGGAGGCCTAGGCTTGAGGTGCAGGTTAGCCTGCTCAGATGTGTGCCCCTCCACTGCATGCGGAGTCAGGGGCCGGAGGGTAGGGAACAGCATTGCAATGGTGGCCCCGCCCCTTGTGCACCACTCAACAGTGGTGCCTTGTTTCTATGGTGGCCTGGGCTTCTTCCACAAACATTTCTGGTTGTGGATCTCCTTATTCCCATCCCTTCAGGCTGTCTCTTCACAGCCAACAGCTGTCCCCTCCCTGGGTCCACTCTCCAAACCCCACTTTCCAGTACCCAGCCCCCCTCCACACCAAGAGACACACAACTCAAGCTGGGGTGCACAGGGCTGCAGCAAGGACCATGTGCATAGATCTTACACTGTCCTGCTTTCCACAGACCTGTTGCTGTGTTCTCCTCGATCTCCCAATCCCGCAAAGGTCCCTCTCTGTCCCAGCTGATTTCTCCACCATGAGGGGGCTTCTCTGAGTGCAGGAAGCTCTCCTCACCTTCATCTCCCTGCCAGCGGTGCTGGTCCTTTCCCGTTTCCTCTTTTCTTTTTTTTTTTTTCTTTCTTTCATCCTACCCAGTTGCTGGGGGGTTTTCTTGTCCTTTTAGGTGTCCAAGGTCTTCCACTAGGATTCAGCAGGTGGTCTGTGAGAATTGTTCCATTTGTAGATGTATTCCTGAGGTACTTGTGAGGAGAGGCGAATTCCATGTCCTCCTATTTCACCATCTTGACTCCTAGAGTCAGCAATAATTTTTTAAATATGACACCCAAAGTATAAGCAACAAGAGCAAAATGAAGCAAGTGGGTTACATCAAACTAAAAACCTTCTTCATACCAAAAAAAAAAAAACCCAAAATGTAAAGGCAACCTATGGAATGGGAAAGAATGTTTGCAAATTATATATCTGATAAGGGGTTAATATCCAAAAATATATAAAGAACACATACAACTCAATAGCAACAAAAACCAACAACCCAATTTAAAAACAGGCAAAGGAAATGAATAGACATTTTTCCAAAAAAGATATACATATGACCAAAAGGTACATGAAAGGGTGCTCAACATCACTAATCATCAGTGAAATGCAAATTAAAACCACAATGAGAGGGACTTCCCTGGTGGCACAGTGGTTAAGAATCCACCTGCCAATGCAGGGGACATGGGTTTGATCCCTGGCCCGGGAAGATCCCACATCCTGTGGAGCAACTAAGCCTATGCACCACAACTACTGAGCCTGCGCTCTAGAGCCCATGGGCCACAACTACTGAGCCCGCATGCCACAACTACTGAAGCCCATGTGAATTTATATACATATGTGTGCATGTATACATATATAACACTCACAAATAATGGAATATTATTCAGCCATGAAAAGAAGGAAATCTTACCATTTGCAACAATACAGATGGACCTTGGGGGCATTTATGCTAAGTGAAATAAGTCAGGCAGAAAAACATAAATACTTATGATCTCACTTATATGTAGAATCTAAGAAAGCCAATGTCATAGAAACATAGTAGAATAATGGTTGCCAAGGAATGGAGAGTGGGGGAAATGGAGACATGTTGGACAAAGCATACAAACTTCCAGTTAAGATGATTGAGTTTGGGGGATCTAATGTAGAGCAAGGTGAATACAGTTAATAATACTGTATTGAATACTTGAAAGTTGTGAAGAGTGTAAATATGAAATGTTCTCACCATAACAAAAAGCAATTATGTAACATAATGGAGGTGTTAACTAACCTTATTTGGTAACCATTTTGCAATATATACATGTATCAAATCATCATGTTGTACACCTTAAACCTAGACAACGTTATATGTCAAATATATCTCAAGATAGCTCAGGAAAAAATCAATTGTATTTCTGTGCACTACCAAAGTTCAACTGGAAAATGGAATTTTTAAAGTTAACACTTATACTAGCTCCACAAAAATGAAATATGTAAAAACCTAAAAACATGTACAGGATATGCAGGATGAAAACTAAAAAATACTGATGAAAAATCAAAGAACACCTAAATTAACTGAGAACCATACCATGTTCATGGATTAAAAGACTTGTGTAGGTGCAGGAAATTTTTCAGCTGTCTCCAAATTGACCTAAGGATTAAACATAATTCCAATCAAAACTCCACTGGATTAGTTGTAGATACAGACAAGCTGATTTTAAACTTTACATGGAAAGGCAAAAGAACTAGAAGAAAAGAATATTAAAACGAAGAAATTTGGAATAATCACAGTAACTTCAAGACTTACTATGAAGCTATAGTAATTAAGACAACATGGAATTTGCATTGATAGACATAAATCAACATAATAGTCGAGAAATAGACCCACGTGAATATAGTCACTTGATTTTTTTTACAAAGATACAAAGGCATCTTGATGGTGGGAGAATAGTAATTCTTTTAATGGTTTTGAGAAAATCGGGTATCCATATTTTTTAAATGAACCTCAACTTAAACTCCACACCTTATATAAATATTAAGTCAAAATGGATCATAGATCCAAATATAAAATTACAAAACATTCAGAAGAATACAGAGAGAAAAATCTTAATGGCATTGGTATAGGCAAATAGTAGATATGACACTAGAGATACAATCCATTAAGATATAATTGATAAATTAGAATTCATTAAAATTTAAAATATTTGCTCTGATAGTCACTGTTAAAAGAAGGAAAACATAAACCACTGACTGGGAAATAATATTTGCAAATTACATATCCAATGACGACTTGTAGCCAGAACTCACAACACTCAATGCTAAGAAAATAAGTGACACAATTCGTATGTGGGCAAAAGACATGAGCAGGCACTTCACAAAAGAGGATTATAGGATGACAGATAAGCAGATGAAAAGATGTTCACCATCATTAGCCATTAGAGAACTAAAAGCTAAAACTATGAGTACCACTACACACCTATTACGATATCTAAAGTAAACAATTATAACAACTCCAAGTGCTGGTGAGGATGGAGCAGAACTATAGTTGGCAGAACTATAACTCTCATACCTGCATAGTGGGTGGGCAAAATGGTAGAGCCACTCTGAAACACAGTTTGGCAGTTTCTTACAAATATAATTCGTATCACCAAAAAAAAAAGGATGAAAGGAAACTTTTAGAGGTGATGGGTAAGTTTATTACCTGATCATGGTGATCACGGGTGTATGAATAGGTTCAAACTCATCAAATTGTATACATTAAATGTGTGCCCTTTTAATATCAATTATAGCTCAATAAAGCTGTAAAACGTTAAACATAAACGTACCATAAGGACCAGCAATCCTAAACCAAGTATTTGCTCCACAAAAATCACAATTCTGTACCTGCAAAAAGCTGTACACAAATGTTTGTAAAAGCTCCATTCATAATCCCCATATATTGGAAACAACCCAAATAGCCTTCAATGAGGGAATGTATAAACAAACTGTGGTATATCCATACAATGGAGTACCACTCCAGAATTAAAAGGAATAAAACACTGATACATGGAACAAAATTAACTAATCTCAAAGCTAAGTGAAAATAAAAGCTGTTCTCAAAAGTCCTATATTCTATTCTGTGATTCCATTTATATACTGACAGAAAACAGACCAGTGGTTGTCAGAATTTAGGAATGGAAGGGAAACATGAAAACAAAGGGATAACACAGGCAGTTTAAGGGGTAATAGAACTGTTCTGTATTCTGATTGTGCTTGTTCTTAACCAATCTATACATTTGAAAATTAATAAAGGAAACCTCAACTAAAATTAAAAGTTGGGAATGGCCTGTAGAGGGAACTCTCATGCATGCATTATCACTGGCCATCCTTTGCATGCACTGACCTTGATTTGCATGCCCAACAGGAAGAAGCATAAATTGCACTCCCAAACAGAAAGTGTAACTACTTTAGTATCCTGAAGGAAGAATTTTCCTTGCTCAGCAACAGCCCAAGCAATAAAGAATGGGTGCAGCTCAGCCAATGAGAAACCATCATCACCATGAACTCCTACTTTTCTCCAATGAACTTTTATTTAGAGCTGTCCCTCTCAACTACACCTGCTTCCCTATAAAAGCAGCCTCTTTTCCTTTGTTCTCTGTACTTGTCTATGGTTTGACATAGATTGCATGTCTCAAAGTGCAATTAATTGCTGTTTCCCAAATAAAACCCATTTTGCTGGTAAAATAACTTCTGTTTTATTAGTTTTCAGTTAATACATGTTGAAATTCATATGACAGACAAATCTGAAATCCATGAGGCAGTATGCAAAAAATATATTTTAAGGTAAGTCTTTAAATATTGTACTTTATTATTTTACAGCAGTTTTAGGTTCACAGCAAAATTGAGAGGAAGGCACAAAGATTTTACATTCACCTCCTGTCACCACACATGCATAGCTTCCCCCACTTTCAACATCACTCACCCGAATTGTACATTTATTATAATTGATGAATCTACATTGACACATTATAATCACCCAAAGTCCATAGTTTACCTTTGGGTTCACTCTTGGTGTCATACAATCTATGGGTTTGGGTAAATGTATAATGTCATGTATCTATTATTATAATATCATACAAAGTATTTTTACTTTCCTAAAAATTCTCTTTGTTCCACCTCCTCATTCCTCCCTCCACCCCAACTCTTGGCATACACTGATCTTTTTACTGTCTTCACAGTAAAAATGGAGACAAATGTTTTCTTTACCAGAATGTCATAAAATTGGAATCATACAGTATGTAGCCTTTTCAGATTGGCTTCTTTCACTTAGCAATATGCATTTGTTTCCTCTATGTCCTTTTATGACTTGATAGCTCATTTCTTTTTATTATTGAATAATTTCCCACTGTCTGAATGTACCACAGTTTATTTATCCATTCACTTACCAAAGGACATCTTGGTTGCTTCCAAGTTTGGATAATTATGAATAAAGCTGCTATAAACATCCATGTCCAGGTTTTTGTGTGGACAAAATTTTCAACTCCTTTTGGGTAAAAACCAAGGAATGTGATTGCTGGATTATATGGTAAGAGTATATTTAGTTTTGTAAGAAACGGCCAATCTGTCTTCCAAAGTGGCTGTATAGTTTTGCATTTCCACTAGCAATGAATGAGAGTTCCTGTTCCACATCCTCACCAGGATTTGGTGTTATCAGTGCTCCAGATTTTGGTCATCCTAATAGGTGTGAAGTGGTATCTCACTGTTGTTTTAATTTGCATTTTCCTGATGACATAGAATGTAAAGCATCATTTCACATGTTTATTCACTATCTGTATATCTTCTTTGGTAAGGTATCTGTTAAGGATTTGGGCCCATTTTTAATCAGGTTGTATGTTTTCTTATAGGCGACTTTTAAGAATTATTGGTATAGGGCTTCCCTGGTGGCGCAGTGGTTGAGAGTCCACCTGCCGATGCAGGGGACACGAGTTCGTGCCCCGGTCCGGGAAGATCCCACATGCCACAGAGCGGCTGGGCCCGTGAGCCATGGCCACTGAGCCTGCGCGTCCGGAGCCTGTGCTCCGCAACGGGAGAAGCCACAACAGTGAGAGGCCTGTGTACCGAAAAAAAAAAAAAAAGAATTATTGGTATATTTAGGATAACAGTCCTTTATCAGTGGTGTTTTTGTAAATATTTTCTGTCTGTAGCTTGCCTCCTATTTTTCTTGGCATCTTTCGCAGACCAGAAGATTTTAATTTTAATAAAGTCTTGTTTCTTATTTCTTTCATAGATCATTCCTTTAGTGTTTTATCTAAAAAGTCATCACCATACCAAGGTCATCTAGGTTTTCTACTATGTTATGTTCTAAGAGTTTTATGGGTTTACATTATACAATTAGGTCTATGTCCATATTGAGTTGATTTTTTGAACTGTGTAAGGTCTGTGTCTAGATTCATTTTTATGCATGTGGATATCCAGTTTTTCCAGCACCATTTATTGAAGAGACTCTCTTTGCTCTATTTTATTGCATTTGCTCCTTTGTCAAAGATCAGTTGACTATATTTATGCAGGTCTATTTACGGGCTCTCTATTCTGTTCCACTGATCTATTTGTCAGTTCTTTCCCTAATATCTCACTCTTGATGACTGTAGCTTTATTGTAGTTCTTGGAGTCAGATGATGTCAATCCTGTAATTTTGTTCTCTCCTTCAATATGTGTTGGCAATCCTGGGTCTTTTGCCTCTCCATATAAACCTTTTTTTTCTTTGGCCAGTGGCTTGCAGGATCTTAGTTCCCCGACCAGTATTTGAATCCCAAGTCCTAACCACTGGGCCACCAGGGAATTCCCTATAAACTTTTGAATCAGTTTGTCAATATCCATTAAAAAACGTGCTGGGATTTTGATTGGGATTGCATTGAATCTATAGATCAATTTCAGAAGCACTGACATCTTGACAATATTAAATATTCCTACCCATGAACATGGACTCTCTCATCATTTATTTAGTTCTCTTTTGATTTCATTAATCGGCATTTTATAATTTTTCTCATATAGATCTTGTACATGTTTTGTTAGATTTATATCTAAATATTTAATTTGGGGAAGCTAATGTAAATAATATTACATTTCTAATTTCAAATTCAACTTATTTGTTGCTGATATGTAGAAAAGAGATTGATTTTTGTACATTAAAATCTTATTCTGCAACCTTGCTATAATCATTAGTCCCAAGAGTTTTTTGTTGATTCTTTCAATTATCTACAAAGACTATCATGTTATCTGAAAACACAATTTTATTTCTTCCTTCCCAATCTGTATACATTTTGTTTCCTTTTCTTGTCTTATTGCATTAGCAAGGACTTTCAGAAATGGAATGGTGAGAGAGGAAATCTTTGCCCTGTACCTGATCATAGTGGGAAAGCTTCAAATTTCTCACCATTAAGTAGGATGTTAGTGATGGATTTTTTCATAGATAGTCCTTATCAAGTTGATAAAGTTCCCCTCTGTTCCTAATTTACTGAGAGTTTATCAGGAATGAGTGTTGGATTTTGTCAAATGTGTTTTCTGCATCTATTGATATGAACATGTGATTTTCTTTTTTAGTTTATTGATGTGATGGATTTCATTTATCGATTTTCAAATGTTGAACCAGCCTTGCATACCTGGAATAATTTACACGTGGTTGCAGTGTATAATTCTTTTTACACATTGCTGGATTTGATTTGCTAATATTTTATTGAGAATTTTTGCATCTGATAAGCCAATCTTAAAAATAAAAGTTAAGATAATAGGGTTCAAAATGGCAGCATAAAAAGAGCCTGAACTTACCTCCTCCCAAGGATACAATAAATATACAGCTATATAAGGATCATTTCACCTGAAAAGAATGTGAGAATTGATTTGAGATGTGGGGGCGAGCAGTCACAGCACTATCCCACCACCTTGCTGAAGCTAGGGAATGTCTGTGGTTGCAGCGCGTGCACACACACACACACACACACACACACACACACACACCCCATTCCCTGGCTGGGACAAGCGAGTATGACAAGTTGCAGTATTATTCCTCTCCCAGCCTAAAGCCAACTCAACACTTCCCTGCCACCAGGCTGGGTCTTGCAAATATGAGCACTTTCAGCATTCTCCTACACCTGGCCTAAAGCTGACATGCACTCAGACAAGGCACTCTACTGCTGTGTTGCTGAAGCCTGCAACTGTATGCAGTCGTTTTCCCACTGCCTTTCTGAAAAAAAGGGAACAAGCTCTGCACCATACACTCTCCAGCTTCCTAGCTAAAGTTGTTGGGCATGTACAATTCACAAAAGGGACAGCACTTGATTGCCTGGCCCTGTTGACCAAGAGGGCTGGCATTCCAGAGCTCCATGGGACTGTAACAATCAGAAAGACAGTTCTCAGCAGGCCACCAACACCAGGGTACTGCACAGACAGCAGACTGAAACACAATCTCAGTCTTCCTGTGAAAAAGGCCTATTTACTTAGTCTGGAACTTCACCATGAAGTAGAGGCTTCAGGTTTCCCACACATCTAGAGGTTAAGGAGGTGCTCCCAGGGTACATAAGCAGGGAGACACCATCCTTGCCCATCCTCTTGGCCTCACTAATGCTCAACAAGGCTCCCTGGAGTGTAGCCTATACACTAGTCAAGAGCCCCAATTTTTGCAGCTGTTACCCAGAGGACAACTCCAGGTCTCCTGGTCTGGAAGCCAGCAGAGAATACAATTATGGCTCCACTGGACTGTATATATCTGCATACTTTAAAAGTACTGCCTGAGGGTCTGGCTTCCAATCAGACTGACACTTGTGTTAAATGAGATTCCTCCCCTTGGAACACTGAGAGGTCTCAGCACATCCTCAACATCAGGGGCATATCAAGAATAAATCAGGTGGTATAGACAACTGCAAAGATTTGTGAGACAACCAAGTGCTAGGACGAGGTTGAATGAGAAGGATCATCACCTACACTAGGTCACTCCTTCAAGAATGAGAGAGGTAGCAATATTGCCTAATACATGGAAATAAACATAGAGACCAAAGCAAAGTGAGGAAACAGAAAAAATATGTTCAAAATGAAAGAACAAGACAAAACCCTCAGAAATAGATCTTAATGATATGGGAATAAGTAATATAATTTATAAAGAATAAAAATGGGCTTCCCTGGTGGCACAGTGGTTGAGAATCCGCCTGCCAATGCAGGGGACATGGGTTTGAGCCCTGGTCCAGGAAGATCCCACATGCTGTGGAGCAACTAAACCCGTGAGCCACAACTACTGAGCCTGCATTCTAGAGCCCATGCGCCACAACTACTGAAGCCTGTGCGCCTAGAATCTATGCTCCGCAACAAGAGAAGCCACCACAATGAGAAACCCACGCACCACAAAGAAGAGTAACCCCTGTATGTGGCAACTAGAGAAAGCCTGTGCACAGCAACGAAGACCCAATGCAGCCAAAAATAAATAGATAATAATAATAATAATAATAATAATAATAAAGAAGTGGTGGCCCCTTAAAAAAAAGAATTCAAAGTGATGGTCATAAAGATTCTCATTGAACTTGGAGAAGAATGGATGAACACAGTGAGAACTTGAAAAAAAATTATAAAATATAAAAAAGAATCAATCAGAGGTGAAAAACACATAACTGAAATGAAAAATACACTAGAGGGAATCAATGGAAGGTTAGATAATACAGAAGAACAGACCAATGATCTGGAAGACAGGGTAGTGGAAATCACCCAATCAGAACATCAAAAAGAATACAGAATTCTGTGGAATGAGGATAGTTTAAGGGAACTTGGGGCAACCTCAGGCATACTAACATTTGTATTATAGGGACCTCCAGAAGGAAAAGAAAGAAAGGGGCAGAAAACTTCTTTGTAGAAATAATGGCTGAAAACTTCCCTAACCTGGGGAAAGAAACAGACATCCAAGTATGGAGAGTCCTAAACAAAATGAACCCAAAGAGATCCACACCAAGACACATTACAATTAAAATGTCAAAAGTTAAAAATAAAGAGAACTTTTAAAGCAACAAGTGTAAAACAACTAGTTACATATAAGTGAACCCCCTTAAGATTATCAGTGAATTTCTCAGCAGAAACTTTGGAGGCCAGGAAGAAGTGGCATGATACATTCAAAGTGATGAAAGGACAAAACTTACACCAAGACTACTCTATCCAGCAAGGTTATCATTCAGAATTGAAGGAGAAATAGTTTGCCAGACAAGCAAAAACTAAAGGAGTTCATCACCACTAAACCAGCCTTACAAGAAATGATAAAGCGACTTCTTTAAGCAGAATGGAAGAGTCCATAAATAGAAATAAGAAAATATGCAAAAGAAAAATCTTCTTGGTAAAAACAAATATATAACAAAGCCACTTATGAAGCTAGAATGAAAGGTAAAAAACAAAAGTAGTAATATCAACTAAAAGTACAATAAGTAGTTGAGGGATACACAAAATAAGAAGATGTAAAATAGGTTGTCAAAAATATTAAAAGGGGGAGTAATTTAAAATATAGTGCTTTTAGAATGCATTTGAATTTAAGCAACTATGAACTTGAAATAATCTGCTTTATATACAGATTGTTATATATGAACCTCATGGTAACCAAAATCAAAAAACTTATAATAGATACACAAAAAATAAAGAGAAAGGAATCCAAATATAACACTAAAGAAAATCATCAAACCACAAGGGAAGAGAACAAGAGAAACAGAAAAGAACAGAGAAGAACTGCAAAAAAAAAAAAAACAACAACCAGAAAACAATGAACAAAATGGCAAAAAGTACATACCTCTCAAAAATTAACTTAAAGGTAAATGGACTAAATAATCCAACCAAAATACATGAAGTGGCTAAATGGATTAAAAAACAAGACCCATATATATGCTGCCTACAAGAGACTTACTTCAGATGTAAGGACACACACAGACTGAAAGTTAAAGGATGTAAAAAGATCTTCCATGTAAATGGAAACCAAAAGAAAGCTGGAGTAGCTATACTTACACAAAATAGACTTAAAGACTGCAATAAGATACAAATTAGGTCATTAGATAATGATAAAGGAGTCAATCCAACAGGATGATACACAGGCATACCTCATTTTATTGACCTTTGTTTATTGTGTTTTACAGACATTGCATTTTTTTTACAATTCAAAGCTTCATGACAACCCTGCACTGTCTGATGATGGTCAGCATTTTTTAGTACTTTTTTTTAAGATATAATGTTGTTGGACACAGTAGACTACAGTGTAGTGTAAACATGCCATTTATATGCACTGGAAAACCAAAAAATTCATGTGACTCACTTTATTGCAATATTCACTTTATTGAAGTGATCTGGAACCAAGCTCTCAGTATTTCCAAGGTATGCCTATAATAATTTTAGATATTTATGCACCCAACATAGGAGCACCTATATCCAAAGAAATATTAATAGACCTAAAGGGAGAATAAAAGGCAATACATAATTGTAGAGGGCTTTAATACCCCACTTTTATCAATGGATATATCATCCACACAGAAAATCAACAAGGAAATATTGACCTTAAATGACAAGATGAATTTAACAAAATATACACAACATTCCATCCAAAAGAAACAGAATACACATTCTTCTCAAGAACACATGGAACATTCTCCAGGATACATCATATGTTAGGGCACAAAACTGGTCTTAATAAATTTAAGGGACTTCCCTGGTGGCACAGTGGTTAAAAATCCACCTGCCAATGCAGGGGCACGGGTTTGATCCTTGGTCCAGGAAGACCCCACATGCTGTGGAGAACCTAAGCCCATGTGCCACAAGTACTGAGCCTGCACATCACAACTACTGAAGCCTGCATGCCCTAGAGCCCGTGTGCCGCAACTATTGAGCCCACACACCACAACTACTGAAGCCCATGTGCCTAGAGCCCATGCTCTGCAACAAGAGAAGCCACTGCAATGAGAAGCCTGCGCACTGAAACAAAGAGTAGCCCCCTCTCGCCACAACTAGAAAAAGCCCATACGCAGCAATGAAGACCCAATATAGCCCAAAAAAATAGATAAATAAAAAATAAAATAAAATAAAATAAAATAACTTAAGAAAATAAATTTAAGAAAATTGAAATCATATCAAGCATCTTTTTGGACTATAGAAACTAGAAATCAATTAGAAGAAGAAAAGTAGAAAATTCACAAATAAGTGGAGATTAAACATGTTACTGAAAAACCAATGAGTCAAAGAAAAATCAATAGAGAAATAAAAAATGCCTTGAGTCAATGAAAATGGAAATACAACATACCAAAACATATGGGCTACAGCAAAAGGAGTTGCAAGAGGGAAATTCATGGAGATAAATGCTTACATCATAAAACAATAAAAAGCTCAAATAAACAACCTAACTTTATACCTCAAGGAACTAGAAAAAAGAAGAACAAATGAAGCCCAAAGTCAGTAGAAGGAAGGAAATAATAAAGATCAGAGTGGAAATAAATGAAATAGAGACTAAAAGGACAATCTAAAAAAATCAATAAAATTAAGAGCTCATTCCTTGAAAAGATAAATAAAATTGACAAAACTTTAGCTGCACTCACCAAGAAAAAAAGAGCAAGTCTCAAATAAATAAAATCAGAAATTATAGAGAAGATGTTACAATTGATACCACAGAAATACAAAGGATAATAAGAGACTACTATGAAGAATTACATACCAACAAATTGGACAACCTATAGGAAACTGATAAATTCCTAGAAACATACAACCTACCAAGACTGATTTAGGAAGAAACAGAAAATATAAATAGACCAACCACTCCCTCAAAATTAAAAGCCCTGGATAAGATGGCTTCAATGGTAAATTCTACCAAACATTTGAAGAATAAATACCAGTACTTCTCAAACTCTTCTAAAATATAGAAAAGGGAGGGGGCAACACATCTAAATGCATTTTTTGAGACCAACATTACCTTAATCTCAAAATTAGACAAGGACACCAAGAAAAGAAAATTACAGTCCAACATTCCTGAGGGACATAGAATCAAAAATCCTCAAAAAAATATTTGCAAACAAAATTCAGCAACACAATAAAAGAATTGTAACCATAATCAAGCGGAATTTTTCCAGAGATTCAATAATGGTTCAACATCCACAAATCAAACAGTATGCCATACCACAGTAACAAAATGAGTGACAAAAATCATATGATCATCTCAAAAGACAGAAAAGACATTTGACAAATGTCAACATATATTTATGATAGAAACTCTCTCTCAACAAGGTGAGTATAGAGGGAATATATCACAACATAATAAAGGCCATAGAAGACAAGCCCATGGCTAACTTCACACTCAGTGGTGAAAAACTGAAAGCATTTCCTCTAAGGTCAGAAACAAGACAAAGATGCCCACTCTCTTCACTTTTATTCAACATAATATTGGAAATCCTAACCGCAGCAGTCAGACAAGGAAAAGAAATAAATGGAATCAATATTGAAAATGAATAAGTAGAATTGTCACTGTTTGCAGATGAAATGATACTACATATGGAAAATCCTAAAGACACCACCTAAAAGGGGTGGGATGAACTGGGAGATTGGGATTGACATATATACACTAATATGTATAAAATAGATAACTAATAAGAACCTGCTGTATAGTACAGGGAACTCTACTCAGTGCTCTGTGGTGACCTAAATGAGAAAGAAATCCCAAACAAGAAGATATATGTATACATATAGCTGATTCACTTCACTGTACAGCAGAAACTAACACAACATTGTTAAGCAACTACACCCCAATTTAAAAAAAAAAACACCTAAAATTTATTAGAACTAATTAATGAATTCAGTAAAGTTGCAGGATACACAATTAATACACAGAAGTCAGTTGCCTTTCTATACAATAATAATGAATTATCAGAAAGAGAAATTATTAAAACAAGCCTATTTACAACTGAATCAAAAAGAATTAAATACCTAGGAATAAATGTAACCAAGAAAGTAAAAGACTCATACTTGGAAAACGAATAGGTATTGATGAAAGAAACTGAAGATGATACAAACGGATGGAAAGATATACCATGTTCATGGGTTGGAAGAATTAATATTGTTAGGCAGAACACTCTGACATAAATCACAGCAAGATCCTTTCTGACCCACCTCCTAGAGGAATGGAAATAAAAACAAACAAATGGGACCTAATGAAACTTAAAAGCTTTTGCACAGCAAAGGAAACCATAAACAAAACGAAAAGACAACCCTCAGAATGGGAGAAAATATTTGCAAATGAAGCAACTGACAAAGGATTAAGCTCCAAAATTTAGAAGCAGCTCATGTAGCTCAAACAGCTCAATATCAAAAAAACAAACAACCCAATCCAAAAATGGGCAGAAGACCTAAATAGACATTTCTCCAAAGAAGATATACAGATTGCCAACAAACACATGAAAGAATGCTCAACATCATCAATCATTAGAGAAATGCAAATCAAAACTACAATGAGATATCATCTCACACCAGTCAGAATGGCCATCATCAAAAAATCTACAAACAATAAATGCTGGAGAGGGTGTGGAGAAAAGGGAACACTCTTGCACTGTTGATGGGAATGTGAATTGATACAGCCACTATGGAGAACAGTATGGAGGTTCCATACAAAACTAAAAATAGAATTACTATACAACCCAGCAATCCCACTACTAGGCATATACCCTGAGAAAACCATAAGTGAAAAAGAGTCATGTACCAAAATGTTCATTGCAGCACTATTTACAATAGCCAGGACATGGAAGCAACCTAAATGTCCATAAACAGATGAATGGATAAAGAAGATGTGGCACATATATACAATGGAATATTACTCAGCCATTAAGAGAAAGAAAATTGAGTTATTTGTAGTGAGGTGGATGGACCTAGAGTCTGTCATACAGAGTGAAGTAAGTCAGAAAGAGAAAAACAAATACCATATGCTAACACATATATATGGAACCTAAGGAAAAAAAAAAGGTCATGAAGAACCTAGGGGCAAGATGCGAATAAAATGCAGACCTACTAGAGAATGGACTTGAGGATATGGGGAGGAGGGAGGGTAAGCTGTGACAAAGTGAGAGAGTGGCATGGACATATATACACTACCAAATGTAAAATAGATAGCTAGTGGGAAGCAGCTGCATAGCACAGGGAGATCAGCTCGGTGCTTTGTGACCACCTAGAGGGGTGGGATAGGGAGGGTGGGAGGGAGGGATATGCAAGAGGGAAGAGATATGGGGATATATGTATATGTATAACTGATTCACTTTGTTATAAAGCAGAAACTAAGACACCATTGTAAAGCAATTATACTCCAATAAAGATGTTAAAAAAAAGTTTGTTATAAACAAACAAACAAATAAATAAATAAATAAAGTGGCAGAGACAGGGGTGGGGGAAAAGAATTAATATTGTTAAAATGACCATACTACCCAAGATGATCTATAGATTTGATGCAATCCTTATCAAAGTACCAATGAAATATTTCACTGAACTGGAACAAAGGATCCTACACTTTGTATGGCATCACACACATACTAAAACCCAAGTAGCCAAAACAGTCTGAGAAAGAAGAAAAAGCTGGAGGTATCACACTCCCTGATTTCAAACTATACTAAAAAGCTACACTAATCAAAACAGTATGGTACTGGTATGAAAACAGACACATATATCAATGTAACAGAATAAGGAGTCCAGAAATAAACCCACATTTATATGGTTAATTAATCTATGACAAAGGAGGCACAAATATGCAATATGAGAAAGACAGCTTCTTCAGTAAATGATGCTGGAAAAACTAAACAGCCATATGCCAAAAAAAAACCCAAACTGGACTACTTTTTCATACCATGTACAAAAGTAAACTCAAAATGGATTAAAGACTTAAATGTAACACCTGAAACCATAAAATTCATAGAAGAATCACAGGCAATACATTCTCTGACATTTATCTTAGCAACATGTTTTTGGATAGGTCTCCTCAGGCAAGGGAAACAAAATGGGACTACATCAAAATAAAAAGCTTTTGCACAGTGAAAAAAATTATCAACAAAATGAAAAGGAAATGAGAGATTATATTTGCAAATGATACATCCAACAAGAGGTTAATATGCAAAATATGAAAAGAACTCATACAACTCAACATCAAAAAAACAAACCCAAATAAAAAATGGGCATATGGGGCTTCCCTGGTGGCACAGTGGTTGAGAATCTGCCTGCTAATGCAGGGGACACGGGTTCGAGCCCTAGTCTGGGAGGATCCCACATGCCATGGAGCACCTAGGCCCATGAGCCACAACTACTGAGCCTGCGCGTCTGGAGCCTGTGCTCCAGAACAAGAGAGGCCGCGATAGTGAGAGGCCCGCGCACTGCGATGAAGAGTGGCCCCCGCTTGCCACAACTAGAGAAAGCCCTCGCACAGAAACGAAGACCCAACACAGCAAAAATAAATTAATTAATTTTTTAAAAAATGGGCATAGGGCTCTTTTCATGCCTAGTGCAGCCATGGCTCGTGGTCCCAAGAAGCACCTGAAGCATGTAGCAGCTCCAAAGCATTGAATGCTGGATAAACTGACTGGTGTGTTTGCTCCTCGTACATCTACTGGTCCCCACAAGCTAAGGGAATGTCGCCCCCTAATCATTTTCCTAAGGAACAGACTTAAGTATGCCCTAACAGATGAAATAAAGAAGATCTGCATGCAGCGTTTCATTTGGATTGATGGCAAGGTCCGCACTGATATAACCTACTGCTGGTTTTATGGATGTCATCAGCATTGACAAGACTGGAGAGAATTTTCGTCTGATATATGGCACCAAGAGCCGCTTTGCTGTTCATTGTATTACACCTGAGGAGGCCAAGTATAAGTTGTGTAAAGTGAGAAAGATCTTTGTGGGGACAAAAGGAATCCCTCATCTGGTGACCCATTATGCTCCCACCATCCACTACCCTGATCCCCTCATCAAGGTGAATGACACCATTCAAATTGATTTGGAGACTGGCAAGATTACTGATTTCATCAAATTTGACACTGGTAACCTGTGCATGGTGACTGGAGGTGCTAACCTGGGAAGAACTGGTGTGATCACTAACCGGGAGAGACATCCTGGTTCTTTTGATGTAGTTCGTGTGAAAGATGCCAGTGGCAACAGCTTTGCCACCTGGCTCTCCAACATTTTCGTTATTGGCAAAGGCAACAAACCATGGATCTCTCTTCCTCATAGAAAGGGTATCCACCTTACCATTGCTGAGGAGAGAGACAAGAGACTGGTGGCCAAACACAGCAGTGGATAAAATGATCTCTAAGTGACATGATTGGAAAAGTCTTTGTACTTAAAGATAATACCACATTAAAAAAATGGGCATAGGACCTAAATAGATATTTTTCCAAAGAAGACATACATATGGCCAACAGACACATGAAAAGATGCTCAACATCACTAATCATCAGAGAAATTCAAATCAAAATCACAATGAGATACCACCTCACACATGTCAGAATAGCTATTACCAAAAAGACAACAAAATACAAGTGTTGGTGAAGATGTGGAGAAAAGTGAACACTCCAGCACTGTTGGTGGAAATACAAATTGGTGCAGCCAGTATGGAAAACAGTATGGAAGTTCCTTGAAATTTAAAAATAGAACTGTCATATAATTCAGCAATTCCACTTCAGGGGATTTACCCAAAGAAAACAAAAATACTAATTCAAAAAGTTATGTGCACTTCATGTTTATTGCAGCATTATTTACAATAGCCAAGATAGTAAAGCAACCTAGGTGTCCATCAATAGACAAATGGATAAAGAAGATATGGTATTGTATCTCAATAATTAAAAAAAATTTTTAATACATTGAATTGGATTGAGTTGGATGGAAATGAAAATAAATCATATCAAAATTTGAAGAATAAAGCTAATGCAGTGCTAACATGGCTGTTTCCACATTTGTAATCAATCAGTGTAATCCATCACATCAGCAGACTAAACAAGAAACATCATATAATCATATCAATTGATACAGAAAAGCTTTTGACAAAAATTCAACATCCATTCATGATAAAAAATAATGCTCAGAATAATAGTGATAGACAAATTTTCTTAATTTGACACAGAGAATGTAAAAAAGAAACTATAATGTTAAACAAAATGGTGAAAGACAATGTTTTCCCCTAAGATATGGAATAAGACAAGAATTCCACTTTCACCACTTCAACATTATACTGGAAGTTCTCACCAGTACAATGAGCAAGAAAACAAAATAAAAATCATATATACTGAAAATATAGAAATAAAACTGTCTAAATTTGCAGAAGGCAAAGTAATCTACATAGAAAATCCCAAGATATTCACATACACAAAACCTAGTACAAATAAGTGAGTTCAGCAAAGTAACAGTATACAAGAAAAACATACAGAAATCAAACATATTTCTATATGCTAGCAATGAACATGTGGAACCTAAAATTAAAAGCACAATCCCTATTACAATTGTTCAAAAAATTAAATAGATGTTAACCTAACAAAACACACACAATACTTGTATGCTGAAAACTACAAAACACTGAAGAAAGAAATCAAAGACCTAATTATGTGGGGACATACCATGTTCAAGCTTTAGAAAGCCTATTATAGTAAAAATGTCAATTATCTCCAATTAATACACAGGGTTAATGGAATTCCTATCAAAACCCCAATGCCCAGAAAGATTTTTTAAATATTGAAAAGAAAATTTACATTTTTATATGAAAAGCTGGGAAATGAGATGTCCACAGGGTCCTTGAAAAGCTCCAATGTAGTCCTGGGAATCAGAGTGCCACATGCATATGCAGGTCTGTGTTTATGACTAAGGTTGTGTGTACACTGGGGAAATACCTGAGAAAGCCTTAGGCTCTCACCTCTGCCTGTTAATGAGGCTCTGTGCTAGTAGGAAGTTAAGGTCAAGACAGAGTTGTAAACTGCCTGATGAACTGATAAAAGCATGTCACCAGTAAAAACACAGAGCCCCTCAGAAAAGACAAGGAGTGTTACTATTTCCAGACATTTAAAGAATCTCTGTTGGGGGCTTCCCTGCTGGCACAGTGGTTAAGAATCTGCCTGCCAATGCAGGGGACATGGGTTTGAGACCTGATCCAGGAAAATCCCACATGCCATAGAGCAACTAAGTCCATGGGCCACAACTACTGAGCCTGCCCTCTAGAGCCCATAAGCCATAACTACTGAAGCTAGCATGCCTAGAGCCCATGCCCCGCAATGAGAAGCCACCACAATGAGAAGCCGAGGCACCGCAATGAAGAGTAGCCCCCACTCGCTGCAAGTAGAGAAAGCCCGCGAGCAGCAACAAAGACCTAACTCAGCCAAAAATAAATAAATAAATTTATTTATTTTTTAAAAAGGAATCTCTTTTGGTCATTAGCTAACCACTTTGCTCACCAAGCAGAGACTTCAGTGGTCACACATGACAAAGAATACAGGCTTTACAAAATTAATTCAGAAAAGACACTAAATTAAAAAAAACAACAAAGAGCAAAAATAACAAAACATGGGAAAATGGAAGAACCTGACTTCCAGAGTTGCCACATTTTAGATATACATACATATACACACACATAATGTTACTGAGGTAACACTGATTTATAACATTATATAAGTTTCATGTGTACAACATTATATTTCTAGTTCTGTATAGCCTACATGCTCACCACCAAAAATTTATTTTCCATCCGGCACCATACAGTTGAGCCCCCTTACCCATTTTGCACTACCCCCCCATACCACCCCCTCTGATAACCACTACTCTGTTTTCTATATCTATGTGTTTGTTTTTGTGTGGTTTGGTTTGTTCATTTATTTACACATTATAATATTGCAAATGTCCAGTTTTCAACAACAACAAAAAAATGAGGCATGCCAAAACCCAAGAAACTATGGTTCATATACAGGAAAAAAGCAATCAGTTGAAACTGTTCCTAGGGAAGCCCAGAGGGTAGACTTAAAGATAAATATATTAAATCAACTGTCTTAAATATGTTCAAAGAGCTTAAGGAAGTTATGTGAATAATGTCTAAATACATAAAGATATCAATAAAGAGATAAAAATTAAACAAAGGAACAAAATTAAAATTCTGGAGCTGTAACGTTAAATACTGAAATACAAAATTCACTAGAGGGATTCAATAGTAGATTTTTGCAGGAATAAAAAAGAATCATCAAAAAAAGATCAATTAGAGTATCCAATCTGAAGAGCAGAAAGAAAAAAGAATGAAGAAAAATGATTCAGACCTAGGAGACCTGTGGGACAGTAATAAACATATCGACGTGTGCATAATGGAAGTTTAAGCAAAAGAGGAGGGAAATGGAGAAAAAGAATATTTGAAAAAATAATAGGGGCTTCCCTGGTGGCACAGTGGTTAAGAATCCACCTGCCAATGCAAGGGACACAGGTTCGAGCCCTGGTTCAGGAAGATCCCACATGCCGTGGAGCAACTAAGCCCATGCGCCACAACTACTGAGCCTACACTCTAGAGCCTGCGAGCCACAACTACTGAGCCTGTATGCTACAACTACTGAAGCCCATGCACTTAGACCCTGTGCTCCACAACAAGAGAAGCCACTGCAATGAGAAGCCCACGCACCGCAATGAAGAGTAGCCTCCACTCGCCGCAACTAGAGAAAGCCCACATAGCAACAAAGATCCAATGCAGCCAAAAATAAATTAAATAATTTTTTTAAAAAATAGCTAAAACTTCACAAATTTAATCAAATACATGAATCCATACATCCAAGAACCTCAAGGAACTCCAATGAGTTAAATTCAGAGAGATCCACACCAAGACACATTATAATCACATCACTAAAAGATAAAGACAAGAAGAAAATCTTGAAAGCAATAGGAGATAAATGACTCATCATATATAAGGGATTCTCAATAAAAATTAACAGCCGATTTCTTATCAGATACAATGGTGATTACATGTTTAAAGTGCTGAGGGCCTGCGCTGGAACCCACACTGAGCTCTGTGCCCCCTAGCCTGCCAGGGCGGCCCTGCACCCAGCTGTCACTGAGGCAGTGTGCCCCACATTCTCCGCTGTCCCAGCCGGCCAGCTCAGGTGTTGCCTGGCTTCCCTTTGCTCGCCCACTCTCTCCTGCACACCTGAGGCACTGCTGTCCCATGGCCAAGAATGATGAAAGTCTCAGCCCTCCAAGCTCCCAGGACAGCACCACCGCTGCCGAAGGTGCCGGCCCCCCTGCCACCGCTGCCTCCACAGAACGCAAGATCACGAAAGTCACCCTGAAGACCCCGAAGAAGAAGGAGTACTTCACAGTGTCCAAGAATAGCTCCGCCCTGCAGTTCAAGGAAGAAATCTCTAAATGTTTCAAATCACATACCAACCAACTTGTGTTGATATTTGCTGGAAAAGTTTTAGAAGATCAAGATACTTTGAGTCAGCATGGAATTCACGATGTACTTGTTCACCTCGTCATCAAAACACAAAACAGACCTCAGGATCATTCAGCTCAGCAAAAAAACACCAGTGGAAGCAGTGCTACCACATCATCAGCTCCTAATAGTAACTCCACATTTGGTTCTGCTGCTAGCAACCTTTTTGGTTTAGGTGGCCTTAGAGGACTTGCAGGTCTGAGTAGCTTGGGTTTGAATACTACCAACTTCTTTGAACTACAAAGCCACGTGCAGCAGCAACTTGTGTCCAATCCTGAAATAATGGTCCAGTTCATGGAGAATCCCTTTGTCCAGAGCATGCTTTCAAATCCTGACCTGAAGAGGCAGTTAATTATGGCCAATCCACAAATGCAGCAGTTGATACAGAGAAATCCAGAAATTAGTTATATGCTGAATAATCCAGATATTATGAGACAAACATTGGAACTTGCCAAGAATACAGCAATGATGCAGGAAATAATGAGAAACCAGGACCGAGCCTTGACCAACCTAGGAAGCATCCCAGAGGATACTACAATACTTTATGGTGCATGTACCCAGGTATTCAGGAACCAATGCTGAGTGCTGCACAAGAACAGTTTGGTGGTAATCCATTTTCTTCCTTAGTGAGCAATATATCCTCAGGTGAAGGTAGTTAACCTGCCCGTACAGAAAATAGAGATCGATTACCCAAAACGTGGGCTCCACAGGTTTCTCAGAATTCATCAGCTTCTAAGGGAGGCACTCAGAAGTGCCTAGGAGGCACTAGTGGCAGTGCTGTCAGTGGCACTGCTGGGCAGAGTTCTGTGCCAAATTTGGGGCCTGGAGTAAGAGCAAGTATGTTCAACACACCAGGAATGCAGAGCTTGTTGCAACAAATAACTGAAAATTCACAACTTATGCAAAATATGTTGTCTGCCCCCTACATGAGAAGCATGATGCAGTCACTAAGCCAGAACCCTGACCTTGCTGCACAGATGCAGACTGCTGATAAGTTATTGGCAATGTCAAACCCTAGAGCAATGCAGGCCTTGTTATAGATTCAGCAGGGTTTATGTCTGTAACAATAGGAAACATCAATGAAATTAAAAGCTGGTTCTTTGAAAAGATAAACAAAATTGATAAACCTTTAGCCAGACTCATCAAGAAAAAAAAAGAGAGGGCTCAAATCAAAATTAGAAATGAAAAAGGAGAAATTACAACAGACACCACAGAAAAACAAAGGATCATAAGAGACTACTATAAGCAACTATATGCCAATAAAATGGACAACCTAGAAGAAATGGACAAATTCTTAGAAAGGTACAATCTCCCAAGACTGAACCAGGAAGAAGTAGAAAATATGAACAGACCAATCACAAGTACTGAAATTGAAACTGATTTTAAAACTCCCAACAAACAAAAGTCCAGGACCAGATGGCTTCACAAGCAAATTCTATCAAACATTTTGAGAAGAGTTAACACCTATCTTCTGGAACTATTCCCAAAAAACTGCAGAGGAAGGAATACTCCCAAGCTCATTCTATGAGGTCGTCATCACCCTGATACCAAAAACAGACAAAGATACCACAGAAAAAGAGAATTACAGGCCAATATCACTGACGAACATAGACATAAAAATCCTCATCAAAATACTAGCAAACCAAATTCAACAATACATTAAAAGGATCAGACAACATGATCCAGTGGGATTTATCCCAGGGATGCAAGGATTTTTCAATATATGCAAATCAATCAGTGTGATACACCATATTAAAAAACCAAATACTAAAAACCATATATGATCATCTCAATAGATACAGAAAAAGATTTTGACAATATTCAGTACCCATTTATGATAAAAACTGCAGAAAGTGGGCATAGAGAGAACACACCTCAACATAATAAAGGCCATATATGACAAAACTACAGCTAACACCATTCTCAATAGTGAAAAGCTGAAACCATTTCCACTAAGATGAGGAAGAAGACAAGGATGTCCACTCTCACCACTCTTATTCAACATAGTTTTGGAAGTTCTAGCAATGGCAATCAGAGAAGAAAAAGAAATAAAAGGAATTCAAATTGGAAAAGAAGAAGTAAAACTGTCACTGCTTGCAGATGACATGATACTATACATAGAAAATCCTAAAGATGCTATCAGAAAACTACAAGAGCTCATCAATGAATTTGGTAAAGTTGCAGGATACAAAATTAATACACAGAAATCTCTTGCATTTCTATACAATAACAGCAAAAGATCAGAAACAGAACTTAAAGAAACAATCCCATTTATCATTGCATCAAAAAGAATAAAATACCTAGGAATAAACCTACCTAAGGAGACAAAAGACCTGTACTCTGAAAACTATAAGAAGCTGATAAAAGAAATCGAAGATGACACAAACAGATGGAAAGACTGTGTTCTTGGATTGGAAGAATCAATATTGTCAAAATGACTATATTACCCAAAGCAATCTACAGATTCAGTGCAATCCCTATCAAATTACCAATGGCACTGCTCACAGAACTAGATGAAAAAATCTTAAAATTGGTATGGAGACACAAAAGACCCCATATAGCCAAAGCAATCTTGATCTGGAGGAATCCTGCTCCCTGACCTCAGACTATACTACAAAGCTACAGTCATCAAAAGAGTATGGTACTGGCACAAAAACAGAAATATAGATCAATGGAACAGGATAGAAAGCCCAAAGATAAACCCACACACCTATGGTCACCTAATCTAGGACAAAGGAGGCAAAAATATATAATGGAGAAAAGACAGCCTCTTCAATAAATGGTGCTGGGAAAACTGGACAGCTACATGTAAAAGAATGAAATTAGAACACTTCCTAACACCATACACAAAAATAAATTCAAAATGAATTAAGGACTTAAGTCTAAGACCAGATACTATAAAACTCCTAGAGGAAAAACATAGGCTAGACACTCTTTGACATAAATTGCAGCAATATTTTTTTGGAATCATCTCCTAGAGTAATGGAAACAAAAACAAAAATAAACAAATGAGACCTAATTAAACTTAAAAGCTTTTGCACAGCAAAGGAAACCATAAACAAAGCAAAAAGAAAACATATGGAATGGGAGAAAATATTTGAAAACAATGCAACCAGCAAGGGATTAATCTTTAAAATATACAAACAGTTCATACAGCTTAATACAAAAAAAACAAACAATCCAATCAAAAAATGGGCAGAAAACCTAAATAGATATTTCTCAAAAAAAGACACACAGATGGCCAAGAAGCACATGAAAAGATGCTCAACATCGCTAATTATTAGAGAAAAGCAAATCAAAACCACAATGAGGTATCACCTCACACCAGTCAGAATGGCCATCATCAAAAAGTCTACAAACAATAAATGCTGGAGAGGGTGTGGGGAAAAGGGAACCCTCCTACACTGTTGGCGGGAATGTAACTTGGTGCAGCCACTATGGAGGACAGTATGGAAGTTCCTTAAAACACTAAAAATAGAGCTACCACATGATCCAGCAATCCCACTCCAGGGCATATTCCCAGAGAAAACCATAATTTGAAAAGATACATACACCCCAATATTCACTGCAGCATATTCACAATAGTCAAAACATGGAAGCAACCTAAATGTCCCTCGACAGACGAATGGATAATGAAGATGTGGTATATATATACAATGGAATATTACTTAGCCATAAAAAAGAACAAAATAATGCCATTTGCAGCAACATGGATGGACCTAGAGATTATCATACTAAGTGAAGTAAGTCAGACAGAGAAAGACAAATATTATATCATTTGTATGTGGAATCTTAAAAAATTATACAAATTAACATATGTACAAAACAGAAACAGACTCAAAGGCTTAGGAAACAAACTTATGGTTACCAAAGGGGAAAGGTGGGGAGAAGGGATCAATGAGGAATTTGGGATTAACAGATACACACTACTGTATATAAAAGAGATAACCAACAAGGACCTATTGTATAGCACAGGGATTTCTGCTCAGTGTTCTGTAATAACATAAATGGGAAAACAATCTGAAAAAGAATAGATATATGTATATGCATAACTGAATCACTTTGCTGTACACCTGAAACTAACACCACATTGTAAGTCAACTATACTCCGATATAAAATGAAAATTGAAAGAAAATACAACGAGATATCACCTCACATCTGTCAGATGGTTATCATCAAAAAGAACACAAATAACAAATGTTGGCGAGGATGTGGAGAAAAGGGAACCCTCATACACTGTTGGTGGGGATGTAAATTGGTGCAGCCACTGTGGAAAACAGTATAGAGGTTTCTCAAAAAACTAAAAATAGAACTACCAAATGACCCAGCAATTCTACTTCTGGGTATTTATCAAAAAAATACGAAAGCATTAATTTGAAATAATACATGCACCCCAATGTTCATAGCAGTATTATTTACAATTGCCAAGATATGGAAGCAATCTAAGTGTCCATCAGCAGATGAATGGATAAAGGTGTGATATATATATGCAATGGAATACTGCTCAGCCATAAAAAAAGAATGAAATTTTGCCATTTGCATGGATGGACTTGGAGGGTATTATGCTAAGTGAAATAAGTCAGACAGAGAAAGACAAATACTGTATGATAACATTTATATGTGGAATCTAAAAAATAATAAAAAGAAACTAGTGAATATAACAAAAAAGAAACAGACTCACAGATATAGAGAACAAATTAGTGGTTACCATGGGGAGAGGGAAGAGGAGAGGGGCAAAAGAAGGGTGGGGGATTAAGAGGTACAAAGTACTATGTATAAAATAAATAAGCTACAAGGATATATAGTACAACACAGGGAATATAGCCAATATTTTATAATAACTATAAATAGATTATAAGCTTTAAAAATTGTGAATCACTATGTTGTACACCTGAAAATTATATAATAATATACATCAACTACACCTTAATTTTTTTAATTTCTTATGCAAAAGTAAAAAAAAAAGATGTACAATCCTTATTTCCAGAACCTTTGAACATGTTACTTTACGTGGTTAAAGGGACTTCCCAGATGTCCTTAAGGATTTTGAGATGTGGAGATTATCCTGGATTATGCTAGTGCATTCAGTGTAATCACAAGAGTCCTTATAAGTGGAAGGCAGGAGGATTAGAGTGAGATGGAGAAGATACTACATTGCTGCTTTGAAGATGGGGGAAGGGGACATGACCTTAGTAATCTAAGCAGCCTTTAGAAGCTGGAAATAGCAAGGAAATGGATTTTCCCCTAGAATCTCTGGAGGGAGTGTGACCCTGTCAACACTTTTATTTTGGCCCAGTGAAAGTCATGACCAACTGGGATTTATTCACATGATTGAAGGTTTGATTTGACATTAGAAAGCCAATCAATGTAATTCACCATAAAAACAAACTGAAAAAGAAAAACAATGTGATTATCTCAATCAATGTAAAAAACAATTGAGAAAATCCAAAATCCATTCCTGAAACAAAACAAAACAAAAAACCTTGTATCTCATACTGGTAAAGGGAAATACAAAAAAATCTACAGCTAACATACTTAATGGTTAAAGACAGAATGTTTACCCCTATGATCAGGAAAAAGCCAGGGATCCCCAAACACACCATTCTTATTCAATGTAGTACTGGAAGTTCCAGCCACCACAATAAGGCAAGAAAAGAAAATAGAGGTATGCATATTAGAAATGAAGAAGTAGGGCCTCCCTGGTGGCGCAGTGGTTGAGAGTCCGCCTGCCGATGCAGGGGATACGGGTTCGTGCCCCGGTCTGGGAGGATCCCATATGCCGCGGAGCGGCTGGGCCCGTGAGCCATGGCCGCTGGGCCTGCGCATCCGGAGCCTGTGCTCCGCAACGGGGGAGGCCACAACAGTGAGAGGCCCGCATACCGCAAAAAAAAAAAAAAAAAAAAAAGAAAAAAAAAAAAAGAAATGAAGAAGTAGCACAGCAAAGGAAACCATAAACAAAATGAAAAGACAACCCACAGAACAGGAGAAAATATTTGCAAACTATGCTACTGACCAGTGATTAATTTCCAAAATATACAAACAGCTCATACAGCTTAATAGCAAGAAAACAAATGATCGAGTCAAAAAATGGGCAGAAGATCTAAGTAGACAGTTCTCCAAAGACATACAGATGAGCAAAAAACACATGAAAAGATGCTCAACATCACTAATTGTTAGAGAAATGCAAGTCAAAACTACAATGAGGTATCCCCTCACACCAGTCAGAATGGCCATCTTCAAAAAGCCTACAAACAAATAAATGCTGGAGAGGGTGTGGAGAAAAGGGAACCCTCCTATACACTTGGTGGGAATGTAAATTGGTACAGCCACTATGGAGAACATTATGGAGGTTCCTTAAAAATCTAAAACTAGAGTTACCATATGATCCTGCAATCCCACTCCTGGGCATATATCAAGAGAAAAACATGATTTGAAAGGATTCACACACCCCATTGTTCACTGCAGTGCTGTTTACAATAGCTAAGATGTGGAAGCAACCTAATGTCCATCGACAGAGGAATGAAGAAGATGTGGTACATATCTACGATGGAATATTACTCAGCCATAAAAAAGAATGAAATAATGCCATTTGCAGCGACATGGATGGACCTAGAGATTATCATACTAAGTGTAGTAAGTCAGACAAAGACAAATATCATATGATATTGCTTATATGTGGATTCTAAAAAATAAATGATACAAATGAACTTATTTAAAAAACAGAAACAAACTCACATATTTAGAGAACGAACTTATGGTTACCAGAGGGGAAGGGTGGGTAGGGGATAGATTGGGAGTTTGGGATTAACATGTACACACTGATATATTTAAAATAGATTACCAACAAGGACCTACTGTATAGCACAGTGAACGTTGCTCAATATTCTGTAATAACCTAAATGGGAAAAGAATTTGAAAAAGGATACATGGATATATCTAACTGAATCACTTTGCTGTACACCTGAAACTAGCACAACATTGTTAATCAACTATGCTCCAATATAAAATAAAAAATTTTTAAATACAAATTTTAAAAAATGGGCAGAAGATCTAAGTAGACATTTCTCCAAAGACATACAGATGGGCAAAAAGCACTTGAAAAGATGCTCAACATCACTAATTATTAGAGAAATGAAAATCAAAACCACAATGAGGTATCACCTCACACCAGTCAGAATAGCCATCATCAAAAAGTCTACAAACAATAAACACTGGAGAGGGTGGAGAAAAAGGAACCCTCCTACACTCTTGGTGGGAACGTAAATTGGTACAGCCACTATGGAGAGTAATATGGAAGTTCCTTAAAAGATTAAAAATAGAGTTACCATATGATCCTGCAATCCCACTCCTGGGCATATATCTGGCGAAAATTCTAACTCGAAAAGATACATGCACCCCTATGTTCACTGTAGCACTATTTACAATAACCAAGACGTGGAAGTAATGTAAATGTGTATCAACAGATGAATGGATAAAGAAGATGTGGTATATATATACAATGGAATATTACTCCACCATTAAAAGAATAAAATAGGGACTTCCCTGGTGGCGCAGTGGTTAAGAATCTGCCTGCCAATGCAGGGGACACGGGTTCAATGCCTGGTCCGGGAAGATCCCACATACCGCGGAGCAACTAAGCCTGTGTGCCACAACTACTGAGCCTGCGCTCTAGAGCCTGTGAGCCACAACTACTGAGCCTGTGTGCCACAACTACTGAAGCCCATGCACCTAAAGCTCATGCTCAGCAACAAGAGAAGCCACCGCAATGAGAAGCCTGCACACTGCAACGAAGAGTAGCCCCCACTCACCACAACTAGAGAAAGCCCATGCGCAGCAACGAAGACCCAATGCAGCCAAATAAATAAATAAATAAATATTTTTTTTAGAAAAAGAATGAAATAATGCCATTTGCAGCAACATGGATGGACCTAGAGATTATTATATTAAGTGAAGTAAGTCAGTCAGAGTAAGACAAATATCATGTGATATCAGTTATCTGTGGAATCTAAAGAAATCATACAAACAAACTTATTTACCAAACAGAAATAGATGTAGAAAACAAACTTATGGTTACCAGAGGGGATAGCGGGACGGGGGAGATAAATTAGGAGTTTGGGATTAACATATACACAGTACTATATAAAATAGGTAAACAACAAGGACCTACTGTATAGCACAGGGAACTATGTTCAGTACCTTGTAATAACCTACGATGGAACAGAATCTGAAAAAGAATATATATATATATTACATATATATATAATATATGTATAACTGAATCACTTTGCTGTACACCTGAAACTAACACAACATTGTAAATTAACTGTATTTAAATTTTTTAAAAAAGAAAAGAAAACCTTAAAAAAATCTTGAAGATAGGAACAAATTTAAAAAGAGAACAAAAAAGAAAAAGTAAAACAATCTTTATTCACAGAGAACACGATTATCTACGTAGAAAGTATAATGAAATCTAGAAAAAAGCTACTAGAACTAAGTAGGTTTAGCAAGGTTTCAGGATATAATATCTATATACAGAAACCAATTGTATATGTATATACATTTTTGGCCATGCCGTGAGGCATGTGGTATCTTAGTTCCCCAACCAGGGATTGAACCCGTGTCCTCTCTGCATTGGGAGTGCACAGTCTTAACCACTGGACCGCCAGGGAAGTCCCACAATTGTATCTTTATATACTAACAGTGAATGACTGGAAATTCACTGCTACAATTGTATTTTTATATACTAGCCGTGAATGACTGGGAATTGAAAATTTTAAAATACCATTTATAATAGCATCCAAAAATATGAAATAAGTGGGGATAAATCTGAAAAAATGTGATAGACCTGTACACTGAAAACTACAAAAAATATTGCTGAGAAAAATTAAAGGCCTAAATAAACGGAGGAATACATCTTGTTCATGAGCCAAAGACTCAATATTGTTAAGAGCTCAATTCTTCCCCCACATTAATCTATAGATTCAATGCAATTCCAACCAAATCCCAGCAGACTCTTTTGTAGAAATAGACAAGCTGATTCTAAAATTCATGTGGAAATGCAAAAGACCCCCAAAGAGCCAAAACAATCCTGAAAAAGAACAAAATTGAAGGCCTAAGACTATCTGATCTCCCAAATTATTATACAGCTACAGTAATCAAAACAGTGTAATACTGGCATAAAGGTAGACAAATACATCAATGGAACATAACAGAGGGTCCAGAAATAAACCCACGCATATACAGACAATTGATTTTTGACAAAAGTACAAAAGCAATGCAATGGAGAAAGGATAGCCTTCTCAGCACACACTGCTAGAACAACTGGGTAACTATATGCTAAAAAAAAAAAAAAAAAAAAAAGAACGTGGTGCCATACCTTCTGCCATATACAAAAATTAACCCCAAATGGTTCATGGACCTAAATGTAAAGCCTAAAACTATAAAACTCATAAAAGGAAACATAGGAGAAAACCTTTGTAATCTTATGTTAGACGAAGATTCCTTAGATATGACACCAAAAGCATATTCCATAGAAGAATAAAATAATATTCATCAAAGGGAAGGGGGGATGGGATGAACTGGGGGCTTGGGATTCACATATATACACTACCATGTATAAAATAGATAACTAATGAGAACCTACTGTATAGCACAGGGAACTCTACTCAATGTTCTGTGGTGAACTAAATGGGAAGGAAATCTAAAAAAGAGTGGATATATGTATACATATAACTGATTCACTTTGCTGTACCTCAGAAACTAACACAACATTGTAAAGCAACTATACGCCAATAAAAAATTTTAAGCTTCATCAAAATTTAAAATGTCTTCTCTTCAAAAGACACTGTTTAGATAAAGAATAGAGTTGAGAAAATTGGATATCCACATGCAAAAGAATGAAGTCGGACCCTTTCCTTATACCATATATAAAAACTCAAAATAGATCAAAGATCTAAATGTAAGAGAGAAAACTACAAAACTCTTAGAAATAAACATAGGCAGAAAGCTTCATGACATTGGATTTGGCAATGATTTTTTGTGTATGACACCAAAAGTACAGGCAACAAAAGAAAAAACTGAACTATATCCAAATTTAAAACTATGCATTGAAGGACACAATCAAAAGAATGAAAAGGCAATCCAGGAGATGGGAGTAAATATTTGCAAATCATATCTGATAAGGAGTTAATATGCAGAATATATAAAGAACTTCTACAACTCAACAATAAAAAAAAATTTTTAATGGGTGAAGAAGATATACAGATGACCAATAAGCACAAGAAAAGATGCTCAACATCACTAATCATTAGGGAAATGCAAATCAAAATCACATATCACTTCACACCCTTTAGGATGATGAAAGAAAAAGAAGGAAGGGAGGGAAGGAGGGAGGAAAGGAAGGGAAAGAAAGAGAAAGGAAGAAAAGAAAAAGTGTTGGTGAGGATGTGGGGAAACTGGAATCCTAGAGCACTGTTGTTGGGAACATAAGATGGTGCAGTCTCTACAGAAAATCGTATGGCAGTTCCTCAAAAAATTAAAAATGAGTTACCATATGATCCAGCAATCCCATTCTTGGGTACATACCCTAAAGAATTAAAAGCAGGGACTCAAATAGATATTTGTTTACCCATACTTAAAGCAGCATTATTCACAATAGCTAAAAGGTAAAAGCAACCCAAGTGTCCATCAATGGGTAAATGGATAAACAAAATATGGTGTACACTACAATGGAATATTATTTAGCCTTCAAAAGGAAATTCTGCCACATGCTACAACATGTATGAACCTTGAAGACATTATGCTAAGTGAAATAAGCTAGTCACAAAAGGATAGATACTGTATGATTCCACTTATAGGAGGTACCAAGAGTAATCAAATTCAGAGGCAGAAAGTAGAATGGTGGTTGTCAGGGGCTGGGGGGAGGATGAATTAGTGTTTAGATGGTAGACTTTCAGTTATGCAAGTTGAAAAGAGTTCTGAAGATGGATTGTGGTGATGGTTTCACAAATGTGAATGTATTTAATGCCACTCTATACTTAAAAATTGTTAAGAAGGTAAATTTTATATGTATTTTACCACAATATTTTTTAAAATTTTAAATGTTTCAAAAGCTTTTTCAGGGGACTTCCCTGATAGTCCAGTGGTTAAGACTCCGGGCTTCCACTGCAGGGGGCACGGGTTCAATCCCTGGTTGGGGAGCTAAGATCCCGCATGCTGTGTGGCCATAAATGAAAAGCTTTTTCAGAATGAAAAAAGACACTTTTTAAAGAATGAAAAGACAAGCCACAGACTGGGGAAAAATGTTACAAAACATACATATATCCGATAAAGAATTTTTATCCAATTATATGTAGAATTCTCAAAACTCAACAATAAAATGAGCAACCCAATACAAAATGTGCAAGAGAGTTGAACATTTTACCAAAGAAGATATTTGGATGGCACATGAAAATACTCTCAAATCATTAGTCAGTAGAAAAATGCAAATCAAAACTACAATGAGATACCACTACATCCTACTAGATTAGCTAATGTCAAAAAACTGACAATGCCAGCTGCTGAAAAAGGTGTGGAGAATTTTCACACACTGATGGGAATGCCAAATGGTAGAGCTACTTTGAGAAAGTTTAGCAGTTTCTGAGACTGTTAAACATATACTTACCATATATCCCAGCAAACCAACTCTAAGTATTTAAAGAAATGAAAACACAAAAAAATCCATGCAAATGTTTACAGCAGGTTTATTTGTAATCACCCAAACCTGGAAACAACCCAATGTCCCTTCAACTGGGGAATGGATAAACTAATGGTGGTACATCCATACAATGGAGTGTAACTCAGATAAGGAACTATTGATAAACCCAATAATGTAGATGAATCTCAAATGTGCTTAGAGAAAGAAGCCAGTCTCAAAAGGCTACATATTGTATAATTCCATCTATATGACATTCTCCAAAAGATAAAACTATAGGGACAAAAAACAAATCAGGGTTGCCAGGAGTTAAGAGGTAGGGAGGTTTTTACTATAAAGTAGCAGGGATGAATTTGACAGGGGAGAGCAGAGGGTAATGGAACTGTTCTATACCTTGATTGTGCTGGTTACACAACTCTATGCATTTGTCAAAGCTTATAGAACTGTACACCAGAGGTTATCTTATTCTAAGTACACCAAAGGTTATTTTATTCTATGCCTATGGGCATAAAATAAGCCTACATGCTGTATGATTCTTTTTACGTGACATTCACATGAAGGCAAAACTATATGGACAGAAAAAAGATCGGGGGCTCCCAGAATCTGAGGGTGGGGGTAGGGGTTGACTACAAAGAGTTCCGGAGAGTTTTGGAGGTGATGTAAATTATACCTTGATAGTGATGGTAGTTCACTACTGTATACATTTGTCCAAACTCACAGAACTTATACTATAAAGGGTGAACTTTATTGTATATAAATTATACTTTAAAAAAAAAAGAAAGAGGGAAAAGACTCGAAAAATAGCATTGTAAAAAACTTGTGATAGGGCTTCCCTGGTGGCACAGTGGTTAAGAATCCGCCTGCCAATGCAGGGGACACGGGTTCGAGCCCTGTTCCAGGAAGATCCCACATGCCGCGGAGCAACTAAGCCTGTGCGCCGCAACTACTGAGCCTGCGCTCTAGAGCCTGTGGGCCATAACTACTGAGCCTGCATGCCACAACTACTGAAGCGCATGCACCTGCAGCCCGTGCTCTGCAACGAGAAGCCACTGCAATGAGAAGCCTACACACCACAACAAAGAGTAGCCCCCACTCACCGCAACTAGAGAAAGCCCACACGCAGCAACAAAGACCCAACTCAGCCATAAGTAAATAAATAAATGATTTTTTTTTAAAAAAACTTGATATGCTGTAGAAAATCTGGAATCCCAAATTCTTATCCTGACATGACTACTTTAGTTCTTCTGTTTGACTTGGGCCAAATTTTGTTCCCATGATGTTTCTTACTCAACGAGATACCTCTTGTTCCTAGTATTTAGTTACCAGTATCTCTTAGGAGTACTAGAAAATATTTTTAAAGTTAAATTATGAATTGCCATATGGTTATGAAACGGCATTAGCTGTCCTGGTATGCAATTTTTCATTGTAGCACTATTATCTATCAGGAGACTTTGATAGGATACTGTGAAGTAAGTTGGACCCCATTAGAGTATTTGGAGTGGCATTTTGTCAAGGCCCTATTTTTTAAAGCCAAAAAAAGAGAGAATGTATTTAAAAGACTTGATAACAGAGGCTGGCACACCATAGGTGCTTAATGTTAAGAAGGCAGTACAATGCAGAGGAAAGGGACTGCATAACGTTTTTATCACACCTGGGTTCCAATCCTGGCACCACCACTTAGTATGTTGTCTTGGGTACTTCCTGACAACTTTGAGCCTACTTATCTTTCATACGGGGAGACTAACCTCTTATTGGCAGAGCTGTATTCAAGGCTAAAGGAGGTAACAGGTTTCCAGGGTCTGGTACAGTTTGTGTTCAAGCAGTATGTAATTCTCTCCTCTGGCTGCCCCAGAATGCAGAAGTGGTCTGCACTTCCCTGCCAACCATCCTGCAACCAAGGGCCTATCAGGCCATCACACGGTTCCAGTCTCAGGATTTGAATATGGTGACAGCAAGAGAGGCAAGCCTAAGATGTGGCTGTGGATCCACAGATGATGTGGAAGTTTGGGGTGGGGGGCAAAGCCTGCAATCTAACACCCATCCCCTTCAAACACGTCCAGTCTCAGGTAGACTGCTGGGAACTGAGGTCCTATGCATAACCCAAACACCCCTGGTAAAGTAAGATACTGTGTTTCTGTTGCCATCATTTACCCTAGTCCCTTTCTGAGGGGCCCTGACACTGCCTGGGCCTTTGTCTGATGGAGTATGCTCCCCAGAAGAGGTGGCTAATATTTTTATGGGGTATAATGTCTTCTAGACACCAGAAAAGGAGTTTGCTGGTGTACCCCTGATATAGCAGCTCTTGAGGATGCAGCCTATGAATAGATGATACCAGAACTCTTTTGAATCATGGAATTCAAATGCTGGTGCTGGGTGAGACATAGTCACACAATGACGGGTCCCAGCCAGAGTGCTTCAGTTCAAGCGATTCCAACTCACAGTCTGTGCAGAAATGCCCCACAGCAGCAACCTACCAAGAGGTACCTTATTTTCCCTTTGTGTGAACAGGCAGTGCTTACCTCACCTCAGCACCAGTCAGGCTTGTGTGTTGTCTTTCGTCGATTCTATCCCTAGACCCTTCCAGAGACTCAGAAGGCTCATCACTGTTCCCCCTACTCCTGCTGCCACCCAAGCGAGGATCTGTGGGCTTGGGTGGGAGGAAGATGTGTGACCTGCAGCCCATTGCAGGGATGTCTTGCTGCTGAGCTCTGTTGTGGACTGGTAAAGAAATCATCACCCCCACCACCACCGAGGAAGCCCCAGATCTACAAGCAGCCTAGCCTCCAGTTGCATGTTTAGCTCTCCAAGAGGGTTTTGTGAGGGGTCGGCCCTCCAACCAGCCCAACCTATAAGGTGGGGGATAAATTGTTAGCATAAGGGATCTGCTGATCATTTTTTTTTATTTCTCTTGAAAACAGAGTACGGATTAAATAAGGGTATTCGGTTTGTCAGTTTCAGACACTTGGGACTTTTTTTCCCTGGAGAATGGAGGGAAGGGGGGTTGGGGGAAGGGGCTCTTTTAATATGTAGGTGCTTCAGGGAGAAGCAAACCATTTCATCTGTTATTTCCACCAGAACTGATGCTTGGAGTGGGGGAAGGAGGTGAGATCAGTCACCAGCACTGTCATCGGCGTTGCCAGAGAGGTCAAGGGCGGACATCATGGAAGCAGACAGCTTGCTGGCGAGTTTATCTGAAGATGGAGAAAAATGGGCAGTCACTTGGTGGCTGGCTTGCCAACAGGAGGCCTGCAGGAGCTAGCCTACATTTACCTTGGTCTGCACCAAACTCCCAAACTGGCTCCCTAACCGCCCCCTCCCCACCCAACACTAAACAAAACAACTGGTGAGCTACTGGCAGCCACTGCTCAGCCTCACAGGAAGACCCACTTGTCTACCTATGAAATGATCACCCCAAAATAGCTTGTATCTCAGAGTGTCAGACTACTGAGCTTCAAGTATTTTTATCTCTTCCTAGTATCAAAACAGCTGTTTTCTTTTACTGTGTTGAACTTATTAGCACTCTGCCATGACCCTCAAAGCTCTCACTGCAAAGGGGCAGGATGGCAGTAGGGGCTTTGAGCCTGAATGCTCACCTCCATCCTCCAGGCACACCCTATTGTTCCTCAGGATTCCCCTCAGACATCACCTCCTCCTGGAAGCCTTCTCTGATCACCCCTACCCCCCCACGACCTCCAGGCTGGGTTAGGTTCCCTCACTGTGCTTTCTATGTCTTCACAGTGATCACGTTGTGTTGCCAATGTCTGTTTTCTTGTCTCCTCCCCACTCCCCAATAAGACCAGCAGTTCAAGGGCAATTCATCTCTGTATTCCCAGGACTCAGCGTGGAACCAGGCCAAGAGCGAACGGCTATGAACATAGTCTAGTTCAAAGAACAGGGCTCATGCGATCAGTCAAATCTAGGTTTGCATTTTGGCCCCATCAAATACCTTGAGTGTGTCACTTAATGTCTCTGGGCCCCAGTTTCCTCACTTACCAAATGAGAATAAGACTTTTGCAATGAGTTAGTGAAAATTAGTATAGCATGAAGACCTAAATGGACCAGCCATACAACAGACCACCATTCAAATGAAGGGAGTTCTTTTGTGAATTGATGGGGAAATATCTATAATATATATTGAGTGGAAAAATGATGTGGCACAACTATATGTTCAGGAGACTAGCCTCTGTCTACAAAAAGAGAACAAAGAATATACAGATATTTGCCTGTGTACCTATCTCAGGAATGAGATACAAGAAATTAACTGGTTGCCTCCGGAGGGATGCCTGGAAGACTGGGGGACTGGAAGGAGACATTTTATTGTATATTCTTTTGTACCCTTTGGATTTTGAGTATATCGCCTATTGATAAAGTAAACATATATAGCCTGAAAGCTTCTTAACACATAGAAAGCAGGTGATAAATAAGTGGTGGGTATTTGATACATAAAACTAGGCCAGGGCTTCCCTGGTGGCACAGCGGTTGAGAGTCCACCTGCCGATGCAGGGGACACGGGTTCGTGCCCCAGTCTGGGAAGATCCCACATGCCGCGGAGCGGCTGGGCCCCTGAGCCATGGCCGCTGAGCCTGCGCGTAGCGAGCCTGTGCTCTGCAACGGGAGAGGCTACAACAGTGAGAGGCCCGCGTACTGCAAAAAAAAAAAAAAAAACTAGGCCAGTGGTTCTCCAAGTGTGGTCCCCAGAGGAGCAACATCACCACTAACTGGCAACCAGTTAGAAACACAAATTCTCAGCGTCCTGCCACCCACCCACCCAAGGTCCAATTACTCAATTAGAAACTCTGAGGGTGGGTCCCAGAAACCTGTGTTTTAATAAGCCCTCCAGGCAATTCTAATACAAGCTAAAGTTTGAGAACCACTGTGCTAGCAGGTAAGCCTCCTAACCCATCCCTGCCCCCTAACCCTGGCCTGTGGCTGGACACATAGAGATGCTCATTCAGGAGCCCCTAATTAAGGCCTCAGGTAGGTTCTTTTTGGAGCACAGGGGGGTGGTCAGGTACCCCTACCTGTACGCTTCTGGAGCTTCTTCTTATTCTTCAGGGCAGATGCCAGAGCCTGGCCCTGCTGCAGGGGGTCTGTCTCCATGATCCTCTGTAGCATCGGGCGGCGGTCCACTGGGCAGACATCCACTGAGCTGTTGTTCCTGGGGTGAAGGTCCACATTGCGCTTAGCCCACCCCATCTGATGACGGTTTGGATTGGTGCAATACCCAGTGAGATCTCCAATCTGGGGAAAGAGAGGACAACAGTGAGGTCTGGGCCCCCAGAGTACCTCCAAAGACTTCTGCAGAGGAGGCAGGGACAGGCTTGCATAAGAACAGGAGCCTTGGAGCCACACAGAACTAATAAGCTTCAAGTCTGGCTCCACCACAGACTAGCAGGTGCTTAGTTATCCTTTCAGCCACAATTTGCTCATCTGTCAAATAAGGGTGGACAGTAGGTAGCTTGCATGGCTTTTACAAGAATAAAATGAAAAAGCAGAATTACTTGTCAATGACAATTGGTATTATAATGATTCTTTGTTCAAGTGACCCTTCAAGGTCTTACTCAATTTAACAAATATGTTCTGACACCTATTTTGTGCCTAGCTCTGTATGGGGAAACGTTGGAAAAATGGCTCGGATACAGTCCCACCTTCAGGAAGCAACCAGGCTAAAGAGGAAAAAACCCAACCACACCACAAGTTAGAATGTGGTAAGTGCCCACCAAAGAAATGCAGCACAAGTGACAGAGGCTGAGGGGATGGTGGTGGTCAACATACTTCTGCTGATGGGAGGGTCATTCCTGACTGAACACTGGAAAAGCAGAGAGCATACCTGGGCACCCAAAAGGGTGTCTATTTGGCTGTAATAGAAGGTACATGTGGTCAGTAAAAGGTAATATTGACAGGAAGCTCACTATGTGCCAAGTACCTTTCTAAGCATATACGTATATGTGTGTGTTATACATATACATACATATGTATATATATACATGTACTCTCACACACCTGTGTATTAACTCATTTAATCCTTGCAACAATGTCTTTGACAAACAAGGCACGTAACGTCACACAGCTAGTAAGCAGTAGAATAAATGAGAACCCAAGCAGTCAGGATTCTCTATGTATGACTACCTGCTACACTACAGTGGATAAAAGGCAAGGCTACCACACTGTACAACTATGGGGTTGCGGGGGTGGGAGGGGGCACCATTTACAATATAGCACACCTAAATGGAGTTGTGCAATCGAGTGGCCCTACTCAGGGCCCTGAACCTGAGCCTAGAATTTGCAGTATGGAGTAGGGAACTACTGCTGGTCCTTGAGGAAAAATGGTATGTTCTGGGGCTTATGGGCTCAGTGAGAAATATCAGGGGATGGCCTTAAACTCACAACTTTAAACTGATTTTCCTATAAGCACTGGCGGGACTTTCGAAACTATGTGAAGATGGGAATGGCATGATTCCTACCACTGCCCTAATGCAGGCCTCATCATCTCTTACAGAGCTCAGGCAACAGTTTCCTTCCTGGACTTTTTACCTCCACTCTGGCTCCTTTCTTTCCAACTTGATTTTTACCCCAGCCACTGGAGTGATAGTTCTAATACATAAACTTGACCATGTTGCTTCCCTGCTTAAGAAACCCTTCCAGATATTATATAGCCATCAAAAATGGAGGACAGAGGATTTCCCTGGTGGTCCAGTGGTTGAGAATCCGCCTTCCAATGCAGGGGACGTGGGTTCGATCCCCGGTCGGGGAACTGAGATCTCACATGCCATGGGGCAACTAAGCCCACGCGCCACAACTACTGAGCCCCCGCATGCCACAACTAGAGAGAAGCCCTCGCGCTGCAACAAAGAGCCCACATACCGCAGTGAGGATCCCGTGTGCCACAACTAAGACCCGATGCAGCCAAATAAATAATTTTCTTTTTTAAAAATGAAGGACTGTTCTTTAAGTAATCATGTGGAACAATCTACAAGATGAATTTGTAAGTGAAATAAGCAATGTACAGAACAATAAAAACAGCATATGACTATTTGAATTGAAATTGATCTGTTGGGACTTCCCTGGTGGCTCAGTGGTTAAGAATCTGCCTGCCAATGCAGGGGGCATGGGTTCGAGCCCTGGTCCGGGAAGGTCCCACATGCCGCGGAGCAACTAAGCCTGTGTGCCACAACTACTGAACCTGCGCTCTACAGCCTGCAAGCCGCAACTACTGAAGCCTGCACACTTAGAGCCCGTGCTCCACAACAAGAGAAGCCACTACAATGAGAAGCCCATGTACCGCAACGAAGAGTAGCCTCACTCACCACAACTAGAGAAAACCCGCGCACAGCAATGAAGGCCCAACACAGAAATAAATAAATAAATAAATAAATAAATAAAATTTTTTTAAAAAGCAGTGAGATAGATGTTATCTGTTTTTATGTATATGTGTGTATAAAGATGGAATAGCTCTGAAAGGACACTCAGGAGTGGGCAGGGTGGCTGGGAGAGAGAAGCAGGAGAGAGATTTACTTTTACTGTATACCCTTTACCTTTCCCTTTTTTTTTTTTTTTTTGGCCACGCCACACGGCTTGTGGGATCTTAGTTCCCCGACCAGAGGTTGAACCCAGGCCCTCAGCAGTGAAAGCGTGGAGTCCTAACCACTGGACTGCCAGGGAATATCCTACCTTTTCAGTTTTATACCATGTACCTAATCAAAAAAATATCTTAAATAAAATGGGAAAAAAATTTTAAACCCTTTGCCTCCCCTCCCCCACAAAACATAACCAACTTTCAGTGTTTACCTCTTACCCATGGTTTAAAGTCAAACTCAAGGCCTTCAATGATCTGACACCAGATTCATCTTTCCCCGCCTCTACCCTCACTCCAGCCACCTCAGACCACTAGTGATTTCTGCAAAATAACACGCTCTCGCCCTTTTGGGTCTTGGCACACGCACAGGCTGAGCCCCTGACCACAGGCTGCTGCCCCCCTTGCCCAGAGAATTCCTCAACCTTCAAGACGTGGCACAAGCATCAAGGCCCGCTGGAATACTTCCCTGACCCACAAGTAGTATAGGTTAGGGCCCTTAGATCCATGCTTTCCCAACCTCTGCCCCCAACCCCAGCCTGTGTGTCTCCCATCACAGTGTAGATATCTGTGGATGAAACCACTAAACTGTGACCTCTTGAAGGGCGGCGATGGGGGACTGGCCGACGTAGAGGCTGAAACAGCCTCCAGAGATCATAGCACAGCATATCAACTTGATCCTGTAGGTGCTGGGGAGCCATGAAAGGGCAGGTGACCTTTGGGACCTGCCATATGGAACAAATGTCCAGGTGGGAGACAACTGGAAGCTTAGGCTAGGGTTACAGGAATGGTAGGAATAGAAAGAGGCCAAGAGCATCTCTTAAGATTTAGGAGGGAGAAGCCACAGACTTGGTGACTGACTGTACATAGGATCCAGGATACTAGTTAGAAGGAAGGAAGAATCAGGGTTGCCCAGGTTTGTAACTTGAACAAGCGGGTGGATAGACGGGGATCCTGTTCTCTAGGCTAGAGCTGGGCTGGGAAAGCTGCTTGAGAGAGCATGCCTCCTCCTTGGACCTGCCACTGGTTGGCAAAGGATGCACCCTGCCTAGCACCGAGGAAGCCCACAGGGTGTGAATGAACAACCCGCATCTCCCCAGTATTATAGGCGGAACTTGTGGGAGCCAGGTGGAAGGGACTGACCATTTCCCAGAGCCCAGGGTAGAGGAGAGTGTTGCCATGAAGAAAGAGAACAGGTACCTTATACACCGTGGTTTTATTTTCCATGGCATCTGCTATTTTCACCATCGGAGAATGGAGCCACTTGATCTCCATTTCGAGCGGGTCCATGTCACCCAACAGCTCATCAGATTCTCCAGTGGCCAAGCCTTTAACACAATAAATACCACTGTCAGGGCCCTGGCTCCTCCCTGCTACTAGCCCCCTGGTCAGGCCTCAGTGGAAAGGATATGTGGACGCTGCCCAGGGGAGTCAGGAGGGAAGGCTCTTTTATTCCTGCTGGGAGGCCACATGACAAAGGATTCAAGATGTGGGTTTTGCAGTAGGGTACTCGCCTGCTGGGAGCTGATCTTGGAGCCTCAGCTTCCTCATCTGGAAAATGAGAATGCCACAAGCCCTATAACAAAGGGCTGCTGTGAATCACAGCAGAGGGTGCCTGAAATGCACTGGCCTGAGACACTGCTCTGTAAATGGCAGCTCCTGGGATTCCCTCCCCAGGACCGGGCCTCTCTCCCTCTCTCTCTGGTGCCTTGCCTACAGCTGGCCTCCACTGCAAACCACAAATGTGTCCACTGCCCTGGGCCCACACTACCTTCCCACCTCTTCTAAACTTTGCCCCATCCCCTTCCCTGGGCCTCTAATCCCTAATCACTCTTCAAGATTCAACACTTGGGCAACTAGGAAATTCTCACTATTAACCACTCCCTCTTCTCAATTTCTGGGACCTCAATCTTTTGCCAAAGTACATTCTCACTGCCAGAGCCCCGCTTGCCCTCACACACAGCCGGAGTCAAGCATCATCATAAAAATGTGAGCACTAATTCCTCCCAACTACCCACCAGATAGAAAAGCAAAGTTCGGAAAGAGGGCTGACTTGCCCAAAGCCACATGGGGGTAGGCAAGCCTCTTGTCCTCATTTGTAATCCAAGCACACTAAAAGGCCCAGAGAAGGAAAGCTACTGGCCCTCAAGAGAAACAGGGTAACTAGAAGCCAGGCCAGCCAAGGCTTTCTCCACTACCCCGGAGTGTCCACAGACAGGCCCAGAGAGCAAGGGCACCTTTCTTGGGTGGGGTAGAGAAGAAAGGAGCCATCAACCAGAGCTGCAGATGGTAGAGTATCTGAAGAGAACAAACTTCCTACAGGAGTTTCTGAAAGTCATACCTCTGTACCTCAACAAATAACCATCTTAATAACAGCTAATATTTACCAAGCATGTACTATATGCCAGGCAGTGTTTTTACATATCAAATAAGTCTTCACAACTCTCTTATCAGGTGGGTGCTATTGTTCCCATCTTACAGATGACATCATTGGACATGGAGAGCTTAAGAACTTGTACAGCACCACACAGCTAACAGAACTCAAATTTTAATCCAGGCAGTCCATTTTTTTAACCACTTAGATACTGAGTTGGGAGAATCTTCAAAACAAGGCAAGAGAGCTAGTTTGAATGCCACGTCTGCCTGTCAATGACCATGCACCATTTATCAAATATCACCTTTCTGTGTCTCAGATGTCTCACCTGCCAATGCAGATAAAAGTAAAACTCTAGAAATGGACATGCAATGGCTGTGACAAAACCTGGAGCAAAATGAGAAAAGGGGTTTTTGAGAGGAGTATCTCAGTCCACTCCAGGCCTCAAGAGATGGGGAAAGGAAACTCATACTTCATAAATACCTCACCATGTTCCAGGTACTGTGCTGATTTTTTTCCTATCTACCAAGAGCCCACAACCAGCTGCCTCCCTACCCGACCCCACCCCCATATTCCCGTGACCCAGATTACAATTCTCCACCTTGTGGGAAAAGACATTAAGGTTAAAGCTAGTTAAACAGTTTTCCCCAAGCCAGAGTAGAGCCAGAGCAGGGGGAGGTCAAATGTGGGACCTGTTGTCAGGTCTGTGTGGCTCCACTAGGGCAGGACCAGGTGCCAGGCAGGCCAACCTACTCGCCCTTACTTACATTCCATGGTGTCCTCATTGGCCTGCTCAGTATCCTCAATGTCGAAGACCTCAGTCATCTCCTTAACGATCTCAGCACTGAGATGGGCAGGCAGAGTGTGGGTGGAGGGTGGGAGTGTATAGAAGCTGATCTTCCCGCTGAATTGGGAGGTGGGAAGAAATTGGTGATCTCATTAAGACAACAAATGACCAATCAAAGAGAGAATGAGTTCTCAGGTCAGAAACACTGAGGGTCAACTAGAAAACCCAGACAGTTGCTTCTGAACAAGAAGTTGAGCTGCTGGATAATCACTGGGCATAAGTTGCCAAGCAGTATGTGACCTGGTGCCTTGGACTTCCCTACCCAAGAAGCTAGGCTGCCCCACCGCTGCAGTGAACACAGATGATCCCCTTTGTGGAGCCTGACTCCCAGCAGGCTTCATTCTTACGCTTACCCCCTCCTCACCTCACCCAGTCAGCCAGGACAGCTTTGGCTGCCTGCTCCTGACTGTATATGCCCCCCTTCTTCTTCTTCCCCAAGCGGTGGGCCACTGCAGTCAGAAAGTGCTCAGTGGTCTGGAACCCAGAGACACCGTAATAGTTGGAAATCTGGTGAAGAGAGGAAGAAGAGAAATCATGAGGAAGAACGAAGGGCCCTTGGAGCAGGGTAGGGCATAAGCAAGAGGCCCGCGTACCTCCTCCAGGTTGCAGCGCTGCAGAATGGTCTCCACTGGGGTCACAGGATCCGCCAGCTTCTGCACATGAATGCAGTTGCACAGGATGGTGCCCACCTCCGAGTTGGGTCCTGGGACAATGCCCGGGGCATCCAGCAGCCTGATGAATTTGTCCAGGTAGACCTCCTGCATGAACCTGGGGAGGGAGAGGGGAGATGAGGACACAGGACGGTGATAAGCCCAGATGTGCCTGGCATCCTCTAGGCTCCAAGCACCCAGTTGAGAGATAGGGTGGGACAGATGCACACAGATGAAGGTGGAGAGATGTGGGGTCTGATTCTAGTCTAGCCTCCACCGCCGGGGACTGAGCTGCAGGACCACAGGCAAGCTTCTGACTCTCTGAGCCTGTTGCTTCACCGAGGAAGTGGAGCTGCTTATTCAGAGCCCAATCTCGCGTGGTGTCGGGGAGGCTTCAGGGAGCTAAGTGGGGGAAACACCCAGCTGGGTGCCTGGCCCACAGCCAGGGTGTGCCAGGTAAATGAGGGCTATTAGTGGGACTCCCATGCCCAGGGAAGAATCAAAGGCTGGTCCAAGGTAAGGGACAGGGGCTGAAGGCGTGGGAGTTGGGGGAATGGTAGGGTGAAGGATCTGTGAAGTGGGGGAGCAGGCAGGTGCTTACTTGGTGACGCCAGGAACGGCTCCCACACTGCACGCACGGCTGCGCTTCAGGCTATTGATCAGGCTGCTCTTCCCAACATTGGGAAGGCCTACAAAGGAGCAGCAGATGGCTCAGGGCAGGAAGGGTCCGTGGGAATATCTGGGACAGCCTGTGTGTGGGAGGCCCAGGCAGGGGCAGTGTGACCAGGCCATGGGGAAACCAAAAAAAGAGCCTGGCCTCCTGCCTTCCCATCCAAGGCCCTGACCAACCCCCTCCATGGCCTTTCTACCCCTCTCCTCCATATGTGAGCACCCTGGCTAGACGTGTCCCTCTCTCTAGATGTGACACTCACCTCCTACCTACAAACAACCTGGGAAAGACGCTCAATGCAAGGCCTCTGTGACAAAATCCAGTGGAGGGTGGACACTGGGAAATGTTGTAAGACAGAACCATCCATCCTGGTGTATAATTCACCTGGCAGGGGGTGGGGGGAGCTCATCTCCAGATGTCAGTCTCTGAGCAGCTTTCTGCCTGTGGTGCGTGTTGTTTTGTTTGGGCATCTGTGAGCACCTCTCAGCCTATGGATGTCCTTGTCTATTTCTTCCTCACTGGGTCTCTCATTCCCACCATTCTCTTTCTCTGTGTGCTAGAACTTACATATGTACTGCTCCCTCACAGATGTGCCTGTGTATATATCCCTCGTGTACAGAAGTCTCTGTATATCTTCTGTCTCTTGGTTGTTCTCATTCTAAATACCACTGCTTTTCCCATTTCTGTCTTTCCCACTCCATCTTTTTCTCTATCACATCTTTGTCTGTGTATCTCTGTGTATCTAAGCACCTCTTTCTCTGCCGGTTTGTCTCACTGTATCTCATTCTGGCCATTGTCCTTTCTCTCTAATTCTCCCCACCCCACCAATTCTCCCTCTTTGTAATTCCCTCTATGTCAACTCCTCTCAGCTCTTTCTGTACATGTTCCTTCTCTCCATGGGCTTGTCTCTATACATGTATGTCCTTCCATACGTGTTCCACTGTGTCTCTTTTTCTCTGTGCCTCCCTAATGCCCTCTGTGTCTCTATTTCTCTCTATATACATATATATCCGTCTCATCATAGACGTGTATCTGTCTCTGTGACTCTGGGGTGTGACTACGTCTGAGGGTCGAGTGTATCCAGGCACGTGTCTCTCCGTGGCTCTATTTGATTGGGGAGGGGAAGCAGAGTTGGGTGAGTGTATGGGAAGAGCTTGGTCTGCATGTATTTTGCCTCTGGGTCTGTACATGTCTCCATACATGTGGATGTGTACATGTGTTTGTGGACCTGTATGTGTGCATAGGTCTGGGGGTGCATTCCTCTGTGTCTGCATCTTTGTTCCTGCCTCTTTCTATGTGTATCTCCCTCTGAATCTCTCTCTATCCCTGTGTTTTTCTCACTCATTCTTTCCTTGGATATGCATGTCTGCCTCTCTACTTACATGGGAGGGTCTCTAGCCCTCTTACGTTTCTCTGCAAGTCTCTGTGCACACGTCTTTGTGATCATATCTCCCTCTCTCTGCATGCCTGTGTCATTCACATCTGTCTTCCCTTTCCACTCCCCACCAATCCCACCATTTGGCTTCCCAAATCTTCTGTGTCTATTCAGGTATGCAAATCTACACCTTTTTCTCAGTGTCCAGCTTCACTTCCTCTCCCTGCGGGTCTATCTCTGCCTCTCTCAATTTCCCTGTTCCCTTCCCACCAGCCTTCCCTCAGTACCCTGGGTTCCAGGTTTGAGCCTCAGCTCTGCCTTGTCTCACCCAAGGCTGAGCCCTACAATCCCTTTCCCTCCCCTGAGCCCCAGAGTTCTTATCTATGAAAAGGAGGTGTTCACCCTTCCCTCCCACAGCTCTGGTAGAATGAGATGGGGCCAACTCCAAGCCTGGCCCCGCACATTTGGTCCACGGTTCTAACGCTCAAACCACGGTGGTGATCCTGAGTATGCCTTCCCACGTCCACCTATATCCAAATGACAAATCACAAGACCCTTCCTGAACAGCTCCTCTCCTCCCCCCACAAAAGTAACATGAAGTTCCCAGAATCCTTTGCCCCAGTGAAGCCCCTGCACAAGGAAGAAGCCTGGGTCCCATGACCTCCCCCAAGGCCTTACCCACAACGCCCACACGGATATGGGTGCGCACTTCACCCAGGCGGCAATAGTTCCCCAGAACCCTCATGAGATTTTCAGCTCCAAAGCAGGCTTTGCTTTTCAGCAGTGACTCGGAGGCTTGACCCACTGGCACACTGCAGCGATTCTGGAAAATGAGGTACCAGGTGGGAGATGTGGTCTCAGCTCAGATTTCCAACTTTCAGGGCCACCTCCCTGTGATCACTGAGACCCCCAGCCTGAAGCAGAGGGCTTCTCACACAGGCCCTGAATACCTGCCATTTCCCTGCTTCCACGAGGCCTATTTCCCCACTGTCTTTGCATCTCCAGTCTTCTCTGTCCCTGCCTGTCTCTTGCCTCCCTCAGCAGGGGCAGGATAGCATCCTTGCCTCTAGGCAGGCCAGGTCTTGAGTTCAGTTCTGCCTCTTGCAGGCATGTGTCTGGCAAATTCTGATTCCATTCTCTGGGCCTCAGTGAACCTCGCCTACACAATGGGGACGTTTGCCTCCCTGTCTGTGGAGAGAAGAGATAGTGCCTGGCCCACATAAAGTCTACCTTCCCTTGATTCCCCACACAGGACAAGGCCATTTCGGCCTCCATCTCCTTACTCCTGATGCAACCTCCTCTGCCTACAATGCCCTTTCAGCTCTTCTTCTGTCCTTACTTACCCACCACAGTACTTCAAAATAGGAATTGACTTAAATATCTATTAATAAGAAACAGATTAAGGAGCTATATCCTTGAAGTGGAACACAAATGAAAGAAAGCTGTTAAAAAAGGATGCTTATCACATTTTTGCCATGAAAAAGGCCAAAAAATTATAAAGGAGATATCATGTTTCTCCCAGATAGACAAAGATTTAAATGTTTAATGAGGCGAGGACCCGCGCGTCACAGGGGCACCGAGCGAGGGTGGCGGCGGGGTCGCCGGCTGAAGACTCTCTGCCCCTGAGGCCTGATCAGGCGGTCGCGCCCTCCCTGGCGGCCTTCGCGCCCCCGGCAGGGCCGGTGCCCAGGCCTTCGGCTGGGGGCCTGTTGGCCCTCCGTCGGCGACCCCAGGCGTCCGTCGGTCCGTACATCCGGCGAGCTCGGCCTGCCCCGCGGGGAGGGTCGGCCGGGCCTGAGCCTCCCTCCCCGTACCCGGGAGCCGCCGCTGCAGCGTGGTTTATTGACAATCATTTAACGTGCTGAAGAGTGCTGGTGAGCCAGCATAGTAGCTAATGCAGCAAAGAAGAACAGATGCAGATATCTTTTTTTTTTAATAAATAAATAAAAAATAAATGTTGAATGATATCAAATGTTGGCAAGGGTGTAGGGAAATAAGCCCTCTCACACATTCATCTATCCCATTAGTGGGAAGATAAACTGGTACAGCCACTGAGGGGTAGGGGTGGAGGAGGTGGGGTGCTGGGGAGCAATTTGTCAGTGACTAGGAAAATGTAAAATGCAAAAAGCCTATGACCCAGCCACTCTACCTCTCAGTGCCCAACCTACACAAACACTTGCCCACTAGCCAAGACGTGTAAGAATACATGTTGTAGTACTGGTTATAATAATAAAAAAAATTGGAAACTAATTTTATTTAGCATCAAAAAGGTAGAACTCTATAGAAAGATCGTCAAGGGAAAAAAAAAACAAAACGCAGGATGACATATATGATACTCGCAAACACTATTTTCTCTTTATAAACACATCCACATATAATATAACGCACAGAAAAATATATAGAAGGATACACACCAAACTAACAATGGTGGTTGCTTCTGGGTATAGATAAAGGAGATTGGAATTAGAGGTACCAGCGTAAGGATATTCAAGCTTCATCTATACAGTTGACTCTTGAACAACACGGGTTTGAACAGCACAGGTCCATTTATATGCAAATTTTTTCTCTAGTAAATACTACAGTACTACATGATTCGCAGTTGGTTGAATCTGCAGATACAGAACTGCAGATATGAAGGGCCAACTATAAGTTATACACAGATTTTCCACTGTGCAGAAGGTGGATGTCCCTAACCCCTGTTTAGTTCAAGGGTCAACCGTAATTGTTTTTATTTTTTTCTACTTTATTTTTTTAAATAAATAAGTTTTATACCTGGTGCAAAACTGAAAAAACAAATGTCCCCCAGGACCCAGTTTCTCTCCATCAAAGCAACAAATGTTTCTGTATACTTTAATATCTTACATTGAAAACACATTTCTATGTTAATGATATAATTAGAAATCAGTGTAGCCCCAGGCTACCCTGAAAGAGGCTAGATGTCCCTGGCCCCAGCTTACCAGGTTTTTGACCTGATGCTGGGTGCTGGCCTTGAAAGCCACGATTGGCAGCTCGTTCCGAAGGTATTCCAGCCACTTCTCCACAACCTCCTTGGGGACCAGGTCTGGGGAAAATAGGAACAGAGAGGACTGGAAAGGAGAACATCACCTCGATGGCTCACTCCAAAGATGCAGCCACCCACATCCAAGACTTGGCCCACCTCCTGCCAACAGATATCTCCCTAGCACTCACAGTCCCTGTCCAGTCCCCAGGTTAGAGTTAGAAAGGACAGTCTAGTCTAGGGGACCAGTTGGCCCTCCCTGAGGAGACCTCTGTTTCCTCAAGGAGAATGGGTAACCAGCTGTACGGTCCTAGATGCCTTCCTTCCAGACCAGGGGGCTCAGGGTACCAGAGGCCTCCCAAAGATTGTGCTTCCCATCCCCTCCCTGGATCATTCTAGGTTGGGCCAAATGTCAAGAATAACCTTGACAAAAATGCCTACCATTTATGAAGAACTGAACATGTATGTACCAAGCACTTTATCATTAATTCTCCAACAATCCTGTGAGATTGGGACAATCACAGCCCATTTTACACCTAGAGAAACAGAAGCTCTCAGGTGACATGACTTGTCCAAGATCCCAGAGAAAACAGACAGCAAAACTGGGATGAGACCCAGACCTGAGTGACTCGTGAGCTGATGTGCTCTTCTGCCCCAGTGTCTGGGTTCCAGCTTGGGAGAAAAGAGGAACTCTCCAGGGTTGGCCAGTCACAGATAAAGCTCAAAATGGCAATAACAGGGGACTGAAAGGCAGACAGGCTTTAACTCCATTCCCAACTTCTGCTGCACTGTGTGTGTGGTGTGTGTGTGTGTTTAGACAAGTGACCTCACCTCTCAAATCCCTGGCTTTAAAAACTCGAACAAGAATTCCTACCTTGCACAACTGTTATGGATACCACTGAGTTGCTGAGTGTCAGGGTCTGGGCCAAGCTAGTTTTTCAACAAGGCCTGGCCCCTGCCTTGCCTTACCCAATACTGTCCAACACCCACCAATCTTGTTCAAGACCAGGACCAGCTTCTTGTTGCCTTCTGCCCGCAGGACAGTCTCCTCCATTTGGAAGCAGCGGCAGCCCAATGGGTCCCTGGCATCCAGGACTTCTAGAATCACATCAGAGTATTCCACAACCTGCAGGACAGGGAATGAGGGATGAAGGCAGGGAAAGAACTGGGTAGCAATCAACAGGCCCATGAAAGAAGAGGTCTCCACCTTAGGAAAAACAGAAGCAGAGAGGAGACAGGACTGGATTGATGCCCTCCCTAAAGGGCCTTAAGAAGTGCGCCCCCGGAACTTCCCTGGTGTCGCAGTGGTTAAGAATCCGCCTGCCAATGCAGGGCACACGGGTTCAAGCCCTGGTCCAGGAAGATCCCACATGCCGCAGAGCAACTAAGCCAGAGCGCCACAACTACTGAGCCTGCGCTCTAGAGCCCACAAGCCACAACTACTGAGCCCGTGTGCCACAACTACTGAAGCCCGCATGCCTAGAGTCTGTGCTCTGCAATAATAGAAGCCAGCACAATGAGAAGCCCACGCACTGCAACGAAGAGCAGCCCCCGCTCGCTACAACTAGAGAAAGCCCACGCACAGCAACAAAGACCCAATGCAGTCAAAAAATAAATAAATGAATAAAAATTAAAAAAAAAAGAAATGGGCCTCCATACCTTACGGAACTCCTTGTAATAAGCCTTCCTTGTGGCCTCATCATCCAACTGAGGAAACATATTTAATTCCTCCAAAACTTCCTCCTAAAGGGAAAAAAAGACAATGGTCCAGGGGAGGAAAGAGAGTGAGAGCTGTCTTTGGCAACCATGGGAGGCTGGGAGAGCCATGTGAGTCCCAACCCACCAAAGAGCAGCTTGTATCAGCGAACAAAGCCAGGAACTAGAAGAAGAAAGGACAGACCCACATGGTCCATGTGTGTGCCTATTTGTAAGTCTGTGTTCGAGCACCAGCTAGAGGCCTGGGATTGCACCTGAGTGTATAAGGGAGGAATGTAAGAGGGAGGTATAAGTGAGAAAAACAATCTATGGGGAATGTGGAATGGAGAAAGCAAAATGTGTACTTTATATTAGAAAAGGAACTTTGAGTTGGAAAGTATATATTCTGTGAGATGAGAATATATGCCAGAAAGGCAGTAAGAAGTCCTAGAAGGAAGACTCTTCTCTTAACTTTCCCCTCATGTTCTCACTCCTTCTCTCCCCCTGTCCCCTAGTCCAACGCCTCCCCACTCCCAGACCCCAGTCTTTGGGTTCCAGCTTGGGAGAAAGGACCTAACCAGTCACAGATAAGGCTCTTCACCTCCCTCTCACCCTCCCTCCATGTCCCTACTGTTTCCTGTCCTCTCTGAACTGATTCCCTACTCCCCCTCCAACAATCTCACACCCTTCCTCTTTCCTTTTCACAGATCAATGGCAAAAGATGCTTTTGAGCAAACCCACACCAGTCCTACCCAGGGGCAAAGACTGCTCTCTTACCTCGCGCTCAAACTCCTCCTGGCGTCGCAGGACATCCTGACAATAGCTTTCAATGGTCCTGTGTCGGTGTTTCTCTTGCTCCCGGGCAGCCTGCTGCTTCTCCCTCATCTCCTCAACCTAACAAGTGAACGCACACCAGGGCTGTAGCTGACTAGGTCTGCAGTCTAAAGGAGGGATGGAAGACCAAGAGTAACAGGGAGCAGGTGACAGAGGGAGAAAACAGTGTGACATGGCACAGGTGGGAGGAGCAGGGATACAGGAAGGGAGAAGATATGACAGCAAGAGATAAGGGGTTTGAGAGAAAGAAAAAGACAAAGAGATGAAGGAAGGGAAAGCATGGCAGACACTAATACAAGGAAGGTGTATGAAGCTGAGAGAGAATGTGTTCTAGGTAGCGGGAAGCACTTAAGACCAGAGAGGAAAAGAAAACAAGGTCCTGGGATGCTCCATCATTTACAGAGCAGCAAAAGAGACTGCAGAAAAGAAAGAAGGACATTCAGGAGAGTGAGATGACAGGAAAGCCAAAGTGAGAGTGTTTCAAAAAAAAATCATGGTCCGAAATGCTGAGAATTTGAATAAGATGAGGGAAGAAAGCTATCCATGAGTCTGATATCAGAGAACATGCTGGTGAAGCTGGCAGGGGTCATTCCAGTGGAGCAATGAGAACATAAACCAGACAGCCATGGACTGGGAGGTGAGCAAATGGAGACACTAAATCAAGTATCAAGGCAACCGCCCTCTCTTCCCCTTTCCACAACAGCCTCTAACAACCCTAACAGTTCTGGCCTTTGCCTCTCAACATTTCTGTGGACCTGGCAGTTAAGCCAGGCCCTCTCTTTCCAAGGGAAAGGGCTTACCCTCTTCTTCTTTAATTCAGCCTCCCGACTGGCATGATCATTGGAGTGAACAAACTGGGGAGCGGAGGCCACTTTGGTGGCTGCTTTCTTCCCATTCTGCTTTGCAGGCTGGTCACCACACAACAGGGAAAAAATGAACAGACCTAATGAACCCATGGAAATCACCCTTCCCAGTGGGTGTTAAAGCTGCTCAGAAGTGTAGTTGTTGGGAGAAAGAGGAGAGAAGCAAACAAAAAGGGCTCTGTCCCCAGAGGTCTGCCCATCTGACTAGAGAGAGACCCTTCTTCCCCTAGCCAGGCAGGGACGTTGCAGCCCTTGGAACCACAGTAACAGCATCACCTAGGCACTTGTTAGAAATACCAATTATCAGATGCCAAGACAGACCCACCAAATCAGAAACGCAAGGGTAGAGCCCAGCAATCTGCGTTTTAACCAGCCCTCCAGGTGATTCTGGAGGGCTAGTTAAAGTTTGAGAACCGCTGCTCTGACCCAAGTCCTACTTGTCCACAACTTTCTCAGCAGGACCAGGAGATCCAGGAGCTGGGGCCAAAGACTGTTTGAACCTCCCTCCTCTCCATGAGCAATAGGGACTTGGGAATTAGATAGACTCAAGTCCTAGCTGTGCTACCTTGAACCTAAGAACTTTCTCACTGAGGCTGTTTCTTCATCTAAAAAATAGGATGATGACAATCCCTAACCAAGGTAAACCAAGCACAAGGCAGTATATGGCTTGTGGTGGGAACTTAATAAATGCTGCTGCTTCTCTGCTGAAGCCACCCTGAGAGGGAGGGAAAGCCAGATCTACTGATTCCAGTGCAGTGCTCTGTTTGGAGTCACCCAATATCTACCTGGTTTTGTGGGCCTCTTCTAGGGTGGGTAACCCGTTCCTGACCTTGTCACCAACAATGGGTATACCTTACCTGAGCGTGGAACCAACTTACCTTCTTGCAGCCTTTGGAACTTTTACCTGGCTTTTTATTTTCTAAAGAAAAAAAAAAAACCGCCATCATCCATCTACCCAACATTTGTTGAACCTTAATGGAGGTCAGGCCACACTTGGAACCTAAAGAAGCCTCAGACACCATGTCTGTCTAGGCACACAGGACAGACACGGAGCTGGCAGCAACAGTGTCAGAGGAGGTACTGGATATAAATGTTTGGGGTATTCAGTGCAAACTGAAACAATTCTTAAGGGAATCCTGTGAAGAGAGCAACTTGAATGTGTGCTTCTGACTCCTCTTTCTCTCTTCCAACTCTAGCTGGGGCAGCTCAACAATTTTGGCACCAGGCTGAGGTGGGGGGCTGGTAGCATGGGAAAGTGATCTGAGGGTTAGAGTTAGGGACCCTGGTTAGGGACTCTGAGGAGTCCCAGCCAGCTAAGCCAGAGGAGATGCCCTCAGCACATGGGGAGAGAACTGTCCCTTCCTGCTGACCCTGCTCATGTCATTGCCTCCAAAGGGAATTGCGCTACACAGCTAAACTGCAACCTCCCTTTGATTTAAGGGGGAGAGAGTTCACCTTCTACAATCACGCCTTAACAAAGCCCAGGAACTTAAGGGGCCTCTTCCCACTTCAATGAGGAGTCCCGTCTGTCATCTCCTTCACAGCTGGCCTCTCAGAAAGAATGGTTTCCCTTAATTCTCACCATTTGCAAGGGGGCTAAAGGAATTCTTAGAGGGGGAGGTTCTGGAAGGTCAGGATATATGCTACAAACAAATATAGGAGCAGCTTGAGATTATCAGAGAACAGGCTCCCCAATCACACTAGGTGGTTCACACCAAAGCAGAGTTAATGTAGGAAACAGAGGATTTAAATACTACTGCAGGACTTCCCTGGTGGCACAGTGGTTAAGAATCCACCTACCAACGCAGGGGACACAGGTTCGAGCCCTGGTCTGGGAAGATCCCACATGCTGCGGAGCAACTGAGGCCGTGTGCCACAACTACTAAGTCTGTGCCCTAGAGCCCATGCTCTGCAACAAGAGAAGCCACCGCAATGAGAAGCCCGCACACCACAACGAAGAGTAGTCCCCACTTGCTGCAACCAGAGAGTAGCCCCCACTTGCCGCAACCAGAGAGAAGCCCGTGCGAGGCAACAAAGACCCAACACAGCCAAAAAAAAATTTTTTAATAAATTAATTAAATAAATAAATACTACTGCAAGTTCTTAAAGAGATTCAAGAAGATACTTCAAATGAACTGTGTGAGAAAAAGATTCCCAAAATTTGATATTGAATAAAAATTCAATTGATGTAGTGAAAAAAAAGAACAGACATCACTAATAACCAAATTAATAAGCTAGAAGGTCAAGGGAAGAGCTTGCTTAAAACGGGACAAAAATCCAAAGAAAAGTAAAAACAGGGGCTTCCCTAGTGGCGTAGTGGTTGGGAGTCCTCCTGCCGGTGCGGGGGACTCGGGTTCGGGCCCTGGTCCAGGAGAATCCCACATGCCCCGGAGCGGCTGAGCCTGCGAGCCACAACTGCTGGGCCCGCGTGCCACAACTTAAAAAAAAAAAAAAGTAAAAACAGAAAATGGAGAATGGACTCAGGAAAGCTAGTATCTAAATTAACAGGAGTTCCGGAAAGAGAAAAGATACAAATGGAGAAGCAATTATTTTTTAAAATAATAGATGAAAGTTTCCCAAGTTGAAAACAGGATTGAGGCTTCAGACTAGAAAGGCGCATGGAGCATCAAGATTAACAAAAAAGACATATGCCCTGGGCATATACTGTCGAAATTTCTGAACTCCAAGGATAAAGAGAAAATCTTGTAAACTTCCAAATAGAAGGCATTCCCAACAAAGGTGAGAGAAGCAGACAGCCTTCTCAAATCCACAATTCTGAACACTTAAGACAGAAGAATAACCATTACAAAGTACTGAGACAAGGGACCGTGTTCCAAGCTAAATTCCTGTAACTGATCAATATATCACTCTTACGTGAAGGTAAAAGACAGACATGTGCAAAGATTACCACCTGTGTTCCCTTTCTGGTAAAACTACTTGAGGAAGTATACCAGCAAAAATAAGCATAAAATCATGCTAAAGGTCTCACTTTGGAAGAGTAGGGCAAAAATAATTATTTAACTTTGGTAAAGTGATAGAAAAATTTAGTTATGCTTGATATAAATACGAATGCAATTACCAACATAATTTTAAGTCCTGGTGGAGGATTTTTTTTTAACTTGTTAAACTTTTTAAAAGTAATAAGGGAATAAGAAGAAACAAACAAAAAATATAAAATAAGATGGTAAAAATCAGACCAAACATATTAGTTATCATAATGAATGTGAATGGGCCGAATTTCCCCATAACAAAAAAAAAATCAGATCCCAAGTCTCCTTTTCTTCCAAAGTACTCATGTTGCAATGAAAAGAATGTGAGGTTTGGAAGAACCAGGTCTGGCCATCTTACTCAACAATTTCCATCAGCCTAATTTCCCTGGAAAATGAGGGCCTGCACTGGATACAGGCACACGATGAAAGAAGATACATCACTTAAAGTGGGGAAAAACATCTGCTTCAGAGAGGAGAAGGAGGGGGGAGGAGAAGCGAGGAAGAGGGTAGGGGTGCAGTCACCACTCATAACACTGCAACACCCAGGAGCCGCTGTTACTGTTTTTTAATAGCTTCAGAGAGAAAACAGCTACCATTTTTTAGCCAGCCATACCTAGGTTCCTGTTCTGGCTCAATACCTACCTAGCTATATGACCTTGAAGAATTTCCTTAAATCTCTCTGACCACCAATATCTCCATCCACCAACTCTCATATCAATACTCAAAGGTGGATCTCTCCATTCATCCATCATCTCCCATACTCTCACCCCACTACATCCCTGTATCCCCAGCCTGGCAGTGACTCTGCCCCCATCCTCCATCTACCCTGCATCCGACTTCCCACTATGCCCTCTGAAACTCCCACTTGGGAGATCAGCACTCCCCTAATTCTTCCATCTTTTCTTGGGAACAATTCCTCAAACTCCTGCCTTAATAGTGACTCAGCTCTCCCCTGAGGACACTGCTTCACTTGCAGACCTGAAAGGTGGCTATTAGTTTATATGAACATGAATACCTTGGAGCCAGTAGGTGCAGGAGGTATCTTGCAGACTCACCACTGCCAAACCAATTTCTCCCCCTTGTTAAAAAAGAGGGGGGCGGGGGGGAATCCTGCTTTTTTTTGAGACTGCTGCTATGCCTGTCACCTATGAATCACTTTTCCTCTTTTATTGAAGCACCTAGCTCATAGCTTTTTTTTTCTTAATTTTTTTTTTTAATTTTTGGCTGCATTGGGTCTTCGTTGCTGCACGTGGGCTTTCTCTAGTTGCGGCGAGCGGAGGCTACTCTTCACTGTGGTGCACAGGCTTCTCATTGCGGTGGCTCCTCTTGTTGCAGAACAGGGGCTCTAGGTGAATGGGCTTCAGTAGTTGCAGCATGTGGGCTCAGCAGTTGGGGCACACGGGCCCTAGAGCGCACAGGCTTCGGTAGTTGTGGCACGTGGGCTCTAGAGTGCAGGCTCAGTAGTTGTGGTGCACAGGCTTAGTTGCTCCGCGGCATGTGGGAATCTTCCCGGACCAGGGATTGAACCTGTGTCCCCTGCACTGGCAGGCGGATTCTTAACCACTGCACCACCAGGGAAGTCCATAGCTTTACTTTCAACTGAACTCCTGCCATCATCAACCTGGGCAACTTTGGGATCACTGGGCCCCTTCCAACTCTCAGGTTTCCCACTTCCTTGACATCCCCATTCCATGTAGCCACCTGCCCACCCATTGCTATGGTGACATCTATGATCATCATCTATAACTGCTTGTACTTCAGAAAGCAATCTCAGACACCCCTCTCAACTATCTTCAAGCACATTTGTTCAACCTCCTAGAGACTTCCAAAACACTGGCGCCACTCCGTTCTTTATTCAAAGGCCACCCTATTTCCCTCCCTGTGCAGCTTACATTCCAGTCTGTCATTACGATGGATTACATACCTGTGCCAGCAATCGCTGATGGTTGTAAATCTTTTAAATGATAAAACATACCCTCCTTTTTAATAGCCATTCAAAAACGTACAACAGTTGAAACTGTATCTGAACACTCTTTCTAGGTCTTCTCAATAACCTTCTCAGATTTAATCATTATCATTACCATTTGGGTCCAAGGTATCTCTAGCCCAGGGTGTAGGGAGCTGCACCATGAAGCACCTCGCCCATCTTCTGCTGCAATCATCCTAGTTAGTCTGATCAAGACTTCAGTTGCAATTTAACAGTGAAAGTCTTTGTTTTGTGTGCACATGTAAAGTTTTTCTATTTAATTTAATGGTCACCATTTTCCCACTAATGCAGATATGTATGATTGTTCTTTAACAGGTAATACAGTCATATGGTTCCAAAGTAAAACCATGTCAGATGTAGAAAACAAACTTATGGTCACCAGTGGGGAAAGGGAGGGAGATAAACTGGGAGGTTGGGACTGACATATACACACTACTATATATAAAATAGATAACTAATGACCTACTGTATAGCATAGAGAACTCTACTCAATACTCTGTAATGGCCTACGTTGGAAAAGAATCTAAAAAGGAGTGGATATATGTATAAGTATAACTGATTTACTTTGCTGTACACCTGAAACTAACACAACATTGTAAAGCAACTATACTCCAATAAAAATTATGAAAAATAAATAAATAAAAATAAAACCATGTATTCTGAGAGATCTCCCTCCCACACTTGTCCCTAGCCACTGCAGTCCCCTCACCACAAGAAACCACTTTATTAGTTTGTCATGCATCATTCAGTTTCTTTATGCAAATACAAACATATATTCTTATTTCCTTCCATTTTCTCCCAGGAAAGGAAACATACTATGTACTCCTGTCAGCAACATGCTTTTTTCACTTAACAAATCCTGGAGATCTTTCCATCTAACAGTTTTTCCATATAACAGTCTTTCCATATACTACTTCCTCATTTTTTTAAACTCCCAGGGTTCCTTTGTATGCATATACTCTATTTCACCAGGTAATTATTGTTTTTCATCACTATTAGTAATTCTATTACCAATAAAAATTAATTTAAAAATAATAATTCTATTATTATCTTGTATTTGATATTCTTAAATAGAGTATAACTAATTTTGTTCACTTTTCTTGTGTTGCGTGAAAAAATGATTATTTGCTTTTGGTATTAACATAACCAAAGTCTGATTCTTGATGAAATTTTTATGATTATATAAAGTAAATCAATTTTTTTTTCACCAAGCCCTACATAGGCAGGGCCACAATTCACACAGAATACAAGGCCACTGGGTTGCACAATTCTCATCCAGTCTATCCTGTGTGCTATCCAAATGTTATCATTTTCTGCTTGGGCTATAGCAGGATAAAGGCAGGGAAGCACAGAACCAGACCTGTCCTACTGCCTTTGCCTTCCCTCTTATAAGGAAGAGTCCATGCATCACATTTGTCTTCTCCCTCTAGGCTGTAAGCATCATGGTGGGAGGAGGGGGGGATTGAGTTAGCACTACTAATTGAGACATTCTAGTGCCTGGCATACAGTAAGTGCCAAATAGCTATGCCTGGTCATGCTGGGCCCTTGGGACACAAAGATGAACCAGATGTCAGTGAGCAGTTAACAATGTTGTGAAAGAGACAGCCCCAATCATAGAGTCAACAGCCCTGGTTCCTGTGGGTACACAGACAAGTGGAAACCAAGGGAGGAGGTTAACAGGAGGGATTCCCAGAGGAAATGATGTATAAGTTGAAATCCGAAAAACAAGCAAGAGTTATCCCGTTAAAGGATGAGAAGGAAAGGGAAAGAGTCCTGAAGGCAGAAAGAACAGCAATTTATCCACACTGTCTGTTTTATAGGGAAGAAAAATCCAAAGCTCAAGAGAGGTCAGACAATAATTCAGTGGCAGACAGTGTATGTATCCTCTGAGGGGCTAAACTCCAAAGAGAAGTGAAGGATGAATCTTTAAAGCTAATACTTACAGAGCACTAATTATGTGCCAGGCACTGTTCTAAGTGTTCTACCTACTTTAATTCATTAAATCCTCACAACAACACTGTTAGGCAAATACTATTAGGTAGGAACTATTTTTACCTCTTCCCCCACTAGACTGAAGGTAAGTAACTTTCCCAAGGCCACACAAGTAATAAGTGAAAGAGCTGAGATTCAAACTCAGTCTGGCTCCAGAGTCCATGCTCTTAACCACTAGTACAATCTATGATACCAACTTGAAGGTACAACTTATAAAGAAAAATGCTAGGCTGTGTTGGGGTTATAGGCAGTGTAATACGGTATTTACTGCTATTCACCTGCAGTCTCTTTGTCAAGTCACTTAACCTTGCTGAGCCTCAGTTTCCTTATCTGTAAAATGGGTATGGGGGATAAGGGGAGCTGTACCTCAGAAGGAAGTTGGGAAGACAACAATAATACCATACGTAAAAGACAGACTGAATGATCTGGTTCATACTGGGCAATTTTTTTTTTTTTTTTTTTTTTGCAGTACGCGGGCCTCTGACTGTTGTGGCCTCTCCCATTGCGGAGCACAGGCTCCGGACGCGCAGGCTCAGCGGCCATGGCTCACGGGCCCAGCTGCTCCGCAGCATGTGGGATCTTCCCGGACTGGGGCACGAACCCGTGTCCCCTGCATCGGCAGGCGGACTCTCAACCACTGCACCACCAGAGAAGCCCCATACTGGGCAATTTTTTTAAATACTATGAATATTCATTAAATCTTAGGATTGGGAAGGAGTGGTAAAAGAAACTCACTGTGTCTAAGTTTCATCATGATGACTAGCTTGAAAGCAGGTAGATTCAAATCTGCAGGCTTTTTTTTTTCCTGTTGGAATGGGAGAAGAACCAATGTGAAGACAGAGAGTGGAACCACAATGCTATAAGCCCCTTCTGAGCCCCCTGAAGGCAAAATAAAATGTTAAAGAACATGATAAGGAAGCCCTAACAATTAGAGGAATCTGAGAGAAGGGGTTATACTGGAGCTGGCGCCTGGTATGGCTGAGTATAATTAATTATAATAATAATATTACAGGGAAGGTAGTGTCACACTACCCAAAGGGAAATTAGGTCTAAATCTGTCTTCCTGGGTGGAGTCAGTGCCTCAATGCATCAGATATGATACCCTAAGTAAGGGACTAGCACTAAACCTCTCTAAGGGGAGAGGGGTACGCAAGGACAATCTGTTTCTACATAGGGTATTAACTGCACCTCTTTTCCCCAAATAGGGGATTCTATGTCTCATTTACCCTGGAAGTGGGAGGGAAAGACATATACCAGGAATCTACCCTGGGGAAAAGGGACCTCAGAATAGGGCTTTTTATCTGTATGTCTATGCGGACTGAGGTCAGTACAAAATCTTGGGGGAGGGGGGAAAAATGTGCACCTGTATGTATGGCTGGGGTCTGTTCCTTGGTGACAGGGGGGAGGAGGGCAGGATGCCTTTTGTCACTCTACTCCAGGATACAGAGGGACTAGATAAACCAGCACAGTGACTGTGTGCATCTCCGCTGCATGGGAGAGGAACACAAGTCTGTACATCTGTAAGTTGTGCAGGGACCGGGGCTGGGGGGTACTTTGAGTCGCTTTACGCTAGGGAGGGCCATGAGATGGGACTGATATACCGATCTCCACTACAAGGTGACATTAGTGCCATGCTAACAAAGGGGGGAATTATGCAGCTTTGCATGAATGGGGTCTGCACCTTGCCTGCAGTGGGTTACTCTAGCCCCTTCCACGGGAGATGGGATGGGGCACGATCTGTTTATCTTGTGTATGGGTTGAAGTCAGCAGTGTGTTAATATTGAAGGAAAAGGACCTCTGGTTCTCTGCACGGGGGAGGGGGGAATGCAGCTATACATTCAATGGAATGGCCCTTACAGTAGGTGGTGGTGGGGGGTGGTTCCTGTGGTTATTTTTCCTGGATAGGGAGAAAAAGATCTGAGCTCCTCTACCTCGGATAAGGGGGGAGCCCACATGCACACACTATATGGGGTGATCAGTGATGTCACTGCTTCTCAACATTGGAGGGCACCTCTCTGCTCCCTTGGGGTCTCTCCTTTCCTACAGTTGGTGATTCTAAATCCTTGGGGAAGGGAGGAGAGGAGGGATGATCTGTGTCTACGTAAAAAAGAGAATAAATCTGAGCCCTTCTTCCCCGGGGACCCCAGGAGAGGCAGTTCTGACTGTCTCTTCGTGGGTTAAGGTCTCCTGTTGTTTGCTGCAGGGCATTTTTGGTGGGTAAAGCCTTTACAAATTCAGTAAGCCAGCGTCTGGGGAGGAGGTGGTGAGATCTGATTTTCCATAATGGGGACTCACTCTAGCCTAGAAGGGGTAAATCTCCGTGCTTCTCTGTGGGATGAGACTTGTGCCTCCAAACACTTAGGGAGGGGTGGTCTACCACCTCTGCAGGAGTGGGGGCGGGACACTGGTCAATTAGTTACACGGGGGCGAGGTAGGGAGGTCTCTAGGTCTTGACGCTAAGGGAAGGAGGCTCACTCCTCTATATATTAAAATTTCGGAGCTCCTCTATTCTGGTGGTCGGGCGGGGGTGGGGGTAAATACATCAAAGCCTCTGCCTAAGGGAAAAGGTGCGCGCCGAGGCGGATCTGTGTGCCTTAGCGCCGGTAGAAATCTGCGCCGTTAAGCCTCGTGAGAAGGGAGATGTGTCTCTTTACGGGTGGGGTCGATGTCGCCACATCTTCGGGGTGTCCACGCCCGTCTACACCGGGAAAATACGGAATGGAACCTCACTACCCTAAAAGGAGGAGGGCACTCGACGTTTCTCCACACAAGTGGGGTCTGTAACTCTCCATACAGTGTGTCCAGGGGTCTACACCTGTCCAGATGAGGTGCGTCCGTGCCCCTCACCCCGCAAGAATGTGTTTGGGCGCATGTCCACAGGCCGAGCAATCCCTGCCTCTCATCCGGGCCCTTCTACCCTGGAAGGAACCCGACTCTTCACCTCTCTATTCCAGGGCAGAGGGCGCCTCGGGTTTCACCTGAAATAGTTGATCCTTTCCGCGCGGCCGGCTGGGTGAGCGCTCACCACGAAAAAAGAGAATCGTATCTTACCTCCACTTCCGGCGGAGATCTGAGAAGAGAAGTCAGCACAACACTGTCGGCGCTCGCGGCATTAGACTACGACTTCCGGATCCCAGCCTCACTGTGCGCGTACCCGGGGGCGGGGCTTAGGATTGACGGCTCGCTCCCTCCCGTCCCTTCCCCGGGGCCGCGCTGGCCCCGCCTCCCGGACGCTCCGTAAAGTAAGGAAATGGCCGAGCAGGGGAGGCGGCGAGGCGGGGAGGCGGCGAGGCGGCGAGGCGGCGAGGCGGCAACAGTTCGTTGGCTGGTGTGGCCATATAACCTACTTGTAAGCCAAGTTATTTTCTGCGGGCCTCTAATATGTGTGGCCCTAAATATGTGTGTTCTCGAATCTTAGTGACCAAGTGATCGCCAAGGCCGCATCAGACAAGGGTGGGGGGTCGGTGCCTTTGTCTACAACGGAAGATGGCGACGGGCAGGGTGTGAGAAAATGGCCGCCAGGGTCACATGTTTTGCTGAGTATACCCACCTGAAATGACTACGTTAGCTGCTCCCAGCAACCGTCCCAGCTTGCGGGGTCCCAGAGGAACCCTGAGGGAGCCACTCAGAGCTCTTTCTGCTGCAGCGCAGATCCACGGCCAGGCCTACAAACCGAACAACTGGAAGCCTCTCCCACCCATTTGCCTTCTTCCCCTCCTCCTCCCTCCCTCCCTCCCTCCCTCAGGCCCCAGAGCAGCGTCTGCTGGAGGGAATGGATTTACCTCTGGAGTGGGGACAAGTAAGGGTTTCTTCAGAAGCCATCTCAGGGAGCTCCTGACCCGGCTGGAGAATGAGGTCTCCCCCTTAAAAAAGTAATTACCAGTCTGAAAATGTCTTCTTCCTGATAATTTAGTTCCAGCCACTCCTCTTCCTCTAGCCTAAACTTTGGGGTGAGGCCGAGCCCCTCTATCCCAAGGATATCAACCTCTAGCATATCCAGGCAGAAAATGACTTCCTCTGCCTACTCCTACCTCTTATATACGAAGGACTCACTGCCCCTACGTCCATGGAAGGCTTCTAAACTCTTACCCTAGAGAAACACAACTCCTCTGGACCCCAGACCAGCCCTGGCCACCTCCACCTTCCCCCCTGCATTAGCAAATTCTTCCTTTTTCTTTAAGACCTAACTCTTGTCGCTTCTATGAACTTTCCCAGCTGAGTGAGAAACTCAGAGCACTTGTTGCATTTATCACTTAGTACTGTAATCATTTATGTGGCTGTATCTCCACAGGAGAGTGAATTCCCTGAGACTAGGGGCCATATATCTTCGCACCCTCAGCAGGACCCAGCACAAGACTGGTACAAGGCATGCTTCAGCAAATGTTTGTTAAATGGGTAAGTTTACAGGCCTACACCACAAATCAATGGGAAATGGACATTTCAGTAGATAGTGCTGGGAAGTTTGGCTCACCATAACGAGAAAACTAAAACTGGATCCCTATTTATTTCCACATGAGAGGGTGGAGAATATCTTTGTGACCTAGGACTGTGGAAGGACTTTTTAAACAAAGTCCCAAATGCACAAACCATGAGGAAAAAATTTGTGATGAAGTCTTTGATAGGAATGAAAATTGGTATTACTACTTTGGAAAACAATTAAGAAGTCATCAGAATAGTTAAAGATGGCCCTGGGACCCAGCAATATTCATTGCAGAACTGTTAGTAATAGAGAAAAAAATCTCAACAATCTAAAAGTTCACCAAAAGGAGAATAAATAAATAGTGGTATAGCCACACAACAGAATACTATATACAACAGTGAAAAAAATGAACCAGAATTGGGTATATCAATCCAGATAAATTTCAGAAACATAATGCTGTGATAAAATGCAAGTTGTGGAAGGATACATGATGTGTGAGATCATTTATATAGATTTTTTTAAACTAGAATACAATGCACTATTTTGTTTATCAATTACATAAATATGTAAACAATATTTTTTAAACAAAGGAATTAAACACCAAATGCAGAATGGTGATTACCTCTGGGGAACAAAATGAGAGAGAAATACACAGGGGACTTTGACTGTCTAATATTTTATCTGGGTAATAGGTACATGGGTGTGTGCTATATTATTCTTCATACTTATTTGTATGCCTGAAGTATTTCATATTTTTTTAGAAAGACTATGAGGATCTATAACAAAATTAATAGTGTCTAAATCTAGATCAGTGGTTCTCAAACTTGGGCTGCAGCAGAATCACTTGGGAGAGCTTGTTAAAATACCAGATGCTGGGCCCCACACCCAGAATTGTGTTTTAGTTAAGCCTGTAGTAGAGCCCAGGAATTTGCATTTCTAACAAGTTCCCAGGTGGTGATGGTGGTGTTGGTGGTGATGGTGGTAGTGGTGGTGGTGGTGGTGGTGATGGTGATGATGATGAAGAAGATGAAGAAGTTGATGATGATGAAGCTGCTGCTGTTGCTAGTCCAGGTACCACATTTTGAGAACTGCTGACAGAGAAAATGAAATTATCAATGAATTTAGTTTTCTTCATTGTGCTTTTCTTTGTTTTCCATGTATTCAATGAGTGAGTGTTACTTTAGGGAGAGGTTTTTGTTGTTTTTTAAATTCTCTTTCATCTCTACTTCCCACTCTCATTTCCTTCATGTAGGCAAGCATTTTTTTTTTGTGGTATGCGGGCCTCTCACTGTTGTGGCCTCTCCCGTTGTGGAGCACAGGCTCCGGACGTGCAGGCTCAGCAGCCATGGCTCACGGACCCAGCTGCTCTGCGGCATGTGAGATCTTCCCGGACCGGGGCATGAACCCGTGTCCCCTGCATCAGCAGGTGGACTCTCAACCACTGCGCCACCAGGGAAGCCCTAGGTAAGCATTTTAAAGTGTTTTATACATAGCTTTTTGTATATATGTGTTCTTGCAAAATATGTATTGTTGTTTTACATGCACATATTTCCCCAAAATTTTCATTTTTCCGTTTTTCAAAATTCAGAACAGTTGAAAAAATAGTACAATGAAAGCCCATATACTCTTAATATTTTGCCAAATTTGTTCTACTTCTCTTTATATGTATATGTATACATCTTCTTTCAGGCAGTATAACAGCTCACCCCTAAAAACTTCAGCACACATCTACTAGAATAAGGACATTCTCCTGCATAACCACAATACCATTATCACACCTAAGAAAACTTACTAATTCAATAATACCATCAAAGATACCCTATATTCAAATTTTCCAGTTAAGCCCAAAATGTTCTTAGACCTGCTCTGATTTTTTGATCCCAGTATCTAATTAAGGTTTGTGTATTATGTTTGGTTGTTGTAGCACTTTAACCTCTTTTAATCTAAAATAGTACCCCTAGATTTTTTGTGTGTTTGATATTACACTGATACTTTTCAAGAGTCCAGGCCAGTTTCTTGTAGAATGTCCCACAGAATATCTGGATTCATCTGCTCTTTCCACATGATTAGATTCAGGTTAAATAATTTCAGCAATAACAGTACATAGAGGATACCACTTACTTCATATTGTGTCTCCTCAGGAGGCACATAACACCAGGTTGTCCCACTGTGGAGAATGTTTTGTGTCTGTGCATTTTTGTTTTATATAAATGGTATCTCAATCTGTTTCTTACTTTTTTCATTCAGCCTTTTGTTTTTAAAGTCTATCCATATTGCTGTGTATACATCTAATCCATTGCCTCTAACTGCTCATGCTAACCAGTGTGCCTTCACCACATTTTCCCTGAATGTTCCCCCGATAATGGACAGCAAGATTGCCTCCAGCTCCATGACACCACAAGTAATACTGTGATGAACATCCTTGTGCATGTCTCCTTATTGGCCTGTATGAGAATTTCTTTTGAAACATATATCCAGGAACAGAATGATTGCATCATGAAGTGTGCATATACTTAGTTTGACTAAGAATACTAATACTGCTAAATGGTTCTCTGGGATGGCTACACCAGTCCAGTTTTACCACCAGTGTACAAAGATTCCTGGATCCCTACATCCTCACTGACACATAACATTTTCCAGCTTTCTAGTTTTTACTGGTCTATTAGGTTTAATAGGTATTACTATATCTTACCTTGCTTTAGTTTACATTTCTCTGATTATTAATTAATTTTTTTTTGGCCGTGTCTCACGGCTTGTGAGATCTTAGTCCCCTGACCAGGGATTGAACCTGCGCCCTCAGCAGTGAAAGCACAGAGTCCTAACCACCGGACCACCAGGGAATTACCACTAATTAATTTTTGAGCATCTCTTTAGATGTGTGTCAGACGCCTCTTCTGTAAATTGCCTGCTTGTATAGTTAGGCCATTTTTTTCTATTAGGGTTCCTATCTTTCCTGTTGATCTGCTAGAGTTCCTTATATAGTCTAGCTATTAGTCCCCTGTTGGTTTCAGTCCCCTGAAACCAACAGGATTCTCCCCCTGTTTTAACTTTGCCCATGATAGCCATATTTGAACAGAAACTGTTAATTTTAATGTAGTCAAATGCATCACATTTTTGCTTTATGGTTTTTGGCTTGGGGTTGTTTTTTTTTTTTTTTGCGGTACGTGGGCCTCTCACTGTTGTGGCCTCTCCCATTGCGGAGCACAGGCTCTGGACGCGCAGGCTCAGCAGCCACGGCTCACGGGCCCAGCCGCTCCTCGGCATGTGGGATCTTCCCAGACCGGGTCACGAACCCGTGTCCCCTGCATCGGCAGGCAGACTCTCAACCACTGCGCCACCAGGGAAGCCCGGTTTGGGGGGTTTTACTTAAAAAGTAGCTCCCTCCTCCTAGGTCACAAAGATATTCTTCTATTTTTTTTCTATTAACTTTATAGTTTTACCTTTCACCTTTAGGTTTTAATCCATTTAGAATCCATGCTCATATGTGGTGATAGGTAGGTATGCAATTTTATTTTTTCCACATAATGAGCCACATTTCCCACCACCAAATACTAAACAATCCTTCCTTTTTCATTGATTTACCATGCCACCTTTGTCATATATTATGAAACATACACACATAGGTCTGTTTCTGTTCTTGTACTAATACCACCTTGTTTTTAATATTTTGTAATGTATCTTAAATCTGATAGGGCAAGTCCCCTCCTCTTTAGTCTTCTTTTGAGTTGTCTTAACTATATCTCTGCATAAATTTTAAAAATTTTATCAAGCTCTTCAAAAAACCAACTGTAATTTTGATTAGGATTGCACTGAATTTATAGATTAATTTGGGGGAGTTGACACCATCAAAATATTAACTTGTCCCATCCAAGATCATGGAATATCTCCTCATTTGTTCAGTTGACCTTCTATCTGTGCTCTTTATTAAGAGTTTAAAGTTTTCTCTTTAGAATTTTTGTGTGTTTTTTACTAAGTTAATTCCTAGTGGCTTTACAGTTTTTGTTAATATTCTGATTTTTTTTTTTTTTTTTTTTTTTTTTTTTTTTTTGCGGTACGTGGGCCTCTCACTGCTGTGGGCTCTCCTGCCACAGAGCACAGGTTCCAGACACGCAGGCTCAGCGGCCATGGCTCACGGGCCCAGCCACTCCACGGCACGTGGGATCCCCCGGATTGGGGCACGAACCCGTGTCCCCTGCATCGGCAGGCAGACTATCAACCACTGCGCCACCAGGGAAGCCCTGAATATTTTTATTTTTTGAATAGATTATATACACGCATTTTGAATAGCAAAACTATATAAAAATTATACTTTGAGAATTGTCACTCATCTTTGTCCATTCTACCCAGTTGCCACCATACACACCGCCCACAGTTACCAGTTTTATTCATTTTTTTTTAATTCTTCCAGTGTTTCTTTATGCAGATACAAACAAGTATAAATGTATATCCTATTCCAGCTCCCTCTTTCTTACACAAAAGGTGACATACTATACTATACATACAGTTATACATGTTGCTTTTTTCACGTGATACATCCTGCAGGTCCTTACATATCAGAGCATTAGGAAGTTTCCACTACATAGAAAGTCATGTAGTATGACTTGAAACTGTTGAAAGCTGAGAAACCGTTACATTATGTGGATGTGTAATAGTTGATTTAATAACTGCAGTACCCTACTGATGGATGTTCAGGGTATTTTCAGTCCTTTGGTATTACAAATGGTGCCATAATGAATAGACATTTCATATGTATGCAGATATTTCTATAGGATAAATTCTAAGAATCACATTTGTAACTTTGGTAGATATTGCCAAAATTTCCCTCCGTAGGTGTACCATTTTGCACTTACCACCCATGTATGAGTTTATGTGTTTCACCACCACCTCACTCAGAAAGTGTATCATTAAAGACTTTCGGATTTTTGCCAATGTCATAGGTAAGAAACAGTGTTTCACTCTAGTTTTAATTGACATTTCTCTTATGATGAGTGAGGTTGAGCATCTTTTCATATGTTTAAGGGTCATTTTTGTCTTTTCCTGTGAGTTGTCTATTTATACGCTCTGTTTATTTTCTCGATTTCTACAAGCTTGTTATATAATTAGAGAAATTAGACCTTTGTGAATGATATCAGTTGTCAGTATTTTTTCCCAGTTTTTTTTTTTTTTTTTTTTTTTTTTTTTTGCGGTATGCGGGCCTCTCACTGTTGTGGCCTCTCCCGTTGCGGAGCACAGGCTCCGGATGCGCAGGCCCAGCGGCCATGGCTCACGGGCCCAGCCGCTCCGCGGCATATGGGATCCTCCCAGACCGGGGCACGAACCCGTATCCCCTGCATCGGCAGGCGGACTCTCAACCACTGCGCCACCAGGGAGGCCCCCAGTTTGTTGTTTTTTTGACTTTGCTAATGGATTTTTTTTCCAAGCAAATTTTACTTTATTTTTATGTAAACAAATTTATCTATGTTTTCTTTTATGGATTCTAGATTATGATTTGTGCTTTTGTGATAGATTGCATTAATGACCCCAATTTTTTATGTGTCTCCACACCCTTTGGTAGTGCCCTCCCATACTGACTGAGTTTGGCCATATAATTTACTTCAACCAACGGGATAGTAGCAAATTTGATATAAGCAGAGACCTGAGAAAGCTCTTGCATATTCTGCTTCCTCTCTTGGACCCCTGCCACTGCTATGAGAACATACCCAGGCTAGTCTGCTGGAGGGATGTGAGAGACATATAGAAATGAGCCTGGTCCTCCCAGCCAAGGCATCCTATAGCAGCCAACCTCCAGCCAAGCCACCAGCTCAGTGCAGACACATGAGCTGGCAGAGTTGAGATCAACAGAGCCTGATCCAGCACGTAGAACCTCTCAGCTGACCATAGACTCTGTCTAAGTTTGGGTATCTAAATATTCATTTTGGTTTTTTATAGAGAATTATTGTAGCAATAGTCCCCCATCATTGTTCTTCCTTTTCAGAGATATTCTGGCTGTGCTTGTTTGTTATTTTTCCATTTGATCTTTAATTCAGCTTGTCTAGTTTCAGAAAAAGAAAAGATATGGTATTTTTAATTAGCTTATACTAAATTTATAAATTAATTTTACATCTTTATGATTTTGAGTCTTCCTATTTAAGAAAATGGGGTGCCTTTCTATTTGTTTCTTCAGAGTGTTACAAATGTTTTCTCTTGAAGGATTTAGACATTTCTTGTTAAGTTTGTTTCTACGTATTTGCTGTAGACTGAATGTTTGTGTCTGCCCCCACCCCCCAAATTTTACATTGAAACCTAATCCCCAATGTGATAGTGTTTGGAGGTAGGACCTTTGGCAGGTGATTAGATCATGAGATTGGAGCCCTCATGACTGGGATTAGTGCCCTTATAAAAGAGACCCAAGAGAGCTCCCTTGCCACTCCTGCTATGTGAGGACACAGCGAGAAGATGGCTGTCTATGAACCAGGAAGTGGGCCCTCCCCAGACATAAAATCTTTGAGTGTCTTGATCTTGGACTTCCCAGCCTCTAGAACTGAGAATAATAAATTTCGGTTGTTTATAAGCCAACCAGTCTGTGGTATTCTGTTATAGCAGCCCCAACAGACTAAGACATTATTTTGTCTTTTTTGTTGCTATGATAAATGGAGCCTTCTCTTCCATATATCTTCTAACTGAATGATTTCTATATATTAATTTTATATCCTGCTACCTTGCTGAGTTCTCTTGTTTGTAATAGTTTTCTATTGGTTTGCTCGGGTTTTCTGGCTCTACAGTCTTATCTATAAGTAATGATAGCTTTACCTCCTCCATTCCAATTGTAATTTCTAATTTCTTTTTCTTTTCTAATCACAATGCTTTTACTACCTCCAATATAATGTTAAATTGTAGTGGAGAGAGTAGATACCCTTGTGAGTTTAGCATATAAATGCTGCTAGTGTTTACTGGTTAAGTGAAGTGCTGGATTGCTGGATTTGGGAATGGATGGATGGATAGATAGATAGATAGGCAGACATAATTATATTAAGGAAGAAATTTTTATAAAGAATTTTTTGTAAAGGATGGGTATTGAATTTTGTCAAATGGTTCTTTGGCATCTCTGAAAATGATGATACGATTTTTCTCCTTAGATTCAACTATATGTTAGATTGTATTAATGGATTTCCTAATATTGAATGATTTTTGCATTCTTGGAAATAAACTCCACATAGTCAGGGATTCTGTTTGCTAATATTTTATTTAGGATTTTGCATCGATATTCATAAGTGAAGATTGGTTTATATCTTTTTCTTGTGAAATCTTTGTTAGATCTTGATATCAATGTTATACTCACTTCATAAAAAGAATATGAAAGTGTTCCTTCTTTATCTAGGATCAGGAAAATAAAAATAGCATTCAAATGATCTGCTTTTCAGTGTTAGCAGACTTCCCCAGTGAAATCATCATGGCCCAGTGCTTTTGGGGGAAAGTATCTCTTTATAACTTTTTCTATTTCTTCCATGGAAATTGGTCTATATGGACTTTTTTCTTTTAGAGTTTTGCTAAATTATATTTTCCTAGGATGTTTTCCATTTCTTCAAGATCTTTAAAACGATTTGCATAGAGTTGCATGAGGAAGTCCTTTATAATGTTTAAAATGTCCTCTTACTGGGGCTTCCCTGGTGGCACAGTGGTTGAGACTCCACCTGCCAAAGCAGGGGACATGGGTTCGTGCCCTGGTCCGGGAAGATCCCACATGCCACGGAGCGGCGGGGCCCGTGAGCCATAGCCGCTGAGCCTGCGCGTCCGGAGCCTGTGCTCCGCAATGGGAGAGGCCACAACAGTGAGAGGCCCACGTACCGCAAAAAAAAAAAAAAAAAAAAAAAAAAAAAAGTCCTCTTACTATTGTTATGTCCAACTTTTCATTTCCTGGTTTGTGTCTTTGTGCTTTCTCCTTTTCTTGATTATTATTTAATGGCTTATGTATTTCTTTTTCACAGAATTGGTTAATCTATTTAGTTCTACTGTTACCTGTTTTCTAACTCTTTTATTTGAACTTTTCTCTTTGTTAATTCTTTCCTTCTGTTCCCCTTAAGTTTATTCTGTTTCTCTTTCACTAACTTTCTGAGTTGGGTTCATTTAATTTTTTCCCTTGTTTTTAGTATAAGTATTTTGAGGCAATGAACTTTTCTCTGACTGCTGCTTCATCTGTACCCATAGATTCTGATACGTAATGTTTTCATTATTATTATTGTCTAGAAGTTCAGCAATTTTGGTTTCAGTTTGCCCTTTGACCCAAGAATTGTTTGACAGAGAATTTTATATATTCAGATGGAAGATCTTTTTTACATTGATTTCTACTTTTATCCAGTTGTGATCAGAGAACATTGTCAGTATTAGTTCTACCTTTTGGGATTTATTGAGATTTTCTTCTTGGCCTAATATTGATTTTGTTGTTTAGGTTTTCTGTATTCTTACTGGGTTTTTGTTGCTGTTGTTGTTCATTTGATCTGTCCTGGAATGAGAAAGGTGAGTTAAATTTCTCCTGTTTTTAGTGTGTTTCAATCTATTATCTATTGCTCCTTGTATCTCTTAATATTTCAGCTTTGTGAAAGTTGCTATGTTATTTGATACAGAAATACTCATAACTTTATATTTTCATTGTGAATTGTGGCCTTTTTTGTCTCCATTAATGCTTTTTTGTAATAAGTATTTTATTTCAGAATAATTTTAGTTTTATAGAACCCTTCATCTAGTTGCCACTCATGTTAATATCTTATATAACTACATCTGTGAAAACTAAGAGATTAGCATTGGTACGTTGCTATTAACTAAACTCCTGACTTTATTCAGATTTCACCAGTTTTTCCACTAATATCCTTTTTCTGTTCCAGGCTCCAAACCAGAATCCCACATTGCATTTAGGCATCATTATCTCCTCCAACCTGTGGACAGTTCCTTAGTCTTTCCTTTTCATGACATTGACAGTCAATTAATGCCTTTCATTCTGACTTTCTAACTTGGCTGATAATTAAGATTACAACCTCTGCTTGCTTTATTTGCATTTGACTGGTATACCTTTGCCCTACTTGTATTTTTAACCTCTCTGAATCTATTTGTTTTAGTTGACTCTCTTGAATACATAGTAGGGTTTTGCTCAGGGATCCAACAGAAAAACGTTTTTCTTTAAATAGATGAGCTAAGACCATTTATATTTATTGACACAAAAGATGTTTGGTGTTAATATTGTCACATTAAGTTTTATTTTCTTTTTTAGCTATATTTTTATATATTAAAATTATGTTACTTTGTAGTCTATTTTCTGTGATTTTTTTATCAGTTAACACTCAATTTTTTTTGTTTTCTTTTATTTTTTGGATTTATGAATTTTATTTATTTTTTTATACAGCAGGTCCTTATTAGTTATCCATTTTATACATACTAGTGTATATATGTCAATCCCAATCTCCCTATTCATCACAACACCACCATGCCCCTGCCACTTTCCCACCTTGGTGTCCATATGTTTGTTCTCTACATCTGTGTCTCTATTTCTGCCCTGCAAACTGGTTCATCTGTACCATTTTTCTACATTCCACACATATGTGTTAATATATGATATTTGTTTTTCTGACCTACTTCACTCTATATGACCGTCTCTAGATCCATCCACGTCTCTACAAATGACCCAATTTTGTTCCTTTTTATGGCTGAGTAATATTCCCTTGTATATATGTACCACATCTTCTTTATCCATTCGTCTGTCGATGGGCATTTAGGTTGCTTCCATGACCTGGCTATTGTAAATAGTGCTGCAATGAACGCTGGGGTGCATGTGTCTTTTTTTTTTTTTTTTTTTTTTTTTTAGTTTCTGCTTTATAACAAAGTGAATCAGTCATGCATATACATCTGTTCCCACTTCCCTTACCTCCTGCGTCTCCCTCCCTCCCACCCTCCCCATCCCACCCCTCCAGGCAGTCATAAAGCACCGAGCTGATCTCCCTGTGCTATGCGGCTGCTTCCCACTATCTATCTACCTTACGTTTGGTACTGTATATATGTCCATGCCTATCTTTCGCTTTGTCACAGCTTACCCTTCCCCCTCCCCATATCCTCAAGTCCATTCTCAAGTAGGTCTGTGTCTTTATTCCTGTTTTACCCCTAGGTTCTTCTTGACATTTTTTTTTCTTAAATTCCATATTATATGTGTTAGCATACAATATTTGTCTTTCTCTTTCTGACTTAACTTCACTCTGTATGACAGACTCTAGGTCTATCCACCTCATTACAAATAGCTCAGTTTCATTTCTTTTTATGGCTGAGAAATATTCCATTGTATATATGTGCCACATCTTCTTTATCCATTCATCCAATGATGGACACTTAGGTTGTTTCCATCTCCGGGCTATTGTGAATAGAGCTGCTATGAACATTTTGGTACATGTGTCTTTTTGAATTATGGTTTTCTCTGGGAATATACCTAGTAGTGGGATTGCTGAGTCATATGGGAATTTTATTTTGAGTTTTTTAAGGAACCTCCATACTGGCTATATCAATTTACATTCCCACAGCAGTGCAAGAGGGTTCCGTTTTCTCCACACCCTCTCCAGCATTTGTTGTTTGTAGATTTTCTGATGATGCCCATTCTAACTGCTGTGAGATGATACCTCATTGTAGTTTTGATTTGCATTTCTCTAATAATTAGTGATGTTGAGCAGCTTTTCATGTGATTCTTGGCCATTTGTATGTCTTCTTTGGAGAAATGTCTATTTAGGTTTTCTGCCCAGTTTTGGATTGGGTTGTTTGTTTTATTAATATTGAGCTGCATGAGCTGTTTATATATTTTGGAGATTAATCCTTTGTCCGTTGATTCGTTTGCAAATACTTTCTCCCATTCTGAGGGCTGTCTTTTCATCTTCTTTGTAGTTTCCTTTGCTTTGCAAAAGCTTTGAAGTTTCATTAGGTCCCATTTGTTTATTTTTGTTTTTATTTCCATTACTATACGAGGTGGATCAAAAAAGATCGTGCTGTGATTTATGTCAAAGAGTGTTCTTCCTGTGTTTTCCTCTAACAGTTTTATAGTGTCCGGTCTTACATTTAGGTCTCTAATCCATTTTGAGTTTATTTTTGTGTATGTTGTTAGGGAGTGTTCTAATTTCATTCTTTTACATGTAGCTGTCCAGTTTTCCCAGCACCACTTATTGAAGAGACTGTCTTTTCAACATTGTATATCCTTGCCTCCTTTGTCATAGATTAGTTGAGCGTAGGTGCTGGGTTTATCTTTGGGCTTTCTATCTTGTTCCATTGATCTATATTTCTGTTTTTGTGCCAGTACCATATTGCCTTGATTACTGTAGCTTTGTAGTATAGTCTGAAGTCAGGGAGTCTGATTCCTCCAGCTCCATTTTTATCCCTCAAGACTGCTTTGGCTAGGGCTTCCCTGGTGGCGCAGTGGTTAAGAATCCACCTGCCAATGCAGGGGACACGGGTTCGAGCCCTGGTCCAGGAAGATCCCACATGCCACAGAGCAACTAAGCCCATGCGCCACAATTACCGAGCCTGCACTCTAGAGCTCCGAACCACAACTACTGAGCCCGCGTGCTGAAACTACTGAATCCCGCACACCTAGAGCCCGTGCTCCTCAACAAGAGATGCCACCCCAATGAGAACCCTGTGCACCGCAAGGAAGAGTAACCCCCGCTTGCTGCAACTAGAGAAAAGCCCGCGCGCAGCAGCAAAGACCCAACGCAGCCAAAAATAAAATAAATAAATTAAAAAAAAATAATAAAGACTGCTTTGGCTATTTGGGGTCTTTTGTGTCTCCATACAAATTTTAAGATTTTTTCTTCTAGTTCTGTAAAAACTGCTATTGGTAATTTGATAGGGATTACATTGAATCTATAGATTGCTTTGGGTACTATAGTCATTTTCACAGTATTGATTCTTCCAATCCAAGAACATGGTATATCTCTCCATCTGTTGGTATCATCTTTAATTTCTTTCATCAGTGTCTTATAGTTTTCTGCATACAGATCTTTTGTCTCCCTAGGTAGGTTTATTCCTAGGTATTTTATTCTTTTTGTTGGAGTGGTAAATGGGAGTGTTTCCTTAATTTCTCTTTCAGATTTTTCATCATTAGTGTATAGGAATGCAAGAGATTTCTGTGCATTAATTTTGTATCCTGCAACTTTACCAGATTCATTGATTAGCTCTAGTAGTTTTCTGGTGGCATCTGTCGGATTCTCTATGTATAGTGTCATGTCATCTGCAAACAGTAACACTTTTACTTCTTCTTTTCCAATTTGTATTCCTTTTATTTCATTTTCCTCTCTGATGGCCGTGGCTAGGACTTCCAAAACTATGTTGAATAACAGTGGTAAGAGTGGACATCCTTGTCTTGTTCCTGATCTTAGAGGAAATGCTTTCAGTTTTTCACCATTGAGAATGATGTTTGCTGTGGTTTTGTCATATATGGCCTTTATTATGTTGAAGTAGGTTCCCTCTATGCCCACTTTCTGGAGAGTTTTTAACATAAATGCTTGTTGAATTTTGTCAAAAGCTTTTTCTGCATCTATCGAGATGCTCATATGCTTTTTATTTTCAGTTTGTTAATATGGTGTATCACATAGATTGATTTGCATATATTGAAGAATCCTTGCATCCCTGGGATAAATCCCACCTGATCATGGTGTATGATCCTTTTAATGTGTTGTTGGATTCTGTTTGCTAGTATTTTGTTGAGGATATTTGCATGTATATTCATCAGTGATATTGGTCTCTAATTTTCTTTTTTTGTAGTGTCTTTGTCTGGTTTTGGTATCAGGGTGATGGTGGCCTCATAGAATGAGTTTCAGAGTGTTCCTTCCTCTGCAGTTTTTTGGAAGAGTTTGAGAAGGATGGGTGTTAGCTCTTCTCTAAATGTTTGATAGTCTTCACCCGTGAAGCCATCTGGTCCTAGACTTTTGTTTGTTGGAAGATTTTTAATCACAGTTTCAATTTCATTACTTCTGATTGCTGTGTTCATATTTTCTATTTCTTCCTGGTTCAGTCTTGGAAGGTTATACCTTTCTAAGAATTTCTCCATTTCTTCCAGGTTGTTCATTTTATTGGCATAGAGTTCCTTGTAGTAGTCTCTTAGGATGCTTTGTATTTCTGCAGTGTCTGTTGTAACTTCTTTTTCATTTCTAATTTTATTGATTTGAGTCCTCTCCCTTTTTTTAATGATGAGTCTGGCTAATGGTGTATCAATTTTGTTTATTGTCTCAAAGAACCAGCTTTTAGTTTTATTGATCTTTTGTATTGTTTTCTTTGTTTCTATCTCGTTTATTTCTGCTCTGTTATTTATGGTTTCTTTCCTTCTACTAAGTTTGGGTTTTGTTTGTTCTTCTTTCTCTAGTTCCTTTAGGTGTGAGGTTAGGTTGTTTATTTGAGATTTTTCTTGTTTCTTGAGGTAGGCTTGTATTGCTATAAACTTCCCTCTTAGAACTGCTTTTGCTGCATCCAATAGGTTTTGGATCGTCATGTTTTCATTGTAATTTTTCTCTAGGTATTTTTTGATTTCCTCTTTTGATTTCTTCAGTGATCTCTTGGTTATTTAGTAACGTATTGTTTAGCCTCCATGTGTTTGTGTTTTTTACGTTTTTTTCCCTGTAATTCATTTCTAATCTCATAGCGTTGTGGTCAGAACAGATGCTTGATATGATTTCAGTTTTCTTATGTTTACTGAGGCTTGATTTGTGACCCAAGATGCGCTCTATCCTGGAGAATGTTCCATATGCACTGGGAAAGAAAGTGCAATCTGCTGTCTTTGGATGGAATGTCCTATGAATAAATATCAATTAAATCTATCTGGTCTATTGTGTCATTTAAAGCTTGTGTTTCCTTATTAATTTTCTGTTTGGATGATCTGTCCATTGGTGTAAGTGAGGTGTTAAAGTCCCCCACTATTATTGTGTTACTGTTGATTTCCTCTTTTAGAGCTGTTAGCAGTTGCCTTATGTATTTAGGTGCTCCTGTGTTGGGTGCATATATATTTATAATTGTTATATCTTTTTCTTGGATTGATCCCTTGATCATTATGTAGTGTCCTTCCTTGTCTCTTATAACATTTTTATTTTAAGGTCTATTTTATCTGATATGAGTATTGCTCCTCCAGCTTTCTTTTGATTTCCATTTGCATGGAATATATTTTTCCATCCCCTCAGTTTCAGTCTGTATGTGTCCTTAGGTCTGAAGTGGGTCTCTTGTAGACAACACATATATGGGTCTTGTTTTTGTATCCATTCAGTGAGCCTGTGTCTTTTGGTTGGAGCATTTAATCCATTCACGTTTAAGGTAATTATCTATATGTATGTTCCTGTGACCATTTTCTTAATTTTCTTGGGTTTGTTTTTGTAGGTCCTTTTCTTCTCTTGTGTTTCCCACTTAGAAAATTCCTTTAGCATTTGTTGTACAGCTTGTTTGGTGGTGCTGAATTCTCTTAGCTTTTGCTTGTCTGTAAAGCTTTTGATTTCTCCATCATATCTGAATGAGATTCTTGCCAGGTAGAGTAAACTTGGTTGTAGATTCTTCCCTTTCATCACGTTAAATATATCATGCCACTCCCTTCTGACTTGTAGTTTCTGCTGAGAAATCAGCTGTTAACCCTATAGGAGTTCCCTTGTATGTTATTTGTCATTTTTCCCTTGTTGCTTTCAATAATTTTTCTTTGTCTTTAATTTTCTTCAATTTGATTACTCTGTGTCTCAGTGTGTTTCTCTTTGGGTTTATCTTACCTGGGACTGTCTGCGCTTCCTGGACTTGGGTGGCTCTTTCCTTTCCCATGTTAGGTAAGTTTTCGACTATAATCTCTTCAAATATTTTCTTGGGTCCTTTCTCTCTGTCTTCTCCTTCTGGGATCCCTATAATGTGAATGTTGCTGTGTTTAATGTTGTCCCAGAGGTCTCAGGCTGTCTCCATTTCTTTTCATTCTTTTTTCTTTATTCTGTTCCATGGCAGTGAGTTCCACAATTGTGTCTTCTAGGTCACTTATCTGTTCTTCTGCCTCAGTTATTCTGCTATTGATTCCTTCTAGTGTATTTTTCATTTCAGTTATTGTATTGTTCATCTCTGTTTGTTTGTTCTTTAATTCTTCTTGGTGTTTTTTCTTTAATTCTTCTAGGTCTTTGTTAAACATTTCTTGCATCTTCTCTATCTTTGCCTCCATTCTTTTTCCGAGTTCCTCGATCATCTTCACTATCATTATTCTGAATTCTTTTTCTGGAAGGTTTTCTACCTCCACTTCATTTAGTTGTTTTTCTGAGGTTTTATCTTGTTCCTTCATCTGGTACATAGCCCTCTGCCTTTTCATCTTGTCTATCTTTCTGTGAATGGGGTTTTTTTCTGATTTTTTTTAGTTGTCCTGACATTTAGAACAGTTTATACTTTGGTCTAGTGATTAATTTTAGGTATCTTGTTTTTTCTAGTTGTTTATTGCTAATGTAAATAATGTTATTGATTTTTATAAGTTGATTTTGTACCTGGCAACCTTGCTGAACTCTTTTTAATTCTAATAGTATGTCAGTTGAATCTGTTGGTTTTATCTCTTCTCTTCCAGTCCTTACATGTCTCATTTCTTTTTCTCCCTTTATAGTATTAAACAAGACTTCCAGTTCTATGTTAAACAGTAGTTGGTGAGAGTAAGTATCTAGTCTTTTTCTTTATCTTCAGGGAAATGCATCTTAAATTTCTCCATTTACTGCAAAATATGCTGTAAAGTTTTGGTATGTAACCTTCACCAAGTTAAGAGATTTGCCTTCTATTTGTATTTTTTAAAGAGTTTTCATCGTAAGTAGACATGTGACATACTTTTTCTACATTAATTGAGATACTCATATGATTACACTCCCTTAGTCTATTCATGTGGTAAATTACATTGATAGATTTTTCTGAGTTTGAATGCATTATCCTTGCATTCTTGGAATTAACTCCATTTGATTGTGATGTATTTTTAAAATACTGTTGGATTCTATTAGCTAATATTTTATTTAAGATTTATGCATCTATATTCATAAGTGAAATGAGCCTACAATTTTCTTTAATTGTCCTTATCTGTTTTTAAAATCAAGACTTCAAGATTTTACTAGACAAATAAAATGAGCTAGGCAGCTTTCTCTCCTTTTCTATTTTCTGGAATAACTTGTATAGGAAGAGAAGTAACTCCTGAGAGTCCCGCACATTATACCTGTAAATCCATCTGGGCCTGGATTTGGGGGGAAGGGATGTCCTTACCTACCATTTCAGTTTCATTAATGCCTAGTGGTCTATTCATGTTCTCTACTTCCTCTGCCATTTTTATTATTTTATATTTTTCTAGGAAAAAAACTTTATCTAGATCTTTCCAATTATTTCTGTCTAGTTCCTAGCAGTCAGATTTCTGGCTTGAGTACTTGGTGGTGCCTTCACAGAGAGGGGGGCACAAGAGGAGAAGCATATCTGTCATTTGGGGGCCAGAGGAAGTTTGGCTACCTCTACACTTTCAGCAAAGCAATGGCTATATGTGATTCTCTGTTGCTTTGGATATTTGTGATTATGTATGAATGTGTACACTTCTATAAAGGTGTGTTTTCATACATGATGCTCTGGTGTGTTTCTGTTTATATGAATGTCAGGCTGAAAAAGAACAATTTTTCTGTGTAGTTATTTTTCTGTATCTGTTTGCATGGTTCCGTGAGCTGTGATGGGGGTATTTCCATGGTTCTCTCAATGTCCCTGTGTACATCAGCATCTCTGCCAGCTGGTAATTCATTCTGTGTGATTTTCCATGTCTTGGAGTATCTGCAACTGTGAGGGTTCTTGATTCTATGTGTATCTTTATGTCTCTGCACATGTCTGCATCTCTGAGGGTGGGGGATTATGTATGCATCTCTGTGTCTTACTGTAGAAATAAATGTATGCAGTGCACATGCTACGTGGCAAGTTCAGACTCTCCAAGTCTGGAAGAAACATTACAACAGGAAATGCTCTGGATTCCAGCTTCCGGATGGAATTTCACTCAGAAAAATACCCCTTCCTGGTCCTCCCAATAACTGCAGCATTCTTTGTCTTTCTTGAAGAGGCTGAGTTGAGGGGGTTTATGCTAACCTTGACCTCAGAGGCCACGTCTTTCAGGAGGATTTGGCAGAGCCATGAAATTCCACACCCTGCCACTTGCCTCTTGCCAGGCCTACTGCTTCCTCCTAAACCCTTTTATAGCTCCACATTATCTACCAGACCAATTCCAATCTAAATTGTCCAGAGAGGCCAGAAGAAGACACAGGGAGATGAGGAGAAAGAAACAGAATACGATTTTTATAAAGAAATAGATAAAGATAGATATGGGAATTGGGGATAGAGAAATGAGAACAAGGAGATAAAGAGACAGAGACCAAGAAATAGGGCCTGAATGGTAGGAACAGATAGTCAGAAATGGTGATAAATAAACAAAGAAGGTTAGGGACAGAGAGATGTACAGACGGATTGAATGGGCAGTGTAGAAAAAGAGGGACTGACAGAAATGAGGCTGGAATGTAGGGAGAGAGAGAGATGGGGACAGAGACACAGAGATTGGGGTCAGAAAGGCAGTTACATAAAACATGAGGATAGAGACACAGAGATGATAACAGCCAGGTAGATAAAGAGAGTGACTGGGATTAGATAGACAAAGATAGAAGCGGAGATGGTGTTGAGGAGGAAGAGGTTGATGATATAGAAACTAATTTTTTTTTTTTTCGGTACGCGGGCCTCTCACTGCTGTGGCCTCTCCCGTTGCGGAGCGCAGGCTCCGGACGCACAGGCTCAGCGGCCATGGCTCACGGGCCCAGCCGCTCCGCAGCATGTGGGATCCTCCCGGACCGGGGCACGAACCCGTGTCCCCTGCATCGGCAGGCGGACTCTCAACCACTGCGCCACCAGGGAAGCCCCCAAAACTAATGTTTTTTTAATTGAAGTATAGTTGATTTGCAATGTTACAGGTGTACAGCAAAGTGATTCAATTATATATATGTAAATATATAGGTATATGTAGTCTTTTTCATATTCTTTTCCATTATAGGTTATTACAAGATATTTAATACAGTTCCCTGTGCTATAGTAGGTCCTTGTTATTTATTTTTAGGAGCTAATACTTTTGAGCATTTGTTATATTTGAGGCATGGTTCTACAAGCTGTACATGTGTTAGTTCATTTAATGCTCTTGGTAACACTGAAGCAGGTACTGTTATCAGCCCTGTTTTACAGATGAGGACACTGAGGCACAGCAAGTCAGCAGCACAACTAGGATTGGAATCCAAACAGTCTAACACCAGAGGCCATACTCTTGACTACTCTGTCAGTGACAGAGAGATACAGACAGGGATCTGGGGACAAGATAGCAAACAGATGAAACACACATAGGGACAGAAAGATGGAAACAAGAGACAGGCACATGAGGAGAGCCACCCAGCAAGAGAGATGGTAAGAGGTAGAAAAGGGGTGATAGATGAGGAGAGACTCAAAGAGGGAAACAAGGGCAAGAAGACCAACATAGGGGTATGTGTGTGAGAGAGAAACAAAGAGAAGGTAAATGTTAGTTGTGAGGGGATGGGAGGCTGGGGTGAAGACAGAGACTGGAACAGAAAGGTGAGAATAGAAATAGAGAAAGATAGGTGGGGAACAGAGACAGATGAATGCAGCAACGTAAATAGAAAGATGAGAACTGGGAGACAGGCAGAGATAAGATAAATAGGTACAGAGTGATGGAGACAGAGGGGTGGACAGAAAAGAGGCCAAGGAGCCAAAGGAAATTGAAAGAGAAACAGAAAAGACAGAAATTTTGGAACACAGATTCAGAAACAGATGAGGTAGGGTAATATGGTATTATATATGTGAGGATGGAGACACAGACCAAGAGGAGAACCATAAGTTAGATGGGGACAGGATAGAGACAAGGCAACCCCCAACAGAGGCAATGGAGAGAGAGAGAGAGAGCAATAGCAAGAAGGGGAGAGATTGAGAGAGAATAGGAGAGATAGGAAAGAGAAACCACCAGAGAGATGTAAACAGAAAGACAAGAGAGAGCAAAATAAGAGATGGGAGACATCTGAAAGGTGGTGACAGTGATGGTGAACTGGGGTGACAGTAAAAAATAAAAGAAATAGAGGCACAGAATGAAGTAATTTTGATTCAACAAGCACTCACAAGTCTCGGATATATCAGGGCTGGCACTGGGCTGTGTGGTACCCAATAGGCTGTGAGCTCAGGAAGGCAGGGCCTGGGCCTTTGTTATGCAATACTGTATCCTCCACCTACAGTATACTCCCAATCATGTGGAGGGCTACCATTTATTAAACATTAGGTACTGGGGACTGTGCATGCGTTTCATGGATTATGTTATTGAATCCTCAAAATTCTGATGTAGTAGGTATTGTTATCATCCCCAGTTTACAGATGGGGAAACTGAGACTTAGAGCAATGAGTAACTTACCCAGGGTCACACAGAGGAGCTAGGAGTGAAGCCCCAGCCTGGACCAATGGTGAGAGTATGTCATGAACCAAGGATTAGGATGAACCCTGTTCTTTCTGTACACCCAAGGTGCAAAAAATCAAATTCCAATCTGCCTGCCTCCAAGGCCTACATGTTTGACCACCATGCCACACTGCTCCAGTGAAGACTCACTCACAGACTGATGGAAGACTGCTGAACCAAGGTAAGTGTGTCCTGACTCCTTACCCTCTGGAGCTCCCTCTATCTAGCAAAGGAGGATGACCTGGCTACCTCAGAGAGAGTGAGAAAAGTCCTGTGAGTGACAGGAATAAATCCCTGTGGGAGAACCTCGGCCAGGGAAAATCAAGAGAATGCTTCCTGGAGGAGAAAGTAGTTCAAAGAGGCCAAAGACAGATTTACAGAGAGGTCAGTGAAGCTTCAGGGTCCCTCATGTGTCTCTTCCAAGGCCCTGCTTAACAATCAGCGAAAAATCAAAGAGTACTGAAGATGTGTACTCTTCACTCTATAAGAAAATTGAAATGCCCTGACATCTTACAGCTCATATATGAAAGAAACTAAACAGGTTTTCCCAAATTTGACAATAGTCCTAAAAATGTACATTATTGTAAAGCTGAAACTTTTCTAAACTATCAATAGTAAAAAATTTCTATCAACCGTGCTATTAAGAAAGACTGACTAATATTTCTATTCTCTCTACAGAAAAATGATCTTATCTCATGCTTCAGTGATAAAATAAAAGCCATCAGACATGGGAGAATTGTTCCAGGACCTTCATCTTCCCCCCACTGAATCTCTAAACCTCCCAGTATCTGTGTTCATCTTTTGTTTCATTCCTTCCTGTTACAATGAAGGGCCTGAGGACCTCTCCTTCTCTCTGAGGCCCAGTGCCCCAGACCCCAGCCGCTCCTTTCCCTTCCATTATTCCCTTTCTCTTCTGTGTTCCCATCCGGTCCCTCTCTGTGGTCTCTGGGTCTTTCCCAGCAGCAAACAAGCATAGTCTAGTATCTCCCATCTTAGAAAAATCATTCTTTGCCCCTCCTCCTACCATCACCTTAGCTCTCTGGGCTCTGTTCCCATTCACAGCCATGTTTCACAAGGAAATCGCCTACACACCTAGCTCCACTTCAGCAGGATGGGGGGCAGTGTTTTATTCCCTCTGACCTCGGGGAGGGTCCTGTAACAATCTACCCTCCCACCAGCACTCTATCCAATTATTCCTGCTTTTTAAATTTTATTTATTTTTCACGATAATACATTAAAAATTTTATAATATACATATCTGTACAGTTTGAATAAATTATAAAACAAATACCTATGTACCTGTACCCATCACCCAGCTTCAAAAACAAATCATTTCTGAATGACAAAACCCGCCATGTAGCCCTCCCCAGTCACATCTTCTTCCCCTCCCTGAGGTAACCAGTGTCATTTTTCATGCCTTGCTTTTTTGTATGGTTTTACAACATATTACTGCATCCATATATTGTATAATTTTGAATGTTGTTCAACTTGATATAAACATATTCTTTCATGACTTTTTTGAATCAGTATTAGGTTTCCTGAGTTCTATCGATGTTGATACATGTAGCTGAAGTTCATTCATTTATTTTTATTTGTTTCATTTATTTATTTTTTTTTAGTACACGGGCCTCTCACCGTTGTGGCCTCTCCCGTTGCGGAGCACAGGCTCCGGACACACAGGCCCAGCGGCCATGGCTCACGGGCCCAGCCACTCCGTGGCATGTGGGATCCTCCCGGACCGGGGCACGAACCCGCGTCCCCTGCATCGGCAGGTGGACTCTCAACCACTGCGCCACCAGGGAAGCTCCATTCATTTATTTAATTATAGTATTCCATTGTATAAATATGTCTCAATTTATTCATCTTATTTTCTTGTTTCTGTTTCTTGCTGTTTCAAACAGGCTTTGGTGAACACTCTTGTAGTGTCTCCCAGTATACACATGTGAGGATTTCTCTAGGGGAGCGATTATCAAACTTTCTGGTCTCAGGACTTGCTTTACATTCTTAAAAATCAATGTAGACCCTAAAAAGCTTTGGCGTATGTGGGTTATACCAATTGATACTTGCTGTATTAGAAATTAAAACCGAGAAAGCTTAAATATATTAATTTAAAAATAATAAGCCAATTACATTTAACAAAAGTAACATTTTTATGAAAAATAACTCTATTTTCCAAAACAAAAAGAATATAGTGAGAAGAGTGGCATTGTTTTACATTTTTGCAAATCTCTTTACTGTATGGCTTAATAGAAGACAGCTGGATTCTCATATCTGCTTCTGCATTCAATCTGTTGTGATATTACATGTCATGTAGCCTCTGGAAAACTCCACTCTACGTACTTGAGAGAATGAGAGTAAAAGAAGCAAATAACATCTTTCTAGTATTATGGCTTTGGTTCCCCCACCCCCCATCCCTGCCCTCAGGATCCCCAGACCACATTGTGGGAACTACCGCTCTGGGATAGACACCTAAGATTGCTGGACCTAGAGTATGTGCATAGCTCAGCTTTACTAGAAAATGGCCAACATTTTCTAGAGTGGTTGTATCAGTTTACACTCCTACCAATGGTGTATCCATTCACTCTTCATCCATTCTGGTTTCCACCCCACCACTCCTCCAAAACTACTTATATCAAGGTCACTACCAACACCCGTATTGCCGTATCCAATGGACCCCTTTCAATCCTCATTTTAGTTGACTTCTCAGCACTCTTAAAACATCCCTGACACGTCGCTAGTTATGTCCCTATCTCTTTACCACCTCCTACTCCTTCATCCAACCTCTAAACTTGAAATTTCTCAGAGCTCAGTCATGGATCCTCTTCCTTTCTCTTTGTTCTGTCTCAGACTGACTTCTCTCGTTTTTTAATGCTATCGCTATACTGCCAACTCTCAAAATATCTGAAACCAGACCTCTCTGGGATGTACAATATATACCACTATCTGCTTGACTTCTTCCTTTGGCTATTTCAAGGGCATGTAAAACTGAACTCTTGATCTTCCCCTGAAAACCTGTTCCTCTTTCTGTCTTCCTCATCTCGATGAATGACCTGGCCTCACGTCACCAGGTCCCTGGGAGGTATCCTTGATTCCTCCCTCACCCTCCCACCTGCAAGCCACCACACCAAGCCCTTTCAATTCTAAATATCTTTCAAATCTACCTCTCTTCATCTCCACCTCTGCCACCTTAGTCCACTCACCGTCATCTCTGATTGCAGTAGACTCCTAATCTTGTCCACCTCCAATCCACAACAGCCAAAGTAATCTCTTTAAACATTAACTATACCGTGTCAATTCCAAGCTTAAAACCTTTCAATTTAGTGTATTTCAGCATTTGGGGGATAGGAAGTATCTACAAAAGAGATACTATTTCATCATGATCACATACGATGCAAACTGAGACATGCTTACCCTTCCTACATAATCCTATGATACGTTCTGATATTTTCTATTCTTTTCTCAAATTGATTTCAGTACCTTCTGCAGGTTGACCCACATTTAAAAGCACTGCTTCAGTACCTTTTTATTGCTCATAGGATAAGATCTATTCTCACCACGGCCTATAAAGCCCAACATAAGCTGGCTTCTGCCTGCCTACAGCCTCAACTTCACATCCCATACCTCTTGCCCTCAGCTCACTATGCTCCAGCCACACTGGCCTTCCTGCAGTTCCTAAGTATACCCTTTCCCTTTCTTCCTAGGGCCTTCTCACTTGCCGTGGCCTCTGCCTGGGACACTTTTGCCTCCACTCTTCATGGGCTAACTCCCATTCCTTTACTCACCTTAAGTATCGGCCTTGCCTGAATCTCAGGCTAAATTGCCCCCACCTGTTATTCTCTTTCCTATCACCCTGTTCCAACTCTTTATAGCCTTATCACGACTTGTAATTTTGTGTGTTTATATGTTGTAATTATGTATTTGTTTACCTCAAGTCCTCTCCAGCACCAGACTGAAATTCTGAGGGCCGAGTTTGTTTTTCCATGATCTTATTCATGTCTGTCTTATTCACCACTGCATAAGTAGTGCCTCATACGGTGCCTGGCCCAAAGTGTGTGCTCAAAAGGCATTCATCAAATGAGCAGAGATCTGAAGAACAAATGAAATGGAACAGGGGAGATGTGGACAGAATTTCTTGCAGATGCAACAGCATATACAAAGACTCCAAAGCTAGACAGACTAAGGAACAGTCCAATAATTTCAGCTTTGACTCAAGCATGGAGTCTGGAAAGGCTGGTGGTGGTCAAATCATGAAGAGCCCAGCTTGACTTTGCCTGTTGAGGAAGGTAGTTTTCCTTCTGAGCAAGTGGGGGACTCATTGAAGGGTTCTAAACGTGAGAGTGATATGATTTTGGTTTACCTTTTCAAAAGATCATACTGCCTACAGTGAAGAGACTAGATTCCAGGGAATAAGACTGAAACAGGGAGGTTGTGACAGTATTCAGGTTAGAAATGGTGCTGGCCTAGATTAGGGTAGTAGCAGCAGAAATAAGACTATGTAAATAAATTTGGGAGATATTCAGGAGATAAGAATGACAGGACTTGGTGATTGCATGGGAGTGGAGGAGAAAGAAGAGGGGTACAGCTCAGGTTTCTGCCTTGACTGGGGTCATTCGCTAAGGTAAGGCACAAAGAAGGACACAAAGGCTGGGAGGGGGATACCTGGAGTTGGAGAGAAGCTGAGGCTTTAGGTGTCCCCAGGGTATTCAGGTAGAGCTATCTGTCTATTAACCCGCTGAACGCATAGGTCAGGAGAAGTACCTGGACTTGTATCAATTTGGGAGTCATCAGCAAAGAAATGATAGTTGAAACCATGAGAATGAATATAATTATAGGAAAGAGCAGAGAGAGAGAAGAGAGCTCAGGCCAAAACCTAAAGAGCATCAGCATTTAAGAGTTGGACAAGGAGGAGTCTGGAAAGTAAAAAGGAGTTACCAAGGAAGCAGGAGAAAACTGAGAGTGTGGTGTCATGGAAGTGGTTTAAGGAGGAGGGAGTGGTCACTAGTGCCAAATGCTACCAAGAAGTCAGGTAAGATAACCTCTGAATAAATTCTATTGGATTTAGTGACATGGGCCGTGGCAGACCTTGATAAGAGAGCAGTATCAGGCAAATAGTAGAGGCAGATTGGAGTGGGTTGAAAGATAAGTGGGAAGTGGGAAAATTAAGACAGTTAAGTGTAGGCGACTCTTGAGACGTTTATAGAGGGAAGAGAGGGAGGTGGTTGGAGAGGGAGATTTTTTGGTAATTTTTAGATGGAAGAGACCTGTGTAAGTTTAAATGCTGTTGGGAAGGAACAAGGGACAGATTCTGTAGGTTTGGTGGCAAGAAGGAAAGAACTTCCTTTTTGGTGACTTCTGTTTACTCTGTGAAGCAGGAGGTGGGGTCATCTGCTGAGGGTCAGGGGACAGCTGGAGAAGTTGGGGGTTTGAGGAGAAGGGAGGTTAGAAATGGCTGTTGCAGAGCATGAGAGAGAAGGCTGCCCGGGAACGCATAGCAGGGTTGTGGGTCAGCACCGAGTGCCTGGTAGAAGCTGGGGACCATGAGTTTATAGTGGCACAAATCTGTGAGGTTGAATAGTTTTCTCCAGCAGTGTTTAGCTGCCTGGGCACAGGCATGGAAAAGGCGGACAGTTGGACTGATTCAAGGTTGGAATGTTGCCAGGCAGATGCGACAATCCTGGGAACTGAGGCTATTGGCCAAAGAGTGGCGAAGTAAAGAACCATGAGGTCTGGTTTGAGCTGCGTGAAGAGTATCAAAGGCAAGTCCCCTATGAGCCAAGCCCTAGGTAAACTCTGGAACATGTGGAAAGGTTGCTGGAAAGGAGATTGAACGATGAGCAGAGGGAGGCAGAACTGAGATGTGACAGAAAGGCAGGTTTGGGGGTTTGAGCCCGTAGACTTGATTGTGCGGGACCAGGGGGAGATGGGGAGGACAGGCTGAGGGGGAATTTTTAAGAAGAAGGAGTGCCTTGAAGGCGGTCGCAGCGAGAATTGAGGCCGGCCGAAGTGAGGAGGCGTGGCCAGGCGCAAATCCCGGGCGAGGGGGCGGGACCCGGGCAACTGGGTCCCAGCGCCGCTGTGGCTGCGGCTGCCTCAGCGACTGCTCCCGCCTCCCCACCCCCCTTCCCCGGGCTCCTTCCCGCCCGCCGCCGCGGAGACCCAGGCCGAGGCTGGGGAGGACGGCGGAGCCGGGCCCAGGCTGTTCCCCTGCCCCCGCCGCTGGAGCATCGTCGGGAGGCATTGGCTGAGGGGGAAACCCCCAGCCCGAGCGCGCGGCGCACACGCGCGCCCCCCGCCACCGCCATCCTCTCCTCCCTCCCTCCCTCCCCTTCCCTCTCCTCTCCTCCCCTCCGCCCCCCAGCCTCCGCTGCGGCGGGAGGAAGAACCTTTTCCGACCAGCCAGGAGAGCCCAGATCGATTCCCATCTGGGGAGAAAGAAGAGAACACGCACTCGGAACAGACCGGCCGCTCGCCCCGGGGCCACGGAAGTGGCTCAACGCTCACGAGAGAGCCCGCGCCGAGCGCTACCCCCCGACCCTCACCCAGCCGCTGCCGCATAGACAGCGCTCCCCAGCGGGCCCCCGGCCCCGCCGAGCCCATTCCCCGCGCGGGGCCCGGGCCGGCGATGCCTGGCACCGCAGCGGCGGTGGCCGCGGCTGCTGCTGGTACTGCCACCGCTGCCACGGCTGCTGGCCCGGGCCCGGGCCCGGGGCTCGAGTCTCCGCAGTGGGGCTGAGCCCGCAGCCCCGCCCCCCGAGCCTGAGGCCGCTGCTCCGCCGGGCGCCGGGCCTCCTCCGCCCGCGCCTACGCCCCAGGAGCTGGAGCCAAGCGGGGAGCCCGGGCCCCGCGCCCAGGCCCGGACCATGCACGGCCACCGAGCCCCGGGGGGCGCCGGGCCTTCCGAGCCCGAACACCCAACCGCGAACTCCCCCAGCGCCGCGCCACCGGCCTATGCCGACTCGGACCCTGGAACCTCGGAGCCTGGACTGCCGGTGCCCAGGGGATCAGGCTCGGCTCTCGGAAGCCTCTTGGATCCCCAGTTTGCCGGACCCTCGGACGCCAGTCTGGGCGTCGCTCCAGGCCCCCGGGTCTTGCCCTGCGGCCCCAGTCCACAGCACCACCGGGCCCTGCGCTTCTCCTACCACCTGGAGGGCTCGCAACCCCGGCCTGGTGAGTGATCGAGAAAGCATGGGAGCCCGAGCCATGGGCCTGGGAGCGGGTTCTTGTTCTCGGGCCCTTTAAGCCCCACCTCTGGGCCGGCCCGCTCACCCCAGCCCTTCGTCTCTTCTCAACCCGCAACCCCTTCCCTCGCTCCTCGGCCTTCGTCTAATTCTTTCAACCCCTGTCCACCCCCACCCCTCCCGCCTCCTCTCTGTCCTCTGTGCCCCCTCAACCCTTCCGACCCTCCTCTTCTATCTGCTGAGGCTAATGGGAGAGGGAGCACTGTAAGAAAAAGGGGCTGGATTGCAAGGCAGTAAGGGGGGTTTGTTTGGGGGAATGGGAGAAAAGAATGAGTCTCCCATTTGCCAAGCGCCTACATTTTGCCAGGCACTGGGTGCTTTACATGGGTTTTCATTTCATCTTCAGGAGCCTCCTGTGAAGTAAGTATCATTAGACCCATTTTGTACGGGAGGAAACTGAGACTCAAAGAAATTAAGTAACTTGCCCAAGGTCACACAGCTAGTATAGAGACAGGATTCCAAACCAGATCTATTTGAGTCCAAAGTCTATGGTCTTTCTGCTTCCCAAACTGAGGTTGGAGACCATGAAAGTAAAGCCAAGCCTTCTGCTTATGTGATTTTCTCCTGTACTGTTGAGCAGCTCTGGAGTATGAGTGGAAAAAAAAAAAAAAAAGAGGGATGGTAGATTGATCCAAGGTTGGGGTTTTGCCAGGTGTATGTGGCAGGAGGACAAGGGAAGGAGGGAGTAGAAGGTGCTGATGAGAGAGAAAGGTGGAAGAGGTGGGCCTTGGGGGTCAAGTTGGAGGGAAGGGCTGGAGGGGCTGGTAGGTAGGGAGACAGCAGAAAGGTGGTGATGGGGGAGGCAGAAGCCAGTTGTAGCAGAGCTGCAGAGGTGCAGGGCTATAAGGTTGTTTGTGAGGCGAAGCCAGGATGCTTGAACTTGGATTTGCAGAGGTGGAGCAGCTCTAGTTCAGGCTGGGGCCACAGATCACTGCCTGGAGAGACCTTTTCCCTGCACAGAACTGAGTGTCTGAGGAGTCCAGCAGGGCCTCCCCCGTCTGGGAACATCCCATGTGGACCTGAGCCCGGAAGCCATGGAGGAAGAGCAGTACCTTCCACTGGGCAACACTTGAAGTAGCTGTTGAGCCTCTGGGACCTCCCAGGGCCCACATCCCAGGCTTCTCAGGTTTGGGGGGACTGTGGCCCAGTACCAGGTAGCATTAGTAAAGCATAAAAGTATGGGCAACATGTGCCCCTTGCTGCTCTTGTGACCTTGGGCTAGTTGTGGAACCTCTGGGAGTTCTCAGGGGCTCCCTCAGTGTGGGCTGGAGATAACCAGCTGACAACAGGCCTTTAACGCCCTACCCTGCATGTTGCTCTTGCTGACTTTCCAAACTCCCCTTGACAGACACTGTGTGGAGCAGGTTACTCACCCACTTTACTGCAGCACCTTCTTTCAGATCCCAAAACATGCCACAAGCACTCCCACCTCAGGGCTTTTGCATCTGCTTTTCCCTCTGCCTGGCAGCTCTTCCCCCTGCTCTCTACCTGGCTTGTTTCTTATCTTTCAGGTCTCAGCTCAGATGTCACCTCCTCTGAGAGACCTTCCCTGATCACTTTAGGTAGGGGCCCTTGTGGGTCTCCATCAAAATTGCCACTGCACTTCCATCCTTGCGCTTAGTACATATGCAGTTATCTTATTCTATGTGTCTACTTATTTATTGCCTGTCTTCCTCAACTAGAATGTGAACTCCGTGAGGGCAAGGGGATTATATCTGTTTTGTTCACCGTTGTATCCCCAGCAACTAGCATAGTGCCTAGCACACAGTAGGTGCTCAATAAATCCTTGAACAAATGCCTGAACAGTTACGAAGGGACCACATAGTAGGCCCTCAGTAACCATTGTCTAAGAGAAGGACAACTGAGCTCCTGCCCTCCAGATACTCTTGGTATGGGAGTCAGTAGCTGGGCAGCATCTAGGCCCCTGGTCTCTGGCCTCTGATCAATACACAGCAGTGATTCTTTCTACTCCATCAGTCCTTCCAAATTACAATCAAAATACCCATCCTGAACCACTCCCCTCCTCCCCGCAAAAAGCTGCACAAAGTTCCTACGATCCGTTTTCCCAATGAAGTCCCTGCCTCTCTAATTGGTGGGTGTCTTTTTCTTTCTTTCACTTCAAGTTGAGGAGTGGGAATAAGAAGGGTGTCAGGGAAGGACCTGGCCTCCCATCCAACCATTCCTAACTGACTCACTGTGGAACCCCGGGTGAGTGACTTCCCTTCTCTGAGCCTCAATTTCCTCATCTAGAGAATGCCATGAGAAGTCTATGAGATACTGGTTGCAAAGCCTGCAGAATGAAATAAAATTTAAAAAAAAATAAGAGAAAAACCTTCTGAAGAAGAGGCGGAGGAATTACTCAGGCCCTGGCAAGACAAGTGCTGGGCCATGTGATTCACAGCAGCATGGGGCGTGAGAGCCCGCCACCCCCACTGCCCAGCCAGCCCAGGGGTAGGCACAAGTGACTTGCTTCTCTCTCCACAGGACTTGCCTATAATTGGCCCAAAGAGGGCAGGGTTGGTAGTTGTAGGGTGTGTGTGTGTGTGTGTGTGTGTGTGTGTGTGTGTGTGTGTGTGAATGTGAGAGAGAGCGCGCGTCAATTAAAGGGCTGAAACATTTTAGTCCACATGTTAAGATTTCCGTGTGCCTCCCCGCTTCCTCCCTCAGACTGCTGAGGCCTTTATAGAATCACCATCCTTAGGTGCAGTGGCCCATCCTGGTGGGGGGGATGGTTTTTAAAATAATGTATCTTATCCATGTGAAAGATTTGAATTGCTTCAAAGTGCTTTCTCTTTTAGTTACCCTGATTCCTAGTGCGGGGTTGGTTGATTGTTTTTATGCCCATTTCCCAGTTTGATAAAACCTAAGGCCTTATTGGGTTACTGAGATAACTAAACTTCTCTGAGATACCAGAGAGGGCTTTGAGAGAGTCAGAAAGGAGTTCCCAAGTGTAGGTTTGCTCATAGAGATTTGGGGGGAGCCCTGCCCTCTTCCTCAGCTTTGGGAATATCTTTCCAGATGCTGATTGGGGGGTAGCTTGGGACTTGACCCTAGCTCAGTCAAAGGAGTTGCACCTGGTGTTAAAGCCTTTTTGTGGGTAGTGGAAGGACTCAGCCTGTTGAGGGGGGCAGCAAGAGGGGCTGGCTCCTTCTGATTTGGAGCCTGGGCCATCATCTGACACTCTAAGAGTAAGAATTGGAGCTGGAAAGACCCCTAGTCACCGTCTGGTTCTGGGTTTCCTATACTGGATGAACATCAGAATCCCCCTTGTTGATTTTGAAAAAATAAATGTGATTCCCAGACTCTACCTCAAAGCTCCAGGATCTTAGGGTTGCAACCCGGGAATCTATTTTGAAAGCTCCTCAGGTGATTCTGATGTATAGCCTAGAGTGGGAACCATCCTTGAGCTGGGACAGTGGAGACTCTGAGAGGCAGTTTAAGCTGTGGTCCTACAGTGAGTCCGCATCATTAGGATACCACATCAGCCTCCACTCTGAGGCCCTCTCCCCAGGGCCTTGTGTGGGCCTCCCACCATAACTCCCAACCCTGAAGGGAGGCCTGGGATCTAAGCTAAAGGGAGTGAGTCAACCTCTCACCCACATACGCACAAACACTGGCAGCCTCAGTTTACCCTTTATGCCTAGCTCTTATGTATGGCTGCCATTTGGCAATTTAAGCTGGAAGCCAGTTACAGTTCTGGGACTCTAGGCAGAGGAAACGCTGGCATCAGCAGCACCCAGCACAGGGCCTGGCCCAAAGGAAGGGCTCTAGAGGGGTGCCAGCAGGGTTTACAGAGCTAGGAGGAACACAGAGAGCAGTTCAGGTAGGAAGTTCAGTGGGAGCAAAGGCACTGAGACATGAGGCATCCTCAGACAGGGGCTGGTATTGGGAGAAGTAGAGAGATAAGGCTGGCGAAGGGACTTAATCCTGAGGGCAAAGGGGAACCTTTGAAGGGGAATGATGTGCTCAGATATGGGTGTTTGAGAAATCCCCACGGCTGTATGTGGAGAGTGGATGGTAGGGGCACAAGAGTGGAGTCAGAGACTGGCAGGTAGGGGTCGCAGTCATCCCAGCAAGAGGTGATAGTAGCTTGGGTTAGAGTGATGGTAGGTGAGGAAGGTTAAGATCTGAGAGAGATTTTGGTGCTAACATGGACAGATCTTGGTGGTGTCTTGGACGTAGAGGCCGAGGAAGAAGGAAAAGTCCAGGATGAGTCTGGGTTGTTTTCTGAAACCAACTACGGTGACCTGGTGGATGCTGGTGGGGCCACCTGCTTGCAAGAGAAGGAGCAGGTTTGGGGGGCAGATACTGATGTACGTTTGAAACCTGTTGCATTTGAGAGGCCTGGGGGGACATCCGGGTGGCGAGTGGGGGCTACTCTTCGTGTGGTGCGCAGGCTTCTCGTTGCTCTGGCTTCTCTTGTTGCAGAGCATGGGCTCTAGGGCGCGTGGGCTTCAGGAGTTGTGGCTCGCCGGCTCAGTAGTTGTGGCTCGCGGGCTCTAGAGTGCAGGCTCAGTAGTTGTGGCTCACCGGTTCAGTTGCTCTGCAGCATGTGGGATCTTCCTGGACCAGGGCTCGAACCCGTGTCCCCTGCATCGGCAGGTGGATTCTTAACCACTGCACCACCAGGGAAACCCCAGTCCCATCCTTGAAGACATAGATAGTGAGGTCAGATAGTGAGGTCAGCAGAGTCACCCAAACTTTGCCTTAGAAATGTCATTTGGGGGTGGGGTGGGGGGAAGAGCAGTTTTTAAAGTATATTTGCATAAAGCTGAGACCCATTTCACATATACCCAGGGTAGTGGCTGCTGCAAAGAACGGAGGGAGTACTCCTGAAAAGCAAATCAAACATTGGTGAAGTAAATTCCTGTGGCTCCTTCCGTGTTTTCCCTGTTGAGGGCATCCTGAGAGGCCATAGAGGGAGGTTGCTCATGGAAAGGAGAAGAGGGGACTCATGACAGGAGGGGGTGGTGGGCTCTGCTGGTGATTTTTGGAGAGCAGCAGTTTGAGATTCCAGGGGAGTGTCTGGGAAAAGACCCAGATTTGGTTTCTAGTCAGCTGGGGCCTCCCAAACAAACACAACAAAGTGTAAAGACTGGGTAGCTGCAGTAAGGACTTCTCCAGACAGGACTAAAAGAATTGACGTTTCCAGCTGCAGATGGTTGGCATCCCCATTCCTCGGCCCTTTCACGTGCCTCTGCCCCTAGGGGACAGCCGGGCTGGAGCTACTTGCTCCTTCAAGAGTGAGCGGCAGCTACCAGTGCTCCAGACAGATGCCAACCATGGTATTCTGGGGACCAGTTAGCTAAATGCCTTAGGCAGATGTGGAGCTGGCCAGACGCTGGCTGGGTGGGGCTAGGACCTGTCTGGAATGAGGACAGGAAGTGCACTCTGCCGTTGCCCAGCCCAGAAGTGTTAAGTGCCCTCATCTGGAGAGAGCAGACATCCTTGGAGCAGTGAGTCCAGCCTCTCCAGGCTCCAGTACCCAGTTCCTTGGACCTGGAAGGCATCACACCTCCAAAAGGTACCTCAAAGCACAGAGGGCTGAAGACAAGGATGAGGGCAATAGCAGAAGGCACCTCTGCACTCCTGACTCTGCCCTTGGTTCACTGTGCCCTCAGGCTTCCCTTCCCACCTCAAGGCCTTCGTTTCCCCATTTGTAACATCAAGGCCCTGTTCATCGCATTTGTCTGGCATATAGTAGGGCATCCATAAGTACTTGGTGAGCAGATAAGGGAGAGTGCAAGAGGGGAAGAAGGAGGACATTTCTTCACTTAACAAATGTTTATTGAGTACCTACTTTGTGCTTGGCCCTGTGTGAATTGCTGGGTGGGCAACAAAAGGCAGGCTCAGTCCCTGTCCTCATGGAGCTCCTTTCTAGCAGGGAAGACATACATGACAGGTCATTCCAAGCACAGATGCTGAAGCAACAGATGAGGAGGGGGCAGGCAGGGAAAAGAGGACACTTGAGCTGAGATCCCACGGATAAATAGTCCAGAGGTAAGGAGAAGCAGGAAAGCTGTTCAGGCCCACGAGAATGACATGTGCCAAAGCCCCAGGCAGAGGAGAGCACTTTCGAGGAACAGACAAGAGGCCTTTGTGGCTGGAGGGTGGGGGTGGGGGTGGGGGTGGGGAAGTGTTTTCAAGCTGGGCCTTACTTGTCCCTATGCTCAGGAGTTTGGAGTTTACCCCCGAGGCGAGGGGAGCCCTTCACCGGGCTACAGAAATTGAAGAGGATTGTTTTCATAACCGGGTTGTGGTGTGGAGAATACCTTGTAGAGGGCCCTGAGGATGGGAGGGAGACCCGTTAGGAGGCTGGAGTGGGAAAAATAGTCTGTGGATTCCTGCCCTCCTAAGAAGTTGAGTCTGTAGGACTTGGGGTCTGGCTGGACATGTGAGTTAAGGGAGCAGGGGGACTCGTGGAGAAAGCCCAGCCTCTGGCTTAGGGAACTGGGTGGCTGGAGGTGCCATTCCTGGGGTGGGGAAACAGGAGGAAGAGCCACTAGGGGCTGGGATAGAGCTGGGTTTTAAGTTGCACTGAGTCTGAGGAGCCTGAAAAAGGGGCAGTGCCCAGTAGGCGTCAACTGTGTCCATCTGGGCCCCAGACTAAGGACAGGAGGGTGAGGGGCACAGGTGTGTGGCTGAGGCCCAGAGAGGGAACTGAAGGCTCTTCCCATTGCTGGAGGCTTTCAGCCCTCCGCAGCACCTCCCCGCGGCCCGTGCAGAGAAGGGGTTAAGTCAGGGAGGGAAGGCGCCTGTAGAAAGCGGGAAAGGCAGGACTGGCAGCGCTGGCCCCAAGGAGCTGAAGCTGGCATAGAAGCCTTTCTGCCTGGGCCTGCTAGGCCCTCTCTGCCGCCCACGCCGCTGCCTTCAACTTCACCTTCACCTTCTCTGCCCCCCCCCTCCAGCTTCTTCCCTGCTCCCCAGGCGGGGCCTCCCAGCCTAATGCGTTCCAGGTGTAGCTGCGGCCCCCCTCCCCCACCCGGGGCGCAGGGGAGGGGGCAGGGAAGGTGCTGGGCTCTTTCACTCTGCGTCTCTTAGGGGCTCCAAGTCTCCAGATCTCCCAGACAGCTTCTGTCTCCGGAGAATTCCTTCAGGGGATCTCTGTTTGGGCCCCATGTCCCTGTCAGGGGCAGGCAGTGGTGAGAGCCCCCCAGACCCAGCTCTGCCACTTTCTAGTTTCATGTGATCCTGCGTGAATCACCTCAGCCCTCTGAGCCTCTGTTTTCTCATCTACAAAATGGGGTTAGCATCCCCACCTCCTAGGGTTGTTAGGATTAAATGCCACAGGTAGCGCAGAGTACTCGGCGTGGCACATTGTAGCCATGTTCAACAAGTGGCCCTGGTCTGCTCTTTTTGTCCCCTTTGCCTCTTTGGGCCTGCATCCCTCACTGTCCCTGTCTCCCTTCTGACTCGCCCCCGCCCATTTTTTCCTGTCTCCCTCTCTAGCTGTCCGATTTTCTGGGTCTCTGTAGTTTTCCTGTCTTCTTCCTCCTTGTTTTTGTCCCAGTCTCTCTCGGTCCTTTTCCGTCATGATCTTTCTGTGTTGCCAACTCTCAGTTTTGACCAGGCCTTGGTGGGGGGGAGGGGGGAGGGGAGAGGGGTGGGTGTTGGGGGCTCTGGGGTCACACACAGCAGGGGTCAGAGGGGCCATCCCCTAGCGGCTTTGTCCTCAAGGGGAGGGAAATCACAGCCAGCGTGGCAGCCCCAGCACTGGGTAATTACTGCCCCCAGTGCTCCCAGCTGCAGCTCCACTCCCTTCCCTTCCTGTCCTCTGAAGTCCCCAGCCCCTCCCTGGGGGTGGAGCTACCACCCCCAGCCTTCTCTGGCCTCAGGTCCAGAGATGCTGGGAGGAGGTGGCCAGGCCCTCACAGCAATCAAGCAACTGGAAGAGAGATGGGCTGTCTGTGCTCCCATGTGGCTGTGGGGTGTGTGTGTGTGTGTGTGTGTGTGTGTGTACGTGCGCATGCGTGCACATGTGCCTGGCTGCCTCGCTGTCTTTGTCCCCATGGGTCTGTTTTGTGTATATCTTAATGTTCTTGTTTCTGTATATCCATGTGTATGTTTGAGTGTGTGTCATTATACATCCATGTGTGTCTATGTGTGTCTTTGGGTCTGTATATGTTATGTGTTCCTGTGTTATGACACCTTGGCTCTAAGCCCCTGGGGCATTTCCAGATGTTTTTGCGTGTGGGTCTCTGTATGTAGACTCTGTGTGTGTGTGTGTGTGTGTGTTTCTGTGCCAGTGCCTGCCTCTGCATGGCCCCTATGGGTCTGTATCTTGGTGGTAGTGGTTGGTGGAGAAGGAGGGTGCCTGCCTGTCTTTTGGCTTTTTCTGCCCCTTCCTCCTGTTCTTACAAACCCAAGACTCTGGTCACTGTGCCCTTCAAACACACTCTTCACCTCCCCACCCCTAGTATCCACACCTTTGCTCACTTTTCTTCCCTTGCCTGCAGGACTGTGCCCAGTCTATCTACACCTAAAAAAAACACAACCTGGATGGCCAAACTCAAAAGCCATTTCCTTTAGAATGTTCTCTGACCTCCCCCCAACCGCCCCCAATGTGATGTCTTTCGCAATTCAGCAAACATTGACTGAGGATGTGCTCTGTGACTCTGGACACAGACACACTTGGGATCCAGTCTCAGTTCAGCCTCTTCTAGCTGTGTATCCTCAGGCAAGTTATTTTGTTTCTCTGTGCCTCAGTTTCCTCATCTGTAAACTGGAGCTAATAGCATCCAGGGTTGTTAGGAGGATGCCCTGCAGGAAAGCATCAACAAAATGCCTGGTGCAGCGTAGGAGCTCAACAAACAGTTGAATCCTCATACCTTATATCCTCCACAAAAAACTGAACACCTTGAGTTCCAGACAGTTCTAAAAGTTCTTGCAGTCTCCTGCTTTTTTCACCAGGCATCCTGCACAAGGCAGAAGACCAGACTGAACGAAAGGCAGATTCCAGTTCACGGAGCTGCTGACAAGTATTGCATGAGCCAGCTCCCTGAGGGTGCTCAGGCCCAGAAGAGACTGGGCCCTTCCAGGGGGTAGAGGAGGGACTCCAAAGCTGCTGCCCTAGGGCCAGAGCACATCAGATAGAGCAGGAGGTAAATGGCAGAGGTGGAAGGGACCTTAAGGACCATCTAGGTCAGGTATTGCAAACGGGTGGCCCACAAGTTTAATTTGACTCACAAGTTTCATTTGGCCTGCTCACTGTTTTTAAAATTAGGGGATTTCACATAAAAGCCTGGATTTCTAATTCTCTTGAAATACTGGAAGACCTGAAGATGCAGGGCCCCCATTACTGCAAGGTGACAATTAGATAGAGGGGAGAAGCTGCCATCCCTACTTTAAGTGAGGCATGTGCTCTCCAGTTTACCCCCGTCTTCACCATCCCCTATTGCATTATACTGTCCCATTTTACAAAAAGGCCCTCACTTTACACAAGGGTCCACACTTCACAGAAACGTTCTTCACTTTACAGAGGAGCCTCATTTTACAAAAGAGGTCCTCCGTTTTACAGAACACTCTTGTATTTTGTCAAAGAGTCCTTCATGTACAGACATAATCCATTTTACAAAAGCGTCTTTATAGAACTCTCCTCACTTTACAGAATGTCCCTCCACTTTGAAGAAAGCGCCTCCATATTGCAGACACGTCTTCCCTTTGCAGAAGGAGCCTTCTTTTTATCAAAAAGACCTTCATTTTCCAGAAAGTTTCTCCAGTTTTCAAGAGGGAACACTGTAGGAAGCTCCTTACTTGCCAGAATGGCTCCCACTTTCCAAAAATGCCTTCACTCTGCAAAAGGTGCCTCCATTTTTCTGCAAAGTCCTTATGTTCACAAGACCAGTCCACTTCAAGGAAGGGATCTTCGGGCTAGCCACAGGGTTCCTATAGACAGCTTCCCCTGCGCTTCTCATACTTGACAGAGCTTTGTGTTTAAATTTTCAGAAAGAACATCTGCCAGGCCAAGCAAGTTTGGCTGCAGAGGTGGAGCAGGGCAGCTGGGCTGGACCTCACATTCAAGGGGCAGGTGGGAAGAGGTGGGGCACCTTTATCCTCTGCTTTTTTCTCAAGCTAAGGGACTCCCCTTCCCCCCCCCGCCCCCCACGGAGCTGGCTGCCCAAAGGACACTTTCTTATTTGCTGTTCTTTCTTCTCCACTCCCTCTGCTCCCTTTCCCCACCCCACCCCACCCCCAGGAATTCAACTGTCCCAGGGGCCTACCTCTCAGCCTGGAGGCTGAGGGCTGCTGGGAGAACCATGCACTGGGGGTCAGGAGGCCTGAGTGCTAGGGCTGGCTTCTGCCCACAGTAGCATCTCACCGGTTCCTCACAATGAGAAGCACACACATATTCTCCCCATTTTGCAGGTGGGGGAAATCGGGGTCCAGAGTTGTGAAGCGATTCCCCACGTCACCAGGGCGTTAATGGCTGAGGTCCAGTCTGGGGTCCTATTAGCTGTCTTGAGATTAAGCCCAGGCTAAAGCTGAGAGAAGGGAGAGGGGGTGCTGCTGGCCAGGGTTGGGGAGAGCTGGGAGCTGAAATTCTCGGAAAGAGGTAAGGGTCCAGTTCCAGTGGTAAAGTCATTGTCCTCAAACTCAGCTAGACGGTAGACCTACTCTGCCAGTAAGCCCAGAAGCACATGCTCAGGGCACCTGCCAGGCAGGGGCATGAAGCTACCAGAAACAATTTTTGGAATGAGTTTGCTATTTTCACTAACAGTTGTCATGGGAAAATTCCAAACTCTGTTATACTTCTTGACACTTATTTTATGGTTTTGTTTGGTTTCTATATTTGAACTGAATTTGAATGGGGGATGGGGTACCATTGTCTTTTCTCTGCCATTCTGCCTCTAGTAGGAATCCCGCCCTGATCTGAGAAGCTGCCAAGGAGAGTGGGGCTGGATTCTGTGTCCATCTCTGGCTGGGTTTGCACACGTTTCTCACTGTGTTGATAGCTTTGTGTTGGGTTGCAGCCTGTGGTCTGTGGGTTTATGTATCTGTGTGCGTAGTTTTGTGTCTTTGTGGATGTGCGGTTCTGTTGGCTTTCAAGTTCAGGCCACATTGCTCTGTGGGTGGGGGAGCACTATGCTCTTTCCCTTCTTTGTCTCATGGACTCCTCAAAACCAGGGAGCTGTGATTATTATCCTATTTTCCACACAAGGAAACTGAGGCTCAGATAGATGGAGAGGCTTGCCCAGGGTCACACAGCTTGTAAGTGAGGGTGTTGGGATTTAACTGAGGTCTGTGTTACTCCTGAGCCAGATGTTCCTAGTGAAGGCTTCACAACACCTTGACCCATGCAGTCTGGTCAGCGAGTGTGATCATGCCACCCTTCTTTGGAATGGTCAAGTACCACAGGTTTTTAATTATTGACTTTGTTTTTTTAATAAATAAGACCAGATTCAAGGTGATCCCTGAAATAATGTCTCTGTCATAAGCATTCAGGTGCCCATTGCAGGGAAATTGGGTAGAGCCCACAGCTTGCCTGGTGCCACCTCAGAGGCCTGGCTCCACCTCATTCACTAGAATCCCTTCTTGACTAGGGCTTCTGGAGTTCACCCCGAAAAAAGTACAGTTAGATTTGAATTTCAGATGTACAACAAAAAAATTTTAGTATAGCATAATACATTTTTAGTATGCATGAGGCATGCTTATACTAAGAAATTATTCATTGCTTATCTGAAAGTCAAACATAACTGAGCATCCTGTATTTTATCTGGCCATCCTGTCCCTGGCCTCTCCCTCCCCTGAGCTTCCCCAGTCCCGACAGGCTGACCCCCTTGCACTTCCTGAGCCGCACTTAGCTTTTCCTGAATGAGAGTTTCTTGTCTTTGAGATTGGGAGCTCCCTCAGGGTCAGGATCAAGATTGCCCTTCGGCCTGCTGAGGGGCCTGTCGGAGGGCACACCCCACGCCCACAGCAGAGCCAGGGCCGCACCCAGGCATCCTGGGGTGCCCAGGACGTGTTTCCCATCAGTGACAAGAGACGCCTGAGTATGGCTGTGTGCACACCCTGTGCCAAGCGTGTTGCATGTGGACGTGTGAGCAGCTTTGTGGTTTTCACCAGGTCTTCGCGGTTTTCTCCACCCCCCCGCCCCAGACCAGGGATCGAACCCGTGCCCCCTGCATTGGAAGCATTTGGTGGTGTGACTTTCGTGGTGGGGGAGGGGGATGCCCTTTGTGGCCTCTGTTCTAGTGCCAGTGGTCAAGGGGGCAGTGCTGGTGGAAGACCTTGTCGGGTGTGTGGGTGTGAGTGTGGATGTGCGTGCATGTGTAAGAGAGAATGTTGTGGATTATCAACCATAAAAAATGGACTGGAGGACTTCGCTGGTGGTCCAGTGATTAAGACTCCACACTTCCACTGCCAGGGGCGCAAGTTCCATCCCTGGTCGGGGAACTAAGATCCCACGTGCGGAGCAGCTTGGCCAAAAAAATTAAATTAAATGTAAAAAAAAATGGACTGGAGAAAATCAATGCAGGACTTAAGGGGGGTGCGGATGGGATGGGGAAGTGGGAAGGGCTGTGGTATCTAGGGGAGGGGAAGGACCTCCCTTCGGAGTTCCCTGAGGGCAGAGATAGGATTTTCAACTCCCCCAGCACAGAATCTACCAGGCTCAGAGCAGAGCTCAGAAATATTGGGGCGACTAAACTAAGCTGAAGGAAGCCAGGGAGTTCAGCAGGGTCTTGAGGGGCCATAGAGAACCAGCTGGGAAGCTTCTATTTTCCCCATGGGCAATGGGGAGTCATGGAAGGTTCTTGCGCAGATAAGTGGCATTACCTGAGCTGGAGGTCCATCTAGCCACCCGAAGGGAGCAAGACCTGGGGCCAAGGGGGCCACTAAGGGGAAACGTAGGAGGAGACAGGGAAATGTAGGCAGAGGGACAGGGAGGGGGAGCCCTGCAATAGGAGAGAGATGGATCTTGAATCTTCTTCCCTCAGTGGAGCCCTGCCTGGTTCTTGGCCAGGCCTAGGCTCCTGAACTGAAGCCCTGTTGTCATAATCTGTGGGCAGGCTTGCGGGTGTTGCTCTTACTAGCCGCACTAGCTCATGACTTTCGGAAGCACTGACGCACACCTCTGCCCCTCTAGATTCCCCTCTTTCCGAGCTTCCTCTTGGAGAGCAGGGTTAAGAAGTCCAGTCTCAGATCAGTCTGCTACAAGTCTGTCACTGACTTGCTGTGTGACCTCGGGCAAGTCACTGCCCCTCTCGCTGCCTTCATCTCTTCATTAGAAACTGGGCTGACAGTCCCTGCCCCTCTCACCTGGGAATCCAGGGTGTCCCCGAATATTTGAATCCCATTCTGCATGGCTGCCTGCAAGGAGGCAGAGAGAAAGGAGGGGCAGGCCCATCTGTGCGCTCCCAGGTGAGGTGGGTGAGGAGGGAGCAGAGACTGGGCCAGAGCAAGGCCACAGAGGGTGGCATGGTCACCCTATCCCTGGGACAAGCAGTGGAGAGAGGGAGAGGCCCCAACTAGGGGCCCCACTGCCCTGTACCAACTGGGTGGGAGGGCTTGCCCAGGGAGGCCTGCCTGCTTTGAGGTGTGGAGACAGGGCCAGGTGGGCGCCTCCAGGCCCAAGGAGGCAGACAAGGGGCACCTGGGACCCTGGCACCTACGTGTGTAACCCTGAGAGGGGTCTCTGCACGGTGGGGTGCCTGGCTTTGCTCTCTGGATCTCTGGTCCTTTCAGCTGCTCTCTGTGTCTCTCACTTTCTCTAGCCATATTGTCTCTCGCACTATGTCTCTGCATGTGCCGCCCTCCAGGTGATTCATCCCCCTCAACCCCAAGCCCAGGGGGAAGGCAGGGCAGGACCAGGCCAGGATGTGCTGAGCAGGGCAGGGTAAGCAGCCCAGCTGAGCTGAGAGGAGCACCTTCTCCCTCCCAGCCAGGGCCCTGCCTGCTCAGTTGGGAAAGGAAGTAAGGAAACTGCACCCAAAGCCAGGTACAGAGTGGGGGTGGGGGCCTCAGCCTGTGGCCTGGGGCACCTTGTTCCTTCAGGGCTGGGAGGGGACCATGGCCTGAGGTCCCTGGGGCCTTTGCGACTGGATTGTAGCCTGGATGGAGTCAGAGACCCTGGGAAGCTGCTGGAACCCTGTGGGTTGGGCTACTCCCTTCCCTCCAGGACTGGGAGAGCTAAAATTCCCTGCTGCTCTTTCTGCCTGTGACCCGGTAGGGTATCTTTGTGTTGTAGCTGTATGTTTTTGCAACAGAGGCTGCATGTGAAACCGTGACTATTTAGACCACGAGGCAAGTGTCATGTGGGTGTGTATACCTGAGCCCCTAAGACCCAGGGACTCCATGGACATGATTGTTTCATGAGTATGACATAGTAAATTATGCCATGTGTCTGTGATTGTGTGTCTGTATTTCTGGGTACATGGTGGCATGTGACTTTGTGCTGTTTTGCCACTGTGCAAGGTTGTGTCTGACATGGTATAATGACCCTGTGTGGCTATAGTCTTGTCACTGTGTGAACCGTTCGCAGGTGTGTGAACCTGCAACACCATATCCTGGTGTTTATGACACCCTGTGGCCCTGCAATTGTGAAGTACAGCATAAATGGCACTGTATATCTTTGTGACTCAGTGGAACCATATTTGAAGAGTATGTAAGTGGGTATATGATGGTAAGTGGTTGGGTGATTGTTGTATGAGGCTGTGTGTGAAATTGTAGATTTGCCACTGTGTGACTTGCATCTTTGTGACTGTGCATGGCCACGTTTGCCGGTGCATGAGATACCGTGAGGCTGTGTGATAATATGTGAAGTTGTGACTGTGGGTCTTTGTGACTGTGTGTGACCAGGCTTTCAGAAGCGTGATGGCACGTGATGGGATGTTTGAATTTGTGCGGCCCCAAAGTTAAGTGAAACGGTGTAAATAACCCCATGTGTCTCTGTGACTGAGTGGGCCCACTTGTGACTGGTCATGTATGAGACTGTGTGACACAGGTTAACAGCCTCTCTGTGGCTGTGAGAGGCCACGTGGCTGTGGCACAGCAAAACTGGCACCATATGTGGGTGGGAGCTCTGGGGGCTCTTGGCTGCCAGTCACCCTCTCGTCCTCACACCTGTTTGCCTGCATCCTTCCCTACAACAGCTTTTCATGGCTCCCTTCTGCCCACAGGATGGTCACCCAGCTCCTCAGACTGCCATCCAGGGCTTGCCCTCTCTACTCTACTCTTCCCCGTCCCCTTCTTCTCTATCATCTGAGACCCACCACAGCTCCCTGCCCATCCAGGCCACACTCCTTCCCTTAGGACATGCCATCCCTTGGTGCGGGGTGGGGGGGTGTCCCTCACACCTCCCAGACTGAACCTTCTCTCCCCAGTGTGACCATCATCTCCCCCAGGCCCAAAGACAAAGGTAGGTAGGGAGCCCACAGTGAAAGAAGAGGGACAGTGCAAAAAGACCTCCCTTTTCTGAATTTTTTTGCCTGTTTAAAGCTGTTCCTGTGACCTGAACTCTGGGTGCTGGCTGTGTATTTGTGTGTGTAGGTGTGGAAATAGAGGATAGTACAGATTAGTGAGAAGCTGGCATTTTAAGGAGCAAAACTTTTGTTCATGAAATATAATTTCATCATTTTCAGCTATATAAAACCGTAGAAAAGGAAGTCCAGATATCCTCAGGACCTTAAGAAAAAAGGTGAAGAATGGTTTAGGCTCAGCATCTCACTGTGGCTAAATAAACAAGAGTGCAAGCATGTACACAAACCATAGGCTGCTCGTGCTCACCCCCAGCCTGGTTAAACTCCCTAATAATAATGCCTGCTGACATACAAGAAATCAATGTACTAATCACAAAGAACAAGATCTTGTCTGTTACTGAAAACAGCCAGCCACAACCCTGGGCCTGGCTCCCCGTCTGATGGCTGGGGTAAAGGCTTCCCAGAAAGGCAATGTGGCCAGGAAAGGGGCTCAGGAAAGCCCGATACCACAGGTACCTGCTAAGACATACAACTTCCCAGTCTCCTTTGGGGTAATCAGTTGCTTCACACCCAGTTTCTCCCTTTCTGCAGGGCTGCACCAGGGAAACCGTATCCTGGTTAAAAGTTTGTCCCTTGACCCTGGCCAGAGCCTTGAGCCTCATCCAGAAGGTCCCCAGCGACTTCGCTCAGACCCAGGTCCCCCCACTGAAACCCCCAGCCAGCGTCCTTCACCACTGAAGCGGGCACCGGGCCCAAAGCCACAGGGTAAGTGGGTCCAGAGAGGGGCAGAGGAGGGGAAAGGTTGGCCAGTGGGAGAGGAGAGGGCTTGTTAGAAGGACAGGAAGCACTGTGGTCTAGGGGCAAAGGGCTGTGACCTGGCGCTAACATGTGCATACTGGCATCTCACCTCAGGCCTGCTCTGTGCCTACCTCAGGCAAAGGTACAGACTGGGGGTTTTGGAGGGGCCTGTGGTCTGGCTATGACAGCCAACTCCAAACTCAGCCCATTGGGATCTCCCCTCTTTTTCCCATCCATCTCTCTAGTCCCCCCAAAGCCCAGCTACCTGCAGATGCCCCGGATGCCCCCACCACCTGAGCCCATCCCACCCCCGCCATCACGCCCACTGCCTGCAGACCCCCGAGTAGCCAAGGGCCTGGCCTCCAGGGCAGAGGCCAGCCTCAGTTCTGCAGCAGTATCCTCACTGATTGAGAAATTTGAAAGGTGAGTCTGGTCCCCAGGGGACCCTGTGGGGGTAGGGTGGGCCTGGGATAGAAAGGACAGTTGTAAGACAGGCCTCTCAGTCAAGCTCATACCCTGCCTTCATGTGTGTCCACCACCCACCTCAGAGAGCCTGTGATTGTCGCCTCGGATAGGCCAGCCCCTGGCCCCAGCCCAGGTCCCGCAGAGCCAGCCATGTTGCCACAGCCACCCCTGCAGCCACCAGTGCCCCAGCTCCCCGAGGGCGAGGCCTCCCGCTGCCTGTTCCTGCTGGCTCCCGGGCCCCGGGACGGCGAGAAGGTGCCCAATCGGGACAGCGGTATTGACAGCATCAGCTCACCATCCAACAGCGAGGAGACCTGCTTCATCAGTGATGATGGGCCCCCCAGCCACAGCCTCTGCCCCGGGCTCCCTGCCCTGGCCAGTGTCCCTGTTGCTTTGGCCGACCCCCACCGACCCAGCTCCCAGGAGGTTGATAGTGACCTGGAGGAGGAGGATGACGAGGAGGAGGATGAGAAGGACAGAGAAATCCCAGTGCCCCCGATGGAGAGACAAGAGTCTGTGGAGGTACTGACCCACGTTCACCGAGAGGCAGGACTGTGTGGAGAAATCAGGAGCCTGGCTTTTACACTTGATTCTTCCCCCAGCTCAGTATTTCTTGAAACAGGGCATTGTTTCCACTTGGAATGTTTGGCTTCCCTGGTCTCCTGGTACTAAATATCAGTAGCAGACCTGTACACTGTCCCCCCATCACTGTAAATACAAAAATGACCATGCACAGTTCCAAATGCCCACTAGGAAAATTGTTCTACCCTCATCCAAGAACCGCTAGCTGGACCTCAGTTCTTCCATCTTGAAGATGGGTATCATGGTTGGGGATCTTTAAAGTCCTGTTCCAACTGGAAAATCCCCAGATTCAGTAGCTATGTGACATTGGGCAAGTCTCTGCTGCCCCACCACAGCCTCAGTTTCCTTATTTGTAAAATGGAAAGTCTCACATCCAGAGAGACTTCCAGACAGCTGGCCTCCAGAGGGCCACAAGAGCTTAGAGCCCCCTAGGAACCTGAGGCTGTGGGACAAAGGCTCTCAGCAGCAGGAATCCCTTTCTGTGCCCCAGCAGCCTAACACTGCTTCCAAAGGCATCCTTGCACTTAATTAGGTCGCAGCCAGAATACCTGCTCCGCCAGAACCCGGCTCAAATGTGGGGGCCGAGGTCTGGGACTCAGCAAATATGTGTCCAGTGAACAGGCAAGTGGGCCAACAGGCAATGAGTTTCATACATTTTTATACTTTTGGGTTTTCCTCACACCCCAGGTACTCAGTAAGCCTTTGCTGACAGTGAACTGAGTGGGTGAATAAATAACATTTATAGTCTACTTAATCCGTAGTCTAATATGTTTTATTTATATTAAGTCATTTTGTTATCTCAATTACAAATGGACTTAGGTCCTATTATTATCTGTATATGTAGATGAAGAGACTTAAATACAGAGCATTTATACAACTTATGCAGGCTAGTAAATGTCAGAGCTAGGATTTGAACCCAGAAAGTCTGACTTTCCAGCCCACACCTTAACCACTACACTATGCTGAGTGAATAGAGGGAGCAGATGGCTGGGTGAATGAGTGACCGAATGAGGAGTGCACGGCATCAGAATTGAGGGGTGACCTTTACAAAACACGGGGGAGTTAGGGGTGAACCTGTGGGGCTTATGGGTTCAGGGATGGGAGGTAGGGTTATCTCGGGGTGGCATTAGGCTTAGAGTAGCATTTGCACTATCTGAGAATTCTGGGGGGGGTGAAGATTAGGGTACAGGATGATGGACCAGCAGTTGCCTCTTCTCTCTCCAGTTGACTGTGCAGCAGAAGGTGTTCCACATTGCCAACGAGCTCCTGCAAACCGAGAAAGCCTATGTTTCCAGGCTCCACCTCCTGGATCAGGTGAATGGTCCCTCAGGGGTGCCGGGGCACCAGGACCTGGTAGGCGGGTGCCAAGGAGGAAGTGATAGGACCTGAGCCCAACCCTACCATTGGGGCCAGAATCTAGAGTTTGGTAAGGCTCCTCTCTGACCTTGACCCCCATCCTATCCCTGAAGCCAACTCTGATTCATGACCCCAAGCTTGATCTTTGTATCAACCCTCATTCCTAAACCTGGGTAGGTATACCAGCCCTGACTGCAACTCTGACCCAGATCCTGAAGTAACCCCTGGCTGTGAACCACACTCTGAACCTCATTCTAACCCTGGACCTATTCCTGACCCCCAAACCCGCTAGAATCCCTAAGGGTAGGAATTTTTGTCTGCTTTGTTCACTGCCTGGCACACAGTAGACACTCAAAAATATTTGTTAAATGAATGGATCTAATTCCAGACTTCTCTCTGACCCTGACCCTGATCCTGACTTCTCATTGTTCCAATGCCTACCTTCAGATCCTAACCTTGACAACCTGAAATCCAACCCCACATTATAAGCCAAACTCCATTCCCTCACTCCTCAGTCTCAAGATCAGTGCTGATCCCAAAACTCCACAGAGCTGCCCACAGACACTGCCCTCACCTGCCAGTTGCCCCTTCCCCAGCTAAGCCCCAGGCCCCACTGGGCTGATCTCTCCTGCCCTGCCCCATAGGTGTTCTGCGCCCGGCTGCTGGAAGAAGCTCGGAACCGCAGTTCCTTCCCGGCTGACGTCGTCCATGGCATCTTCTCTAACATCTGCTCCATCTATTGCTTCCACCAGCAATTCCTGCTGCCTGAGCTAGAGAAGCGCATGGAGGAATGGTGAGGGGCCCCAGACCTAGGCTGCCCGCCTTCCTGTCCACTTGCCTGCCGAGCCCAGGCCAGATGTGTGCACGAGAGTTCCTTCCTGCCTGCCCTCTCCCCTCACCACCTTTCACAGAAAGAATCAGGCCTAAGCTCTGCTTTCTAGGCCCTCCCAATCTATAATGAAAGACAGATCAGGACTCAGAAAATTACAACAGAATAATAGCAAAGCCCTAAAGAGTATGAGGTTAGGAGCCAAACTGGCTGGGGTCAAATTCCAGTTCTGCCTCTTGCTAGCTTTATGATGTTAAGCGAATTTCTTAAATTACTCTGCTTCAGTTTCCTCAGCTGTGAAATGAGGGTAATAGTAATAGCCTACGTTGTAGGGTTATTTTAAGGATTAAATGAGTTGATACATGTAGAGAGCTGAAAACAGTACCTGGTATGTAATAAGTGCTAAATGAATGTGAGCAATTTTTGTTGTTGTTTTGTTTGTTTGTTTTTATCAGTGCTATGATAGAGCTGAGAATGGGAGGCTGTGGGAATCCAGATAAAGGGACCAAAACTAGCCTGGGGGTTAAAGAAGGATTCAGGGAGGAGGTGAGATCTGAGCCGAGTCCTGAGGTAGAAGGGCAAGGTTCATAGGCAGTCTCCTGGCTTCCGAGCTCTCCTCTTCCAATTCATCCTTTAGCGTCTATACCACCTGCCATAATGGTCTTTCTGAACAACAATCAGACCATGTCACTTCCTGATTAAATCATCTCCATGCTCCCCACACCCACAGGATAAAGCGTGTCTGTGTGACCACAGACGGCTGGCATGAAGTCACTTCCTACATCTCCCCAACTACTATGACCCCTGAGGGCTGAACCAGGGCTGGTTCTCGTGTCTCCCCCAGCAGACTGTGACCGATGAAGGCTGGGACCAGGTTTGGTCCTCTGTGTCCTCCAGTAGACTGTGACTCCTGAGGAGTGCAACCAGGCCTGGTTACTTTGCCCTCCCCTACCTGACAGTGACCCTCTCAGGGCTCAGCTAAGTTTGACTCATTTGTGTCCCCAGAATCACCCAGCACAAGGCTGGGCACAGAATCAAAAAGCAGTGTATGAAGTGGCCCTTGCAGTAAGGTCAGAGTGGGTATTCCAGGACGTGTCATCCCTTGTGCTCAAGGCAGGGCAGAGTTGGGGTGGGTGGCAGCCCAGGCTGTGGTCTCAGGTCACACTGAGCCTTTGGCCTACTTTGTGTATAGTATAAGTAGCATTTCCAAAGGAGCAGGCTGGCTGAGAGGTAGATTTCCAGGACTGAGATAAGACCGGCCTACAGGGTGGGGGCATTGTGGGGGACAAGGATCAGCAGGACCACATCAGCCCCTGTTTCCCCCTAGGGACCGCTACCCACGCATTGGAGACATCCTGCAGAAGCTGGCACCCTTCCTCAAGATGTACGGCGAGTATGTGAAGAACTTCGACCGGGCCGTGGAGCTGGTCAACACCTGGACAGAGCGCTCTACCCAGTTTAAAGTGATCATCCATGAGGTGCAGGTAAGCGGTGAAGCTGGATGGGGCCGACTGGGGTGGACAGGTCTGCAGGGACCCAGTCAGGGGTCTTTGGCCAGACCTGAACCCTCCTGCTTCTGCCTGTCACAGAAGGATGAGGCCTGTGGCAACCTGACCTTGCAGCACCACATGCTGGAGCCTGTGCAGCGCATCCCCCGTTATGAGCTGCTTCTCAAGGACTATCTGCTAAAGCTGCCCCATGGCTCCCCGGACAGCAAGGATGCCCAAAGTGAGTGCACACAACGGGCCCTGCCCCCCCCCCAAGACGTAACTCACAGGGTCAGCCTTCCATTGCCACGTAATTGAGATCTCAGAATAGGACCTCCAAGCTGAAAGGCCCACCTTGAGGGTCTGGAATGAGACCCCAGGATGAACCTCCAGGTTGAGATCTCTACCTGAGCACCCAGAGAGAACATTCAGGAGTCCCCCCCCGAGTCTGAAGTTCCCAACTGGAACTCCAGAGTTTGAGGGGCATAGCCAGAAAGATCCCCTAAAGGGAGCCATCTGTTTCCTAGGTTGAGACCCCAAGGCTGACCCTTTGACTTGTCCTCAAATGAAGTTGTCCCAAGTGCAAAGTGAAACTGAGTCTAAACCCCCAGGGACTGAGCCACCAGGCTAAGGGCCCAGACTGACCCTCTCAGGCCAAGTCCTCTTTACTGAATCTCCACAGCTGAGCTCCCCAGAAAGAGGCTTGTCTCATCAAGCCCCTGACTTTCCATCCTCCACATTAGAGCTTCACTCCGTATCCACCGGCCACTACCCAGAATGACCCTGCCAAAAGAACCCCCATGTCTGATCAGAACCCCACAGAATCACCTCTCCAGAACTGAGCACCTCAGACTGGACTCCATATTTTCTGCCTCCCAGATTTGGATCTCTAGGCTGAGATACCACCTCCTTAGACAAGTACTCACACATTGAACCACTAGAAAAGTGTTTCATTCTGATTTCTTCAGTATGAGACCCACTCCTCAAGGTCACACCCCAGAGAGTGCTGCCCAGAGTCTCCCCAACTTTCTCTCCCCAGGCTGTTACTTCCATTCATTCCTTCATTAATATAACAGCTATTTACTGAGCACCTCGGTGTTCTGTGCATTGTCCTAGGCACAGGGGACATGGAGGTGAACAAGACAGACAAGGTCCTTGATCTCAGGGAGTGTGTATTCTACTCGGGGAGATAGACAGTAGACAAAAGTCATAAATACACTGGAGAACATTAGATAGGTGCTATGTGTGATTCAGAGAATAAGAGGGTAATGTGACAGTGACCGGGGGGTCAACTTTAGATTGGGTGGCCTCTCAGAATAGGGGATACTTGAGTCAAATCTGAATAAGAAGAAGGGAGCCACGTGCTGAGTAGGGAGGAGCACGTTCCAAGCAGAGGCAACAGCAGGTGCAGAGTTCCTAAGTGGGGTGGGGGTGGGGCAGGGGGCGGCAGCTTGCATATCTCTGGACCAACAAGAGGACCAGTGTGACCTGAGCATGACCAGTGAAGGTAGAATGGTGGAAGAAATAGGGCTGGAGACAGGAGCAAGTCTTGGAAGGCCAAGATGAGGAGATGGATTTTATTCTGAGTGCAGCGGGTAGCCATGGCAAGGTTTTGATTAGGATCACTTGAGGAGCTAGAAAGGGAGCCGAGAGACCAGTTCGAAGCCTTTTGCAATAATCTAAGTGGGAAAGGTTGGCTTGATGAGAACGGTAGCACTGGAAGTAGTGAGAAATGGTTGGGTTCAGAATATATTATATTTGAAAGTAGCACTGAAAGAACTAGGGTGAATGGGTGTGGGGCTTGGGAGAAAGAGTCAAGAATGACTTGCATGCATATTTTTGGCTGGTGGTGATGGTTCCTGAGATGAGTGTAGGACTTTGATTTGGAGTTAGGTGAGCCTAGAATCCCAGGGAGAGAGATTTGGATGTCACTAGCACAGGGATAGTATGCAAAGCCATGAGGCTGGCCGTAGTCACCAAGGGATTGAGTGTAAATGGAGAAGAAAAGGGGGCCAAGGACAAAGCTGAGGGAGGTGGAATCAGCACAGGAGACTTAGAAGGAAGCGCCCTAAAGGTAGGAGGAAAACCAAGAAAACGTGGGGTCCTGGAAGCCACAAGGGTCGGGAGCAGACAGTTGTGTCCACTGCTGTGTCCACTTCCTAAACTGAGCCCCTTCCACCCCACCAGATGGGGCACTTTGCTACCAAGCCTGGACTTCTAGAAAGAGCTAGAGCACTAGAAAATTTGATAGCCGAACTCTACAAACAGACCTCTGCAGACTAAGTGCCTTAGTCCTTTCCCCGAATGAGAATCCCCACTGAGGTATCAGGATGAACTATAAAACCTAAACCTCTAGAAAAAGCCTTCCAGACTGACTAGCTGGGATGAGCCCCATAGACTGACATCTCCAACCTGAGCCCTCAGGCTGAACCCAGTTTGAGGTCCCAGTTATAGATCCCCCACACTGGTTTCCCCAAACTAACATCCCCAGACTTGAGTTTCCAAAATGCTCTCCCCACCCGGGGCGCTGAGAGTGGGTTCCCAGTCACAGCCCTCGGCCCGAGGTCCCAGAGGGAGATTCCCCCAAAAGAGCATCCCAGTCTCATCTCCTTAGCCACCATTTTATAAACAGGTATTGCCAAACTGAGCACCCTAGATTACCCCCCCCCCATTTACTGTCGCTCAGACTGAGACTTCTAGCTTGACCCCAAAAGAATGACTCTCCAGATGATGATGATACCTACCTCACAGAATTGTTTTGAGGATAAATGAGATGATCCAGGTGCAGCTATTAGCACAGTACCTGGTACATGGTAAAGACTCAATAAATGTTAGTTGTTTTTATTACTGAATGCCCTCCATACTGAATGCCCCTAAAATCAGCCCCCAGATTGAGTTCACCTAACTTCGATTCCTGTTTTATACCAATCTCAGCCCTATCTGAGTCCCTAGAATGAACTTCAGAGCTTGAGCTTGGCCAGCTGAGCTCCCCACATTGAGCTCAAAGATGAACCCCCCAGAAAGAACTTCCCAGTCCAGTTTTCTGAGCTGCTCAGAATGAAAATCTCTGAATGAGAGCCAGCCTGAGATGTGCTCACTGAGCTCCCCAGCCCAAGATCTTAAGCTGACCTCCCTAATTTTTTTTACTCCTCAAGACTAAAATCCCCAGGTAGTGCCCCAGAAAGTACCTCCAGGTTTGAGCCCCCACTGAATCCTGGTTCCCCAGACTGACTCCCCCACTTTCTACTTCCCAGACCGAACTCTGCAGCCTGGACCCTAGACTCCCCAAACCAGGCCAGCCGGAACTCCTGGCCTGAGCAGCCTACCCCGAGCCCAAGACTGAACTCAAACCAAGATCCCAGACTGCCAAGCCCAGACCAGGCCCACCAGAGCTTCCAGACCAAGCTCCTACACAAAGCTCCCCAAAGCACACTCCCTAGCCTGAACCCCCAAATGAAATCCTAGACTGAAATCCCCACACCGAATCCCCAGACAGAGCCTACACGCACTGGACCCCTGGAAATGCCAGTCTGTACCTCACACAATACGCTTTGATAGCAAAGCGGTCTGAGTCCAGCGGCCTCCACAGGCCTGAACGTATATGCCCACAGCTTGCCAGAGTCTTCTTCCGGTACCCTTCCCGGGGCACTGCCTACCTCCACGACCCAGCATGCCCCTTGCCCTGGGGTGGGGGAGATGCAGAATGTGTGGGAGAAAGGGCAGCTCTGATGTCAGCTCTGCTGCCTCCCAGGCAGGTAGCCTAGGGCCAGCACCTCTTCTCCCTGAGTCTCAATTTCCTCATTGGACAAACAAGGACAAACAGGGCACATAGGGTTGTTGTGACAATTGAATGATGGCATGCAAAGCATCTGTTCAGGAGCCCAGGAGAGGATGGTGGGACCTTGGCCCCATCCTAGGGAGCTCCTAGTCTGCTGAGGGATGCAGATATCGAAATACACAATGAATACGTAGTGTGACTGGTGGGACAGAGAGGAGCAAAGGGGAAGGTGGAAACCCAGACAGTATCCTAATCCAGCCTGGGAGCTCAGGGCAGGCTTATTGGAGGAGGTGAGCTGAATTCAGAAGACTGAGTTGGCCAGGTGAAGCAAGACAGGACATGTTTAGAGAGGTGCAAGTGGAGAAAGCTGGAGAGGTCAACAGAAGCCAGATCACCAAGGGCCTTGAATGCCAGGCTAAAGGACTGAGTCTTTACCCTGCAGGCAAAGGGAAACCACTGACAGATTTGAACAGAGGAGTGACAGCAAGCTGTATGTGAGAACGCTCCCTCTGGCAGCTAGGATGGAAAAGGGCTGGGAGCTTGGAGACTGGCACCTGAAAGGCCTGAACTGGGTTAGGGGCCACAGATCTTGAGCACTAAGACTTGGTCATGGAGGTCATTTCCCACGGTCATTTTCCTTGGTCATCTTCCCCTAGGAAAATAACACTTGGTTTGCCAACCATGTGGACCCTCTTCAGAAGCACCTGTGCTCCTCCAGTACAGGCATATTTTCTGAGTGGGAAAATACAGCACCGTGCAGACAAGAGAGGGGTGCAGTGCAGCTGGGCCTCAAGCATGGGCAAGATTTGTTAGTGTGTGGAGATGCATAGGGACTTATTTCGTTTTTTTTCTGATACCTGGTCACAATAGGAAATATGGAAATACAGGAAAGCTGAAAGAGGCAGGGAAGAAAATCACCTATGATACGAGACTCCAGAGAATAAGCGTGAGGAACATTTTGACATATTTTCTTCCTGGTGTTTTTTATACACGTGTATTTGTGAAATTGAGAGCATTCGGTATATACAAGTTTGTATCCTTTCCTTTTCTTAAAATACCCTGAGCATTTCACAGATTATGAAAAACCCTACCAAAGCATCATTTGCAAAGGTTGTTTAGTATTGCATTATATGAATGCACATTTATTTAACTGGGTTGCTTCTGGTTTGACACTGTTGTAAACACCACTGCAATGAAAGTGTATTTGTACATAAAACCTGTATTTTCTTAGTATAGATTCCTATAATCAGAATTACTGAGACAAAGAACAGGATCATCTCTTTGCTTCTTTATCTGACTTTTTTCTAATTATAAAAGTAATACGTGTTCTCTGTCAAAAATATGAAAAAAGAAGACAATAAAAATCACCCATAGTCCCATCATCCAGAGACAACTTGTTAAACATGGGTATATTTCCTATATACCTATTATTGTTGTTTTTTTAAGGTAATAATAACCTTAAGCTTGCGTTTTATTGGCTGCCAGCTATTTCATGTCCTGTGATTCTGCTATTGTGGCATTCATTGAGTCAGTTTCTGATTTTAAGTGCTGTTGCTATGGACATCTTTGAGGCTGGCACTTTCTGGAATGGGGAGGGTGTGGTCAGGCCAGGAGGAGGTATTCAGGGAGCAGAGAAGCTCCCAAGAGGCTTTTCTCTGCTAGCCACCCCCCATCTGACCTCCCACTCCGCCCGCAGAGTCTCTGGAGCTGATAGCCACAGCAGCAGAGCACTCTAATGCTGCCATCCGCAAAATGGTGAGTGGTCCTTCTAACCCCCGCCCTTCCTTGGTCAAGCCACCTATCTCGATCTCCATTCCGGGGTGGGGGGCTTGCGACTTGTGGACATCTGAGGGGAGGCCAGCACCCCAAACCCTGCCTTTTATTCACTGTCTCCTGCCAGGAGCGAATGCACAAGCTGCTGAAGGTATATGAGCTGCTAGGGGGTGAGGAAGACATTGTCAGCCCCACTAAAGAGCTCATAAAAGAAGGCCACATCCTTAAGCTGTCAGCAAAGAACGGGACCACTCAAGACCGATACCTCATCCTAGTAAGTGCCACGGGTAGGGGTGCATGCCCCCCCACCCCCGCCCGCCACACTGACCTGGTACTCACTCAAGGCTATACTTCCTGCTCTCCATTCTTTCCTCTACTAACTCATTGTAGTTTCACTACGTTTACTGGGAATTTTTTTCTCTCTACTTTACAGATAATGTAACTAAGACTTAGAGAGAAGTGACTTGCCCAAGGCCACCCAACTAGGAAGGGACCCCCACGCCTAGGCTCTTTCCTTGCAACCTTTGTGCCCAGTCTGGACTGTGTTTTCTCCACCTGTTGCCTTGAGTCCCTAGCAGTAAAGCTTTGGGAGTAATAACGGAAGGGAGCTGGGCCACACCCCTTGTGGGTCCTCCACACATACATCTGAAACCTCTTCCTTCCTAGTTCAACGACCGCCTCCTCTACTGTGTGCCCAGGCTGCGGCTCCTTGGCCAGAAGTTTAGCGTGCGGGCACGCATCGATGTAGATGGCATGGAGGTGAGCACCAGGAGGTGGGAAATGGGGACCTGGAGTGGGGCCTTGGTGCTGGGAGGAACAAAGACGTTCTGACTTGGACCCCAAGTGTGTGCACATGTGCAGAGGGCGAGGGCCCTGTAGAGCTCAGTAGGACTCACCAAGCCCCTTTCTCTCTCCATTCAGCTAAAGGAAAGCTCCAACCTCAATCTGCCTCGGACCTTCCTGGTGTCAGGAAAGCAGCGCTCCCTGGAGCTCCAGGCCAGGTACTTGCCCTTGCCTGTATCTTCCCTCCAGCCCCCTCTTCCCTTCAGATATCCTGAGGCATTCTAGGCCTAGTGCCAGGGCAGAGGCTACCTCCCTAGAGGAGAGATTGTTCCAGAGAAAGGGTGGGTACCTTTCCCCAAAGATGCTTGCTCTTCTGATGGGCTTTGTTAGAGGAGAAGGAAGAATGAGATAGTAAACCAAACATAAATAACAGCAGCACAAACAGTTTATTGTAGGTTCAGAGATTTAAGAGAAATAACAACCAAATGCAGTGCTTGGTCCACGATAGGAGTCTGGTTTGAGAAAAACAGCCCTAAAAGACATTTGCAAGACAATAGGGAAAACCCTAACTGTGAACTGGGCATCAGCTATCAGGGAATTATTGCTAACTTTCTCAGGTGTGATAATGGTATAGGAGGATATAGGAGAATGGCCTCGTTTTTTGGTGATGCCTGCTGATGATTTAGTATCATGATATCTGTAACTTATTTTTAAATGATTTATCAACCAAAAAATATATACATATACACACATATCTACATATATAAATATATATTAATATATACATATATATGAAATAAATATAGCAAAATATTTTTAAAATTTGCATCTATATAGTGGGTATATATTTAATGTACTTGTGTTATCCTATCTACTTTTCTGTATGCTTGAAACTTTTCATAATAAAAAAATAACAAATTTTAAAATAATGCCTAGCTGTTTAACAAAGGGGCCTTCATATGCATTCTCTACTTGAATGATTATAATAATAGTTCACATTTAATGAAGACTTCCTCTTATGCCAGGCACGGTTTTTGTTTTGTTTTGTTTTAATTTTTATTTATTTATTTATGTCTGTGTTGGGTCTTCGTTGCAGTGCACGGGCTTCTCATTGCTGTGGCTTCTCTTGTTGCAGAGCACGGGCTCTAGGTGCACGGGCTCCAGTAGTTGTGGCACACGGGCTCAGTAGCTGTGGCTCACAGGCTCTAGAGAGCAGGCTCAGTAGTTGTGGCGCACGGGCTTAGTTGCTCCGCGGCATGTGGGATCTTCCCGGACCAGGGCTCGAACCTGTGTCCTCTGCATTGGCAGGCGGATTCTTAACCACTGTGCCACCGGGGAAGTCCCTGCCAGGCACAGTTTTAAGTTAATTTTAACTTAAACAATTTAAGTTTAAATTGACTAGTCAAATTCTTAAAACAATCCTTGAAGTAGCCACTGTTACCATCAACCTCACTTTACAGATGAGGAAACTGAGGCACAGAAGAGTTATGCACCTTGCCCAAGATCCCACAGCTAAAAAGCAGCAGAGCGGGAATTGCCTTCTGAGGGCCCAGGTGACAGGGTATCGAGGCCATGGTCAGGGCCAGCGAGTGGATGCACATGGGTAGATGATCTGCTTCTGACAGGCCGCAAGGAATTAAGAAATGAGAGTCAGAAGCCTCATTGCTGGAACTGTGTGGAGACAGGAGAGAGAGATGAATGCGCGCTAGAGGGTGTCCTCCTGGAAGATGAGAGAAGGGAGTTAGGTTTGATGCTCTGAGAGACTGAGAGAGCATCTCAGAGGCCTGTGGCCAGGAAAGTGAGAACAAAGGTGACAACAGGCACTTCCAGGGGAGGGCAGGTGTGGGGCCCAGTCAGGCCTCAGCAGAGCCTAAGTGATAAGCCACGTCTGCCGGGAGGCTGGGAAGGAGGGGGCTGCAGAGGGATGCTGGGCCCAAAAGGGTGCCCCGAGCAGTGTAGGGTTTCCTCCTCGTGGCAGAGGGAAGGCATGGAGCATTTGCTTTGCAGTTGCTTTTCCTGCCCTTTAAAAAGTTGTTTTTAATGAAAATTTTCAAATATCCAGAAAAGTAGAAATACAACAAATACCCATATGCCCACCATTTAGACAACTGATTCGCAACTTTGGTGACATAGGAATCAGCTGAGGAGCTTTTAAAAAATACTGATGTCTGGGACCCACCCCTGGAGACTTTGGTTTAATATGTCTGGGGTATCGCCTGAACATGGGGAGTTTTAAAAGCTCCCCAGATGATTTTAATGTGTGCACCAGGGTTTAGAACCACTGACTTAGGAATCAGTATATATTTTTGCCTTCCTTCCCCAGCTCTCTGGTCTGCCCTGCAGTCTCCAAGGCCTCCACCCTGGTGCAGGCCCATCAACTGCTCACTAGGAGTAGGACCAGCTTCTTGGCTGACCCCTGCCTGGCCTCGTCTAATTTTTAGTTGCTCCGTGGCATGTGGGAGCCTGCCTTCTTTTTTTTTTTAAATCCAAACAAATTTAATAAGTACCATATCTAATGACTTTATCAAGATCACCAGATATATGGTTGATATAAAAATTAATTGTATTTCTACATACTAGCAACAATTAGAAAATAAAATTAGAAAAATAATGTTCTTTACAATCATATCAAAAGTATCAAATACCTAGAAACAAATTTAATGAAATAGTTTCAAGACCTCTACCCTGAAAGCCATAAAATTTTGCTGAGAGACATTTAAAAGGAACTAAATAAATGAGAGATTTATCATTTCATGTACTGAAGTATTCAGTATTGCTAGGACTATGATGATCTCAAATTGATCTACAGCTTCAGTTCCAATCAAAATCTCAGTAGATTTTTTTGTGTGTAAAAGTTGACATATTGATTCTAAATATATATGGAAATGCAACGAACCTAGCACAGCCGGACCAATCTTGATGACAAAGTTTGAAGATTTACATTACCAGATTTCAAGACTTAGCAAAAAACTACTAGAAAGTGTTTTATGGCAGAAGGATATAAATTAGACAGACTGAACAGAGTCCAAAAATAGATGCATACATATATGGACACTTTAAGACAAAAGCAGTAAATACAGTTCATGAGGGAAATTATGTAGAGAAATTAGGTATCTCTGTGGAACAATATGAAGCAGCCATATAAACTTTGATGGATAATAACATACTATTTAAAGCTTAAACAAAAAGCAACGCACACTGATTGAGCACCTAGTGTATCAAGGATTGTGCTGGGCGCTTTACAGATCACCTCAGCCCCATTTTCCTTCTGTCACAGCACTGATCCCCCTGTACTGTCCCTGTCTCCCCCTCTAGACCGTGAGCTCCTTCCTTGATGGTAGGGTCCTCTCTGAGGCCCAAGTTCCTAGCACAGGCTCTGGAGAGTATTAATAACTGTTGAATAAGCTCAGATAGGTTATATGACTTGCCTAAGGTCACAAGTGATAAGTGAAGGAACGGAGGGTCACACTCAGGTCTTTCCAACTCCAAAACACCTGCTCTTTACCACTACAATTGCTTTTGGTTGGCCTGCCTAACCCAACATCTTTCTTTCCCCCTGCCCCCACCACCTTCCCTACCCAAGGACTGAGGAGGAGAAGAAAGACTGGGTCCAGGTAACATCCAAGAAGGCTTTGTGGTAGGGGGCTGGAAGAGTATTAACAGGTCTTCAAGGGGGTGGTGGGCTCTCCCCTAAAATTCACATCTCACCAGAATGGGCCTGGACACCTGCCTTCCAATAAACTTTATCATCCCCATTTTACAGATAAGCAAACTGAGGTCCAGAGGTTAAGCAGAGACTAACCAATTCTTCCTTTAGAAAGCTGGCTCCTCTGAGGGTGTAACCCCAGTGAGTTAAGCCCTGTAAAACCTTAATCCCAGATAGTAATAGCCAGGAAGGCCTTCTGTGGTTTTTCAGCCGCTGATCCCCCTCCCCCACTTCACAAATACAAGAACTGAGACCTGGATTTTGGGAAGGGACTTGCCCAAGGTCATACACCTAGCAAGGGGTAGAGCTGGGACTAGAACCCAACTTTTCTGACTCCAAGCTAGGTTATAGGAAGGTGAGGTAAGGGTGGAAATGGGTGGGTTTTGAGGTGTTCTGACCTCTTACTTCTTACACCTCCTCCCAGGCCATCAACTCTACCCTCCTGAAGCATGAACAGACGCTGGAGACCTTCAAACTGTTGAACTCCACAAACAGGGAAGACGAAGACACACCCCCCAACTCTCCGGTAAGAGTCCCCACCCCCTCCTCCTGCACCGGGACCCCCTCCGGGCCTCCAGGTGCCCACCTTACCTTGTGATGCTCCTCTCCCCTTCCCAGAGGGTAAAGACCAGAGAGGCAGTGCATGACCTCAGAAGCACAGTCTTCTTTTGGTAGGGCCACAGAGAAATCACTGGGCAAACAATGCTCAGAAAGTAGACGTGACGGGTCGTCAGTCGCACAGTGAGGTAGAGCAGAGCCAGGACTCCAAGGCAGGTCTTCTGAATGTATCTGCTGCCTCCCAGTGATGATCCAAGCCTTGGAGCAGGGGCAGCGGCAGGGGCAAGGGCTGGGTGGACGGGACTGCGGAGTAGCTGTCTCTGACCTGAGACCTGGCCCTCTCTCCAGAATGTGGATCTCGGGAAGCGGGCACCTACGCCCATCCGGGAAAAGGAAGTCACCATGTGCATGCGCTGCCAGGAGCCCTTCAATTCCATCACCAAACGCAGGCACCACTGCAAGGCCTGCGGGCATGTGAGTGTTGGGAGGCAGGGGCAGAGCTAGGGAGGGGACAGGCTGGCAGCCCAAAGGCCCACTTCTAAATGGGCACTAAGTGGGGGGAGGCTGTGAGTCTGCTGTGGGAGTTGGTACACTGAAGGGGAAGGCCCGCTGGAATCAGGCTGTTCTTACCCACTTGCCACCCCAGGTGGTTTGTGGGAAGTGCTCCGAGTTCCGGGCCCGCCTTGTCTATGACAACAACCGCTCCAACCGTGTGTGCACTGACTGCTACGTGGCCTTGCATGGTGTGCCCGGGAGCAGCCCAGCCTGCAGCCAGCATACACCCCAGCGCCGGAGGTCCATCCTGGAGGTAAGAGCCAACCCCCCAACTAACCCACCCACACTGACCACATGGGCCCCAGCCACCCATGCAGTGGTGGCTGAGGCCTGGGCACCTCTGAAATCGTAGTACCGTGTGTATCTACTGAACAAGTGACCCAGGCTTGGAGTGAGTAAAGTGAGTATGAGTGAATGAAAGAGTAATTTTTATTTAAGTGCTTTATTCTTCACAGTAACTTACCTATCAATGCTATTCCTATTCCTGTTTTACAAATGAGGAAACTGAGGCCCTGGGAGGTTATTTGCCCATGTGACACAGTGAGTGACTGCTTTCTTATTACAGAGTAGGATATATGCACTGAAGAAAGTTAGACAATATAAACAAAAATAACAAAAACACCGTATTCCTTTGACCCAGAGATTACCACCATTAAAACACTTATGCTTCCTATCTTTCTAGATGCGTGCACATACACACGCTTTTGCTTTTGTTTTTTAAATTGAGGTGTTTATTTAATGCTTAAAGCAAGCTAACTCTGTGCCAGGCACTCTTCTGAGCGCTTTGCATGTATTAATTCATTTAATCCTTACAACAGCCCTATATGCTCTGCTTCCAACTCAATATACTTCCATCTAGGGCTGGGATTCTGGGACTGACTGCCTTACCCACCCACCCAACCCCTTAACCACAACGCTAGGTTGCTTCTCGCTGAGTGTAGGGAATGCATGTGATGAAAGATGAAAAAAAAGATGAAGTGTAAATGCATAAATGACTTGAGGAATAAATGGACTGATGGAAGAATGCCTGACTGGCATTTAGGTGCCCCCACTGAGAGCTACACACCCCTCCCACCAACCCTTAGAGGCAGCAGCCATGGCCCAAATCTGGCAGACAAGCCTGGCTTTGAATCTCGACTCTGACTCACTGAGTGACAACGGGCAAATCACTCCCGCCACCTGAGCTTCAGCGTCCTCCTCTGAGACATGGAAATAGCAATCCCTATGCTGAGGGGGTGTTGAAGCCAAGAGGAGCCAGCCTAGGCCTCCTATCAACATTGATGCCCCCCATGTCTCTGGCCACAGAAACAGGCCTCAGTGGCTGCGGAGAACAGCGTCATCTGCAGCTTCCTGCACTACATGGAGAAGGGCGGGAAAGGCTGGCACAAGGCATGGTTTGTGGTCCCTGAGAACGAACCCTTGGTGCTGTACATCTACGGAGCCCCTCAGGTGTGTATACTACTCCTTTGGGTCCTTTCAGCCACCTGGCAAAACCAGGCTGCCCTCCTTTCACCCCAGTCCTTCACCTCTCCTTGACCGTGGAGGATAGGGTGAACCTAAGGAGAAATCAGAAGCCCCCATCCTTGTGAGACAAAGACTGGCTAGAGGCAAGGAGTGACTGTAGGTCAGCTTATGTAGAGAAAAGTCGGTGACTTGTGGGGGGAGCTAGCTTCTTGGAGGAAGCTGTAGTGGAGACAAGGCACTGCTTAATCCAATCTGGAGTGGGGAAGATGTAGATGGGGGGCAACAGCCCAAAGGCCGGAAAACATTATATGCTAAAGAGACTAGCCCACCTGGTTTGGGGTGTGGAAGGAAAGAGGTATTTGAACCAGCCTGCGTTCTAGCCCCAATTCAGACATTTTCCTGTTGCTCAGTGAAGCCACGTTAAGGTTCTTGAGCAGGGGAAGAAAAAGAGGGATTTAGCAGATACAAAAACCAGTGAGAGGCCCGACCCCTAGGTGATCCCTGGCTTTGTCCCTGTTCCCCAGGATGTGAAAGCCCAGCGCAGCCTGCCCCTCATTGGCTTTGAGGTGGGGCCTCCAGAGGCTGGGGAACGGCCTGACAGACGGCATGTCTTCAAGATCACCCAGAGCCACCTGAGCTGGTACTTCAGTCCTGAGACAGAGGAGCTGCAGCGGCGCTGGATGGCTGTGCTCGGCCGGGCAGGCCGTGGGGACACGTTCTGCCCAGGGCCCACACTGTCTGAGGACAGAGAGATGGAGGAGGCACCAGTGGCAGCTTCAGGAGCCACGGCGGAACCCTCCGAAGCCCCCCAGACCCGAGACAAGACCTAGAGGGTTTGTGGGTAACTGGGGCCCCCTGCCCCACACTCTAGCTGCCCATGTCCAATTGAGGGCCCCAGCCCACTCTCTCCCAGCTCAGTCAATACTTGAACTCCCATCATGGGCACTTTCAATCCTGAATGCTGGGTCTTGGGTTTTTTAATTCATCTTTTCACAAAACCTGGGCTTTTAAAACAAATATTCCTACAGTGATGTTAATTTTTTTTAAACCCTGTCCTCCAGGGAGGGTGGGAGCTGTTGCTAGACCTGCCTGGATTAGGCCATTTCCCCCCAACCCCTCAATACCCTACAGATCCTGCCTCCACCCAATTCCCCCCAGAGCACCAGAGGCAGGAGATCTGGATTCAAGTGCCAGCTCTGCCACTGACCCCATGGTCCTGGCCCACCCCTGCCCCCTCAACCAGTGTCTTCACATGTATGATGCTACATGGGGTGGTGACCTCCTGCCTCTCCCACGGCTTACAGCTTCTACCTGGCCCCAGGCTACCCAGTATTTTATCGTCCAGACCCATGGCAGGGCCACCGGGCAGGACAGGGGAACAGGCGGGGAGGACAATGAATACTCTGTTTTGTTTTTTAAAGAAAAATACAGTTTATTTCAGGCTTACGGAAACGTTCAGAGCGCTGCTGTGCTCCATTCGTCCATCTGTTTGTTTGTCCAAAGTACCAGGCTGCTGGGGTGGGCCCAGAAACTGTTCCCTTGCTGAGCTCTGAAGCTCAGCTCCCAGGAGGCTGATTCCAAGACTACTCCACAGGTCAAGCCACAAATTAAACAATAAGGTATTATTTATTGAGGTCTTAAGCCTCATCCCTGGACTTCAATGGGATGAGGAGTTTGAAAAGAGGTTGAAGGAGACAGAAAACAAAGCCCAGGTCCCCCGAGCTCAATGCCTAGACAAGGTCTTAAGACATCCTGAAGGAGCCCAGGGCTGGACACTGGGCTGCAGGAAGGAAATGTTCCTGGGAGGTTCCAATTTCTGGGCAGGGGCACAGAGCTGCTCTGTGTGGGGGCAGGGGGAAGCGAGGGAGAGGTACCACAGCTACTTCCGTTCACATCATCAACTAACCTCTCTTCCATGAGCAAGCTCATCTCAACATTCCTTACCCAGCGGGAATGATGGTTCTCCTGTTGGTCCTCTCCCTTCACACATCCACCTGCCTACTACCAGCCAGCGTTTAGTTTTTCCTCTAGTCACTCCCATACCCACTCATCCCTCCCTCTTCACACTGACTGCACCCAAGTGGCACTTTGCTGGGAAACCAGGCCTCATCACTCAGACCACCCCAAGACCAAAGACCCTTGGGCTCTTCTTCCCCTGGAAGGAGCTGGACAGGGGAATGGGAGAGGGTGGAGATGGGGTAACCAGTCCAGAGGTCCATGACCCTCCAAAAAACCCCTACAGACAAGCCCCAAACAACTAGCAAACAAGGACCCAGACTATTTCCAGCCCCACTCATTTCCTTCTCCGGACAATGGTCCAGCCATCCTCCACTATCTCCTCTTCCTTAATAGTCTGGGAGTCTGGACCAGGCTGGGGGCAGACCCCATCTGTAGCTGCCCCATCATTCGTAGCTGCGACCTGGAGGAGAAATACAAGAGAGAGCTAAATACAACACCTCCCAACTGTGGCCAGTGGAGACCCAGGCTCTCCCAGCTTTGCCAGGACTGGCTGTGAGACCTTAGGAAAGTTTCCTGCCCTCTCTGGATAATACAACCACCACCACCATCACCACCACCCCCATCACTTCCCTGTGAAACTGGCTGATCTTCCAAAAGACTGAAAATATCTGCATCTCCACACCCAAGAGGCACCCCCTTCACCTCCATCTCCTCCACGCTGTTTGCATCATCATCCTCATCAGTCTCTCTGGCTGTCGTCAGTGCGGTGGCTGTGACCTTGCACTTTCTTTGGGTGATGAGAGAGGCCATCTCCTTCAGAGCAGCCCTATCACCCCTCTGGAAGTGGTGGAACATGGTCTGTAGCTGCTGGCTCACCTACCAAGAAAACATTCAACCAGCTTGGATTTTCTAGAGAACCTACAATACAACCAGCACGTGTTTGCAGCCAGAGTGGGGAGGGGTCTGGAATTTTCCAGAAGAGAATGGGGCTCTTTCCTCCCCAAGGAGTTCACTAATGAAGCAACCACATATGAAGGGCTCAGTAAGGGTCTGAAGCATTGAAGGAGGGCCTCCTAGCAGGGAAGGCACTAGAACTGGGTTTGAAAGATGGAAGATGTAAAAAGGGAAGGCAATCCCAGCAGGGGCAGTAATGTTAACCAGAGCAGGGGTGGAAATGTACCTGGCCTGATGTGCCCTTGAGATGGGGGTGACGAACAGACCTAGTTGAGAATGATGTATAGAGAGAAATAAAAGAGGCAAGATTTGCAAAGCCTGGGAAGACTAGACTCAGGCAATAGGGAGTCATAGAACATTCTTGCACAGGACTCAAGAAAAGAATGGTTACAGCCAAGAGTATTGGTCTAAAACAGACAGCTAGGGAGAAGAAAGGCTGCAGGCAGGGAGACGGCAGTTGTATCCACGATATGCTCACCTGGGGCAGACTCCCATCCTCCACAACCGTATCAAACTCGTTTGTCATTAGCTCCCCGAGGAAGTCCTCCACCTCATCTAGCTCCAAGTCAGCTGAGTAGGAAAGGATAGGGTCCTCTGATCAAAGACCAGCCAACTTCATCACCCCTGCCCACTACCCTTCAATACCTGCTTAGTGGATCCACATCTGGTTGATGGGTGAAGGTTCAGTGAGGCTTTTATTTGCTAACGTGCTCTACTTTCTAGACTTTTTAACATGATTTTTAAAAAGAAAAAAACCAAACACTAAATAAAATACCTAATTTCCAATCTCCTGCGTTCTACTAAGCCCTCTCTTCCTGCAGCATTCCATCCACACTCGCCCTCTTTCATCTGGCCTATTTTAACCAGCCTCCTCTCTGTGTGACCTTGAGCATGTGACGTACTCATCTCCAAGCCTCAGTTTTCTCATCTGCAAAGTGACGTTAATAGTAACCTCCTTGAAGGTCTGTTAGGAGAAGTCACCCAAACAATGCCTAGCACAGGGGAGACCCATAATCCATGTTCACCTCCATCACTCAAGGGCTGAAGTTTTTGAAATGTAGAGACTTCCCAGCTGTGGTTCCACCGACACAGGAGGCCACAGACCAATGGCATAGGTAAGAAGAAATGGATGTAAGTACTTGCCACGATGAAATCACAGCCTTGACCTGACATCCTATTGTGTTACTTTGGCTAAGACTGTTGGCTTCAGTTACCTTATAGGCCCATGCTCTACTTTTTCTGAATTAGAGAATAACTCAAGAAAGTCTTCCACAAAGCTCCTTGCTCTCTCTTCCCTCTGGGAGAGTTCATTCACCCCCCTGGCTTTCCCTAACACTCTAATATCCCCCAAATCTGTCTCCAACCCAGACTACTCTCCACCTGTTTCACAGGTGCCTCAGACCCTCCATATCCAAAGCCAGGTTCATCACCTTACCCTGCAAACCTACTTCTCATTCCCCAGCGTTCTTCTATTCCATGAAAGGCACCTAAGCCACCCAGCGACTCAAACCTGAAACCTGCCTCCCTTCCCCTCGCCCTCTACAGCCAAACAATTTCCTTAGGGCCACCCCTTCTCTTCCATGACTATTGCCACTGCGCTAGTTCAGGCCTCATCATTTTCTAGACAGAAACAGCTTTCTCATCAGTCTTTCCCTCTCCAGTCCATGCTCCACACTGACTACTTTCTAGCCAGAAAACCCCATCGTTTTAGATCCTGCTCATGAATTTTTAATCACCTACTGCAGTGTTCCATGTTCTGCTTCTGAGAAATAACTGTCCTGCTGGGTTTTAAGGGAAGCTACTCACAGAAAACTAATGGGAACCAAAGGTAAACAGGTTTCTTTTTGGTGATTCTTAACCTTATCCAAGCCTTTAATATGTTAATGATTACTGTGACTCTTAAGTAAGAACTGAAGAAAAGAGCTTTTCTTATATAATTTGACTGGAGAAGGTTTTTCTTCGCTGAACATCTAACAGAACTAGTCTTCCAAAGCATGCATTTTGGCAAACACTAGCTTAAAGGACAAAACTCAAAGGCCCATAAGACCTTCCATGTCTCACCCCTCTCCAGGGTCCTCTCCAACCCCCATTCTCCACCACTCCTCCCTTCCACACACCCACAAGCACACACACACCGTTACTCTAACACTGAGCTCCCCACCACTTTCCAAATATAACACATCATCTCCTCATACCACAGGACTTATTTTTGAGTGCTGCTCTCTCTGCCTCCCCCACCTAGTTAACTCCTTCTCATCCCTTAAGATTCAGCCCAATCACCACCACCCCCTAACGATCTCCAAAAGACGCCTCCTTCCCAAGCACCGAGCCCCTCTTTACTAGAACACCTATCACCCTATGTGTAAACGCCTATTTACTTATCTGGATCCCTCACTAGATGGTAAACTTCCTTGAGAGAAAGGACACTGCCTAATGTCATCTCCAAGACTAAAAAACTATATGAAAAATTCTGTAAAAATCATACTTCGCAAAAGACTCCCTGCAGGGCCCCTTATTCTTAACGACCCTCAAGACACACCAAAGATGTAGATCTCTGCTGTCCAAATAGTCAAATGTGGTTATTGAGCACCTAAAGTGTGGCTAGGCCAAAAACATGAGATGTGCTAAAACTGAAAAATACCCACCAGATTTTGAAAACGTAATGCTAAAAAAAATGTAAAACATCTCATTAATAATGTTTTATACTGACTACATGTTGAAGTATTTTGGATATGTTGAGTTGAATAATATGAATTTCATCTGCTTCTTTTTACTTTATTAAAGTGGCTGCTGCAAAATTTTAAATTACGTGATGCGACTAGCATTGTATTTCTATTGGACTGCGCTGGTGGATACTTTTATATCCATTTTACAAATTATGAAACTGAGTCTCAGGGGAGTAAACCGACTTGTCCAGCCTGATACCCTGAGTCAATGGCACGGCCCGTAAGGCATTCGAACTCAGGATTCTGACTCCAAAACCTGCATTCATTCCACCTCGCCCTCAGGTACTAAGCGTCAATTGCTCAAGAGGAAGTACCGACTCACTAGGATCGGCCTCCTCCTTCCCACGCCCCCACAGAGACACGTCCTAGCGCCTCACATTCACTCACCATTGCGGAAGAAGTACTCCTCCACTGCACCCCCCAGCCACTCAGCCTTCTCCTGGCTGTGCACACCCCCGAAGCCGTTCTCCACAGCGATCTGCGAACACAGGCCCAAGCCCACCACGTCAGCCTGGGAGCCGGACTACGGGGGCGCAGGAGGCCGCTGCTTACACCGCCCAATCAAGCCTCGGGCGGCTCGCCGGGCCAACTCATGTTCTGCCCCGGTCTTTAACCTTTGTCCCAGCCGCGGCCCCGCTCACCTGCAAGGCGGGCCAGGCCTCCAGCGCCGCGCGGACAGCAACCCCGAAGAGCGCTCGCGAATCTTCAGCAGCGCCCGCCATCATCCGGCCGCGGAGCATGTGACTTCCAGGCGGGCCAATACCTGCGTAGCACCGCCCAGGCAGAAGGAGTCGGAAGCCCAGCCTGAGAACGCAGATTCGCCTTTCCGCAGACCTGGCAGCAAGACTAGAGCAATAGAAAAGTCTGTCGAGCAATCGATGACACCACCGCAGTCACTCACATGTAATAATTAAATCTAAGGAAGCCAGGAGGGGAGGGCGGCTGAGGCCATGAGTTCCGGACCCATGGGTACTGCGCAGAAAAGATGTGGGGAACTTATTAAACAGGCACACTTCAGGCCCTAGGACAGAAGAAGCAACCTCATGTAGCATTGCCTAAAAATCTGCATTTAATAATGCATCCTAACATCTATAGAACACTCCACCCAATAACAGCAGAATACACATTTTTCTGAAGTGCACGTGGAGCATTTTCCAGGACAGACCATATGTTAAGTCTAAAGCAGGCCTCGATAGATTTAAAAGGATTGAAATCATACAAAGTACGTTCTCTGACCACAGTGGAGTGAAATTAGAAGTCAATAACGGAAAGACATTTGTGAAATTCACAAATATGTGGATATTAAAACACTTCTAAATAACAAATGGGTCAAAGAAAAAAATCACAAGAGAAATAAGAAGACATCTTGAAACGACTTGAAAGCTAAAGCACAGCACACCAAAATTTATGCAGTGCAGCCAAAGCAATGCTTAAATGGAATTTTATAGCTGTAAACGTCCCTATTAAAAAAGAAGATCTCAAATGAATAACCTGACCTTCCCCCTGAGGAAACTAGAAAAAAAAAGAACAGAGTAATCCCAAAGCAAGCAGAAGGAAGGAAATAATAAAAATTGGAGAGGAAATAAATGTAACAGAAAATAGAAAAACAACAGAGAAAATCAGTAAAACCAAAACTCAGTCTTTTTAAGAAAGATCAACAAAATTGACAAACTTTTTGCTACATTAACTAAGTAAAAAATAGAGAAGATTCAAATTACTGAAATCAGGAATGAAAGAGGTGACATCACTATCAACTAGTCAAAAAAGCCCATATATTGCATGGTATCGTTTATATTAAATGTACAGAACAAGCAAATCTATGGAGACGGAAAATAGATTAATGGTTGCCTAAGGATAGAGGAAGGGGGAAAATGTGGCCTGACTCCTAATGAGTATAGGGTTTCTTTTACGGGCAATGAAAATGTTCTAAAATTAGATGTGGTGACATCTGCTGTTAGGGCCTGAGTTGTGTCCCACCCCCAACCCCCATTCATACTTGAAGCCCTAACCCCCAGAATGTGGTTGTATTTGGAGGCAAAGCCTTTAAAGAGGTAATTAAGGTAAAATGAGGCCATGTGGGTGCACCCTAGTCCAATATGATTGGTGTCCTTATAAGAAGAGGAGATTACGGCCCAGTGGTTAGGACTCCGTGCTTCCACTGCAGGGGACACAGGGGGTTCAATCCCTGGTCAGGGAACTAAGATCCCACAAGACGCATAGCGTGGCCAAAAAAAAAAAGAGGAGATTAAGACAGAGAAACCAGACGCATGCACAGAGAGATGACCATATGAACACACATCTGCAAGACGAGGAAAAAGGCCTCAGAAGAAACCAAACCTGCCAACACCTTGATCTCAAACTTCTAGCTTCTAGAGCTTCGAGAAAATAAAGTTTTGTTATTAAAGCCACCAGTCTGTAGTATTTTGTTACGGCAGCCCTAGCAAACTAATATAGTTTCACAACTCTGAAAATATACTAAAAACCATTTAATTGTACATTTAAAACGGGTGAAGCTTATGGTATATAAATAATATCTCAATAAAGCTGTTTTTAGAAAAGTATTATAGGTGATTCCCTCTCACAGCAAAGGTTGCAAACTTTGGACAAGTCCATGATACTTCTGTGTCTGGCCCTGTGCTTAGTGCTGCTGGGTCATGGGGTTTGGTCAGATGCTCAAGGAGCTTACAGTCTGGCATGCAAGATTTTCCAAGGACCATAGAGTATGATCAGTGCTCAGGGTGAATGCAGATTTTTGAAAGGCCTGAGGCAGATAGAATTTTGCAAGCAGTCTTTAAGAAAAACAGTACAAATTTAGGAATGAAAGTGAGTATTTCTTTTTTTTTTTTTTTTTTTTTTTTTTTTTTTTTTTTTTTTTTTTTTTTTTTCGCGGTACGCGGGCCTCTCACTGTTGTGGTCTCTCCCGTTGCGGAGCACAGGCTCCGGACGCGCAGGCTCAGCGGCCATGGCTCACGGGCCCAGCCGCTCCGCGGCATGTGGGATCTTCCCGGACCGGGACACGAACCTGTGTCCCCTGCATCGGCAGGCGGACTCTCAACCACTGCGCCACCAGGGAAGCCCAAGTGAGTATTTCTTTAGATTTATAAAAGAAATTTTTTAATTTACAAATTCCAATTTAAAAAAAAAACTGACAGGGCTTCCCTGGTAGCGCAGTGGTTGAGAGTCCACCTGCCGATGCAGGAGACGCGGGTTCGTGCCCCGGTCCGGGAAGATCCCACATGCCGCGGAGCGGCTGGGCCTGTGAGCCATGGCCACTGAGCCTGCGCGTCCGGAGCATGTGCTCCGCAACGGGAGAGGCCGCAACAGTGAGAGGCCCGCGTACGGCAAAATAAATAAATAAATAAATAAAATAAAATAAACTGACAAATGCCACAAACATCCTCAAAACTAGAGAAATAAAATATATTTATTAATTGACTGACTAATCTCTCTACTAATTTTTCCTTTTTTTTTTTTGGCTGCAAACACTTTGATATCCTCCTGTAAGTAAATGGCAATTATTTTATAATAACATTTTCCAGAGAGAATAAAAAGAATTCAATTGAATTCAATTCCATTCGGTTGATCAAAATATTTTGTTATTGGTTGTTTAGAAAAATTTCAACTTCACAGCTTGTTATTAGTAACACAAAATTTAAGATTGTTGTTAAATTTGGGAAAACTTCTATTTAGTTTCTTTTACATGTGAGCTGTAAAATTTCATAGTATTTTGACTGTTCTTGTGCAGTGACAAATCTTAAGTACTTCTCAAATTGACAATGCTCAACACCCAGGGACTTGGAAGTGCTCTGTGTAAGTGTGAGGTGCGGAGGCTTAAACATTATTAGTTCTATGATAAATCCATCTCTGTGCAATGCTAGAGGAGAAAGGACCACAGGAACCCATGGGAGTCCAGCAGAGGGTTTTCCTGATACAGCCTTGGGGATTATGGCAAGCCTCTGAGAGATAATGCCTCAGACTTAAAGTTTGAGAGGAATTTTGCTGGGTGATGGGGAGTTTGTGTAGATGAGGGTGAGGGTGTGTTTCTAAAGAGAGAAAGAGCCTTTCATGCTGAGGAAACAATCTATACAAAGAAACAGAAGCAGGGAACAACATGGTGTGTGATGATAATCATGAGCATTCCCAGACTGATAATCTCAGGAGGCATAAACTCCTACGGGGCTCTAGAGACTCATTCCTGCAGACTCAGCAATTTAAATTGAGTTCAAAGAAGCCCAGACGAAGAAACTGAGATTAAGCACTTGCGCGTGAGTTCCCAGGACCTCAGAGTTACGTACGGGGAGAGAGTAGGTAAGATTCCGGTTACCAGTTGCAGTGTGTGTGTCTTGAGTTTTCCCACACCACCAAGCAATTCTTCAGTATCAGCTGGGTGTCCTACAATTCAACTCAGTTCTGATACTATCTACCTGGAGATAGTGTCAGATTCCACAGGTTAAGGGCTCAGTCACACAAGACTGCCCCCACCACAGACGCCAATCACCAAGTCCAGGTTGTCACCTGTGCTTCTGACCCACAGGCCTACAGGTCAGAGTTCCAATGCCCCCCCTCTCACTAGAGCGGCTCACAGAGCTCAAAGAAACATTTTACTTACTAGATTATCAGTTTATTATAAAAAGGATATAACTCAGGAACAGCCAGATGGAAGAGATTCATAGGACAAGCTATGTGGGAAGGGTCAAGGGGCTTCCAAGCTCTCTGAGAATGCCACTCTCCTGGCATCTCTGCGTGTTCATCAACTCTGAAACTCTCAGAATCTGTTCTTTTGGGGTTTTATGGAGGCTTCGGTACAGAGGCACGATTGATTAGATTATTGGTCATTAGTGATTGAACTCAAACTCCAGCACCTCTCCCCTCCTAGAGGTGGAGGGGAGGGACTGAAAGTGCCAAACCTCTAATCCCCGTGGTTGGCGCCACAGACAACCAGCCCCCATACTTGGTTACCTAGGGGCTTTCCAAACGTCTCTTCATTAATGTAACAAAAGACACTTTTTATCACCCTCATCTCAGAGGAAATTCCAAAGGTTGTAGGAGCTCTGTGTCAGGAATGGGTTGAAGACCCAATTTGTATTTCTTATTATAAATCACAATATCACGATGGGCCTGCTGGAAATTCCCACACAGGGAGCCCAATTCTGGGCTCCAACAAACCAAGGCCGCTGAATGAACCCTGAGATTTCGTCTTGAGACTGAAGTGCAAAGCTGAGTGTACTAAGATTTCACCTCTTCTGTGACTTGAACCCATCTAGCAATCTGGTGAAGCCAATATACCTCTTGCCAGAATAATGTCTTTAAGTACATAAACTAAAATATAGAATTACAAAGGAAACCAATTATATTAAAATAGCAAAATAATATAAAAATTAATTGTAATATACATTTTTTTTTGGCCATGCCATGCATCTTGTGGGATCCTAGTTCCCCAACCAGGGATCGAACCCAGGACCTGGCATTGAAAGCACTGAGTCCTAACCACTGGACTGCCAGGGAATTCCCAGTATACATATTTCTTTATTAATGCATTAAATACCATGACCTACTAATGAAACAGGAGGGAAGAGGGAAGGGCACAACCTTTAAAAGAATGACAGCAGTTGAGGACATAACATAAACCGGTTAGAACCAATTAGGTCCAAGATGGCAGAATATTCGACTTCCAGTAGACCTTGAGCCTCATTATACACTCATTGTAATACAGTGCCATGATAGTTCTGAGGCCAACCCTAAAAGGCCAAAAAGTGGGCGGTGGCCCAATTCCTGGACATCTCCGCCCCCTTCCCCCAAAAATAGTTAGACTAATCCGCCTGCTCATTAGCCTATGAAATTACCCAGCCCATAAGAACTAACCACGTGGGGGACTTCCCCGGTGGTCCAGTGGGTAAGATTCCGTGCTCCCAGTGCAGGGGGCCTGGTCAGGGAACTAGATCCCGCATGCATGCTGCAACTAAGAGCCCGCACGCCACAGCGAAGATCCCACGTGCCGCAACTAAGACCCGGGGCAGCCAAAATAAAATAAATAAATAGATAAATATTAAAAAAAAACTAACCACCCCATATTTCAGGGCCTCTTGCCTTCTGAGATGGCCTACACTCTCTCTGTGGCATGTGTTTCTCCCAAGGCCATTCCCCCTTTTGAGACAGACTGCATTCTGTCTATGGAATGTGTATCTCTCTAAATAAATCTACTTCTTACCTATCACTTTGTCTCTCACTGAATTCTTTCTGCGATAAGACATAAAGAACCTGAGCTTCAATAAGTCCTGAGACCAGGTGTGTGATCTCAATTAAAAGACTGTAGGTTTTGTCTGAGTTCGAGTCCTGGCATGAGGGTTCAAGCCCCAACCTGAGTTGCACAGTTTCACTAACAGGTTAAGTGACTACTGTGATTTCAAATTAAGGATGAATGTAAACAATACTTTAAGAGATCTTCTATGAGAAATATCTGTGTATTGGTGACAAAGTCATATGTACTGCTAATACTACTGTGGTTGGTTGCCTACTTTCATTATTGAAAGAAATGTCAAGTTTCAGCGGAGGTTGGTGAAAATAAGATGTATTTTTCTAGCATCCAAATACACAGACACTCCAAATTCTATGCATGACACTTTATAAATCCATGAATCCCAGGTTAAATACTCCTAGACCCTACTCTAGAGGGGACATTTCAGGCTAGCTTAGACCTTCAGATGAAGATGATCAGATTGATGTGTCAAAGACTGAACTCCCAAAACCTAAACCAAAATTCAATCCCCAGCATGAGACCTCAGGCACAGCTCCAAGATTGAAATGAAGGTTGAACTGCCAAACTGAACTGCTAGGGTGTAAATGCAGAGGGTGCTTCCAGATGAAACTTTTCAGACTAGGACCCCTCTTAGGATTCCAAGACAGAGCCCATCAGACAGAAATCCCCAGGTAAGGTCATCACATTGAGATACCCTACACATGACTCTTCAGGCTAAAATACCCCAGACTGAGCCCCCAGTATCTGAGCCTCCCGAACTTGGCCAGACCCGCCACCCAGACAGAGCCTTGAGCCTAGCACTCACTTGGTGAGAGACTCAGTCATATCTTAGACCAAAAATCAGGCTCCCATATTGAATCCTCAGGTGTCTCAAGAGTGAACTGTCAACATTTAAACCCTCAAAGTCAGGTTCCCCATAATGAACCTCTAGGCAGAGCCATAGGACTAAGACCTCAAGCTTAACTCCTTGAAGGAGAATGGGGCTGGTATCTTGGAAGTGAGCCCAAACTGAGTTCCCAGAAGGACCCCTCACACACTGAGGCCACAGATATGCCCCCACTGAAAATACAGACTGAGCCCACTTTCTGAAACAGATTCCCTCAGACTGAAAACCTAATGTCTGAGGTCCCAAATAACACACCCAGAATGAGCCCTAGAGAGAATCCCCAGAGAGAACAACCATGGTAGTCATGAGAATGCATCTCATAGACTTTAAACTTCAGGATGCATAATTGATGCATAATTGATCAAGAGCCCCAGCTGCTGTGTTCTGAATTCCCCTCATTTGTGCAGAGATCATACTTCCCACGAGCTACTCCCAGCCAATGACTGAGTGTGGCAGGGATACTTGGGTGACTTTGGTTCAAGGAATCCCACACAGCCTTGCCAAAACTCCCTTGCACTGCACAGCAGTCTAGGACACTTTCACTCAACCTTCCCTCTTTCTCACCTTAGTCTGGGTCAGACTGCGTTATGTTCCAATGGCTCTCCCAGCCTTCCATGGCACCCACCCCATTTTCTCTCATTGGCATTTCCCCTGATAAAATTGTTGCTCACTTTTGTGACACTAATCCAATCTTAATGTCTGCTTCTCAGATCTAACACAAGCTCCCAGGCATGAGACTGTGAGGTTAATTGCTCCAGACTGAGCTGCCAGTGTCTGAGACCCACAACTCCCATTTTCAGAATAAGTCTACAGATTGAGATCAGAAGCCAGCATGCTCCCAGATGAGCTTCCAAGGTCTCAGCCTCAAACTAATAACCCAGTCTGAGTCCTCAGGTTTGTATGGAAGAGGGAGCAACCCAGGTGGAACCCAAAGGCTGCCAGATGGAACTCCCACTCTGAAAACTTTAGGCTTATGTTCACAGAATTAGCTGCCAAAACTGAGCGCCCAGTCTAAGTGCCCCAGAATGAGCTCCTCTTAACTGACCCCCCAAGAAAGCTCCCACACAGCCCCCAGACTGAACTACCAATGTCTGAGCTTTCAAGACATATGCCAAAAAATGAATCCTCAGACAAGTATCCAGAGAGGGAGTCCTAACAATCCAGACTGAAGACCCTACCCTGAATCTTAAAAGTGATGACTGAAGGCTAATCCCCAAAACTGAGCTGGTTTCCTTAGATTGAACCTCCAACCTCTGGGCCCACAAAACAAACCCAAAGCGCAGAATGAAGCACCGGACTGGTGATACAGAAGCTCAGACAGACCCTGGACTGAGTCCCCAGATAGAACCCCAAGAATCAGACTCCTAGACTGAACTCTATTTTTTCTTTCTTTTTTTTTTGGCTGCACAGCGCGGCATGCGAGATCTTAGTTCCCCAACCAGGGATCAAACCCGCGCCCACTGCAGTGGAAGTATGGAATCTTAACCACTGGACCACCAGGGAAGACCCTGAACTCTCATACTAAAATACTAGAATGACCCCCAGTCTGAGCACCCCCAGACTAAGCCCCTTATAAAATGAAAACCAAGAATGGGATTCTATAGACTGAACCTACCATATTGTCTACAGACTCAGAAATTGAACAGAAGCCTTTAGAGTAAGTTTCTAGACCAAGGTCCCCCAACTGTGATCTTGAAACTGATTCCGCAGAATGAACTTCCAATCTCTTAGCCTCTAAATTCATACCCCCAGAATTAGTACCCAAAACTATATCCACAGAACCAGGGGCTCAGACTGAGAAACCCAGGATGAGACACCTGTGTAGCAAGACTGCTAGCTTAACACTCCAATTTACACTCTCCCTTTCCTCCTTTGGAACAGAATCCATGTTTTTAGCTGAGTGGGCAAAAGTCCAGCTAAAAGACTACATTTCCTAGTCTTCCTTGCAACTGGCTACAGCCATGTGATACACGCTTTGGCCAAGGAGATTTAAATGGAATAGAGGGGCAGTTCCTTGGGACTGTTTTTACCTGAGAGAAATAAAGGCTTTTGTCTTGTTCAAGTCATCCTTATAAGGTGGTTTTCTGTTGCTTGCAATCACATCTTTGATGAGATGCTGAGCCCTCCTGGGCGGGGGTGGGAGGGTGATGTCTGAGCCACAGTGAGTCGGCACTCTAAACCCAAATCCTCATGCTGAGCACCCAACAGTGAATGATCCAGATAGAGCTCCTGAGTGACCAGTATGTGAGACTGATCCCTGATACTAAGTTAGCAGTGCCTGAGCCCCTAGACAGGCAACCATAAGGTAGGTGACCAAACAGTTTCTAAGTCAAACCCCCAAAATGATGTCCCCAGAACAAATACCCTGCCTGAGCTCCCTGAAGAAGTTCCCCAGGTTGTGTACAAGAGATTTAGTATACAGAATGAAGTTTCAGATCCCCATACTGAGGCCACACTGAGCCCCCCACCAAAATGAATCTCAGAGTACATCAGAGTAACATCAGAATAAACTGCTAGATGGAGCACCAGTCTCTCACATCCAGAGTGAGCCCCTTGACTGTGCCTGGTAGCCTGAGTACCCCAGTTGATGAGTCCAAATTGAGTTCTCCAGATTATAATTCCCAGATAGAGTTCCCTGAAACTGATCTGCCAAACTGAGGTCCCAACTTTGAGTCCCTCGGGCTAAGATTCCAGATTGACTTATATGCAATGATAGCCCTAGGTGGTCCACTCGTGTTGTTCAGATTGAACCCAAATATAGGTGTGCAGAGTGACTGCCTGGACTAGACCCCTGAACTGATTTTTTCAGATTGAAATCTTCAGACTAAACCCCTATACTGAAACTGAGATAACCAGTGACAATATTGAAACTTATCGGAGCCCGATGTTCCCGGAAAGCAGCATGGTCCAAAAATTCTCCCTCTCTTTTGTGCTCTGAGAAAGGGCAAAGGACTCCCCTGCTCCTGTGTAGTCCAAGATAAGGCTCAGCTCCACCTTTCTTCAGTGACTCAGATAAGACCTGTCTCTCTCATTCCTCATCACTCCATAAAGCTCCCAGACCATCTATCTACCCTTGTCTACTTGCCTCCATAGAATCCCAGTCTCCCTTCATATTCTTTGAGACATTTCTCCATAGTGTACAGTTTCTCTATTGTACTATCCTGAATAAAATCATCTCCTTAATTGTCCAGTGCATTTTGTCCTTCACACCAATCTCAGTCCCCACACTGAGGTACTCAGATCCTCAGAGAAACTGCCTCACTCATTCATTCATTCATTAACCAAATATTGATTGAGTGCTGAATGTGTGCCAGGCACTGCACTAAGCACTGGGGAGCTAACATGACAGACAAAGGTTCTGCTTTCACAGGGCTTACAATGTGAATGAGGATAACAGGGGAGGAAGGAAGAGTTTTTAATAGGATGGTCATGGAAAGCGCCTCTGTGGATATAACATTTAAGCTGTGCTCTTAAGGAGGAGATGGAGGATAAGGAAAATGGTTCCAAGAAAAGGAACAACGGGCACAAAGGCCAGGGAAACAGAACTTAGTATGAGATGGAAAGAGCTACAGGAGATGAGGTGGGTGACACCAGCAAGGGCCTTGTTAGTCATGGCAAGAAGTTTGAATTTTATTTGAAATGCAGTGGAAAATGTTCTATGCAGGGTGATAAAAGGATGTGATTTACTTTTTTTGAAAGACGACTCTACCTACTTGTGTGGAGAAAGAATTATAAAGGGGCAAAAGTGGAAGCAGAGAGACGATTGGGAAACTATTATAATAATTCAGACAAGACACAATGGTGGTTTGGCGTAAGTTAGTGATAGTGGAGACAGAGAGATGCAGACAAATTCAAGATAAATTTTAGAGTTAAAACCAATAGTACTCCATAATAAGTACTATTGAGTGTGGAGGAGGTGAGGGAAAGGGATGACTCTCAGCTTTTTTTTTTTTGGCCGCGCCCTGCAGCTTGCAGGATTTTGAACCCACGCACTCAGCAGTGAAAGCACGGAGTCCTAACCACTGGACCACCAGGGAATTCCTGATTCTCGGCTTTCTGAGTAGCTGATAATAGTGTTGTAGGGAAAATGGGGCACAAGAGGACGGTCATGTCCCAGGTCTCTGGTGAGTCCCTGGGACAGGCTGCCAAGTGAGGGTCCTTGGCTTCGTGTAGGAAAGAATACAAGAGCAAGCCATAGCAAAGTGAAAGCAGGTTTATTTAGAGAGATGCACACTCCACAGACAGAGTGTGGGCCATCTCAGAAGGCAAGAGCGACCTGAAGTGGGGGGGGGGGTTAGTTTTTATGGGCTGGATAATTTCATAGGCTAACAAGTGGGAGGAATATTCTAACTATCTTGGAGAAGGGGTGGGGATTTCCAGGAGTTAGGGTACCACCCACTTTCTGGCCTTTTATGGTTGGCCTCATAACTGTCGTGGCACCAGTGGGTGTGTCATTTAACATATACTGATGTATTACAATGAGAATACAGTGAGGCTCAAGGTCCACTGGAAGTCAAATCTTCCACCATCTTGAGCCTAGTTAGTTCTAACCAGTTTATATCATATCCTCAACGGCTATGTCATTCCTTTAAAAGTTGTGTTCTGCCCTGCTTCTCTCCTGTCTCAGTTATACTGAGATAGGGAAAGGAAGCAGGAAGAACAGACTTGGGGCAAATATCAAGATTTCTGGGGCTTCCCTGGTGGCGCAGTGGTTGAGAATCTGCCTGCTAATGCAGGGGACATGGGTTCGAGCCCTGGTCTGGGAAGATCCCACATGCCGCGGAGCAGCTAGGCCCGTGAGCCACAGCTACTGAGCCTGCGCGTCTGGAGCCCGTACTCCGCAACGGGAGAGGTCGCGATAGTGAGAGGCCCGCGCACCGCGATGAAGAGTGGCCCCCACTTGCCACAACTGGAGAAAGCCCTCGCACAGAAACGAAGAGCCAACGCAGCAAAAATAAATAAATTAATTTAAAAAAAAAAGATTTCTGTTTTAGACACGGTCAATTTGAGGTGCCTGTGAGATATTCAAGTGCAGATGATAAGGGGGCAATTGGGTCTACAAGCTCAGAGAATGTCAACATTTAGAAGTCAGCAAAGGAGAATAAGAAGAAATAGACATGTTTCAAGAAGGAGGAATTGGTTGACAGTGTCAGATGCCACTGGAAGACAAGTAGTATGAGAAAAGGAAAGTATCTGTCAGATTTGACAACACAAAGTCTTTCATGACTTTGAAAAGAACAGGTTTCACGGAGCGGTACAAAACTAGACTGGAGTTGGTTGAAGAGTGAAAGGGAGGTGAAGTGGAGAAATTAGTGTGTAATGCATGTCTTGGGAAGTTTTGCTGTGAAAGAAACAGAGAACTATGCATAGCAGGAAGAGCTTGTGGAATTCAAGGGGGACTCTTAAAATGGTAGATAATAGAGCACCTGCATGCACTGATGGGAATAGCCCAAAAGAGGAGAAACTGGTGATGCAAGAGAGATGGGAGTGACTGAAAGAGTGAAGTCCTTGAGTGGGTGGGAGGAGTCTAAAGCAGAGGTAGAGGGACTGGTCTTTGACTTGAAGAGGGACAGTTTCTCCATGTGACAAGACAGAAGAGGAAGTTGTGTATCCAGAGGATTGTAGATCTGGTGGTGAGATAAGGAAATTCCCATTTGAATACATCTGTCTTCTTAATGAAGGGTGATGTGAGGCCATCAGCTAAAGGTGAGGACAGAGGCTGGGATGTGGGAGGTTTGGGAGGAGAAGATAAAGTATGAAATAGTTCTGAGAGTGGGGAAGTGAGCAGAGCAGGATTGCTATGCTATCAATGCCCATTTGAGGTCCGCAACCAATAATTTAGGACTTCCCTGGTGGCACAGTTGTTAAGAACCCGCCTGCCAATGCAGGGGACACAGGTTTGAGCCCTGGTCTGGGAAGATCCCACATTCCGCAGAAGATCCCACATGCTGCGGAGCAACTAAGCCCGTGCACCACAACTACTTAGCCTGCGCTCTAGAGCCCATGAGCCACAACTACTGAGCCCATGCACCACAACTACTGAAGCCCGCATGCCTAGAGCCTGAGCTCCGCAACAAGAGAAGCCACTGCAATGAGAAGCTCATGCACAGCAATGAAGAGTAGCCCCCGCTTTCCGCAACTAAGAAAGCCCGCACACAACAAGGAAGACCCAGCACAGCCAAAAATAAATAAATTAAAATAAATTTTTAAAAACCACAATAATTTAGAGTGAAATCAATTGACTTGTGTGGTTTTTGGTTTTCTCTAATAACATTTAGTTGCTCTGATACAGATGCAGAGTAGGTGGGGCATTGTGACTAACCTGGGTTATGTTTGGCCAAGTCAGTATAAAGATGGGATAGGGGAGCTGTATTAGTTTTCTTCACTGCATAACAAATTACCACAAACTTAGAGGCTTAAAACAACATGCATTTATCATCTCACAGTTTCTATGTGTCAGGAGTCTGGGAACAAATTAGCTGGGTCTTCTCCTTCAGGGTCTCATTAGGCTCCAGTACAGATGTCAACTGGAGCTGCAGTCCCATCAGAGGCTTGACTAGGTAAAATATCCACTTCCATGCTCCTTCATGTTGTTGGAAGAATTCATCTCCTTGAAGCTCTAGGACTGAAGTCTTCATTTTCTTTTTCTTTTCCTTGTTTTGGTTTTTTTATTGTTCTTTTTTTATTTCTTTTTAATTTTTTTCTATTTTTTCTGTTTTTAATTTCTCTTTTCCTTTTTTTGTTTGTTTTATTTTTATTATTTTTTGTTTGTGTTTTGGCTTTTGAAGTCCTCATTTTCTTTTTTTTTTTTTTTTCCTGCAGCACATGGGCCTCTCACCGCTGTGGCCTCTCCCCTTGCGGAGCACAGGCTCCAGATGCACAGACTCAGCAGCCACGGCTCACGGGCCCAGCCGATCTGCGGCACGCGGGATCCTCCCGGACTGGGGCACAAACCCATGTCCCCTGCATTGGCAGGTGGACTCTCAACCTCTGCGCCACCAGGGAAGCCACTGAAGTCCTCATTTTCTTGCTAGCTTTTAGGCAGGGATGGCTCTCTCAGCTGCTAGAAGCCAAGTTCCTCACTATTTGGTCCTTTCCATTGGCCCTCTCACAACATGACAGCTTACTCCTGCAAAGCTAGCAAGAGAGAGTCTCTCTAACTCCAGTCTGATAAGATGGAGTCTTAGGGGAGTGACATCCTATCACTTTTGTCATACTCTATTGGCTAGAAGCAAGTCACAGGTTCTGTTCAACTCACAGGTTCTGCTCAAAGGGAAGGAATTGCACACGGCATGAACACCAGGTGGTGGGGATTACTAGGGGTCACTTTAGGGTCTGTCAGCCACAAGGGCTAGAATAGTAAGGATGTTTGCAAGGGAGTGATTATAATGATGGATAATGAAACCTAAGCTGGGTGTATTAGTTTTCTATTGCTACAGAACATATTGCCACAAACTTAGCAACTTAAAACAACACATGTTTATTATCTCACAGTTTCCATGTGTTAGAAGTCCAGACACAGCTTATCGGGATTCTTTGTTCAGGGTTTCACAAGTTGCACTCAAGATATTGGCCAAGGCCATGGTCTCATATGAGGCCACGTATTATTTCATATTCTCTTCTAAGCTCACATGGTTGTTGTTAGAATTTAGTTTTTTTGTGGTTGTAAAACCGAGGACCTCAGATCCTTGGGTCTGCCTGAAATTACCTACCATGCAGCCCTTTCAACAGGAAGTTCACAGCCTAGCAACTTATCTCTTCAAGGCCAGCAGCTGAGTTCCTTTCATGGTAGCAAGATGGAGCCATAATATACATACGGATAGATAGATAGATAGATAGATAGATAGATATTCTTCCATCACATTTGCTATACTCTATTGGTTAGAAGCAAGTCACAAGTCCTGCTCATACTTTAGGGAGGGGATTATATAGGGCAAAATACCAGGGGGTAGAGATCATGGGGGTCATCTCAAAATTCTGCCTATCACACTAGTTAAGGAAGTAAGCGAGGACATGAGAAGAGTGAGGGGCAGTGAAAAGGTGATGGAGTGAAAGAATCAGAGGTTGAGATGAGATTGAAGAATTCTTATGCAGGGCAGGTACGAGAGTAAATCAGCTAGAGGACCAGGAAATGATGATTAGAGTGGTATGTTTGAAAATTAGATTTGGGGTGGAGTTTCCTTTTTTGCTGAGGACAAGGGCTAGGCTGTGACCATGGAAGTATGAGGCTGAGGTTGCTGAAGGACAAGGTTAGAAATGAGGAGGTCAGAACACTGAGAGGCCAGGATGGTGGATGGGTCATCAACATCTAAGACCTAGCCTGCCACAAGAGCCTTATAAACTGAGCCCTGCCCCCCAAATGGAGCCCTCAAACTGAGATCTTAGAGTCCTATAGATTCCATGCCCCTCAGATAAAGCCCCCAGATTATACTGAGAAGCTCACATAGGCCTGAGTAAATTCCCAGGGAGAGGCAATGCCCTTTGTTTGTCCTTTTCCCTACATAAAAGCTCCTGCCCTGAGTATCCACCTGGGTTTCACGCAATGTTTTATCTGTTTCCCTCCACCTCTGTCAAGCTAACAGCCTCTCATTCTATGCTGTCTCATCCTTATCCAGCCACCCCTACTCACCCCCTCTGCACACCTACTCCGGGGAGATGCAGCAGATAAGGCTGCTACTAGCCCATACACTGCTGTTCTCTGAATAGAGTGAAAAAGACACTCCCCTGGGTGGACAAATTAGAAACATGAGCCCCTTCTTCCAGATAGGCACAGGTTTACAAAGGGGCAGTAGGCTTGTTAAGTGGATCACAGGCTAGATTTCAGCTCAGCCCCAATCCTCTGGACTGGGCACCTTTGTACAATGCATAAAATGCACAACAACATACAGCAGCCAAGGCAGCATGTGTAGGGGAAATGACCAGTGTAAGGTCAACCTCAGCTCTGCCACCTCCTAGCTAGGTAACCTAGGGCCAACCACCTCCATTGTCTGAGCATGTTTCCTTGTTGGACAAATGGGACATAATCATACCTATTCTACAGGGTTGTTGTGAGGATTAAAGGAGCTAATTTATGCAAAGCATCTGATGAGGAGTCCTGGAGAGGGCTGTGGGACCTGGGCCCTGCCCTAGGGAGCACTCAGTTTAATAGTGTATGTGACCCCTTGTGGGCAGGGACCACCTCTGTTCATATAGTCTAACACTCATTCCTCCACTGTACTTCCTTTTCTGCAAATGGTCTGTTCATATCCCTTGCTTATTCTTCTACTGGAATGTCAAGGTTTTGTACCCAGTGATGCAAAGATAGAAGAAATGATTGGTGCTTATTCATTCACTCTAGGAATGGTATCTGGGGGAAACTGTTAATAATTTTTTTGCTATTATCAGGTTCCCTTGGTAGCTGAATGGCTTCTGTCTATCTAGCCTTCCTTTCAATCCAGTGAATTCTCCCCCAGCCTTGAAATAATTCCCTTTTTGCTTAAGGTAGCCAGGGCCACTTTCTGTTACTTGCAAGCAAAGACTTCTGATCAAAACTCAGTTATAAGAGAGGAGATGAGGTTGGGCTGGACTTCTGCCAACCTTACAAGAATGATTTTGAGAGGAAACCCTTACATATATCATTCTGAATACTAATGAATGAAGTCTTACAGATTCAAGTTTTGCTCCCTATGAGTGAACTCTAATAAATTACTATGTGATATGGGATAATAAGCCTATTATAAACAAAAGTTCAAGTGGACGTAATACCTCATATTATTTGCTCTCAGAAAATTTCTGGAGACTTGGAAACAGAGTCATTTGGGCAAAATGTTGGGCAGGCAGGAACCACTGATTGTGAAAACAGTGTGGAGAAGCAAAACTCATCCATTTTTTTGCTTCATCCACTATGGAATCTGCTCCATTCCAAATATGGCCCTAGATGGAAATCCCATAAGAGTGTTCCATTACTTGCCTGGGAGAAACCAGAGCTGAACAGTTCCTGGAATTCCCAGCTGCTGGTCCTCATCCACAATAATGCTTATGTCCTCAGACATTCATTCCATCTCTGGGAACCAGGGCTTTCATAAGAGAGCTTTACTCAAAGATTAACCCTCACAGAGATGGTAAGTCTGGTTTTATTTTTATTTTTAAGGAGGAACTTTCTGAATTGTTCTTATCAGCTGGTAACAATCTCTCAGGTACACACTGAGAAACTCATATTTTGTCTTGCAGCTTTGTACCTGAGTTGTGAGAACAGTGAGTTTGGGATATCAAGCTCAGATCATCCCTTAGTCATGTCTCCTTCCCACCACATAGCCTTCAATAAGCTATAGCATTTGTAATGCCAATTCCTTCAAACATGACCTTCCAGCAACTTGATGAACCAGAACAATTATTAATGGAGATTTTGACGTCGATGCAAAGAATCACAGTGATGTGCAGACCTTTTTTCTTTATCAAAGCAGGAAAACTAGGTGCAGGCACGCCCCTGGCGCAGGCGCGGTGGCCCGGCGTGGCGGTGCTTGCGGGGTCGGCGTTCGCCGGGACTACGGTGAAGAAACTGAGCACAGGAGTTGAGTCACATGTCCCAAGCTACACAGGGTGCAGTTATTGGGAAGCCGGACTGGGATCCAAGCTGCCTGATTCCAGAGCCAATGCTGTCACCACTCATTGGTGTCTCCACAGCGCAAGTGCCTCCTTACGCTGGGTTGAGATGGAAGGGCTGCTGGCAACATGCAGAGCGCTGCCTGCCTTGGCCACCTGCAGTCACCAGCTCTCGGGGTACGTTCCTCACAGGTTTCACCACCGTTCCCCAGGGAGAGGGAAGCGCTTGGTGCTGTCCCGCATGTTCCAGCCCCAGAACCTTCGGGAAGACCAGGTGCTCTCTCTAGAGGGCAGATCTGGCGAGCTGACTTGTAAGAGCCAGCGGCTGATGCTGCAGGTGGGCCTGATTCACCCGGCAAGCTCCGGCTGTTACCACCTCCTGCCTTATACTGTCCGTGCCATGGAGAAGCTTGTGCGGGTGATAGACCAGGAGATGCAGGCCATCGGGGGACAGAAGGTCAACATGCCCAGCCTCAGCCCAGCAGAGCTCTGGCGAGCCACCAGCCGGTGGGATTCGATGGGCAAGGAGCTGCTAAAACTTAGAGACAGACACGGCAAGGAGTACTGCTTAGGACCAACCCACGAGGAAGCCATTACAGCCCTGATTGCCTCCCAGCAGACACTGTCCTACAAGCAGCTCCCACTCCTGCTGTACCAGGTGACGAGGAAGTTTCGGGATGAGCCCAGGCCCCGCTTTGGTCTTCTCCGAGGCCGAGAGTTCTACATGAAGGACATGTACACCTTCGACTCCTCCCCTGAGGCTGCCCAGCAGACCTACAGCCTGGTGTGTGATGCCTACAGCAGCCTGTTTGACAGGCTGGGGCTGCAGTGTGTCAAGGTCCAGGCAGACGTGGGCAGCATCGGGGGCACTATGTCTCACGAGTTCCAGCTGCTGGTGGACGTCGGAGAGGACCGGCTTGCAGTCTGTCCCAGCTGCGGCTTTTCGGCCAACATGGAGACTCTGGACTTGTCACAGGCAAATTGCCCTGTTTGCCAGGGGCCACTGACCAAAACCAAAGGCATCGAGGTTGGGCACACGTTTTACCTGGGCACGAAGTACTCCTCCATTTTTAGTGCCCAGTTCACCAATGTCCACGGCAAGCCATCCCTGGCTGAAATGGGGTGCTATGGCTTGGGTGTGACGCGGATCTTGGCCGCTGTCATTGAAGCTCTCGCTACAGAAGACTGCATCCGCTGGCCCGGCCTCCTGGCCCCTTACCAAGTCTGCCTCATTTCCCCCAAGAAGGGCAGTAAGGAGGAGGCGGCCGCAGAGCTCACGGGGCACCTGTATGACCACATCACAGAGGTGGTGCCGCAGCTCCGAGGGGAGGTCCTGCTGGATGACAGGACCCATCTGACCATTGGAAACAGACTGAAAGACGCCAACAAGTTCGGCTACCCCTTTGTGATCATCGCGGGCAAGAGGGCCCTGGACGACCCTGCATAGTTTGAGGTTTGGTGCCAGAACACCGGAGAGGTGGTCTTCCTCACCAGAGAGGGAGTCCTGGAATTACTGAGCCAAGTGCAGGTTGTCTAAACGCCCCCTGGACCCCTCCCACTGCATCTCACAGGCTCGGTGTTCATTCTAACGCTGCCTTTCTTATACTGCTTTCCAGAGCTGGTCTCCCCAGAAAGAGGGCAGCTCGTGGAAGGTGAGACCATGTTAGGAAAACCAGTTGTCATCCAGTCATCTGTTCGGACTATTTGTATTTAAAGTCATTATCTTGATCCCTTTGGCTGGCTGGCCCCACTGCCACACATCTTTCCTTTTATATTCTATTCGGGGGTAGTGGCTAGAAGGAGCCAGGTTGTCATCTTCACCCTCAGGAGAGTCACTTCCCTTCTCTCAGAGGAGTTTTCCATGTGTAGGATGGGGCCTCCCCAGTGGCTGAGGCCCTTCCAGCTCCAGCAGTCCAACCACGGGCCTCTTGCTGCATTCGGTCCAGAGAGGCAGCCCGCCTGTCTTCCTCTATTGAGAAGTTGGCCTGATGGTCTGGGGAGAAGAATCAGGACACCTGACTGCCACTGACTCACTGGAGACTTGGACACGACCCCTCCCCTGCTGGTGCCTCAGTTTCCCCATCTGTGATGTGAGAAAATGGAACTAGATCTGTAAGGTTCTTACAGCTGTGACTGGCTGGTTCCCCGAGAGGTTCATGACAGGCAGATCAGATCTGATCTGTTCCTCTGATCCTCCATCATCTAAGCTACCCAGAAAGTAAATACAATTAGCTAATGGCCCCCAAACCACCTCCAGAGACCTGGCCCTTCCTCTTGAGGTGGCTTAGCCCTGAGATCATGTTATATTGATTGAATAAAGTCAAACTGTTGGGAAAAAAAAAAAAAAAAAAAAAAAAAAAAAGCAGGAAAACTAGATGAACCGTCAAGCATCTCTGCACATAGTTCCCCAAAGTTTTCCTCCAGTTGTTACTGGATAAAGAAACTTTCTACTACTCTGAAGATGCCCAAGAGCCTTAATAGTCTCCCAAAGGAGTTCACAAAATAGAATGTCTTTGATGACATCAGCAGCACATAAAGGGTGAAAACTAGGTGCTGGCTGTACAGAGAGACAATGGTACTTTGACCCAGTTACATGCTGGAGGGAAATTGCTCTCTCTCTCCCTCCCTCCCTCCCTCTCCTCCTTCCTTCCTCTGGCTGCAAATATCAGAAATAAATTCTGTCACCTTGAATAGGAAATATAATTTACTGTAAAGACGTAGGGAGCTTGTAGAAATGGAAGGAAAGGCTGAAGATTCAGGTCAGAGGGGACAGGATCTCGATCCAGTCTAGCAACTCTAGACTGATGATCTTTCAAGGTTGCTCCATCTGGATGAAGCTATTCCACCCAGTTCCGGATGAAAGTACTGTGTGCTCACTCCACTCCCTTTCTACTCAAAAGGTGGTCTGTGGACCAACAGCACTGGCATCATCTGGGAGTTTTTTAGAAATTCAGGATTTCAGGCCCCACTGACTCAGAATCTGCATTGTAACAAGGCTCTCAGGTGATTCATATGCCCCTTAGAGTTCAGAGAAGCGCTGACCTCTTCAAGATCCAGCTGGTCTGGTTCGGGTCACGTGCCACTTCCTAGACTAGAGGAAAGCATGATACTGTGGTTGACAGTCCTGCCAGACTGTATCCAATAGAAGAGTAATCATTCAAATCTCCCAAATAAGGGTGCTGTTACCACAGGAGTGGGGAATGAATGCTGGGTGGCTAAGAACCAAGTAAATATCCATTTCACCCTTGTTCTTTGGGAGGGTGAGGTTTGGAAGGTGTTTTCTCCTAGGAAGGGTTAACAAAACTTTGTGTATTCATTAGATCTGGGCCCTCCTTGGAGGCAATGAAGTTATTTTGCCCAAGAAAGGGAATTTCAGGGGCTTAAAAAAGAAAGCCTCTCAGCTCCAGGGATTAATCCCTAGAGAATGGAAAGTAGGAGGGTCTGTGGTGGGAAGTCCCGCGGCAGCTCCAGCAGGAGGTAAGCGCCTGGAGGGGCGGGGGCAAAGTTGCCGCGAGTGCGGGGCGGCTGGGGGTCCTGGCTGACTAAGAAGACTCGCTCCACATCTGCCGAGATGCAGAGCGGGGGCGGCTGTCCAAATTCGGGACTAGGAACCGCGTCCCCTTTGTCCGGGCTGATGAAAGTATGGAGGCGGGGATGTGTCTGAAGGACTCGGGCGCTTTCCTGTCTCGGCTTCGGGCTCCCTTTCTGCCTTCCCGGCTGTAGGACTGACTCCCCTGTGCAGCCCCAGAGAATCTCCTTAGAGTGGGGTCGCCTCCAAACCCCAGATTGCCGGAGCTCTCTGCAACCGCACCCGGGGCTGGGTGCCAGATAATTCTCACCCTTTCGGGGAGAGAGAGAGAAGGGGGGCAGCTGACCCGCCATGCAACTGAGGACTAGATTCAAACTGTGCGTCTGGGGGTCGTTACAGTGCCGCGCTCTCTCACTCTAGGACCCCTTGCTTCCTTTTGGTTCAGGCTGCCCCGAGGGACCGGGTCCCTGGACCTATCCCAACCAAGTGTCTGGAAGCCGAACTTGAGTGGCTTTCGCCTGGAGGCCGGTGGAGGGGGCTCCGGGGTCTCAGAACTTAGCGGGGGAGGGAGAGGAGATCTTAGGCCACAGGCGGGAAACTGATCGAACTCCCCCCTTTTTTCTTAGTTCCCTGACCAGGGATCGAACTCCTGCCGCCTCCAGTGGAAGCTCAGAGTCCTAACCCCTGGACTGACAGGAAATTCCCCCAGAGATGGAGAGTCTTGAGTGATTATTTGTCCAATGAAACAAAATGAAATAGAGAGCACCTCTTAGTGATTAGTATATTCCTGTCTCTGACCCTCCCTTCATCTCCGTTAAGGTTGTTGGTTGTGAACAGCAGAAATCAACTCTGTGCTTGTAGAATCTATGCATGACTGGAGGACCAGGTTGAGAACAGGGCAGGAAATAAGAGAGATGTAGGAGGGCTCTGGGGAGTGAACAACTTCATCCTCTTCCCTCCATCCTTGTATTCTTTGCTCATAATTCAAAAAGAGCATCTAGCTGACTAAGCTTAGGTTATAAGCCCACTTCCCTCAACACACTAGGGAGCAAAGAGGTAATATCTAGCCTATTCAGGTTTTCATAGTGGGTTTTACCATCCTACCAAGACTACATACAATGGGTATATCAATTAATTAATTAAGATGCAAGTAACTTCAAACCCTACTCGACTGGGTTAAAAAACAAAAAAAAGTGTATTATTTCACAAAAAAGGAAGTCCTCAGGTAGGGAGGCTTCTGGGTTGGTTACTTCAGTACCTCTAGCACCCAGTCCTTCCTACCTTGCCATTCTGTGAAACTCAGTGCATTGACTTTGTTTTTTTGTTTTGTTTTGTTTTTTATGCTTTTTTTTAAAAAAAAATTTGGGGTACAGCTGTTTTACAATGTTGTGTTTGTTTCTACTGTACAGCGAAGTGAATCAGCCATATGTATACATATATCCCCTCTTTTTTGGATTTCCTTCAGTGCATTGACTTTGTTCTTAGGCTACCTTGCCTTGCTGGCTGCTGAGTCTCAGCATCACTTCTAGACAGGACAATATCAAAAGACAAGCCAAGGGCCTCCCTGGTGGCGCAGTGGTTGAGAGTCCGCCTGCCGATGCAGGGGATACGGGTTCGTGCCCCGGTCTGGGAGGATCCCATATGCCGCGGAGCGGCTGGGCCCGTGAGCCATGGCCGCTGGGCCTGCGCATCCGGAGCCTGTGCTCCGCAATGGGAGAGGCCACAACAGTGAGAGGCCCGCATACCGCAAAAAGAAAAAAAAAAAAAAAAAAAAAAAAAAAAAAAGACAAGCCAAGGAATGGTTGCTTCTTTGTGTGTTTCCTTTTCAGGTCAAGAATACCTTTTTCACAGTTCTACCCCACAGCAGACCTCCTTTTCTGTTTCATGAGTCAGGACAGTGACACATTCTCCTTCTTTAACCAATTGCTGGAAAAAGGAATGGGACCCCTTATGATTGGCTTCAGCCAATAGTTCTCAAACTTCTTGGCCTCAGGACATCTTTATACTCTTAAAAATTATTGAGGATCTCAAAGAGCTTTTGTTTATATGAGTGATAGCTGCCAGTTTATATAATATTAGAAATTAAGACTGAAAAAATTTAAAAACATGATTGTAAGACAAAACAACAAAATATACTAACTTCTTGTGTGTTTCCATGTAGATGCAAGGAAAACTTTGTGATTTAAAAGTAATAATATATTGAAATGATAATATGGTTACAGAGATTATAGCAGGTACCACTGAAGATAGTTAATAACAGCACATTAAGATTAAACTAAGTTAATCTGTAAAAACACATATATTTATATGCTACACCTTAGAAAATTCTAAAAACTACAAGAATACACAAACACACATTCTGTTAACTGTCAGGGTGATGACATCATGATGTCATGTAATCTCTGGAAAACTCCATCGTATACCTGTGAAATAATGAGGGTGAAAAAGGGAAATAACATCACAAAAAGGGTTTTGATCTTGTAGTCTGAAGGGGTCTTGGGGATCCCCTGAGAATCTTAGACCACACTTTGAGAACCACTGGCTCAAATCAATCAGGACTTTAGTCCTGAATCATATAGGAAAAGAGTGGGCCCTGGAACCAAGGCAGGGCCCTGACAGCCTGGAAGAAGGGGGCAACTGACAGGTCCTGTTACAATGGGTCAGAGAGAATTCTCCACAGACAACAAAGGAAGGGGGAGAAGTGGGTCTGAGCAACCATAAATCAACAAGCAATATCCCCAAATCTCTCTCCCCTGGACAGGACTAGCCACGCTCTTCCAATTCTGCATCTCTCCTTTTTAAGGCTGGGCACACTTGTTTGTGGAACAGTTCTTTCTTCAGATGTGGTCATAGCCCTGATTAATTTGTGTAGGCATTTGGCCGCCTCCCATTATATATTGATTTCATTAGATCATTGTTTCCTAAACAGCAGCCACTGGAGAACCACCTCAGAAAGTTTGCCAAGACCAAGTACCATCTTCTCTATTATTTACTTAATCTTCATCTTTAAATCAACTCAATTTATTTCAAAAAGAACATTTTATTCACTATCCACTCCACTGATTGAAAGGCTCTTTAAGCATCTCCAAGGAGTCACAGGAAAAATGATCCACCAGACTATTGATCCTTCATTAGAATTACATTTGTGTGTGGATTAAATTGGTTTTAAAAGCCTTTTCTGTTTTCATTGTCTTATCAGATGCTGTGGTCCAGGCAAACCTAGTGTTTAAACAGTGTGGTTTCTTAGAGGAGTTTCCTTTCCTAGAAAGTCAAACTTAGCTCTTAGGGCATCATTGATTGCATCTGGAGCAAGATAAAAGAGGAAGTTTTAAATTCCTCATTTGTTTCATTTTTCCCCTCCAAAATGAATGGCAAAAAAAGGAGACTACAAGTGTAACAACACCCCTTTTTTCCTGCTACCCTTTCCCCTCTGCCCTTCCTGAGGGTCAGCCTTATTCAGGTCTGGGAGGTGAGAGGCCCCAGTGGCTCAGAACAGCTGCAGTAGCTCCAGACTCTCAGACATTACTCATCCTTAAACCTGGGAGGAGGGAGGAAGGGTAGGGTGGGGGTTGGGCAGACACAAGAGACAGAGAGAGCTGGGGTAAGTGGAGAAGGGGGCGTGGAGACCATTGAAGGGAAGGAGAAGAGTGAGACAGAAAAATAGAAAAGCAGAATTTGAATCACAGAAAAGAGAAAGGGGCAACACAGAGGGAGGCCAGGAAGCAGAACATTTCTCAGAAAGACAAAGGGAAAGAAAGACAGAAATACAGGAAGACCAGAAAGCATAAAGAAAAGTGGTGGACCGGCTCCTCTAAGCCCCTCTGGGGGAATTATCACCATTTTCTGGGTACCATTCCACTAAGCTTTCTCAGGGCAATCTCATTTCTGTCATGTTCACATTCAGGGTTTCAGTCTATCTGCTCCATCAACTTATTCTTTGCAGGGAATATCATATCCATTGTAAAAATGAAGAAGCTAAGCCTCAGAAAGGAAAAGCGACTTGTCTAAGATCCCTCAGTGAGTCTGTGGAGGAACCAGGACTAGGGCCAAGGTCTTCTGAATGCCTACTAAGTGCCAGGCCCAGTCTAGTTGCTTTGAACATATATTTGATCCTCACAACTACCTTGTAACATTAAATAGGGATTAATATCCTTATTTCTCACAATTTGCATAGATGCACAACTGCTCCTGGACTCCCTTGGGAGGGCAGCCTATTGGCTGTCATCCTTCTTGGGGGGCCAAAGCTTCCTGGTGACTATGGATTCTCTCCATGTGGAGAGAAACCCCCCCACTACTGCTTCCACCTCCCTTATAACCACTCCCCACTTCTCCCTTGAGGGAATTGTTTTGGGCTGGAATGAGTCTGAGCCGACAGGTTTGGTGGACATTAGAGCTACTCTTAGAGAAGCAATAACAGTCCATTCTCAGTGCTAGGGCTGGACCCAGGACAAAGGACTTCTTCGGCATATGCCTTGTGCATTTTCCTCCCTCCACCCTGTTGCCACCTAGATCCAAGCCATCATCATCTCTCTTCTGGATTATTGCAACAGCCTCCACCAGTCTCTTTGATCAGGGCTATAGACGGTTGTGTGGTTTGTGCACTGCACAAGGATATCTGGCTAGGGGCCCAGTAGGGGCTGAAGTCCAGTTTGTATTCTGGTGCTAAGTCTTGCACCCGGGTGTGGGCTGCATCTGAAGGAAGAGGCATCTTTCTCTTTAGATAAAGGCCCTGTTCTCCAAGCCAAGTGCCATGGGGCTATGTCCACCTGGAGGAGGCACTTTTTTTGAAGTCACACAATGATAGGCAAATAGCACCTAAACAGCAACCTTGTTCTTGCTTCCATCCTTGCCTCCATCTCCATATCCTCGCAGCAGCCAAAAGGGTCCTGTGAAAACCTAAGTCAATGACATCCTTCCTCTGTTCAAAATCCTCCTATGGCTCTCACTTCACTCAGAGTGAAAACCAAAGTCCTTGTAGTAGCCTACAAGGCCCTGCATGATCTGGCTTCCCAATACCCCTATAATCTTAACTCCTACCTCTCTCCCCATCAACCACTCTATCCTAGCCACACTAGATGTCTTTCTGTTTCTTAAACATACCAAACCCATCTCATCTCAGGGTCTTTGTACTTGCTTTTTCCTCTGCCTGGAATTGTTTTCGTCCAACTATCCATATCGTTGACTTCCCATGCTTCAGGTCTCAGTTCAACTGTCATATCCTTAAAGAGGCTTTCCCTGATGAGCTTATCTGACAAAGACCTCTCCACTCCAACCCCAGGTCCCACTTGATTACATTTTCCTGTTTTATTTTCTTCATATAACTTTTACTATCTGAATTTACCTTGTTTATTTATGATTTGCTTATGAGAGCCAAGCCCATGTCTGCCTTGTACTTCATTGTATCGCCAGCATTTAGAGCAGTGCTGGCCCAAAGCAGATGCTGAAGAAATTTTTGTTGCATGAATTAATTTATGACTTTTCTCTGATAACCAGAAGTACAGCCTTAGGTAGAGGGTCTCGTATAATATACTCACCCTCACGGCGGAACAAAACCAATATCTAGGGAACCCTCAGTTCTATAAGTCCCACATTAGTACGCAGAGCACAGGTTTCTTTGATTATTGATCCTGAGGAGTAGGAAGAAAAAAAGATTTGTGACATCATTGGAATTGCAGCTAACACTCTCATTTCCTAAGTTTCCTCCATCATTGCATCATTCACTCAGGATTCAAAGTCCTAAAAGAGAGCCAAATTTGGGTCAAATACCCACACAGTGTCTATACCAGAGGGGAGGTAAAAAAAGGATCTGGTCCCATTGGCTTTTGTAATAGGAGTCAGCAGTGGGAAGCAGGTGTTGGGAATTCCCCTCCTGCCTAGACTACACACAGTGGAAAGTATGAAACTGGATAGCCCAAAAAACAACAACTGTCAGGTTTTTAGGCAATGAAGTAGGAGCCTCAGTCTGAAACAATCTCTTAACAATTGCCAGGAAGAAGTGGAACGGAGGTCATGAAGTCCTTAAAGGACTACCTGGTATGGTCATCTTGGGAGGAAATGCAAAGCCAAAGCCAGAGCAAGTGTCAAAACTGGTTAAGGAAGCAAGAGGCCTACAGAGTCCTCCAGCCACCAAGTTGAAGATGGCTCTCTTCTGGGGAATTTTTCTTTTCTTTAAAAATTTTCAATTTTTAAAATCCTTTAAAATTGTTTTAAATTTTGGCTCTCTGGGTCCCAGAGTTGTATTGATTTGCTCAATGATTGTGGCAGATAAGAACCTAGGATGACCCCCAAAGAATCCCACTTCCTGATGTCCGTGCATGCGTGCAGACAGAACTTGTAACTTGCTTCTAACCAATAGGACATGGCAAAGGGGATGGGTTGTCACTCTTGTGTTGACATTACGTTGTACATGACCCCATCTTAGAAGACTGGAGTCAGAGAGACTGCCCTTGCTGGGTCTGAAGAAGCCAGCACCTGTAGTGCAGACTGGCGAGACTCTGAAGCACAGCAATTGGGAGAAAATAAATGTGTGTGTTGTTTTAAGCTACTAAATTTGTGCTAGTTTGTTACACAGCAATAGAAAAGTGATGCAATCATATTCCTTAGTGGTATCATCAATCCAAACATGGTACCACATAGAGTTAATAATAGCACCTTCCTCATAAGGTTGTTATAAGGATACCATGAGTTTAATATTGTAAAGGGCTTAAAACAGCTCCTGGCACATATATGAGTGCTTTTAGTTATTTTTTTAAGGGGGAGTGGTCTCATCTTCATCTCAATAACTTCCACATTTACACTATTGAGATTTGTTTATGCTGGTAATTTTACCATCTCTGCAGAGATCTCACAGGTTTCTGGACCTTTCCTTAATCTATTTGGTATGTCATGGAGCATCTTGTATCATGGCTTGGAGGACAATGATATTTAATTTGGCTGTTTTGGTAAGATCTCTTTATTTTTTCTTTCCTTTTTTTCCATTTTTTATTGTGGTAAAATATACGTAACATGAAACCTACCATTTTAACCATTTAAAAGTGTATAATACAGGGGCATTAAGTGCAACCATCACCACTATCTATTTCCAGAACATTTTCATTATTCCAAATGGAAACCCCATGTCCATTAATCAGTCACTCCCAGTTTTCCCCTCCCCCAATCTGCTGAAACCACAAACATGTTTTCTGTCTCTATGAATTTACCTATTCTGGATATTTCATATCCAGAATATGAGTCACATATGGAGTCACAGAATATGTGGCCTTCTGTGTCTGGTTTCTTTCGCTTAGCATCTTTTCAAAGTTCATCCATGTTGTAGCATGTATCAGTACTTCATTCCTTTTTATTGGCTGAATAACATTCCATTGTATGGATATACTACATTTGTTTATCTACTTATCAGTTTGTGGACATTTGGAATGTTTCCACCATTTGGTTTCCGTGAATAGTGTCGCTCTGAATTTTTATATATGTAAGATTTTGTTATTCTTTTGGGTATATAAAGGGTGGAATTTCTGGATCATGTGGTAATTCTGTGTTTAACTTGTTGATGAGCCACCAAACTGTTTTCCACAGTGGCTGCACCATTTTACATTGCCACCAGAAATGTATGATGGTGGGACTTCCCTGACGGTCCAGTGGTTAAGGCTCCACGCTCCCAATGCAGGGGGCACAGGTTTGACTCCTGGTTGGGGAACTAAGATCCCGCATGCTGCACGACGTGGCCTAAACAACAAAGAAAGAAAAAAAAGAAATGTATGATGGTTCCAATTTCTCCATATCCTTAACACGTTAATTTCTGGGTTTTAAAAAATAATTCTTTATTAAGGCCATCCCAGTAGGTGTGAAGTGGTATATCACTGTGGTTTTGATTTGCATCTGTATATGTCCTTTGGATACGTGTCTATTCAAGTCCTTTGCCCATTTTTTTTTTTTTTTTTGTCCACACCATGCGGCACGTGGGATCTCAGTCCCCCGACCAGGGATCGAATCCGTGCCCCATGTAGTAGAAGCACGGAGTCTTAACCACTGGACCACCAGGGAAGCCCCCCTTTGCCCATTTTAAATTGGGTTGTCTTTTTGTTGTTGAGCTATAGGAATTTCTTATATAACCTAGATACTAGTCCCTTATTAAATGTATGTTTTGCAAATACATTCTCTTTTAAATTTTGATGAAGTCTGATTTATCAATTTTTTCTTTAGTTGCTTGTGCTTTTGGTGTCATATCTAAGAAACCGTTGTTGTATCCAAGGTTATGATGATTTACTCCTATGTTTTCTTCAAAGTGTTTTATAGTTTTAATTCTTATATTGGTTCTTACTTAGGCCTTTGATCCATTTTGAGTTCATTTTTGCATATGGTGTGAGGTAATAGTGCAACTTCATCCTTCTGCATGTAAATATCCAGTTCTCTCAGCACTATTTGTTGAAAAGACTGTTTTTTCCCCATTGCATGGTCTTGGCAGCCTTGTTGAAAATCAAGTGACCATAAATGTATGGGCTTATTCCTGGATTCTCAATTCTATTCCATTAATCTCAATATCTATCCTTATGTCATTACCATACTTTTGATTAGTGTAGTTTTGTAGTAAGATTTGAAATCAGGAAGTGTGAGTCCTTTGTTCTTTTTCAAGATTGTTTGAACTTTTCATAAGACCCTTTTAATCTTTAATATCCATTACCTACATTACTTTCTGTAGCCTACATTTAGTTTGGGCTTTCAAGAAGAACCGTACTGCTCCCTTAGTTTTAAAGTAGATTGAAACATATAATCCCGCTAACTTTCTAGTGCTGATGAGTATTTATAAACCGGAATTAAAAGTAACAGTGGGGCTTCCCTGGTGGCGCAGTGGTTGAGAGTCCACCTGCCGATGCAGGGGACACGGGTTCGTGCCCCGGTCCGGGAAGATCCCACATGCCGTGGAGCGGTTAGGCCCGTGAGCCATGGCCGCTGAGCCTGCGCGTCCGGAGCCTGTGCTCTGCAACAGGAGAGGCCACAACAGTGAGAGGCCCACGTACTGCAAAAAAAAAAAAAAAAAAAAAAAAAAAAAGTAACAATGTCCTGTTGATTTCTCTGAGCACAAAAATCTACAGTTAACTGGAAATGCTACATAAATGTTTTTGAAGGTTACTTCTTCCAGATAGCCTTAACAATTGAAACATGGAGTTGCAATCATTTTGTTGCTGATGTAAGCAGGATCAGGGGTTCAGCCTTCATTTACTTGAACAAGACAGGAGGTGATGCAACCTGAATTCAACCCCAGGGGATGGAAAAAAACTGCTTTCTCTTTTTTTATATATATATAATTTATGTTAACCCTCTTATTCATTTACTTTTTTGGCTGCGTTGGGTCTTCGTTGCTGTGCGCAGGCTTTCTCTAGTTGCTGCGAGCGGGGGCTACTCTTCGTTGCGGTGCGCAGGTTTCTTATTGCGGTGGCTTCTCTTGTTGAGGAGCATGGACTCTAGGCACGTGGGCTTCAGTAGTTGTGGCACGCGGGCTCAGTAGTTATGGCTCGTGGGCTCTAGAGCGCAGTCTCAGTAGTTGTGGCGCACGGGCTTAGTTCTTCCGCGGCATGTGGGATCTTCCCAGACCAGGGCTCAAACCCATGTCCCCTGCATTGGCAGGTGGATTCTTAACCACTGCACCAGCAGGGAAGCCCCGAAACTGCTTTCTCTTGACATAGGATTCTCATCTAGCAAAGTGAGCTGTGGGAGCTCTAATCTGTTTGTTACATATGCAGCTAGGCTTACATTTTTCTTCTCGTTTTCATGAAAAAAAAATGTTGGAATTGATTGTCATGTTGAAGGTCACTCCATAATTCATGACAAACAACAGTAGCATTCTTATTAAATTTAAACATTTTTTAATTGAAAAATGTTTTTATGTAATTGTGATTCACATGCAGTTGTAAGAAGTAATACAGAAAGATCCCTTGTACACTTTACCTAGTCTCCCCCAATGGTAGCATTCTGCAAAACTATAGCATAATATCACATTTAGGATACTGAGAATGATACAAGCCACCGATCTTATCCAGATTTTCTCAGTTTTCCTAACACTCATTTTCGTGTGTGTGCGTGAGTGTTTGTATCAAATTCTGTACAATCTTATTACCTATGTAGGTTTGTGTGTCCATCACCATAGTCAAGATACAGAACAGTTCCATAATCACAGGATCCCTCATATTCCTCTTTTATAACCACCCCCACCTCCCTCCTGTGCCCCATCTCTACCAACACCTTAGCAACCACTAATCTGTCTTCCAATTATAAAATGTTGTCATTTCAAAAATGTTATACTGATCAAATCATACAATATGTAACCTTTGGAGATTTGCCTTTTTCCACTCACCATAATTCCCTGGAGATTCAGCTAAGTTATCAATAGCTCATTCCTTTTTATTGCTGAGTAATATTCAAGGATATAGATGTCCCACAGATAGTGCAACCATTGACCTATTGAAAGACATCCAGACTGGTTCTAGTTTTTGGCTATTACAAATAAAGTTACTATGAACATTCATGTACGGGTTTTAGTGTGAACATAAACTTTCAGTTCTCTGGGATAAATGCCCAGAAGTACAATTGCTGGGTCATATGGTAATTGCATATTTAGGTTTTTGTTGCTGTTGGTTTTGATTTTTTTAATTGAGGTATAGTTGATACATAATATTATAATATTTTCAGATTCAAAATTTTTATAAATTATACCCCATTTAAAGTTATAAAATATTGGCTATATTCCCTGTGCTGTACAATATATTCTTTTTTTTTTTTCTTTTTGGCCACACAGCATGTGGGATCTTCACCGACCAGGGATCAAACCCGTGTCCCCTGCATTGGGAGTGCAGAGTCTTAACCACTGGACCACCAGTGAAGTCCGTACAATATATTCTTGTAGCTTATTTATTTTATAATAGTAATTTGTACCTCTTAATTCACGAATCTTTCCCCTCCCTCTGCCTCCTCATTGGTAACCACTAGTTTCCTCTCTATATCTGTGAATCTGTTACTGTTTTGTTATATTCACTAGTTTGTTTTATTTTTTAGATTTCACATATAAGTGATAACATACAGTATTTGTCTATCTCATCTTACTTATTTCACTAAGCATAATACTCTACAGGTCTCTGTAGTTGCAAACAGCAAATGGCAACTCGGTAGTTGCAACTCTGTACCTGCAAACGGCAAAATTTCATTCTTTTATATGGCTTCGTAGTAGTCCATTGTATATGGGATATAACCACATCTTCCTTATCCATTCATCTGTTAATGGACACATAGGTTGCATTCACATATAGGTTATTGTAACTAATGCTGCTATGAATATCAAGGTGCCTGTATCTTTTCAAAATAGAGTTTTTGTTTTGTTCAGACATATAGCCAGGAGTGGAATTGCTGGATCATATGGTAGTCTTATTTTTAGACTTTTGAGGAAACTCTATACCACTTTCACAGTGGCTGCACCAATTTATATTCCCACCAACAGTGTACAAGTGTTTTCCACATCCTCACCAACACTTGTGGTCTCTTGATGATAGCCATTCTGACAGGTGTGAGGTGATATTTAATTGTGGTTTTGATTTGCATTTCTCTGATGATTAGCAATGTTGAGAATCCTTTCCTGTGCCTGTTGGCCATCTGTAAGTTTTCTTTGGAAAAATGTCTATTCAGGTCTTCTGCCCATTTCTTTTTAATCATTATTATCCTCATTTTAATTTTTTAACATCTTTATTGGAGTATAATTGCTTTACAATACTGTGTTAGTTTCTGCTGTATAACAAAGTGAATCAGCTATATGTATATATATATATCTCCATACCCCCTCCCTCTTGCGCCTCCCTCCCACCCTCCCTATCCCACCCCTCTAGGTGGTCACAAAGCAGGGAGCTGATCTCCCTGTGCTATGCAGCTGCTTCCCACTAGCTATTTTACATTTGGTAGTGTTTATATGTCAATGCTACTCTTTCACTTCGCCCCAGCGTACCCTTCCCCCTCCCCGTGTCCTCAAGTCCATTCTCTACATCTGCGTCTTTATTCCTGTCCCGCCCCTAGGTCTTTCAGAACCATTTTTTTTGTTGTTTTAGATTCCATGTATATGTGTTAGCATACAGTATTTGTCTTTCTCGTTCTGACTTACTTCACTCTGTATGACAGACTCTAGGTCCATCCACCTCACTACAAATAACTCAATTTTGTTTCTTTTAATGGCCGAGTAATATTCCATTGTATATATGTGCCACATTTTCTTTTTCCATGCATCTGTCAATGGACACTTAGGTTGCTTCCATGTCCTGGCTATTGTAAATAGTGCTGCAATGAACATTGGGGTACATGTCTCTTTTTGAAGTATGGTTTTCTCAGGGTATATGCCCAGTAGTGGGATTGCTGGGTCTTCTGGTAGTTCTATTTTTAGTTTTTTAAGGAACCTCCATACTGTTCTCCATAGTGGCTGTATCAATTTACATTCCTACCAACAGTGCAAGAGGGTTCCCTTTTCTCCACACCCTCTCCAACATTTATTGTTTGTAGATTTTTTGATGATGGCCACTCTGATTGGTGTGAGGTGATACCTCATTGTGGTTTTGATTTGCATTTCTCTTAATGATTAGTGATGTTGAGAATCCTTTCATGTCTTTGTTGGCAATCTGTATATCTTCTTTGGAGAAATGTCTACTTAGGTCTTCTACCCATTTTTGGATTGGGTTGTTTGTTTTTTTGATATAGAGCTGCATGAGCTGCTTGTATATTTTGCAGATTAATCTTTTGTCAGTTACTTCATTTGCAAATATTTTCTCCCATTCTGAGGGTTGTCTCTTCGTCTTATGTTTTCCTTTGCTGTGTAAAGGCTTTTAAGTTTCATTAGGTCTCATTGTTTTTTTTGTTTTTATTTCCATTTCTGTAGGAAGTGGATCAAAAAGGATCTTACTGTGATTTATCTCATAGAGTGTTCGGCCTATGTTTTCCTCTAAGAGTTTGATAGTGTCTGGCCTTACATTTAGGTCTTTAATCCATTTTGAGCTTATTTTTGTGTATGGTGTTAGGAAGTGTTCTAATTTCTTCTTTTACATGTAGCTGTCCAGTTTTCCCAGCACCACTTATTGAAGACGTTTTTCTCCATTGTATATTCTTGCGTCCTTTGTCAAAGATAAGGTGACCATATGTGCGTGGGTTTATCTCTGGGGTTTCTATCCTGTTCCATTGATTTATAATTCTGTTTTTGTGCCAGTATCATACTGTCTTGATTAATGTAGTAGTATAGTAGTATAGTCTGTAGTCAGGGAGCCTGATTCCTTCAGCTCTGTTTTTCTTTCTCAAGATTGTTTGGCTATTCGGGGTCCTTTGTGTTTCCATACAAATTGTAAAATTTTTTTGTTCTAGTTCTGTGAAAAATGCCTTTGATAGCTTGACAGGGATTCCATTGAATCTGTAGATTGCTTTGGGTAGTATAGTCATTTTCACAATGTTGATTCCCCAATCCAAGAACCTGGTATATCTCGCCATCTGTTTGTATCATTTTTAATTTCTTTCATCAGTGTCATACTTTGCTGCATACACGTCTTTTGTACCCATAGGAAGGTTTATTCCTAGTTATTTTGTTCTTTTTGTTGCAATGGTAAATGGGATTGTTTCCTTAATTTCTCTTTCTGATTTTTCATCATTAGTGTAGAGGAAAACAAGAGATTTCTGTGCATTAATTTTGTATCCTGCTACTTTCCCAAATTCATTGATTAGCTTTAGTACTTTTCTGGTAGCATCTTTAGGATTCTCTATGTATAGTATCACGTCATCTGCAAACAGTGACAGTTTTACTCTATCTTTTCCAGTTTGGATTCCTTTTATTTACTTTTCTTCTCTGACTGCTGGGGCTAAAACTTCCAAAACTGTGTTGAATAGTGGCGGTGAGAGTGGGTAACCTTCTCTTGTTCCTGATCTTAGAGGAAATGCTTTCAGTTTTTCAACATTGAGAACGATGTTGGCTGTGGGTTTGTCATATATGGCCTTTATTATGTTGAGGTATGTTCCCTCTGTGCACACTTTCTGGAGAGTTTTGTTTTGTTTTGTTTTGTTTTGTTTGCCGTACGTGGGCCTCTCACTGTTGTGGCCTCTCCCGTTGCGGAGCACAGGCTCTGGACGCGCAGGCTCAGCGGCCATGGCTCATGGGCCTAGCCGCTCCGCGGCATGTGGGTTCTTCCCAGACTGGGGCACGAACCCGTGTCCCCTGCATCGGCAGGCAGACTCTCAACCACTGCGCCACCAGGGAAGCCCTATTTTATTTTTATTTATTTTTTAAAATTTATTTTTGGCTGCATTGGGTCTTCATTGCTGCGTGCAGGCTTTCTCTAGTTGTGTCGATGGGCTTCTCATTGTGGTGGCTTCTTTCATTGTGGAACACGGGCTCTAGGAGCGCAGGCTTCAGTAGTTGTGGCACGTGGGCTCAGTAGCTGTGCCTCCGGGGCTCTAGAGCGCAGGCTCAGTAGTTGTGGCTCACGGGCTTAGTTGTTTTGCAGAATGTGGGATCTTCCCGGACCAGGGCTCAAACCCGTGTCCCCTGCATTGGTAGGCGGATTCTTAACCACTGCGCCACCAGGGAAGTCCATGGGTGTTTATTTTATTTTTAAGCTTTATAACTTAAACATAAGTTGCAAATATTATTTTGTATGCATCAAATATTACCTAATTTTAAATATTTTTAAAATAAATTAGGAGTATTTTTATTTTTTATTATGGAAAATTAAAAGCATTTTCTTTACATGTAAAAAATGTAGCAAAGTTCATTTTTTTAAATGGAAAGGAAAAATACAGGAGGAAGAAAAGTTTGGTGAGCTCCTAAGAGGATCAAGAAAATGAATACAATTCAGGGAAAAGAAAAAAGACTTCCATTTTAAACCATGTTATTATTTTAATCCTAGATCATTCAGGAAGCTATGCTGGCTGAAACTGGAATTTATTAAGAAGATTATACTTTTACCTGCAGTTCACATCAAGTAATTTTCATCCATGTTCTGTTTCTACATCTTTAAATAGTTTTAAATGCTCTCCTTTCTCAAATCAACCTCAAGCTTCAGCAAGTACCATATAAAGAAGTAGATAGGGGCTTCCCTGGTGGCGCTAGTGGTTAAGAATCCAGCTGCCAATGCAGGGGACATGGGTTTGAGCCCTGGCCCAGGAAGATCCCACATGCCACAGAGCAACTAAGCCCGTGCGCCACGACTACTTAGCCTGTGCTCTAGAGCCCATGAGGTACAACTACTGAACCTATGTGCCACAACTAGTGAAGCCTGTGCGCCTAGAGCCCGTGCTCCGCAACAGGAGAAGTCAAGACAATGAGAAGCCCGCACACTACAATGAAGAGTAGCCCCTGCTCACCGCAACTAGAGAAAGCCAGTGAACAGCAATGAAGACCCAACAGAGCCAAAAATTTTAAACAACAACAACAACAAAAAGAATTAAAAATTTTTTTTCTAAAAAAAAAAGGAGTAGAATGAACTACTTCTGTTGGGGTTAGAAGGGGGTCAGTCTCAGTTATATTTTGGGGACTTCCCTAACTGGTTCTGGGGTCTTATGCAATACCAAGCTTTGGGTAGGTATTGAGGAGGATCATTTGTCCTCACAGGTTATTGTGACATTGTCCACTTGGCATCTTTAGATTGGCAGTATCTCTGTGGCTTCTTGTGCCAGCCTTGGGACACAGAAGTCTTTTTTAATATTTATAACTCCAGGCCTTGCATTCCTGTCCCTCAAGTTCATTAAAGCAGCCATTCCTTTCTGCGGCTTCTCCAAGAGGCCACCAGAAGCAGGGCCCAGGTTCTTCCTGACTTCTCCCACCTTGTCTAACCTCAGCCCAAGGGAGACTCCTTGTGAATCTGATGGAAGTCCCATTCTCCCTCAAACCCAATTATCCTTAATGTGCTTGAATTTTTAGAAAAGATAGCTCAAATATCTTGCAAGCTAATCTGCTTTCAGCTCGGCCACATACTTCCTATAAGGCAGTGAAGCAGAGTCTGCTATCTGCAAGAAAGGGGGGAAAGGAAAGGGTGAAATACAGGGAGAAAATAACTTTAGTATTTCAAAATATCTGGAGATAGATAGGCAAAGGTTTTTAAAATACGGTTCAAAGGGTACTAGCCATAGAGGGAAAAAATTGAATTTCTTAAAGAACTGTTGTTTATCAAAAGACACTGTTAACAGAGTGAAAAGGCAAGACAAAAACAGGAAGAAGATATTTGAAATATATATATCCACAAAGGATTCATATTAATAATACATAACAGGAACTTCCCTGGTAGCCCAGTGGCTAAGACTGAGCTCCCAATGCAGGGGGCCCAGGTTTGATCCCTGGTCAGGGGACTAGATCCCATATGCCGCAGCTAAGAGTTCTCATGCTGCAACTAAAGATCCTTCATGCTTCAACTAAAAGATCCCACATGCCCGCCCCAACTATTGGGTTGGCCAAAAAGTGCCTTCGGTTTTTTAAGTAAAAATAAAAGACACATTTTTCATTTTCACCAAGAACTTTGTTGAACAACGTATTCGCTCTTTTGTTCCACTACTTTCTGCCATTTTTCAGGCAACTTCATAATTCCATCTTCCCAAAACTTTTTATCTTTTTGAGCAAAGAACTCTTCCAGGTGCCTTTTACAGTCTTCCAGGGAATGGAAATTTTTTCCATTAAGAGAATTTTGTAAAGACCAAAATAAATGGAAATCCGAAGGTGCAATGTCTGGTGAATATGGCAGATGAATCAGAACTCCTCAGCCAAGCTGTAACAGTTTTTGCCTGGTCATCAAAGAAACATGTGGTCTTGCATTATCCTGATGGCAGATTATGTGTTTTCTGTTGACTAATTCTGGACGCTTTTCGTCGAGTGCCACTTTCAGTTGGTCTAATTGGGAGCAGTACTTGTTGGAATTAATCGTTTGGTTTTCCAGGAGGAGCTCATAATAGAGGACTCCCTTCCAACCCTACCATATACACAACATCACCTTCTTTGGATGAAGACCAGCCTTAGGTGTGGTTGGTGGTGGTTCATTTCGCTTGCCTCACGATCTCTTCCACTCCACATTATTGTACAGTATCCACTTTTCATCGCCCATCACACTTTGTTTTAAAAACGGAACACTTTCATTATGTTTCAGTAGAGGATCGAATGCGGAAATACGGTCAAGAAGGTTTTTTTCGCTTAACTTATGTGGAACTCAAAGATCAAAGTGATGAACATAACCAAGCTGGTGCAAATGATTTTCAACGCTTGATTTGGATATTTTGAGTATGTCGGCTATCTCCCTCGTGGTATAACGTGGATTGTTCTCAGTGAATGTCTCGATTTGATCACTATCAACTTCAACTGGTTTACCCAACTGTGGAGCATCGTCCAGAGAGAAATTTCCAGCACGAAACTTCACAAATCACTTTTGACATGTTCCATCAGTCACAGCACCTTCTCCATACACTGCACAAATCTTTTTTTGTGTTTCAGTTGCGTTTTTACCGTGGTTTTTTTTGTTGTTTTTTTTTTTGTGGTACACAGGCCTCTCACTGTTGTGGCCTCTCACGCTGTGGAGCACAGGCTCCAGATGCGCAGGCTCAGCGGCCATGGCTCATGGGCCCAGCCGCTCCGCGGCATGTTAGATCTTCCCAGACCGGGGCATGAACCCGTGTCCCCTGCATCGGCAGGCGGACTCTCAACCACTGCGCCACCAGGGAAGCCCTTACCTTTTTTGAAATAATAAAATATAATATGCCAAAAATGTTGTTTTTTTCTTCCATCTTCAATATTTAAATGGCTACACAAAAATTCGCCAATTTTGGTAAGTCTCTTTTTAATGCACGCTGATATAACGGCTGTCACATACAATCTAACAAAACTGTTTCAAATGACGTTAAAGACAACTAAGTGCTACCAGAGCCATCTTACTGAGAAAACCAAACGAACCTTTTTGGCCAACCCAATAAAAGAACAACAACCACAAAAAAAAATGATACCGCATACCACAGTGAAGATCCTGCATGCAACAACTATAACCCAGTGCAGCCTAATTAATTAATTAATTAAAAAATATATATATAACAAAGCTCTACAAATCTACAGTAAGAAAAATGCAGACAATCCAATTGAAAACTGACTTAAAACCACACTTCACAAAAGAGGACATCCAAATGGCCAATAAACATATGAACAAATGTTCAACTTCATAAGTCATCATGAAAATGCAAGTTAAAATCATAATGTAACACCACTACACACCTACCAGTATGGTTAAAATGGAAAAGACTAACAATACCACACGTTGGCAAAGATGTGGAACATCTTGATGGGAAACATAAAATGGTACAACCACTTTGGAAAGCTGGCAATAACTGCTAAAGCTCAACGTACACATACCCAATGGCCCAGCAATTCTACTTCTAGATATATACCCAGGAGAAATACATACATATGTTCACCAATAGACATATATAAGAATATTTGTGGCAGCCCTACTTATAATAGACCCAAATGGAAATGACCCAAATTTTCATCAACAGTAAAATGGATAAACTATAGTGTATTAATACAGTGGAATAACATACAGCAATGAGAATGAATAAGCTATTCCTACATGAAACATGGAAGATTCTCACCAATACAACATTAAGTGAAATAAGCCAGACATGAGTACATACTGTATGATTCAATTTATATAAAGTTCTAAAAGAGGCAAAATTAATCTTTGATCTTAGAAATCAGAAAAGTGGTTATCTTTGAGATGAGTAGTGACTGGGAAGGCATATGAGGAGGGTTTCTGGAGGACTGGTCAAGTTTTGGGATCTGGAGGGTGGCTACACAGCTGTGTTCCCTTTATGAAAATTCACTAAACTCTACACTTAAGACCTGGGTATTTTTCTATATGTATGTAATACTTCAATAAAAAGTCTACCTAAAACACTTTTACCTAAAATACATCCAGCTACATTGAACCTGTAAGTCTGAGGGCCAGACTCTGAAATTTGATTCACCACGGTAACCAATGCCACCCTGAAGCTTCTTTAAATACTGCCCTTCCACTTTTCCTGGTGATATCCTTATACAGCTTTTCTTGGAAAAGAGAAGACTCAGCAAAATTTCTTCTATAGGTCCTCTTACTGGAATTCTGAATAAAGTAATCTGAGCACATATGTAGGGTTTCATTAAATATGGTGGGCAGTCACCCATTGGGAAACTTACTCCATACTTACCTCAGCTGGAAGTGAGGGACATCAATTCATTTGACATTACTTGCCCAGCTTCACTTGATGTCAAGCCTCACCCCCCCAAGCAAATTACAAATATCTTTCTTCTTTTCCTTCTTTTTCCTTCTCCAGATTCTCATCTCACACCTTCAACTAAACAGGAGATGCAAACTTTATTGCTTTTACAAATATCACATATGCTTTTTACATTAAGCAGTAGAGAAAAGAACAAAGAAGGCAACAAGTACCCCCCAACTCCCACCACCCAGAAATAACTACAGTTAACAATTGGCGAGGTCTCTCTGTAGAATGTATTCAAACAGGAAGAAGGATATATAGATGAGTAGAGGGATGGTGGATGGATAGAGACATAATTTTATGAAAATTTAAGCCACAAATTGGGAGAAAATAAATTGCCATAAATATTTCAGCAAAGGATTAATATCCAGTATATATAAAGAACTGCTATAAATAAAAAAAGATTAAAAAATCAGTTAAAAAGTGGGAAAATCGGGCTTCCCTGGTGGCGCAGTCGTTGAGAGTCCGCCTGCTGATGCAGGGGACACCGGTTCGTGCCCCAGTCCAGGAAGATCCCACATGCCGCGGAGTGGCTGGGCCCGTAAGCCATGGCTGCTGAGCCTGCGTGTCTGGAGCCTGTGCTCCGCAACGGGAGAGGCCACAACAGTGAGAGGCCTGCGTACTGAAACAAAAAAAAAAAAAAAAAAAAAAAGTGGGAAAATCATATGAAGACAATTCACAGAAAATGAACTACAAAAGAGCCAATAAACATATGAAAAGATGGTAAATCTTACTAGTAGTCAGGAAAATTAAAAGTAGAATGACATGGAGTGAAAGAGATGGTACTTATTCCCACATCTATGCAATCTGATTGGTAATATTTCACATCCATCTGATTGGAAACATTTAATTAACTTTAAAAAATTAATTAGGTCTGGTAATATCAAGTATTGGTAAGAATGTGAAGAAAAACGATCTCAGACATTAATGGTTGGAATATAAATCAGTACAGATACTTTGGAGATTAATTCAGAAATTAAATATTGAGGTCCAAGAGAAATGAAAACACATGTTTGCAAAAAGACTTTTGCAAGAATGTTCACAGCCACTGTATTAGTTATCTATTGCCACATAAAAAATTAACTCAAAATTTAGTGTCTTAAAACAACAAATATTTATTTTCTCAGTTTCTGTGGATCCAGACACGGCTTAGTTGAATGCTTCTGCCTCAAGGTCTTTCAGGGGGCTGCAATCAAGGCAAATTTGGGGCTGTGGTCTTATCTGAAGGCTCAACTGAAGGAGGCAGATTACACAAGGTCATGCATACCAGGAGGCAGGGATCATTTGGGGGCCATTTTAGAGGTTGCCTACCACGGCAGGTTTATTCATAACAGCTCCAAACTGGAAACAGCTTGGATGTTCATTGATAGGAAAATGGATAAGCAAAGTATGGCGCATTCTATTGTATGAATGATGCATTCATACAATAGAATACTCTTCAGTAATAAAAAGGCTGAGTGAAAGAAGACTTACACAAAAAAATACATAATGCATGATTCAATTTATATGAATTTCTATAACAGACAGAACTGCTAATCTATGGTAGAAAAACAGTGATTTCCTGGGATGGAGGTAATTGATTGGGAAGAGGTGTGAAGGAACGTTCTGGGTTGATGCTAATTTTCTGTGTCTTGAAAGGCATTTCAACAATACAAATACATGCATTTGTCAAAACTCATTGAATTACCACTTAAGATTTGTGTACTTTATTACATACAAATTTTACCTCAAAAAAGAACCATAAACAAATATTGACTTCTATTTATTGATGTGTGTGCTGAGTATTTAGGAGTGAAGTTACTGATATTTGCAATTTTGAAAAGCATCAAAAAAATAAGATTGATGGATTAATAGAGGAATGGGTAGATGGATAATTATGTATCATAAAACAAGTATAGCAAAATGTTAATTGTAGGGACTTCCCTCGTGTGCAGTGGTTAAGACTCCACGCTCCCAATGCAGGGGGCCCAGGTTTGATTCCTCGCTCAGGGAACTAGATCTCACATGCATGCTGCAACAAAGAGTTCACACGCCACAACTAAGGAGCCTGCAAGCCACAACTAAAGAGCCCTCCTGCCACAACTAAGAGCTGGTGCAACCAAATAAATAAATTAAATATTTTTAAAATGTTAATTGTAGAATCTAAGTGGTGGGTACATGTGAACTCTCTGTATAATTCTTTCAACTTTTCTGTATGTTTGAAAATTTTCATAATAAAATGTTGGAGAAAAATTAAAGATGCATATCCCTATTACCCAGTAATCCAATTCTAGGCATTTATCCTAGAAAAAAATCTCAAACATGAATATAGGTAGACATGTACAAGGATGTTTACTGCAGCACTGTACATAATAGCAAAAAAGTGGAACCAACTCAACCGTCCTTCAGTAAAGGAATGGATAAATCAACTGTGATTTAGTCATATAATGGAATATAATATATAATGAATCAACTTGGAAAAACCTGGAAAACAATGTTAAGTTTAAAAGGCAAGCTGCAAAATCATACATACACTATGAGCCCATTTGTGCAAAAGCAATGGTAAATATTGTTTATGGCTACTGACATATGAAGTAAAAGTGTAAGAACATTTATTGAAATAATATATATCCTTTTCAGGATGATGGTTACCTCTGAGGAGGACAAAGGGGAATGGGATATGGGGTGGGGCTCGAGAAGTATCTATAATATTTTATTTCTTTCAAAAGTAAAAATATCTGGGGACTTCCTTGGTGATCCAGTGGTTGAGACTCCATGCTTCCACTCCAGGGGGCACGGGTTTGATCACTGGTTGGGGAACTAAGATCCTGCATGCTGCATGGCATGGCCAGTAAATAAATAAATTAAGAAAATAAAATAAAATCAGCCATGGAAAGAATTGGCATTAAAAAATCTGTAGCAATTGTGAAATATATTAATATGTTTAATCTTAGTGGTAGGTTCATTCTCATTTAAACAATTACCATGTGCCAGGAACTTTGCTAAATGTTTTATATATATGTCTGATATCTCATTTAATCCTCAAATGAGGTAGATTATCATTCATACCCACTCTCCAAATTAGGAGCCTAAGGCTTAAGGAGATTAAATAATTTAACCAATATCACACATACTAGTAGATCCAGAAAGTCTAACTGCAAAGCCCACATGCTTGATCACTCTGCTACATATATTGTCTGTCTCCTGACTAACACTGTGGGCTGGTGCCTGAACCCTGTGTGGAAAGAGATTTTGGGCAGAATACAAGGGATCCCATGAGACACGGGGATAAAAGGTGACACAGAGTGGAGAAGATGGAACTTATCCCTACTGTTATGCAGAACACAGCACCCCAAAGATTGGAAGCAGCAAGGGACTTCCCTGGTGGTGCAGTGGTTAAGAATCTGCCTGCCAATGCAGGGGACATGGGTTCGAGTCCTGGTCCGGGAAGCAACTAAGCCCACGAGCCACAACTACTGAGCCTGCGCTCTAGAGTCCGGGAGCCATAACTACTGAGCCCACGTGCCACAACTACTGAAGCCCACGTGCCTACAGCCCATGCTCCACAACAAGAGAAGCCACCACAATGAGAAGCCCGAGCACTGCAAGGAAGAGTAGCCCCTGCTCACCACAACTAGAGAAAGCCCACGCACAGCAACGAAGACCCAACGCAGCCATAAATAAATAAATAAATAAATAAATAAATAAATAAATAAATAAATAAATAAATTTATAAAAAAAGATTGGAAGCACCAAGAGACACAACCCTTAACAGAGATGTTGGTGTCCTCATGGGGGGTATTAGCCTCTCTTGTGAGCTGAATTGTGCTCTCCCTAAAGATGTTTAAGTCCCAATTCCCAGTACCTGTAAATGTGACCTTATTTGGAAATAGGGTCTTTGCAGATGTAAACAAGTTGAGATAAGGTAATACTGGATCCTCCACTCTCTTGCCCTTGCATGTTGTTAGGTACTTCAGAGGACAGTCAAAACTGTAATGACCCAATCCTTGGTCTACTACCTCTACAGATTCCTGAAAGAGTTATGCTGAAAGCACATTCCAAGTAGCTGCATCTTTGTTTGTTATTTTATAGCTAGGTACCTAGTAAAGTGGAATTAAAAAAAAATTATCCCACTCTCTTTAATGTCATGAAGACTGTGACTCACTCTGGGCAGATATTTTATTACAGGAAAAAAAAAAAGATTTGCCTAGTACCCTAAGTCTTGTAAATGGAAGGCAGAAAGGCACTCTTAACCAAGAAATAACAAGACCATTTTTCGTGTGTTTTAGCAATGTTATTCAGAGTTCTGGAGAGTCTTGGGGGAAGGAGTAGACCAATTTGCATAAGAAGGCAAGGGGCTTTCTGAGAGGGAAAGGGCCAAGAATCCAAACCCTTCTTCCCTAGATTTAAAGTTTTAGGGTTTCCCTGGTGGTGCAGTGGTTGAGAGTCTGCCTGCCGATGCAGGGGACATGGGTTCGTGTCCCGGTCCGGGAAGATCCCACATGCCGCGGAGCGGCTGGGCCTGTGAGCCATGGCCGCTGAGCCTGTGCGTCCAAAGCCTGTGCTCTGCAATGGGAGAGGCCACAACAGTGAGAGGCCCACGTACCGCAAGAAAAAAAAAAAAGTTTTAGAGATCTGTTGGAGTGGCAAGAAAGTATGCCAGTGGTCCCAAAGGAGAAATTACCTTGAAGGCAGCAAGAATCTGGGCTGCATATCTGGGATCAACACCAGAGCCTAAGGGTTCTTGGGGGCTGGGCTGGTTCTAAGATTTAAAGCCCCAGGACTGAATCTAGAAAACGCAGTGATATGTTTTGAGGGTCAACAGCTGAACATGAAGAATTAACTCAAAGACCTATGACCTTGGCACTCTAAACTCTTACACCGTGCAGGACCAGGGCAGATGGCAAGAGAAATAATGGTGCTAGTGCACTGACTAGGTTTTTTAGTTCTTTCTCTCTCTGCCTAGAATTTAGAAACAGTACTCATCATCTTGGAATGAATAGGTACTTAGCTTCTTTACCAAGTTAGGGGGAACAGAGGTCTCAAAAGGGAGAGATGGTGACTTCCTATTAATAAAGGCAGACGAATGCTTAAATAGTTAATCAGAGAAAGAAGACAAATAGCCATTATTTATATTCTTAAGTGGTAAAGCTGGTCATAACTTCATTCAATGAACATTTATTGTGTCTATTATGCATCAGGCACTGTACCAGACTTTGGGAATACTATGGTGTGCAAAAGAGACATGGTTCCAGTGCTCTTTGACCTTATAACCTTGCAGGGGAAACAGAAAATAAACATACTGAATGAAGACTCAATTCTCTGCCAGCTCATCAGTTCTTGTAGCCCAGACGTGGCCTCCAGAACTCCAAATTTATTTCTGTGTCAGTCCAGCACCTGCAGCTAGCTAACTGGAGTGACTGAGTCTCCTTCCATATTCTTAGGGAAGAGAAGCTGATTAGCTCAGCTTAGGTTAAGTGTCTACCCTGTTCCAATCAGCTGCAGCCCAGGAATGAGGTGACAGTGGTCCATTGCCCGCTCAGTGAGGCTGTGGGAAGGCTCTGTGAGAAGTGAGTTTGTGCGGGGGTGGGGGGGAATTTAGAACAACGTAACTGCTATGCAACCCAGCTCTACATATTGAATTTCACAGTGTGTATCGAGTAACTATAATGACTTATATAATGCCAATAAAATTTAATAATATCAAGTCCTTTCTATGAGCAAATGAATCTTTTCTTCCTAAGGAAAAATTAAAGCCCCCAATATATCCAAAGCACCTTACCTGTCATTTTTTTCAGTCAGAGGGTTCTCACATGGGCGCTTGGTGGGGGCCTGAATTCCTAATTTATAAGGCTTAGAGCAGTGGTTCTCAACCATGGGTGACTTTGTCCCCTCCTCCACATGCCCAGAAGACATTTGGCAATGCCTGGAGACATTTTTTGGTTGTCACAACTGTGTGTGGAGGAGGTGCTACAGGCATCTACTTGGGACTCTGCTAAACATCCTACAATGCACAGAACAGCCCCCACAACAAAGAATATCAACAGTACTAAAGCTGAGAAACCCTGGCTTAGAGGGCTTAGAGCAGAACATGCCTCACTCCCATTCCCCATTTCCAGGCTCCATCCGAGTTCCCATTTAGCCTGCTCAGTAAAGGATGGTGGTCTAGGAATGGACATTTCTATTCTGCCACCTGCACTGGAGAAAAGGCACAATCCAATAGGTTAACTAGAAAGAGAAAGATATCCAAGCAACGGGAAGGTCAAGATAGAGATATGCCAAAGTAGAGATCCCATAGCAATAGCTTTTTAAAGTTAATTAATTAATTAATTAATTTTGGCTGTGCCCCGTCTTAGTTGAGGCACGCGGGATCTTCGTTGCGGCATGTTTAGTTGCGGCATGCGGGCTTCTTAGTTGCGGCATGCAAACCCTTAGTTGCAGCATGCATGTGGTATCTAGTCCCCTGACCAGGGATCGAACCCAGGCCCCCTGCATTGGGAGTGTGAAGTCTTACCCTCTGGACCACCAGAGAAGTCCTAGCAATAGCTTTTAACCTCTCAGTTCTTACCTCATCAAGTTCCACTCCTGAGAGAGTGATTCAATTATGTGTTCCCAAACCTTATCACAAGACCTCCATTTTGGGAGTAGGTAGGAATAAGGGAAGCTTGAACTCTTCCCACCAACCCAAGAAAGTTGCAAACTTCAAATATGCAAGCGAGCCTTTGCTTTCACCTAGAATGTCCTTTCCCATCATCTTGGCCTGTCTAGATCTTACCAATCTTTCAAGGCCCACATCAATGTTGCTTCTACCTGATCTCCCATAACTCCCCATAGCTCTTTCTAAGTTGGATATCTGTTTATAGCACACATAACTTTCTACTTTGTATTAGGGTTATTTGGTTTCACAGGAGGTTTTCAGCTTTTACACATTTGACTTTCATAAAATCTGCAGTCATATATAACATACCTAAACCATCTTCTTTGGGCTGAATTTGGACTTGAATACATCAGACAAACATTTCAAGCTACTGCCTGCCAGCCAACCCTCCAGTTCTGACAATGAAGCCATCGTGGTAGAGTAGATTTTGCACAGTGATTCAAATATTTTATTACATTTTCTCTTATTATTTTATATAAAATACAAATGGAAAGCCAAAAAAGTAAAAGAGCTAATACCACAATTTATACAAAGACTAATAACACTAAACACATCAAAAGTAATGACTCCTGAGATAAGTATATTAGAGCAGTTGGTCAGCAGGGGATTCAATTGTGAAGGAAAAGAACAAGGTAAAAGATATATGTACAGATGACTGAAAATACATCATTGAAAATTGAGTCCAAAAGGTACAATGTAAGGAAGAAGGAAAAGGAGAAATTTTTTAGGTTTTGGACTGAGAATCAGTATAGATTACTACTGATGTATACGGGCCTCCAGAATAAGAGAAGTTCACAGCTCCACAGAGCTATTGATCAGGATACAACTTATCAATACTATATACAGTGCTATCGGATGATAAAAGAAGGCTGGTTTTCCAATTCCATTGGATTTGTCAAGAGGGTTGAAAAGACACCTCAAAATCCACATGAAAATTCCCTGCTCAATCCTTTGAAAGCCATTATCAACAAGTCCTTCTTCCCAACACTAAAACCATAAATGTTTAAAGAACTAATGGCCAAACATTTAAAAAACTAATGGATAAAAAAGATGTGGTACATATATACAATGGAGTATTACTCAGCCATAAAAAGGAATGAAATTGGGTCATTTGTAGAGACGTGGATGGATCTAGAGACTGTCATACACAGTGAAGTAAGTCAGAAAGAGAAAAACAAATATCGTATATTAATACATATATGTGGAACCTAGAAAAATGGTACAGATGAGCCAGTTTGCAGGGCAGAAATAGAGACACAGATGTAGAGAACAAATGTATGGACACCAAGGGGGGAAAGTGGTGGGTTGGTGGGGGGGTGGTGGTGAAAAAAAATTTGTTGGAGATTTTAAAACCACAGATCTTTTTTTGGGCCTCTGACTAAACTGTAAGCTCAAATGCTGGGACTTGGCCTTCTGTCCTGGGTTCTTACCTTAAAATGAGCACAGAGTGTATTAAATTAATGTATGTAATAAAAAAATGAGCCTCATTATTTTCCAACAAATATTTGCTGAGGTCCACAGAAGAGATAACACAGTTCTTGATAGCAGAATGCTTTCAAATGTAAGGCTTACTTGTGAAGGGAGCTTCTGTTCCCAATAGGTTATATTGTTTCCAACAGGAAGTCTGCTATCATTCTTACCATTGTTCTGTACATAAAGCATCTTTTTTTTTAAACGAGTTGCTTTAAGATTTCTCTCTTTATCATTGGTTTTAAGCAATTTGGTTATGACATACCTTAGTGTAATTTTCTGCATGTTTCTTTTACCTGGGTTATTTTAAGCTTCTTGGATCTATGGTTTTCTAATTTTCAACAAAGTGGGGAAAATTTCAGCCAACAGTTCTTCAGATATTTTTTCTCACCCTTCCTCTCTTTTTGGAGCTTCAATTACACGTATATTAAGGCACTTGAAGTTGTCTCACAGCTCACTAAAGCTCTGCTCTTTTTTTTCAATCTTTTTTTCCCCCTGTGTCTTTAATTTTGGATAGTTTCTATAGCTATGTTTTCAAGTTCATTAATATTTTCTTCTTCAATGTCCAATGTCCAATATCCAAGAAAATCTTAAAACCACTTGTTATGGGACTTCCCTGGTGGTCCAGTGGTTAAGACTCCGGGCTCCCAATGCAGAGGGCCCAGGTTTGATCCCAGGTTTGATCCCTGGTAAGGGAACTAGTTCCTGAATGCCTCAACTAAAGATCCCGCACGCGGCAACGAAGATCCCACACATGGCAATGAAGATCCTGCATGCTGCAACTGAGACCCGGCTCAGCCAAATAAGTAAATAAATACATATTTTTTAAAAAAACTTGTTTTAAAAAAGATACTTTATGTGCAGAACAATGATAAAAATGATCGCAGACTTCTTGTTGGAAACAGTATAACCTATTGGGAACAGACGCTGCCTTCACAAGTAAGCCTTATGCTTATAAGCATTTTGCTTTCAAGAACTGTGTTATCTCCATATATATGGAATTTAAGGAAAAAAATGTCATGAAGAATTTAGGGGTAAAACAGGAATAGAGACACAGACCTACTGGGGGTGGGCTTGGGGATATGGGGGGGTGCTGTGACGGGGCGGGGGAGAGGCATGGACGTGTATACACTGCCGGGCGTGGGGTGGATGGTTGGTGGGGGGTGGCCGCGTGGCGCGGGGGAATCGGCTCGGTGCTTTGTGGCCGCCTGGAGGGGTGGGATGGGGAGGGTGGGAGGGAGGGAGACGCAGGAGGGAGGGGATGTGGGAACAGATGTATATATATGACTGATTCACTTTGTTGTAAAGCAGAGACTAAAAAAAAAAAAAAAAAAAAGAACTGTGTTATCTCTTTTGTGGACCTCAGAAAATATTTGTTGGAAAATAATGAGGCTATTTATCCCGTCGTTGTATTTTTCATCTCAGACAATGAATTTTTCATCTCTAGAAGTTCAATTTGGGTTCTTTAAAAAAAATCTTCCATCTTTCTCCTTAACATGCTCACTCTTCCCTCTACCTTCTTCAACATATAGAGTATATTTATAATAGCTGTTTTAATGTCCTTTTAAATTAATTTTATCATTGTATCATTTCTGGGTTTCTTTCTGTTAATTGACTTCTCCTTATTGGTTGCATTTTTCTGCTATGGTGCATTTCTGATCATTTTTTTTATTGGACCCCAGACATTGTGAATTTTACGATGTTGGGCTCTGGATTTTATTTTTATTCCTTTAAAAGATTTTGAGCTTTGTTTTAGGACACAGATACATTACTTGGAAACAATTTTATCCCTTTGAGGCTTACTTTCAAGCATTGTAGATGGGAACAGAGTAGTCTTTAGTGCTAATTTTGCCTTACTAATGAGGCAGTATGCCTCTGAGTACTTTTCCTGATGTCCCATGTGCTTCAAGTTTTCTCCACTCTGACTGTTGGAAATGTAAATGATCCCAGCTCTACATAAGCCTCAAGAATTTCCCCCCACCCTGCTCCTTTCAGGTGATTCTTTTCTCAGCCTTGGATAATTTCTTCACATGCATGTGCTGACCAGTATTCAGCTGAAGATTCAAGAGGAACGCTCTGCAGGTCTCTGGAGTTCTTCCTCTGTGCAGTTCTATACTCTCCATGCAGCTCTTCTCTCTCTGGTATTTTGCTCCATGAATTCTAGCCATCCTGGCTTCTCTGAATCCTCAGCTCCTCCTCTTCAACTTAGGGAGAACATCAAGCTCTATTTGAATCCCCTATCCCTGTCTCTCTTCAGGAGTCAGCTGGGGCAATGGCAGAACTCACCTCATTTGTTTCCCATTTCTCAGGGTTTACTTTTCTGTACTGCTTGATGTCCAATGTCTGAAAGTCATTTTTTCCATATATTTTGTCAACCTTTAAGTTGTTTTAGGCAGAGGGTAAATCTGGTCCCTGTTATTCTATCATGGCTGGAAGCCCACTGAAGGTTTTTAAGCAGATAAATGATAGGATGGATCTGTGGGTTAGAAAGATCATTGATGGCTAATATGAGAGGTGGACTGGTGGTACTGAAACATAGGCAGAGAGATTGGCAAGGAGGCTGGTGCAGTTTAGATCCATGTACGCAGCATCATGGAAATCTGGCAGTAAGAAGCACAAACTCAGCCATTCCCAGGACAGATTTCAGGACTGGTCTCTGGGAAGGAGGTGGACAAGGGAGAGCAAAGCTGGGCCCCAGACCCAACACACAGGGCAGATTGTTAGATGATAACAAGCCAGGAGATCAGTCACCAAAACTGGGAAACCAGATGAGAAATTAATCTTAGACACCAATTTTGAGAAAGGGGAGAATGCAGAGGCAGCTACCCAGGCAAGATCTGATATATTAGCTTATGTATTGTACTAAAACCCTACGAATGAATGAATGAATGCTTGACTGCTTGTAGCACTTATTATAAGCAACATGTACATGCCAATTAGTTGTTCAGTACCCTGTAACAATTCTTGAATTATTATTTTCCTTTTCACTTGTTTATGCCTTATCTCTTCAGCTGCATTCTACGTCCACCAGAAGCAGGGACTATAATTGCATGCTTCTCTTTTCTCCAAGTAGCAGCATTAGTATAAGTATTTTGCCCAGGTTTCCTGACTCTCAGTCCAATACTCTTTTAAAACTATACCACTAACAAGCATTCTTAACAGAAATTATTCAACCATTCCTCTATGATGGGCATGCAGGTTTCTTGGTGCTTTTATTTCTGTAGGAGAGACTCCGAACAGCTCAGTCAGAAAGTAAGTGTATGTAGCAGACACTGGTTGCCTAATTACCTGGCATTCTCTCCCTTCTTTCCTGCTAACAGAATACTAATTTTGTTCAGGTATTAGGCAGAGAACCCTGATTTCAAAGAATTTGGTTCCATTCCCTGGACTATATGATCCAGTTTGACAAAGGAGATGTATGGGTAACTTCTTGGGGGATGTCTGAAAAAAAATACCTTCCCTGATAAAAGGAGAGTGGTACCTTTCTTACTTTCCTGGCCATTGCATTCCCTTACTCCTTTTTCTGCCTTTGAATGCAGTTGTGATATCTAGATTCAGCAGCCATCTTGTAAACATGAAGTAAAAAGCCTAGGGACAAAAGCCAACATGTCAAGGATGGTGGAGTAGAAGGACAGAAAAAGCTTAGGTTCTTGATTACCTTGTTGAGCAGCCTAGCATCTGTGTCCCTTCAGATTTCTTGTTATGTGACAAAGAAAAACAAACCTCTATTTGTTTAAGCCACTATTAGTCATATTTTCTATCACTTGCAGCCCAAACCATTCTGAACTGATACTGTAGATTTTTAATTTTATTAGATTCTTGCAGATTACTTTGCAAAAAAAGGTAGTAGTGAGTCATACTTCCATCAGCAATGGATGGAAGCAGAGAAATGAACACTCATCTGGCATTTTTTTTTTTTTTGGTATATGGCATAAGGTAGGGATCTTTGCTTTCTTCTAGTTGGATGACCAAATTTGAAAGCACCATTTATTAAATAAACTATCTTTTTTGCATAGAATTGAAACAGATCTTTTTTTTGTTTTTTGTTTTTTGGCTATGCCGTGCAGCATGTGGGACCTTAGTTCCCCAACCAGGGGTCGAACCCATGCCCCCTGCATTGGAAGCGTGGAGTCTTAACCACTGGACTGCCAGGGAAGTCCTGAAACAGATATTTTTATGTTTTCTGTAGTTATTGCTTTTCCTTCCTATATCTCCCTCTCCCCGACCCTGCCTCCCACCCAAGTTTTATTGTCTCAGGGGAAGGGATGCACAAGACTAAAAGCAGATTTCACTTCCCAATCTCTTTGGTTTTGTGTTCCAAAAGCCCACATCCTTAGGGGAAGAGGATTAGGGATGTAGACAAAGTGTCTTGGCCAGAAAATATGAAGGGAGAAGGATTTTATCTGGCCTAGAGATAGCTTTTCCTGCCTACTAGGGCTGACGATAATGTAATGCTATGAGGGAGACCCATGGGTCCCGGATAGAGGGGACCTGTGTCCTGCTTCTTGGCACAACCCCTAGGTAGACAGGAAAACCTGAGAGAAGAGAGACTGTCCTAGGCAGCCTTAACAAAAATTCCCAAGTCACTGGCAGGGTCCCAGCGCAACTAAGGCCTGCCAAACCATAAAGGAACACTGTGGGCAGAGGCAGTGGACTGCTAAGTTATGTTGCCTGATGACCAGGGACTTAACGGACCTCTGCTCCTAGGCCTCAGCACTGTGTAATAGCCCAGGATTGTGGCATGAGCCTGGGGTGGAGGAATATCAAGATGAATTTAGGTTATTTTACCAGCCCCATGGAATGGGGAGCTTGGAGTCTAAAGTTAAATCATAGACAATAAAGAAAGATACAACAAAATGATTAAAGGGCATGGACTCTAAACTTAACTAACTGGGGTTAAACCTCACTCTGCCATTTACTCTCTGTGCTACCATGGGCGAGTTCTTTAACCTCTTTGTGCCCTGGTTTACTAATCTGAAAAATGGTGTTAATAATGCACTTACCCCATAGGATTCAGTGGGTTTGTATAAAGTACATAGTAAATGTTATCTTATTAGTAGTAGTAGTAGTAGCAATGATGGTGGTAATAATAGTAGTAGTAGTGGTGGTGGTAGACTCTGATTCATTCCTGCTACAGGAGGGATTTGTAACAAGACTGATTTGAAGGACTATTATGGAATGTTGGAACATATACAGAAGGGTCAGTGGAAGGGAAGGAGGGAGGGAGGGAAGGAGAGAGAAAGGAAAGGCAGGCAGGTAAATGCAGCCTTGTTTGTTAGCCCAGGAGACTGAATTATGTGATTCTCAGAAAAATATACCATACTGTACGTTTCTAGCAGAACTGATCCTCTTCTCGAGAGGGAAAGGTCTATTCCAGCCACCCCAACTCAGGCTCTGTATCCTGCCCACATGGGGTCTTTGCAGAGGAGTTACAATTTCGGACACCTAGCAAGTTTGAGAGAGTGATGTGGGCTTACTCTTTTTTTAGGCTCTCCAAGAGTTAGTTGCCAAGGCAAAGGCACTTACCTTAAATTTGCTCCCTGATATATGGCCTAGGGCACATGAGGGAAGATTGTGTCTAGGAAGAGGAGATCAGACTCCATAGTAAGGCTCAAGAAATTACATTGGCCAATCTGAAAGATGGAGTGTTTCTAAGTCAGTCACTATGCCGAAGATAGCTGCTCGTTTCTGAGGTAGGTGATGCTTATTCTTACTCAGGGGGCACTCAACTCGTGCTGGGAGGAAGAAGAACCTCCTGGGAGGACACTAACATCCCTTAGATGATCCAGATGAGAAATTCCCCCAGTGCCAAGGTTTGCCTGGAGAAAAGATCACCCAGGCATCCAAGCCCTGGGAGTTACTATCTTAAGGAGGGGGCACTTGGATGACAAGTAAATTTTCTTTGCTGAGATGCTAAGATTTAATAGAGGGAGAATGTGGCTGCAATATTATTTTGAGATATAAATGGATTTTTTTCTTTCCTGTATTTTCCCCCCTTTCTCTTTTCTCCCCCCTCCCCAAAAGTAGTCAGCTTTGTGGTGTGTCTCAGGGGAGGGAGGTGGCAAGGCAGGGAAACAAATATTCTGCCAGTCTCTATGGCTTTCATGTTCCAAAAGTGTAAGCCCTAGGGAAGGGGAACTTGGGTGCAGGCACAGTGATGAAGGATCTGGGCCAGGAAACTAGAAGGAAGAAAGATTTGAGTAAGCCTAAAAAAAGATTCTTCTTTTCCTTACTCCCCTCTTCGTGGGGTGGGGGGGGGAGATGCAGAGAGGAGAGCTCTGTGGGAGCTCAAGCAGCATATACTTCCAGAAGCAACACTTGGTTGGCATGAAGACTCAAAATAGGAAGGGCTGTGTGGAATATCTAGATAGATGGACCAACAAGTAACCTTGGCAATGATTTCTGTGCCCCAAGACTGGCAGAGATGTTGGAGATGACACAGCACCTGAAAAAGCTCATGTGGGCAGAGGACTTAACAGTAGCTGACAGGATCTAAGGACTTGGAAGCAGACACCTTTATCTACCTCCATGCCTGGGTACTATGTAAGACCCCCAAACTGTGGCGTCACCTGGGATAAGGGAAAAGAACAAGAATGACATATTGTTTTCCCAAAAACCTGGTCAAAGGAGGGCTCATGGTCAGAAACTGAGTTCCAGAAACAGTCAATACTCTACCCATAGCTGTAGTAGTCAGCTAACTGTAAACTTTGATGTTCATCCCAGTTCCACCTTGTTCATTGAAGGAGTTACCATCTGTGTGGTAAGGAGGAGATCAACAGCTAGTAGGGCCATGAAACTAACCCCCATTCCTACCCTTGTGGGATGCTGGGGTCGGAAAACAGGTCCAGTGAAGCCTTTGCTAATTTCCTGGCACCAGAGCCCTCAGATAAGATTAACTAGATTATTGGAAGGATGTTTTCCCAGAATAATGTAAAGCCAAATTACAAATGGTTAATATGAATCAATGTGTCTATCTGGTGAATAGAAATATCACAAGTGACATTTGAGAGTCAGTGGAAACCAGCAGGTCAGAAGGGAGTGTTCCCTGCCGTACATTGTTGACTAGCTATAATTGCCCATTCCCCTTTCCGGCTACAGTGGCATTTGTGCTGAGCTATGGACAGGATTTTTTCAAATAGAAGAGCACATCTGTCAATAAAAGGTCTAAATTGAGAAGGGTCTGTATTTGGATGGGGAGCAGACTTACTTGATTTTCTAACTTCTGAGGTTTGTAAAAGTCATACTACTTTGTAGTTATTTAGCAAATGTTTGACTGTTGAAGAGGACCTTCTCAGAAGGGTTCACATATGAGCAGGTTGAAGGGCTAACATCACAAAGCTCAGAAACAAACGAAGAAGAGCAGGCCACAACTGAGGGAAGTACCTGTTGATTTTCCTAAAGGTGGATAGATGTGTGTGGTGGTGGTGGGAGTAGGGTGACATTGAGAAATAAAAAATGGTTGGGCAAAAGTTTCTAGTTACCATCTCAGTGGGAGTTAGGACCTACTAAAGCTTGGAGTAACTTTGTAACCTTTGCACTGGCCTTTGGTGGTTATTTGGCTATGCTTCCTGTTTTCCCCACAGTAGTCAACAATTCAGCAGGGAAAAGGGACTATCTTCAGGGACAGGGAGGAAAGAAGGAGTTTGGGAGACCCCATCCATTCTGCAGCTAATTTGGAATGCAGAGACCTTTCAGGTAAGGTGGTTGCACTCTTTGGAGAAATCACATATTGTTCTTACAAATTTATCCAGGAAGGAAGATCTCCACAGGTGGAATAGCTGGAACTCATAGTCCTGAATTTCGTTCCCTAAGTCTCCCTCCATTGTCAAAAATGGAAGGGGGGGGGTGTTGGATTTATTAACGGCATGCATGGTCTGGTTTCCTTATATGTTCTGGCAATACTGGGATTAATAAGTGACCTTCAAGATGAAAGATGCAGAGACAAGACACAGGGCTACAAGGTCTCTGACCATTCCACTCCATTTGGACTTAAGAAACTCCACAGTTAAATTTATTGGTTTTTTTTTAAAGCTGAAAAGGGCTGAGGTTCTGAGGTGTACAGTAGGAAAAAGAAAATGGGGAGATGGAAGAGGGGCTGGAAGAAGTTGCTGCTGCAGGCGGCCCGGCTTTAGGAAGACCAGCTTTAACTACATGTTGAAAATTTTATCCCATAAAAAAAAAAACCTAGGTCTCAGGGAGCTAATGGTGGATGCTGGGAGGGCTCATGCCAAGGAGTACTTCCCAGAACTTCTGCTGCCAGTGTCTTTGTCCCCTTGGTAAGCCACAGCCACCCCCCGCCTCTGCAGGAGACCCTCCAACACTGGCAGCCGTGTGGCTGACAGGGTCTTGGTGCTCCGGCCGGGTGTCAGGCCTGTGACTCTGAGGTGGGAGAGCCGAGTTCAGGACATTGCTCCACCAGAGACCTCCTGGCTCCACATAATATCAAACGGTGAAAGCTCTCTCAGAGATCTCCATCTCAATGCTAAGACCCAGCTCCACTCAACGACCAGCAAGCTACAGTGCTGGACACCTTACACCAAACAACTAGCAAGACAGGACCACAACCCCACCCATTAGCAGAGAGGCTGCCTAAAATCATAATAATGTCACACACACCCCGAAGCACACCACTGGATGTGGTCCTGCCCACCAGAAAGACAAGATCCAGCCTCATTCAACAGAACACAGGCACCAGTCCCCTCCAACAGGAAGCCTCCACAACCCCCTGAAACAACCTTAGCCACTGGAGGCAGACACAAAAAAACAACGGGAATTACGAACATGCAGACTGCAAAAAGGAGACCCCAAACACAGTAAGTTAACCAAAATGAGAAGACAGAGAAACACACAGCAGATGAAGGAGCAAGGTAAAAACCCACCAGACCAAACAAATGAAGAGGAAACAGGCAGTCTACTCAAAAAAGAATTCAGAGTACTGATAGTAAAGATGATCCAAAATCTTGGAAATGGAATGAAGAAAATACAAGAAACTTTTAACAAGGACCTAGAAGAACTAAAGTGCAAACAAACAATGATGAACAACACAGTAAATGAAATTAAAATTTCTCTAGAAGGAATCAAGAGCAGAATAACTAAGGCAGACGAATGGATAAGTGACCTGGAAGATAAAATAGTGGAAATAACTACCACAGAGCAGAATAAAGAAAAGAGAATGAAAAGAATTGAGGAAAGTCTCAGAGACCTTTGGGACAACATTAAACGCACAAACATTCAAATTATAGGGGTCCCAGAAGAACAAGAGAAAAAGAAAAGGACTGAGGAAATATTGGGAAAGATTATAGTTGAAAACATCCCAAATATGGGAAAGGAAATAGTCAATCAAGTCCAGGAAGCACAGAGAAAACCATACAGGATAAATCCAAAGAGAAACACGCCAAGACACATATTAATCAAACTATCAAAAATTAAATACACAGAAAAAATATTAAAAGCAGCAAGGAAAAACCAGCAAATAACATACAAGGGAATCCCCATAAGGTTAACAGCTGATCTCTCAGCAGAAACTCTGCAAGCCAGAGGGAGTGGCAGGACATACTTAAAGTGATGAAAGGGAAAAACCTACAACCAAGATTACTCTACCCAGCAAGGATCTCATTCAGATTTGATGGAGAAATCAAAACCTTTACAGACATGCAAAAGCTAAGAAAATTCAGCATCACCAAACCAGCTTTACAGCAAATACTAAAGGAACTTCTCTAGGCAGGAAACACAAGAGAAGGAAAAGACCTACAATAAGAAACCCAAAACAATTTAGTAAATGGTAAGAGGAACATACATATCCATAATTACCTTAAATGTAAATGGATTAAATGCTCCAACCAAAAGACATAGACTGGCTGAGGCTGAATGGATACAAAAACAAGACCCGTATATATGCTGCCTACAAGAGACCCACTTCAGACCTAGGGACATATACAGACTGAAAGTGAGGAGATGGAAAAAGATATTCCATGCAAATGGAAATCAAAAGAAAGCTGGAAAAGCAATTCTCATATCAGACAAACTTTACTTTAAAATAAAGACTATTACAAGATACAAAGAAGGATACTACATAATGATCAAGGGATCAATCCAAGAAGAAGATATAATAATTGTAAATATTTATGCACCCAACATAGGAGCACCTCAATACATAAGGCAAATGCTAAAAGCTATAAAAGAGGAAATCGACAGTAACACACTCATAGTAGGGGACTTTAACACCCCACTTTCACCAATGGACAGATCATCCAAAATGAAAATCAGTAAGGAAACACAAGCTTTAAATGATAAATTAAACGAGATGGACTTAATTGATATATACAGGACATTCCATCCAAAAACAACAGAATACACTTTCTTCTCAAGTGCTCATGGAACATTCTCCAGGATAGATCATATCTTGGGTCACAAATCAAGCCTTGGTAAATTTAAGAAAATTGAAATTGTATCAAGTATCTTTTCCGACCACAACGCTATGAGACTAGATATCAATTACAGGAAAAGATCTGTAAAAAATACAGACACATGGAGGCTAAACAATGCATTATTAAACAACCAGGAGATCACTGAAGAAATCAAAGAGGAAGTCAAAAAATACCTAGAAAGAAACGAGAATGAAAACACGATGACCCAAAACCTATGGGATGCAGCACAAGCAGTTCTAAGACGGAAGTTTATAGCAATACAATCCCACCTTAAGAAACAGGAAACATCTCGAATAAACAACCTAACCTTACACCTCAAGCAAGTAGAGAAAGAAGAAGAAGAACAATAAAAAACCCCAAAGTTAGCAGAAGGAAACAAATCATAAAGATCAGAAATAAATGAAAAAGAAATGAAGGAAACAATAGCAAAGATCAATAAAACTAAAAGCTGGTTCTCTGAGAAGATAAAGAAAATTGATAAACCATTAGCCAGACTCATCAAGAAAAAAAGGGATAAGACTAAAATCAATACAATTAGAAACGAAAAAGAAGTAACAACTAACACTGCAGAAATACAAAGGATCATCAGAGATTACTACAAGCAAGTATATGCCGATAAAATGGACAACCCGGAAGAAAGGGACAAATTCTTAGAAAAGCACAACCTTCTGAGACTGAACCAGGAAGAAATAGAAAATATAAACAGACCAATCACAAGCACTGAAATTGAGACTGTGATTAAAAATCTTCCAACAAACGAAAACCCAGGATCAGATGGCTTCACAGGCAAATTCTATCAAACATTTAGAGAAGAGCTAACACCTATCCTTCTCAAACTCTTCCAAAATATAGCAGGGGGAGGAACACTCCCAAACTCATTCAACAAGACACCATCACCCTGATACCAAAACCAAACAAAGATGTCACAAATAAAGAAAACTACAGGCCAATATCACTGATGAACATAGATGCAATAATCCTGAACAAAATACTAGCAAACAGAATCCAACAGCACATTAAAAGGATCATACACCATGATCAAGTGGGGTTTATCACAGGAATGCAAGGATTCTTGAATATACACAAATCAATCAGTGTGATATACCATACTAACAAACTGAAGGAGAAAAACCATATGATCATCTCAGTAGATGCAGGAAAAGCTTCTGACAAAATGTAACACCCATTTATGACAAAAACCCTCCAGAAAGTAGGCATAGCAGGAACTTACCTCAACAAAATAAAGGCCATATATGACAAACCCACAGTCAACATGGGTCTTAATGGTGAAAAACTGAAACCATTTCCTCTAAGATTAGGAACGAGACAAGGTTTTCCGCTCTCTCCACTATTATTCAACATAGTTTTGGAAGTTTTAGCCACAGAAATCAGAGAAGAAAAAGAAATAAAAGTAATTCAAATTGGAAAAGAAGAAGTAAAGCTGTCACTGTTTGCAGATGACATGATACTATACATAGAGAATCCTAAAGATGCTACCAGAAAACTATGAGAGCTAATCAATGAATTTGGGAAAGTATCAGGATACAAAATTAATGCACAGAAATCTCTTGCATTCCTATACACTAAAAATGAAAAATCTGAAAGAGAAATTAAGGAAACACTCCCATTTACCACTGCAACAAAAAGAATAAAATACCTAGGAATAAACCTACCTAAGGAGAAAAAAGATCTGTATGCAGAAAACTATAAGACACTGATGAAAGAAATTAAAGATGATACAAACAGATGATGAGATATACCATGTTCTTGGATTGGAAGAATCAACATTGTGTAAATGTCTATACTACTCAAAGCAATCTACAGATTCATTGCAATCCCTATCAAACTACCAATGGCATTTTTACAGAACTAGAACAAAAAATTTCACAATTTGTATGGAAACACAGAAGACCCCAAATACCCAAAGCAATCTTGAGAAAGAAAAACGGAGCTGGAGGGCTTCCCTGGTGGCGCAGTGGTTGAGAGTCCGCCTGCCGATGCAGGGGACACGGGTTCGTGCCCTGGTGTGGGAGGATCCCACATGCCGCGGAGCGGCTGGGCCCGTGAGCCAGGGCCCTGAGCCTGCGCGTTTGGAGCCTGTGCTCCGCAATGGGAGAGGCCACAACAGTGAGAGGCCCACGTACCGCAAAAAACAAACAAACAAACAAAAAAAAAACGGAGCTGGAGCAATCAGGCTCCCAGACTTCAGACTGTACTACAAAGCTACAGTAATCAAGACAGTACGGTGCTGGCACAAAAACAGAAATATAGATCAATGGAACAGGATAGAAGCCCAGAGATAAACCCACACACATATGGTCACCTTATTTTTTGATAAAGGAGGCAAGAATATACAGTGGCGAAAAGACAGCCTCTTCAATAATTGGCACTGGGAAAACTGGACAGCTACATGTAAAGAATGGACAGCTATATGTAAAAGAATGAAATTAGAACACTCCCTATCACCATACACAAAAAAAACTCAAAATGGATTAAAGACCTAAATGTAAGGCCAGACATTATGAAACTCTTAGAGGAAAACATAGGCAGAACACTGATGTAAATCACAGCAAGATCCTTTTGGACCCACCTCCTAGAGAAATAGAAATAAAAACAAAAATAAACAAATGGGACCTAATGAAACTTCAAAGCTTTTGCACAGCAAAGGAAACCATAAACAAGACGAAAAGACAACCCTCAGAATGGGAGAAAATATTTGCAAATGAGGCAACCGACAAAGAATTAATCTCCAAAATTTACAAGCAGCTCATGCAGCTCAATATCCAAAAAAAGAAAGAACCCAATCCAAAAATGGGCAGAAGACCTAAATAGAGATTTCTCCAGAGAAGATATACAGATTGCCAACAAACACGTGAAAGGATGCTCAACATAACTAACCATTAGAGAAATGCATATCAAAACTACAATGAGGTATCACCTCACACCGGTCAGAATGGCCATCATCAAAAAATCTACAAACAGTAAATTCTGGAGAGGGTGTGGAGAAAAGGGAACCCTTTTGCACTGCTGGTGGGAATGTAAATTGATACAGCCACTATGGAGAACAGTATGGAGGTTCCTTTAAAAACTAAAAATAGAACTACCAGAAGACCCAGCAATCCCACTACTGGGCATATACCCTGAGAAAACCATAATTCAAAAAGAGTCATGTACCAAAATGTTCATTGCAGCTCTATTTACAATAGCCAGGACATGGAAGCAACCTAAGTGTCCATCGACAGATGAATGGATAGAGAAGATGTGGCACATATATACAATGAAATATTACTCAGCCATAAAAAGAAACGAAATTGAATTATTTGTAGTGAGGTGGATGGACCTAGAGCCTGTCATACAGAGTGAAGTTAAGTCAGAAAGAGAAAAAGAAATACCGTATGCTAACTCATATATATGGAATCTAAGAAGAAAAAAATGGTTCTGAAGAACCTAGGGGCAGGACAGATGTCTACACAGATGTAGAGAATGGACTTGAGGATATGGGGAGGGGGAAGGGAAAGCTGTGACAAAGTGAGAGAGTGGCATGGACATATATACACTACCAAACGTAAAATAGCTTGCTAGTGGGAAGCAGCTGCATAGCACAAGATCAGCTCAGTGCTTTGTGACCACCTAGAGGGGTGGGATAGGGTGGGTGGGAGGGAGACACAAGAGGGAGGAGATATGGGGATATATGTATATGTATAGCTGACTCAGTTTGTTATAAAGCAGAAACTAATACACCATTGTAAAGCAATTATACTCCAATAAAGATGTTAAAAAAAAAGAAAATGGTGGGGAGAGGAGAGATTAGTATAGCTCAGTGATAGGGCCCTGAGGCTGGGCATTTGAAAATATTAGCCTGGCATTTTCCATTTAGCCTCCTACCCTCAGGGCATACTGCTGAGGCTTGAGGGGCAATCCCGCCCTTTAGGAGCTTTTGTTCAGGGTCTCTGACACCAGATGCAACCTGAGGGATTGAAAAATTCATGGGCTCTGGAGTGAACACACCTGGGTTTAAGTTCTGACTCCTCCATACATAGTTGTGGGAACTTGTCCATTTTCCCCTCCTGAGCCTCAGTTTCTTTTCCTCCTCTGTGGAGCCAGGACCGCTCTTGGGAGAATGACAGAAAGGACTCTACTGCACCTGACAGTGCAGGAAGCAGTTCTTAAATAAAGCCACTGCGCGGAGGTTAACATGTAGTGAAAGCTCGAAGAAGTTAGCAGTCACTACCAGCTAGAGAATCTGGGAGGTGGACGATAGGTGACGGTGAAAGGTAGCTTCTGGGGGAGGTGGCCTTTCCGCATGCGCGCTGTCTTGGAACCCAGCGGAGCTGCGAGGGGGCGTGGCCAGGTTGTTGAGGGGTTGCTATGGTACCGAGGGGCCAGGGGAGGTTAACCGAACCCTTAAACTATTATTCCCTCCCCCACCCGCCACCCGCCACCGCCTGGGCAGAGGGCCATTGTTCCTGGCAAAATGGCGTCAGTAATCCCCCTCTCGGACGGAGGCCTAAGTAAGGTTGAGGTGGGAGTGGGTCTGGAGGTGGGAACAAAAACTACAATTCCCAGGGTACACCGCACCCGCCCGCGAGGCGCAGGGCACGTGCCCAGGCCTAGTGGTTACATGCCGTCAAAAATCCGTTTCATAGCTTTCCTTTCCCATCCCTGCTTTCGTCGTTGCCCAGCCCCCGCGCGCGCGCACTGCGGTCCTGGGGGGTAGGGGGGACATGCCATGGCTGTTGCCCTCGCAAGGTAATCGGGAGACAGGTATTTGTAAATCTGTGCTTCGACTTCTAATCCCGAAGCCGGCAGGTATGGGTCTCGCGAGAGAAGCCGAGAGTTGGAAAAATGGAGTTAGGGGTGGCGGGTGAAAAGGTGCTGGGGGTACCACATCACGGTAAAGCGACCGCATTTAGCGGCTTGTGGAGAACTGAGAGTGGGCGGTGGGTAGCTAGGAACAAGTGTGTGCTTGGACTCTTTTTTTGGAGGGCAAGAGGGTAAAGCAGCCGTAGAGAGAGAGCTTTTGAACACACAGGAGGTGTCACGCGTGGCTCCTTACAGATTTTCTTTTCGGAAGGGAGAGAATCCTTTCTCTCGACGCGCATCCCTCTCTCCCGCTGTGCTGAGGAGGGCGGGGGAAGCGTGCGCACGCTCTAGTTGGCTAGCCACTCGGCACCTCGCTGCGATAGGGGCCGTTCGGAGTTGGGGCTGCTCAGTCGGCTTTCTCCGCCCCTCCCCCCTCCTTTCCTCCCCTCCCTTCCCCGCCCCCCTGCATCCTCCTCCGTCCCCCTCTCCTCTCCATCTGAATTCCCTGACTGGTGTACGCGTGCGCCTGCCCAGCTCTCGGGCGAGCGCGAGCTAGCGATCGTACCCCCACTCCCCTAGCCCCGCCCGCTCTTTACCTACCGGCGGTAGCTGGCCGGGTGGGCTCGTGCAGAGACGCTCGCGCGCGCACGCGCACACGACGCGGAGCGGAGCGCGAGACATCGAGGAGGGGAGGAACCGGCAACAGAGGAGGCGGTGTGTGTATCTGTGTGTTCTACGGTGTGGCTAGTCGAGGGGCGAGCGGAGGCTTGAAGGAGGGCGAGGGAGAACCGAAAAGAGAGTCTCTGTCCGCGAGAGCCTCTAATCTGGTGAGGGTCCCGGGCCGGCCGGGAAGCTGGGAGTGAGGGAGGAGGCCGGGGGGCGTGTCTGGGATTGGGTTGAGAGATGAATGGGCCGGGGATGAATGGAGGGAGGCAGCGGCGGCCAAGAGTCTGTTCAGAGTAAGCGCCCTAGTGGGGGGCGGCTTGACCGAGGCAGGGTGATTGCCGTCACTAAGACGTCTGTGACGAGGCCGGGCTCGGGTCTTCAGGGTTGTTGGAGCTGCTTTCGGTGTGAGCCAACAGACGGAGAGGAAGATCAGAGGGGGAAAGTGGGGAAGGGCAGGTTTAAGGTTGAGGTACGTTTTTTGTCTTTTTTGTTGGGGGGGTGGCAACTTTGGGAGTTCATGGGAGACTAGGGGACGGAGAAGGTGAGGAGGTTACGTGAGGGGGCCGGGTGACGGTTGACAAAGGACTGAGTGATCATTTAAGTGAGGTTGAGGCTACTGAAAGGGAAGATCGCTTCGGGTTTTCGAAGTTGAGTTTCAGTATATAATGGGGTGAGGGAAAGTGGATTTAATTTAGAGATTCAGTTGATGTGTGAAGGTCGATAGGACTGTATCTTGTGAGGGATACTGCTACCTGGTTGTGTAAATGGGTTAGGTTCAAGGAGATTGAGAGGTATTATTTGGGAACGGTGTGTTTTGTGACTGACAGGTTGGGGATGGGGAGGAGATGGTATGATGGGGTTAGGATAAAAGTGGTGAGGTGGCTTCACTGTACTGAAAGAGGTTTTGTTTGATTAGTTAAGAATGGTGAAACATTTATGTAGTGGGGTGTAGGTGGAAATCCTGCACGTGTGTATCTCCCTATCTTGCGAGTTGGTAGATCTTGTTAAAATGAAATTGAACCCTCAAAACAGATGCAAGTGGTATGGCTATTCCTTCTTAAGAGTTACTGTGGACTGAAGCAGTTGTATGATAAATAGCCTTTAAGTTGTGAAAATCTTCTGTATGGTGGTGGTTGCATTCAATTTTGGAAGGAATTGTTACCTGTTTTTCATCTATAGTAAGTTGTAATACCAAGAGAACTTTTAAAGAGGTCTCTGTATATGACACAGAGCAGCAGGTGTTTTCTAGACAGTCTCTATCCTTTGAATTGATGAATTTAAAAATTGTCAACGGTCCAAAGGAAAGATACCTTGCATTAAAGGATAACTAAAATGCTGATTTTGAATGCTAAAATAATTCTACATGATTTTTTTCGTTAATCTGAATTTATCTTGTTTGAAAATTGACACTTGCTTTTTGGTGTGAGTTTAAATTACAGCAGATTACTTGGACGTGCTGTTCTCTAAATTCATATCTTCTGTTAAGGATGTCTTGTGATGGTCTCATTCTTTTCTAGGTCAAGATTAATAGTTTATGGATTTTTAACTTTTCATGGTTACTTTTTACAAACTTTACTGACATATATTCATTTATCTTGGAAATGTTGCAAACTTGAGAACATTCCCATGCCCTTTTTCTTTTATTCTGCTTTGATGTTGGAAAGAGTGTAATCCTTTGTTTTGGCTACCCAGAGTTTAAATATAAAAGTTAATACCATGTTCATATTCTCTTAGATTAAATGAATACTTAGTGTATTAAGCAGTAGAGTAGAAGTATAAAAACACCATGAAACCCTGGAAATGTTGCATCAACTCTGGCAGGCAAGCTGGTCTCCCAGTTTCGAACTAGGTGTTCCTGGAGTGGAAGAACATTCAAGTATTGAGGCAAGAAAGTGTAGGCATGGTATATTTGGGGAGTGGAATGAGATAAGTCTGGAATCTTAGATTGAGGCTAGGATGAAGGACTACCCTGCAGAGTTAGGAGCCCTTGACTATTTACCAAGGAGGGAATAGCATAAGCAGATTTATTCCTCTCTTTGGCTTTGCTTCTGATCTCTCCCCCTCCCTTTGAATTTGAATTCATTCTTTTTATACTAACCTCTGTCATTAGCTATTCCTGAAAGCCTTTCCTGCTCCCCCTTTTTTCCTTTTCCCAGCATCCTCCACCACGCTAGGTTAGGGGCCCCTCTTTAGTGGTCCTATCACACCTTGTACATATTTTTATTACTGTACTTCTTTTGGGAAGCAGGCAGGAAAGTTATTTTCCTTTTTATACCTGAGAGAGAAAATAAAGCTCAGAAAAATAAGACTTGCCCTGGTAAGTAAGTGGTCGACCCCGGAGTTCTGACTTCTAGACCAATGTTGATCCCCACCCATATCACAAATCTACATTTGTTGATGTAATTATTCTGTAGTGTTTTAGGAGCTAAATTTCTGTAATGTGGACTTTAACTTTCCTCCCTAGGGGAATTTCTTTTCATTAACGTGTCCATCACTTAGCCAGGAAATGATAAAGCCAATGGTTGCACAGAACCAGAGTAGTCAGAAGTAAAGATGAGAACTGTTTTATTGCTATCAAATTTCTAGTCAGATAACTAACTTAAAAATAAATAACGGAGGGCCTACATTTTTGTGTATATGTTTGTGTGTGTGTGTGGGGGGGGTTTGTGCAAGAAAAAACTCTTCCTTTCTCAGTCTCCCATCTAAGTATAAGTAGACCAGCTCTATTTGCAGATATACCTGATTATGTCTCTTGGCTAAAAGCCAGAATACTTTCAGAGGGGTGGGTCTTTTCCATTTTTGTTTCAGATCATAAAATTTATGGCACTGTTAGGACATATTTGATAGCTGTAAAGGACATCTATTATAAAGGCATTCATACAGAAATTCCCAAAGCTTCAAAAGTAGAATTTGATGCCAGTTTTAATTGTTTTGGTAGAGCTTGTCATGAGATATCTGGTTTGGAAAATGTTGAGATTAACTTACTGCAAAAGTGAGCCTTTAATGCCCCTTTCTTCAAGGAATACATTCTTTTTTCATGAACTTTTTAAAAATTAGAAATGAAGAAATTGTTTTCTGTGTTTTAACCTTGTAACTTTTTATTGTGATAAAATTCACATAGCATAAAATTTACCATTTTAGAGTGTACAATTCAATAGCATTAAGTACCTTCATGATGTTGCACATCTAGTTCCAAAACATTTTCATCACCCCAAAAGGAAGCCCTGTACCCATTAAGCAGTCACTCCCCATTCTTCTTTTCCCCCAGCTCCTGGCAACCACTGATCTCCTGTCTCTATTGATTTGTCTATTCTGGATATTTCATATAAAAGGAATCATATAATACATGGTCTTTTGTGTCTGGCTTCTTTTACTTTACATGTTTTTGAGGTTCACTCACATTGTGGCATGTATCAGTACGTCATTCCTTTTTATGGTTGAATAATATTCCATTGTACGGATATACTGCATTTTGTTTATCTATTCAAAATGGACATTTGGGATCTTTCCACCTTTTGGCTTTTGTGAACAATGATGGTATGAATATTTGTGTACAAGTTTTTGTTTGAACACCTGTTTTCAATTCTTTTGGGTATGTACTGGGTTATATGGTAATTCTGTGTTTAACTTGTTGGGGAACCACCAAACTGTTTTCCACAGTGGCTGCACCATTTTACATCCCCAGTGTATAAGGGTTCCAATTTTTTCACATCTTTCCCAACATTTGTTACTTTGGGGGTTTTTGTTTGTGTGTGCGTGTTTTATGGCCATCTAGTAAGTGTGAAGTGATATCTCATTGTGGTTTTGATTCCCATTTCACACCTTTTCATGTGCTCTTGGCTATTTGAATTTCTTCTTTGGAGAAATGTCTATGTAAGTCCTTTGCCCATTTTTAAATTTGGTTGTCTATCTTTTTATTGTTGAGTTGAAGGAGTTTTTAAAAATTAATTATTTATTTTTGGCTGCGTTGGGTCTTCGTTGCTGCGCGCGGGCTTTCTCTATTTGCGGAGAGCGGGGGCTACTCTTCCTTGTGGTGCGTGGGCTTCTCATTGTCCTGGCTTCTCTTGTTGTGGAGCATGGGCTCTAGGTGCCCAGGCTTCAGTAGTTGTGGCTCGCGGGCTCTAGAGTGCAGGCTCAGTACTTGTGGCAGCCGGGCTTAGTTGTTCCATGGCATGTGGGATCTTCCCGGACCAGGGCTCAAACCCGTGTCTCCTGTATTGGCAGGCGGATTCTTAACCACTGTGCCACCAGGGAAGTCCTATAAGAGTTTTTAAAAAATATATTCTAGATACTAGGGCCTGATCAGACATATGATTTGCAAATATTTTTTCCCATTCTGTGAGTTGTCTTTTTCCTTTATTTATTTTTCAGTTTTATTGAGATAAAATTGGCATATAGCACTGTATAAGTTGAAGGTGTACAGCATAATGATTTGACTCATCATGAAATGATTACTACAGTAGGTTTAGTGAACATCTGTAATCCCATATAGATACAATATTAAAGAAATAGAAAAAATTTTTTTTCCTTGTGATGAGAACTCTTAGGATTTACTCTCTTAACAACTTTCACGGGGATTTCCCTGGCAGTCCAGTGGTTAAGACTCTGCGCTCTCAATGCAGGAGGCACGAGTTTGATCACTGTTCAGGGAACTAAGATCCTGCATGCCACACAATGCGGCCAAAAAACAAAACAAAACAAAAAATTTCATGTATAACATACAGTTACGTAAGTTTATTATTTTTGTCATGTTATACATTATATCCCTAGTACTTATTTGTCTTAAAACTGGAGATTTGTACCTTTTGACTACCTTCATCTAATTCCTCATCCCCCTACCCCCACCTCTGGTAGCCACAAATCTGATCTCTTTTTCTATGTTTGTTTGTTTGTTTGTTTTTGAAGTATAATTGACCTACAGCACTATGTTAATTCCTGGTTCATAACATAGTGATTCAATATTTCTGTACATTTCAAAGTGATCACCATGATAAGTCTAGTTATCATCTGTCACTATACAAAGATATTACATAATTATTGACTATATTCCCCACACTGTATATTTCATACCTGTGACTCATTTACTTTGCAACTGGGAGTTTATACCTCTTAATCTTTCTCACTTATTTCTCTCCTCCCCACAACCTCCTCCCCTCTGGCAACCACCTCGTTGTTTTCTGTATCTGTGACTCTGTTTCTGTTTAGTTGTGTTTGTTCATTTGTTTTGCTTTTTAGATTCCAAATATAAGTGGAGTCACCCAGTATTTGTCCTTTTCTGTCTGACTTATTTCACTTATTATAATACCCTCTGGGTCCATCCATGTTGTTGAAATGGCAAGATTTCAGTATTTTTATGGCTGAGTAATATTCTGTTGTGTATATATATACCACATCTTCTTTACCCATTCATCTGTTGATGGGCACTTAGGTTGCTTCCATATCTTGGCTATTGTATATAATGCTGCCATGAATATAGTCATGCACATATCTTTGAGAATTAGTGTTTTTGTTTTTTTCAGATAAATACTCAGAAGTGGAATTGCTGGATCATATGGTAGTTCTATTTTTAATTTTATGAGGAATCTCCATACTGTTTTCCATAGAGGCTATACCAGTTTACATTTCTACCAACAGTGCATGAGGGTTCCCTTTTCTCCACATCCTCACGAACACTTGTTATCTTTTTGATAATAGCCATTCTGACAGATGTGAGGTGATATCTCATTATGGTTTTGATTTGTATTTGCCTGATGATCAGTGATGTTGAGCATCTTTTCGTGTGCCTGTTGGCCATCTGTATGTCTCTTTTTACTTTCTTGATAGTGTTTTCTGGTGCACAAAAGTTTTAAAATTTGATGAACTCCAACTTATCTTTTTCTTTTGTTGCTTGTGTTTTTGGTGTTATATTTAAGAAACCACTACCAAATCCAAGATCATGAAGATTTATATTTTCTTTGAAAAATTTTATAGTTTTGGCTTTAATATTTAGGTCTTTGATCCATTTTGAGTTAATTTTTGTATCTGGTACAAGGTACCGGTACAGCTTCATTCTTTTGCATGTAGATTAACTTGAAGATTTTTAAACTATAAAATAGATAATAAATGATACTATACATGTATGTTAGTTAAGTAAAGCTATTTGTGGCGATATCTAATCACTCTTTGGGTAGTTGTGGGGAAGAAATGTTTCTAAATGCGTTTTTGAAGGCCTTATATTTGAAGTGTGGGGATTCTAAAACTCTTTATGAGTCAATGAGACTTTTATGATCAGGAAACTTCAATATGGCAAGCTAGATGATCCTTATGCTAAAGTTACATAAGTGATTTTCTTTCTTTTTTTTTGGCCGTGCCTCACGGCTTGTGGGATCTTAGTTCCCTGACCAGGGATTGAACCTGCACACTCACCAGTGAAAGCACAGAGTCCTAACCACTAGACTGCCCCATAAGTGATTTTTTTGTAAAGTGATCTTTACTTTTTTGTAAAGAATATTAGTGTTGTTTTAAATTGTTTGTGTAGGGTGAAATCTTTGCTTAAACCTAGGGAAAAAAGCAGATTTAGTCTATAATTACCATAAATTGATATTAGATTTATGCTAAAAGTAATTCATATGTATGTGTTATATAGTTTATTATTTTTATTTTTTTATTTTATTTTATTTTTTTTATTAGTTTCTGCTTTATAACAAAGTGAATCACTCATACATATACATCTGTTCCCACATCCCTTCCCTCATGCATCTCCCTCCCTCCCACCCTCCCCATCCCACCCCTCTAGGTAGTCACAAAGCACCGAGCTGATCTCCCTGTGCTCTGCGGCTGCTTCCCACTATCTATCTACCTTACGTTTGGTAGTGTATATATGTCCATGCCTCTCTTTTGCTTTGTCACAGCTTACCCTTCCCCCTCCCCATATCCTCAAGTCCATTCTCAAGTAGGTCTGTGTCTTTATTCCCGTTTTACCCCTAGGTTCTTCATGACATTTTTTTTTCAATTCCATATATATGTGTTAGCATACAGTATTTGTCTTTCTCTTTCTGACTTACTTCACTCTGTATGACAGACTCTAGGTCTATCCACCTCATTACAAATAGCTCAGTTTCGTTTCTTTTTATGGCTGAGTAATATTCCATTGTATATATGTGCCACATCTTCTTTATCCATTCATCCGATGATGGACACTTAGGTTGTTTCCATCTCCAGGCTATTGTGAATAGAGCTGCAATGAACATTTTGGTACATGTGTCTTTTTGAATTATGGTTTTCTCAGGGTATATGCCCAGTAGTGGGATTGCTGGGTCATATGGTAGTTCTATTTTTAGTTTTTTAAGGAACCTCCATACTGTTCTGCATAGTGGCTGTATCAATTCACATTCCCACCAGCAGTGCAAGAGTGTTCCCTTTTCTCCACACCCTCTCCAGCATTTATTGTTGCTAGATTTCTTGATGATGGCCATTCTGACTGGTGTGAGATGATATCTCATTGTAGTTTTGATTTGCATTTCTCTAATGATTAATGATGTTGAGCATTCTTTCATGTGTTTGTTGGCAGTCTGTATATCTTCTTTGGAGAAATGCCTATTTAAGTCTTCTGCCCATTTTTGGATTGGGTTGTTTGTTTTTTTGCTATTGAGCTGCATGAGCTGCTTATAAATTTTGGAGATTAATCCTTTGTCAGTTGCTTCATTTGCAAATATTTTCTCCCATTCTGAGGGTTGTCTTTTGGTCTTCTTTATGGTTTCCTTTGCTGTGCAAAAGCTTTTAAGTTTCATTAGGTCCCATTTGTATATCTTTGTTTTTATTTCCATTTCTCTAGGAGGTGGGTCCAAAAGGATCTTACTGTGATTTATGTCATAGAATGTTCTGCCTATGTTTTCCTCTGAGAGTTTGATAGTTTCTGGCCTTACATTTAGGTCTTTAATCCATTTTGAGCTTATTTTTGTGTATGGTGTTAGGGAATGATCTAATCTCATACTTTTACATGTCCCTGTCCAGTTTTCCCAGCACCACTTATTGAAGAGGCTGTCCTTTCTCCACTGTACATTCCTGCCTCCTTTATCAAATATAAGTTGACCATATGTGCGTGGGTTTATCTCTGGGCTTTCTATCCTGTTCCATTGATCTATCTTTCTGTTTTTGTGCCAGTACCACACTGTCTTGATTACTGTAGCTTTGTAGTATAGTCTGAAGTCAGGGAGCCTGATTCCTCCAGCTCCATTTTTCGTTCTCAAGATTGCTTTGGCTATTCGGGGCCTTTTGTTTTTCCAAACAAATTTTGAAATTTTTTGCTCTAGTTCTGTGAAAAATGCCAGTGGTAGTTTGATAGGGATTGCATTGAATCTGTAGATTGCTTTGGGTAGTAGAGTCATTTTCACAATGTTGATTCTTGCAATCCAGGAGCATGGTATATCTCTCCATCTATTTGTATCATCTTTAATTTCTTTCATCAGTGTCTTATAATGTTCTGCATACAGGTCTTTTGTCTCCTTAGGTAGGTTTATTCCTAGATATTTTATTCTTTTTGTTGCAGTGGTAAATGGGAGTGTTTTCTTGATTTCATTTTCAGATCTATCGTCATTAGTGTACAGGAATGCCAGAGATTTCTGTGCATTAATTTTGTATCCTGCTACTTTACCAAATTCATTGATTAGCTCTAGTAGTTTTCTGGTAGCATCTTTAGGATTCTCTATGTATAGTATCATGTCATCTGCAAACAATGACAGCTTTACTTCTTCTTTTCCAATTTGGATTCCTTTTATTTCCTTTTCTTCTCTGATTGCTGTGGCTAAAACTTCCAAAACTAAGTTGAATAAGAGTGGTGAAAGTGGGCAGCCTTGTCTTGTACCTGATCTTAGTGGAAATGGTTTCAGTTTTTCACCATTGAGGACAATGTTGGCTGTCGGTTTGTCATATATGGCCTTTATTATGTTGAGGAAAGTTCCCTCTATGCCTACTTTCTGGAGGGTTTTTATCATAAATGGGTGTTGAATTTTGTCGAAAGCTTTCTCTGCATCTATTGAGATGATCATATGGTTTTTCTCCTTCAACTTGTTAATATGGTGTATCACATTGATTGATTTGCGTATATTGAAGAATCCTTGCATTCCTGGAATAAACCCCACTTGATCATGGTGTATGATTCTTTTAATGTGCTGTTGGATTCTGTTTGCTAGTATTTTGTTGAGGATATTTGCATCTATGTTCATCAGTGATATTGGCCTGTAGTTTTCTTTCTTTGTGACATCCTTGCCTGGTTTTGGTATCAAGGTGATGGTGGCCTCATAGAATGAGTTTGGGAGTCTTCCTTCCTCTGAAATTGTTTGGAAGAGTTTGAGAAGGATGGGTGTTAGCTCTTCTCTAAATGTGTGATAGAATTCGCCTGTGAAGCCATCTGGTCCTGGGCTTTTGTTTGTTGGAAGATTTTTAATCACAGGTTCAATTTCAGTGCTTGTGATTGGTCTATTCATATTTTCTATTGCTTCCTGATTCAGTCTTGGTAGGCTGTGCATTTCTAAGAATTTGTCCATTTCTTCCAGGTTGTCCATTTTATTGGCATAGAGTTGCTTGTAGTAATCTCTCATGATCTTTTGTATTTCTGCAGTGTCAGTTGTTACTTCTCCTTTTTCATTTCTAATTCTATTGATTTGAGTCTTCTCCCTTTTTTTCTTGATGAGTCTGGCTAATGGTTTATCAATTTTGTTTATCTTCTCAAAGAACCAGCTTTTAGTTTTATTGATCTTTGCTATCGTTTCCTTCATTTCTTTTTCATTTATTTCTGATCTGATCTTTACGATTTCTTTCCTTCTGCTAACTTTGGGGTTTTTTTGTTCTTCTTTCTCTAATTGCTTTAGGTGCAGGGTCAGGTTGTTTACTCGAGATGTTTCCTGTTTCTTAGGTGGGATTGTATTGCTATAAACTTCCCCCTTAGAACTGCTTTTGCTGCGTCCCATAGGTTTTGGGTCATCGTGTCTGCATTGTCATTTGTTTCTAGGTATTTTTTGGTTTCCTCTTTGATTTCTTCAGTGATCACTTCGTTATTGAGTAGTGTATTGTTTAGCCTCCATGTGTTTGTATTTTTTACAGATCTTTTCCTGTAATTGATGGCTATTCTCATAGCATTGTGGTTGGAAAAGATACTTGATACAATTTCAATTTTCTTAAATTTACCAGGGCTTGATTTGTGACCCAAGATATGATCTATCCTGGAGAATGTTCCATGAGCACTTGAGAAAAATGTGTATTCTGTTGTTTTTGGATGGAATGTCCTATAAATATCAATTAAGTCCATCTTGTTTAATGTATCATTTAAAGCTTGTGTTTCCTTATTGATTTTCATTTTGGATGATCTGTCCATTGGTGAAAGTGGGGTGTTAAAGTCTCCTACTATGAGTGTGTTACTGTCGATTTCCCCTTTTATGGCTGTTCGTATTTGCCTTATGTATTGAGGTGCTCCTGTGTTGGGTGCATAACTATTTACAATTGTTATATCTTCTTCTTGGATCGATCCCTTTATCATTTTGTAGTGCCCTTCTTTGTCTCTTCTAATAGTCTTTATTTTAAAGTCTTTTTTGTCTGATATAAGAATTGCTACTCCAGCTTTCTTTTGATTTCCATTTGCATGGAATATCTTTTTCCATCCCCTTACTTTCAATCTGTATGTGTCTCTAGGTCTGAAATGGGTGTCTTGTAGACAGCATATATATGGGTCTTGTTTTTGTATCCATTCAGCCAATCTGTGTCTTTTGGTGGGAGCATTTAGTCCATTTACATTTAAGGTAATTATCGATATGTATGTTCCTATTCCCATTTCCTTAATTGCTTTGGGTTTGTTATTGTAGGTATTTTCCTTCTGTTGTGTTTCTTGCCTAGAGAAGTTCCTTTAGCATTTGTTGTAAAACTGGTTTGGTGGTGCTGAACTCTCTCAGCTTTTGCTTGTCTGTAAAGGTTTTAATTTCTCCATCAAATCTGAATGAGATCCTTGCTGGGTAGAGTAGTCTTGGTTGCAGGTTTTTCTCCTTCATCACTTTAATTATGTCCTGCCACTCCCTTCTGGCTTGTAGAGTTTCTGCTGGGAGATCAGCTGTTAACCTGATGGGGATTCCCTTGTGTGTTATTTGTTGTTTTTCCCTTGCTGCTTTTAATATGATTTCTTTGTGTTTAATTTTTTGACAGTTTGATTAATATGTGTCTTGGCGTATTTCTCCTTGGATTTATTCTGTATGGGACTCTCTGTGCCTCCTGGACTTGATTAACTATTTCCTTTCCTATATTAGGGAAGTTTTCAACTATAATCTCTTCAACTATTTTCTCAGTCCCTTTCTTTTTCTCTTCTTCTTCTGGAACCCCTATAATTCGAATGTTGGTGTGTTTAATATTGTCCCAGAGGTCTCTGAGACTGTCCTCAGTTCTTTTCATTTTTTTTTCTTTATTTTGCTCTGCATCAGTTATTTCCAGTATTTTATCTTCCACGTCACTTATCCGTTCTTCTGCCTCAGTTATTGTGGTATTGATCCCATCTAGAGTATTTTTCATTTCATTTATTGTTTTTAATCGATGCTTGATTCATCTTTAGTTCTTCTACGTCCTTGTTAACTGTTTCTTGCATTTTGTCTATTCTATTTCCAAGATTTTGGATCTTGGAAATAGAATCTTGGATCATCTTTACTATCATTATTCTGAATTCTTTTTCAGGTAGACTGCCTATTTCCTCTTCATTTGTTAGGTCTTGTGGGTTTTTATCTTGCTCCTTCTCCTGCTGTGAGTTTTTCTGTCTTCTCATTTTGCTTATCTTACTGTGTTTGGGGTCTCCTTTTTGCAGGCTGCAGGTTCGTAGTTCCCGTTGTTTTTGGTGTCTGTCCCCAGTGGCTAAGGTTGGTTTAGTGGGTTGTGTAGGCTTCCTGGTGGAGGGGACTAGTGCCTGTGTTCTGGTGGATGAGGCTGGATCTTGTCTTTCTGGTGGACAGGTCCACGTCTGATGGTGTATTTTGGGGTGTCTGCGGACTTTTTTTGATTTTTGGCAGCCTCTCTGCTAATGGGTGGCATTGTGTTCCTGCCTTGCTAGTTGTTTGGCATAGGGTGTCCAGCACTGTAGCTTGCTGATCGTTGAGTGAAGCTGGGTGCTGGTGTTGAGATGATCTCTGGAAGATTTTCGCCGTTTGATATTATGTGGAGCTGGGAGGTCTCTTGTGGACCAGTGTCCTGAAGTTGGCTCTCCCACCTCAGATGCACAGCACTGACTCCTGGCTCCTCAATTTGGGATGATTTGTTGTCTATTCATGTATTCCACAGATGCAGGGTATATGAAGTTGATTGTGGAGTTTTAATCCGCTGCTTCTGAGGGTGCTGGGAGAGATTTCCCTTTCTCTTCTTTGTTCTCACAGCTCCCGGGTGTCAGCTTTGGATTTGGCCCCACCTCTCCATGTAGGCCGCCGGAGGGCTTCTGTTCTTCGCTCAGACAGGACAGGGTTAAAGGAGCAGCCGCTTTGGGGACTCTGGCTCACTCAGGCCGGGGGGCAGCGAGGGGCACGGAGTGCGGGTGGAGCCTGCAGCGGCAGAGGCCGGCGTGACGTTGCACCAGCCTGAGGCGCAGGCGCGCCGTGTGTTCTCCCAGGGAAGCCGTCCCTGGATCCCGGGACCTCGGCAGTGACAGGCTGCACAGGCTCCCTGGAAGGGGGGCGTGGACAGTGACCTGCGCTCGCACACAGGCCTCGCGGCGGCGGCAGCAGCCCCAGCGTTCCACGCCCGTCTCTGAGGTCTGCGCTTTCAGCCGCGGCTCGCACCCGTCTCTGGAGCTCCTCCAAGCAGCGCTCTTAATCCCCTCTCCTCGTGCACCAGGAAACAAAGAGGGAAGAAAAAGTCTCTTGCCTCTTCGGCAGGTCCAAACTTCTTCCCGGACTCCCTCCCGGCTAGCTGTGGCGCATTAGCCCCTTCAGGCTGTGTTCATGCCGCCAACCCCAGTCCTCTCCCTGCGCTCCGACTGAAGCCCGAGCCTCAGCTCCCAGCGCCACCTGCCCCAGCGGGCGAGCAGACAAGCCTCTCGGGCTGGTGAGTGCCGGTTGGCACCGATCCTCTGTGCGGGAATCTCTCTGCTTTGCCCTACTTAGGTACGTGGGGAATTTCTTGCCTTTTGGGAGGTCTGAGGTCTTCTGCCAGCGTACAGTAGGTGTTCTGTAGGAGTTGTTCCACGTGTAGCTTTATTTCTGGTGTATCTGTGGGGAGGTAGGTGATCTCCGCGTCTTACTCTTCCGCCATCTTCGCCGGAAGTCACCAAGTAATATTTGTTAAAGCAAACTCTCATTGTTCTTTTTCAAGATTTTCTTGGCTTTCCTTGTACTCTTTTCAAATCAGTTTGTCAGTTTGGGACAAAAACATCTCTTTGGGATTTTTATTGAACTTGCATTGACTTTGGAATAATCTCAGAGGGGGGTTTGTGAAGATCCTAATATTGGGTCTTTCTACCAAAGAAAGGTGTATTTTATGTACTTCAGTAAAGTTTTAGTCTTCTTTATATAGGTGTTGCATACTTCTTTTTGAGTGTATTCTTAGATGATTATTTTATAGCTCTGTTGCTCTTATGAGCAGGATAGTATCTATATCTATATAGTAATTGCAGTGACCTGCCCTCCTTCCGGAGCACCCAGTCCTTCCTGCTCCCTCCTGGTGCCACCTGCCCCTGGAACCCTCATCTTAGGATAGGTTTTTTTTAAAAAAAAATTAATTAATTAATTTAGGCTGCGCCGGGTCTTTGTTGTGGCACATGGGATCTTCAGTGTGGTATGTGGGGATCTTTTAGTTGCAGCATCTGGACTTCTTAGTTGTGGCATGCATGCGGGATCTAGTTCCCTGACCAGTTATCGAACCCAGGCCCCCTGCATTGGGATTGCGGAGTCTTACCCACTGGACCATCAGGGAAGTCCCTGATAGTTGTTTTTTTAATTACATTTTCTAATTGATTATTGCTGATGTATAGCAAAGCTATTGATTTGTTTGTTGATTTTGCATTTAGCCTCTCTGCTGAGCTCTCTCGTTACTTCCTACCATAGTTTTTTTAGTTGAATTTGCTTGGATTTTCTAGATAGGTAGTCATATAATCTGCAAGTTTTGAGTTCTGTCTCCTACTTTACAATATTCGTATGTCTTATTTTATTTCCATAAGTGGTAGCAATGATAATAGCAAGTCTTGGCTTATTCCTGACTTTAATTATTGTTTATGTGAAAGATGCTTAATCTCACTCATGAGATAATTGCTAATTGAAACCACACTGTGATTTCTTTTTTAAACCTATCAGAGTGTTAAAAATCAAAATGTTTGATAACACCTTTTTTTTGTTGTCAAGGCTGTGGGGTAAAAGACACCTTGCACATTGCAGGTGGGAGTTTAAATTGGTACAATGCCTGTGGAAGGCAGTTTGGCGGCATTATATAAAGGTACACATGAATTATGTGTACTCTTATGGGTATATTAGTATACTTCATTAAAAGTTAAATATGCAAATTTCCTTTGATCCAGCAATCCCACTTCAGGGAATTTACATATATATATACACACACGTATATACACACAGACATACATATATGCAAAATGAAATATGCAGTTTTATCTGTCATAAGCAAATAATCAAATACTATTACTATATAGGTATTAAAAAATAAGAATGAGGGAATCTCATGTACTGACAGGGAAAACAGTATCTTAAATTATTGTGACTATAAAAAAAAGCTTGGTATATACTATGCTACTTTTCATGTAGAAAGAGAGAGAAAGGACATATATTCATATTTGCTTATTTGCTGTAAGAAACTCTGGAGGGCTACACAGAATCTAATGAGTGGTTACTTGTGGGAGAGTGGGGGGGAACTGAATGGATAGGAAACAGATTTGGGAGTGAACCTGTCCATTATATACCTCTTTCTTTGATTTTTGAATTTTATGATTATATTTTAAAAATTAAATTAAAAATGGTTTTTTGAATTATTTCAGTTCTTCCAAGGACATTTTTTTCTTGCTCTTTCTGTGTTACATGTTTTCTTCAAAATGGCTGTCTCCTGATTCTGTTCGTATTAAAGAATGACCTAGTAGAAGGGCTGACTGGGAGTTCTGTGTACCTAGGCAGGTTGTCAACTGGTTTTGGGGGGAGTGGGTGGGCGGCTAGCTTTTACACTTGGAGGGCCCAAATGCCAGAGTGTAGAGGGCTTTGTACTAGGGTGCCCTTATTCTTCCTAGTTTGTTGAATTTGGTATTCTGTCTGCAGGAATTTCTTTATTTTGGGGGGAGAGTTCATCAACTGTGTCATAATTCATACCTTCAGTTAACCCCTGTTTTTAGCCGTTTTCTCACTCTGGCTCTCTTTAGGATCAGTCTTCTTTGAGTGTGGAACCCCTCTGGGGTTTTGCCCTGCAAGTCAGCTCCCTCCTGGGTTGGAACCCTTTCTATTACATATTTCGGGTTGTAGCATTCCTTTGATTTGTGTTATCAGCTAGTTCTTTCCTGTTTGCTCTCTGTCAGAAATTGTTGAAATCTTGTATTTGCTATGCCATTTTCCATTCCTGTCTTTGACTTGTGATTTATACTTCTGTACTATTTTACCATCACTTTTTCAGGGTCTTGGAAAGTACAAGAGATATAGGTGTTCAGTTCACCTTCTTGAACTAGAAGGCGGCAGTGGTATATCTTAAGCTTGGATAAACTGTAGGGTCCTTGAGGACAAAGACTGACTTTTGTTCTTTTATCCCCAGAACCTGACACAGTGCTTGGCACTTGGTAAATGTTTATTGGTATGAATACACATGTATGAGAGAGAGAGAGGTTTGTCAGTGGAAAATTTACTATGTAATTCTGACTATTTAAATATGCATTCTTTCAATTGCTGGTTCCAAAAGTTGAAGAAATTATTGAGTCATTGACAAAGTACTGATTGTATGCTGGATTTCCTATGGATAGAACCATGATAAGCTACAGGGGGAAACTTATCTTGAGCTTTTAACTCAAATGCTCCAAGATTATATATCAAATATATTAAAGGAGTACATATGGGACACAGATTTGTGAGATTTTCCCTATAATTTCAATCTCTATAGAAGTGCTTTTGCAATTGTCTTTATACATATTCCTGGGGCTTAAATCAGTGTGTTATCATTTTATGAAGGAAATAATGGTCACACATGGGTTATGATACATAGCCATTGAACTCAGTAAGAGACTTCAGGTTTGAGGCCTGATTTTTGTGGACTATTTTACTTAGCTGTGTTTCTGCATTGCTGAATATAGAAGAGATACTCTGGTCACTGAAGCATACCCCTTTAGCAATGCCACCATGGTTTCTTACTGGAAAACTTTAAAAGAATGTATTATATACTTTTCAGCTTTACTAAATAGTCTCCTGAAAAAAATCATTTAATGTTTTCCTGAGTATTGTTGTATAGCGCTTTAGTATAGTGCTGCCCTTAGGGGTTATTAAGAGGTAGGAAATAAAAGCTTCCATTTATTGATTATTATATTGTGCCAGGCACTGTGCTAAGTACTTTACATGTATATTACCATTTTATTTTCATATTATTCCTGTGAAATTTCACAAATGAAATAAAAAATGAATGAGGTTAAGTAATTTGCCCCAAATCTCTGAGGAGTGAGAGGCAGAACCATGATTGATTCCAGGTTTCTCCCACTCCAAAGCCTGAGTTCTGAAACTCTGTTTTATGGTCAAGAAGCTATTGGATCCATGATGAAAAGGCCCCAGATATACTATGCTTAGTGAAGTTCTTTGCCTGTTTTGTTAAAATTTGTTTTTCTTATTCATTGTTTACCCTTAGGCCACCAGCTATTACATTTTATTGTTGTCAGGTCTTTTCTCTTCAGACCAATGATTCTCAACCCAGGAATCCAGGCAGAAGATAAGGAGAGTGGACAGAATGGGGTGGTGGTGTGGGGTGATGAGGGAGGTAGAGAGTATAGTTTTATTTTTTTATTTTTTATTTTTTTGGTGGTATGCGGGCCTCTCACTGTTGTGGCCTCTTCCGTTGCTGAGCACAGGCTCTGGACGCACAGGCTCAGCGGCTGGCTCACGGGCCCAGCCGCTCCACGGCATGTGGGATCCTCCCGGACCGGGGCACGAACCCGTGTCCCCTGCATCGGCAGGCGGACTCTCAACCACTGTGCCACCAGGGAAGCCCCGAGAGTATAGTTTTAAAAAGGCGTATTTGATATTATGATGGCTTTAATTTTAGTCACAATATTTTAAGATTCTTAAAGACATCATATTTTATTGAGATATAATTTATCTATCATAAAATTCACCAATATAAATATCAGTGATTTTTAGCAAATTTATAGAGTTGTATAACCTTGATTACAATCTAATTTTAGAACATTTTCATCACCCCCAAAATATTTCTTGTGCCAGTTTGAAATCAGTCCTATTCCTATACCCCAGCCCAAGGCAACAAATAATCTATTTTCTGTCTCTATAGATCTGCATATTCTAGACATTTCATATAAATGTAACCATACAGTACGTGGTCTTTCCTTTGGCTTCTTTCACAGAGCATAATGTTATCAAGGTTCATCCTTATTGTAGCATGTATCAGTACCTCATTTCTTTTTATTGCTGAACAATATTGTATTGCATGGATATAACACATTTTGTTTATCCAACTGTTGTTAGACATTTGGATTGTTTCCACCTTTTGGCTATTGTGACTAGTGCTGCTATGAACACTTGTGTATACGTTTTTGTGTGGACATAAGTTTTCATTTCTCTTGGGTAGATGGTATTCATATAGTAACTCTATGTTTAACTTGTTGAGGATCTGCCAGACTGTGTTCTATTGTACATTCCCACCAGCAATGTATTAGGGGTCTATTTTCTCCATATCCTCACCATCACTTGTTACTGTCTTGTCTTTTTTATTGTAACCATCCTCATGGGTATGGAGTAGTATTTGTGATTATGATTTGTATTTCTCTAATGAGTAACAATGTGGAACATCTTTTCATGTGTTTATTGGCCACTTGTATATCTTCTTTAGAGAAATACCTATTCAGATATTTAGCCCATTGGATTATTTATCTTTTCACTATTGAATTGTTGGAATTCTTTATATATTCTGAATACCAGTCCCTTATCAGGATATGATTTGCACATATTTTCTCGCAGCCTTTTCACTTTTCACTTCCTTGATGGCATCCTTTGAAGCACAAAAGTTTTAAATTTTGTTGCAGTCCAGCTTCTCAATTTTCTCTTTTATCACTTGTACTTTTGCTATTGTACTTAGGAAACCATTGCATAACCCAGAGGCATAGAATTTACTTTAATGTTTTCTTCTAAGAGTTTTATAGTTTCAGTCCATGTTCCACTTTGAGTTCATTTCTTGTATGGTGTGAGGTAGGAGTCCAACTTCATTCTTTTGTATGTGGATATCCAGTTGTCCCAGTACCTTTTGTTGAAAGACTGTTCTTTTCCCATTGAATTGTCTTGGCCTCTCTCTTGAAAATCAGTTGACCATAAATGTTAAGGTTTACTTCTAGACTCTCAATTCTATTTCATTGATCTATATACCCTTACCTTATTCTGTTCATTCCTAATTTAATTCTTTTGTGGTAGGAGAGCATACTTTGGTTTCAATCCTTTTAAATTTATTGAGATTTATTTTATTGCATAGTACATGATCAGTTCTCGAGATTTTTCCATGTGTGCTTGAAAAGAATGTATATTTTGTTCTTGCTGGGTGGAGTGTTTTATAGATGGCAGTTAGGTCAAGTTGATTGATAGTATTGGTCAAGTTTTCCAGATTCTTGCTCGTTTTCTGTCTCATTTTTCTCCCCATTATTGAGAATGGGGTATTAACATCTTCTACTGTTATTACTGAATTGTTTATTTCTCTCTTCAGTTTTCTCAGTTTTTATTTAATGTATTTGGGGCTCTGTTGTTAGATGTGTATATGTTTATAATTGTTATATTGTCCTGGTGAATTAATCTCTCCATGCTTATAAAATGTCCTTCTTTGTCTCTAGTAATATTTTTTGTCTTAGGGTTGGTTTTTAAAAGGCTGAAGGAACACTCATTTCCCCATTTCTCTACTTTGCTGCTCTTATTCTATAGTTTGGGAAACCAGGTGACCAGACATTATAATTAAAATTATTATACCAAAGCAGCACTACTTTCCCCTCTATTTTTATATTAGGATTCTGAGTAAGATTTCTTTTTTCTTTTTTTTTTTTTTGCGGTACGCAGGCCTCTCACTGTTGTGGCCTCTCCCGTTGTGGAGCACAGGCTCCGGACGCGCAGGCTCAGCGGCCATGGCTCACGGGCCCAGCCGCTCCGCGGCATGTGGGATCTTCCCGGACTTGGGCACGAACCCGTGTCCCCTGCATCGGCAGGCGGACTCTCAACCACTGCGCCACCAGGGAAGCCCCAAGATTTCATTTTTTAAAAGAGGTTCTGCAGTTATAAAATTTTGAAGGCTTTTTCCTACTTAAATTCTCTGATTTTTACCTAGTTTTGTCTGCTTAGCAATCCTTTTGTCTTACTTATGGATCTTTGCTTTTGAGGTTTCTGGATAAGTTACCTTTACTTAAGTGAATAGAGTTATTCTTTTTTTTTTTGAATAGAGTTATCCTTACTTAAAAATGTCCAATCTAAAATGTTAACATTTGGGGATGTGAGTGAAGGATATACTAAATTCTTTGTATATTCTTGCAGGTCTTTTTCCAAGTCCAAAATTATGTCAAAATAAGTTAAAGAAAAAATTCTCTACCTAAGTGAGGCATTCTTAATTACCTTTTCCCACTTGCAGGTAATACTAGTCTTATTGACTTTCAAAGTATATTGATTTGGCAGTGTAGAGTACTGATGAAGATATGGAGGAACTGGAATTCTAATGTACTGCCCCTGGGAATGCAAAATGATACAACCACCTTGAAAAACAGATGGCAGTTTCTTTAAAGGTTAAGCATACATTTTCTGATACAGCCATTCTACTCTTAGGTACTTTCTCAGGATAAATGAGAGTATATGTCCATGTAAAGATTTGTACACAGATCTTCATAGCAACCTTATTCATAATAGTCCATAAGTGACATTCAACCCAAATGTCATCAAGAGGTGAATAAATAAACAAATTATGATATATCCAGATAATGGACTACTTAGAGGAATTACAAAGGGACAGGAGTGAGAGCTCTTGGTGGAGAAGCATATGTTCATTGTCTTGATTTTGGAGATGGTTTCAGAGGTGTACATCTGTGTCAAAATTTATCAAATTGTACATTTTAAACACATGTAATTTACTATATGACAATTATACCTGAGAAAGTTGATTAAAAGAATTTTAAGCCCCTTGGGGAAAAAATATGATGGATAGAAGGGTATGAGAACTAGATTGCTAACCAACGTTCATGCAATATGAAGACTTATTGAGCTATATGCCAAGTAGTCTGCTAAGCACTGAGGACTACAGTGGTAAACAAGATAAGACACAGTCCCTGGAGTCTGCTGGTTGCTAAGATTGGACAGAAAAAAGAGCAAACTTCTTATTAAGAAAAAAGGGATTAAACAGTCAGGTGACTTTTCTCCTTAATGATTTCCTTTGTGGGGTGATTTTAATATATCCTTTTTTCCCCTTCAGGTTGCTATGGAAACATATGACCACATAAAAGGAAGTCTATTCTGATAATTTTGATACCTGAGATGCGACTGGACTGAAGAGTGGAACAGGAAAAATTTTAGTGCCAACCTTAATTACAATGGATACTGATTCAGGGGAGCCAGCTAGCACAGAAGATTCTGAGAAACCTGATGGAGTTTCATTGGAAAACAGAGTTCGTCAGGTTGCAGCAACTTTGACAGTGGAAGCTAGACTAAAGGAGAAAAACAGTACCTTCTGTGCTTCTGGAGAAACTATAGAAAGGAAGAGATTCTTTCGAAAGAGTGTTGAGATGACAGAAGATGGCAAAGTTGCTGAATCTTCCTCCAAAGATGAGAGAATAAAGACTGCAACAAATATTCCAAGAGTAGAAAAGCTTCCTACAAATGTGCTAAGAGGCAGACAAGAAGTTAAATACGAGCAATGTTCAAAGGGAATGTCAGAATCCTCAAAAGATTGTTTCAAGGAGAAAAATGAAAAGGAAATGGAAGAAGAAGCAGAAATGAAGGCTGTAGCTACTTCTCCTAGTGGCAGATTCCTGAAATTTGACATAGAGCTGGGAAGAGGAGCATTTAAAACAGTATATAAAGGACTGGACACTGAAACATGGGTTGAGGTTGCTTGGTGTGAGCTGCAGGTACGTATACAATCTTCTTGGTTTTAATACATTCCAGTTTTAGCTGGCCTGGGCTTCTGAGTGATCCAGTATTAAAATGTATCATGGATTAAAATAAAACGAAGGACTTGTCCCCACATCCCTGAAATTATGCTCCTTTGTTAGATCCTCTTAGGAGCTCACGCCAAACTTTTGTTTTTCCTGTTGTTTTCCCCTCTGTTTTAAAGGGAAAAAGTCTATTCTGCCTTTCTTTGGAGAAATGCTCCTAATTCATTACCCTTAGGAAATTCCCGAAACTCTTAATGTCTCATTTTGAAAACTTTTAGTAAATGTATGCCTTATGAGTTGATTGTTATACTAAATTTTATTTTGTTTTATTTTATTTTATTTTTTATTTTTATTTTTTTGCGGTATGCAGGCCTCTCACTGTTGTGGCCTCTCCCGTTGCGGAGCACAGGCTCAGCGGCCATGGCTCACGGGCCCAGCTGCTCCGCAGCATGTGGGATCCTCCCGGACCGGGGCACGAACCCGTGTCCCCTGCATCGGCAGGCAGACTCTCAACCACTGCGCCACCAGGGAAGCCCTATACTAAATATTTGAGAGTGTGATATGTTAGGGATATATGCAGTATGATATTTCCCATCTCTCTTTTTCTTTCAACAAACTTTTGGGGGTTCATGTGTTGTTTTTCAGAACAGGAAATGGTTTTCTTGTTTCTTTGAGGGCTTCTAGTAATATAAACTCCTCTCCATGCCTTTGAGTTTACCTCAGAGAGGATCTCTGGAAAAAATAATCACCAGAATCTACTGAGCTTAGTCAACTGGAATGTTGTTTAGGAAGGAGAAGTGAAAGCATCAGAAGAATAGTTGAATTACCTAGATATTTGTTTCCATAATAAATGTTTATATGGTACTTGTAACTAATGAAGGACTAAATGGAGACAGAACATCATAGAAAGGGTTATAATAGGAATAGTTTCAGACAGATGTAGGTTGAATATAAGGAAAACCTTTGTGACCTCAGCCAGCTCATGGGAAATGGTCAGTGTTCACAAGAGATGCTTAAAATTAAGATTAAATAAAGCCAATCACTAAGTACAGGTTTTTTTGTTGTTCAAATTCCAGTGGTCTCTGTGTGTAGGTGTGTACCATGATTTCACGCCTTCTGAATTTGCTATAGATTGCCATTTAGATAGGTTGAAATTTAGTCTTGGTCCCTGCATTTCTAGGAAGCCTTTTGTTTCAAAACTTTACTCTGTTTTTTTCTGTTTTTTTAAAAAACTTTACTCTCCTTTTGTTTCAAAACACTCTGTCAGTGTTTGCTTTGTATGCAGATTCAGGAGACTATTGTCAGAGACTGAGATTCTGTAAGTCTGGGGTGGGATGCAAGACTGCAATTTTAACAAGCTTTCAAAGTGCTTCGAGTGTAGGAAGTCCCTTGACGACTCTTTGGAATGAAAGTTACCTAGCAGTCAAGCCATTCTAGTAGTTCTTAAAAGATGTGTGCGTGTGCTGTCTGGGGTTTACTTGGTTTTCTTCTTACCCCCTTTTTACCCTTTAAGAATTTTATTTTAAGGTCTGTGTCACAGTAGGAATATTAGATACTGCGAGTAAACAAACATTAAGATCGCCTGAAATTATACTACTTTGAGGATGCTTTAAACATTTCAGTATATATCTTTATGGACTCTTTCTTTTGCATAAATGTATATATGACTGTATGCCACCCCCACGGAATCGTACTATTAGGTTTGAACAAAACTTTTTTTAAAAATTTATCTTGAACATCTTTTCATTACTGGTAATTGTACATTTACATCATTATTTTTAATAGATGCCCTTATAAGTTATTCAATCAGTTCTCTATTGTTGGACTTCTAGATTTTTCTCCGATATTTCACTATTATAACCATGGTTGTGATCAATATCCTTGCATATATATATATTGAAAATTATGTAAATTTTAATTTAATCTCTGCATTGTGATTTCAGTAACACTCATCTTTTTTTGGGGTGGGGGCCACAAAATGTAAAATATTTACTATCTGGTCCTTTGTTGTTCTTGCTATTGTCGTTTGCTTTTTTTCTTCCAGTTTTATTGAGATATAATTGACATACAACACTGTGTAAGTTTAAGGTGTACAGCATAATGATTTGACTTAAATACATCATGAAATGATTATCACAGTAAGTTTAGTGAACATCGTCTCAAATAGATACAAAATTAAATAGAAAAAAATATTTTTTCCTTGTGATGAGAAGCCTTAGGATTTACTCCCTTAACAATTTTCATAGATAACATACAGTAATAGTGTTATCTTTAGCATGTTGTACATTACATCTCTAGTACTTATTTATATTATAAATCTTTTGACTGCAGTAACACTCATCTTTTAGTGATACTCTGTTTGTAAATGGGGGAGATAATTTCCGTTCACTTGGTAGTAGGACACGTAGGGAAGGTATGTCAAGTATTTTGCAAATTGTGTGCTCTAGCTATGCTAAAGAATGTTTCGGTAAAACTTGAAAATATTTTAGTGGTAGGAACTGCCTAGGGGATACCTTCTATTATTCACCTGTGGAGAGGTTGAAAGATCCCATAAGGTCTTATTACTCCAAGTGTAGTCTCTGGACCAGCAGCATGGACATCACCTGGGAACTTGGAGCTGCAGGTTCCTAGGCCTCATCCCAGACTATTGAATCAGAGTCTACCTCTTAGTAACATCTGCAGGTGATTTGTATGCACAGTAGAGCTTGAAAAGCACTGAAATAAGGGACTAATTCCAAGAGCTAGCTGAATCAGAGGAGGAATTCCCTTAATACACCAACATGAGCTTTATATTATATCATATATACTGATTCCTGGCATCCACTCCAGACTTTCTAAATTAGTATCTTCAGGAGGTGAGGCCCAGGAACTTACTTTTTAAAAGAAATTAATTAATTAATTAATTTTGGCTGTGCTGGGTCTTCGTTGCTGCATGCGGGCTCTAGTTGCGGTGAGCAGGGGGGCTACTCTTCCTTGCGGTGTGTGGGCTTCTCATTGCGGTGGATTCTCTTGTTGTAGAGCACGGGCTCTAGGTGTATGGGCTTCAGGAGTTGTGGCTCGTGGGCTCTAGAGTGCAGGCTCAGTAGTTGTGGCACACGGGCTTAGTTGCTCCGTGGCATGTGGGGTCTTCCCGGACCAGGGCTCAAACCCTTGTCCCCTGCATTGGCAAGCGGATTCTTAACCACTGTGCCACCAGGGAAGCCCCAGGAACTTACTTTTATTATTTATTTATTTATATTTTTTATGAAGTTTTATTTTATTATTATTAGTTTTTGGTCACACTGTGCAGCTTGAGGGATCTTAGTTCCCCAACCAGGGATCGAACCTGTGGCCCCTGCAGTGGAAGCTCAGAGTCCTAACCACTGGACCGCCAGGGAATTCCCTACAGGAACTTACTTTTAAAAGTTCTCCAAGTAATTGGATATATAGCCAGATTTGGGGATCTCTCATGTGGAGCAAATGTTGTAAATTTTAATTTACAAAAATAAAGTACATTTTAATTTATACAAAGAACAGCAATTGCAGTCTGCTATTCTGAAAGGAATGTCAGAATTAGTGGACTTAGTTGATACAATTTTTGGATCTCATGTCACTTTCTGCATATTTGGAATTAGGAAAAACTAACTTATTTAGAATCCCAGAAGGATAAGGGCATCATCTTTTAATTACTTTCCTGTGAGTAGTATGCAGTTTGTAATGTACAATTTCTCATATCTTTTCTGTAAAGTCTTACTCTTTATTATATAATTAAATAATTTTGTTGAAAAACATCCCAGTGAGCAGTTTAAATGTTTAAATTATTCTTGATTCTTTCCCAACCTTTGTTTATATATATGTGTGTGTGTATAATATATAAAATTGGTGTGTCTATACTTTTGTTATCAATTTGACACATATTTTCTATTTATTAACATCATTAAAATATGTAAACTATATTTTATTGCATACACACCACCTCTTAATTTTCTCCCCTGAAATTTGGCAGTTCTTTTCTTTCTTAAAATTTTACTTTTGCATGTTTGATTTGAAATTCACAGCTCAAAAAAAGGTTTTTATACCTTTTTCTCTTGATGGCATTTCCACCTATTGTAGATATTTGAGCCTTGTGTAACAATTCTTAAAAGCCTCATATCCATTTATTTAGAATACATGGACTTTAGGGCAGTGCAAAGAACCAGGAGAGACAGATTTTACTGCTGATATTTGACTTTGAGGATGTTAAAAACAAACAAATCCTTTGATGATGTGGGTCAGATTTAGGATTTGGCCATAAACATTTGCATTTCAACAGTTTGTCATATTTTATGGTTTCTATAATTTGATTTTTTAATGCATTATTGGGAAGAACCTGTTGTTCTTTGTAAAGAACTTGTAAATTACTTGGTAATTGCTTGGTAAATTGGTAATTTATTGTGAGTGAGGGCTGTCAGTCATACATTTTATTTAGAAGGCTTTTAGTTCATGATGTTGAAAGACCTGGTCACATGTCACTAAAAGACCTGTTTAGTAACTTTTAGAAGGAGTCAGTCACAAGAGTTTGTAATAGTTTTCTCCTACACTAACAATGTGAAAATCAACAACACCTTGCTTTTACATACGGAAACACAACCAGTTTTTGCTTTACTTCTGCTAGCATGCTTGTCATTTGTTTTCTTGATGGAACTGAGTTTTCATATAATGCTATTTTCCAATTGAAGGAACATCGTTGATATGTAAAATTTTTTTTATTTGACTGTTTCTAAAATGTATTTGAGTGTGCTTGTAATAAGCTTCACTATGGGGTAAATTCTGTGATTGTGTGCTTTTCAAGGTAATTAAACAGGCCTTCTTTAAGTAACATCTAACAACTAGACCTCTAACAAGTCAGCTATAGTCTCTGAACTGAACCAAAAATGGCACTGAAAAGAAAGATTAAAAAAAAGACATAGTTGACTGTAGCAAGTTGATGTGTTGAGTGAGCATTCTTATACACTTTGATTATAGTAGTGAATATATTCCAAGCAATGCAGTAGAAGTAACAGTTTAAAGATCTGTACTTCCATGCCTAGAGTATCTTATCAAAATTGTGGAGGAACTTGTTTCTGTTTTATTTTCATTTATCAAATAAAAACACTTTGGGGAGAAGTATATTTTTAGGCAGATGTACGTTTAATTGTGAAATTAGAATTAGATAATAATGTGAAAATAGCTGAATTTCCAATAAAGGAAAAAGTAATTAAAAATATATGCTAGAATTTCTGTTTCTGAATAAATATTGTTGTCTAAAGTATTCACTCTGGGATATTTTTTCCCTTAAAATAGTTTTGTTATGACCCTCTTGGAAGTGATTCCAGATTCTGTTAGAGCTACACAAGAAAATGCTTCATTACATATAAGCACACCCTAAATAGTGTTATTCAGTTTTAATTTCCCACTGTCTTCATCAGACCCAGCCCTCAAAGTGCAATACTCTCATAGGCAAAGAATGATTACATCGAAGGAAGGAGGGATAAAACTTGCTTAACTATGTATGTTCTAGTTGCTTTGTTTAAAAGCTAGTCACATAACTTTATTAAGTATAAACCAAAGACAGATGTTTTCATAAAATGACAAAGGGTGAGAGTGGCAGGAGACAGACTTGGTCTGGGAAATACCATTAATTTCCCCAGTTAGTTCAATGAATTAGTTTTGAGCTAACTATCTGCTTGATAGATAACAAATTGATACATCTAGTTGGATGAATGAATAATTGCACCCCAAAGATGTTCATGTCCTAATCCCTGGAACCTATAAATATGTTACATAACATTGCAAAATGGATTTTGCAGCTACAATTAAACTAAAGACCTTGTGATAGGTAGATTATCCTGGAATATCTGGGTGGGCCCAGTGTAATCACAAGGATCCTTTTTAAAAAAAAATATTCATTTATTTATTTGGCTGCGTTGGGGCTTAGTTGCGGCACGCGGGATCTTTCGTTGCGCTGCGCGGGCTTCTTTCTAATTGTGATGTGCGGGTTTTTCTCTCTCTAGGTGTGGCGCATGGGCTCCAGGGTGTGTGGGCTCTGTAGTTTGTGGCACACGGGCTCTCTCGTTGACGTGTGCAGGCTCAGTAGTTGTGCTGCACAGGCTTAGTTGTCCTGCAGCATGTGGGAACATCTTAGTTCCCCAACCAGGGATCGAACCCACGTCCCTTGCTTTGGAAGGTGGATTCTTTACCACTGGACCACCAGGGAAGTCCCACAAGGGTCCTTTTGAGAGGAAAGATGGCCATTAGTCAGAAGGAAATCTGACAATGGAAGCTGAGGTTGCAGTGATAGGAATGTGGGCAACCTCTAAAAGCTGGGAAAGGCAAGGAAACAGATTCTTCCCTAGAGCGTACAGAAGGAACACAGCCTTGCCAACACCTTGATTTTAGTTGAGAGAGACTCATTTGGATTTTTTTTTTTCGGTACGCGGGCCTCTCACTGTTGTGGCCTCCCCTGTTGCGGAGCACAGGCTCCGGACGCGCAGGCTCAGTGGCCATGGCTCTCGGGCCTAGCCGCTCCGCGGCATGTGGCATCTTCCTGGACCGGGGCACGAACCCGTGTCCCCTGCATCGGCAGGTGGACTCTCAACCACTGCGCCACCAGGGAAGCCCTCATTTGGATTTTTGATCTCTACAATTGGAAGATAATAAATTTGTGTTGTTTTAAGCCACTAAATTTGTGGTAATTTGTTATAGCAGCAATAGGAAATGAATACAGTACACATAGCTATGATTCATTCATTTGTTCATTCATTCAACAAATAAATATTCAGTACCTACAGTGTACCAGAACTGTGCTGCTAGGGACGTAATGGGGATAAAAATCAGACACAGGCACCATTTTCATAAAGCTTACAGCAGAGGGAGTTTATAGTCAGTAAGAAGGCGGCTTGGAGATTGGAATTAGTGAAAAGATGAAAGGGCTGTTAAATATAGATTTGTTTGAAAGAAATGGTAGGGTTGTGAATAGCAAGCAACATGGATACTACTCCTTTACTACTTAGTTTTCTTTTTTATTTAGAGATAACTTGCTACTAACAGAATAGCAAAGATACTACAGAAGTTCCTGTATGTTCTTCACTCAGTTCTCCCTTATGCTAATATTTTTTTTTACAGCTTTATTGGAGTATAATTGCTTCACAATGGTGTGTTAGTTTCTGCTTTATAACAAAGTGAATCAGTTATACATATACATCTGATCCCAAATCCCTTCCCTCTTGCGTCTCCCTCCCTCCCACCCTCCCTATCCCACCCCTCCAGGCGGTCACAAAGCACCGAGCTGATCTCCCTGTGCTATGCGGCTGCTTCCGACTAGCTATCTACCTTACGTTTGGTAGTGTATATATGTCCATGCCTCTCTTTTGCTTTGTCACAGCTTACCCTTCCCCCTCCCCATATCCTCAAGTCCATTCTCAAGTAGGTCTGTGTCTTTATTCCTGTCTTACCCTTGGGTTCTTCATGACATTTTTATTTCTTAAATTCCATATATATGTGTTAGCATACAGTATTTGTCTTTCTCTTTCTGACTTACTTCACTCTGTATGACAGACTCTAGGTCTATCCACCTCATTACAAATAGCTCAATTTTGTTTCTTTTTATGGCTGAGTAATATTCCATTGTATATATGTGCCACATCTTCTTTATCCATTCATCCATTGATGGACACTTAGGTTGTTTCCATCTCTGGGCTATTGTGAATAGAGCCGCAATGGACATTTTGGTACATGTGTTTTTTGAATTATGGTTTTCTCAGGGTATATGCCTAGTAGTGGGATTGCTGGGTCATATGGTAGTTCTATTTTTAGTTTTTTAAGGAACCTCCATACTGTTCTCCATAGTGGCTGTACCAATTCACATTCCCACCAGCAGTGCAAGAGTGTTCCCTTTTCTCCACACCCTCTCCAGCATTTATTGTTTCTAGAGTTTTTGATGATGGCCATTCTGACCGGTGTGAGATGATACACCATTGTAGTTTTGATTTGCATTTCTCTAATGATTAGTGATGTTGAGCATTCTTTCATGTGTTTGTGGGAAGTCTGTATATCTTCTTTGGAGAAATGTCTATTTAAGTCTTCTGCCCATTTTTGGATTGGGCTGTTTGTTTTTTTGCTATTGAGCTGCATGAGCTGCTTATAAATTTTGGAGATTAATCCTTTGTCAGTTGCTTCATTTGCAAATATTTTCTCCCATTCTGAGGGTTGTCTTTTGGTCTTCTTTATGGTTTCCTTTGCTGTGCAAAAGCTTTGAAGTTTCATTAGGTCCCATTTGTTTATTTTTGTTTTTATTTCCATTTCTCTAGGAGGTGGGTCCAAAAGGATCTTGCTGTGATTTATGTCATAGAGTGTTCTGCCTAGGTTTACTCTAAGAGTTTGATAGTTTCTGGCCTTACATTTAGGTCTTTTATCCATTTTGAGCTTATTTTTGTGTATGGCATTAGGGAGTGATCTAATCTCATACTTTTACATATCCCTGTCCAGTTTTCCCAGCACCACTTACTGAAAAGGCTGTCCTTTCTCCACTGGACATTCCTGCCTCCTTTATCAAAGATAAGGTGACGATATGTGCGTGGGTTTATCTCTGGGCTTTCTATCCTGTTCCATTGATCTGTCTTTCTGTTTTTGTGCCAGTACCATACTGTCTTGATTACTGTAGCTTTATAGTATAGTCTGAAGTCAGGGAGCCTGATTCCTCCGGCTCCGTTTTTCGTTCTCAAGATTGCTTTGGCTACTCGGGGTCTTTTGTGTTTCCATACAAATTGTGAAATTTCTTGTTCTAGTTCTGTGAAAAATGCCAGTGGTAGTTTGATAGGGATTGCATTGAATCTGTAGATTGCTTTGGGTAGTAGAGTCATTTTCACAATGTTGATTCTTCCAATCCAAGAACATGGTATATCTCTCCATCTATTTGTATCATCTTTAATTTCTTTCATTAGTGTCTTATAATTTTCTGCATACAGGTCTTTTGTCTCCTTAGGTAGGTTTATTCCTAGATATTTTATTCTTTTTGTTGCAGTGGTAAATGGGAGTGTTTTCTTGATTTCACTTTCAGATTTTTCATCATTAGTATATAGGAATGCCAGAGATTTCTGTGTATTAATTTTGTATCCTGCTACTTTACCAAATTCATTGATTAGCTCTAGTAGTTTTCTGGTAGCATCTTTAGGATTCTCTATGTATAGTATCATGTCATCTGCAAACAGTGACAGCTTTACTTCTTCTTTTCCGATTTGGATTCTTTTATTTCCTTTTCTTCTCTGATTGTTGTGGCTAAAACTTCCAAAACTATGTTGAATAGGAGTGGTGAGAGTGGGCAATCTTGTCTTGTTCCTGATGTTAGTGGAAATGGTTTTAGTTTTTCACCATTGAGGACTATGTTGGCTGTCGGTTTGTCATATATGGCCTTTATTATGTTGAGGAAAGTTCCCTCTATGCTACTCTCTGCAGGGTTTTTATCATAAATGTGTGTTGAATTTTGTCAAAAGCTTTCTCTGCATCTATTGAGATGATCATATGGTTTTTCTCCTTCTATTTGTTAATATGGTGTATCACGTTGATTGATTTGCATATATTGAAGAATCCTTGCATTCCTGGAATAAACCCCACTTGTTCATGGTGTATGATCCTTTTAATGTGCTGTTGGATTCTGTTTGCTAGTATTTTGTTCAGGATTTTTGCATCTATGTTCATCAGTGATCTTGGCCTGTAGTTTTGTTTCTTTGTGACATTCTTGTCTGGTTTTGGTATCAAGGTGATGGTGGACTCGTAGAATGAGTTTGGGAGTGTTCCTCCCTCTGCTATATTTTGGAAGAGTTTGAGAAGGATAGGTGTTAGCTGTTCTCTAAATGTTTGATAGAATTCGCCTGTGAAGCCATCTGGTCCTGGGCTTTTGTTTGTTGGAATATTTTTAATCACAGTTTCAATTTCAATGCTTGTGATTGGTCTGTTCATATTTTCTATTTCTCCCTGGTTGTGCATTTCTAAGAATTTGTCCATTTCTTCCAGGTTGTCCATTTTATTGGCATAGAGTTGCTTGTAGTGATCTCTCATGATCTTTTGTATTTCTGCAGTGTCATTTGTTACTTCTCCTTTTGCATTTCTAATTCTATTGATTTGAGTCTTCTCCCTTTTTTTCTTGATGAGTCTGGCTAATGGTTTATCAATTTTGTTTATCTTCTCAAAGAACCAGCTTTTAGTTTTATTGATCTTTGCTATCGTTTCCTTCATTTCTTTTTCATTTATTTCTGATATGATTTTTATGATTTCTTTCCTTCCGCTAACTTTGGGATGTTTTTGTTCTTCTTTCTCTAATTGCTTTAGGTGCAAGGTCAGGTTGTTTATTCGAGATGTTTCCTGTTTCTTAAGGTGGGATTGTACTGCTATAAACTTCCCTCTTAGAACTGCTTTTGCTGCATCCCATAGGTTTTGGTTCGTCGTGTCTCCATTGTCATTTGTTTCTAGGTATTTTTTGATTTCCTCTTTGATTTCTTCAGTGATCTCCTGGTTGTTTAATAATGCATTGTTTAGCCTCCATGTGTCTGTATTTTTTACAGATCTTTTCCTGTAATTGATATCTAGTCTCATAGCATTGTGGTCGGAAAAGATACTTGATACAATTTCATTTTCTAATATTTACCAAGGCTTGATTTGTGACCTGAGATATGATCTATCCTGGAGAATGTTCCATGAGCACTTGAGAAAAATGTGTATTCTGTTGTTTTTGGATGGAATGTCGTATAAATATCAATTAAGTCCATCTTGTTTAATGTATCATTTAAAGCTTGTGTTTCCTTATTTATTTTCATTTTGGATGATCTGTCCATTGGTGAAAGTGGGGTGTTAAAGTCCCCTACTATGAGTGTGTTACTGTCGATTTCCCCTTTTATGGCTGTTAGTATTTGCCTTATGTATTGAGGTGCTCCGATGTTGGGTACATAAATATTTACAATTGTTATATCTTCTTCTTGGATCGATCCCTTGATCATTATGTAGTGTCCTTCTTTGTCTCTTCTAATAGTCTTTATTTTAAAGTCTGTTTTGTCTGATATGAGAAATGCTACTCCAGCTTTCTTTTGGTTTCCATTTGCATGGAATATCTTCTTCCATCCCCTTAGTTTCAGTCTGTATGTGTCTCTAGGTCTGAAGTGGGTCTCTTTTAGACAGCATATATATATATATATGGGTCTTGTTTTTGTATCCATTCAGCCAATCTGTGTCTTTTGGTGGGAGCATTTAGTCCATTTACATTTAAGGTAATTATCGATATGTATGTTCCTATTCCCATTTTCTTAATTGTTTTGGGTTCATAATTGTAGGTATTTTCCTTCTGTTGTGCTTCTTGCCTAGAGAAGTTCCTTTAGCATTTGTTGTAAAGCTGGTTTGGTGGTGCTGAACTCTCTCAGCTTTTGCTTGTCTGTAAAGGTTTTAATTTCTCCATCAAATCTGAATGAGATCCTTGCTGCATAGAGTAATCTTGGTTGCAGGTTTTTCTCCTTCATCACTTTAAATATGTCCTGCCACTCCCTTCTGGCTTGCAGAATTTCTGCTGAAAGATCAGCTGTTCACCTGATGGGGATTCCCTTGTGTGTTATTTGTTGTTTTTCCTTTGCTGCTTTTTTTTTTTTTTTTTTTTTTTTTTTTTGCGGTATGCGGGCCTCTCACTGTTGTGGCCTCCCCCGTTGCGGAGCACAGGCTCCGGATGCGCAGGCCCAGCGGCCATGGCTCACGGGCCCAGCCGCTCCGCGGCATATGGGATCCTCCCAGACCAGGGCACGAACCCGTATCCCCTGCATCGGCAGGCGGACTCTCAACCACTGCGCCACCAGGGAGGCCCTCCTTTGCTGCTTTTAATATGTTTTCTTTGTGTTTAATTTTTGACAGTTTGATTAATATGTGTCTTGGCGTATTTCTCCTTGGATTTATTCTGTATGGGACTCTCTGTGCCTCCTGGACTTGATTAACTGTTTCCTTTCCCATATTAGGGAAGTTTTCAAGTATAATCTCTTCAAATATTTTCTCTGTCCCTTTCTTTTTCTCTTCTTCTTCTGGAACCCCTATAATTCGAATGTTGGTGTGTTTAATGTTGTCCCAGAGGTCTCTGAGACTGTCCAAAGTTCTTTTCATTCTTTTTTCTTTGCTCTGCATCAGTTATTTCCACTGTTTTATCTTCCACGTCACTTATCCGTTCTTCTGCCTCAGTTATTCTGCTATTGATCCCATCTAGAGTATTTTTCATTTCATTTATTGTGTTGCTCATCGTTGCTTGATTCATCTTTAGTTCTTATAGTTCCTTGTTAAATGTTTCTTGCATTTTGTCTGTTCTATTTCCAAGATTTTGGATCATCTTTACTATCCTTATTCTGAATTCTTTTTCAGGTAAACTGCCTATTTCCTCTTCATTTGTTAGGTCTGGTGGGTTTTTCTCTTGCTCCTTCACCTGCTGTGTGTTTTTCTGTCTTCTTATTTTGCTTATCTTACTGTGTTTGGGGTCTCCTTTTTGCAGGCTGCAGGTTCGTAGTTCCCGTTGTTTTTGGTGTCTGTCCCCAGTGGCTAAGATTGGTTAAGTGGGTTGTTTAGGCTTCCTGGTAGAGGAGTCTAGTGCCTGTGTTCTGGTGGATGAGGCTGGATCTTGTCTTTCTGGTGGGCAGGTCCACGTCTGGTGTGTTTTGGGGTGTCTGTGGACTTATTATGATTTTAGGCAGCCTCTCTGCTAATGGGTGGCGTTGTGTTCCTGTCTTGCTAGTTGTTTGGCATAGGGTGTCCAGCACTGTAGCTTGCTGGTGGTTGAGTGAAGCTGGGTGCTGGTGTTGAGATGGAGATCTCTGGGAGATTTTCGCTGTTTGATATTACATGGAGCTGGGAGGTCTCTTGTGGACCAGTGTCCTGAAGTTGGCTCTCCCACCTCAGAGGCACAGCACTGACTCCTGGCTGCAGCAGCAAGAGCCTTTCATCCACACCGCTCAGAATAAAAAGGATAAAAAGTAGAATGAAAGAATTAATAGAAGAAAAAGAAAGAAAGAAAGAAAGAAGGGAGGGAGGAAGGAGGGCAGGAAGGAGGGAAGGAAGGAAAAAAGAAAGAAAGAAGATATAGTAAAATAAAGTATGATAAAATATAATAAAGTTTTTAAAATAAATAATAATTATTAGGAAACAAAAAAAGAGACGGATAGAACCATGGGACAAATGGTTGAAGCAAAGCTATACAGACAAAATCTCACACAGAAGCATACACATACACACTCTCAAAAAGAAGAAAAGGGGAAAAAATCATAAATCTTGCTCTCAAAGTCCACCTCCTCAATTTGGGATGATTTGTTGTCTATTCATGTATTCCACAGATGCAGGGTACATCAAGTTGATTGTGGAGCTTTAATCCGCTGCTTCTGAGGCTGCTGGGAGAGATTTCCCTTTCTCTTCTTTGTTCTCACATCTCCCAGGGCTTAGCTTTGGATTTGGCCCCGCCTCTGCGTGTAGGTCGCCGTAGTGCATCTGTTCTTCACTCAGGCAGGACGGGGTTAAAGGAGTAGCCGCTTCGGGGACTCTGGCTCACTCAGGCCGGGGGGAGTGAGGGGTACAGAGTGCGGTGTGAGCCTGCGGTGGCAGAGGCTGGCGTGACGTTGCACCAGCCTGAGGCGCGCCGTGTGCTTTCCCGGGGAAGCCGTCCCCGGATCCCGGGACCCCGGCAGTGGCAGATTGCACAGGCTCCCCAGAAGGGGGGCGTGGACAGTGACCTGCGCTTGCAAACAGGCCTCTTGGGGGCAGCAGCAGCAGCCCCAGCGTCCCGCCAGTCTCTGCGGTCCACGTTTTTAGCTGCGGTTCGCGCCCATCTCTGGAGCTCCTTTCAGCAGCGCTCTTAATCCCTCTCCTCGCGCACCAGGAAACCAAGAGGGAAGAAAAAGTCTCTTGCCTCTTTGGCAAGTCCAGACTTTTTCCCGGACTGCCTCCCGGCTAGCCGTGGTGCACTAACCCCCTGCATGCTGTGTTCACACCGCCAACCCCATTCCTCTCCCTGCGCTCCATCCGAAGCCCGAGCCTCAGCCCCCAGCCCCGCCCACCCCGGTGGGTGAGCAGACAAGCCTCTCGGGCTGGTGAGTGCTGGTCGGCACCGGTCCTCTGTGCGGGAATCTCTCTGATTTGCCCTCTGCACCCCTGTTGCTGTGCTCTCCTCCACGACTCCGAAGCTTTCCCCCTCCACCACCCGCAGTCTCCGCCCGCGAAGGGGCTTCCTAGTGTGTGGAAACATTTCCTCCTTCACGGCTCCCTGCCACTGTTGCAGGTCCCATCCTTATCGTTTTGTCTCTGTTTATTCTTTTTTCTTTTACCGTACCCAGGTACGTGGGGAGTTTCTTGCCTTTTGGGAGGTCTGAGGTCTTCTGCCAGCGTTCAGCGGGTGTTCTGTAGGAGTTGTTCCACGTGTAGATGTATTTCTGGTGTATCTCTGGGGAAGAAGGTGATCTGTGCGTCTTACTCTTCTGCCATCTTCCCCGGAAGTCTCTGCTAATATTTTAATCAGAGAACATTTATCAAAACTTAAGAAATTAGTATTAGTACATTACTATTAACTAAAGTAGAGAACTTGTTTGGATTTCACCAGTTTTCCTACTGGTGTTCTTTTTTCAATGGTATGATCCAGTTCAGGATCCCACATTGCATGTAGTTATATCCCTTTAGTCTTTTCCAATCTGTGACAGTTCTTCAATCTTTGTTTTTCATGATCTTGAACTTTTTTTCTTTTTTTTCATGATCTTGAACTTTTAATGAGTACTGCTCAGTTAGTTTGTAGAGTGTTCCCTAATTTGGGTTTGTCTTATGTTTTCACATGATTAGATTTAGGCTATGAATTTTGACAAAAATACCGTAGAAATGATGTACCCTTCTCAGTGCATCATAGCAGGGGGTACATGATGTCGATATGGATTACTGGTTATGATAACCTTCATCATTTGGTTAGGGTGGTGTCTGATAGGTATTCTTTATTGTAAATTAATATTTTCCCTTTGTAGATTAATAAATATCTTGGGAATAGATACTTTGAGACTATGCAAATATCCATTTCTCCTCAAACTTTCCCTTATTATTTTTGCATCCATTGGTTTATTTTTCCTGTAATAAGTATTACTCTGGTGTTCTAATGATTATTTCCTATTTCCCACATTCCTTCTACATTTATTAATTGGAGTTACCTCTTAGTTTTATGTGGTCTCTTAAGTATGTCTGTTAAGTTTCTGAAAACCCAACAATCGGGGAAATTTGTCTTTGAGCAACTTTAGTATACCTTAAGCTATTAATAATGGTGTCATACACTTTTGCATTTATCAAAATTAATATTAATTGAGTACTTATGCAGGTACTTAATTTGAATATTTTATTTAATCTTGCAATATTTATATGAGGTAGGGATGATTAGTTTTCAGGTGGTAGAAGTGAGGTTTAGATACATTAAGTAACTTTCCCAAAGGGGTAGAGTAAGGATTTATAGTCCATCAATTGTATATTTAAAACACTTACATCGATGATTTAAGAATTTCCTCTTCATTACTTATTTGAGCAGATCACTCTTTCATGTTTTTAACAATTTTACAACAAATGATTTCTTAAATGGACACTGTTTAAAATAAGATTCTTTTTTTTCCCCCAAATGAGTTAGAACTTAATTTTGGGCTTCAGGACCAGTGTCAGAGACTCTAGTCTGAGAAATCATCATTCCTGTAAAATAAGGTTCTTAACATTGAACTAACTGCTGAAGCTCAAAGGGTACTGGTTAATGGTGTCATTTAAGGACACTCTCTGGCTTGGGGGCTCTGAGGAACAGTTTCATGGTTGGGTTGCCATGGTTCAATGTCTGGCCTTCACCGTTTGTCAGTGTCCAGAGGTGGTTGGACACGTTGGGGAGACTGACTTGTGCTTACTCAAATGCCTAGGTTTAGGACAGAAATTTATTAATTTAGAATGAATTAATGAATTAATTTTATCTGATATAGTTGTTAGGTCATATGGTCTAATTGGTCTGTAGGTTAGATACATGGGAAGCTAAATTATAATCAGAAGCTGGCTTAGTAAGTACAGAGTCAGAACAAAGGTACTAGATGTTCCTGTGTGTCCTGCTAAAATAGTATACTGACTGAATGAACTGGGTGCTCAGGTCCTAACTGGATGAGGACATCCTCTTTGTTCAACAGTACTGGAAGACAAGTGAACCTGGTTATGTCTGTGGTTCATCCCCCTTTCCATATGTTATCTTTATCGCCATCGATGAGCACTTTTCTTTAGGTATTAATATATACCCTTGCTGTCTAAAAGCTTTAACATGCTCATATGGCCAAACTGTGATTATTATATGCTGATTTCTTGATTAATACTTTGATGTTACCATTTACAAATTATAACTACCCTAGTGTGTGTTTATTTCATTTAGTTTTACACATATCTCTCCATGGACAGTGGTTTGTGAATGAGGTATCTGAGGTCATTACTGTGAATATTGTTTCTGAGAGGCAGAGCTTTGAACTAGGAAGTACTTGGGATTCATATTACAGCAGACCTAAGTTCCAGTTTGCCTGTGCCAGTTTGGTACCTTGGGCAAGCTAAGCAGTTTAGCATTTTGGAGCTTTACTTTTTCACTTTTTTTAAAAAGAAAAATATAATAAATATTTCTGATATCCAAAAAAAGAATAAAGAATAACATAATGGAAATTGTGTACCTACTGTTCAGCTTGAGAAATAAAACGTTGAGAATTAGAGATAATGCTTATAAAGCACATGGTACATGTTTGAGTATTCAATGTTAGTGATAAAATACTGAGTAACCTCATATTTATCCAGAATATTCATTGATATTTAAGAACCATTTTGAAGCCTTCATAGCATTCATCTTTATTTGAACAAGTTATTTTATAATACAGCTTTTATAACAATGTTGATGATTTTTTCCTTTTTTCACATTTGCAGAAACAGATCCACATAGCCTCTGACCTGGTTCTGTAGTTCATTGTTGGTGTTTGCATTAAGAGACATAGCTGATGACACCATAGTTTACCTTTTAGAAACTAAATGCTTCTTATCTTGAATAAATACATATGCAGGTTAGTCATGTTGGTATTGTGCCTTCTCTCAGGAAAGGTTTTGCATACACTTTTAGCATTCCGTATATTATAATAGATTAAGTGTTTAGTTAACATGAGGACAGTATTTCTTTTTAAAGAAGTGTGGAGTAGTCAAAATCTGTTTGGTAAATTTGTATTTGACCTCTATTATATTTATCAGCCATATAAGTTAATATTTGTAACACTTAAAAATTGATATTTGATACCATTTTTTGGTGACCTTACTACTGGAGACAGTAGATTTAGGGATCATTTTTGTAGACTATAATTTTCCGACTCTGTCAGCTCCATTAGCTGTCACTGCTCTCTAGTTTGCCTTTTGTGGTTCATCACTCCTTTCTTGAGTACGGACTCTACTCATTGGCGACGTGTGAAAATAACCTTATCAAAGTGGTTATCATTAATACAAGAGAGTGTGTGTGTGTGTGTCTGTGTGTGTGTGTCTGTGTGTGTGTGTCCGTGTGTCAATCTGTCTGTGTTTAAAGAAGGATTACTATAGTAGCTGAAAACTTTCCTCTGATTTTGGTGCTAGTTTGACAGGTTTACTTTCCTCTCACTGAATTAGAAGTGGACCTTTGAAGATCTTGGCCATACTTTTTTAGTGGACTTTACCTCCAGCATTATGTCTGGGACAGCAGTTGTAATTTTGTAAAGCTGTTTACTCTTAATGCTGACTACTCTTGATCCATAGGATCAAAAGATAAAGTGGAGTAATTTAGTTTGGTACATGAAAGACTTGTGTTCTGCTAATTTAATCAGAATGCATCAAAATTTATTCATAATTATTCAGAGTAGATCTGCTGATCTATCATGAGAGGATGACTTGTAGCTAATTACAGGGACATTTAGGATTTATTAGTCATTTTAGGTTAGCTAGAAAAGCATAAACACTTTACTTGTTTCCAGCTCTCTTCTAAGTTTGTTGTTTCTTGCTTTTGTTCTTTGAGTTCCTTAACTCTTTTTTTTAGGCTTTAAAAAAAATTGAGATACATATTGCAATATGATCACTATAGTAATGTTAGTTAACACCTTTATCATGCATGTCACATATTTATCATTTCATTTTTGTGTTGAGAACAACCAAGATTTAGTCTATTAGGAACTTTGAAGTTTACCATACAGTATTGTTGACTATAATCACTATGCTGTATATTAGATCTCTAGAACTTATTTCTCTACTAGTTGTAAGTTTGTACCCTGAAATAACATTCCCCTACCCCTCAGCCCCTGGTAACTACTATTCTACTCTGATTTTACAAGTTCAGATTTTTAGACTCCACATATAAATGTATGATATTTGTAATTTGAAGGGATATCTGCATACCCATGTTCATTGCAGCATTCACAATAGCCAAGATATGGCAACAACCTGAGTGTCTGTCAACAGAAGAATGGGTAAAGTAGATGTGATGTGTATATGTATACAATGGAATATTATTCAGCCATGAGAAAGAAGGAAATCCTGCCATTTGTGACAACATAGAAAGACCTTTAAGGCATTGTGCTCAGTGAGATGTCAGAGAAAGACAAATACTATAAGTTCCTTAACTCTTTTTTAAAATAAATTTTTATTGTGACAAAATGTACATAACATAAAATTTACCATTTTAACCATTTTAAGTGTACAATTCAGTGGCATTAAGTACATTCACCCTCACTACCACCCATTTCCAGAACTTCTTCATCATCCCAAACTGAAACTCTGTACCCATTAAGCAATAACTCAGGTGTCCATCGACAGATGAATGGATAAAGATGTGGCACATATATACAATGGAATATTACTCAGCCATCAAAAGAAACGAAATTGAGTTATTTGTAGTGAGGTGGATGGACCTAGAGTCTGTCATACAGACTGAAATAAGTCAGAAACTTACTAACACATATATATGGAATCTAAAAACAAAAAAAAGGTTCTGGGACTTCCCTGGTGGCGCAGTGGTTGAGAGTCCGCCTGCCGATGCAGGGGACACGGGTCCAGGAAGATCCCACATGCCGCGGAGCGGCTAGGCCCGTGAGCCATGGCCGCTGAGCCTGCGCGTCCGGAGCCTGTGCTCCGCAACGGGAGAGGCCACAACAGTGAGAGGCCTGCGTACCACAGAAAAAAAAAAAAAGGTTCTGATGAACTTAGGGGCAGGACAGGAATAAAGATGCAGATGTAGAGAATGGACTTGAGGACACGGAGAGGGGGAAGGGTAAGCTAGGACGAAGTAAGAGAGTAGCATTGACATATATATACTACCAAATGTAAAATAGATAGCTAGTGGGAAGCAGCTGCATAGTACAGGGAGATCAGCTCGGTGCTTTGTGACCACCTAGAGGGGTGGGATAGGGAGGGTGGGAGGGAGACACAAAAGGAAGGGGATATGGGGATATATGTATGTGTATAGCTGATTCACTTTGTTATACAGCAGAAACTAACACAACATTGTAAAGCAATTGTACTCCAATGAATATTAAAAAAAAATAATTAACAACTCCCCATTCCCCACTCTTCCCATCCCCTGGTAACCACTATTCTACTTTCTGTATCTATGGATTTGTCTATTCTAGGTATCTCATATAAGTGGAATCATGCAATATTTGTTCTTTTGTGTCTGGGTTATCTCACTTAGCATAATGTTTTCAAGATTCATCCATGCTGTAGCATGTATAAGAATTTCATTCCTTTTTAAGACTGAACTTGTATGTATATACCACACATGTTTTATCCACTCATCCACTGATGGACATTTGTATTGTGTCCATCTTTTGGCTATTATGAATAACACTGCTATGATATTAGTGTACGAATATCTGCTCAAGTCCCTGCTTTCAATTCTTTTTGGTATATACCTAGAAAGTGGGATTGCTGGATCATATTTCAGTTTTTTAGGAACTGCCATACTGTTTTCCATAGCGTTCATTTTACATTCCCGCCAGCAATGAACAAGGGTTCTATTTACTCCACATGTTTGCCAGTATTTGTTATTTTCTGTGTGTGTGTGTGTGTGTGTGTGTGTGTGTGTGTGTGTGTAATAGCCATCCTAATGGTGTGAAGTGGCATCTCATTCTGGATTTGATTTGCATTTCTCCAATGACTAGAGATGTTGAGCCTCTTTTTGTGTGCTTATTCACCATTTGTATTTCTGTTTTGGAAAAATGTCCATTCAAGTCCTTTGCCAATTTTTGAATTGGGCTGTTATTGTTGTTGCTGTTGTTGTTGAGTGACAGGAGTTCTTTTATATATTCTGAGTATTAATCCCTTATTAGATATAGAGTTGCAAATATTTTCTCCCATTCTGTAGATTGCCATTTCACTGTCTTATAGTGCCTTTAATGTACAAGTTTTAAATTTTGATTAAGTTCAGTTTATATATTTTATCTTTTGTTGCCTGTGTGCTTTCACTTAAAAATTCATTGCTAAGCCCAGTATCATGAAGATTTTTCCCCTGTGTTTTCTTATAAAAGTTTTATAATTTTACCTCTTATGTTTATTAGGTCTTTGATGCATTTTGAGTTAATTTTTATATATGGTGTAAGGTAAGGGTAACCACTATTCTGCTCTCGGTTTTTACAAGTTCTTCATTCTTTTGCACATGGATACTCAAGTTTCTCCAACCTGTTGTGAAGAGACAATCCTTTCTCCATTGAATGATCTTGACACCCTTGTCGAAAATCATCTATTTGACTATTTATACGAGGGATTATTTCTAGCTCTATAGTCTATTCCATTGATCTTTATGCCAGTATCACAGTGTTTTGATTACTATAGCTTTGTAGTAAGTTTTGAAGTCCAGAACTCCAACTTCCTTCTTTTTTCAAGATTGTTTTGGGGGCTCCCCTGGTGGCGCAGTGGTTGAGAGTCCGCCTGCCGATGCAGGGGACACAGGTTTGTGCCCCAGTCCGGGAAGATCCCACGTGCCGCGGAGCGGCTGGGCCCGTGAGCCATGGCCGCTGGGCCTGCGCGTCCGGAGCCTGTGCTCCGCAGCGGGAGAGACCACAACAGCGAGGGACCCGCGTACCGCAAACAAACAAACAAACAAACAATAAATAAATAAAGCACTCACTTGAGGGGTGTTAGAAATGTGCAAGAGAATTTCTAGACTTTAATTTGGAACTTGATCTTCCATTTTAGGACCGGAAATTAACCAAAGCTGAGCAGCAAAGGTTCAAGGAAGAAGCAGAGATGTTAAAGGGTCTCCAACATCCCAATATAGTTCGATTCTATGATTCCTGGGAGTCTATATTAAAAGGAAAGAAATGTATTGTATTAGTGACTGAACTTATGACATCAGGAACCTTAAAGACGTAAGTTGACCCTGAAAGTGCCAATGGAGTTTTATTTGGAAATAATTTTCAGGAGTCGCAAAAGTTGTTTGTAAAGTAACACTACTTGATTAAAGAATTTGTAGAATCTGAATCTAGTGACTATGTTTCAGGGCAGGTTAAAAAATTTGGATGTTAAAGAAGTTTGTTAGAAAATACAATGTTGAGAAATTAATATTTGTGGGATATCATAGAATTTTAGAATTAGAAATCATTATGGAGATAATATAATGTCATTTTGTAGAAGATGATGAAAGGTTGGGGACGTGGCCAGATTCACATATCTAGTGAGCAGTACTATGTAATTATAGTCTATCGCTTTGTTTCTGACTACAGTATTTCATTTGATGATATAACCACTTATTTGTGATTATTAAATGTGCGATGTACTTCTTCTGTTTCCTAGCATCTTTGCAGTAAAATTTTACATAGTTAAACCCTCTGATAACTCTATTTAAGCAGTTATTAGGAAGTAGAGAGGACTTTGTTTTTAAAATTTTGATGCCATTCCACAAAAGGTCACTCTGATTGGAATGATTCATGTTTTGAATTAAAAATGCTAAACTTAGTAGGATGTCTTCTCTAAGAATGAGGCTTTAGATTTAATATTTTTTGTCATAACAGACAATAGAAGATAACTCAGTGATGGCAATCATAATATATACAGTATCAGCTAGCTTACATGATTTACCCTAATGTGCTCATACAGTAAGCTAGGTATGTTTGCTTACATGTGGTTTTTGTTTCTTTGTGTAGGTACTTAAAACGATTTAAAGTCATGAAACCAAAGGTCTTAAGGAGCTGGTGCAGGCAAATTTTAAAGGGGTTGCAGTTCTTGCACACTAGGACTCCTCCTATTATTCACCGGGATCTGAAGTGTGACAATATTTTCATCACGGGACCCACTGGATCTGTGAAGATTGGTGATCTAGGACTAGCCACCTTAATGCGCACATCATTTGCTAAAAGTGTCATTGGTGATTAACATTTTATAGTTTGTTGGTTGCGTAAAGACAGATTTTTAAAATTGTATGTCTAGAACGGGGATCAGCAAACCACAGCCTATGGGCCAAATTTGGCTTCACTGCCTAGTTTTGTAAATAAAGTTTTGTTGGAACACAGCCACACCCACTCATTTACATATTGTCTATGGTTGCTTTTTCACTACAGTGTCAGAGTTAATTAGTTGTGATAGAGCCCATGTGGATTACAAAGCCTGAAATATTTACTGTTTGGCCCTTTACAGAGAAATTTGCTGGCCCCTGGTCTAGAATGTGAATTTGCTTAGAAATATCTATTATATATTGACTGATTTTAGAGACATCCCAGTGTATTTCTTTTGTGATGTATTTAATATTATTGAAAGGTTCTGAGGACTTAAGAAAGAGGATTTACTACTTCAGAAAAATGTAAATAACAAAAAACTAGGATAGAAATAAAAACAGATTTTGGTAATCATTACCTAATTTTGAACATTGCAAATTGTACTTCATCAGTATGGAAAGCTAAAGAAATTAAGTTAAGGAAACTATATGTGTATATATATGTATATTATATGTATAAATATATATATATATATGTATAAATAAATAAATAAATAAATAAATATATATATATATATATATATATATATATATGCTTTTAGGGAGCAGAACTTAACTCAGGTAATCCTTATGGCAAAGGGAATGTTATCTTGGTGGATACATTTTTTTTTTTGGTCACACTGCGTGGCTTGTGGGATTTTAGTTCCATGACCAGGGACTGAACCCTGGCCCTTGACAGTGAGAGTGCAGAGTCCTAACCACTGGACCGCCAGGGAATTCTCTACAGTTTTCTTTCTTTTAAAAAAAATGTGGTTGTGGTATTTTGTAGGCACTCCTGAGTTTATGGCCCCAGAGATGTATGAAGAGCACTACGATGAATCTGTGGACGTCTATGCTTTTGGAATGTGTATGCTAGAAATGGCTACTTCGGAGTACCCTTATTCTGAGTGCCAGAATGCAGCTCAAATATACCGTAAAGTAACTAGTGTAGGTATAACTTTATTCTTTTTACTTCACAAATTGCCACATTTCATGGTAAAGTAAACTTAGAAGTCGACTTAGTCAAACCTAATTTTGGTGTAAAGGAAGTATATTCCAATAAAAATTAATTTTAAAAAACCTAATTTGGGGGCTTCCCTGGTGGCTCAGTGGTTAAGAATCTGCCTGCCAATGCAGGGGACATGGGTTTGATCCCTGGCCTGGGAAGATCTCACATGCCACGGAGCAACTAAGCTCGTGCACCACAACTACTGAGCCTGCGCTCTAGACCCCGCGTGCCACAACTACTGAAGCCCATGTGCCTAGAGCCTATGTTCCGCAACAAGAGAAGCCACTGCAATGAGAAGCCCACGCACCGCAATGAAGAGTAGCCCCCGCTCACTGCAACTAGAAGCCCACGCACAGCAACAAAGACCCAACACAACCAAAAATAAAAACAGAAAATCCAAATTAAAACAAACAAACAGAAAACCTAATTTTGGTTTAGTTCTGTATAACAGTGCTAAATTTAACATAATTGTAATGAAACAAGCTTTAGATTTATGCTATATACCTATACTCAAATGGGGTCATATAAAATGCTCTGTATTAGTATCTTTGGGGAAAATGTACAGATATATCATCTATAGCCATTTGTTTGCAAAGAATTTTTAGGTATTTATTAGATGGATCTTATTTTCCAAAGCTACATAATAAAGATTGGCTAAATGGTTTTGAAGATTTCTTCTAGTTCTAGAAGCCTGATTATGAAGTGACATTCAATGGATACAGTATTTGGTTCCCTGCTATGAGTAATTTTTTGCATTAGAAATTACAAGGAATGCAAAGATGAGTAAGAAGTGTTTGCTACCTACAAAGAGCTTACATGTTTAGTAGGGCAATAATATAAACTCACAAATAACTATAAAAATAAGAAGATAGAAGTATAGTAAGGGAGGTAGAAGCAAAGTGTTAAGATTGTTGAAAATAGGTCCTTTCATATCCAGTTAGGTGGCTCAAGGTAGGCCACAAAAGAGATCGTTAGAGTGTTTCAGGTAACATACTAATAGGTACCATTTTAAAATACATAATATGTGCCACATGCTTTTATCTTTATATTCCTACAAGATGGCACTGTCTTCAGTTTAGAAATGATGAGACTGAGAATCAGAGGTTGTGACCTGCCCAAGTTCACACAGCTACTAGTAATGGTGGATTTTGACCTCAAGTCTGACTTTAAAGGTTTGTTTAGGGAGACAATAAGAAATCCAGAATTCTATATGACAGATGACCTAGTTTCTCCAACAAATCAATTTCTTGAAAGAAAAAAGGGGAAGGGACTGTTACAGAATACAAGAGACTTAAAGTAGTGATGAGCTGGTAAATGTTTAACAACTGATTCTCTGAAAAAGAAAAAGCACTGATTTCTAGCATTTGCTAATTTCCTTGGTGTAAGTGCTCCCACCATGACTGATTTCAGGTCACCAATGTGACCTCACTTGAATGCAGGGTTAAGAAAGGGTGCAGAGTGGCACTCGTATAGTATTTCCACCATACGGATACAAAAGATGTAAACAACTGCAAGAGCATAAATAATAGTAAAATGTAGTAAAACAATCAAGGAGTTGTGTTTTCAGTATTACCTTGGCTCAATATAATTTATTTAATTGTAAGTTTATATAATTTAAATTTTATAAATGGATGTATTTAGCAATCAACTTGTGCAATTCCTGAAAATGTAATAGTTGGCTCTTGTGAGCTGGTATGAGCCGGTTCCATTGCACCATACATGTAATGTATGGACTTTGTTTGGCTCCTGATTTGAACAGACCAACTTGTAAGAACACCTCATTTAGACAATTTGGAAAATTTGAGTATGGATTGGGTTTTAGATGATATTAAGCAATTATTGATAATTATTTTAGGTGGGATGATGACATGATATCTGTTAGAGATAGAAACTGGAGACTTTATGGGTGAAATGACATGATGCCTAGTATTTGCTTTAAAATATTCCAGGATAAAAGTGGTGTGGGAGTAGACAGCTGAAACGAGGTTAAGGAATGATGCTTGTTGTTGAAACTGGTGGTGATTACATGGGACTTCTACTTTTGAGTATGTTTGAAAATTTCTATAATAAACAGCTGAGAAAAAGAAATGGGGCTAGAATGCCCTTTTAGTTTGGGCCCATATATTGTACGACCACAAATAGAAGAGTCTTTACTTGATTTTGTAAGTTGCAGCTCCCCAATTATTTTCACCTAGGAGCAGAGAAAGGCAGTAATTATCCAGGGCTGGGGAGTGGGTAAGAGATCAGTGGAAAGGTCAAAGAGGGCTTTTTCTATAAGTAGAATAAAAAATTCCATTTTTTGTATGGTGATTTTATTCTTTTATATTCAGGTCACAAAAATGCCATATCACAATTCAGATTTCCATCTCTACTAAAGCTTCTTGAATTTGAGGCCCAAATTAACTCCTAATCTCACCAGATTTATCTAGGATATGGTACTTGGCTTTCTGATTCTGTATTCTGTGAGGTAGTGTGAAGACCCAGAACTAGATCTTAGATTGCCTTATTCCATGATAATTTTTCTATTATACCTTTCTGCTTATAGCTTAATTTTGAATTTTCTATTAAATGATGGCAATGTTCTTGTATTATTTTTTAAATCTAAAACCCATAAATTAAGGGTAACAGAATATAAAATAAGTAGATTTAGGCAGCTAACAGTTATTATAAGAACGTTTTGAATTATCTGGACCTCATTAATTTGATATTAAATTTCTAGAACCTGATAATTAGCTTAAGGTTCTCTCAATATTTTGGTATTGTTTAAGGATAAACATAATATAGATTTCTCAAAAGTTTATATATATATAACAATATATATATTTTATATATATATTTACCGATTGCTCATTGTGTCTAGCCATTCTAGAAGACTTTGAAATATTGATATGAAATGTTTGCGATAGAGAAGCCCTTGTTTTTTAATAACTGATTTTTCTGATTTCAAAAAAATACTTGTTTATTATATTTTACTAATTGGGGTTATACTGTATGTACATTTTGGGATCCTATTTTTTTCCTACTTAATGTTGCAGCATGAGAATTCTCCACGTTATTAATTACTATGAGAACATGTTTAGTTTCTGTGTATTAGCATGTGCATATATATGTATATCACATAATTTATGTAATATTACCTCTATTATTAGAGATTTAGATCATTTACAATTTTTCACTGTTATTTGTAGAGCTATGACAAAATCCTTGTCAAAAAGTTGTTAAACTTATACTGTGTGTATATATTTATCTCATTTAAAATTTGAATATGGTTTACTGGTAAAAAATCATTATTTTAGTAATGATGTTGGCTTGGGCTTTCAGTTGCTTAATTTGTGACTAGAAACCGTTTTTCTTCTTCCAGGGTATAAAACCAGCCAGTTTCAATAAAGTCACTGATCCTGAAGTGAAAGAAATCATCGAGGGATGTATTCGTCAAAATAAATCTGAAAGGTGGGTGCATATGTAGTGAAATGACATAACTGATGGATGAATTTTTCTGTTATCTTGAGCTGGGTCTTTTTCCGACCTTTGAATCATGCTGGGTATGACTTTTCAGTGGAATCCAAACCATACTGACTAGAGTGAAGTGTATCAGTGCATCTTGTTTGCCATTTTAAACTGATATCATGTGCTGAATTTTCCTTGAACCGAAATTTGGGTTGTGTTTATCTGTGTGTGTTGTGACAAGATCACCTTCAGCCATCAGTTTAACAGTCAGTGGGCCCCCCTCCCAGGTTAACTTGCTTCTAACAGTTGGTAGATAGTAGAGAGTTTCCTGCATTGTCACCTTCACGTAAGTACTTAAATGGTTTTTTATGATAGTTTAAGAAAAAATTTAACCATCAATTCACCTGATGTTTTTTATTTGTCCATAATGTCCTGTGTCATGATAACGGTAAAGCTGATAGGGCTATTTTTGTTCAAGAAATAGTGTTCTAGATTTATTTCTATCACAATTTGTGTTTTTCTTATGGACAATTCCTTTTAGTTTTAGCTTTTCCCTTTAATTTGAACTTTGGACAGTTGCTGACTCAAATTGCTTGGTTAGTGATTTGATTTTTACCTCCTTATTGATTATGATTAATAAGGTGATAGATCCTTTATAGAAATTATTTCCACCAGCATTTCACTGACTTTCTCCCATTTTTATTAGTTATCTATCTAAGTTTAGTGTTGCATATCTGAAAATATAAAAAGTCACTAAGATAAAACCTGTTTAATTATAGCTTTATTATACAACATTCTTGGTGTTTGTGCCAACAGGCTATATTTATATATCTCTATATTTTAATTATGGTAAAATATAAATAACCTAAGAGTCGTCATTTTAATCATTTTAAAATGTACAATTCAGTGGCATTATGCACATTCACATTGTTGTACAACCATCACCACTATTTCCAGAACTTTCTCATCATCCCAAACAGAAACTCTGTGCCCATTAAACAGTAACTCCCCACTCCCTTTCCCCTCAACCCCTGCCAACCTCTATTCTACTTTGTCTCTACTTCTATGTAGGTACCTCATATAAGTAGAATCATAAAATATTTGTCCTTTTGCGTCTGGCTTATTTCACATAGCATAGTGTTTAAACGTTGACCCATGTTATAGCATGTATCAGAATTTCCTTTGTTTTTACGGTTGAATACTATTCCTTTGTGTGCTTGTGTTTGTGTGTGCGTGTGTGTGTGTATACACACACACACCACATTTTGTTTATCCATTCATCTGTTAATGGACACTTGGGTTATTTCTGCCTCTTGGCTATTGTGAATAATGCGGCATGAACATTGGTGAACAAGTATCTTCTTGAATCTCTGCTTTTAACTCTTTTTGGTATATACCTAGGAGTAGAATTACTGAATCATACGGTAATAATATATTTAATTTTTTGAAGAACCACTATATTTTTTCCATAGTGGCTGCATCATTTTGCATTCCTTCCAGCAATGTGCGATGGTTCCAGTTTCTCAGCGTCCTCACCAACACTTATTTTCCATTTTTTGTTAATAGGCATCCTAATGGGTATAAAGTGGCATCTTATTGTGGTTTTGATTTGCATTTCCCTAAGGACTAATAACGTTGAGTATCTTTCCATGTGCTTATTGGCCATCTGTATATCTTCTTTGGAGAAATGTCTATTCAAGTCCTTTGCCTTTTAAAAAAATTGAGTTGTTTATTTTGTTGTTGTTGTTTTTGAGTTGTAGTAATTTAGGCATGCTTTTTTTTAAGCTATGCTAAAACTACTGTGTTGAAGTAGCCATTTGAGTTTGGTTTCTGATTGTTGTTTGTACAGCATTTTAATTATGATCTATTACCAAAGAACACTGAAATATTCAAAAGGATTTATGGCACATTAGCGTTTTGGAAAGAGCACAGGCTTCCACAGCAGAATAAGATTCAAATCTGGACTCACACTTAGCCAGTGTGATCTTGAGAAACTTACTTTAGCTGTTCTTCAAAATAGGTATTCTTTTGGTAGTTAAAAAGATAATGAATGCATATAAAATACCTAACAGTAATAAGTATTTAATGAATGATATTGTCCGCTGCTACTGCAGTGGTTATTCCTTAGTAAAAATATCTAGGCAAAACTTTCATTGAGAAGCAGGGTGCTTAACTTGGTTGTACCTTCTTAAACACATCTCACCTTAGCCTTAAGACTAATTAGTCTGAGCAAGCTTGTTCTTTTTTATAAAACTGTCTTAGTTAAGTGTTTGTCTCTTGATCACTAAAAACGTAGAAGGTTGAAAATCCTCAACTTACAGGATACTGTGCTGTCAATATGCTTTATCTGTTTCAAATAGTGCAGGTGGGGCTTTCTACATACAAACTATGGAATACATCAGTTATAGCTCTCACTGGCCTGTAATATAGATAGATATTATTTATCTATTTTATAAGTTGGTCAAAGAAAAGGAAATTAACTCTCCCAGCTTATAAAAGAATCTTTTGAACCTCTGTGCTTTTTTCTCTTCAGAGATGGTTAATCCCTAATATTAGGCTAGAGTTGTATCCATTATATGTATACTTTGGCCTAGGATACTGGACTTAAATACTTTAAGAAAACCGTGTGACTTTGCTGAACTGAATTACTTTCACCCATGGTGTTCCCTAAAGAATGAAGTACACTGACTAGATTATTGTTAATAGAGTTAATGACTTCTATTTATAACATTTGTAAAAGTGTTTGAATTCCTAATTTACTTTAGAGTTTATATACCTCGAAGAGTTTTTTAGTTTCCTTTGCCAACAATGTGTTGTGTGAGTTTTAGTAACTTAAGCCAGTGGCTTAGGGAAGATACTCAGTCCATCTAACGTTTACTGCAGCACTTCTCTAATTATCTCTAGGCATACCTTTAGGTATGTTAAACTTCAGTATCTAGATATGTTACCATTCATAATCCTTAATTAAGATCACTACAAATGCATGTTAGTTGGGATTTCTTTGCATCCTTGGTAATAATAAATTGGATATAAGATTTGGTTTTTATAAAAAGGCAGATTAACGGTTTAATTAATAGAAAATTTTAAATCAGGTTGTTGCTTTGACACAATTTTTACTAATTAAGTGCTCTATACCTTGTTTATGATTGGAAGAATTGATAACAGATTTGTATTTTGTTTATTAGGTTGTCTGTCAGGGACCTACTAAACCACGCATTTTTTGCTGAGGATACAGGACTAAGGGTGGAGTTAGCGGAGGAAGATGATTGCTCAAATTCATCTCTGGCTTTAAGGCTCTGGGTTGAAGACCCTAAAAAATTGAAAGGCAAGCATAAAGACAATGAAGCTATTGAATTCAGTTTCAATTTAGAAACAGATACACCTGAGGAAGTAGCGTATGAAATGGTAAGTGAATCCTACCACTGGCTTCCCCTCCCCTTATAGTATCAGGATTGATTCCTTTCTCATTCTGATTGCTTTCTTTCCTCTCATTTTCTTTATTTAAATTGTAATTTTATTGTGAAATATATCTCTACAACAGAGTATATTAAATTTGTATGTACAGTATAAAGAATAGTAAAACTCTACTTTTGTTAAGAAATAGAACACTACTGGAACTTTAGAAGCTACCTGTGTGCCCCTCCCCCACTTGCGTTCCTCTCCCTCATCACCACAGGTAATATCTACCCTGACTTTTGTGTTACTCATTCCTTTGCTTTTCATTATAGTTTACCTAAATAATATATATTATTTGTTTTGAAAACCAGAATGGCAATCACACACCTAGCTGGTTATTGAAGTTACTGTTAGGTGAATATGCCCAGGAGGGGATAAGCTGAACAGTCTCTCAGTCATAGTCCGGCTCCAGCTTCCCTAAGAGTTTATGAGAGCCGAGTCTAGGGAGGTCATCGGGGTGAGGTCACATGTGAGTCCAGGGAAACACACATGGCTCACCACAGTCAGGGCACCAGAGGGCTGTTGTGCAGATCAGAAAAATTCGTTGTCTGGTAACAATATGGTTTGACGGGGAGTGGGCCCTTCTGACTTCTCTACTTCTCATCTCCCCATGACCCGCTCCCCCCGCAAGAGTAGAAGACAGCAGATAACTTCTGTTGGGTGGAATATATGTCCATGCCCGATCCAGGCTGTGCGGTACTTGGAGGGAGGGGGTGCAGGAGCTTCAGCAGCATGTGGTCAAATTAGCAAAGTCCAGATACTTTGAGCCAGGCTCACCTGGGCATTCTGTCCTCAGGTTTAAAAGGAGTATCGGGCGCTTCCCTGGTGGCGCAGTGGTTAAGAATCCACCTGCCAATGCAGGGGACACGGGTTTGAGCCCTGGTCCGGGAAGATTCCACATGCCACGGGGCAACTAAGCCCATGTGCCACCACTACTGAGCCTGCGCTCTAGACCCCGTGAGCCACAACTACTGAAGCCCGTGTGCCTAGAGCCTATGCTCCACAACAAGAGGAGCCACTGCAATGAGAAGCCCGTGCACTGCAACAAAGACCCAACGTAGCCAAAAATAAATAAATTAAAATAAATAAATAAAAGGAGTATGGGACATTGACAGTGGGTATCTTGGAGATGATAGCCTTTAACATGCCTATCTTTCTAGTCACATGGTTCTAATCTAGAATGATTGTCTTGGACATCTGCTACATAACTATCATACTGATCTTTCATTTTACTATCATTCTAGGCTTCTCTGCCTCTCTCCTGTATTGGAATTCCTGTGTCCTAAATCCCATGGCTTTCTCTTTCTTTGCTTACCTTTTGTTTTAGTGGCCCACTTCCTCTGCCACCGGGAGGTAAATTCTTTGAGACTTGCATGTATTAAAAACATCTTTATTCTGTCTTCATATTTAATCGATTATTTGGCTGGCTAAGTCATTTTAGGTTGGCAATTTAAAAAATTTAAAGTCATTGCTCCATGATTTTCTAGCTTTCAGTATTGATATTGAGAAATACAAAGATGTTCTGTTTTCTGGATCTTTTGCATGTGATCCATTTTTTCCTCTCTGGAAGCTTGTAATATCTTCTCTTTCTTCTCAGGATTATAAAATTTCACAGTGTGTCTTGGTTGGGGTCTGTTTTCATCCACTGTGTTGGATACTCAGTGGACTCATATCCTTTAGTTTCTGGGAAATTTCTTAAAAGTATTTTATTGTTGAGTTCTTTCCCTTTGTTTTCTCTTTCTAGAACTGCTATTATTTGGATGTTTGGCCTCTTGGACTGTTTCTCCAATGTTCTTTTCTATTTTCTATCTTTTTGTCTTTTTATTCTCCTTTCTGGAAGATATTGTCAACTTTATTTTCTAACTCTTCCATTGAGCTTTTCGTTTCTACTATCTTGTTTTTAATTTCAAGAGTTCCTTTTCATTTTTTTTTGGTCTGTTCCTTTTTTAGAATAAACGTCTTGTTCTTTGTTTTGTGGATGTGATATTATGGCACCTCTCTGTAATTTTAGTGAAGAGAGTGTTTTTGACACTTTTTTTCTCCCTGCATAGTATCTTTTCTCCAAGTTGCTGGGGTTTTTTGGTTGGTTTTGTGCTGTTTTGTGCTTCTTGTTAGAGGCTTTTCTCATATTTCTGGTTATTCTTGGCTGGCTGCTCATGATCAGTAGTAGGAGAATATTAGTTTTCTATTGCTGTATAGCAAGTTACCACAGATTTAGTGGGCTTAAAACAACACCCTTTTATTATTTCAGTTCTGTGGGTCAGAAGTCCTGGTAGGCTTTACTGGATTCTCTGCTTAGAGTCTCACAGGCTGAAATCAAGGTTTGGTGGCCTGGACTCTTAGCTGGAGGCTCTGGGAGAGAATCTGCTTTTGGGCTCAACCAGGTTGTTGACGGAGCTTAGTTCCATGCAGTTGTAAGACTAAGGTCTTCATTTCCTTTCTGGCTGTTAGCTGGGGGTCACTCTTAGCTCCTAGGGACTGTTCTTCAGTCCTTTCACATGGCCCCACTCCATCTTCAAAGTCAGGAATGGCAAGTTTAATCCTTCACTAGCTGGTAAAAGGCTCACCCAGATCTTTCTGTCTTAAGGTCAATTGTGTATAGCTCAGTAATGGGAGTGATATCTCATCATATTCACATGTTTGAGGATTAGGATGGGACATCTTTGAGGGGCCATGATTTTGCCTACGACAGGGACTAACAAGCTGATTGGATGGTATGATTGCTTATGTCAGACTTGTTAACCTCTACTCTCAAGTATCTGGGTGGGCCAATAATTGGGGAATCTTTGACATAAATATTTGTGGGTCTTTCTTCTTGGATTGGCCAGATTCTCCAGAGAAGCATCTTTCAATATCCTGCCTGGAGGGTAAGGATCTGGTTACTGGTATTTTGGTAGCCAAGTGGGGAAGAGGGCTGGGGGTTTCTGTGTATGGCATTCAGCATGCATATGGTCATTTAATCTTCTTGTTTTTGTTGTGGTAGCCATACCCTCAACTGTGCCTGGTGTTCCCTAGTCCAGATATGATCCTCTTTTACCCTCTTCAGAGAACAACATTACAGACTTCTTGGGTAGGGAAGAAGCAATCACCCAAAGGTGTGGACTGGAGGGTGAAGCACAGGGACCTAATACCTAACTACTTCTCAAAACCCTTTCACTTAGTCTTCCTTATTTTAGTCATCTCTTTTGACTTTACCCAATTCTGAAATACCTGGTACTGCCAGTTCCTGTGTGTTATGAGTATTATTCAATATAAATGGGAATGATTTTCAGCTTTCCCTGGTTCACTTTTTCAGGTCCACTAGGTCAGTTATTATCTATTTGTTTTCCACATCCCCAAATGTGCAAAACATTGTCTGTTGTTGCTGTTGCCTTTATTCTTTCTATCCTTGTGAGTTTATGACTTAAAAACCCATTTACTCTGGGAGTGTTTTTTGAACTTTGGGAGGGAGTGAAATTAAATATATGGATTCCATCTAACATTTTAATCATTTTTCAACTACGATGAAATTTCCCCGAGTCTGCAGACCCCCAAGATATGCTTTAAAAAACAGATTGTAGGGCTTCCCTGGTGGCGCAGTGGTTGAGAGTCCGCCTGCCAATGCAGGGGACACGGGTTCGTGCCCTGGTCTGGGAAGATCCCACATGCCGCGGAGCGGCTGGGCCCGTGAGCCATGGCTGCTGAGCCTGCACGTCCGGAGCCTGTGCTCCGCAACGGGAGAGGCCACAACAGTGAGAGGCCCATGTACCGAAAAAAAAAAAAAATAAAATAAAATAAAAAACAGATTGTAGGACTGAGAATAATATGCCATGGCACCTCCTCAAGTCATTATCTCTGCTACTCAGCCCTGTTCCTTTCAGACAATAAGCCCTTAACTTCTCTTCTGTCACTCTTCTAACAACTAGTAAGATATAGCACTTTGCCATAAGCATACTTCCTCTGCCTAGAGTGTTGATCTCTGAACTTCATCTACCTCTCCCTCAAAAGCCTGCAAGTTCCTTCTTTTGTTTTAACCCAGGTCAGACTTTACCTTCCTCTGTGATACTTTCTCTGCTTTCACCAGAGAGGCTTGTGCTCCTTTAGGGCTTTTGCAGCAGCTCATTTCTACCTTTTATTTCATTTCATGTTTTTTTTTAAATTTTTATTTACTTTATTTATTTATTTTTGGCTGTGTTGGGTCTTTGTTGCCGTGCACGGGCTTTCTCTAGTTGTGGCGAGTGGGGGCTACTCTTCGTTGCGGTGCATGGGCTTCTCATTGCAGTGGCTTCTCTTGTTGTGGAGCACGGGCTCTAGGTGCTCAGGCTTCAGTAGTTGTGGCACGTGGGCTCAGTAGTTATGGCTCACGGGCTCTAGAGTGCAGGCTCAGTAGTTGTGGTGCACGGGCTTAGTTGCTCCGCGGCATGTGAGATCTTCCCCGACCAGGGCTCAAACCCATGTCCCCTGCCTTGGCAGGCAGATTCTTAACGACTGCGCCACCAGGGAAGTCCCTTATGTTGTTTTTATCCTTCTCTCACCACCAGCTTGTGTGTGCATATAGGACAAAGGACCAGCTTAGGCACTTATATGTCTCCAGAGCCCAATACTGGGCATATCGTAGACACTTACTGTTGTTGAATGAGGAAACCTTTTTAATGTTTCACAAAACTTAATGGCAGTCATAAATTACCTGTAATAAGACTGCATGTGTTGAAATATCAAGCTATTTGTTTGTTTTTGTTTAAAACCAGAATTATTTCAACAATGCTTGGTAATAGTGTTGTTTTTCATACTAAAGGCTCTGGCATTTATGCATGTCTGATTAAGAAAGAACATAGAAACAAATTAACTGTTATTTAATAGCATTTGGAATTTTGGGGCAGAAAGTAACTCTGCTAGTAAAAAATTAAAGTAAAAATCTTAAAGATGTGGTTTGCTTATTATGTTTTGTTTGTAGGTCAAGTCAGGATTCTTCCATGAAAGTGATTCCAAAGCTGTTGCTAAGTCCATTAGAGACCGGGTGACACTGATAAAGAAGACAAGGGAGAAGAAGCCAGCTGGCTGTTTGGAAGAACGCAGAGATTCCCAGTGCAAGTCTGTGGGGAATGTACTTCCTCAGCCCCAAAATACAGCTTTGCCCCCTCCTCCTGCTCAGCACTGCGGGGCTGAATGTGAAGAAACTGAAGTTGATCAACATGTGCGACAACAGCTTCTGCAAAGAAAACCACAACAGCATTGCTCCTCTGTTACAGGTAACAGTTATAATTTATAAAAGGAAATGTGTAATTGTATTCCCTTATCTTTAAATAGTACTTTTGTATATTTTAAAGCATTTTGTTATCTATCATTTCATTAATCCTTTTACAAAATCCCTGAAATAGGCAAACCAGATAGTTTCCTTATTTTAAAATTAAGAAACTGTTCTGTTAAGTGACTTGTCCAAGGTACTAGTTGAATAAGGATTATAATCTTTTTACCATTTTTAAGGGTCTAATGGTAAATCCTTTAGTAAAGAAGATATGCAACTAAAGATAGAATTTATTCTTCAAGAGGGAATTTTCTAGACTTTAAGAACTTTTGTATTTTAGACCCAAGTATAAAATTAACACAGTTTCTCTAATATTTCTGCTGTAATGCATTCTCTTCTCTAGAAGGACACAGTATTTTCGTAGTAATAACCAGTTGTTCCATAAAGGCAGTATTATCTTCTAGCCAGGTTCTAGGAGAATGAGAATATGCTACCTAGATTTTACTGAAATCCTAATGGCAAACAAAGATTAGTTACGATATGCATGAAATGGCCAGCAAATCGAGTTGACTTTTATGTGATTCTTTGTTTGTAGGTTTGCTTTACTAAGAATATTTTAGTTATACCACGGTATCAACATGGAGAGTTTACATGATGGTTTTTTATTAATTCTGCAGTGTACATATTTTATTTGAAGCTGTTTCAGGTTGTCGGAGTAAAAAAGAAAAAAATTAAAGAAACACTTACCATTTCCTATGCTATTTGGACCTTGTGTTTCAAGTTTTTCCCTTCTACCTATCACTTGTTTTCTTTGCCGTAGGTGACAGTTTGTCTGAGGCAGGAGCTGGATCAGTTATACATTCAGATACTTCAAATCAGCCCAGTACCGTCTATTCCTCAGACCAGATGATGGGCTCTCAAGTCGTTTCTAACAACCCACAGGCTGAAATAAATGTTCCAGGGAAAATTTATCCATCCCAGCAGCTAGTGGGACATTACCAGCAGATTTCAGGGGTGAGGTGAAGTGTTAAATATATTTTAAATATATAATCAGTATATTTACTGTAAATGGGAGAGTTTATCTTTAATCTTTTTGTTTTTAACAGTTGCAGAAGCAGCCAAAGCTGACTCAGCCCCAAATTTTGCCTTTGCTTCAAGGTCAGTCCACTGTTCTGCCTGTTCATGTCCTTGGACCTCCACTTGTCTCACAACTCCAGTTTTTGCCACTAAGTGTCCCAAAGGTCTCACAGGTAAAGGTAAGATACATTTTAGAGGTTCCGTATTCAATTAAACTTATTTAACACTGCCTAGGTTTTCTGACAGGCAAAGGCTCTCTTTCATAAATTCATCCTAGTTTATATAAAAGTCACTGAAAGCTAAAAGTTGTTTATACTTTCCTTCACTTAAGACATTCTTCTTGAGGATGTGTCTAACATTGTGTGACTAGAATCTTGAGACACTGCTTGTATAATTGGAAGAGAAACTGAGAACTCCATATACGGATAAAAAAGTTTATTTAGGGGACTTTCCTGGTGGCGCAGTGGTTAAGAATCCACCTGCCAGGGCTTCCCTGGTGGCACAGTGGTTAAGAAGCCTCCTGCCAATGCAGGGGACACAGGTTCGAGCCCTGGTCCAGGAAGATCCCACATGCTGTGGAGCAACTAAGCCCATGCGCCACAACTACTGAGCCTGTGCTCTAGAGCCCTCAAGCCACAACTACTGAGCCTGCACACCACAACTACTGAAGCCCGTGCGCCTGGAGCCTGTGCTTTGCAACAAGAGAAGCCACTGCAATGAGAAGCCCGTGTGCCGCAACGAAGAGTAGCCCCCACTCGCTGCAACTAGAGAAAAGCCTGCGCACAGCAACAAAGACCTGACGCAGCCAAACATAAATACATAAATTAAAAAAAATTATTTAGGACTCAGATCCCTTTTTATGGTTTGTTTTTTATATTGGACTTTTCCAGCCTGGTTTGAATGTAGAGGGATGTCTTTGGTAGTTAAGTAGAAATAGTATTTCATAGACTCTTATAATTTTAAGCACTTTCATCTAAATTCTTGACTCTTTTGGTTCACGTTTATTTTTGTAGGAGAAATAAGTGTTTTTGTCATTTAGACTCTCAAAGTCAACGGTACTCATTTCTGACAAAGAGTACACAGTCTTTGTGAGAGTTCATATATCAAGACTATATCCTGGTTTCCTAGGTCATGGACTCTGGATACATGGTTGGGCTTTTCTTTGCCATCACATTTTCTTTCCTCAACCCTACCATCCCCTGTGTGTGTCTTCTCTCTTTGGGAATGAGTTGGTCTGAGCTCCTAGGCATTCTCTGTATATGATTTAGTTAGCAGCTGGTGATCTGTTGCTTTTAAGAGATTGGTATATAGTCAGTCATAGTTCATCAACAAACTTTTAATGACTATCATCTCTGGGGATATAAAATGAGATAAAATATGGTCCTTGCCCTGAAGAACTCACAGACTTGTAGGGGAAAACATACATGTACTTGACAAATGCCAGATGCATTTAAAATCTGCTGGGGGTATATTTAATCTGATATGGTTGACAGTGCATGGTGTTTGGCTAGTATTTGTAGCTTATATGGTATATGTTCATACCTGAGCTCATGTTGTGGTTGGATTTATCTCTTTTTAAGACTATAATGGGAAGTGTGTTGGATGGATGCTTAAATTAACTTAGGTTCAACCACGTAAATATACAGGTATGTGAATTTTGAAATGTGTTTCCAAAATTTTTAAAGGAAGTTTAAAAAATTTATGAAAGTGTTATTTACCTATTTAAAATAAAGCCTATAAAGTTATAAAGAAGACAGTGAAAATCACCTACTATCTCTCCAGCTAGAAATAAATTATTGTTTACATTTGGTGGTAGAGACTCTAGATTTGTCTTTTTTTCTATGTATACATATATAACTTTGTTTATATATACATATGTATATCACATACATACTATTTTGTAGCCTGCCTTTTCCACCTAATATATAGAATCCACATAAGCAAGCACTTTAACCAGTGGGGGGTCTTTTTATGAATGTGGTGTTTCAAGTTCTAGGAATTATTACAGCCAGCCTATATGTATTCAGCCAACTCACACCTGTCCTCTTGAGAGAGCTTCTCTGTTCCCTTTAACTATGATATTGAAATCCTTTTGAACTTCCACTGTCTGGTGTGTGAAGGTGTCAGATTCAATTACTCTGAATTTCTGCCAGTGTTTGAATGAGTTATGTGGCAAGTGCAATAAATGAGAAGCCATGAGCAATATGTTGCTTGGGGACTGGTCTCAGCCCCTTAGTGTATTCAATTAGCATTTACTCATGGTATTAGGATTTTTATAGGACTAATGCTATACCCAGCACCTTTTTGATAACTTTCTGAAAAATTTTTTTAATTTATTTTTGGCTGCTTTGGGTCTTCATTGCTGTGCATGGGCTTTCGCTAGTTGTGGTGAGTGGGGGCTACTCTTTGTTACTGTGTGTGGGCTTCTCAATAAGGTGGCTTCTCTTGTTGTGGAGCATGGGCTCTAGGCATGCGGGCTTCAGTAGTTGTGGTGCACGGGCTCTAGAGCACAGGCTCAGTAGTTCTGGCACACGGGCTTAGTTGCTCCGCAGCATGTGGGATCCTCCCGGACCAGGGATTGAACCCGTGTCCCCTGCATTGGCAGGTGGATTCTTAACCACTGCACCACCAGGGAAGTCCCTGAAATTTTTACAGCATAGCATTATTTTATCTATCATTCTGTCTGGGACCATTAAAATGGGCATGGTATATGCATTTATTTTTTTTAATAAAAAAAATTTTTTTGGCTTCACTGTGCAGCTTGCAGGATCTTAGTTCCCCAACCAGGGATCGAACCTGGGCCCCTGGCAGTGAGAGCACTAAGCCCTAACCAGTGGACGCCAGGGAATTCCCATGGTATATGCGTTTATAATTTGAATTTTCCTTGCACCAGCATTAGGAACTATAGCTGACCTTTGGAGCAGATGGACAAATTTCAGCTCAACCTATGACTTTAGACTTGTCAGTTACTGGAGCTCCACAACCAGTCTTTTCTGTAGTTTCTCCTCAGATATTGCTTGCTTCACAAATGACTTCCCAGGATCCAACAGTTGGTCTTCAACTTGAGCCTGACCCTAGAAATGGGAATCAGGCATTAACCAAATTACCAAATGCCAATCAAATTTCTAGTTTCTTGTCAGTTAATCACCCTCAAGCTTTGTTGAATCATTCTTTTGCCCAACATGTGAGCAGTGCACAGAATGCTGCTGGTACAGCTCAGCTCCCTTCTAATTCCACTGGGGGACATTCGGGGGCCCATCACCCTTCACAAAAGATACATTCAGTATCCCAGCCATACTCAGTGATACATCAGGAGTCTATAATTCCCTGTTCTTCAGTGCCACAAAGCCAGACTGTGCATTTGAAGAAGCCTTGTTTCCAAGCCTCTATTCAGCAGTAGCCATTAATTTTACAACCTAAGATTATGGCATCACCACAGAAAAATGTTCAGCAGGATTGTACTATGAAAATCTGAAACTCATGTAAGTCAGCAGCAGTCAAAGGGTTGTATTGAAAGTGTGATTCAGTCCCTGGAACAGCCATTTTATTCTGTTCAACACACTTATTCAGGACCACCTGCAGAACTGCCATCCTTCCCATTGAAGGCTCTTGAGTAGCTGCCCTTTGTGATACTTCCCCAGGAATAAGCTTCTTACCCATCACAGCCACTCACCCAATGAAGGCTCCAGCACAGCCTGTTTATTCACTGCCAGCCCCAGAGCATCCTCTTTACACTGTACAACCACTGATATCACAGCCAACCTATTCTACACTGCTTCTTCTTAACCAGTCCCACCTGTGGCACAGCCCTCTTATTTGGTCCTGGCCTAGAGGCAGCCTGTTTATACAGTGCAACCTCTAGTTCGGTCACCTTTTCCAGACCAGCCAGGATGTATAATCCAAGCAGCTTACCCTGTGCAACCTGTGGAACAGCCTGCTTACCAGGCACTTGAGTATGTCCCTTATTCAGGACATGCTGTTTACACCATCCAGACAACTGAACAGGCAACCTTCATAACCTAGCAAGTATACACAGTAAACCCTTCTGATAGCAGGCAAGTACATATTACAAACTCTGCAGATCAGGACTTATACTTAGTACCACTTTATGTAGCACAGACTTCTGAGCAACAAGCCTATTTAACACAACCCCAAGGTTCTTCAGCCTTGGAACAAAAGACATAAGACATTTAACATTATTTATCATTAACCTTAGATACACAAACACATTCTATTGAGCCTTTATTTAATGTGCAGAATTCAGCATTTCTATCCTAAGCAGATGTCAGTTTTGGGTACCAGCAGCTAAAAGCCCAGTCAGCGTTACATCTCAGATGGCTGTGGAAGGACAGCTTCAACACCGTGCACAAATGTCCTTCATTCAGCAGCCCTCCTCAAAGGCCCAGATCCAGCCCCCACACTTCTCTGCACAGCTTTCCCAATCACATGTAACACGAAGCCAGGTTTCTCACTCAGCTTTCATTCATCATCAGCAGATGACTCATTCGTCTCATAGGCAAGCACAGAAAAGCCATCAGTTGTCCACTCAAGAAGGTCCCATAAATCAACAGCAGTCTTTATATAGCCAACATGCTGCTTTCCAGCAGCAGGTACCTCATTCACAGGCAACTAACCACATTCAGCCATTACAGGTATTCCAAAGGCCATTACAAACATGGTCCAGATTACACCTCCTTTGCAAGAACACTTGCAACTAGCGGCAGTGGAACAACAATACGTAATACAGCCTTTTAGAGCATCCTCAAGTGCTTCAGGCATTAGACAGCAGTCAAACCTTTCCCCTGCAATGAAACCTAGCACAGCACCAGCCAGCATGCATTCAGCAGCAGTCTGCTGTCCAGACACAGTGGCAGTCATCTTCTAGCTTAGCGCTTGTTTGTGGGTCATCAGAAGCACAATTAAAACCACAGACCCTCATCCAAGCTCTGGGATAGCCCTTACAAATCAGCCATCTTCTGTTCATCGGTTGCTACTTAGTATTCCAGTACAGGCTTCTACTACCTCTCAGAGCATTTCTGTGTTACAGACACAGCAGTATTTGCAAGGCCAAGAAATTCCAAAGGTAAGTCTTCCTGGGGGAAAAATATAGATGATTGTGAATTTTCTGTAATGTTCAAGGGTCAAGGAGATAGTGAGCTATAGTAGAAATGGCACCAGACTGGAAGTCACAATCCTTGTTCCTGCCTTTTTTCCTTACTCACTGGGTAGCTTTGATTCGAGTCTTTTTGGAGTTTCCTCATCTGTAAGGTAAAGGGGTAGACTAGATGATGCTAACAAAAAATATTTGAGCACCTACTTGGGGTATATCAGTGAACAAAAGACAAAAATCCCTTGTCATTGAGTTTTGTTGCCTAATGTGGGTAGACTGTCATTAACCATAATAGTATAAAAAGTAAATTATATAATACAGTACAGGGAGATTGGGGGAGATGTGGAGCAGGGTAAGGAGGAAAGTGGGTTGCAATTCTAAATAAGGTGGAGATCAGGGTAGGCCTCATTGAGAAGGTTGACAATTGAGCACACACTTGAAGGAGATGAGAGAGTCCATAGCGCACATTTCAGGTAGAGGGAATAACCAGTGCAAGGGCTTTGAGGGAGGAGTGGGTCTGGCATGTTCGAAGAACAGCAAGAAGGCCTGTTAGTCCTAGTATGTTACAAGCCTATGGCTATCTTACTGTTCTACATTTATAATAAAGCATTTGCCTTCATGAGATGATAATAATGAACACTATTGAGTGATTCTTAGGTGATAAATACTATTCTAATGGCTTTATGTGTACTATCCTCACAACAACCCTATGAATAGTAGCTGTCATTAGGAGTAACTGAGGTTCAGAGAGGTTAAATAACTTTCCCAGTGTCATACGGGAGGGCCAGGATTTGAACCCAGACTACCTGGCTGCAGAGGTTGTGCCCTTAATCATTACACTATTTGTCCTCTTTGTAAGATAGCTATCCTCCCTGCCAAAATTTGAGAAAAAGAACATGATGACTTCAGTGAGATGTAGTTAACTCAGGAGTTTGATTGAATTAATTAAAGGAAGGAACTGAGAATCCAGTTTATTTTTTTTTCTCTTCTGTTCTGCTTCAGGTATCTCTAAAGACTCTGAATTTATTGAGTTTGGCTAATAAAATGTATGAGGTCCTTAGATAATAGGTGTGCTATGCAGGAAGAGTATTTTAGTGGTGATATTACTATTCCAAACAGCTATGATCTCAAGTATTGTGTTTTATAAAATTCCCTCTTCATCAAGGGCATAAATTATAATGAATTCTGATATGTGCACTCTGACTCCTAACAGGAATGATCAAGGATTAATAAAGATATTTAGAGTTGAAGTTTCTTCAGACAAAGCATGCTATTCCGATATTTATTTCTTTAGAATCAATTTCTTCACAAGGTATTTCAGAATGGAATGTTCATTTCTGTGGGCAAGTGTTGTATACTTTCCTTTCCTAATTAAAAAAATTTCCCCCAACATTTTTTATGGCTGAGTAATATTCCATTGTATATCTATACCACATCTTCTTTTATTATTATTTATTTATTTATTTAACATCTTTATTGGAGTGTAATTGCTTTACAATGGTGTGTCAGTTTCTGCTTTATAACAAAGTGAATCAGCTATACATATACATATATCCCCATATCTCCTCCCTCTTGCGTCTCCCTCCCAGCCTCCCTATCCCACCCCTCTAGGTGGTCACAAAGCACCGAGCTGATCTCCCTGTGCTATGTGGCTGCTTCCCACTAGGTATCTATTTTACATTTGGTAGTGTATATATGTCCATGCCACTCTCTCACTTCGTCTCAGCTTACCCTTCTCCCTCCCCGTGTCCTCAAGTCCATTCTCTACATCAGCGTCTTTATTCCTGTCGTGCCCCTAGGTTCTTCAGAACCATTTTTTTTCTTTTAGATTCCATATATATGTGTTAGCATACGGTATTTGTTTTTCTCTTTCTAACTTACTTCACTCTGTATGACAGTCTCTAGGTCCATCCACCTCACTACAAATAACTCAATTCCGTTTCTTTTTATGGCTGAGTAATATTCCATTGTATATATGTGCTACATCTTCTTTATCCATTCATCTGTTGATGGACACTTAGGTTGCTTCCATGTCCTGGCTATTGTAAATAGAGCTGCAGTGAACATTGTGGTACATGACTCTTTCTGAATTATGGTTTTCTCAGGGGATATGCCCAGTAGTTTCCCCCAACATTTTATTAAGAAAAATTTCAAAGTTACAGAAAAGTTGATAAAAAGTAAGTGAACACCCATATACCTACCAACTAGATTCTGCAGTTAACTTTTGCTGTATTTGCTCTATCACATATTTATCCACCCCTTTATCCATTTATTAGCCCATCTTATTTTTCTGGTCATTTCAAAATTAAAGTTGCTGATATTAGTATACTTCATCCATTAACACTTAAGCATGCATATCATTGACTAGAACTCAGTATTTGTTTATATTTTTTTAGTTTAAATTTATGTTCTGTAAAATGCACAGATCATAATTCAGTGAGTTTTGACAAATGCTTACACCTGTGTAACCCAAACCATTATCAAAATATAAAACAGATGTTGGCAAAGGTCTAGATAGTAACTATTTTAGGCTTTGTGGGCTATGTAGTCTCTGTTGCATTTACTCAACTCTGCTATTGCATGCATGAAAACAGCCATAGACAATATGTAAATTATTTGGCATGGCTGTGTTCCAATACAACTTTATTCACAAAAATGGTTGGCACACCAGATTTGGCCTGTAGGCTCTAGGTTGCCCACATAATAAAGAATATTGCCATTACTGCAGAAAGTTCCTTTATGCCCCTTCCCAGTCAGTGACCCCCACCCCACCAGAGGTGACAACTGTTGATTTTTTTTCATCATAGATTAATTTATCCTGTTCTGTGTTTTTTAAATTTTTATTTATTTGTGTTTTTTTGACTGTGTACTGTACAGCTTGCGGGATCTTAGTTCCTCAACCAGGGATTGAATCCAGGCCCTTGGCAGTGAAAGCTTGGAGTCCTAACCACTGGACAACCAGGGATAAACATAGAGAAAGAGAGAGAGAGTAACCACTAAGTAAAGTACAGCCCAATATACTCAAAACAGTATAAATAAAACAAGAAGGAATCTTAAAAAATTTGCAAGTAACCCACAGGAAGGCAAGAAAAGAGAAACAGAGGAAAGACAACCATAGGGAAAAAGCAAATACTAAAATGGCGGACTCGGGACTTCCCTGGTGGTCCAGTGGTTATGAATCCGCCTTCCAGTGCAGGGGACACAGGTTCGATCCCTGGTCAGGGAACTAAGATCCTACATGTGGCAGGGCAACTAGAGGGCCCACGCACCCGGGAACTGGCTCACAACTAGAGAAGCCCGCACACTACAACAAAAAGATCCTGCGTGCCGCAACTAAGACCCAACACAACCAAAAATAAAATAAATATTTTTAAAAAATAAAATGGCAGACTTAAGTCCTAAGACTTAAGTGCTTTGCTGCTGCTTCCCAACAGCCAACTGTTTTACATTCGGTAGTATATATATGTTGTCTTGATCATATTTAAATCTTCTATTTTAGTAGGCACTTGCCCTGTTAAGTTTAGCCTGTAGATTCTATCCTACTTTTGCGAGCTGTATGTAGTTCCAATGATAATTTAGTTTTCTGAGCTCTTGTAATGCTATTCTGGTCTGCTTGGTCTTCTGGTTCTGGTTGAGCTCTTGCTGGGTTTCCATCGGTGCTACCTGCAGGAGTGGAAGGTGCTTCTTTGGGCTGCCAAGTGTTAGATTTGGGGAGTGGAGGATACTGGACCCATAGGACAGAGAGCATTTTCCCTGGCCTCTTTCCTGGCCATCTGATGCTGTTACCCTTAATACTCGATCTCTGCCAGTGCCACTGGGGTACGGAAGTACTTACCTGGCCACTGTTTACTGCTGAGTAGAAGGTCAGGAGTTGTGAGGTCTGCATGGCTCTCTGCCACAGGGTAGAGGGCTGAGACATAATGCCCTCTGTTGCCTTCTGCCGTTGGGTGAAGGGTCAGGAGACTCATGGCCTGGATCTTTTTCTGTTGCGTGGTGAAGCACCAGGAGCTTCTTGGGTCTTGAAGGCTCTGTACTACCAGTCACCTTCCTCTGTCTCTTCAGTCTTGTAAGAATGTGGGTTTTCTTCTGAGTTTTAGCTGCTGTGGGGCTTGCCCCCAGATGAAAAGCCATAAAAATAGCAAACTCATCTACTATCCTTCCTTTCTTCCAAGTGTTGCCTTCCTACCAGTTTCTACCTGCTTTTGATTGCTGTCTTATGCTTTCAGACAGTTGTTTTTTTACATTTGTCCAGCACTTTTTGTTGATATCTCTGCATGTGGGGTTTGGTCTGATGGGACCATTACCAGAAGTATAACCTCTGTTTCCTAATTTTTTATCACTGCAAAATATCACCTCTCACTTAATTGAGGTAACCACTATATGCCCATCCGTAAACCTCTAAGAGTTGATGACAAAGGGATGGAGTGAATTTCTGATGTTTGGGGTTTTTTTATTGCCAAGGCACAGGGGAAAGGGATCTTCATCCTGGTCAAATAGCAAGCTGTGCTTATATTTTGTGTCTTTCTCCCCAATAAAACTGAAATTCTTTGTGGCAGAGATCTGTAGCCCAATTTATCTCTGTATTCCTAGCACCTAGCACAGTGTTTGTTACAATAGTTGCTTGTTATATGTCTGTTGAATAATCAATAAGAATGACTATAGATATCTCTATCAGCCTGCTCTCAATGGGAGAGGATTCTTTGTTGATCTTTATCATTCTTGTTGCCTAATCAGGACTTACAAATTGATAATGAACTTGTGTTTGTTTGTGGACAACCTAAGATCTGTTTTCTGTTTTCTATATTAATTTCAAAAAATGTGATATTTGAACAAATAAGACTGTGATACGTTTCACAATATCCATAGCTGGTTAAATCTACTTTGTCTTCTTTTTAACATTGAAGTATAGTTGATTTACAATATTAGTTTCAGGTGTACAACATAGTGATTCAATTTTTTATAGATTATATTCCATTTACCAAAGATTTGTTCTTATTTCTCCATTTTATTTCCCCATGTATCAATGAACAAGGGTATATAAGAGACAGGAAGTGAATCATGAGTTCAGATGTGCCAATTGTGGTTTTGATTGTTTTATCAAATAATATGGAAAACCACTTATCCGATTTTTATCTACTGCTGAGGTTAGCGTTTCTTACCTCTTGTAGTGTGATGTGTTAGTACTAGTGCATTAGTACTTTTGGTGGTTGAGATTGGTTCCTTTTCAGTTGACATTGTGGTCTAATCAAACATCTGTTTAGATGGTTTCAATTTTCAGCTCCTGGAGATAAATATGAAACCTCAGCATTTTGTATGCAGTTGCATCCCTACTCATCACAGTGTTTGAATATCACTTTGATTCTCAACCACAATATTTGCATTATATTTTCTTAAAATTTTTTTTCTGCTTACTTAATTACATAAGTAGTATGCCAATATAAATTCCTGGTGAAAAATTTAAAACAATGCCGAGAAGTCTCATTTAACCCCACCCCTCTCTTTGTCCTTTTCCTTTCTGTTATTAGTTTGGTGTGTATCATTCTAGGTCTTTTTCGGTGTAATTACATGCATATATGTACCCTTAGCCCAAATACAGCATTGTTTTCTGGTTTGTTTTATTACTTTAAGCACATAAAGGAGATCCTACCATATGTGTCACTTTGTAAATTTTTTTACTCAGTTATGTGTTCTAGAAATATATCTGTGTTATTACAAATAGATGTACTTGATTTTATTTAATTGCCCCATAGTATTCCATAGTAAGACTACACTGCAGTTTATTTAGCTATTCCTCCTACCACTGGACATTTTGGCTGTTTCCAGTTTTTCACTGTTTTAACTAGTGTTAAAATGAACAAAATAGATCATGCTAGAGGAGACACTGGGGCAAAATTACTGGACCATAAATTCTACACATTTTTTACTTTAATATATATTGCCACATTACTTTCCCAAGGGACTGGACCAATTTAAATTCTCATCAGCCAGTGGTACAGTCTTACTGTCAATATTTGATAGTACCAGATATTTTTTGCTAGGCTGGTAAGTGAAAACTAATATATTATTTTAATTTCTATTCCCTTGATTACTAGAAATGTTGAGCATGTCTTCATACGTTTATTTATTTTTAAATTTTTATTTTGAAATGATTTTAGACTCACGTAGAGGTTGCCAAAATTGTACAGAGTTCCTGCGTACCCTTCTCTCAGCTTTCCCCAATATTAACATCTTATATTACCGTAGTACAATCATCAAAACCAGGAAATTGACAATGGTATGATCCTGTTAACTACAAAACTTGTTTGGATTTCACCAGTTTTCACATGCCCTCACTTATTTTGTGTGTATCTGTAGTTCCATGAATTTACTTCATGTATAGACTTGTATAAAACAATCACCACCATCAGGATGCAGAACAGATCCATCACCTAAAAAACTGCTTTGAGCTGTGCACTTATAGTCACACCCTCCCCCTACCTCTAACCCCTGGCAATCACTGATCTGTTCTCCATCACCATCATATCAAGAATGTTATATAAATAGAATCATACGATATGTAACCTTTTGAGATTAACTTGAGGTCCATTTATGTTGTTGCATGTATCAGTAGTTGCTTATTTTTATTATTGAATAGTATTCAGTTGTATGTATAGTTGTTTATGTCTTCATTTGTTTATTGAATACTCATTTTTCTTCTTTGCAAATACTATTTATATTCTTTGCTCATTTGCCTGTTGAGGTCTTCCTCTTTCTTTCTTTGTTTTCTTTATACATTCTGATACTAATCCTTTGTTAAATGTATTGCAAACTTTCTACCAGTGTGTCCTAATTAGCTTGTAGTATCCTTTGTGACACAGAAAGTTTTTATACTTTATAAGGTCAAATGTGTTTTTGGTTTTCTTTTGGTTTTAGATTTTGTGTCTTGCTTAGCAAGGCTCATGAGCATAAAATATTCTTCTGTATTTTCTTCTGATACTTAAAAAATTTTGTCTTTGTCTAGTTCTGTATTCTGTTTGGATTTTATTTTATTGGGGACTGTGTGAGGTAGAGATCTAATTGTATTTTCTCAAAATGCATAAACATTTGTCCAAACACATTTATTAATAAACAGTCCATCATTTCCACGCTGATCTGAAATGGTATCTTTATCATATCTGAACTTATTATACATATTTGAATCATTTCTCAACTCTTTGTTTTGTTCCTTTGATCTATATCTATTCTTATACAATACTTGTGTTTTGATTAATTTATCTTTTTAATAAGAAGTTTAAAATTATTACATTGATTTCCTCTTAAATAAAATTTATTTAAAATGATTATTAATTTTGAATTAGATAGATTTTTATTGTTAATTTCTATATTTATGGCATTATAATCAGACTATGGCTGATTTTTGGAATTTGATGTTTTTGTGCATTATTTGCCAAAGATTTATATTTTCTATTCTGGGAGGAGCATTCCAAGTTCTTTATATGTTTGTTATGTCATGGTTCTTAATTATAATATTCAAATTCAATGTATTCTTACTTTTTTTGGTCCAGTTTTTCTTCCACTTTTTGAGAAAAATGTGTTGAAGTATCCTACTATAATTGGGACTTTCTCCATTTCTTCTTATTGTAGGGCCTTAATGCCTTAATTCTATGTTTCCGTATACTGAAAGAACTTTCTTCTGTTTGTTGCCAAAATTCATTTGATGGCAAACCTGACCTGAATTGATGCCTACTGATACATATATTTTTCTTTTTAAAGCAGGTGCATTCTTTTATATTAAGGATTACAAAATTGGTATGTGTAAGAACTCCCTGTGGAACAAGATTAAATATTGCTAAAATATTTCAATAGTTAATCTGCATTCTTGACTTAAAATATTTATAATGCAATATTTATATTGAAAAACAATTATAAAAATATATAATGCAAAAATATTTATAATACAAGGAAGACCCATATACCATCACCCAACTTAAGAAATAAAAAAAATCAATGCATTTGCAGTCTCCTGGAAACCGTTATTTTTTTTTTTTTTACAAGACTTAAAACTTCATGTAAAGGGTATCCTAGCATATGCATTCTTCTTCAATTTTTAAAAAAAATCAACATTGTCTATAAGATTAATTAAGCTACATGTTGATATATATAGCTCTAGTTCAGTCATTTTCCCTTTCTCCTGTTGATGTACAATTGAGTTCTTTCCATTAATTTGCTTATTCCCACATTCCTGGCCCATTCTTTGGGATAGAGTATGTATTATTAATTTTAATGGTTGCTAAATCTGCTCCCATGTGTAGCCTTTTTTTTTTCTCGTTGTTACCTTACATTTAAAAATGAAGGTCTGATTGATCAGCATTGGTAGCTGATTTGGGCTTCCTTTCCTTAATTAAAGTGTGTAAACTTTGTGACTTGTAGCTTATGAATGCCTCACCTCACATCTCAAGAATGCCTGCAGTAGCAGTGAAATCTTTTGTAGTCAGCTGTTCTGTGCGGGGTGTTTAAAGGGATGTTCCTGAAGCCTCTCAGTTTCTTCATTTTTAACTACTCTCCAAAGATGATTTCTTCTAAATATATGAATCCTCTCCATAATAGCAAAAGAAAAAAATTCTTGTTCAGGATCTAATGCAGGATAACTGGTTGCATTTTATTGTTATGCTTCTTTAATAGTTTCTTCTAATCTGGAACAATTTTTTACTCTGTCTTTCATGACCTTGACGTTTTTGATGAGTATAGGTCAGTTATTTTGTAGAATTTCATTAAAAATGGGTTGGTCTGATGTTTCCCTGTGATTGGATTCAGGTTAATGCATTTGTGGCAGGAATACTGTAACAGTGATGTTGTGTCCTTTTCATTGTATCATATCAGGAGGCACATGGTGTCCATTGTTTTATTATTGGTGATGTTAATTTTGATCACTGGGCTAAGGCAGTATCTACCACGTTTTTCCATTGAGAAGTTATCATTTATTACTTTGTAATTAGGTAATTTGTAGGGAGTTACTTTGAGACGCTGTTTATTGTAAGACTTTTACTCACCGTTTTAGCAGCCATTGAAGAACTTCTTACCAGTAACAATCACAATGGTGATTGCCAAATGGTGATTTTTGGATTTTGTATATATTATTTGGATTACAGCTTTCCATTCTTACCCATTTACCTATTAATTCATTTATTTAAATACAACAGTATGGAGTTTAATTTTCTTCTATGGGTTATAATCAAATAGTATCATTTTTTTTATTTTTTATTTTATTTATTTATTTATTTTTGCGGTACGCGGGCCTCTCACTGCTGCGGCCTCTCCCATTGCGGAGCACAGGCTCCGGACGCGCAGGCTCAGCGGCCATGGCTCATGGGCCCAGCCGCTCCGCGGCATATGGGATCCTCCCGGACCAGGGCACGAACCCGTATCCCCTGCATCGGCAGTCGGACTCTCAACCACTGCACCACCAGGGAGGCCCTATTTTATTTTTTTAAAACATTTTTATTGGAGTATATTTGCTTTACAATGGTGTGTTAGTTTCTGCTCTATAACAAAGAGAATCAGTTATACATATACATATGTCCCCATATCTCTTCCCTCTTGCATCTCCCTCCCTCCCACCCTCCCTATCCCACCCTTCTAGGTGGCCACAAAGCACCGAGCTGATCTCCCTGTGCTAAGTGGTTGCTTCCCACTAGCTATCTATTTTACATTTGGTAGTGTATATATGTCCATGTCACTCACTCACTTTGGCCCAGCTTACCCGTCCCTCTCCCCATGTCCTCAAGTCCAGTCTCTACGTCTGTGTCTTTATTCCTTTCCTGCCCCTGGGTTCCTCAGAACCTTTTTTTTTTAAAATTCCATATATATGTGTTAGCATATGGTATTTGTTTTTCTCTTTCTGACTTACTTCACTCTGTTTGACAGAATCTAGGTCCATCCACCTAACTACAAACAACTCAATTTCATTTCTTTTTATGGCTGAGTAATATTCCATTGTATATATGTGCCACATCTTCTTTATCCATTCATCTGTTGATGGACACATAGATTGCTACTATGTCCTGGCTACTGTAGATACAGGTGCAATGAACATTGTGATACATGACTCTTTTTGAATTATGGTTTTCTCCGGGTATATGCCCAGTAGTGGGATTGCTGGGTCATATGGTAGTTCTATTTGTAGTTTTTTAAGGAACCTCCATACTGTTCTCCATAGTGGCTGTATCAATTTACATTCCCACCAATAGTGCAAGAGGGTTCCCTTTTCTCCACACCCTCTCCAGCATTTATTGTTTCTAGATTTTTTGATGATAGCCATTCTGACCAGTGTGAGATGATATCTCATTGTAGTTTTGCTTTGCATTTCTCTAATGATTAATGACGGTGAGCATTCTTTCATGTGCCTGTTGGAAATCTGTATATCTTCTTTGGAGAAATGTCTATTTAGGTCTTCTGCCCATTTTTGGATTGGGTTCTTTGTTTTTTTTTGATATTGAGCTGCATGAGCTGCTTGTAAATTTTGGAGATTAATCCTTTGTCAGTTGCTTCATTTGCAAGTATTTTCTCCCATTCTGAGGGTCGTCTTATTCGTCTTGTTTATGGTTTCCTTTGCTATGCAAATGCTTTTAAGTTTCATTAGGTCCCATTTGTTTATTTTTGGTTTTATTTCCATTTCTCTAGGAGGTGGGTCAAAAAAGATCTTGCTGTGATTTATGTCATAGAGTGTTCTGCCTATGTTTTCCTCTAAGAGTTTGATAGTTTCTGGCCTTACATTTAGGTCTTTAATCCATTTTGAGCTTATTTTTGTGTATGGTGTTAGGGAGTGATCTAATCTCATACTTTTACATGTACCTGTCCAGTTTCCCCAGCATCACTTATTGAAGAGGCTGTCCTTTCTCCACTGTACATTCCTGCCTCCTTTATCAAAGATAACATGACCATATGTGCATGGGTTTATCTCTGGGCTTTCTATCCTGTTCCATTGATCTATCTTTTGGTTTTTGTGCCAGTACCACACTGTCTTGATTACTGTAGCTTTGTAGTATAGTCTGAAGTCAGGGAGCCTGATTCCTCCAGCTCCGTTTTTCATTCTCAAGATTGCTTTGGCTATTCAGGGTCTTTTGTGTTTCCATACAAATTGTGAAATTTTTTGTTCTAGTTCTGTGAAAAATGCCAGTGGTAGTTTGATAGGGGTTGCATTGAATCTGTAGATTGCTTTGGGTAGTAGAGTCATTTTCACAATGTTGATTCTTCCCATCCAAAACATGGTATATCTCTCCATCTCTTTGTATCATCTTTAATTTCTTTCATCAGTGCCCTATAATTTTCTGCATACAGGTCTTTTGTCTCCTTAGGTAGGTTTATTCCTAGGTATTTTATTCTCTTTGTTGCAATGGGAAATGGGAGTCTTTTCTTAATTTCACTTTCAGATTTTTCATCATTAGTGTATAGGAATGCAAGAGATTTCCGTGCGTTAACTTTGTACCCTGCTACTTTACCAGATTCATTGATTAGCTCTAGTAGTTTACTGGTAGCATCTTTAGGATTCTCTATGTACAGTATCATGTCATCTGTAAACAGTGACAGGTTTACTTCTTCTTTTCCAATTTGGATTCTTTTTATTTCTTTTTCTTCTCTGATTGTTGTGGCTAAAACTTTCAAAACTATGTTGAATAATAGTGGTGCGAGTGGGCAACCTTGTCTTTTTCCTGATCTTAATGGAAATGGTTTCAGTTTTTCACCATTGAGGACGATGTTGGCTGTGGGTTTGTCATATATGGCCTTTATTATGTTGAGGAAAGTTCCCTCTATGCCTACTTTCTGGAGGGTTTTTATCATAAATAGGTGTTGAATTTTCTCAGAAGCTTTCTCTGCATCTATTGAGATGATCATATGGTTTTTGTCCTTCAGTTTGTTAATATGGTGTATCACGTTGATTGATTTGCGTATATTGAAGAATCCTTGCATTCCTGGGATGATCACCACTTGATCATGGTGTATGATCCTTTTAATGTACTGGCTGTTGGATTCTGCTTGCTAGTATTTTGTTGAGGATTTTTGCATCTGTGTTCATCAGTGATCTTGGCCTGTAGTTTTCTTCCTTTGTGACATCCTTGTCTGGTTTTGGTATCAAGGTGATGGTGGCCTCATAGAATGAGTTTGGGAGCGTTCCTCCCTCTGCTATATTTTGGAAGAGTTTGAGAAGGATAGGTGTTAGCTCTTCTCTCAATGTTTCATACAATTCGCCTGTGAAGCCATCTGGTCCTGGGCTTTTATTTGTTGGAAGATTTGTAATCACAGTTTCAATTTCAGTGCTTGTCATTGGTCTGTTCATATTTTCTATTTATTTCTTCCTGGTTCAGTCTCGGAAGGTGGTGCATTTCTAAGAATTTGCCCATTTCTTCCAGGTTGTCCATTTTATTGGCATAGAGCTGCTTGCAGTAATCTCTCATGATCTTTTGTATTTCTGCAGTGTCATTTGTTACTTCTCCTTTTTCATTTCAAATTCTGTTGATTTGAGTCTTCTCCCTTTTTTTCTTGATGAGTCTGGCTAATGATTTATCAATTTTGTTTACCATCTCAAAGAACGACCTTTTAGTTTTCTTGATCTTTGCTATTGTTTTCTTCATTTTTTTTCATTTATTTCTGATCTGGTCATTATGATTTCTTCCCTTCTGCTAACTTAGGGATTTTTTTGGTTCTTCTTTCTCTAATTGCTTTAGGTATAAAGTTAGGTTGTTTATTTGAGATTTTTCTTATTTCTTGAAGTAGGATTGTATTGCTGTCTACTTCCCTCTTAGAACTGCTTTTGCTGCATCCCGTAGGTTTTGGTTTGTCATGTTTTCACTGTCATTTTTTCTAGGTATTTTTTGATTTCCTCTTTGATTTCTTCAGTGATCTCTTGGTTATTTAGTAGTGTATTGTTTAGCCTCTATGTGTTTGTATTTTTTACAGAATTTTCCTGTAATTTATATCTAGTCTGATAGCCTTGTGGTCGGAAAAGATACTTGATACATTTTCAGTTTTCTTAAATTTACCAAGGCTTGATTTGTGACCCAAAATATGATCTATCCTGGAGAATGTTCCATGAGCACTTGAGTAGAAAGTGTATTCTGTTATTTTTGGATGGAATGTCCTATAAATATCAATTAAGTCCATCTTGTTTAATGTATCATTTAAAGCTTGTGTTTCTTATTTATTTTGATTTTGGTTGATCTGTGCATTGGTGAAAGTGGGGAGTTAAAGTCCCCTAGTATGATTGTGTTACTGTCGATTTCCTCTTTTATGGCTGTTAGTATTTGCCCTATGTATTGAGGTGCTCCCCTGTTGGGTGCATAAATATTTACATGTGTTATATCATTTTGGATTGATCCCTTCATCATTATGTAGTGTCCTCGTTTGTCTCTTGTAGTTATGTTTATTTTAAAGTCTATTTTGTCTGATATAAGAATTGCTCCTCCAGGTTTTTTTTGCTTTCCATTTGCATGGAATATCTTTTTCCCTACCCCTAGTTTCAGTCTGTATGTGTCCCTAGGTGTGAAGTGGGTCACTTGTAGATAGCGTATATATGGGTCTTGTTTTTGTATCAATTCAGCCAGTCTATGTCTTTTGACAGGAGCATTTAATCCATTTACATTTAAGGTAATTATTGATATGTATGTTCCTGTTACCTTTTTCTTCATTGTTTTGGGTTTGTTTTTGTATGTATTTTTCTTCTCTTGTGTTTCCTGCCTGGAGAAGTTCCTTTAGCATTTGTTGTAAAGCTGGTTTGGTGGTGCTGAAATCTCTTAACCTTTGCCTGTCTGTAAAGGTTTTAATTTATCTGTTGAATCAAAGTGAGATCCTTGCTGGGGAGAGTAATTGTGGTTGTAGTTTTTCCCCTATCATCACTTTAAATATGTCCTGGCAGTCCCTTCTGGCTTACAGAGTTTCTGCTGTAAGATCAGCTGTTAACTTTATGGGGGTTAACTTGTATATTTGTTGCTTTTCCCGTGCTTCTTTGAATATTTTTTCTTAGTATTTAATTTTTGATAGTTTGATTAATATGTGTTTTGGCGTGTTTCTCCTGAATTTATCTTGTATGGGACTCTTTGGGCTTCCTGGACTTGATTGCCTTTTTCCTTTCCCATATTAGGGAAGTTTTCAACTATAATCTCTTCAAATATTTTCTCATTCCCTTTCATTTTCTCTTCTTCTTCTGGGATCCCTATAATTCAAATGTTGGTGCGTTTAATGTTGTCCCAGAGGTCTCTGAGACTGTCCTCAAATCTTTTCATTCTTTTTTCTATATTCTGCTCTGCCATTGTTATCTTTTGTCTTTTTTCTACTCTGCCATTGTTATTTCCACTATTTTATCTTCCAGGTCACTTATTCATTCTTCTGCCTCAGTTATTCTGCTATTGATTCCTTCTAGAGAATTATTAACTTTATTTATTGTGTTGTTCATCATTGTCTGTTTACTCTTCAGTTCTCCTAGGTCCTTGTTAAACGTTTCTTGTATTTTCTCCATTCCATTTCCAAGATTTTGGATCATCTTTGGTATCATTAGTCTGAATTCTTTTTCGGGTAGACTGCCTATTTTCTGTTCATTTGTTTGGTCTGGTGGGTTTTTACCTTGCTTCTTCACCTTCTGTGTGTTTTTCTGTCTTCTCATTTTGCTTATCTTACTGTGTTTGGGGTCTCCGTTTTGCAGCCTGCAGGTTCATAGTTCCCGTAGTTTTTGGTGTCTGCCCCCAGTGGCTACGTTTGGTTCAGGGGGTTGTGTAGGCTTCCTGGTGGAGGTGGGTGGTGCCTGTGTTCTGGTGGATGAGGCTGGATCTTGTCTTTCTGGTGGGCAGGACCGTGTTCGGTGGTGTGTTTTGGGTGTGTGTGCGACCTTGTTATGATTTTAGGCAACCTCTTTGATAATGGGTGGGGTTGTGTTCCTGTCTTGCTAATTGGTTGGCATGGTGTGTCCCGCACTGGAGCTTGCTGGTCGTTGAGTTATCTGGGTCTTAGCGTTGAGATGGAGATCTTTGGAAGAGCCGGAGGTCTCTGGTGTGCCAGTGTACTGAACTTGGCTCTCCCACCTCAGAGGCACAGTCCTGACACCTGGCTGGAGCACCAAAATCCTGTCAGCCAGAAGGCTTAGAAGAAAAGGGAGAAAAAAAGAAAGAAAGAAAGAAAGAAAAAACAAAAAATAAAATAAAGTTATTAAAATAAAAATTTTTTTAAATTATTAAAAATTAATTAAAAGTGTAAAAGTTATAAGAGAAAAGAAAGAGAGAGCAATCAAGTCAGAACACACATCCAGCAATGATAACAAGTGATATCAATGATAACAATTAGCAAGACAGGAACACAACACCACCCATGCTAAACACTATGCTAAAACAAACAAACAAACAAACAAAAAAGACAGGCAGAACCCAAGTCAAATGGTAAAAGGAAAGCTATACAGACAAAATCACACAAAGAAGCACACCCATACACACTCACAGAAAGAGAAAAAGGAAAAAATATATATATATATGTATCTATGCATAAAAAAAAGGAAGGGAGCAACCAAATTAATAAACAAATCTACCAATGATAATAAACTGTAAATACTAAACTAAGATAAACATAAAACCAGAAACAAATTAGATACAGAAAGCAAACCCCAAGTCTACAGTTGCTTCCAAAGTCTACTGCCTTAGTTTTGGTATGATTCGTTGTCTATTCAGGTATTCCAGAGATGCAGGGTACATCAAGTTGATTGTGTAGGTTTAATCGCTGCTCCCGAGGCTGCTGGGAGAGATTTCCCTTCCTCTTCTTTGTTTGCACAGCTCCTGGGGTTTAGCTTTGGATTTGGCCCTGCCTCTGCATGTAGGTTGCCTGAGGGCGTCTGTTCTTCGCTCAGAGAGGACCCGGTTAAAGTAGCAGCCGATTAGGGGGGCTCTGGCTCACTCAGGCCTCGGGGGAGGGAGGTGTACAGAATGCGGGGTGAGCCTGCGGTGGCAGAAGCCGGTGTACCGTTGCAACATCCTGAAGCGCGCAATGTGTTCTCCCGGGGAAGTTGTCCCTGGATCACGGGACCCTGGCAGTCATTATTTATTTTGATGCACCAGCTATCTCAGATTTGGCTAGTGCGATCCTCTTCAAGCTGGTTCTTTTGTAATTTTGTCAGGTCCCTGTCATGCTTTGAACTTATCTTTATACAAGAAGATGTTCCAGGCGTATTCTGTTATTTCCTGCCCCAGTTTCATAATTGTCTGTGCTCAGTGAGCTCTGCTCGAGAGGGTTTGTTGTAAAGGAGGTACGATATCGTATTTGTAATAGGAATGATTCAGGTGTGAGGGAAAAATTGGTGAGATAGGAGAGAGAAAGGAGAATTACTGGAGTGATATCCTTGAGAAGGTGGGAGGAGATAAAGTTTAGTTTCTAAATAAAGGGGCTAGCCTTAGCATAGGAGCCCAGACAGGTTGTCCATAATAATATGGGTAAAGGCAGAGAGTATGGGTACAGATGCTGTTGGGTGAGTAGATGTGGTAGTGGGAGCTTATGGCAGTTTTCTCCTTGTTGCTTTTTTTATTTTCTCAGTGCAGTAGAAGCAAGGTCATCTGAGCATGAGTTTGGGAAGGGAGTGTGTATTAAAAGTTTGAGGATAGAGGAGAAGGTATAGTTTTCTAGGAGAAGGGTAGAATGAAGGGAAGTAAGATTGCCAGGCAACATTAAGTACCTACTTGAAGTTAATTGTTCTGAAGTTCTTAATCTCTGTTGAATTTGGTGCTTCTCTTCTTCTAAGCCTTGGTGTTTCTCAGGGGTTTGGGTATTCTTGATTTTCTGGTCCTTTGTATTTAAGGATCCTACTCACCTTTGTTTACCGTAGTCTGCCTCCCTCCAGTCTTGGCAGAGGAGGGGCAGGTTATCGAGGGAGCATATTTTCTTCAGTTGCCACCTGTAGATCTGTCCTTCCTCCCAGGCTACAGCTTGAGTTTTTTGGGCAAATTTCATTGCTGCTCACCACTTAGCACAACAGGGGGTTGGGGATGGATAGAATTGTCCAGTTGCTCTTCATTTACCTTCCCATTTAATGAATTGATGAATTCCTCAAGGCCACCTCATGCTTCTGGTGTCTGCTGAGTAGGTTTGGTGCTTCCCAAATCACTCCTAACTTTGTAGTAGTTTTCTCCTATATATATGTGTTTGAAGCTTTGGTTTCCGTAGATTCTGTTTCCCTATGGATGTGATCTATTGGTTTCTGTTCCTTTGGAGATTCTCCACCATTTACGATCTGTGGATGGCCCTCTTTTTTAGTTTTTCTGAGATGTTATGACTTTATTCTAGTTTTTTAAAAACATCATTTCTGTTGCTTTTCAGAGTGGATGTATGTGTTCATTGTTACTGTATTGAATCAGTCTCTTAGAATTTTTTATGTGCATGAGTAATGTGGATTAACATTTTAAGGGAAAGGTCACTTTGTGATTTTTTTTGTTGTAAACATTTATCATTGACAGCTACTAGCAGGGGTTTCATTCAGGTTTTGTTGATTTTTTTTTTAAATGCAGTGACAGGATTGGCCAGATTTCAGACTTTGAATGCATCAGGAGTCATTGAAATGATACCATGTATTAATTGTTTTCACAGATAAATCTACGTGTTAGCATATCTGAGTTGTGTATTTGTAAGATTACTCTGGAAGTTGTGATTCTTATTAGCATTTCCTCTTTTACTACTGTTTCATAGCTGATCTTAATGAAGTCATTATAATTTTCAGCTCTGGTTTCTTAATCAGTGAAATAATATATTTGTTTCAGTCTTCAGTCAGGTGATTTTAATTCTAACCATAGTATGTTTAAGACCCATAAAGATAGTTACTGAAGGTATCAGTGCCTTTGAGATGTTTACTTTCTCTTTTGTTATACTTCTATTCTTCTAGCGCTTTCAGGATAGCATAGAAAGTATATGAGGAATGGATTCTGGTTAATGTGTATGATGCTGATCTTAACTGGGAAAAGATTCTCCAGTGTTCGGTTTGTTCAGAAACATCCATGGGCCTACTGTGTATGAATATGATTAAAACAATCAACAAGTTTATTCTGGTAGAGACAGTTTTAATATGTTATGTAATCAGTTTCTAAGGTATTCGAAAGAATAAATCTTATAGTTAGGGAGCTGACATTGAGGACCTACTATGTATCAAGCAGTGTCACCTCATTAAATCTATTCATTGTAACTTCCACTATAAAGAAGTTAATTCCATTAAATAAAATGTTTGTGTAAAAATTGATAATTAAAGTTATTTCTTTCCCTGGAGAGAGAGATTGTGGCTTCCAGGGTATCAGACCATTTATATAAAAACGGTATTTAGCGCAATGTTGTATTTATGTGAAATTACTTTCCTCTAATTGAAGGGAAATTGGTCTAAACAGTGGGTGTATTTGCTGAACATTGTCAAAAAAATGTTCCCAAAAGGCACATATTGCTTAGTATATCTTCATAATGTTGAAACTTGTAATGTTGAGGACATTAGTCATTTGGATTGATTTACAGCCACATTATTCAGCCTTTGCCCTTTTTTAATGTAAATTAGTTGGAAATATTGAGGATTTTGAAGTGATGGGAACCTTTCAGGTTGATCTCATTCTCCAGGAAGGAACCATCCTATGAAATAGCAGCACCGTCGAAATCTTCGATTTCGGAGGTTGGTGGAAAGAGCTGAGAGGCTGGTTATCTGTAGATTACTATTATATAAGGTATTTAAGGAAAAGGCAGACTACTGTTTTGGGGGGATAGCAATTATGAAAGTTTATCATACTATGCATGTTATGTTTTCAGTTTTTTTGTTTGTTTGTTTGTTTGCAGTACGCAGGCCTCTCACTGTTGTGGCCTCTCCCGTTGTGGAGCACAAGCTCCGGATGCGCAGGCTCAGTGGCCATGGCTCACGGGCCTAGCCGCTCCGTGGCATGTGGGATCTTCCCGGACCGGGGCACGAACCCATGTCCCCTGCATTGGCAGGTGGATTCTTAACCACTGCGCCACCAGGGAAGTCTGAAAATAGCTTTTCAAAAGTAACTTTTATTCTTATAAATACTCTTGAAAATACAGAAATGTATAAAGAAAGTAAAATTAACCTGTTATCCCACCTCTGAGAAATTAAAACCTTTGAAAATTTTCAGACATTTCTCTATGCATACACATTTTTTAGTATTTATTTTATCACAATTGGATCATACCAGCTTTTTAAAAGATTTCTGTTTTTTAAATTGAATTATATAAGGCATATATACATTGAAGTATCCAAATCTTAAATGTGCAGCTTGATGAGTTTTTACATATGTATTCCTCTGTGAAATGCAAATGAAGATATAGAGCATTTCCAGCTCCCTAGAAGGTTCACTGACATTCATCCACATTGTTGCATGTGTCAGTAGTTCGTTTCATTTTTTTTGCTATGAGTTGTTCAGTTGTAGAATATACCACAGTTCAGTTATCCATTCTGTTGATGTATATTAAGATGGGGATTGACATATATATACTAATATGTATAAAGTGGATAACTAATAAGAACCTGCTGTATAAAAAAATAAAATTAAAAAAAAGATTTGTTCCAGCTTTTGGTTCTTATAAAATAAAGCTACTGTGAATGCTCCTGTATGTTTTATAGACACACCTGTAGACACCTGCATTGATTTCTCTTGTGTATGTACCTAGGAGTGGGATTGCTGGGTCACAGGATAAAGGTATGTTTAGCTATACTAAATAATGCCAGACAGTTTTCCAAAGTAGTGGTCCAAAATGCATTCTCAGCAGCAATGTTAGAGAGTTCCAGTTATTCCACATCCTTGTCACACTTAGTATTATGTGTCCTTTAAATTTTAGCTGTTCAGATGGATGTGATGTGGTATATATTGTGATTTTAACTTGCGTTTCCCTGATAAGTAATGATATTGAGCATCTTTTCATGTAATTATTATTATATTATATTATATTCAAATATCTTCTTTTGTGAAGTGTGCCTAGTCAACTCTTTTTTTTGAGTTGTTTATCTTTTTCTTTAGTCTGCTTTAATCTCAACCAGTTCTTCAGGCTTTGTTGTTCTTTACAGTGTTGAAATGCAGAGGCCAGTTTTTTACAGAATGCCTGTCATTTTAGGTTTGACTAAAGTTTCCTCATGGTTAGAGTCAAATCATGCATTTTTGTCAGGAATACCATGTAAGTGACATTGTATTCTTCTTAGGACATCTTATTAGGAGGCATATTGGTGATGCCAATATTGGTGATGTTAACTTTTATTACTTGTTTTAAGTAGGGCCTGCCAGGTTTCTCCACCATAAAGTTGCCATTTTTTCCTTTATAATTTACGAGTTATTTGTAAGGAGATATTTTGAGGCTCTGTAAATATCCCTTTCCTCGTCAAAACTTTCATCCATTAGTTTTAGTATCTGTTGATGATTTTCTAAGTTCATCATTCCTCCTTATATTTATCAGTTGGCCTTTCTCCTTCCTTTACTCATTCAGTCATTCAGTCATTTGTTCATGTCAGTATGGATTCATGAGGCTTTATTTTATTTAATAGGGTGTGATATAATATTATCATTATTTATTCTGATGGTTAAGGTGCCCCAGATTTGGTTAATGGGGGCCCATTCAGGGTGGCTCTTGGGTATTTTTGTCATATCCCCATTATTCTTTGAGCACCTCCTTACTTTCTGGTATAGCAAGATATTCCAGGCTCATTTTGTGCTTTCCCATCCCTAGCCCTGGAATAAGTTATTTCTCCTTGGGGCCCTGATTCCTTTTAGTGAGGAAGGTAATTTAGGAACCAGAATTTGGATGTTGGGTGTATTTGATGGTATGTGGGAGTCATAGCTTCTAGGGTTCTCAGTGGACAGATTAGGGTGTGTGCGTGCATGCGTGTGTGTGTGTTTATTTCATACTGATACCTCCAGCCCATTTTGCTTGTGACTTTGTGTTCTAGGAAAAATTTTTTTTTTGCTATGTTTCTCCAGTATACACCCAACATCTCCACTTTATTGTATAATAGGCACTTCTAATTTAATATGTCCAAAATTAAACTTTTTTTTTAGACTCCCCTCCCACCACCACCCAAAGCCTGTTCTTTCCACAGTTGTCTTCATCTCAGCAAATAGGAACTCTGTCTTTCTTGTTACTCAAGCCATATATCTGTGGTCATCTTTTATTCCTCTCTTTCTCTCATATCTGACTTCAAATCATCAGAGAGTCTTTTGTCTTTTCCTTTAAAATACATCTACAACCTGACTACTTCTCACCACCTCCACCATAATCACTAGCATAATGATAGTCATGCTAGTCTAATTTCTTTCTTGAATCATTGCATTAGACTTCTAACTGTTGTTCTTCCTTCTGCTTTTGCTCTTTTATACCCTTTTTCTCATTATAGGAAGCAGAGTGATACTTTCAAAAAATGCAAGTCAGATCATATCTGAACCCTACCCCAAACCTCGCGTTGCCATCTCACTCACAGTAAAAGTCATAATACTGTACTTAGTGGCCTGAAAGCTCTATAGGATCTGGACTTCCCTGCCCAACCCTCTGACTTCATGTAGATTTTCTTTGAATTCTGTTGTCCTCTTGAGTGATAATTAAATTCTTTCACAGATCTATAGCTTGAGGACAAGGAGATGTACACTTTCTGTGTATTAGTAGGTATTGATCTATTGTAGTTCCTCTGTGCTGAGGTGTGGTTTACTTTTACCCCCATAATGAGTTCTCTAATGCTTGTAATAATCAAACATATTAAAGACTACATTCTCCAACATGTATGGATACCAAAATTTTTCCTTTCTGTATCCTTGCTGAGTTGGCTTTACTTGTGAGGACTCTTCCTCCTAGAAAGCCAGATGGTTCAGTTAGTCTCCTCCTTTTTATCTCCAATATGCATTCTCACTCCTACCATTAAAACAAATAAACAAACAAACAAAAAACAATGTTAGTTGCTCTCTCCAAATAGCGGTAGAAAGCTTGGAGGGGCTGAGACAAGAATAGTGCATGATCAATTTGCTGGTTGATACAGACTCTCGATAACTCAACTAACAGCAGATATCAAGGGGAAAGTATGAAGTATAAGTCTCCTTTGAGTTAGGTTCCCTTTCATGAGGTGATCTCTAGAGAGGTCCGGGAGTGAAACCCGGGTAATGTTTTCTTCAATCCAGTTCTACATACCTTGTAATTAATGAAATTTCTTCCTAGTTTCTGTTACTCTTGTCTGTCAGTCTTTGTGGTGCTGGTGTGTTTTCATCTTTTTTTTATTCCTGTCTGTTTAATAGCCTGGGTGTCATTATGTGAGTTTATCCAAGGAACTGTGCCGTGTGTGGATCAGTTATTTCTTACGGTAAATTTCATTATTTGGAATCTTGGCTTGGCCAAAAATTGGGCTTAGATAAGCAATGACTTTATAGGTTCAGGGTTGTTTATAAATATAAAAATATGGAAGTGGGCGTCATACACAGTGATAATTTTCTTTAATTAAATAAGCAAAAATTTCACTGTTAAACAGGTATATACAACATACATATAGGCTTGAGCTACTTTATGTCTTTAGTTACACCTGAATTTGAACTCTGGCTCTTTGAATTATTTATTGTGTGATTTGAGGCAAGTTATTTAATTTCTTTTAGTTTAGGTTCTTTTTATCTGTAAAATGAAGTTTTAAAATACCTCTCTTGCATTTGCAGCTTACTTTGAAATACATAAAAAATAAGATGGATTGATGGATATACATGTGATAATGTAAATATAATAAAATGCAATAGACTGTGGGTGGTGGATGTATAGGTTTTCACTGAACAATTATTCAGCTTTTCTGTATGTTGGAAATTTTTCATAATGTCAGAAAAAATGACTATTTTGTAGGCTTTTTAGGAGTAGATGAGGTACATGTGAGAAGTGCCTGCCATGTAATAAGTGCTCAAGAAATAATGGTTGTTAAAAGCACTTCGTGGGAGAGACATGTTTTGTAGTGTCAGTAATACAATAAGGCAGTTTATAAAATGTTTTAAAATACTTCCCACTTTTACTGCTCTTCTTCACTCCAGAATAACCGAGTAAGAATTTCTGGAATGCGCTTGAGCTTGCATTTTCTTTCCTTCTGTTTTCTTTTTTCCCCTTTTTCCTCCCCTCTTCCTTTGCTTCCCTTAGGATTATAAAGTGCATCCAAGGGGTAAGAACCACTGATGGGAGGAGGGCAAGTAATAGTGAAGTAAGTAAAGGAGAGAGGAGGGTTAGGAACTAACAGAAAAGCTTCTGTGGTATGCACAAGGGGTCTCTGCTCTTCAGTATTCTTTGGGGTCATTTGTCTATTCATTCATTTTCTTTCTTTCAGTTTTTGCCTCCGTCACTTATAGCCTCAGCTTCCTCATTGGTAAAATGAAAGTAATAATACCTACTGCTTAGAGTTGTCATAAGGGTTGAATTTAGTTAAATAATGTATATAAAGTGCTTAGCATTTAATAAATGCTCAATAAATAGTGGTTGTTTTGTTGCTATAATAAAACTAAAAACAATAATAAAATGAGAACATTATAATAGTGAAAGACATTATTGAGCAGCTGTTCCTATTTCAGGTATTGGTTAGGCATTGGGGATATTGTGATAAATCTTACAGATACAGTCTCTTCCCTCAAACAGCTCACAGTATCATGGGTGAGAAAGATCAAGAAACAAGTTCAATCACTTTGTTATACAGCAGAAACTAACACACCATTGTAAAGCAATTATACTCCAATAAAGATGTTAAAAAAAAAGAAAAGAAACAAGTTCAAGAGAGCATTTTTAAATGCCAAGATAGAGAGGAGAGAATGGTGTGGCCCATGGAATTCAGGCCTAGTTTTGCTTCTCATTTTGGCCTTGTCCTCATTCTGCAAGTGAGTATAGGTACTTTAGTTTTATTGAACTTTGCTAGCTAGTTATCAAGGTCTCAGATATCTGGATATCAAGGTCTCATTAGGAAAAGGAATTGGTACCTGTCTTTCATTTGGATTTGAAGGTGAGGGTTGGGGAGAAATGAGCATAATATACCATTTCCTGCCTTACCCTTCCCCCTCTAACCTGGTCAGTTCATACTGAGGTTTTTTTCCTGGACAAATTAGACTAGCTTCTAATTATAGATTAGATAATTAGCTCTTTAATATAATCACTGTTTAAACATTGAGAGCAAATACTTTGGCAAAGAGATTTCTTTTTTTTTTGGACACACAAGATTCAACAAATGTATCCAACTTTAACAAATGTTTGTCTTAAAGAAACTTAAAAAAATTATGGTGAGTCCCAGCAAGATGGAGCAGTGCCATGGTGTCCTGATGCATAAATCTGGAGGCAAAGTAAACAAAAGATAGTTACTATGGCAACAATCTGGAATTATATTTTATAACCACTTATAATTATTAACAGGATTATTAATGCTACTTTCTGTTGGTCCTCAGAATCATGGCTAATAGTTGGTTCATCTGCTTTTATTATGCCAGCTTCAAATCAAGTTCTGTCATAATATTTCTAGGAGTTTCAAAATTAGTATTTGCAAATAGATGCTGGGCCATTTGTAGATGTTTTTCAAATTTAGTGAAATGTTTCATTCTTACTTTTGTCTAAAATAACTATAAAGTTGTGCATTGAAATAATGGGGACCTGCACTGAGATTATCAGATTTCAGGGTTGATAAATCTGTACAAAGTTGAATTAATTTTTTTCTTATTACCAAAGCAAGATGAATATAGTTAAGCTTGCTTAACACCAGGTGTATATTCTTCCAGACCATTTTATATGCTTATGCATACATGCAATTTTAATGTAACCATAATGTATATATACTCTTTTATAATCTTTTTTCACTTGTAACATCTTATATGTTTAAGCACATTTTTAAGGGGCTGCATAATATCCTTTAGTATGGATGTCCCATTATTTATTTAATGGAGTAGATAAAGGAAACAAGTGACTATTTTTTTGCTGTTTGTAATTATAGTCCATGTTGTGAGGAACATTCTTGTAGCTAAATCTTTCTATGCACTCTTAATTATTTCCTTTGGATAGATTTCTAGAAATAAAATTGCTAGACCTTTTAAAAACTTGATACATATTGTCAAATTACCCTTCAGAAAGGTATAAGCAGTTTACAATCCCATAAATCCCAGTGGTTTATGAAAGTGCCTATTTTCCTCTACACTTAGTATTTGCTATCCTTTGAAAGTTTTAAATAATCAAATGTAAGTAGTAACATTATAAAAAGTAGTAAAATGGGGGAAAAATCACCAAAGAATGCTATTTTCTTAACATGGTAGTGATTATGATATTTGTTATTGTATTCCAAGCTTTTGTCATATGCATAAGTGGTTGTAATTATATGTACAGTTTTGTTTTCTGCTTTTTTCATTCATTGTTAAGTAATTTTCCCTGCCTTTACTTGGACTTCACAATTCTAGTTTTCAGTGGCCACACAGTAGTGAAATAAGTATTCATATTTACCTCTTTCCCTATTCCTGGACAACAACTTGATGCCAGTTTTTATTGTGCATAATACCACAATAAAAACAGAGTTAGCTACCATTTATTGAACATTTACTATGAAATAAACTTTATACTATGTACTTTTTTCTTCCTTTGTATTATTTCCTTAGGATTGATGTCCAGGATTAGTAATATGGGATCATAAACGTGTATGGCACAGCCTTTTTTATATCATTGTTTTCTTTCTTCTTTCTTTCTATCAATACCTTCAAACATTTATTGGAAGCCTAAAATATTCCAGGCACTGTGCTAAGAGGCACTGAGAATACAAAGATGAATCATTCAGAGTCCTTAAAGTCAGGCACTAAACATATATGATAAAGAAGGCTATGATAAAAGACATTAGAGGATGACAGTCCATTGATCTGTTGGTCAGTTGGTCGGTCCGTCCATCAATCCATCCATTCATCCACACATGATTTTCCCTCTGATGTATAGAGCTGGTTGCAGACATAATGTCGTTTTAGCCTTAAATATATCATTGCTATAAGAACAAGGATATTTTCTTAACCACAATACAATGACCAAATTCAGGGAATTTAACATGGCTGTAATACTATTATTTAATCTGTTGTCCACATTAAAATTTCACCAGTTGTCCAAGTAATTTCCTTTATGGCAGTTTCCCCACCTTGGTCCAGGATCTAATTGAAGATCATGCATTGCCTTGTACTGTTTGTCTCTTTTATCTCCTTTAATCTGGAACAGTTCCTCAGCCTTCATTTGTCTTTTATAGCATTGATATTTTTGAAGAATAAAGGTCGGTTATTTTGTATTGGGTTGGCCAAAAAGTGCCTTCGGTTTTTAAGTAAAAATAAAAGACACATTTTTCATTTTCACCAAGAACTTTATTGAACATCGTATTCACTTGTTTGTTCCAATACCTTCTGCCATTTTTCAGGCAACTTCATAATTCCATCTTCCCAAAACTTTTTATCTTTTTGAGCAAAGAACTCTTCCAGGTGCCTTTTACAGTCTTCAGGGAATGGAAATTTTTTTCCATTAAGAGAATTTTGTAAAGACCGAAATAAATGGAAATTCGAAGGTGCAATGTCTGGTGAATATGGCGGATGAATCAGAACTTCCCAGCCAAGCTGTAACAGTTTTTGCCTGGTCATCAAAGAAACATGCGGTCTTGCGTTATCCTGATGGAAGATTATGCATTTTCTGTTGACTAATTCCAGACACTTTTTGTCGAGTGCTGCTTTCAGTTGGTCTAACTGGGAGCAGTACTTGTTGGAATTAATCATTTGGTTTTCCAGAAGGAGCTCATAATACAGGACTCCCAACCCCACCATATACACAACATCACCTTCTTTGGATGAAGACCAGCCTTAGATGTGGTTGGTGGTGGTTCATTTCACTTGGCCCACGATCTCTTCTGTTCCGCATTATTGTACAGTATCCACTTTTCATCTCCCATCACACTTTTTAAAAAATTTTTCTTTATTTATTTTCTTTATGTTTTTGGCTGCATTGGGTCTTCGTTGCTGCACACGGGCTTTCTCTAGTTGCGGAGAGTGGGGTCTACTCTTTGTTGCGGTGCACGGGTTTCTCATTGTGGTGGCTTCTCTTGTGGAGCACAGGCTCTAGGCACACAGGCTTCAGTAGTTGTGGCATGCAGGCTCAGTAGTTGTGGCTCGCGGGCTCTAGAGTGCAGGCTCAGTAGCTGTGATGCTCGGGTGTCGTTGCTCCGTGGCATGTGGGATCTTCCTGGACCAGGGCTCAAACCCGTATCCCCTGCATTGGCAGGTGGATTCTTAACCATTGCGCCACCAGGGAAGCCCCACACTTTGTTTTAAAAACAGAACGTTTTCATTACGTTTCAGTAGGGAATCACATGAGGAAATATGGTCAAGAAAGTTTTTTTTGCCTAACTTATGTGGAACCCAAACATCAAAGCAATTCACGTGGGCTTCCCTGGTGGCGCAGTGGTTGAGAGTCCGCCTGCTGATGCAGGGAACACGGGTTCGTGCCCCGGTCTGGGAAGATCCCACATGCCACGGAGCGGCTGGGCCCGTGAGCCGTGGCCGCTGAGCCTGCGCGCCCGGAGCCTGTGCTCCACAACGGGGGAGGCCACGCCAGTGAGAGGCCCGCGTACCGCAAAAACAAACAAACAAACAAACAAACAAACAAAACAAAGCAATTCACGTAACCAAGCTGGTGCAAATGATTTTCAATGCTTGATTTGGATATTTTGAGTATGTCGGCTGTCTCCTGCATAGTATAATGTTGATTGTTCTCAATGAATGTCTCTATTTGATGGCTATCAACTTCAACTGGTCTACCCAACTGTGGAGCATTGTCCAGCAAGAAATCTCCATCACAAAACTTCGCAAACCACTTTTGACACATTTTATCAGTCACAACACCTTCTCCATACACTATACAATTCTTTTTTTGCATTTCAGTTATGTTTTTACCTTTCTTGAAATAATAAAGCATAATATGCAGAAAATGTTGCATTTTCTCTTCCATCTTCAATATTAAAATGGCTACACAAAAACTCACCAGTTTTGGTAAGTTTTTTTTTTTTAATGTGGGCTGATATGACACCTGTCACATACAATCTAAGAAAATTGTTTTGAATGAAGTTAAAGATAACTAAGTGCTACTAGAGCCATCTTACGGAAATACCGATCGAACCTTTTGGCCAACCGAATAGAATGCCCTTCAATTTGAGTGTGTTTGAAGTTTCCTTTTTTTTTTTTTTTTTGTGGTGCGCGGGCCTCTCACTGTCGTGGCCTCTCCCGTTGCGGAGCACAGACTCCGGACGCACAGGCTCAGCGGCCATGGCTCACGGGCCCAGCCGCTCCGCGGCATGTGGGATCTTCCCGGACCGGGGCACAAACCCGTGTCCCCTGCATCGGCAGGCGGACTCTCAACCACTGCGCCAGCAGGGAAGCCCTGAAGTTTCCTTTTTTTCCCCACGTTCAGAGCATGCATTTTTGTCAGGAATACCATGCAAACAATGTTGTAACCTTTGTGCATTGTATCATATTAGGAGCCATGTAATGTCAGTTTGTCCCAATATTGCTGAGGTTAAATTTGATTACTTGGTTAAGGTGGAGGCTGCCAAGTTCTTCCACTGTAAAGTAACCATGTTTTGCTTTTGTAATGAATAAGTGATTTGTGGGGAGATATTTTGAAACTATGTAGATATCTTGTTCCTCATCCAACTTTCACCCACTAGTTTTATCATCCATTGATGATTTTCTAACTTTGTCATTCCTTATATTTATTTGGCTTTGTGTTGTAAGAGCTTTCTTCTGTCTGTATCAGTATGAACTCTTGGATTATTTTATTTTATTAAATGCATTATATTCTGTTACTCATTATTTATTTTCATCCCCAATTTTTCCATATTTGGGTAGTGGGAACCCCTTCAAGGTGACTCAAGTGTGCTTTTGATATGTTCCCATCGTTCTTTGAGCAGTTCTTTACTTTGGGGGATAGCAAGATGATCCAGGCTCACCTTATATTTTCCTTGCCCCAGTGCTGGAATCAGCCATTTCTCCAAGGAACCTTTATCCCTTTTAGTTTAGAAACCAAGATATGAGATAAGGTATATGTGTTTTTTAAAGAGACTCCAAGGTGATTTTGCTAGTCTTTCTGGAACCCATTGTAATAGAGCCTTCTTGTATACAGGAGTTCCATTCAGATATTTGCTAAATGGACAGGACTAAGGAGTAGTTGAAATAGTCCAGGCAGATGAAGGAATATAAGTAGAGTCACTGTATATGAAAAAGCCCAACTCATTCAGAGGAGCTAGAGTTCAGTGTGGCTTCAAGAAAAGAAGAGCTAGAGAATGAGGCAGGGACCAGTTCATTGAGGACTTTATTTGCCATCCAAAGGAACTTAACCTTATAGAAGATGAGGGGCCATCATAGAGGGTTTAAACTAGGTAGGTTAAGTGATTGATTTTGGTAGATTTACATTTTAAAGTCACTGTACTGTCACCAGCGGCAATGCATAGGATGGATTAGGTAAATGTTTAACATTATTTTCCCTTAGGGTTGGCATTTGCCTTTATAAACTTTTCTCCTAGATGCCAGTATTGCAGCTGCTGGATACTAACATCTCAGAGGAATTGTTTGCAGCAGTTTAGTGAAAAGGGAACGAGAGAGAGAGAGACCATGCAATATGTTAAAGCTTGAATCATTGATTTATCTGTTTCTGGAATGGCAGCAACTCTTCCTTTTATTAGTAGTTTTACAGTCAGGACTGGAAGCCATTGAAAAATAACACAAACAAAAGTATAAAAAACAATGCCGTCTTTTTTAAAATTTAATTAATTTATTTTTGCCTGTGTTGGGTCTTCGTTTCCGTGCACAGGCTTTCTCTAGTTGCGGCGAGCGGGGGCCCCTCTTCATCGTGGTGCACGGGCCTCTCACTGTCGCGGCCTCTCTTGTTGCGGAGCACAGGCTCCAGACGCACAGGCTCAGTAGCCGTGGCTCATGGGCTTTGTTGCTCCATGGCAAGTGGGATCTTCCCAGACCAGGGCTCGAACCCGTATTCCCTGCATTGGCAGGCAGACTCTCAACCACTGCACCACCAGGGAAGCCCAATGCCGTCTTTTTAATGAAAACGTCTTGATGAATATCATACTGCTACATTTTATTTTTCTTTATCTTTGGTAGTAACATCAATAATAGGATTGATAGAGACATTCAGTAATGTAGACATTTTACCTGGACTGTGTGGTAACCAAAGTATGAAATGTAACAAACACATTTTCTGCAACAATAGAAAATTGCACCTTCAGCTTAAAGTTTGCTGTTATCATAATAAGTTTTATTTCTGTGCTATTTACAGCCTGTATCCCAAGCAGTTGGAGCTGAACAACCAGCAACTCTTCTAAAACCGGATTTAGTTCGAAGGTGAGTGTCTTCAAATTAATACCATGAAAGCGATGAGGGTATGTTGAAGTACTGCATTCATTAGGTGCTTAGTGTGTGTTGACTGAAGAAGTTTCTGTGTTCTAGTATTTGTGTGTATGTTCAATAAAAATAGTAGATATTATTTTTACTTTTTATGTTAATAAAGATCATATGGACTATGAAATTATTGACCATTTTCTTGTTCACATTATTATAATATTCTGGGGTTTTTGTTTTTGTTTTTTTGGCTGCACCACCGTGGCTTGTGGGATCTTAGTTCCCTGACCAGGGATTGAACCCATACCCTTGGCAGTGAGGGTGCAGAGTCCTAACCACTGATCTGCCAGGGAATTCCCATCATATTCTGTTCTTAGGAAAATACTATAAGAATTAAAAAAGGAAATAAGAAATAATATAATTTAAAGTTCCAGCTAATCTAAAGAAATAAATTACAACCAGATATATAATTATATTGTTATTTGGTAGTTGTAAACTAATATTTTTCTCTATCTTGTTCAGATTGGGTTAATTTCTCTTGTTCTGTCTTCAGGTTCACTGATTCTTTCCTTTGTCCTATTCATTCTGCTATTGTGCCCACTCAGTGCATTTTTTATTTCTATGATTGTACTTTCTATAATTTCCATTTGTTTCTTTCTTAATATCTTCTATTATTATGAGATTTTCTGGCTTTTCATTTGCTTCAAAAGTATTTGTGATTGCTCACTGAAACAATTTGATAATGGCTGCTTTAAAATCCTTGTCAGGTAATTCCAATATCTGATTCATTCTGGTGTTGGCATCTGTTGATTGTCTTTTCACATTCAAGTTGTGATTTTCCTGGTTTTTGGTATGACAGAGAATTTTCATTTGTATCCTGGACATTATGGACATTATGTTATGGTACCCTGGATCCTATTTAAATACTCTATTTTAGCAGTCAGTCACTGTGTTGAGGTGCAAAGGTCCTGGTCTACTTTTGCGGACTATGGTTCTAATGACAATTTAGTTTTCAGAGTCTTTGTATTATTATTCTGATCTGCTTGGTTCAAATGACACCATTGGGACCCACTGCTGGACCAAGGGGTTGGAGAGCACTTCTCTAGGCCCGCTGCCCTAAGCCAGCTCTCCAGACCACATGCTACTTGTAGGGGTCCCAACAGCATCACCAAGGGAGGAAAGGGCCCACCTGAACCACCTTCTGTTGCTAGGTTGGGGTTCAGGAGACCACTGGGCTCGGGCTACCTTTGCCTTTTGGCCCAGGAGTCAGGAGGTGCCAAGCTGCTATATTCTTCCTCAAGTCCTGGGAGTCCCTAGCTAGTCTGCCTTCATCTTTTCACTCTTCAGTGCCCTCCTGTGATATTCTACTGTATTATTTCCAGACTTTTTAGTTATACTTAGTGGGGAGGAATGGGGAGAGTTGAGTTTCTGCCATCTTGTCCCAAACCCTAAACTAGTGTTTTCAGATAACTTTACAAAGTGAATGATACAGCTGTATTGACTAGAAATATGTCTCTTTTATCCTCTGAACGTGTTATTTATTATGGCTATTTCTCTATTAAAAAACTAACAGCAGTATTAATGTTTTCTTCCTCCACTTGTATTTATGAAAATTCTTTTTCACAGGGACAAAGAAAAACGTTTAGGAGTTAGTTTTATTTTTTCTTGTATATCTTTTATTTTATTTATTTTTTTACATCTTTATTGGAGCATAATTGCTTTCCAATGGTGTGTTAGTTTCTGCTTTATAACAAAGTGAATCAGCTATACATATACATATGTTCCCATATCTCTTCCCTCTTGCATCTCCCTCCCTCCCACCCTCCCTATCCCACCCCTCTAGGTGGTCACAAAGCACCGAGCTGATCTCCCTGTGCTATGCAGTTGCTTCCCACTAGCTATCTATTTTAAGTTTGGTAGTGTATATATGTCCATGCCTCTCTCTAGCTTTCTCACAGCTTCCCCTTCCCCCTCCCCCTATCCACAAGTCCATTCTCTAGTAGGCCTGTGTCTTTATTCCTGTACTACTACTAGGTTCTTCATGACATTTTCTTTTCTTAAATTCCATATATATGTGTTAGCATATGGTATTTGTCTTTCACTTTCTGACTTACTTCACTCTGTATGACAGACTCTAGGTCTATCCACCTCATTACAAATAGCTCAATTTTGTTTCCTCTTATGGCTCAGTAATATTACATTGTATATATGTGCCACATCTTCTTTATCCATTCATCTGATGATGGACACTTAGGTCACTTAGGTTGTTTCCATCTCCGGGCTATTGTAAATAGAGCTGCAACGAACATTTTGCTACATGACTCTTTTTAAATTATGGTTTTCTCAGGGTATATGCCCAGTAGTGGGATTGCTGGGTCATATAGTAGTTCTATTTGTAGTTTTTTAAGGAACCTCCATACCGTTCTCCATAGCGGCTGTACCAATTCACATTCCCACCAGCAGTGCAAGAGGGTTCCCTTTTTTCCACACCCTCTCCAGCATTTATTGTTTCTAGATTTTTTGATGATGGCCATTCTGACTGGTGGGAGATTATATCGTACTGTAGTTTTGCTTTGCATTTCTCTAATGATTAATGATGTTGAGCATTCTTTCATGTGTTTGCTGGCAGTCTGTATATCTTCTTTGGAGAACTGTCTATTTAGGTCTTCTGCCCATTTTTGGATTGGGTTGTTTGTTTTCTTGTTATTGAGCTGCATGAGCTGCTTATAAATTTTGGAGATTAATCCCTTGTCAGTTGCATCATTTGAAAATATTTTCTCCCATTCTGAGGGTTGTCTTTTGGTCTTGTTTATGGTTTCCTTTGCTGTGCAAAAGCTTTGAAGTTTCATTAGGTCACATTTGTTTATATTTCCATTTCCCTAGGAGGTGGGTCAAAAAGGATCTTGCTGTGATTTGTGTCATAGAGTGTTCTGCCTATGTTTTCCTCTAAGAGTTTGATAGTTTCTGGCCTTACATTTAGGTCTTTAATCCATTTTGAGCATATTTTTGTGTATGGTGTTAGGGAGTGATTTAATCTCATACTTTTAAATGTACCTGTCCAGTTTTCCCAGCACCACTTATTGAAGAGGCTGTCCTTTCTCCACTGTACATTCCTGCCTCCTTTATCAAAGATAACTTGACCATATGTGTGTGGGTTTATCTCTGGGCTTTCTATCCTGTTCCATTGATCTATCTTTCTGTTTTTGTGCCAATACCACACTGTCTTGATTACTGTAGCTTTGTAGTATAGTCTGAAGTCAGGGAGCCTGATTCCTCCAGCTCCGTTTTTCGTTCTCAAGATTGCTTTGGCTATTCGGGGTCTTTTGTTTTTCCAAACAAATTTTGAAATTTTTTGTTCTAGTTCTGTGAAAAATGCCAGTGGTAGTTTGATAGGGATTGCATTGAATCTGTAGATTGCTTTGGGTAGTAGAGTCATTTTCACAATGTTGATTCTTCCAATCCAAGAACATGGTATATCTCTCCATCTATTTGTATCATCTTTAATTTCTTTCATCAGTGTCTTATAATTTTCTGCATACAGGTCTTTTGTCTCCTTAGGTAGGTTTATTCCTATATATTCTTTTTGTTGCAGTGGTAAATGGGAGTGTTTTCTTGATTTCACTTTCAGATTTTTCATCATTAGTGTACAGGAATGCCAGAGATTTCTGTGCATTAATTTTGTATCCTGCTACTTTACCAAATTCATTGATTAGCTCTAGTAGTTTTCTGGTAGCATCTTTAGGATTCTCTATGTATAGTATCATGTCATCTGCAAACAGTGAAAGTTTTACTTCTTTTTTTCTGATTTGGATTCCTTTTATTTCCTTTTCTTCTCTGATTGCTGTGGCTAAAACTTCCAAAACTAGGTTGAATAAGAGTGGTGAGAGTGGGCAACCTTGTCTTGTCCCTGATCTTAGCGGAAATGGTTTCAGTTTTTCACCATTGAGGACAATGTTGGCTGTGGGTTTGTCATATATGGCCTTTATTATGTTGAGGAAAGTTCCCTCTATGCCTACTTTCTGCAGGGTTTTTATCATAAATGGGTGTTGAATTTTGTCGAAAGCTTTCTCTGCATCTATTGAGATGATCATATGGTTTTTCTCCTTCAATTTGTTAATATGGTGTATCACATTGATTGATTTGCATATATTGAAGAATCCTTGCATTCCTGGAATAAACCCCACTTGATCATGGTGTATGATCCTTTTAATGTGCTGTTGGATTCTGTTTGCTAGGATTTTGTTGAGGATTTTTGCATCTATGTTCATCAGTGATATTGGCCTGTAGTTTTCTTTCTTTGTGACATCCTTGCCTGGTTTTGGTATCAAGGTGATGGTGGCCTCGTAGAATGAGTTTGGGAGTGTTCCTTCCTCTGATATTGTTTGGAAGAGTTTGAGAAGGATGGGTGTTAGCTCTTCTCTAAATGTTTGATAGAATTCGCCTGTGAAGCCATCCGGTCCTGGGCTTTTGTTTGTTGGAAGATTTTTAATCACAGTTTCAATTTCAGTGCTTGTGATTGGTCTATTCATATTTTCTATTTTTTCCTGATTCAGTCTTGGCAGGTTGTGCATTTCTAAGAATTTGTCCATTTCTTCCAGGTTGTCCATTTTGTTGGCATAGAGTTGCTTGTAGTGATCTCTCATGATCTTTTGTATTTCTGCAGTGTCACTTGTTACTTCTCCTTTTTCATTTCTAATTCTATTGATTTGAGTCTTCTCCCTTTTTTTCTTGATGAGTCTGCATAATGGTTTATCAATTTTGTTTATCTTCTCAAAAAAACAGCTTTTAGTTTTATTGATCTTTGCTATCATTTCCTTCATTTTATTCATTTATTTCTGATCTGATCTTTATGATTTCTTTCCTTCTGCTAACTTTGGGGGTTTTTTTGTTCTTCTTTCTCTAATTGCTTTAAGTGCAGGGTCAGCTTGTTTATTCGAGATGTTTCCTGTTTCTTAAGGTGGGATTGTATTGCTATAATCTTCCCTCTTAGAACTGCTTTTGCTGCATCCCATAGGTTTTGGGTCGTCGTGTCTCCATTGTCGTTTGCTTCTAGGTATTTTCTTATTTCCTCTTTGATTTTTTCAGTGATTACTTCGTTATTAAGTAGTGTATTGTTTAGCCTCCATGTGTTTGTATTTTTTACAGATCTTTTCCTGTAATTGATGTCTAGTCTCATAGCATTGTGGTCGGAAAAGATACTTGATACAATTTCAATGTTCTTAAATTTACTAAGGCTTGATTTGTGAGCCAAGATATGATCTATCCTGGAGAATGTTCCATGAGCACTTGAGAAAAATGTGTATTCTGTTGTTTTTGGATGGAATGTCGTATAAATATCAATTAAGTCCATCTTGTTTAATGTATCATTTAAAGCTTGTGTTTCCTTATTTATTTTCATTTTGCCTCATCTGTCCATTGGTGAAAGTGGGGTGTTAAAGTCCCCTACTATGAATGTGTTACTGTCAATTTCCCCTTTTATGGCTGTTAGTATTTGCCTTATGTATTGAGGTGCTCCTATGTTGGGTACATAAATATTTACAATTTTTATATCTTCTTCTTGGATCGATCCCTTTATCATTATGTAGTGTCCTTCTTTGTCTCTTCTAGTAGACTTTATTTTAAAGTCTGTTTTGTCTGATATGAGAAATGCTACTCCAGCTTTCTTTTGGTTTCCATTTGCATGTAATATCTTCTTCCATCCCCTTAGTTTCAGTCTGTATGTCTAGGTCTGAAGTGGGTCTCTTGTAGACAGCATATATATATATGGGTCTTGTATTTGGATCCATTCAGCCAATCTGTGTCTTTTGGTGGGAGCATTTAGTCCATTTACATTTAAGGTAATTATCGATATGTATGTTCCTATTCCCATTTTCTTAATTGTTTTGGGTTCGTAATTGTAGGTATTTTCCTTCTGTTGTGTTTCTTGCCTAGAGAAGTTCCTTTAGCATTTGTTGTAAAGCTGGTTTGGTGGTGCTGAACTCTCTCAGCTTTTGCTTGTCTGTAAAGGTTTTAATTTCTCCATCAAATCTGATTGAGATCCTTGCTGGGTAGAGTAATCTTGGTTGCAGGTTTTTCTCCTTCATCACTTTAATTATGTCCTGCCACTCCCTTCTGGCTTGTAGAGTTTCTGCTGAAAGATCAGTTGTTAACCTGATGGGGATTCCCTTGTGTGTTATTTGTTGTTTTTCCCTTGCTGCTTTTAATATGTTTTCTTTGTGTTTAATTTTTGACAGTTTGATTAATATGTGTCTTGGCGTATTTCTCCTTGGATTTATTCTGTATGGGACTCTCTGTGCCTCCTGGACTTGATTAACTATTTCCTTTCCCATAGTAGGGAAGTTTTCAACTATAATCTCTTCAAATATTTTCTCAGTCCCTTTCTTTTTCTCTTCTTCCTCTGGAACCCCTATAATTCGAATGTTGGTGTGTTTAATGTTGTCCCAGAGTTCTCTGAGACTGTCCTCAGTTCTTTTCATTCTTTTTTCTTTATTCTGGTCTGCAGTAGTTATTTTCACTATTTTATCTTCCACGTCACTTATCCGTTCTTCTGCCTCAGTTATTGTGGTATTGATCCCATCTAGAGTATTTTTAATTTCATTTATTGTGTTGTTCATCGTTCCTTGTTTCATCTTTACTTGTTCTAGGTCCTTGTTAAATGTTTTTTGCATTTTTTCTATACTATTTCCAAGATTTTGGATCATATTTACTATCATTCTGAATTCTTTTTCAGGTAGACTGCCTATTTCCTCTTCATTTGTTAGGTCTGGTGGGTTTTTATCTTGCTCTTTCACCTGCTGTGTGTTTTTCTGTCTTCTCATTTTGCTTATCTTACTGTGTTTGGGGTCTCCTTTTTGCAGGCTGCCGGTTCGTAGTTCCCGTTGTTTTTGTTGTCTGTCCCCAGTGGCTAAGGTTGTTCCAGTGTGTTGTGTAGGCTTCCTGGTGGAGGGGACTAGTGCCTGTGTTCTGGTGGATGAGGTTGGATCTTGTCTTTCTATTGGGCAGGTCCACGTCTGTTGTTGTGTTTTGGGGTGTCTGTGGACTTATTATGGTTTTAGGCAGCCTCTGTGCTAATGGTTGGGGTTGTGTTCCTGTCTTGATAGTTGTTTGGCATAGGGTGTCCAGCACTGTAGCTTGCTGGTCGTTGAGTGAAGCTGGGTGCTGGTGTTGAGATGGAGATCTCTGGGAGATTTTCGCCGTTTGATATTACGTGGAGCTGGGAGGTCTCTTGTGGACCAGTGTCCTGAAGTTGGCTCTCCCACCTCAGAGGCACAGCAGTGACTCCTGGCTGCAGCACCAAGAGCCTTTCATCCACACGTCTCAGAAGAAAAAGGAGAAAATGTAGAACGAAAGAATTAGTAGAAGTAGAAAGAAAAAAGAAAGAAAGAAAGAGAGGAGGGAGGGTGGAAGGAGGGAAGGAAGGAGGGAAGGAAGGAAAAAAAGCAAGAATATAAAGTAAAATAAAATAAAATAAAGTTATTAAAATAAAAAGTACTTAAGAAAAAAAATTTTTAAAAAAACGGACAGATAGGACCCTAGGACAAATGGTGGAAGCAAATCTGTACAGACAGAATCTCACACAGAAGCATATACATACACACTCACAAAAAGTGGAAAAGGGGAAAAAATCATAAATCTTGCTCTCAAAGTCCACCTCCTCAATTTGGGATGATTCGTTGTCTATTCATGTATTCCACAAATGCATGTATTCCACAAATACATCAAATTGATTGTGGAGCTTTGATCTGCTGCTTCTGAGGCTGCTGGGAGAGATTTCCCTTTCTCTTCTTTGTTCTTACAGCTCCCGGGGCTCAGCTTTGGATTTGGCTCCGCCTCTGGGTATAGGTTGCTGGAGGGCGCCTGTTCCTCGCTCAGACAGGATGGGGTTAAACGAGCAGCCGCTTCGGGGACTCTGGCTCACTCAGGCCGGGGTGAGGGAGGGGTACGGATGGGGGGCGAGCCTGCGGCGGCAGAGGCCAGCGTGACGTTGCACCAGCCTGAGGCGCACCGTGCGTTCTCCTGGGGAAGTTGTCCCTGGATCCCGGGACCCTGGCAGTGGCGGGCTGCACAGGCTCCCTGGAAGGAGTTTGTAGATAGTGACCTGTGCTCGCACACAGGCTTCTTGGTGGCAGCAGCAGCAGCCTTAGCGTCTATTGCCGTCTCTGGGGTCCGCGCTTTTAGCCGCGGCTCACGCTCGTCTCTGGATCTCCTTTAAGCAGCGCTCTTAATCCCCTCTCCTCGCGCACCAGGAAACAAAGAGGGAAGAAAAAGTCTCCTGCCTCTTCGGCAGGTGCAGACTTTTCCCCTGACTCCCTTCCGGCTAGCCGTGGTGCACCAACGCCCTGAAGGCTGTGTTCACGCCGCCAACCCCAGTCCTCTCCCTGCGCTCCGACCGAAGCCCGAGCCTCAGCTCCCAGCCCCGCCCGCCCCGGCGTGTGAGCAGACAAGCCGCTCGGGCTGGTGAGTGCCGGTCGGCACCTATCCTCTGTGCGGGAATCTCTCCGCTTTGCCCTCTGCACCCCTGTTGCTGTGCTCGCCTCTGCTACTCCGAAGCTTTCCCCCTCTGCCACCGTCAGTCTCTGCCCGCGAAGAGGCTTCCTAGTGTGTGGAAACCTTTCCTCCTTCACGGCTCCCTCCCACTGGTGCAGGTCCCGTCCCTATCCTTTTGTCTCTGTTTATTGTTTTCTCTTTTGCCCTACCCAGGTACGTGGGGAGTTTCTTGCCTTTTGGGAGGTCTGAGGTCTTCTGCCAGCGTTCAGTGGGTGTTCTGTAGGAGTTGTTCCACGTGTAGATGTATTTCTGGTGTACCTGTGGGGAGGAAGGTGATCTGTGTGTCTTACTCTTCTGCCATCTTCCCCTCGTCCTCCGCCTACTCCTCTTAACTCTTTTGTATATCTTTATATAGATACTTCCTGAGTAGTTTTTAGGAGAAAGGACTTAACCTAAAAATTAATTTAAAAAATATCTGCTGCTTACAGATCTCATTTAAGTTTCAAATGTATTTATTGGAATTTTTGTCATTTATTGAAATATCTTCAAATTTATTAAAGAGAAAGCTGAAAAATACCTTTGACACAGATCAGCTGAAAGTTAGTCTGCTCTGTCATAATCGTGTTGACTTGAACCTGCAAAATATAACTAGTTAGAGTTAATCATGTTGAATCATTTTCACATCATTCATTTTCAGTTTTTTAAACCAAAATTATGGTGTATTTTTCTTCTTCCCTCCCTCCCTCCCTCCTTCCCTCTTCCTTCCTTCCTTCCTTCCTTCTTTCCTTCCTTTCATTCTACTGAGGTAAAACTCATGTATACCCTTATATTAGTTTTGGATATACAATAGAGTGATTCAACATTTGTATATATTATGAAATGATCACCACAATAAGTCTATTTTAAACATCCATCACCATACATAGTTACAAAATTTTTTTTCTTGTGGTGAGAACTTTTAAAATCTACTCTCTTAGCAACTTAGAAATATGCAATACAGCATTATTAACTATAGTTGCCATGCAGTACATTACATGACTTATTTATTTTGTAACTGGTAGTTTGTACCTTTTGACTCCCTTCACCCATTTTGCCCACTCTCCACCCCCTTCCCCCACCCCTGCCTCTGGCAACAACCAATCTGTTCTCTGTATCTATGAGCTTTGGAGATTTTTCATTTTTTTAGATTGCGCATTTAAGTGAGATCATATGGTATTTGTCTTTCTCTTTCTGAGTTACTTAGCATAATGCCCTCAATTTCCATCTATGTTGTTACAAATGGCAAGATTTCATTCTTTTTTATGGTAGAATAATATTCCATTGTATGTACATACTACATGTTCTTTATCTCATTTTCATTTCTTTTTCTGTTTCCTGCAGTATTCCTGTCTTCCACACCTCATGTATCCCCTGTTGTGTTTGTTACATAAACAGCTATATTTTGAGTGAGAATTGGTTTTTAGAAGTTTTATTTGAACATATTATTAATAAGAAAAACTCCAAAACAAACAAAATAAAATTGATCAGGAATATCCCGTGATAAAAGGTTCCACAGAGGTCCATCACTCGCAGTGTTTTTCTTTCAATCCCACTACTGTGAGATGTTGGCCTAATACGTACAATATAATCTCAGTGTTTCATAACTTTTAAAAACAGCTTTATTGAGATATAATTCACATACCATTAGATTTTCACCCATTTAAAGTGTACAGTTCGATGGCATTTAGTATATTTGCAGAGTTGTGCAGTCATAACTTTTTGAGAGATATTGTACTACTTATATATTTTATTTAAACATTATTTATGATTTTATAATTGAGGGTTTTTCTTAGAATTTTATCATCAAGATGGAATGATTCTATCCACAAAGGAATTTCAGTTGTTAACTCTGATTTGGGTTAAATATTGGACTTTGAGAATTATGGAATAATGTCTTCTCTGAGAAATTGAATTGGAGTTGCTTTTTTTTTTAAAATAATAGTTTGAATAATGATGTGGCAGCTGTGAAGGAAAACACCAATACCCCTGATAACTCAAGTGGAAATGGCAAACAAGATCGGATCAAACAGAGAAGAGCTTCCTGTCCTCGATCAGAGAAGGGGACTAAATTTCAGCTTACTGTCCTTCAGGTCAGTGTATAAATATGATTTGGTTAAGAGTGCATGTTGAGGTCTGGGGGGTCAGGGAGGGGAGATGTTGCTGTGGAGGTGAGTATAGGGTATTGTGAAACTCTGCAGCAGACACTCTTGAACACAAATCTTTGTATATATACCTGATTATTTCCTTATGATAGATTCCTAGAAGTAGAATTAGTGGGTCAAAGGGTATGAAGATTTTTTTAAAGTTTCTAAATACGTATTTCTAGGTTGCTGTCCATAAATTTTGGACCAGTTTACATTTCCATTAGCACTGCATTTTCTTTAGCTTAAAGGGTAAATTTGTGGGAGAATTTTGGAAATGAATGAACAGATTTAGATCTTTGCATTGCAGATAGCTATAGTGACCGTTGTAACTTTTTTTTTGTCTTTTCATAGAAGTTGTGTTCCTTTTCTTTCCCACAGGTTCACATTTCTAACTTATTTTTTGCTGAATAATTTGAGCCTTAGATTTGTCATACAATGGTTGTTTAGACAGTATTTCATCAAGGGAAAAACAGAATCTTCTTAGATTCTGAACAGTTTAAACCATTTTTTCATATATTGTATGTGAACTCCAAATGTTTCCTGCACCATTTACAAAGAGAAGACAATGACTGACTCTTAAACTAGTGACATGTTTGTGCCCAGGTGTCAACCTCTGGAGACAACATGGTGGAGTGTCAACTGGAGACACACAATAACAAGATGGTCACCTTCAAGTTTGATGTTGATGGTGATGCACCAGAGGATATTGCAGACTATATGGTAAGTACAGTAAAACTAAATTATTTTCTCTTCAGCATTCTGTCTCTTTTTCCTCTCTAACTCTCCTGCCGTTTATTCAGAGCCATCTTTTTTTAGGGTACTGCTAGTTTTTAAAATTTGTACAGAGCTAAATTGGTTATGTTCAAGAGTAAGTCACTATACCTCCTCTGGTTTCTGTATATTTATGTGTAAAATATGAGGGAGTTTCATTAGGAGAGGATCTAGGTCAGTGCTTCTTATCCCTAGCTGCATGTCAAAACCACTGGAAGAGCTTTTTAACAGTTCTGTTGGGAATACCCTGGTGGTCCAGTGGTTAGGACTCGGTGCTTTCACTGCTGTTGTCTGGGTTCAGTCCTGGTCAGGGAACTAAGATCCTGCAAGCCACGTGGTGCAGCCAAAAAAAAAAATACCAAACAAAAACTAAAACAAAAACAATTCTGTTGCCTGGGTCCCTAATTAAATCAGAATTTTTGGAGATGAGACCTAAGCATTAATAGTTTGTAAAGTTCCCCAGGTAATTCTAATGTATTAGCTACTGATATAACATCTTACATATAGGTGTTCAAGTAATGTTCATCATTTCATTTAGTTTTTGTATTTTCTTTGAATTGTTAGGCTTAAGTTAGTATTCCCCTCCTCTTGTGTTTTTAATGGGGATGAGCTAGGGTGGCATGAAGAGTACATAATGCTTTTGTTTCTGCCAGTTTTCTTTGTATATACATTCCTGGCGAAGCAGAATTTAACATTTTAAAAGTTAATAATTTTGTCAGTCTGCCTCTTATTCAATGTAGTATTTTCTGAACTGTCTCTAGGCCATTCTTTATCGTCTTTAGAGATGCTTCATTTTGTGATTTTTTTTTATTTAAAAGCTTTTGCGTTTGGACATCCTAGTTTTAAACGTAAACATTACCTCAGTTATGTTCTTCAAATGGCAATCAATTTATAGAATGCCAGATTTTTTTTAAATGCTGGCTTCTGGTAGGTAGTGCCAATCTGACAAATGTCAGTGTTCTCAAAATAGAATAATTTAATGTATTATGTGGCATTTTATTGCTGGTCTTTGTTAACTCTGTTGTGGCATTTAGATCTAAATACCTAATTTATTTTTCTTTATGGTAGTCACTATATTATAATGTTGAAGAAACTAAATTCATTCTTGTGAATAGACTTACTTTTACTTTTGGATAGGTCGAAGATAACTTTGTCCTGGAAAGTGAAAGAGAAAAATTTGTAGAAGAATTGAGGGCTATTGTAGGTCAAGCCCAGGAGATCTTTCATGTCCACTCTGCTGCAGAAAGAGCCGTTGGAGTTGACTCTATTACTGTGGAATCCAGCAGTAGCCAAGTAAGAGCAATTGCTTAGCAAATAGGTCTTCTCGGATATGTATCAGGAACTCCTTTATTTATCTATTCATTTTTAATTCAGACAGGATCATCTGAACAAGTACAGATAAATTCTGCATCCACTCAAACCAGCAGTAAGTATACTTAATAAAATTTACCATTTGGCTTTTGAAGCAAGACATTTGGAAACTTTTAATGTACACACCTTGGGAAAGATGTTAGCCAATAAAGGAATTTGATAAATTGTTAATGTAGGTTTTCCCACACTTTGAAAGGACTTTATAGCCCAGAAATAAGAAGTAAAAAACGTGAGAAGACCATTCTCCAAATTTCCTCCAAGTATTGGTTCTTTACCTGATTAATTTATTTCTGAGTTGTTGCATGGTATGTTACCAGAAAAGCAGTCACAGTACTGCTGACCTTTAATGGACAACAACTTTCTTAACTAAAATCATTATGTTCTAAGTTTGCCTCATGTTTTAATAGCATTAGTATCTTGATTTCATTCTACCAATGATACGCTTCTACCTGCTATGATCACTGATAAGTTTTTGTAAATCAGATACCAGATAAACTGCCAGGGACTAAAAATGGGGTCTTCTATTTTCTTTTCTCATAACCTTATCTCTCCATTCTTCTCAACTCTGGTCATGGGTATATTTAGAGTGTCTGGGAGGGGGAGAAGAGCCACAGACAAATGAGGACATCTGAAGGAATTATAACAGCATAAAGAAGCAACAGGTGGTATGGGAGTCATGGAACTAGATACCATTACCCTCAAATGTAGTTTGTGTTAGGATGCCAGGGTTCTCCTCTGTCTTCTTTTTCTCATTAGCAGGAGTCTGAGTAGATTTCTTTTTATTTATTTATTTATGGCTGTGTTGGGTCTTTGTTGTTGCGTGCGGGCTTTCTCTAGTTGCAGCGAGTGGGATCTGCTCTTCGTTGTGGTGTGCGGGCTTCTCACTGTGGTGGCTTCTCTTGTTGCGGATCACGGGCTCGAGGCGTGCAGGCTTCAGTAGTTGTGGTACACAGGCTTAGTAGTTGTGTCGCACGGGCTCAGTAGCTCCGTGGCATGTGGGATCTTCCCGGACCAGGGCTTGAACCCATGTCCCCTGCATTGGCAGGCGGATTCTTAACCACTGCACCACCAGGGAAGTCCCTGAGTATATTTCTGACTGGCAAAGTAGGGTAAAGTTTAAAAGAGAATAACTTATTTGAATAAGTTAACAAAGTAGGAGTACAGATGTAGGGGCTTATTTTACTTTACTTTTTAAGTTGTCATACAATAAAATAGACTTTTTTTTCTTTTGGTGTAGGGTTCTGTAAATTTTAGTCCTCTTATAGATTTGTGTAAGCACCACCATAATCAGGATACAGGACAGAAGATGTAGGTTTTAGTGGAAAAAGTGCTTTTCGTTTTTTTCCCAAAAGTGCCCTGCTTTTAATTGGTATTGATACAATGTGTGTTTCCATAGAATCCAAAATCCTTATCTAAAGATATCTTGTGCTTAGTTGTTAGAGTATTTGTCAGTCAGGGTTGGGAGGTCTGGTCTTATAAGTTACACATATCCTAGTGCCATTGGAAATGGAGATAAAAGACAAAACGGTGTTTTAACCTGGTTTCCTTAGTCAATAGGTAAACATATTGACAATTGCTTAGCATATTAATTTTTGCCAGTTCTTTCTACAGATGAATCTGCTCCTCAGTCATCCCCAGTTGGTCGATGGCGATTTTGTATCAATCAGACAATAAGAAACCGTGAGGCTCAATCTCTTCCTTCTCTTCAGCAGTCCATGTCTACAGTTCCTGGGCTAAATCTGCTTTCTAGTAAGTGTTTGTTCTCTGCCACCTTTATCCAGACCTGGAAGATGGGGATGCAAAATATATACTGTATCTTTAACTTGTTTTCATGGGTATTTCATGCTTATGAGAATTTTCATAAGCATTTTTGAAGATGTTAATGTTAGGAGGTAACTTAAGCCATTTAAATTTTAATGTTTATGAAAAAAAGGAAAAGGTTTTTCTCCTTGTTAGGTTGAATTCTGTGTATTTTGAGTCTTATTTACAAGAGTACTTTCACACAGGTTCTAATTTGCCCCTTGCTCCTCCAGTTCCCTTTGAGTTTGGGTACTAGTCCTTGCTTTGTACTTACCAATACATGCTTAGCCATTCTTTGTTATTGTTCCAGGTCCAAGAAACATAAGTAATAAGGAAATATCACAGGACACGCTGCTCACTCTAGAAAATAATCCATGCCAGCGTGCACTTTACACCGCCACGTCAGAACACAAGGATGTAGTTGATGGTAAGATTTCTGAATATGCCAGTGTAGAAACTAAGCAGCCAACTATACTTTATCAAGTGGAAGATGACAAGCAGATAATGGCACCAGTTGCTAGTAGTTCCAGTCATATGGCTACTTCAGTTCGTGCAGTTCCACTTGAATGTGAGGGACTCACCAGCCAAGCAGGCATATTCCTACCTGTGTATCCAGGTCACCAAGCTGCCAGTCATGCAGCTCCTGGTGAGTCAACTCAGATTGCTCCTAACTCTCTTAGAACTCCGGCATTTATGTCTGATCAAAAGCCTCAGCCCTTACCAGTGCAGCAGCCAACTACAGATGCAGAGTTTATTTCCCAAGAAGGAGAAACCGCAGTGATCATGGAAGCAATTTCTCCTAAGATGGTCATTCCCACTCAGACCCCTGGCCTTGAACCAACTAGCCTGCTGTCCTCTACGGTCCTGGAATCAGATGGGGAAGGACCTCCAAAAATGGAGTTTGCAGACAACCGAATTAAAACTCTGGATGAAAAATTAAGAAATTTGCTCTATCAGGAGCATAGCATGTCTAGCATCTATCCTGAGAGTCAGAAGGATACCCAAAGCATAGACTCTCCATTTTCTTCCTCTGCTGAAGACACAGTCTCATGTCCAGTGCCAGAAGTCATAGGCATCAGTCACTGTGGAATTCAAGATAGTCCTGCACAGTCCCCTAATTTTCAGCAGACAGGCTCTAAGATTCTGTCCAATGTGACTGTGAGTCAGCCTGCTAACATATCAGTGTGCAAAAGGGAGCTGAATGTGATAACTTCTATACCCAGCGAATTATGTTTACATGTAAGTATCATTCTTTCTAACCAATTCCTTATCCTATGCTTTTAAAGAAATGCCTTCTTTTCTAAAGTTCTGTCCTTTGAAATGAAATTATCTATGTCACAAGATTCTGAGGTCACAGGTATTTAAGAAGGCTATAGCTTAGGCTGCAGGGGCCCAGAACTTAATAGAGACAGTAGAACTTTCTTGGTGAGAGAGCCCTCTGGTGAATTAGCTAGGAACTTGTGAGCAATGTTTATTTTTGTATTAATGACAGAACAGGACTGATTTATAGATTGTTTTAGTGGGTAGGAAGAACTTGCTTTTAGATTTCCACTTAAAAATGCCTGTTATCAGTTTCATTTTTTTAAATATTATGGTTTTAATTTAATCTTGTTTGTGGGTTTTTATTTATTTGAAAAAAATATTTTAAAAGAAAATTTAAAAACCCCATAATCTCATGACTTGTTTTTTTTCACTTATGTAATGTAGGAATTTAATTTCTCTTTTCTGTTCCTTCAACTCATAGGGATAACCACTATCTGGTGCTTATCCACTATATGGTACTAATCCTTCTTGACTTAAGGTTACACAGATTTACTTACAAACCTACAACTTCTTATTCACAAAAATAGTATTGTGCTATAAACATATTGGTCTACAACTTAATTTTTTAATTTTACAGTATATCATAGACATTTTTAAATATTTATCACTGTATCTCTTTATTATTGTTATTATTATACAAGTAGTATATGCATGTATATAAAGTAAAATCCACCCCACTTTTAAACCTATAGACACAGCTGTTGATAAATCTTTCCAGACATGGTTTTCACTAATATACAAATATTTATATAGCACTTCTTTATATGTACTATATCTATTTAGAAAGACACAGATACATACTATATATTTATATACACATACTTCCTTACATACACGTGCGTTCTAAATTTTTTTCCCACTTATGGACATCTATCCATGTCAGTATACATAGTTCCACCTCACCTAACTTTTCAAACAATACATTTATTTATTTATTTGGCTGCATTGGGTCTTAGTTGCGTGGTGCGCAGGCTTCTCTCTAGTTGTGGCTCTTGGGCTCTATAGCGCACAGGCTTGGTAGTTGCGGCGCACGGGCTTAGTTGCCCTGCGGCGTGTGGGATCTTAATTCCTCAACCAGGGATCGAAACTGCATCCCCTGCATTGGAAGGCGGATTCTTAACCACTGGACCACCAGGGAAGTCCCCTCACCTAACTTTTTTAAACAACAGCATAATATTCCATTGAGTAAATATAAGTACTTATTTTTTGGTAAACTAGTAATTTAAAATTATGCAATTAATGCATAAATGCAAAAGAAATTCAGAAGGATAGAAAATTAAAAGGAATTGTTGTGTTAACACTCCCACTCCCCGAACACTATTAAGTTCCTGGTTTTAATTCTTGTGGTCACTGCTATTAATAACTTATAAATAATATACTTATCGATTTTTTGATTTAGTAATTTTATACAATAAATTTTGACTCACTTCTATGAAAGGTAGAGAAATTATATTTTCCCTTTCCTCTACTTTTCTTACCTATACACCTCCCAATTTTTATTACTTAAATTACTTTTTAACATTGGCAAAGTTTATAACATCTACATTTTTTTCTTTATCGGTTTTGCTTTGTCTGTAGGTTGATTGGAAAAACTGAAAATCAGTAAACAGCATTTATATTATGATTATTTGTGTTACCTGATAATCACGTAACGTGATTAGAACCATAAAAAAATGAAATGTAGGGCTTCCCTGGTGGCGCAGTGGTTGAGAGTCTGCCTGCCGATGCAGGGGACATGGGTTCGTGCCCCGGTCCGGGAGGATCCCACATGCCACGGAGCGGCTGGGCCCATGAGCCATGGCCGCTGAGCCTGCGCGTCCGGAGCCTGTGCTCCACAACGGGAGAGGCCACAACAGGAGAGGCCACAACAGTGAGAGGCCCGTGTACCGCAAAAAAAAAAAAAAAAGAAAAAAGAAAGAAATGTAATTCTCTGTCATTTAAATTTTGTTGCTCAAGAGACTCTTCCAAGTGTCAATGTTAAATGGACTCTTTTGTTTGTTTCAAGTGTCCATTGCTACATCTAGATCAAACTTATTACCTGCCACTGTTTCTGGTGTCCTAGAATTCCTTTTTGTTTCCCCCCTGAAATGCTTCTATGAGTAATATTTTTAAATATGTTGCATGGGTGACCAATTTTTAAAAATTTTTTTAATGTCCAGAAATATCTTTATTTTGTTTCACAATTAAGTACAGATGGTAGGATCATTTTGAGTTAATTTTTGTATATGGTGTGAGATAAAGGTCCAGCTTCATTCTTTTGCATGTGGCTATCCAGTTGTTCCAGCACTGTTTGTTATTTTATTCTTTGTTGTTATTATAAATGAAATTGTTCTCTTAATTTCCTTTTCAGATTTTTCATTGCTAGTGTATAGAAATACGATTGATTTTTGATGGTTGATGTTGTATCCTTCAACTTCGCTGAGTTTTTTTATTAGCTGTGATAGCTTTTGGTGGATTTTCTATATAATATCAGTATATAAGATCTTATCATCTGTGAATAGAGACAATTTTATTTCTTCATTTCCTGTTTTTCTTATCTATTAACTTTTCATTTCATGCTTTTTAAAAAAATTCTTGGCTGCATGTGGTCTTCATTGCTGCGTGTGGGCTTTCTCTAGTTGCTGTGAGTGGGGGCTATTCTTCGTCGCAGTGTGCGGGCTTCTCATTGCAGTGGCTTCTGTTGTGGAGCCCGGGCTCTAGGCACACAGGCTTCATTAATTGTGGCACGCGGGTGCAGGCTAGAGTGCAGGCTCTGTAGTTGTGGAGCACGGGCTTAGTTGCTCCACGGCATGTGGCATCTTCTTGGACCAGGAATTGAACCTGTGTTTCCTCCATTGGCAGGCAGATTCTTAACCACTGCACCACTAGGGAAGTCCCTCATTTCATGCTTTCCATCTCTTTGTCCTTTTGCTTTTTGTAGTGGGAGAATGTCTCAACTTTTAAGCTGTTTATAATCTCCTATTCAGCTATTATTTTATGTCAAGAATTGTATTTTTAATTACTAGTAACTATAGTTCATTCTTTTTCTTATGGATATAGTATATTCACACATCTCTTTCAACATATTAAAGTCTTATTCTGTGTTATTAATGCTGTTTCCTTGGGTATGCTGTTTGTTGAGTTTAGTGTTTTCTTAAAGTGCTGATTTCCCAAAAGTGTTGGTGATTCTTCGTTGTGTACTCAGTTTTTCTTTTTCCCCCATAAGATTCCCTGTTTGTCTGTTCGTAAATGCTATATATAATTACTGTAGCCTTACTCCAGTAATTGTGGGAAAAGCGTGGGACATGCTTTCTGGCACTGGGTATTGCAACTTGTCTTTAATACTGCCCAGAGGGAGGTCCAATAGCTAGTCTTCAAAGGTAGCAGGGCTTCCCCTTACTCCTGGATCTTGTCTCTTCCCTACATTACTGACCTTTTTCTTGGCAATAAACATTTTCCTCCTTGCCACTCTTATTTGGGAGCAGATGCCTCTGCTGTCTTTTGTTCATTGTGGAGATGAGGTGGGAAGGTGCCCCAACCAGTTCACTCGTCCATTCAGTGAATATCTGCTGAGCAGTGAATAAGTCAAGATCTCTGTTTTTGTGGAGCTCACATTCTAGTGGGGGCAGATAGATCCTAAACAAATAAATAAAGGGCTATGATAGGAAGACTAAGGAATTACTTTATATAGGGTGGTCAGGGAAGGATTTGTATGTGATGGTGACATTCATAGGTGGAGACCTGTTCCAGGAAACAAAAGAAGGCCAGTAAGTAGGAGAGTGTTATAAGATGATGCTGAAGTGACAGATAGGAGACAGATAGATTGTTATAGCTTTGTAAGCGTTCTGTCCAACCACCCATCCTTTTGGCTGGCCAGGGCGCTCTCTCCTGCTGCCCATATCTACCACCTGAATTTGCTGCATTTTGAAACAGTTCCTGCATATGTCATTATGCATTAAAGGAGGCTGCTTTTTCCTCCTTTAATCTTATAGGCAGGGCTTCTCTGGTGGCACTGTGGTTAAGAATCCGTCTGCCAATGCAGGCGACACGGGTTTGAGCCCTGGTCCGGGAAGATCCCACATGCCACAGAGCAACGAAGCCCGTGTACCACAACTACTGAACCTGTGTTCTAGAGTTTGTGAGCCACAACTACTGAGCCTGAGTGCCACAACTACTGAAGCCCATGTGCCTAGAGCCCGTGCTCTGCAACAAGAGAAGCCACCACAATGAGAAGCCCACGCACCACAACGAAGTGTAGCCCCCACTTGCTGCAACTAGAGAAAGCCCACACACAGCAACAAAGATCCAACGCAGCTAAAAAATTAATTAATTAAAAAAATCTTATATGCATGTGTCTACATCTGTTTTTCCTGTTGTACCTGTAGATTTGGGTTGGTAAGGGAGGCTAGAACTTGTATTTAATTTATCATCTTGATCCAGTTATTACTTAATAAAAATCTTTTCTGTAATTTCAGTGGGACCAATGGATCACTTTCTAAATCATAATATTATTGAGAGTTTTTTCCTCTTTATGAAAGTAGTATTACTTGTCCAAAATGGGACTTTGGAAAATAAAAACTGTTCAGAATTTTACTTTTAATAACTGCTGACTTAAGTGTTAATAATGCTTACCCCAAACTGCAGTTTACTTAGTGCCGCTTAGGCTGTCTTCCTTCAGACAAATGCTGAATCCCTTTCTTTGAACTTTTACTCTTTTAATTTTCTAAATTAGTAGGGGCTGTGCTCATGTTTCCCAAAGTATTTCTGGCTGTGTATATTAATTTTTTGTATTAGTTATTATAAGAAATTTATTTTTAGAATACTCAGAATACAGCAGCAGTTAATTCTGATTTTTGAGGGGAGGGATGGGAGGACAAGAAGAGGGAAGAATGATTTTATAGCCAGCTGTGGCCTGATGTTAACAATTTTTAGAGTTTGAATTTGAAATAATTTTGAGGTCCATTGTAAATTTCTGTGTGCTTATATAATGTAAGGAACTTGATTTGGTAATATATTTCTGTAAATGTAAATGCCTAGATATCTTGTTTTTTCTATGTTTATCATGTGTGTCAGGCATCTTTAACTCTCTTAGATAATATAAGCATAAGTGAAATTTTCCATTTTAAGATCATAGGGTTTAAGTAAGCTTTTTTAGTGAATTGGTGCATATGAGGGTTATTTCCTTCATATTTTAATTTTCAGTTTTCAAAGTTGCTATAATAAAAAAAATTCTACGGTGGAAGTTTAATATTCTGCTGTTTTATTTATCTGAAGTCTAAATAGTATTTTTAAAGAAAGGGGAAGGCTTAATTCCTATAAGTTGAATACTTCAGGTTTAGTCTGATATGATACTATTAATAGAAGTATACATAGCATTCTATTTTTTTTTACATTTTTATTGGAGTATAATTGCTTAACAATGGTGTGTTAGTTTCTGCTTTATAACAAAGTGAATCAGTTATACATATACATATATCCCCATATCTCTTCCCTCTTGCGTCTCCCTCCCTCCCACCCTCCGTATCCCACCCTTCTAGATGGTCACAAAGCACGGAGCTGATCTCCCTGTGCTACGTGACTGCTTCCCACTAGCTATCTATTTTACATTTGGTAGTGTGTATATGTCCATATACACACTACCACTCTCTCACTTTCTCCCAGCTTACCCTTCCCCCTCCCCGTGTCCTCAAGTCCATTCTCTAGTAGGTCTGTGTCCTTATTCCCGTCTTGCCCCAGGTTCTTCATCACCTTTCTTTTTTTTTTTCTTTTTAGATTCCATATATATGTGTTAGCATACGGTATTGTTTTTCTCTTTCTGACTTACTTCACTCTGTGTGACAGACTGTAGGTCCATCCACCTCACTACAAATAACTCAGTGTCATTTCTTTTTATGGCTGATTAATATTCCATTGTATATACGTGCCACATCTTCTTTATCCATTTATCTGTCGATGGACACTTAGGTTGCTTCCATGTCCTCGCTATTGAAATAGTGCTGCAGTGAACATTGTGGTACATGACACTTTTTGAATTATGGTTTTCTCATGGTATATGCCCAGTACTGGGATTGCTGGGTCGTGTGGTAGTTCTATTTTTAGTTTTTTAAGGAACCTCCATACTGTTCTAAATAGTGGCTGTATCAATTTACATTCCCACCAACAGTGTATGAGGGTTTCCTTTTCTCCACACCCTCTCCAGCATTTATTGTTTGTAGATTTATTGATGATGGCCATTCTGACTGGTGTGAGATGATATCTCATTGTAGTTTTGATTTGCATTGCTCTAATGATTAATGATGTTGAGCATTCTTTCATGTGTTTGTTGGCAATCTGTATATCTTCTCTGGAGAAATGTCTATTTAGGTCTTCTGCCCATTTTTGAATTGGGTTGTTTGTTTTTTTGATACTGAGCTGCATGAGCTGCTTGTAAATTTTGGAGATTAATCCTTTCTGACTTGCTTCTTTTGCAAATATTTTCTCCCATTCTGAGGGTTGTCTTTTCGTCTTGTTTATGGTTTCCTTTGCTGTGCAAAAGCTTTTAAGTTTCATTAGGTACCATTTGTTTATCTTTGTTTTTATTTCCATTTCTCTAGGAGGTGGGTCAAAAAGGATCTTGCTGTGATTTATGTCACAGAGTGTTCTGCCTATGTTTTCCTCTAAGGGTTTGATAGTGTCTGCCCTTACATTTAGGTCTTTAATCCATTTTGAGTTTATTTTTGTGTATGGTTAGGGAGAGTTCTAATTTCATTCTTTTACATGTAGCTGTCCAGTTTTCCCAGCACCACTTATTGAAGAGGCTATCTTTTCTCCATTGTATATTCTTGCCTCCTTTATCAAAGATAAGGTGACCATATTTGTGTGGGTTTATCTCTGAACGTTCTATCCTATTCCATTGATCTATATTTCTGTTTTTGTGCCAGTACCATACTGTCTTCATTACTGTAGCTTTGTAGTATAGTCTGAAGTCAGGGAGCCTGATTCCTCCAGCTCCGTTTTTCTTTCTCAAGATTGCTTTGGCTCCTCGGGGTCTTTTGTGTTTCCATAAAAATTGTGAATTTTTTTGTTCTAGTTCTGAGAAAAATGCCAGTGGTAGTTTGATAGGGATTGCATTGAATCTGTAGATTGCTTTGGGTAGTAGAGCCATTTTCACAGTATTGATTCTTCCAATCCAAGAACATGGTATATCTCTCCATCTATTTGTATCATCTTTAATTTCTCTCATCAGTGTCATAATTTTCTGCATACAGGTGTTTTGTCTCCTTAGGTAGGTTGATTCCTAGGTATTTTATTCTTTTTGTTGCAATGGAAAATGGGATTTAACTTAATTACACTTTCAGATTTTTCAGCATTAGTGTATAGGAATGCAAGAGATTTCTGTACATTAATTTTGTATCCTGCTACTTTCCCAAATGCGTTGATTAGCTCTCTTCGTTCTGATGGCATCTTTAGGATTCTCTTTATATAGTATCATGTCATCTGCAAACAGTGACAGCTTTACTTCTTCTTTTCCGATTTGGATTCCTTTTATTTCTTTTTCTTCTCTGATTTCTGTGACTAAAACTTCCAGTACTTTGTTGAATAATAGTGGTGAGAGTGGGCAACCTTGTCTTGTTCCTGATCTTAGTGGAAATGGTTTCAGTTTTTCACCATTGAGGACAATGTTGGCTGTGGGTTTGTCATATATGGCCTTTATTATGTTGAGGTAAGTTCCTTCTATGCCTACTTTCTGGAGGGTTTTTATCATAAATCAGTGCTGAATTTTGTCGAAAGCTTTCTCTGCATCTATTGAGATGATCATATGGATTTTCTCATTCAATTTGTTAATATGGTGTATCACATTGATTGATTTGCGTATATTGAAGAATCCTTGCATTCCTGGGATAAACCCTACTTGATCATGGTGTATGATCCTTTTAATGTGCTGTTGGATTCTGTTTGCTAGTATTTTGTTGAGGATTTTTGCATCTGTATTCATCAGTGATATTGGCCTGTAGTTTTCTTTTCTTGTGACATCTTTGTCTGGTTTCCGTATCAGGGTGATGGTGGCCTCATAGAATGAGTTTGGGAGTGTTCCTCCCTGTGCTGTATTTTGGAAGAATTTGAGAAGGATAGGTGTTAGCTCTTCTCTAAATGTTTGATAGAATTTGCCCGTGAAGCCATCTGGTCCTGGGCTTTTGTTTGTTGGAAGATTTTTAACCACAGTTTCAATTTCAGTGCTTGTGATTGGCCTGTTCATATTTTCTATTTCTTCCTGGTTCAGTCTCGGAAGGTAGTGCATTTCTATGAATTTGTCCATTTCTTCCAGGTTGTCCGTTTTATTGCCATAGAGTTGCTTGTAGTAATCTCTCATGATCCTTTGTATATCTGCAGTTTCAGTTGTTACTTCTCCTTTTTCATTTCTAATTCTATTGATTTGAGTCTTCTCGCTGTTTTTCTTGATGAATCTGGCTAATGGTTTATCAATTTTGTTTATCTTCTCAAAGAACCAGCTTTTAGTTTTATTGATCTTTGGTATCGTTTCCTTCATTTCTTTTTCATTTATTTCTGATTTGAGCATTATGATTTCTTTCCTTCTGCTAACTTTGGGTTTTTTTTGTTCTTCTTTCTCTAATTACTTTAGGTGTAAGGTTAGGTTGTTTATTTGAGATGTTTCTTGTTTTTTAAGGTAGGCTTGTAAAGCTATATACTTCCCTCTTAGAACTTCTTTTGCTGCATCCTGTAGGTTTGGGGTCATCTTGTTTTCATTGTCATTTGTTTCTAGGTATTTTTTGATTTCCTCTTTGATTTCTTCAGTGACCCCTTGGTTATTTAGTAGTGTATTGTTTAGCCTCCATGTCTTTGTATTTTTTACAGATTTTTTCCCATAATTGATATGTAGTCTCATAGCGTTGTGGTCAGAAAGATACTTGATACGATTTCAATTTTCTTAAATTTACCAAGGCTTGATTTGTGACCCAAGATATGATCTATCCTGGAGAATGTTCCATGAGCACATGAGAAGAAATTGTATTCTGTTGTTTTTGGATGGAATGTCCTATAAATATCAATTAAGTCCATGTCATTTAATGTATCATTTAAAGCTTGTGTTTCCTTATTCATTTTCATTTTGGATGATCTGTCCATTGGTGAAAGTGGGGTGTTAAAGTCCCCTACTATGAATGTGTTACTGTCGATTTCCCCTTTTATGGCTGTTAGTATTTGCCCAATGTATTGAGGTGCTCCTATGTTGGGTGCATATATATTTACAATTGTTATATCTTCTTCTTGGATTGATCCCTTGATCATTATGTAGTGTCCTGATTTGTCTCTTTTAATAGTCTTTGTTTTAAAGTCTATTTTGTCTGATATGAGAATTGCTACTACAGCTTTCTTTTGATTTCCATTTGCATGGAATATCTTTTTCTATCCCCTCATTTTCAGTCTGTATATCTCCCAGGTCTGAAGTGGGTCTCTTGTAGGCAGCCTATATATTGGTCTTGTTTTTGTATCCATTCAGCCAGTCTATGTCTTTTGGTTGGAGCATTTAATCCATTTACATTTAGGTAATTACCGATATGTATGTTCCTATTACCATTTTATTAATTGTTTTCGATTTGTTATTGTAGGTCTTCTCCTTCTCTTGTGTTTCCTGCCTTGTGAAGTTCCTTTAGCATATAGCATTCTATTTTTGATTACTGATTAGTCCATAGAAGAAACTCCAATGGTAGAAACAATTGCTTCACCTCACCTAAATTACTACCAGTTTGGTTTTCCTCTTTTTGTCTCCATTAGGGGATGTCCCCAGATGCTTCACTTCCAGGGGATCCAGAGGCCTATCCTGCTGCTGTGTCAAGCGGTGGAGCCATTCATCTGCAGACAGGAGGTGGATATTTTGGCCTAAGCTTTACTTGTCCTAGTCTCAAAAATCCTATTAGCAAGAAATCCTGGACTCGCAAATTAAAAAGCTGGGCATACAGGCTACGGCAGTCAACCAGCTTTTTCAAGAGATCAAAAGTCCGTCAAGGTAGTGTGCTTACAGTCAGGGACATAGACTAGGTAACATCATTTTTCATTTACTTCTGTTTCTTTTTGTTGCTGTTCATACACAAATCTTGCCACTTTTTCCATGTAGCCCATGTATGTGACACGTCCCATTAATGTCATTGCCATTTTATTTTTCCTTTTGTAACTAATTTGGTTTTAAAGTATTCATTTCATATAGATACTAAGTCTTGGGATAAATCTTGCAATGTCTGATTCAGAATTAGGGACTTCTACAATGTTGCTTATTACATTAACACTTTTTTAATTGTCTAGCAGGAGTTAAGCTTTTTCTGTTTTTCTTCATATTTGGTAATGTAAACAAATGTAGTCTTAACAAGCAATTTTCTCCTTTCTGCTTACAATTTGGCAAAACTTGCAGTGGATACAGAAGATACGCGATCAGCAGTTGCTCCTGACCCCATTCCTGTAACAGGAGAGTCCACAGCTGATGCTAGGGCTTTCAGTAGATGTAAAGCAATGAGTGGATCATTTCAGCGAGGTCGATTCCAGGTTTGTGTCTTTGGTTAAATCATTATCTACAAAGGCATTATAAAGGTAACAGCATTGAAGATCTAGGTCTGTAGATGGTAATTATTTTAAATGTAGCTCATTATCGTATTTAATTTTTCCCCTTATATGCATCCTGTCACCTTCTGTAGCCATCCACTAAAGGCGAGTCTAAAGAAATGAGGATTTTAGTAGCTGGAAGGGAGCACAGAAATGGGTCATCATTTTTTGGTGGGTGGTTGGGTCATCTTTTTTATAAATCTAATTTCATGTCCTTTAGAATCTTGGCAATTGATTTTTTTTCATTTTATTTTTTAATGGAAGTATAGATGATTTACAATATTGTGTTAGTTTTAGGTGTACATATGGAATGTTTTTTAATTGCAGAATTTTATTTGAGCAATATGAAGCCAATTATCTTTGCAAAGGGCCCAATTGCAAAGCTTTTAATATGGCAAGTATAGATGGGATTTTTTAGTTTTGGTATTATCAGTGTTTGTACATTACAGAAGACCATCCAATTGTCTGTGCCATATATAGATATTGAATTTCTTCGTGGGTTTACTCTTTGGTTAGGCAGAGCCAGCCACCTTTGCCTTTTTGTATTTCAGGTGATTACAGTTCCTCAGCAGCAGTCAGTGAAAGTGACATCTTCTGGAATAGAACACATACCAGCATTCAATAAAATGACAAGCCAGCCTAGTGAAGAAGCTTTAGCCTTTACTAAAACAGCAAAGTCTCAGTTGGTAGAAATGGAACCTGCCACACACAATCCACAAACTTCACTTTCTTCTCAGAAGTTACAAGCTCTTCAGGAAACCTTAAAAGAAGATAAAAGAATTCCCAAACAAGCTGACAACTTCTCATCTTTCAGTACGGCTTGTGAGACTGAGGTATCTTTGATGACTCCAGAAAAGGAACTGGAAGAAAATTCAGCCACAGGAAGTAGCATGCAGTCTGGATCTGAACTGTTGCTTAAAGAGAGAGAGATACTTACTGCTGGGATACAGCCTACCTCTGATAGTGAATTTTCAGCCGCTCTTTGTGGCAGAGGGAAATCAGTGGCAAAGACTGGTCCAGAGAGAGAAAAGTGCTTACCACTCCGTGGAGAAAAGGCTTATGTTAAAACACAGAGTTCACTCTTCTATTCACCATCTTCCCCAATGAGCAGTGATGATGAGTCAGAAGTAGAGGATGAGGACTTAAAGGTGGAGCTTCAAAGATTACGAGAAAAGTAAGGACTGCTTCTCTTTTGTCACAAATTTGATTGCCTTGGGTTTTATAGAACTAAGTATTTGATTGGTAACTAATTTTGGACTGGTAACATTTTAATGATGGAAAAAAATTTATGGTTGAAAACTACAAAGATAGCATCAGCTCCCACAGGCTAAGGGCTCAGTCCCACAAGACTGCCCCCTTTCAGATGCTCATCACGAGTCCAGGTAGTGTTACCTATGCTTCTTACCAACCTGCTATAAATCAGAGGTTCCCACAAACCCCTCCTCATGTTTGATTACCTTGCTAGAGTGGCTTACAGAGCTCAGGAAAATAGTTTCCTTACTAGATTATTGGTTTATTATAAAAGGATACAACTCAAGAACAGCCAGATGGCAAGGTATAGGGGAAGGGGCATGGAACTTCATGGCCTCCCAGAAGTGCCACTCTCCCTGCATCTCCATGTCTTCATCGACCTAGAAGCTCTTAGAACCTCTGTAGTTCACGGATTTTTATGGAAGCTTCATTACATAGGCATTATTGATTAAATCGTTGGCCATTGGTGATTAATTCAACTTCCATCCTTGTTCCCCTCCATAGAGGTACCCATCCTTAGGGGCTATCCAAAAGTCACTTAGTGATCAGAGGGGCTTGTGTTGAATAATGAGACACTCCTTTTACCTTTATTACTCTGGAACTATTTCAGGAACTGGAGCTATTTGAGGACAAAAGATCAAATATAATAACAAGAGATTCTCCCATTGCTCTTATCACTTAGGAAGTTACAAGGGTTTTAGGAGCTGTGTGCCAAGAACAGGGACAAAGACCAAATATATCTTTTTTTATTATAAAACATAATATCACAACAGTAAAAATGTACACAAACCAGTCTCCTGTTTCTCATGCCGTAATCTCAATTCTCAGAGGCGACCACTATGAACTATTTGGTATATATCTTGCCTGTCATTTTTCTTGCATTTACAAATATATAGTTTTTGAGTTTTATAAAAGTGGGATCATAATATATGTTACTCTACAATTTTTTGACTTAACATTGTCTCCTCTTCATATTCATGTTTGCACAAATAATCTTTATTCCATACATATAGCCATTTAAAGTTTATTTAATCTCTCCTTAATGGGCATTTCAGTTTTATCCCATATTTTGCTTACGTAAAAAATGTTGAAGTCAACATCCTTATATTTTTACATACTTATGTTAGTATTTTTGTAGGATAGATACCTAAAAGTAGAATTGCTAGGTTAAAAGGTTTGTACATTTAAAATTGTCATCCAATGTAGATATACCATTTTACACACCAAAGAGAAATATATGAAAGTGCCTGTTTTCCCACTCCTTAACAAGATTAGACTGGATATTATTGATTCTTTTCATTTTATTCCAATCAGATGAATAAAAAATAGTTTTAAAAATCTGTGTTCTACATATGCTAACACATATATATGGAATCTAAAAGAAAAAAAATGGTTCTGAAGAACCTAGGGGCAGGACAGGAATAAAGACGCAGATGTAGAGAATGGACTTGAGGACACGGGGAGGGGGAAGGGTAAGCTGGGATGAAGTGAGAGAGTGGCATGGACATATATACACTACCAAATGTAAAACAGATAGCTAGTGGGAAGCAGCCACATAGCACAGGGAGATCAGCTAGGTGCTTTGTGACCACCTAGAGGGGTGGGATAGGGAGGGTGGGAGGGAGACACAAGAGGGAGGAGATATGAGGATGCATGTATATGTATAGCTGATTCACTTTGTTATACAGCAGAAACTAACACACCATTGTAAAGCAATTATACTGCAATTAAGATGTTAAAAAAATTGTGTTCTAATTAATACTAAGGATGTGCATCATCTCATATTTATTGGCTACTTGTATTTCTTCTTCTTTGGAGTCACCTTTTCATATTCTTTCCCCCTTTTTCTATAAAGTTGTTGTTTTTTTTCTTATTGATTTTTATGAGCTATTTATATATTCTGAATATTAACCTTTTACTATATGTTACAAATTTTTTTCCTGTTTATACTTGCAACATATAATAAAGAAAAGTTTAATATTATCAGTACTATGAGACTTTAATTGTGGCCTCTCCCGTTGTGGAGCACAGGCTCCCGAAGCACAGGCTCAGCGGCCATGGCTCACGGGCCCAGCCGCTCTGCGGCATGTGGGATCTTCCCGGACCGGGGCACGAACCCGTGTCCCCTGCATCGGCAGGCGGACTCTCAACCACTGCGCCACCAGGGAAGCCCGAGACTTTAATTTTTTAAATTATCTTTTACTGTATTGAAGTTTTAGAAATTCGTTCTTGTCAATTTATTGAGCTTTTTCTTTATGTCTGGTTAGTTTAATGTCACACTTAGGAAGGCATTGAAAATCTTAAAATTGTGAAAATATTCTGTATTTCCACATTCTTAATCTAAATTCCTTGTTAAACTTTACTTGTACTGGTAGAGTTCCTTGGCTCATCCTTATGGTGCCTGTGCCATTAAAATGCTTTCTGCATGATTTTCCTTCAGACACATTCAGGAGGTGGTAAATCTTCAAACCCAGCAGAATAAGGAGCTACAGGAGCTCTATGAACGCCTTCGGGCAATTAAAGACAGCAAAGTCCAATCATCAGAGATTCCTCTACAACCTGCATCACCACGTAGACCAAGATCTTTCAAAAGCAAACTTCGAAGCCGTCCCCAATCCTTGACACATGTGGACAGTGGCACAGTTGCAACAGGTAAATCAATCTTAAAAGTGATTAAAAAAAACTGGTCAAAGATCAGCAAAATTAGAAAAATAACAATAATTAACTTATTTTTTATTAAGCTAAGGTGATTTAAAGAAGTATACATTATTCTGAGGTTCTTTTCCACTTTGTTGGTGCTGAATGTTCTCTTATTAAATAATGATGAGGATAGGTGATAGATTTTGGAGAGCAGATAAGTGTTATGTTTTCATTTGGAAAACAAATACCTGGAAACCCAGTTTAAATCCCCAAAATAAGTTTTTGAAATGTTGGTAGTCAATGGGAACCGCTGGTCTAGCATTTGGAGTTTGTTGAGGAGTTTATTGCTTAACAAAGATAATCTTAAAAGTAAAGTTATGTTCTATCTGATGTAAGAGATCTTTATTACGAGACTATTAGAAAAACTGTACGTCTTTAAATTTGTAAAAAGAGAGGATCAGTCTCAACTTAATAAAGAAGTTGTTAATCAGGTCAGACTTATTTGGTTACTTGTGCATAGTCAAGGTGGGGTTGAGGGTGAACTGTAAGGGTATATGTGAGTTCTCAACAGAATTTGCGGTGGGCAGAAAAATGGTCCCCCCCCAAAGACATCCATGTGCATATCCCTGCAACCTGTGACTATGTTCAGTTATATGGCAAAGGGTAATTGAGGTTGTACATGGAATTTAAGATGCTAATCAACATTTTAAAATAGGGAGATATGCTGGATTATCTTAGTGAGCCCAGTGTAATCACAAGGGTCCTCTAAAGTAGAAGAGAGAGGCAGAAGAAAGGATCAGAGAAAAGATATGAGGAAGAAGCCGTGTCAGAGAGATGCAGCATTGCTGGCTTTGAAGATGGAGGAAAAGGGCCACAAACCAAGGAATGCAGGCAACCCGTAGAAGCTGGAAAAGGCTGGGGAAGTTTGAAAAAGCAAGGTTTATAATTCACAGGTCCTGGGGGGTACACATTGTGTGGGCCACATAGCAAGAGGTTTGGTCAGGAGGTAGGAAACAGGAGTACATACTAGAGAGCAAGAGCGCACACTAGCAGATCTGGGGTTCTTCCTTTATTCTGGTTGAGGGTGGGGTACCTAGGGTTTCGCAGGTTCGCTGTGTATTGAGAGTGAGAGCGGGAATTAAAGCACAGGGAAGGAAAAACAGGGTCACTCAAATGATCAGGGCTTTCTAAAAGGGAAATTTCATGGGTGGGGTGGCCTGGCTCTTTATATAGTTGTATAGCTGGCAATGGGTTTATTTGAGATGGATTTCTTTGAAATGTATACCTCAGCAATCAAAAGGTGAACGTCAGGCACTTTCTTATTACAATCAAAAAAGCTAATTGTCAGGCACTTACACCACACTGCTTCTTTCTAATCAACCATGGGATCTCAGGGTAAAAACATGCCTTTTGAGATTGGTTTTTTAACTCATAACATTGTCTTTGCGATTATTTAAATTATTTAAATTAAATTATTAAATTATTATTATTAAATTATTATTATTATTTAAATTATTTTGTGTTATAATAGCTTGTTCCTTTTAGTTGCTGTGGTTGTACCACAGCTTGTTTTTTTTTTCCTTTTTTAACATCTTTATTGGATTATAATTGCTTTCCAATGGTGTGTTAGTTTCTGCTTTATAACAGAGTGAATCAGTTATACATATACATATGTCCCCATATCTCTTCCCTCTTGCATCTCCCTCCATCCCACCCTCCCTATCCCACCCTTCTAGTTGGTCACAAAGCACCGAGCTGATCTCCCAGTGCTATGCGGCTGCTTCCCACTAGCTATCTACTTTACGTTTGGTAGTGTATATATGTCCATCCCACTCTCTCACTTCGTCCCAGCTTACCCTGCCCCCTCCCCGTATCCTCAAGTCCATTCTCTAGTAGGTCGGCATCTTTACTCCTGTCTTGCCCCTACATTCTTCTGATCATTTCTTTTTCTTGTTTCTCTTTTAGATTCCATTTATATGTATTAGCATACGGTATTTGTTTTTCTCTTTCTGACTTACTTCACTCTGTATAACAGTCTCTAGGTCCATCCACCTCACTATAAATAACTCAGTTTCGTTCCTTTTTATGGCTGAGTAATATTCCATTGTATATATGTGCCACATCTTCTTTATCCATTCATCTGTTGATGGAAACTTACGTTGCTTCCATAAACTTACTATTGTAAATAGAGCTGCAGTGAATATTTTGGTACATGACTCTTTCTGAATTATAGTTTTCTCAGGGTATATGCCCAGTAGTGGGATTGCTGGGGCATATAGTAGTTCTATTTTTAGTTTTTTAAGGAACCTCCACACTGTTCTCCATAGTGGCTGTATCAATTTACATTCCTACCAACAATGCAAGAGGGTTCCCTTTTCTCCACACCCTCTCCAGCATTTATTGTTTGTAGATTTTTTGATGATGGCCATTCTGACCAGTGTGAGATTATATCTCATTGTAGTTTTGACTTGCATTTCTCTAATGATGAGTGATGTTGAGCATTCTTTCATGTGTTTGCTGGCAATCTGTATATCTTCTTTGGAGAAATGTCTATTTAGGTCTTCTGCCCATTTTTGGATTGGGTTGTTTCTTTTTTTGATATTGAGCTGCGTGAGTTGCTTGTATGCTTTGGAGATTAATCCGTTGTCAGTTGCTTCATTTGCAAATATTTTCTCCCATTCTGAGGGTTGTCTTTTGGTCTTGTTTATGGTTTCCTTTGCTGTGCAAAAGCTTTTAAGTTTCATTAGGTACCATTTGTTTACTTTGTTTTTATTTCCATTTCTCTAGGAGGTGGGTCAAAAAGGATCTTGCTGTGATTTATGTCATAGAGTGTTCTGCCTATGTTTTCCTCTAAGAGTTTGATAGTTTCTGGCCTTACATTTAGGTCTTTAATCCATTTTGAGCTTATTTTTGTGTATGGTGTTAGGGAGTGTTCTAATTTCATTCCTTTACATGTAGCTGTCCAGTTTTTCCAGCACCACTTATTGAAGAGGCTGTCTTTTCTTCACTGTATTCTTGCCTCCTTTTCAAAGATAAGGTGACCATATGTGCGTGGCTTTACCTCTGGGCTTTCTATCGTGTTGCATTGATCTATATTTCTGTTTTTGTGCCAGTACCATACTGTCTTGATTACTGTAGCTTTGTTTTATAGTCTGAAGTCATGGAGCCTGATTCCTCCAGCTCTGTTTTTCTTTCTGAAGATTGCTTTGGCTATTCGGGGTCTTTTGTGTTTCCACAAAAATTGTGAAGTTTTTTTTTTCCTAGTTCTGTGAAAAATGCCATTGGTAGTTTGTTAGGGAGTGCATTAAATCTTTAGATTGCTTTGGGTACTATAGTCATTTTCACAATGTTGATTCTTCCAATCCAAGAAGATGGTATATCTCTCCATCTATTTGTATCATCTTTAATTTCTTTCATCAGTGCCTTATAGTTTTCTGCATACAAGTGTTTTGTCTCCTTAGGTAGGTTGATTCCTAGGTATTTTTTTCTTTTTGTTGCAATGGTAAATAGGAGTGTTTCCTTAATTTCTCTTTCGGATTCTTCATCAGTAGTGTGTAGGAATGGAAGAGATTTCTGTGCATTAATTTTGCATCCTGCTACTTTACCAAATTCATTGATTAGCTCTAGTAGTTTTTTGGTAGCATCTTTAGGATTCTCTATGTATGGTGTCCTGTCACCTGCAATCAGTAACAATTTTACTTCTTTTCGATTTGGATTCCTTTTATTTCTTTTTATTCTCTGATTGCTGTGGCTAAGACTTCCAAAACTACGTTGAATAATAATGTGCAACCTTGTCTTGTTCCTGATCTTACTGGAAATGGTTTCAGTTTTTCACCATTGAGAACGATGTTAGCTGTAGGTTTGTCATACATGGCGTTTGTTATGTTGAGGTAAGTTCCCTCTATGCCTACTTTCTGGAGGGCTTGTATCATAAATTGGTGTTGAATTTTGTCAAAAGCTTTTTCTCCATCTATTAAGATGATCATATGGTTTTTCTCCTTCAGTTTGTTAAAATGCTGTATCACATTGATTGATTTGCATATATTGAAGAATACTTGCATTCTGGGGATAAACCCCACTTGATCACAGTATATGATCCTTTTAATGTGCTGCTGGAATCTGTTTACTAGTATTTTGTTCAGGATTTTTGCATCTATGTTCATCAGTAATATTGGCCTGTAGTTTTCTTCCTTTGTGACATCTGTGTCTGATTTTGGCATCAGGGAGATGGTGGCCTCATAGAATGAGTTTGGGAGTGTTCCTAACTCTGCTATATTTTGGAAGAATTTGAGAAGAGTAGGTGTTTGCTCTTCTCTAAATGTTTGATAGAATTCTCCTGTGAAGCCATCTAGTCCTCCTGGGCTTTTGTTTCTTGGAAGATCTTTTAATCACAGTCTCAGTTTCAGTGCTTCTGATTGGTCTGTTTATATTTGCTGTTTCTTTCTGGTTCAGTCTCGGAAGATTATGGTTTTCCAAGAATTTGTCCATTTCTTCCAGGTTGTCCATTTATTGGCATATAGGTGCTTGTAGTAATCTCTCATGATTCTTTGTATGTCTGCAGTGTCAGTTGTTACTTCTCCTTTTTCATTTGTAATTCTATTGATTTGCGTCTTCTCCCTTTTTTTCTTGATGAGTCTGGCTAGTGGTTTATCAATTTTGTTTATCTTCTCAAGGAACCAGCTTTTAGTTTTATTGATCTTTGCTATTGTTTCCTTCATTTCTTTTTCATTTCTTTCTGATCTGATCTGATCTTTATGATTTCTTTCCTTCTGCTAACTTTGGGGTTTTTTTCTTCCCCTTTCTCTAATTGCTTTAGGTATAAGGTTAAGTTGTTTATTTGAGATGTTTCTTGAGGTAAGCTTGTATTGCTATAAACTTCCGTCTTGGAACTGCTTTTGCTGCATCCCATAGGTTTTAGGTCGTCGTGTTTTCATTGTCATTTTTTTCTAGGTATTTTTTGATTTTCTCTTTGATTTCTTCAGTGATCTCTTGGTTATTTAGTAGTGTATTGTTTAGCCTCCATTTGTTTGTTTTTTGTACTGATTTTTTCCTGTCGTTGATATCTAGTCTCATAGTGTTGTGGTCGGAAATGTTACTTGATACTATTTCAATCTTCTTAAATTTACCAAGGCTTGATTTGTTACCCAAAATATGATCTATCCTGGAGAATGTTCCATAAGCACTTGAGAAGAAAGTGTATTCTGTTGTTTTTGGATGGAATGTCCTATAAATATCAATTAAGTCTATCATTTAATGTATCATTTAAAGCTTGTGTTTCCTTATTGATTTTCATTTTGTATGATGTGTCCATTGGTGACAGTGGGGTGTTAAAGTCCCCTGCTGTGATTGTGTTACTGTTGATTTCCCCTTTTATGGCTGTTAGCATTTGCCTTATATATTGAGGTGCTCCTATGTTGGGTGCATAAATATGTACAAGTGTTATATCTTCTTCTTGGATTGATGCTTTGATCATTATGTAGTGTCATTCTGTGTCTCTTGTAATAGTCTTTATTTTAAAGTGTATTTTGTCTGATACTAGAATTGCTACTCCAGCTGTCTTTTGATTTCCATTTGCATGGAATATAATTTCCATCCCCTCACTTTCAGTCTGTATGTGTCCCTAGGTCTGAAGTGGGTCTCTTGTAGGCAGCATATATATGGGTCTTGTTTTTGTATCCATTCAGGCGGTCTGTGTCTTTCGGTTGGAGCATTTAATCAATTTACATTTAAGGCAGTTATCGATATGTATGTTCGTGTTTTCAGTTTGTTATTGTAGGTCTTTTCCTTTTCTTGTGTTTCCTGCCTAGAGAAGTTCCTTTAGCATTTGTTGCAAAACTGTTTTGCTGGTGCTGAATTCTCTTAGATTTTGCTTGTCTGTAAGGGTTTTAATTTCTCCATCGAATCTGAATGAGATCCTCGCTGGGTAGAGTAATCTTGGTTGTAGGGTTTTCCCCTTCATCACTTTAAATATGTCCTGCCACTCTCTTTTGGCTTGCAGAGTTTCTGCTGAAAGATCAGCTGTTAACATTATGGGGATTCCCTTGTGTGTTATTTGTTGTTTTTCCCTTGTTGCTTTTAGTATTTTTTCCATTTAATATATTTACCTTGGTCCTTCATCTGCTGTGTGTTTCTGTGTCTTCTCATTTTGCTTAACTTACTGTGTTTGGGTCTCCTTTTCACAGGCTGCAGGTTCATAGTTACTGTTGTTTTTGGTGTCTGCCCCCAGTGGCTAAGGTTGGTTCAGTGGGTTGTGTAGGCTTCCTGGTGGAGGGGACTGGTGCCTCCGTTCTGGTGGATGAGGCTGGATCTTGTCTTTCTGGTGGGCAGGACCGCGTCTGGTGGTGTGTTTTGGGGTGTCTATTACCTTATTATGATTTTAGGCAACCTCTCTGCTAATGGGTGGGGTTGTGTTCCTGTCTTGCTAGTTTTTTGGCACAGGGTGTCCAGCACTGTAGCTTGCTGGTCATTGAGTGGAGCTGGGTCTTAGCGTTGAGATGTAGATCTCTGGGAGAGCTTTCACCGTTTGATATTATGTGGAGCCGGGAGGTCTTTGGTGGACCAGTGTCCTGAACTCTGCTCTCCCATCTCAGAGGCACAGGCCTGACACCCGGCTGGAGCACCAAGACCCTGTCAACCACACGGCTCAGAGGAAAAGGGAGGACAGAAAATGAAGAAAGAAAAAAATGATAAAATAAAATAAAGGCATTAAAAGAAAAAATATATATTATTACAAATAAAAAAGTTTTTAATTCATAAAAAAAAGGAAGGAAAGAAAGAAAGAGCAACCGAACCATTAAACACATGCGCCAATGAAAACAAGCGCTAAAAACTATGCTTAAAAAAAAAAAAGGGCAGACAGAACCCTAGGACAAATGGTAAAAGCAAAGCTATACAGACAAAATCAAAGAAATATATACATACACACTCACAGAAACAGAAAAAGGAAAACAATATATATTTCTATATATTACAAAATAAAAAAGGAAGAGAGCAACCAAATCAATAAATCTACCAATGGTAATAAGCTCTAAATATTAAACTAAAATAAACGTAAAACCAGAAACATATTACATGCAGAATGGAAACCCGAAGTCTACAGTTGCTTCCAAAATCCCCCGCCTCAATTTTGGGATGATTCGTTTTCCTTTCAGGTATTCCAGAGATCCAGGGTACATCGAGTTGATTGTGGAGATTTAATCTGCTGGCTCCGTGCTGGCTAGCTGTGGCGCACTAGTCCCCTTCAGGCTGTTCATGCAGCCAACCCCAGTTCTCTCCCTGGGATCTGACCTCCGAAAGCAGGAGTCTCAGCTCCCAGCCCCCACCCCCACCCCCGCCCCAGTGGGTGAGCAGAGAAGCCTGTCAGGCTGGTGAGTGCTGGTAGGCACTGATCCTCTGTGCGAGAATCTCTCTGCTTTGCCCTCTGCACCCCTATTGCTGTGCTCTCCTCCGTGGCTCGGAAGCTTCCCCCCCGCCACCCCCCATCTCCACCAGTGAAGGGGCTTCCTAGTGTGTGGAAACTTATCTTCCTTCACAGCTCCCTCCCAGTGGTGCAGGCCCTGTCCCTACTCTTTTGTCTCTGTTTTTTCTTTTTTCTTTTGCCCTACCCAGGTACGTGGGGAGTTTCTTGCCTTTTGAGAAGTCTGAGGTCTTCTGCCAGTGTTCAGTAGGTGTTCTGTAGGAGTTGTTCCTCATGTAGATGTATTTCTGATGTATTTGTGGGGAGGAAGGTGATCTCCACATCTTACTCCTCTGCCATCTTGAAGGTCTCTCTGTTTATTTGTTTAGTGATTTTCCTTCACTAATTCTGTATTCCCTGAGTTACTTGCTAGCCATTGAGTTCTTTGCTAGGTAAAAAAAATTTCTAAACAAAATTTTTAATGCCTGGTATGCTAGGGTTCACACCTGAGCCAGTACAGTTAGTGGGGAACCAATAATTGGTCAGAATATTTTATTAAATGCCTTGTCTGGTCGTCGTTGTCATGAAAATCTCTGTGAGAAGGCACACCTTCAGGCTTCAGTTTGCAAGATATCCTTTGAATTTACTTCCTGCTTGCCCAGGAACTCAAATCCAGCCAGAATTGAATGACTAGTCCATTCTCCTTTTTCAGGTCTTTCCTGGCATGGCAGAGATTTATATTCCCAGGAATATGTCAGAGGTTTTCGAAATCTCCTATAGTCATTTAGTTGTCCTAACATTGTTTTTAAATTCTAGACCAGGATCTTATTTGCCCAAACTGAAATCATAGCCTTAAGCATCTGATTTGTTGCCAGCACTTTCCTGTTGTTTCAGTAATGCTCTGGAGATAGCCCCCTACCTCTCCCCGCCCCTCATACCCATGCCTGGCTGGGCTGAGCTGAACTCTGAGTGAGATCAAATATCCACCACACTAAGAATAGAGGTTTTCCCAGGTTGTTTTGAGTTCAGACAAAATATTGACTGTGCTCTGGGGATAGTGCTTTTAAGGGAGCTCAAAAAGAGATCTGTTTTTTCCATTGTCTGCAGTGTTCCTGGCTTTTGGCTACAACAACACTGAGCTGGGGTGAAAGAGGTATGGGAATTACGACAAGTTAAAAATGTCACAGACCTCAGTAGTTTGTCCTGGGTTAATGATTTTTATATTGTTCTTTGTCTTTGGATAATTGTCAGAGTTCTGAAATGGTTGGTTTTAGTTGTTTTGCCCATATTTTCATTGTCTTAAGAGCAAGTTCATCTAGGTCCTTTTGCTGCATTTTTTGAAGGCATTCTCCTCCCTCTTTTTCTGAAAAAGTTTGTGTTGAATTTGTATCATTTCTTCTTTATATGTCTAGAAGAATTTTCCAGTGAAACCATGTGGGCTCAGATATTTATTTTTTTAGAGGTTTTTAACTGCAAATTCCAATTCTTGAATAGTAGTTATAGGATTATGCAGGTTATAAATTTCGTGTTGGCTAAGTTTTGGTAGCTTGTGGATTTTGAGAACTTAATCCATTTCATCTACATTGCTGAATCTTTGTGTTTAGAGTTGTTCATTATTATCTTCTTAATATCTTGGATATCTGTAGTATTATCACCTCTTTAATTCCTGATATCTGTAATTTGCATTGTTGTTTTTCTTTGTCAGTCTTGTAGATGTTCATCAATTTTATTGATCTTTTCAAAGATCCGTTTGTACTTTTATTTTCTCTGTTGTTTTCCAATTTTAAATTTCATTGACTTCTGCTATTATCTTTATTACTTCTTTCCTTCTACATGCCTTGTTTTTATTTTGCTCTTTTTCTGGTGTCTTAAAATGGAAGCTTAGATTTTTGATGTGAGACCTTTCTTTTTGTAATACAAGCATTTAATGCTATAAATTTTCCTTATGAGCCATACTTTGGCTGCATCTACTAAGATTTTTAAAAATTAAGCTTTATTTTGCAGGGGTATTTTTAGATTTACACAAAAATTATTAAGATAGTACAGAACATTTCCATATATCTCACGCCCAGTTTCCCCAATTATTAACATCTTATACATTACTGTGGTACATTTATCACAGCTAATAAACCAATCTAGATACATGATTGTTAATCAAAATATACATTTTACTCTGATTTCCTTAGCTTTTACTTTATATCCTTTTTCTGTCCCAGGATCACATCCAGGAAACCACATTATATTTAGCAGTCATGTCTCCTAGGCTCCTTTTGGCTTCAACAGTTTCTCAGAATTTCCTTGTTTTTGATGACCCTGACAATTTTGAGGAGTACCAGTCAGTTATTTTGAAGAATTTTGTTTTTGAACACATCTTTACTTACCGGTGCTGGGCAGGAAGAAATTTTCCTCTATCCTTCTAGGTTCCTCTGGCTGGTCTAAGAATTAAATTAACATGAAACAAATTAATAGGAGAAAATCAAACAAAAGTTTAATAATATGTATACATGGGAGACATTCACAGAAAGATAGACAGGATGAAAAGGCAGAGGGCTATGTACCAGATGAAGGAACAAGATAAAACCCCAGAAAAACAACTAAATGATGTGGAAATAGGCAACCTTCCAGAAAATGAATTCAGAACAATGATAGTGAAGATGATCCAGGACCTTGGAAAACGAATGGAGGCAAAGATCGAGAAGATGCAAGAAATGTTTAACAAAGACCTAGAAGAATTAGACAACAAACAAACAGAGATGAACAATACAGTAACTGAAATGAAAGCTACACTAGAAAGAATCAATAGCAGAATAACTGAGGCAGAAGAACGGATAAGTGACCTGGAAGACAGAATGGTGGAATTCACTGCTGTGGAACAGACTAAAGAAAAAAGAATGAAAAGAAATGAAGACAGCCTAAGAGACCTCTGGGACAACATTAAACACAACAACATTCACATTATAGAGGTCCCAGAAGGAGAAGAGAGAGACAAAGGACCAGAGAAAATATTTGAAGAGATTATAGTCGAAACCTTCCCTAACATGGGAAAGGAAATAGCCACCCAAGTCCAGGAAGCACAGCGAGTCCCATACAGGAAAAATCCAAGGAGAAACATGCCGAGACACATAGTAATCAAATTGGCAAAAATTAAAGACAAAGAAAAATGATTGAAATCAGCAAGGGGAAAATGACATATAACATACAGGGAACTCCCATAAGATTAACAGCTGATTTCTCAGCAGAAATTCTACAAGCCAGAAGGGAGTGGCATGATATACTTAAAGTAATGAAAGGGAAGAACGTACAACCAAGATTACTCTACCCAGCAAGGATCTCATTCAGATTCGATATAGAAATCAAAAGCTTTACAGAAAAGCAAAAGCTAAGAGAATTCAGCACCACCAAACCAGCTGTACAACAAATGCTAAAGGAATTTCTCTAAGTGGGAAACACAAGAGAAGAAAAGGACCTACAAAAACAAACCCAAAACAATAAGAAAATTGTCATAGGAACATACATATCGATACCTTAAACGTGACTGGATTAAATGCTCCAACCAAAAGACACAGGCTTTGTGTCTTTGTGAAAGAAAATTGAAATCTTGTCAAGCATCTTTTCTGACCACAACGCTATGAGACTAGAAATGAATTACAGGGAAAAAACGTAAAAAACACAAACACATGGAGGCTAAACAGTACAGTACTAAATAACCAAGAGATCACTGAAGAAATCAAAGAGGAAATCAAAAAATACCTAGAGACAAATGACAACGAAAACACGATGATCCAAAACCTATGGGATGCAGCAAAAGCAGTTCTAAGAGGGAAGTTTATAGCTATACAAGCCTACCTCAAGAAACAGGAAAAATCTCAAATAAACAATGTAACCTTACACCTAAAGGAACTAGAGAAAGAAGAACAAACAAAACCCAAAGTTAACAGAAGGAAAGATCAGAGCAGAAATAAATGAAATAGAAACAAAGAAAACAATAGCAAAGATCAATAAAACTAAAAGCTGGTTCTTTGAGAAGACAAACAAAATTGATAAGCCATTAGCCAGACTCATCAGGAAAAAGAGGGAGAGGACTCAAATCAATAAAATTAGAAATGAAAAAGGAGAAGTAACAACAGACACCACAGAAATACAAAGCATCCTAAGAGACTACTACAAGCAACAGTATGCCAATAAAATGGACAACCTGGAAGAAATGGACAAATTCTTAGAAAGGTATAACCTTACAAGGCTGAACCAGGAAGAAATAGAAGATATGAACAGACCAGTCATAAGTAATGGAACTGAAACTGTGATTAAAAATCTTCCAACAGAGCTTCCCAGGTGGCTCAGTGGTTGGGGTCTGCCTGCCGATGCAGGGGACATGGATTCATGCCCCTGTCTGGGAGGATCCCACATGCTGCGGAGAAGCTGGGCCCGTGAGCCATGGCCACTGAGCCTGCGCGTCTGCAGTGTGTGCTCCGCAATGGGACACACCACAACAGTGAGAGGCCAGTGTACCGCAAAGAAAAAAAATCTTCCAACAAACAAAAGTCCAGGACCATATGGCTTCACAGGTAAATTCTGTCAAACGTTTACAGAAGAGCTAACACCCATCCTTCTCAAACTGTTCCAAAACATTGCAGAGGAAGGAACACTCCCAAACTCATTCTACGAGGCCACCGTTACCCTGATACCAAAACCAGACCAATATACTAGAAAAAAGGAAATTATAGAGCAATATCACTGATGAACATAGATGCAAAAGTTCTCAACAAAATACTAGCAAACAGAATCCAACAACACATTAAAAGGATCATACTCCATGATCAAGTGGGAGTTATCCCAGGGATGCAAGGATTCTTCAGTATACGCAAATCAATCAATGTTATACACCATATTAACAAACTGAAGACTAAAAACCATATGGTCATCTCAATAGATGCAGAAAAAACTTTTCACAAAATTCAACAGCCATTTATGATAGAAACTCTCCAGAAAGTGGGCATAGAGGGAACCTACCTCAACATAATAAAGGCCGTATACAACAAACCCACAGCAAACATCATTCTCAATGGTGAAAAACTGAAAGAATTTCCTCTAAGATCAGGAACAAGACAAGGATGTCCACTCTCACCACTATTACTCACATAGTTTTGGAAGTCCTAGCCACAGCAGTCAGAGAAGAAAAAGAAATAAAAGGAATACAAATTGGAAAAGAAGAAGTAAAGCTGTCACTGTTTGCAGATGACATGATACTATACATAGAGAATCCTAAAAATGCCACCAGGAAACTACTAGAGCTAATCATTGAATTTGGTAAAGTTGCAAGATAAAATATTAATGCACAGAAATCTCTTGCATTCCTGTACCCTAATGATGAACAATCTGAAAGGGAAATTAAGGAAACACTCCCATTTACCACTGCAACAAAAAGAATAAAATACGTAGGAATAAACCTACCTAGGGAGACAAAAGACTTGTATGCAGAAAACTATAAGACATTGATGAAAGAAATTAAAGATGATACCAACAGATGGAGAGGTATACCATGTTCTTGGATTGGAAGAATCAATACTGTGAAAATGACTGTACTATCCAAAGCAATCTACAGATTCAATGCAATCCCTATCAAGTTGCCAGTGGCATTTTTTACAGAACTAGAAGAAAAAATCTTAAAATTTGTATGGAGACACAAAAGACCCCAAATAGCCAAAGCAGTCTTGAGGGAAAAAAATGGAGCAGGAGGAATCAGACTCCCTGACTTCAGACTATACTACAAAGCTACAGTTATGAAGACAATATGGTACTGGCACAAAAACGGAAACATAGATCAATGGAACAAGAAAGAAAGCCCAGAGATAAACCCAGGCACCTAAGTTCAACTCATCTATGACAAAGGAGGCAAGGATATACGATGGAGAAAAGACAGTCTCTTTAATAAGTGGTGCTGGGAAAACTGGACAGCTACATGTAAAAGAATGAAATTAGAACACTCCCTAACACCATACACAAAAATAAACTCAAAATGGATTCAAGACCTAAATGTAAGACTGGATAGTATAAAACTCTTAGGGGAAAACATAGGAAGAACACGCTTTGATATAAATCACAGCAAGGTCTTTTTTGATCCACCTCCTAGAGTAATGGAAATAAAAACAAAAATAAACAAATGGGACCTAATGAAACTTAAAAGCTTTTGCACAGCAAGGGAAACCATAAAGAAGATGAAAAGACAACCCTCAGAATGGGAGAAAATATGTGCAAACGAATCAACGGACAAAGGATTAATATCCAAAATATATAAAGAGCTCATGCAGCTCAATATTAAAAAAAAAAAACAACCCAATCCAAAAAAGGAACAGAAGACCTAAATAGACATTTCTCCAAAGAAGACATACAGAAGGCCAAGAAGCACATGAAAAGCTGCTCAACATCACTAATTATCAGAGAAATGCAAATCAAAACTACAATGAGGTATCACTTCACACCAGTTAGAATGGGCATCATCGGAAAATCTACAAACAACAAATGCTGGAGAGGGTGTGAAGAACAGGGAACGCTCTTGCACTGTTGGTGGGAATGTAAATGGATACAGCCACTATGGAGAACAGTATGGAGGTTCCTTCAAAAACTAAAAATAGAATTACCATATGATCCAGAAATTCCACTACTAGGCATATACCCAGAGAAACCCATGATTCAAAAAGACACATGCACCCCAATGTTCATTGCAGCACTATTTACAATAGCCAGGTCATGGAAGCAACCTAAATGCCCAACGACAGACGAATGGATAAAGAAGTTGTGGTACCTATATACAATGGAATATTACTCAGCCATGAAAAGGAACGAAATTGGTTCATTTGTTCAGATGTGGATGGATCTAGAGACTGTCATACAGAGTGAAGTAAGTCAGAAGGAGAAAAACAAATATCTTATATTAACTCCTGTATGTGGAACCTAGAAAAATGGTACAGATGAACCGATTTGCAGGGCAGAAGTTGAGACACAGATGTAGAGAACAAACGTATGGACACCAAGGGGTAAAGCCGCGGGGGGGTAGGAATGGTGGTGTGCTGAATTGGGCGATTGGGATTGACATGTATACACTGATGTGTATAAAATTGATGACTAATAAGAACCTGCTGTATAAAAAAATAAATAAAATTAAATTAAAATATTTAATAAAAAACATGTATACATGGGAGAGACCCAGGAAAACTGAGTAACTCACCAAAATGACTGAACCCCTCACCTTAAATACCATCTTTAGCTAACAACAAAAGAAGATGTTGGGGGACTTCAAAGGGGAGGAAGGCAATTCACATGAAGATGGAAAAGCAAATATTTGCTGGGCCATGCAGAGACAGTGGGACAGAGTGGACTCTGATCTTTAGCTCTGCCTACAGTTTACCCCACCACACCTAGCCCTGTTCTTTGTAGATATCTCTGGTGATAGCTCTATAATAGAAACAGGTCCTCTATCTAAATTATTTTAGGCAGTGAGAGGGAAGTCAAAGTTTCTTCCCAAGTCGTTTGGGCCTTTATTATTTTCACCTTGAAATAATCCACAAGCTGAAGAGATATTTTGGGGTGGCAAGTTTTGCTTCCCTACACAGGCAGTGGAACATTCTCCAAGCTCATATTGTATACTTTCTGCTCCTAGAAGCCACCATTTCCACAAGGAACCATAATTCATTTTATTGGAGATTAAGTTAGAAACCAAGATCTGGGTGCTTGGTGTGCTCATTGCTACTGGGGTGTCATTGCTTCTAGGCCCTTTCAGCTGACAGATAAGGAAATATATCTATGCATACTAACTGATATATATCCATGTCTATGAATATTTCTATATGTAACCATCTGTGTCTATATTAAGGTAAATATGCATTCATATTGGTATCTCCGACTCTAATCCATTACCATATGGATTATATAGCCTTCTTCCCTTGTTTATCTGTAAACTCCCAGTCCAATAGTGAGAGGCTCTCACCATCCCCTATCTGTTTATTTAATTGTTCAATTCCAGTATAAGGTATAGTGGTTTCAGATTTGTTAATTTATGCCCCAGTGGGAAATACCTTTATCAATTAGAATGCAGTGCTTATGAATAGTTTCTTTTGCCTTTAATATTATAGGTGCCACTCATTTCCAAAATTATGTAGGTCAGCACTTGTTCCTGAACTCCTTTATGTGAGATTCCTTCATACATTTGTAATATGATTAGATTCTTTTGTCACATTCTGCATTCCATCCTGGGATCTCCTGACCTCCTAAATGATGTTTTTAAATTTCATACATTAAAGTTGACTCTTTTTGCTGTAAAGTTCTGTACTTTTTGACAAATGCATTCCATCCTGGGATTTTTATGACCTCCTAAATGATTCAAAATTTTTTCACACATTAAGGTTTATTCTTTGCTCTCTAGGATCCTCTGTGTTTTGATATATTGTATTGTAGGGGTTTTTTCAGTTCCAAATATTTTCTTATTTCCCTTGAGACTTCCTCTTTGTTCTATGGTTTATTTGGTAAATTGTGTTGTTTAATTTCCAAGTGTTTGAAGATTTTTCTTATTATCTCTGTTACTAATTTGTACTTCAATTTCATTATGATCAGAGGATATATTTTCAATTGTTTTTTTTTTTTGTTTTTTTTTTTTTTCTTTTTGCGGTATGCGGGCCTCTCACTGCTGTGGCCTCCCCCGTTGCGGAGCACAGGCTCCGGATGCGCAGGCCCAGTGGCCATGGCTCACGGGCCCAGCCGCTCCGCGGCATATGGGATCCTCCCAGACCGGGGCACGAACCCGTATCCCCTGCATCGGCCGGCGGACTCTCAACCACTGCGCCACCAGGGAGGCCCTCAATTGTTTTGATTACTTTCAGTTTGTTCAGGTTTGTTTTATGACCGAGGATATGGTTTATTTAGGTGAATGTTTCATGTGCACTTGAAAATAAAGTATACCTTATTGTTGTTTAGTAGAGTTTTCTATAAATGTCAGTTAGATCTAGATGTTTGAATGGTATTGTTCAATTATTTTATATCCTTGCTCATTTGCTATGCACTGCTTCTATTGTTGAGTGAGAGAACAGTGTAGAAGTCTCCAGCTGTAATTATGGATTTGTCTTTTTCTCTTTTCAATTCTGTCAGTTTTTGCCTCATGTATTTTGAGGGTATTTTGTTAGTTACAGACACAGCATTGTTATGTCTTCTTGGTGAATTGACTTTTATCATTATGTAATATCCCTCTTTATTCTTGGTTATTTTTGCTTGCTTTGATGTCTCCTTTGATATTAAATACCCATTCCATCTTTCTTTTGGTTATTGTTTGCATGGTGTATCTTTTTCATCCTTTTGGTTTTAACCTGCCTATATTATTATATTTGAAGTGAGTTTCTTGCAGACAGCTTATGGTCACATTAAAAAAAAAATCCGTTCTGGCAATCTCTTTCAAATATTTTAAAACCATTTATAGTGAATGTAATGATCAATATGTTTGGATTTTGGTCTGCCATATTTTAAATCTGTTTTCTGTTTGTTTTTTATTCCTTCTCCTTTCCTACCTTCATTTGGTTTATTTGAATATACTTTTAGTATTCCATTTTAATTTATCTATTATGTTTTTTCTTTATTTCTTTGTACAATTTTAAGTGGTTGTTCTAGGGATTATAACTTTTCAGTCTACTTAAAATCAATCTTTTACTACTTTAAGAGGAATGTAGAAACCTTACATCCATATAGATTTCTTCCTTCTATAAATTGTCTTAAGTATTCCATCTACATATATGGAAAACTATATCACACGGTGTTAAAATTTTCATTTTGCTTGAGTTTCAGAACTGAAAAGAATACATTTACCCTGATATCTACCATTTCTGTTGGTCTTCCTTCATTTCTGCTCTTTCATGTTTCCTACTCTTATAATTTCCCTCTGTTTGAAGATCTTCCTTTAGTGTCTCTTTTAGAACAGATCTGCTGGTGACAAATTCTCTTAACTTTTTTTTCATCTGAGAATGTCTTTTTTGACACCTTCATTCCTGAAGGATAATTTTGCTGTATACAGAATTTTGGGTTGACAACGTCTTTTAGCATTTTGAAAATATTATGCCACTTCTTTCTAGCTTCCATGGTTTGTGATGAGAAATCCCTAGAAATTTGAATCATTGTTTTCCTGTATAAAATGCATTGTTTTTCTCTGGTTGCTTTCAGAATTTTTCTTCTCTTTAATTTTCAGCAATTTTTCTGTTTCAGTTTCAGCAATTACATATGTAGGCATACGTTTCTTTGTGTTTATTTCTGTTTTGAGTTCACTGAGCTTCTTGAATATGTGGGTTTATGTCCTTTGCCAAATTTAGCAAGTTTTCAGCTAGTAGTTCATCAGGTATTTTTTTCTTATCATGCTCTTTTTTTCACTCTCCTTCTGGGACTCTGATGACACAGATTTTAGACTTTTTGCTATTGTCCTATAGGTCCCTTAGTTTCTTTACATGTTTGTTTTTCATCTTATTTCTCTGTTGTTTAAATTGAATTTTCTGGGGGATGGTGGGAATGAGTGAAATAGGTGAGGGAAATTAAGAAGTACAAACTTCCAGTTAGAAAATAAATGAGTCACGGGGATGAAATGTACAGCATGAGAAATATAGTCCAAAAAAATACAAAAATATAGTATCTTTGTGTGGTGACGAAGGTGGTCACAAGGTACAAACTTGCAGTTATAAGATAAATAAGTACTAGGGATGTACTGTACAACATGATTAGTACAATTAACACTGCTGTATGTTATATATGAAAGTTTTTAAGAGAGTAAATCTGAGTTCTTATCACAAGGAAAAAATTTTTTTCTTTTATTTGGTATCTATATGAGATGATGGATGTTCACTAAACTTATTGTGGTAATCGTTTCATGATGTATGTAATTCAAATCATTATGCTGTAAGCCTTAAACTTATACAGTACTGTATGTCACTTATATCTCAATAAAACTGGGAAAAAATTGAATTTTCTTTTGTCATCTCCCTTCTGCTATTGAGTTCATCCAAGGAGGTTTTTTGATGGGTTTTTCTGGTTGTTGTATATTTTTCGGTTCTAAAATTTCATTTATGTTCTTCTCTATTTCATTGTTGAGATTTTCAATTTTGTCATTGGGTTCAGTAGTTTTTGTGGTTACCTATTTAAGCATTTTAATAATAGCTGCTTTAGAGTCTTTGTCAGATAATTCCAACATCTATATTGTCCTTGAATTAGTATCTGTTGGTTATCTTTTCCCATATGAGTTGAAATTGTCCTGGTTCTGTGTATGCCGAGTCATACTGAATTTTATGCTGGACATTTTGAATATTCTAGGACTCTGGTGTCTTTTTAAAATCCTATGTAGAATGTTGACATTTTTGTTATAGGAGGTAATTGACCCAGTTATTTTTACCTTATGAGTTCCAACCTGTCTTCTGTGTTCTGTTGTTGTAATGTCAGTTCATTTGCTTTGCCTCTGTGGTGCTCTTTGGACCTGTCCCACGTGTGGGTCTCCTAGAGGGTCTCAGTCTTGGGAAGTTGTCTGTTCGTTCAGTTTTCATGTCTTTGGTGTGCTGAATAGGATTGGATTCATGTATGCACAGCTCAGTAGTAAATTCAGGAATTCAAAAATAACTTTCCTCAGTTCTTCCCTCCCTGCAGTACCTCCAGTACTTTCTGATTCCCAGTGACTCCTTTTTTTGTTCCTCAGCCAGAAATCTGGGATTTTAGTTACTCCGCTCTCTTGTGCACACCTACCACTTTGCACATGTTTAGGGCCAAGCTTTGGGAGATTAGAGACAGCAGTAAAGCAACAGTGATTGTCTTCAGTCTCATGGAACCATAACTCACGCCACTGATCAGAAGGGGGGGTTCCCTCCCTCAGAGTTTGGCTTCCATGAGCTTCCAGGGACTCTCCCACCACAGGATTGCTTGGGGGTAGGAGAGAGAGTACAGAGAAAAGAAGAAAAAAATAGGAATTTCTATACATTTTGAGAATGTTGGAAGTTCCCTTTCCCATTTCTTATGCCAAAAGTAGAGGATTTCCTCTGGAGATTTCTCTTTGAATACCCCAGTGCCTGCTTCTAGATTAGCCATGGATACCAGATAGGAAAAATTGGTAAACTCACTGCCATTTTAATGGTACTTTGAATTTTGGTCTTATTCCCTAGTCACCTGCAACTATTAACTCTTCACAATCCTCAGATTGCTGCTCCATGTATTCTGTCCAGCTTTTATGGAGAGACTAAGTATGTTAAGCCCGTTTGTCCCGCAGTGTATAACTGCTGATGTCTCTGCTCAGTTTTCCCCCCTAGTTTTTATTTTTAAGCTTGACTTCCTGGGAGTGACCCCTATATCTGCATTACTTATTGGTCAGCCAGAGATTGATCAGCGGTTGCACTTTTAAACACCTCAAGCTTGAAGGGCTTCCACTTTCTGCTGCTGGATCTATGTGTGGCCTGGCCTGGGAAACTCATTTAAACTTGAGGCCATTTTCTAGCTTTCATTTTCCTCTAGGATTTCTCATGCTTCCTCCTTGTATGTTCAGGCTCTGTCAGCTAGTGATGTGTGTATGGTTTGGGCCCTCGAGTTTATGCTGTGCATGTGACGATATTCCAGTCAACCTGAGATATGTGGAGAATTGATCAAGCCTGCGATGGTTGGCTCACTTCCCAGATCTCCCTGTTAACCTTAGGTTAATGGAGATACTGCTTCTAAAGCTCCAAATCAAGTGAGTTACCTATGGCAGCAGTAGCAAAGCTTATTGTTTTCTCAGCCTGTCCTGCTGTGGTTGAATTGCTGGGCAAAAAGAGCTGGTGCAAAGGTAACAGAAACAGCCATGGGCAAAAAATGCCACAGATTACACAGTTCTTAAAAGTTGAGTAGTTTTCATGAGTAACACTTTCAATTCTGTTGTATGACTTTGGGCAAATTCCAGATTGCTGAAATGGTTGTTTTTGAGAGTTCTGTCCAGTTTTATTACTGCTTTTGAGGGAGAGGGTTTGAAAACCTCCTCACTCTGTCATGCTAGAAGCCAGAAATTATTTTTTAGCAGATAGAAATGACAGTATCTAACTATTAAACTTCCATTAAATTAACTTATTTATTAAAATGTTTAGATTGATTCCTAAGCAGACCTAATATGAAAATATTATTTCCCTAAATGGGAACTAAATTATCTTCATTTTCTCTTTCTTTTAAGAATTCATTGAAGCCAAGTTTGCAAAGGTAGGGTGTTCCACACATACCTTCTAGTGGATTTATTACTTCATTGACTATCACAGAACCAAGTGATTTCATATTTCTAGTTCTAATAGCTGGCTTTCAAAGCTTGCTGACATTTCATATTTTCCCCATTTGGCCAAGATTGGTGGACACATTTGTTGGCCTTAGCACAGCATTTTGTAAGCTGTCAGCAAGGAGTTAATAGGTGTTGCATGGTCAAATAGGAAATGTTGGAGTCAATCATATAAAAACCATTTTTTCACTGTAGACTCTCTTAGATCCTTTAATGTGCTAATATGAATTGAGAATTTTCAAGAAAGGAAATAAATGTACAAGTCCCAAAACAGTTTTACCAGAGAACCCACTTTTCACAGAACACATTTAAAGAAGCACTGCCTTAACATATATACACAGATCCACGTCCATCTTTCCCTACACACAGGTATACCTATTTTGTGAGAAACATGAACTGATGCAGGATATTGCATGTAATGGTATCTACAATTTAGGTATGCGGTTAACTTATAATATGAGCACTGTGCTAAACTATGCAGAAAAGAGTTAACATAGCAGGCACAAGACTGCTATCTATAAAAAGGCCTGTTTCCAAGGTTGGACCTTGGCTGCTGTGCAGGAACTTGGTTTCCCTTTCTTCCCTAACTGATAAGTATAGCTCACGTTGCCTAGATTGTTGGTACAAGTAATGTGATTTATGCTGAATACCTGTTTTCCTTCTTAGAGTCTGGCATTTTGGTAAATGCTAGGCAAAAGGTGCCTACATGACCAGTCACCAATAAAAACCTTGGGCACTGAGTCTCTATTGGGCTTCCCTGACCAGAAACTTACCATTTTTTGTTGCTGAGAGAAAGGAGCATACTCAAGAATGCTCCCTCACAATAGAAAGAGAGCATAGGGAAGTCTGTGCATGAATTTCTCTAGAATCCTGTGTATTTTTCCCTTGCTGATCCTATGTGCATCCTTTTGCTGTAACAAACTTGGCTATGAACACAACTATATGCTGAGTTCTGTAAGACCGTCTATTGAATCAGTAAATCTGTGAGTGGTCTTGGGAGCCCTGAAACATAATCGCATTACATAATCTCAATCCTCAAAACATCTCTAAAGTAGGTAGAAGTTACTCTGTCCTTATAGGCAAGGAGACTACAGTTAGTGGGGTTAAGCAAATCTGTCTGACTCCAAAGTGTTGGCTCTTCACTGTTGTACTGCATTGCCTCCCAATACCAGACATCCTGTCTTCAGTGGATTGAAGGCAGGCAATGGGAGATCGTCAAAGGTGATAGTGGTCTGAGACTGTTTCATTCAGGAAGTAGGATTTGAGTTGGTGTTGAAAGGTAAATGGACCGGATTAAAATTGAAGTGGAGTGTGAAGAGTATTGTCAGTAGGTAGAATTGCATGTTATAAAGGCATGCAAATCGTAAAATGTAAGACGTATTTGGGAGAAAGAATATAACAGTTGGGTGAAATGGAGAGTTTACATTAGAAGGTTTTTTTCCCCACACTTTTTTTTTAATTTTTGGCAACTGCCACAGCTTATCTATGCTATAGTTTGATGTAAGATAATATATTTAATCTAACACATTATTATGTATTTAAGCTTAATAAATGATATGATGTTCAAGGATAATAAATAAGATAATCTATGTTTGCATGTTCTGCAAAGACAATCATGACTACCAAGGACTTTGCCACCGAAACAAGTTGAAAACCCACTATTGTTAGTACTAAGAAACTGTTAAAGTTTGGGGTTTGGGGGGCTTTTTGGAGCAGAGGAATGAAATGCTGAAAACAGCATTTAACTGGTACTAATCTGGTGGCAATGTGAAGAATGTTATGGCTAGAACCAGGGAGTGAATCTATTTAGATCATTGCCATCATGGCAGTCCATATATGAGATGATTAAGAGTTTAGAGAAGTATGGAAGTGAAAACAGACAGGAGATGCTGTATAGGATGATTTGCCATGATATGGTATAAACTGGATATGTGTGTGTTTGTTGAGAGATCCAAAGAGTCTGAGTCTGGGTGGTTTGTAGAAAATATGGTATCTTTATCAGAAATATAAGATTTAGGCAAACTGTCGTGCTTAGACCATGATAGGCTTGACTCTAGGTGTATTTAATTGAAGAATTTATTGACACTGAATTGGAGAAACACATTTGGGAGTTGGCTGTGAGGTTGGACTGAAGAGACATCAAGATTTGAGATAAGAGATGGAAACATTTGCAGTTGGGTGATTGCTGGAACTATCTGAATGTAGGAATCACCTTGGGGGAAAACAAAAAAGAACACCAAGGACTGAACTCTGATTTTACTCATTTCATCAATAAGAAATGAATATTAAAGAGCACCTTTGAAGTTATGTTACTACCCATCATAAAACACATTTGAAGAGTACTTCTTTTAATGTGCATTCGTCGGGTAATTTCTGGTTTCTGAACTTTAACATGATATGAATAACTTTCAAATGAAATCAATCAATAAATGTACCTAACATTTATCAATCAATAAACGTGCCTAACGGAATAGTTAGGCACTGAATAACATTCAGTAGGGTATACAGAAGTAGACATACAGTGTTGTACACATGAAACTTATATAATGTTATAGATCAATGTTACTTCAATAAAAGAAAAATAAATACTTGTTTCGGTTTGTTATTTCTTCCTCTACTTGTTGGCAACTGTATCACTAGTGCAGCAGCCATCATTGCCTGCCAATTGAGTGCATAAGATCACTTGTTCCACCAGATTTGTACACAAGAAGATTCCTGACATTGGGTTTTCCGTTAGTACAGAAATGTTCTTAAATGAATGACATTCAAACTTAGCTCTATATTTTTTTTTTTTTTTTTTTTTTTTTTTTGCGGTACGCGGGCCTCTCACCGTTGCGGCCTCTCCCATTGCGGAGCACAGGCCCCGGACACGCAGGCTCAGCGGTCACGGCTCACGGGCCCAGCCGCTCCGCGGCACGCGGGATCCTCCTGGACCGGGGCACGAACCCGTGTCCCCTGCATTGGCAGGCGGACTCTCAGCCACTGCACCACCAGGGAAGCCCTTAGCTCTATTTTTTTTTTAAAGAAACTAAAGGGGAATGAGCACAAAAATACTCCTCCAGATTAGTTGGGTGGGCAGAAATGCTGGCACTAATATGTATATGTTTCTGGCTATCGTCTGCTTTTTATTCCTACCTGCTGACATTTTTCCAGGTTAAGAACACAATCTATAAAGGCTTCAGCTCCAAAGTCTTCCCCAACATTGTTGTGCTATTTGTTTGCTCACTGGAGTTGGCAGAGAATCGCATGAATGTGCAGAGGGATAACAGGAAAGAATGATACTTTTATTATAGGCTGACTTGTGTGTCCTTGGGTTTTAAGTCTTAAAAAAGTAGGAATTCAAAAACAAAAAAAAGGAGGAATTCCAACAAGATTGGTACGTCCTTTTAGTGCATCATGGTTACCCAAAATTAGTAAAAATTATTCTTGTAAAACACTTTTGTATATGAGAATATGTTCACTTTTGTATATGAGAATATGTTCCACTTAATTCATTAAACTCTTCTTAAGCAGTTTTCACTACTGTGTTTCCATTTAATTTTTATTAACAAAATTCCACACTTTATTTTGATTTCCTTAGTTTTTGCATAAATTCTTTTTCTGTTCTAAGATCCCATCCAGGATACCACCTGATATTTACGTGTCATGTCTCTAAGCTCCTCTTGGCAGTTTTTCTCAGACTTCCCTTGTATTTTTTTCTGTTTGTTTGTTTGTTTTTAAATTTTATTGAAGTATACTTGATTTACAATGTTGTGTTAATTTTTCTGTACAGCAAAGTGACTCAGCCATATATATGTGTGTGTGTGTGTGTGTGTGTGTGTGTATTCTTTTTCATATTCTTTCCATTATGGTTTGTCACAGGATATTGAGTATAGTTCCCTATGTCCATTTAACTTTTAATCTCCTTGACTCTAAGCCTTCAGTAGCACAAGGGTCATAGAGAATGACAGACTATGCATAAGCAATCATTGAGATTATCATGTTCCTCCTTATTAAGCAATTTTCTTATCCTTTTCCCAGTTCGTTACATGGATTGGCATGGTACAATGGAAAGCGCACTGACCAAATAGTCAGGATACTTGGGTTCTAACCCCAGCATATAACCTCAGCTGTTTACTTTCTGGATTCTAGTCTTCCCATCGCCAAAATAGAATGATACTTGCTGAACCTATATCATGGGCCTGTTATGAGTTTCAAAGAATATAAAGAAAAGTACTTTGAAAATGTTTATATGTAGGCTTCTTGCATTATCTTTTACATTTTTTATAGCTTTTCACAATTAAAAAAAAGTACCATAACAATTGTACAAGATATTTTCACATGTTTATTTAATTAAATCTGTGGAAGTGTTACTGTGCTTAAATTTCACAACTGCATTTACTAAAATTCATTGTAGACCCACTCTGTAAGTTTTGACTTGTAAATCAGTCACAGGAACTTCATGAATCTTTTCTATGAGAATGATTTAGTTAGCCTGTGTAATAGTACTAAATAATTTAAAGACAGTGTGATGTTCAGATTAGGAAACCTTTCACTGATGAAGACATCTGTAAGTGATTTCTTTCATCTATTTGGACATCTTGTGCTCCAGAACTCATGAGGCTAACAAAACCATCTGCCTTCTTATTTCTGCTATTCTAGATAGACATTGTTTTTATCAATAATAAAAAGAAATACCGGTAAACAAAACATTAAATGAGATTCTAGTTTTCTGAAGATTGTTGAAAGTCAGTATGGTATATTGAAAGAAAGAGTTCTTGTCTAGGCTTTAGAATTCTGGGCCTGGCTCTGCTCGTATCTAATTGCAAGAACTCAGGCATGGGGCTTCCATGGTGGTGCACTAGCTAAGAATTCACCTGCCAATCTACAGATTTAGTGCAATCCCTATCAAACTACCAATGGCATTTTTCACAGAACTAGAACAAAAAATATCACAATTTGTATGGAAACACAAAAGACCCCAAACAGCCAAGACAATCTTGAGAAAGAAAACGGAGCTGGAGGAATCAGGCTCCCTGACTTCAGACTATACTACAAAGCTACAGTAATCAAGACAGTATGGTACTGGCACAAAAACAGAAATATAGATCAATGGAACACAATAGAAAGCCCAGAGATAAACCCACGCACATATCGTCACCTTATCTTTGATAAAGGAGGCAAGAATATACAATGGAGAAAAGACAGCCTCTTCAATAAGTGGTTCTGGGAAAACTGGACAGCTACATGTAAAAGAATGAAATTAGAACACTCCCTAACACCGTATACAAAAATAAACTCAAAATGGATTAAAGACCTAAATGTAAGGCCAGAAACTATCAAACTCTTAGAGGAAAACATAGGCAGAACACTCTATGACGTGAATCACAGCAAGATCCTTTTTTACCCACTTCCTAGAGAAATGGAAATAAAAACAAAAATAAATAAATGGGACCTAATGAAACTTAAAAGCTTTTGCACAGCAAAGGAAACCATAAACAAGGCAAAAAGACAACCCTTATAATGGGAGAAAATATTTGCAAATGAAGCCACTGACAAAGGATTAATCTCCAAAATATGTAAGCAGCTCATGTAGCTCAATATTAAAAAAAAAACCAACCCAATCCAAAAATGGGCAGAAGACCTAAATATACATTTCTCCAAAGAAGATATACAGATTGCCAACAAACACATGAAAGGATGCTCAACATCATTAATCATTAGAGAAATGCAAATCAAAACTGCAATGAGGTATCACCTCACACCGGTCAGAATGGCCATCATCAAAAAATCTACAAACAATAAATGCTGGAGAGGGTGTGGAGAAAAGGGAACCCTTTTGCACTGTTGGTGGGAATGTAAATTGATACAGCCACTATGGAGAACAGTATGGAGGTTCCTTAAAAAACTACAAATAGAACCACCATATGACCTAGCAATCCCACTACTGGGCATATACCCTGAGAAAACTGTAATTCAAAAAGAGTCATGTACCCCAATGTTCATTGCAGCAGTATTTCCAATAGCCAGGACATGGAAGCAACCTAAGTGTCCATCGACAGATGAATGGATAAAGAAGATGTGGCACATATACACAATGGAATATTACTCAGCCATAAAAGGAAACAAAATTGAGTTATTTGTAGTGAGGTGGATGGACCTAGAGTCCATCCAGAGTCCATACAGAGTGAAGTAAGTCAGAAAGAGAAAAACAAATACCGTATGCTAACACATATATATGGAATCTAAAAAAAAATTTTAATGGTTCTGAAGAACCTAGGGGCAGGGCAGGAATAAAGACGCAAACGTTGAGAATGGACTTGAGGACATGGGGAGGGGGAAGGGTAAGCTGGGACGAAGTGAGAGAGTGGCATGGACATATATACACTACCAAATGTAAAATATCTAGTGGGAAGCAGCCACATAGCCCAGGGATATCAGCTAGGTGCTTTGTGACCACCTAGAGGGGTGGGATAGGGAGGGTGGGAGGGAGACGCAAGAGGGAGGGGATATGGGGATATATGTATAAATATAGCTGACTCACTTTGTTATACAGAAGAAACTAACACACCATTGTAAAGCAATTATACTCCAATAAAGATGTTAAAAAAAAAGAATCCGCCTGCCAATGCAGAGGACACGGTTCGATCCATATTCTGGGGAGATCCCACATGCCGCAGAGCAACTAAGCCTGTGCAGCACAACTACTGAGCCTGCAGTCTAGAGCCCATGGGCCACAACTACTGAGTCTGCATGCCACAACTACTGAAGCCCACACACCTGGAGCCCGTGCTCTGCAACAAAAGAAGCCACTGCAATGAGAAGCCTGCGTACCGCAACGAAGAGTAGCCCCCGCTCGCCGCAACTAGAGAAAGCCCACGCACAGCAACGAAGACCCAACACAGCCAAAAATAAAAACAAATAAATAAGTTTGTTTTTTTTTAAAAAAAAGGAACTCAGGCATGTCAATTTACTTTTTCTGGCCCTCATTTCCCCATTATAAAACAAGTGGTTTGGATTAGACTTCTAAGGTTCTTTCCTTTTTTTTTTTTTTTTTTTTTTTTGCGGTACACGGGCCTCTCACTGTTGTGGCCTCTCCCGTTGTGGAGCACAGGCTCCAGATGCGTAGGCCCAGCGGCCATGGCTCACGGGCCCTGCTGCTCTGTGGCATGTGGGATCTTCCCAGACCGGGGCACGAACCCGTGTCCCCTGCATCGGCAGGCGGACTCAACCACTGCGCCACCAGGGTAGCCTGGTTCTTTCCATTTTTAACATTCTGTCATTGTTTTTTAACTCTTCTAAGTATCTGTCTGAGGAACCTGATGATAAGATTAGAGTTGATACTAATATTTTTGAGATACTATCTATTATATTTGACTTATACCTAAGGTGACCATATAATTTGCCATCCAAACAAGAAGAAACTTTTGAGAGTGAAAGGGATACTGTTGGTAATTACACAAGGACCATAGCTTTAAGCCAGAACTAGAATGTCTGGTTAGCCTATCTATACCCAATATGTAGTTCTGCATTACTGGCCGAAAAAGAGTATTTGTTTATCAGTTTTAATTCCTTTTCCTCGTTTCTCTGTTTTTTTTTCTTCTTATAGATCCACTGTGTGTGGAAAGTAGTGCAGCATCATGCCAGCAATCTCCAGCTAGTAAAAAAGGGATGTTCACAGATGACTTACACAAACTGGTGGATGACTGGACAAAGGAAACAGTAGGAAATTCTCTTATTAAGCCAAGTTTAAACCAACTTAAACAGAGTCAACAGAAACTAGAAACAGACAACTGGAACAAAGTATATGAAGTAAGTTGTTTATACCTGACCCTCTTTATTTATGAGAACTAAAACTATAAAAATTGATTCACTTAGGCCTATAGTTATAGTCACTATGATAGAGTGGTACGATTTGACAACATAGAGACTTTTATCCTTGTCTAGATTCATTATGTCTTTGAGCAAATTATGTTTTAGGCCAGGGGCCAGCAAACTATTTCTGGGAAGGGGCCAATTAGTAAATATTTTCAAGCCATGTGGTTGTAACTAATCAACCCAGCCATAGACAATACATAAACAAGTGGGCATGGCTTTGTTCCATTAAAACTTGATTTGCAAGAAGAGGTGGCAGGCTGTAGATTGCTAACCCTTGTTTTAGGCTATTATACCTGAAGAGAAAAAAAAACATCAAGTATCAAAAAAGAAAGCATCTGGAGTGAGGGTTAATTCAGTCTTGTGGTGCAAGAAGAATTTGGGTTTTGAGGAAAAGTTATCTTATATTAATTGTACATCAGTATTCTCAGAGCCAATAAGTTATCTTACATATTCAGTATGAAGAAGAATTTTAAAGATATTTAAACTGGAATATTATAAAAGATATCTTAAGTTTATGGACGAGATGTCTACTTAATTGCATATGGCCTTAGTTAGGTGTACAAGCAATTGAAATGTAGAAAGATGTCCACAATGCATTCTGGAGTGAGAAGAAGACAGGTTCACAGAATAGTATATATAGTATTTATGTAAAATTATATAAGATACATGTATATATGCATAGAAATAGGAAAAGCCATTAAAATATGCTGGATGGTGGAATTTGGGCCTTATTTTACTTTGTACTTTTCTGTATTTGAATTTTTAAAGTATCATTTTTTCAAAATGAGTAAATATATTAAAATGTGAATCAGGGCTTAGAATCTGAACCCATATAATTGAAAGAGATATATCTGAGTGTGTGTGTGTGTTATGTTTGTGTACATACATGTGTGTGTGTATATAGTCATTGCATGTAGTTTGGTAAAGAGTCTGAAAATACATTTAGTGTTAACACTGAATAAAATTTTCCAAAAGCCTAGATTTTCCAAACTAGTAAGCAGTGTACCTGCTTAAGGGCTCTGTGTATTTATATTATTCCTGGCACCGATTTATACACAGATAGTATCACCATTGTAAAAATTGGAAGCCTTTAGAGGCAAATTTTAAGGCATAAATGTGTTTGTGCTGTCAGTGAGAGATCCTCTGAGCACTATGTGAATGGAGGCCTTTGTTGATGAGTTGGAGGGTGGTTTATTTATGAGGATGTTTGGAAGAAGAGTGAGTAGAAAATGGAGTATGAATAAAAGTGGTGAAGGTCTTTATACGGACTGGGGTTCCAGCGTCAGCTCAGTCATTTACTAGTTGTGTGACTTTAGACAAGTCACTTGTGCGTCAGTTTTCATGTCTTTAAAACAGGGATAATACCTTCTTGCTTTGCAGGATTGCTGTGAGGATTAAATGAGGTAACATCTATAATGTGCCTAGCACATAGTAGTATCCTATATATGGTAACTATTTTTGTATTTTTAGGTTCAGTTGATTATATCTTTGTGTGGAGAGCCCATCTCACTATCTGACGTTCTTGCATGTTACTGTTCTGTGCCTTAGAAAATTTTGTCACAATTATGTGCCAAGCCCTCTGCTAGGCACTGGGTTTGATTAGCAAAAACAAGTATGTTCCCTGTTCTCATGGGACTTATATGCTGGTGGGACAGTTAGATATGAACAGACTTGTATAAATAAACATAAAATTGCAGCTGTAATAAGGACTACAAAGGAGAGATATAGGATACCATACAGTAAGGGAAATTTGACCTAGTAAAGGGAAGTCAAGAAAAGCTTCCCTGAGAAAGTGATGATTGAGCAGAGATCTGCAGGATGAGTAAGTGTTAACTAGGTGAAAAGGGGAGGGAATATGATTCTAAGCAGAAAGAACAGCATATGCAAAACCCCTGTATGGGAAAACAGAGAATGAAAGGACTGAAAGTAGGTCCATTTGGCTGAAGTGAAGAGAGCAGAGAGGACTTGGTGCACAGTGAATCTAAGGAGGGTCTTAAAAGTGGTGATGACAAGGAACTTTGTCTTTATTTTAAGACAGATGGATAGCCATTGAAGCCCTAGGGTTGACATGATCAGATTTGCTTTTTGAACAGATCACTCTGGCTTGAAGCAAGAAGAAAGATTATTGAAGATAAGGGTAGATGTTGGTAGACCAATTAAGAGTTAGTCACAGTAAGCCCGATAAAGAGTTGAACAACTTTTTAAATAACTATACTTCAATTTAAAAAAAGAGAGAAGCTGAGATGAAGAGAAGTGAACAGATTACAAGAAATGTTTAAGAGATAAAATGGACCAGATTTAGTGATGGAGCTGATGTTTGGCAGAGGGGAGGTGTCAAGGCAAGGTTTCTGGCTGGTATAACTGGCTATCATTCCAGCATACCAATCATCAGGAAGGGGAACATGAGCAGGCAGTGTGCTTTGGTAGAAGAAAGATCATACGTTTGGTTTTGGTCATTTGAATCTGAGATGCCTTTTAAATATCCAGGAGAAGATAAAGTATAACATGTCATCTCCAATTTTTATTTTTTGAAATAAAAATCACATTGTTACTGTTTGTAAAATAATAATGTTTGTTATAGAATTTAATCAATGCAGAAAAGTACAAAATTTTAAAATACCACCTTCAAATCCTACCACCCAGAAATAATTGTCACTAACTTTAGATAAACATCATTTCAGATATCTTTCTATGTCTGTATATGAATACATAGAAATAGCTTTACAAAAATGTGATCATACTATATGTGCTATTTTAAAATCAGAAGTATTTAGTTTTACTTTAACAGAACAAAAATACTGATATGAAAAAGGGATTGCTGGACTTTAAATGTTTTTTTTTTCACCTCAAGAGATCTTGTCATTCATTCTTGATTCAAGCTAAAAACCTTTTTCCTAACTGTAGTTTGAAACTTTAGTTGAAAGCGTTTTAGCTTGACCATCAATTTAGAAGAACTAAGAATTTGGGACTGATACCAAGCTCTCCTTTAAGTAAATTATTTACTTCCATTTAGACTTATTATTCCCATGTGCATAAGATTTCAGTAATCTCTGTACATACAAATAATCACAATACGATATAATAAGAAGAGTCAGGCAGCAGTGTTTTCTTAGTACTGCCCAAAACATAATTGTCGAGTTTAAATTTCCAAAAATGTAACAGAAATGTCAGACTTTAAATAGTGAGTAGGAGGAGGTAGGGAGGTGACATTTATTGAGCACCTACTATATGCCAGGCTTCCCCTATGCCACTCTAAATCATGCTCCTCTTTCTCCAAAGAATTATGTAGTAAGATGGACTACTGTTGTCTGTGGCCCTGAATGAGAGACTGCCTGGGACTGGCAGAAGGAAGTAAAAATAGAAGAGTAGTGCTAGCATGAGGAAAGGAGACACTAAACTGTGAACAGAAATTTAGCAGGGGTCTTGGAGTTAGCTGGAACTGTGTTCAAATCCTCACGTTACTATTAACTTGCTAAGTGGTGATGGGTGTTACCAATTTTGAGCTTCTGTTTCCTCATCTAAAAATGCCTGCCTTGCAGGGCAGTTACGAAGATGAAATGAAATAAGGTATATAACTATGCTTAGCACACAGCAAGTTACTCCAAAAATGGTAGACACTCAGAATAATAATGGGAGAGTAGTAAGCCAAAAAGAATACAGGTGGGTAAAAGTATCTACCAAATAAACTGATCTTTTGTTTTTATTTTTTGTTAGACTACTCCATCTACTATGGGCTACACATCAACATGGATCTCTTCTCTGTCCCCAATCCGTGGAGCTGTCCCAACCTCCTTGCCACAAGGACTCTCACGCCCTTCATTTCCTGGGCCATTATCATCATATGGAATACCCCATGTTTGTCAATATAATGCTGTGGGGGGGCCAGGGTATCCAGTACAGTGGGTAGGAATTTCAGGAACACCACGACAGTCTGTACTAATTCCTACCCAATCTGGGGGACTGTTCCAGCCGGGGATGAATTTGCAGGCATTTCCAGCTTCACCAGTGCAGAATCCATCCACGATCCCTCCTGGTCCCAAATGAATCAGAATAGAAGATGAAGAAAAAGGAGATGTTTTTCACAATTATTTCCGGGACACCTAAGATAATAATCTTTCTTCTTCTTGGGTTCTGCCATATTTTCCCTCATTTTGAGTTTACTTTCCACTATATATTTCTTTTGTTCCAATGTAGTATTTGATATAGCTCATCATCCTGTAGAACTGTGCAGTCTGTACATAGAACACTGCACACAGAAATGTTTTTTCACTTCAAATCCTATCCTCTTTGATACTTGATTTTTTAAAAATACTGTTCAGAATGCTTTAATAAGCTCAGCTTGAGCATTTCCATTTCCAGGACACTTTCCATTATTGCTGCTCTCTGCAGCTGGATGATACTTTTCTTTAAAAGGTATAAAAACTATTTATATTCCCCTAACATGGGCAAAGTGAGACCCTCCAACAGCTGGAGTCTTATGGGATTCTTCACGTTTATCTTAGGTTTACCTTTCGCAGAAGGCAGGGTAACTTGCTGCAGGAAATGTTTTTGAGCCCTTTTTAATGTGATTTTCTTCCCGTCGTCACAGCAGTAGGAGTGAAGCCTTGTTTTAGGTGAGGCGGAGAGAAAGGAAAAAACAGAACTGTAACAGTTCCTTGATTCTGCAGATACTGTAGCTGCTTTAGGATTTCCATAGTAATTCAAAGCAGCTATCTCTTTGTTTCTCATGTGCACACTATATTGTTTTTGAGCATCTGAGAGGCATTGGTTTGGCTTGCATTCTTTTGCAAGGGATGTATTGCAGCTGATATGAATCTCATTTGGGGGGAATCTTTGTGTTCCTAACAAAGAGGATTCAAGTTACACCTCTATTAGTCCATTCTTCTGAAGTGAAATTTACTTGACACAGTAGGTTTTGTAGGTTTTGAGACTTACACATGAAACACTGGCTTTACAGGGTTCTAAGAGATGTGGGGTATACATTGTCCTGCAGTAGATAGTAGACCCTCAAACGATACTATTTAAGTTGCCCTTAGCTTTTTTTTTTTTTTTTTTTTGGATTACCTTTTTTTCAGTTGTTATAGTTTTCTTGTTAGTATCTAGCATCTTAGATGATTTTAGGTCTCAGATGATTTTGGCAGCCTCTTTAGAATCTGAGAGAGATCACTGTCAAGTTGCACTTTACTGGGTTTTATCCAGTTTTAGGAGGAGGGGAGGCAATGTCAAAATATACACTTTTAGTTTTCAAGAAGGTTAACTGTAATAATCTTAAAAGACTGGTCACAGAGTTACCTAATGCTCAGTCTGTGAAACCCAAATAGAATTCTAAAATGGTATTTATCGACTACCACATATAAAGATGTTTAAAATACTTAGTTTTCGCTCTGAAGATTTCAAGGTCATTTCTAGTACACATTTACGTAATAACGAGTTCTGTCTACTGGTCAACATTCCAGATGATCACCCAACATTTCTGTTGACAGATTTTCCTCCATATTCCTCTAAAAATTTTACCCCATGATCTTGCCAGGTAATGAGGAAAACTGAATGGGTGTACTTTTTTTTGCACAGTCTACTTTGTGACATTCAGTACACTTTTTCAAAAAAAAATGTGTCTTATGTTACTTACCTGAGGATCACACTCAGCATCATGAAGATTCTGTTGCTATCATTTGGGGGCATCCAGGGCAGCATTTTGAGAATTGCTGTTGATAAGAGCCACAGTTTTCTTTTCATAAAACATACTCTGGTTTGGATGAGTCTTTCTAAATCTTATGTACAGATTCTTCAAATTTCTTCTACAGTGTTGGTTTGCAAGTTGAAGTGGTTTTAGGACATTAGTGTAATGCAAATTCTTGCATTGCAATTTTCCATGTGTACAAAAACAATGTGCCTAAAATCCGTAATTCTTTAAAACTGCTTGTGTTTCATTATTAGAGTCGGCTTTGTGAAATTACATTGAGACTTACAACCTATAAAGTGAAGATACTGCAGGTTTTATGATCCCTTCTTCTCGAGTTGCAATCCTTTTAAACAGTGTACCCCAGGATGAAAAAAGCTCCATGGATGACATGCACAGTTACGTTTATTAATGGCTGCTCTACATCATATGTCCCACATTTTACCACCACCTCTGTTTTATGTATAATTCATCATTCTTTTGCCTGCAGAATTTTGCAGTGCCTTGTAGTATTTAGAATCTTTTCAGAGTTTTTGCTGGAAAGAAAAGTAGTCTTCTAAAGTTTGAAGATGGTGAGTAGTGTACTGCTGTCTCCATGCTGACTGCAGTAGTTGGGTTAACATATTATGTTATGTATACATGATGTATATGTAACGTGTATAAGTTTAAAAATACAGAAAAAAGTGAGTTTGTGCAGAAATGAAGAAAACAGTGTTATTCACATCACTGTGGGGTTTTTTGTTTTGTTTTGGTTTTGGTTTTTTGCGGTACGCGGGCCTCTCACCGTTGTGGCCTCTCCCGTTGCGGAGCACAGGCTCCGGACACGCAGGCCCAGCGGCCATGGCTCACGGGCCCAGCCGCTCCGTGGCATGTGGGATCTTCCCGGACCGGGGCACGAACCCGTGTCCCCTGCATCGGCAGGCGGACTCTCAACCACTGTGCCACCAGGGAAGCCCTCACTGTGGGTTTTTAAGTTATTTTTTCCCATTACTTAAATGTTTGATTCCAATTACAGTCACTTTGACTGTAAATATTAGCTAGTTTTCTATCTAGGGCTTTTGCATTATTTCATTATTTTGCTAAGTCATGTGATAGTGCTGTTTTCATCCTTGCTGAGGTACTCCCCCCCCCCAGAAATAATTAAGTCTTGAGGTAAAGCTCAGAAATTCCCTTCTTACTTAACAAAGAGCCTACTATGTAACAAGGGCCTTCTTCCCATTTCCAACACACACACACAAACCTGTCCTTTCCATTTTCCTTCTTGTAGAAGAAAAAACGGTTATACTAAACCATCCCGCTTGTAAAGTTTATTTGGGGGTAGTCTGTGTGTCCAACCACCATGTTTACTTCTCAAAGTGCAAGTCTGATGAATAGTACTGTATCTCCATATGTGGCAATGTGAGCATTTCATCATGAATTACCTGCTGCTATGTTTGTGAAGTTGGGTATAACATCATAAGAATATGAAACCAGTATTGGTGTAAATCTAATGAAAATAACCCCATGTATATTTGTAGCAGTCTTGAATCTCTAAGGCAATTTGCTGTAGTATAACAAATATCCATTTCATTTTTCATATTTTTCTTGCCAGTTTTAAATCAAGCATGAATTCTAATGGTTTGACAGCAAAATTATGTGTGAAAGTTTAAAAGGCACTTTTCTGCTGTGATTTTTGGATTGAGTGTGGAGTGTTAGGTACAGTATCATGGGATGTATCATTTTAGAACCGCAGATTTAATTCTAGTCCAATTACATTTGTTTATCTACCTCTTTTTCCGTGCTGTTTTGGGGTACACATGTAAACACTGCCTGTGAAACTTGCTTTTTTGCCTTGATTCTCAGTATTCTTTCAGGTTATAAATCTGGCCTGCTAACTATGAGTTTGAAATGAGAGGGACCATCACTCTGGCACCAATCTATGTTTAAGTGATGAGAGCCACATGCTTCTGTGAAATAAGCTTTGGGGATTTAGGGATGGAGAACAGAGAAATAAATCCAGCTGGTGGCAATATAGGACTTAGTTGTAAAATAAACAAATGTTAAGAAAGTACCTAAATTAGACAGTCCGGTGCCTGTAACTTCGTATCTTTTATTAGAGATGCGTTTCTTGTCTGTGTGCCTAAAGGGCTATGGGTTGAAACTGCTTTAACTATCACAGTGAAATATTTGACAAATATTACAGCAGTGGCCTGTCATTCAGCATATTAGCATACTGCTAGATATTTGCAATGATATTTTATTACCTTAAAATGGCCATATGCTTTTAGTTGAATTGTAGTCAGCCGTAAGTGTTTATCCAATCTCTGAAGTTTACTGGAGGCATTGACTTTCTTCTTTGCTCTCTTCTCTGAGTGATGAAAATGATGCATTCTCTGTTTTTTCCAGAAAACTGAGCAAATGTTTGTAAACCACGTTATTTGTTTCACATGTTTACTGTGTGTAACACTACAGCACGTTTAATGTTAGTAAATACTGTATTTCAGGCTTCATGTACAAGTACATTCCGAGGTATACTTGCCATCAGTTTGGGATTCAGTTATTTAATCTTCTGTTTGGTTTAGAAGAATCTTGAGATATTTGAGGTGGTGTGCAGGCCATTTTCTAGGATAGATTGTTCACTTTTCATCCTGTAGTTTACTGGGGACTTGTTTTTCCCCCTTTATTTAGAAGATGAATCAGTAAGGGAGCAGGATATAGGAAAGGCCATTGATTTGGTAAATGTAATTTCTGGGATTGAAATAAAAAACCCACAAACAATCCAGACTGTAAAATGGTGACACTCAAACTTGGTAAAATCCTTTGAAGTGAAGTTAGTAGGAAATTTTTATGGAGCCAGATGCTTTCAGGTCACCCTGGAAATAGTCTTTGTATGTGAAGGATGAACACAAACATTGGTCAGGGACCTTGACAGCCACCACTGGCAGGGGCCTGGGATAGTAACTAGGTTACACTGAAGTTATTTTCAACTGAGATAGCTGGAAGATTATATAAACCAACAGCTCCCATCCTGGAAGGTCCTCTTTTAATTAAAAAAACCTCTAACAAAAAGGCTAAAAGTCAAGCAAGAAGGGGAGAAACTGGGCTCTTGAGAAAAAAAAAAGTGCCAGTGAAAAATAAATTTTAAAAAATAAAATTCCTAAATGTGTGCTTGTCATCCTTCCAGATTTTTTTTAAGTGCATTTCTTCTCCATTATAATTTAAGATTTCAGATTGAGGTTTGTGGTCCAGAACATACCCTCAGCAGAAATAGTGACTGATTGGAAAGTGCAGTTGTTCAAGGTCTGTCATGCTCAATCACTTAAAGCTGTAATTTGTTTGATATGAATATTAAGCATGTAGACCTAGTGCAGCATGGGAGCCACTCAGGAAGTTTATGCAATTAATAAACTTTCATGCATAATGAATCTACTATGAAGTATGCAGAATTTCAGCCACTTCTCTACACTTAACATTTAGTTGTATATGTGAACTCTCCTTTCTTAATTGGGGAATGTAGCATTATATGGAATGTTGTTAAACCTAATTTTAATCCTTCTTGACATTAACTTTTATTATTTTTTTTGGTAAACCAAGTGATCTGCCTTTAAGCAGTTGTCTAATTTTGGTTCTTTGAAACTGTGATTTTTATTTCATTTATACCCAACCATTTGTTTTGTTTCCTGGAAATTTTGTTTTGAAACAGAAAATAAAGGCTGTGTTAAAATGAGTATGTTATCTTATTAAAACGCTGTCATAGTCACTGCAATCATCTGGCTTAAACTGGTTCTTCATTTACCAAATCTAATTTAGCAGATTTAAAAACTTTAGTCCTATAGATATGTTGGCTGAACAAACTAAGCTGTGTGTTACCTCTTGATTTATAGCTCCAACAAATTTTGAGTTGGACCCCTTCTCCTCACTTGTCAATGAGCCATAATTGGAACAGTCACTATGATTTACTGAGTACCTACTGTGTTAGTTAGGCTTGTGATAAAATTCATAAAACAATCCTATAAGCTAGATCTGTTACTGTCTCTACAGAGAAAATTTGAGAATCAGAGAGATTAAAGAATTTACCAAGGTACCATAGCTAGTAAATGATGAAGCCTGGATCCAAACCCAGGTCTGACTCCAAAATTCATGGGAAAAACCTCTGGCCATACTGACTCTCAGGTGTACTGTAATAATAATAATCAAAATACATTTAGACTACATTTTCAACTAATTATTATGATTAGTATATACGCTTTTCATATATCTTTCATGAGGTTATGTCCAGTACTTGTTTTATAATTTCAGGAGAAGTATGTTTATGGTACAAGCAAGAATTCAAAATGTGCCCTTTGCGTAAACTTATTAAGGAGTATTTCCTTTCATATTGACAGTGTTTATGGTCCACCTTCAGAAAAACGTGCATTTGGAAATCTCCGTTGCACATCTTTCATTTACCACACTACAGTGACTTGGGAAACTGTCAAATGAGGTCAGATCCCTTGTTCATTTGATAATTTAGGTAGAAGAATCATGCATATGTTTATGCAAACAGCCCTGGAGGAAGAATAAGAGGCCTATCAGAAATATTCAAGATTAGATGAGGATTTGCAAAGTGTTTTTAAAAATCTATTACCTTGATTTAATGACAATGACTCCAAGGTATTCTCTCCTAGGTGATCCCTAAAGGGAGGATACAAGGTACACAGTTGAACAAACACAGGTTTTTTGACTCACAGGCCCCTCAAACCTGTATTTTCTCATTTGTAAAATGAGGTGGTTGTGAGTATTAAATGAGATATGTCCCAAATTTGCTAATTGTGCTTATTGTTAGACATCTCTAGTGACTTTCACAATAAACTTGCACTTGGGAAACCAGACTGGTTTGGAAATGGGCCCTGGTTCTTATTATAGTTGCTACAGACACCACTTGGGAGTTCAGCAGACCTGGATTTGTATTCCAGCTTTGTGAACTTGGAAGATTACTTAACTTTTTAGCTTCAATTTCCTTATCTGTAAAAAGGATAACTGCTTCACTGGTGGTATTTTGAGACTAAATGAAAAAACATAAAGGGCTTAGCACTGCGCCTGGCACATAGTAGGTCTGCTCAAATAATAGTAACAACTACTGAAGGGACCTTACACATCACTAAAGAAAAGAGGAAACAGTCATAGAGATGTGACAAAACTGAACCCAACCTGCGAGTCAACGTGAGGTCTGTTGGTGAAAGATTGGGTATTGGCCCCAGTGGTGCCAGATGATGTAAAGTGAGGTTCAGAGATGAAAGTGTTTAAGTTGGGGGATAAAACACCATAAAACCCATTTAAAATGTGCCATCATTAATGAGCACTAGATTAAAAGAATTAGATGACAGAATTAAGTCTGTGACTAAAGAATTTAGAAGGAGCTGAAGTAGTAGGAGTTGGGGAAAAGATGGTGGGTCTTAGGAGCTCAAGACAGAAATGAAGTACAGCATAGATGATGGTCTGAATAGGAGCAGGACCTTGGGATAAACAGATGAAGAATTGGAAAAGACTAGTTCACATGTATGTTACAAATTTGTAAGATTTCTCCATTCCAGTTCAGAGGTTCTTATCCCTGACTGCATATTAAAATCACCTGGGGAGGTATTTTTAAAAATTAGTGTCCCGGTTGCACAACAATGTGAATATACTTAACACTATTGAACTGTATACTTAAAAATGGTTAAGATGGTAATTTTTCTGTTATATGTATTTTACCACAATTTAAAATAAAAATAATTAGTGTCTGGGCCCCATCCCTATAATTAGTATTGTTTTAAAAAGCTCCCCAGGTGATATATTAATATCATATTAACCTAGCTAGGGTTGAGAACCACAGTCCTTGTTTCCTTTACTAATCAAATGACCTCCCTGCTATTATTGCTGGTTCAAGAAATACAAGCAATATAGCGGCCTTATTAGACCTTCTAATGAATTATTTACTATTACCATATAAGCTTACAGCCTCTCAAACAGCCCCCAAGGATTTGGGCAATAGAGAAAGATAAGTGGGCCCCTTGCAGAAACTGAACAGCTAGTTACTACTTAGGTGGATGATATCAGAAGATTGAATCCAATATGAATTTTCAATGCAACTTCTTTATGCTTCTCTCCAGCCTTCATTTTAATAATTAAGATTTATTAGGTGCTTACTGTGCCAGTTACTGTGCTAAGCACTTTAATATACCATTTAATCTTCAAAAGCTTCTGAGGTAAGTACATTACCATCTCCCTGCTAAGCTCCTTGACTGCCTTGAAAACTGTTTTCTCCTAGCCCAGCGTTATTCCTGGCACGTAGTAGGTACCAAATAAATCTGTTGAATAAATTAGTGAGTCCCTATTTCATAGATACAATAAGGGCTCAAGAGGTTAAATAACTTGTTAGTTATATAGCAAATAAGGAGTTGAACTGGTATTGGAGCCCAGATCTCAGCTCCAAAGCACACACTTTAACCACTATTCTGTGACATCTACTGTCCCTTTCTACTTTCAGGGCTTTGGCCTCTGTTATCTCTTCCCTCTCTATGGCCTATGCCTAGCATAAAGTTTCTCTGGTACTATACATGTTAAGATTCTTGTTTGTAAGTAATAGAAACCCAATCTGAACAAGCTTAAACAAAAAAGAGGGATTTATTATAAAGATGGTGGTGGTGTCTCAAAACACCCAAGGATAATGCAGATGGGCCTTAGGAACATAAATCAGGTGCTTGAATGCAGCCAGGATTTTTCATCTCTCCTCCAGCTCAATCCCAAATTCTCTGGGAAGGTACATAAAGAATAAGCTCCTGGTGCAACCATGAGGGTAAGGTAGAGAAAGTGGTCGAAAAGGGGTACTGGGGAGACAAAACAGACGTTTACCTATAGTCCTCCGTTTGACTGCCCCGTAAACACGTATGCCATTTTCCCCATACCTACAATTCCACAAATGTCCACACCTAACAATCTATGGACAACTGCAAGTCACATGCAACTACTGCATCCAGAGCAACGGCACAGCAGGGACATGCCCCTTCCTCATCTAGTTCAGTGACAATCTAAATGTGGATCGTCTTGATCCTGCCACTTCCTGATAAACTTAACTGCCACCAATAGATCTAACATGAGATAGTAGAGAAATATTTAGATTAACCACTAAGTTCCCTTTTAGGAAAGGAGAGGGGCACACCTTTATCAGCCACCGGTCCAAGTGTGCACCATTTCCACCTGGATAGGAAGGAAGGAAATAAATTACGGGTATAGAAAAACTTACGGGAGTCAGTTTATTGATGCTTGGTTTTGCTTTACCAGTCTGTACATGGGCCTGCTCTAGAAGAGCAGTGATTCTCAAACGTAAGGGTGCATTAGAATCACCTGGAGAACTAGTGTGACCTGCAAAAACTCTCGACACAAACACTCCATTCAAACACCTGCACTAAGAGACTAGACCAAACTTGGCTTCTAGCCTCCTAAGCCGGAGTCTCTGGGATGACCCAATTTCCATCTGGAAAAGCTCGGGCTGTAAAAAGAATTTATAGCTTGCTCTAGCTGACACCTGACAATAGACCCCTGACCTCCCTTTCTTAGAGCATTTACCAAAAAGGGCTTAAAATTATGAATTATTCCCCTGTCCCTTTGAGATGTGTATGTATCTCCTACAACTCCAGAGTGTGTGTCTCAAGGACCATTCCTTTGAAATGTAGTCATCAGGAAGGCTAGGGCCTCTGTCTCCCAGTAACTGTGGGAGGATATAATCCTAACTTAAATAACTGCCAGCTAGCAGACACAGCTAGCCTAACTGCATTTACACTGGGCAACTCGTTTTAATTTTTCACTTCCCTGACTCTACTTGAGCCTCTCTTGCTCCTCCTCCCTCCTTTTCCCTTTAAAATGCTCAGTCACCTCTGCACAAATGGGAATGGAGCTCTGCTCTTTCCCCTACTGTCAGTAACTGAATAAAATCTGTCCTCACTGCTTTAACTAATGTCAGGCTTTGTTTATCTTTGACACCATTTAAACCACACATTGCTAACCCCACCCCCAGGGTTTCTGATTCAGGAGATCTGGGGTGAGGCCCAAGAATTTACATTTCTAACAGTTCCTAGGTGCTGATATGCCGGTCCAGGGACCATACTTTGAGAATCACTGCTGGCTCATGGTCCCTGTTCACTAGATAGGATTTTCTAGTGATACAACTTCCTCAAAACCTCATATGACTGCCTGTTAATTTCATTTGAGGGGACTCACAATGCTAATAACAAGTGCCAAGAATCTTGTCAACTTATGCTCTTTGAATCTTCAGATTTGCTAAAGGGAATAATCATCCTGTTGCAGGGTTTCTATTTCTTAGCTCTCTACCTAAAGGCTTGGCTCCTTCTCCCTGGCATTATGCTCAAGGTCTCCAGTTCAGAGCGTGGCTAGGAAACAGGTTGAGTTCAACGATGTGAAGCCTCTCTTTTCCGATCTGCTCTGGGAATGTTACACTTACCCTCTCTTCCTTGCATTCCAGCTGAATGCATGTAAAGAGGAAGAGATCATCACATTTTGGGGAGCTGGAGAACAAGGAATACTATGGTGGCTTATAAAGATAACCTCGTTCCAGTTCGTTGAGAACTGGATGCCAGTTTCCTAATTAGTGGAACATTTAAAATGAGACAATAAATCAGCAAAGCCCATGAATATCTAACCATTAGCAACTGCTAAACTCTTCATATAGGCAGAGCTGCTCTGCTTTTGAGTCTCAAGAGCAATAAGCAACTGCTTCGCTGCCAAATAACACAGAATGCCAACTTCCAATTAACGATATGGGAGATCTCCAATCTTTGCCAGTTCCATCCATAGTTTAGGGTCTATAATTTGCCACACCCCATTTCTGGTACCATTTCTTGAATTAATAATTTTTTGGTCATGAGTAGTTTCTAACCCAACTCTATCTTAAAAATAGTAAGGATATGAGTTTGCCTCAGAGAAACCAAGGGCAAGAATGCCTGAGGAATGATCTAGAACCTGGGTCTTAAACACGATGAAGACCCCCTATCTCCCATCTCTGCTCTGAGAGTCTGCGTTTTTTTCTTTTCCTGCAGACCAGCACCTTTTACTTTTGTCCCTCTGATGGGAAAATTGACTACTGACAGCTTCCAAGTTTTACACTTAGAGAAAAACTGATCTCTCTGGCCCAATTCCAAATTTCTAGGGAATGAGATTCTGATCGACCCAGCTTGGATTCATTATCTACCTTTGACCCAGTCAGCAATGGTTATGGTTAACATGACAGTTTTTGTTATAACTCTGTAAATGGGGAGAGGGTTAATTCCTAGAAAAGGAGGGCTGAGTAGACAATCCAATAGGTGTCCATTATACTAGAAAACCTCTATTCCTTCCATCCACCATCCCTTCAAGCCACTATTCCCTCCTTTCACTGCTTGTTTTCACAGGAATTATTTACGTGCATTGCTTCAACATCTACTTATTCTTTGCCAATCTGGCTTGTTCTATCTCCACTAGTCTTTTATGATAAATTTCTTTATGGAGCTTGAAGATTTTTCAGCTTTTGTATCCTAATACACTGTTCTCAGATTTCATTCACCTTGACTACTCTTGGGTTCTAAACTTTTGCGTTCTTACTCGGCCTTCCATTATCTCCCACCTTCTATTAAGTTCCAAGCCAGATCTGACTGCTACGCACTGTTACAGAACAGAATAGATCTTGTTTTCTACCCTCCTCCGGTTTAAACAGTGTGCCCTAAACGCCAGTCAGCCAGAAGACTGGTGCTATAGCTGAATCAAACAAGGAGAACGCTGAATATATTGAGTAGATTTTCAAAAGATGATTCTGTACGTCTGGAATTGGAGCCCTTACCGCTATTTTTCTAGAGCTCCCCGACAGATCGATTCACAATGTTTGCAAACAAAGGTCCTAACCATAGGACATTGTAGCTCAGTGAGTACCAGAAAGGTACAACTTGTAGTTTAATTTGTGTTGGTGCTTATCTCCCTGACCAAAGAGCTCCTGAGTACAATGGATATTCGATTTCACTTTGCCTCTGCATTGCCTTGGGCAAATAAATTACACAATTTTCACCATTCATAAACGGGCCAAAAACTCTTCCTCAAAGAATTACAGTAGCTAAAAGTTAAGTGGATTGTTACAGAAATGGTGGTTATTATTTTTCCGTTTCATATGTGTCCTTTCTCATTCATTAAAAGCTACGCACATTATTCCCTCCCCGCAAAGGAAAATTCTTCCTCCTGGGGAATTTTAGCATACTTGAGCTGAATTCAATTAATCCACTCTACTTCCTTTCCCATGATGCATCACTCCCCCCCAACTCCTTTTCCTGGGAAAGGCGGTAATAGCCTGAAGCAACTCGGTGGATGCAAAGAGCTGGAGTGCAAATCCTAAACGCGTATCACGCCCCGCCCCTTGAGACCCAGTGAATGCAAGGGCTGACAGGGGTGGTAATCTTGTTCCAACACTGTATCCCGAGGCCGTAGAGGAGACTACAACTCCCAGAATGCCCCGCCCCGCTCCCCCTCCTCCAGCTAGAAAGCGTGTACCATAGAGAAGACGAGGTAACATGGCTCCTGGAGGTAGAAGTAAGAGGCTTCACCCCTTTTGAAGCGGTGAAGAGCGGCCATAGAGGGATAAGAGAGAAGTGACTAGAGCCCGTCATCGCTTTTATCCTCCCAGCCTCTCCTGAGTCCGGTCGGCCTCACCACTCCTCTCCACCCAAATCCAGTCTGTGGTCTCCTCCCCACCCCTCCCTCATTCCCTCGCTAGCTCACCCCGCCCCTCGGGAATCCTTTGCCCGCCCCCTCGCCCCCCGCGGAGTGCGCACGCGCCCGCCCCCAGCTTCGCGCCCAGATCGCCGCCTAGCCTGCTCGCGCAGCCGCCGTCTCGTCTGCCCACCGACGAAGCATGGGCGTCCAGGGCTTCCAAGAGTTCCTGGAGAAGCGCTGTCCCGGGGCTGTTGTGCCCGTGGACCTCCTCAAACTCGCGCGTACCGTCTCGCGCCAGCAGCAGCAGCAGCAGCAGCATCGCCCGCTGCCGCCCACGGCAGCCCTAGCGCCCGGGGCTCCACGCGCCGCCAGGGGCTCCGCGCCTCTGCAACCGCCGCTCGCGCCCGCTGCCTTGGGTGCCTACTCCGGAGGCGCGGGGCCGACTCGGCACCATCACCCCGCTCACCACTTCCACCATCACGGCCAGGCGCACCCCGGGCTGCACCCGCCGCCGCCGCCGCCCCCTCCGCTGCCCGGGGCCCGGGTGCTGGTGGATGCGGGCTCAGCGCTGCCTCGGCTTTATGGCGGCTACCAGACGGATTGGGTGTGTGGCGGCCAATGGAACGCCATGCTGGGCTACTTGTCAGCGCTATGTCAGGCTTGTGCCTATCCCGGCGGCGACGGCTTGGAGCTGGTGGTCATGTTCCCCGGGGGCCTGGGCAAGGACCGGCTGGCCGAGTGGGGCCGTCGGTGCCAGGCCGAGCGGCAGACAGCGCAACTGATCGTGGGACACGTGGGCAACAAGGGCACCCCTCCTCCACGGGCCTGGTTCCTGCCACCGGCCTGCCTGAGCCACTGCGTGAGGCTAGCGCTCATCCGCTTCCGGGTCAAGGTGAGGGAGGGGCCGGATCTTAAATAATACGCCCCACACCTATTCCCTCCCAACTAAACACCTAACCACCCACCCACTTACCTGTTTCCCATCCACCCACTCAGCGCCCAGTCAGCTAACCCACTTGCCTAACTACCCTCGATCATTGTATCCATCTACCCAACCCTTCATTCCACGCCCTACCGATTCGCTCACCTGCATAACCACATCTCTACCTATGTCATCCCAATAACCCCCTTTATCCAACTGGCCTATCCCTAGGCTTTAGCAGAATTTCTTTTGTAGCCCCATCTTTCTCCTGCTGTCTTCTGCCTCAAGGTGAAATGCCATTTTCCAGATTTTTCCAGTTGACATCTCTCTTCTATGTCCTTTTCCAACCTTGCAGCAAATCAGTTAAACGTGTTAATTGAACACCTTTCTTCTACAGCTTTTCCCCGAATTTTGCACCAGTGCTTCTTTTGCACCCACCTGTTCATTCAACCTTTTTCATTTCAACATGTTTCTACCTCATCCTTCCTTAGCCTAAACAAACGAACAAACAAACCCACTGGTTCAGTCACTTTTCAACAAGTATTAACCCACTAAGAGTAAGGGGTTTAAAAGACATGTGAGACATGGTTCCTGCCCTTGGAAAATCAAATATATCAAATATATACACAGGAAACATTTATTTAATGGTATAAATGTGTATGTGATTATGCTTTATGGTACAGATTGGTACCTGTTTTATGTGTGTGGGGGAATATCTGTGGGCTAAAATGGTCAGAGGAGGCTTCCTTGAAGAAGTTGGACCTCACCTGGGTCTTCAAGGATGAATTGGATTTGAATTGGTTACAGGTTTGGGAAGAGGCTTATTTAAGCAGGAGAAAGAAAATGAAGAGAAGCAAATGGGAATATCAAGCATGTGAGGCCCCATGGGCAGTTCAGTCTAATCTCTGCATGTAGTTGGTCACTGCATATGGGGCCTGGAGAACAGCTTGGCAGCAACCCCAGTTCTTGGCACAACTGCTATTGCTCTGTTGCTTTTCCATACTCTTGGGTTTCAAGTTCCTACGTGTAGGGAATAGCAAGGCTTGAGAAGTAAAGGAGGTGGGCAGGAAGAAGAAAAAGAAAAGCAGTACAGGGTTGGGTAGGACAAAACCACAAACCCATTCCCCAACCAAGGCTCTTGGGGATGTGTGCACAGTCAGAAAATAGGATATGGAATTGTGGGAATCATAAACGAAAGAAATGGTGCTGGGTGGAGTAATGAGGAAAAAAATCTCAGCTGAGAGACTGAAAGACCTGCATAAAGAAACTCACAGTGGTCATAGAGCTTGTGGCTAGAGTCCAGTCATGCTAGACTCCTTGTGCCCAGCATCTAATCTGTGCCTAGGCCGGGTAATTATAGCTGTTTTTAATAATTTTTTAAAAAAATTCAATCACGATCTATCTCAAACATACAAAGTAGGAGAAAAAATATGTCAGACACTCATTGGCTTGCCTTCCTGACTGAGCATTTTCCAGTAGATTCTTCTTTTATGGTCGTTCTTTCCACTTTGTTTTCACTGCTACCACTCGAGCTTTAAGGACTTTTTACCTCATTGTCATTATTAACTTGGTTGCCGGCAACAGTGACTAACATTGATGGAATGCTTACTATGTGCCAGCTGCTAATCTGTGTGCTTTAACAACAACAACAGAAATTATCTCATTTGATCCTCACGATAACCTGTGAAGCAGTATTAGCCATTTTTCAAATGAGGAAACTGAGGCACAGGAGGTTTAGAAACTTGCCCAAAGTCACCCGGCAATAAATGGCAGAGCTGGGATTCTGGGAGTCATGCCCAGGCAATCTGGCTCCAAAGCTCATGCTCTTAACAACGGTGCTCTAAAATGAATCGTTCTAAAGTGCCAGTGTGATTAAATCATTCCCACACTGGACTAAAATCTTCCTTGGCTCCTGGGTAAAGACAGGTCTGGGCTATTCATTTATATTATTTATTGAGTGCCTGCTATAGGCTAAGTACTATACTGGTTGCTGAGGATTCAGAGTGAAGTAAGGGGATCCCTGCCCTCACGGAGGTCAGAGTTTAGTAAAAGAGACAGACTGAAAACAAGAGTTGCAGATACCGTGAGCTAATTGCTAATGATGAAAAATGTGGTCCCCGTAGGGGGCATTGGTTAATTCTGGGTGAGGGCGTGAAAGTTGGGGGAGGTTTCACAGATTGGTACTGAGCCTTGAGGAGGGCTGGGAAGGATGGTTCAGAGTGGACAAGGATGTGGAGATGTAAAATGGCCTACTGTGAGCTCTGAATAGATTTTGATTGGAGGTTGGCAGGAATTGAACACTGAGTATGGGTTTGGGTTTTTCCAGCTTTTTTGTTCATACACCTCATCAGTGAAAAATTTTGAGAAGCAACCCTAATATGGCCTACTAAGATTCTTCATTACACATAGTCTCATTTTTAAAATCCCAGCAGTTCATAAAAAAATAAGATGGATTGATAGGTGATAAAGCAAATGTAGTAAAAATGGTAGAATCTCAGTCATGACTTTTCTAATGTTCACTGTAAAACTATTTCAACTTTGCTATATGTTTAAAGTTTTTCTTAATAAAATGTTGGGGGGAAAATTGCCCAGCAGCCCTCTTCAGTCATGAGTACCACCGTTTGTGAAATACATGTCTTGTTCCCCATGCTAGATTATAAACAAACTCTTTAATCTTTTCATAATCTCCATAGTAACTAGTATATTTTAGGTGCAGGATACATTTTTTCCCTGAATGAAAGGGTTAGTGATCTTAGAATGCATTGTAGGAGTGACTTTCTAAAAGTGTGTAGTGTGGCTCTTAACATGGTGGATTTAAGACTGGCTCCAAAAGTGCATATGTAAAGTATCTGTAGATGTTATCAGTGAGTGAAGTTTTCTCTCCAGGTTCTGGTCAGTGATTGTTGTTGTTGTTGCTGTTGGAGTGATGGAGAACTTCCTGGTTTGTAACACAGACTTGAAAGGTATTGGTTAATAACTCCTTGTGGTTTGCCTTTTCAGAGGAGTGTTCCACTGTCTTGAAGATAGCAGGTTTTCACTTGAATGACCTGCATGCCTACCATATCTTTTGATTGAAATGCTAGTGCTTCAGAGCAAAACCCACTAGTGTTTTTCTCCTCCCCTTGATTCTGTTCTTGAGACTAGGTCACAGGATGGGCCTTTATTCCCAATCTCATTTTCATTTGTGATAGAGAAATAGAGATGGAGGGATTACATAAAAAGATAAATTGCTGGGCTGTCTCTTTAGCTTTAGACAGTTTAGGACTTCCCATGAAAATAGTCAGGGTGTGTAACGGATGAATTTTGTCATTTGATTTGTTTCATTTGTACATCCTGCAAACCTTTGTAAGTTATCATTGCCAGTAGCAGAAAAATTAAGTAAAACCACAAATTGCTACCTGATCTCTTCCTAAGGGTCTCACAGCAACCCTAAAGCAGTTTTAGAATGTGGTTTGAAAGATGATGTGGGGTGGTTAATGGGATGAATACTTTGTTTTAATGGTTAAATATATATATTAGTAAAAAAGATAATCAACGCAGGAAACCCGCAGTTTCACAGCTATAACTCTTTAGAACGAGGCCAGTTAAAGCAGTAAGTTGATTTAAAGAAAAGTATTAAGGTTCAGTACTTGGATGTGGCAGAAATCATGTTGATGGTAAATGAATAAGCAAAGTTTGAGAAGGCTGACCAACAGCTGATGCCATTTTGTGCTTTCGTTCTCTAGAATACAGTATAGCAGTGGCTGCCGTGCCTCCTGATTATTTACTTATCCTCAGTCATTGACACATCCTGAAACGTTAGTGACTCTTCTAGATGCTCTAGTGGTAGGAAAAATTATCATAATAGTAATTAGGTCTTTTTCTTGAGCACCAAGTTGTATATAAAGTGCTTTTTAAATAGCTTGTTTAATCCTCATAAGCTTGCAAGAATGCGTGATATTCTTCCCATTTAACAGTTGAATAACAGGTGCAAAGAAGTGAAATGATTTTTCTTTGGTCTGGACACTAGTAAATGGTGGGTAAAAATCTGTTCTGGATCTGTATTGCTCAAAGTCTCTTTCCACAGTTTCACCACACAGTTTCCTTTCTGTACATTCTTATGTAAGATTGTATACTTTTACTGGCCAGATAATATGCATAGATGCATGAAGAAAAATAATAAGTAGATTTATTGAGCACTTAGTTTGTGCCAGCATTGCTAAATGTACAATACTGCCAGTACAAGGCAAATGTGTAAGCTCAGTGCCAAGTGAGTGAGTCATATAGTGATATTATAGGAATTCAAAAGTAGCAGTCTCTTTCTTCTCTGCATTTTAAGTCTCTCCCTCTCTGGTTTCTTTCACCTATACGTACGTAAGCGTATACAAATAACCTTTAAAAAACAAAAACTTCCCCTTTACTTTTAATTTCCTTAAGCCATTATCCTTATCCCTGTTCTTCCCTTTTAACCATTATTCTTGAAAAAAGAAGACTGTATTAATTCCTATTCCCTAGCCTGTTGCAACTTGATATGTGATGTCACCATTCTGAAGGCACCAAAACCATTTCCATTCTTACCCTTTATTGGTCCTCTATGAGATAATTGACATGAGCCATCCTTTCCTTGAATTTCCTTTCTTGGATTCCATAATGCAGCTCACTTCTGATTCTCCGTTATAAGTCTCTAGTTCTTTCTCCTCCTCTTACTGCTTCCTTAAGCATTGGTGCTCTCAAGACTTCTGTCCTAGTCATATTCTTCTACATTCATTTCCTGAGCAATCTCATCCATTATTATGGCTTTAAATATTAACTGTATTCTGATTATTCCTATAGCTCTTTCTCTACCCCTAACCTCTCTCATGAGCTTTTGACACATCTTTTCAGCTTTCTACTACTCGATGTCTTATAGGTCACTCATACTAAAAAATATCCAGGATGGAATTCATTATTTTCCCCCAAAACTTGTTCTATTTTTGGTGTTCTCTTTTTCTATGGATGTCGTCTTTCATCCATTTCAAGCCAGAAACCATGGAGTTCTTCTCAATTTTTCACTCTCCTGTCACTTCCCATATCCACTCGGTCACTAGATCCTGTCACCTCTACCTCAGAAATGTCTACTGAGTCCAGCTACTTACACCCCCATTGCTCTAGTTCAGGCTGCCGTCATTTCTTATCTGAGCCGTGAAAATTACCTCAACTTGTTCCTTTACCACTCTCTGGACCATAGTCCATCTTCTACATTGCTGTCAGAGATACTTTGAAAACCAAAATTGACTTTTGTCTGTGCCTGAAGATACCCACTGGCTACTTTTTGCCTACCGTACTAAGCCCAGACTTGTCAGCATGGCAGACAATGCCATTCACAGTCTGATCCCAAACTCTCTCCAGCCTTACTTGGTGCTTACCTTTGCCCACACCTGTTCCAACCATTGGAATGTCCCAACCGTTCTGAACTTTTCTGGCTTCCTAGACATACCATGTCCTCTCACATAGTGCTTTTCTTATTTTACTCTCACCATTGTGTAGCCAATTCCTACTTATTCCTGCTCAAAAGTTATCACTATGGAGTCTTTCCCAGCCAAGGTAAATGATGCCTTCCCTTGTGCTACCAGAGTGTTCTTTTTATTTTTACCTCTCATATTTTTTTCTCTCATAGTATTTTCATATCACATTATAATTCTCTTTTTTTCCCCTATGCTATGTATTACATCCCCAGAACTTACTTATCTTATGACTGGAAGTTTGTTTGTGATTATCTTTTAATTGAGTTCCAAGAGGGCAGAGATTTTGCTCTAGGGCTTGACACATTATATACAATAATGGTTGTTGAAAGAGAAAGGCAGATAAGGAAGAATTTAGAACCAGTGTTCTATAATGTTATAGTTTTATTCCATGTAAATTAACTTGATCCCAAATGGAATTGCCAAACTCTGTTAAATAAAAATAAGTTTTGTAGCTGCTTCACAATGCATTTATAGAATAAATTCCCCCTTGGTGTTAGTAATAATAGCTACCATATGGGCTAGGTACCTCACATTATGTCAGATTCATTATGTCATTTAATCATCACAACCACCCTTCAGGATATGTATTAATCTACATTTTTTATAGCTAAAATAAAAACAGGCTCAGCATAGTCACTGGCCCAAGGTTGCACTGCTGGAATGTGGTTGAGCCAAGATATGAACCTAAATATATTTGACATCAAAATTCTTCATCTTTAACATCTCTCAAAACAGTATAGTTGCATTTTAATCACACTTTCCAGAACACTTTTCTTATATTTAGTTTGTATAGCATAATGGCTAAGAACAGACCTTGGAGCCAGACTGCCTGGGTTTTAATCCTTCTTCTTTTACTTACTAGTTATATAAATGTGAGCAAGTTAACCTCTCTCTGCCTCAGTTTTCTCGTGTGGAAGAGGAGGATAGTAATAATAGCTACATCACAGACTTTATTGTGAGTATTAAATGATTTAATATAAGTACAGTGCTTAGAACATTATATACCACATAGTAAATGCCATATAAATGCCAGCTACAGTTACTTTGACCAAAATATCTTGTGTGCCAAGTACATTGGACATGGACATTTCACTCATGCCTTAAGCTTGGCATGGCATGTAGGGTACTTCTTGATCTGCCTGCCATTCTCTTATCAAGACAATGAAAGCTTTTCAGCATTTTTTGAACACCTACTCTTGCCAGACCCTGTGCTAAGTACTATGAACAATGGAATTCATTCATTAAACAAATGTTTAATGGGCTCCTACTGTGCACTAGGCACAGTTCAATATTGAGAAGATAAAGCAGTGACCAAAACAGACAGGTTTCTGACCTCATGAAGTTTATATTCTAGTGGGAAAGACAGACAATAAACAAGATAAAAAGACAAAATATATAGTATTTTAGGTAGTGTAGTAAATGCTGTACAGAAGAATGAAGTAGGAAAGTGAGATAAGGGAGTGTTGCGGTCAGGTGGGTACTCTAACCCTCCAGCAGCTCATAGTCTAGTAGGGGAGACAAGTAAGAAAATACTAACAATAATAGCCCAGAGTATCTTTTCTCTGGCTCTTGTAATAGGCCCAAGGACATAGTGGAAGTGGCAGAACCACAGTTTGCATTTCAGACACCAAAACCTTTGCGCTTTCATCTGTACCACAAAGAAAATCCCAAAGGTTATGGCAGGGATGGCAAACTGACAGCCCATAGACCCACACATTTTTTTAAAAGAACTTCATTGATTTTCATTGATCAATAGTGCTCATCAGAATCTAAAGTCAAATAGTGGGTTTGGGTTGAATATTAAGGCATCATCTAGTTGAATGATTTTTCATTTCCTTCTATCATTTAACTTGCATTTTACAAACGCCTTTCTTTTTTTAACAAATATGAATTTGTTGCCAACATTTTAAAAATTGTGAAACGTTACCAAGAATTCTGACTTTCCAACCACTCTTGAAATATCAGATCCTCTCACAACACTGGTTGCCCCCTTTTGCCGAGCCACATGGTCTTCGTTTATTGGAGTCTCTACCGATTCATGGTGTCTCCCTGACACAGTGACCAAGTGCCACTTGCCTTTCATGATAACCATCTTCTACATGGCTCCAAGTGATTCCCGCCTCCTGGTATTCACACTCTTGTTTAATCTACCCCCACCCCCTGTGTGTGGGCGGGACGTAGTGACTTGCTTTTAATGAACAGACTACAGCAAAAGTGATGAGATGTCACTTCCAAGATTAGGTTATAAGAAACTGCGACTTCCATCTTGTTTGTTCTCTCTCTCTCTCTCTCTCTCTCTCTGGCATTTCTTGCTTGATCACTCTGATGAAGCAAGCTGCTGTGTTGTGGGCTCCCTCTAGAGAGGCCCACGTGACAAGTAATTGAGGGAAGCCTCTGACCAACAACCAGTGAGGAACTGAGGCCCTCAGTCCAACAGCCCACAAGGAACTGAATCCTGCCAACAGCCACGTGAGTGAGCTTGGAAGTGGATCCTTCCCCAGCCAAGCCTTGAGATGACTGCAGCCCCAGGTGACACCTTGATTGCAGCCTGTGAGAGACCCTGAGCCAAAGAACCCCGTTAAGCCACGCTCACAGATAATATGAGAAAATAAATGCTTTTTAAGCCACTAAGTTTTGGGGGTAATTTGTTATACAGAAATAGATAACTAAGACACCACTGATTGTTGTGCTTGTACTTTTTATAGTAGTTTTGAAGAATATGAAATATTTCTTGTGCCCATATCTGTGAAAAGTGAAAAAAAGAAAAATTATCTATACAGGAAGGTCATATATTTAAAGGAAAGTCAAAGGGAGCCTATTTCCTAGTAGAAGTGATGAGTATTCCTCTATATCTAAATAAAATGTGTTTGTTGAAAGACTACAATTTAAGACACCATTTAAAAATAAACCATTGTAAGAAGTATGACCAGTATACAAGAATGATGAGTGCTGAAACAAAAAGAACTTTAAAAAGGGCTTGGAATTTCAATAGGTTGTTTTTGAATACAGACAGAATTAAGTAATACTGCCATGAAATGCAATTATATATTACATGAAAAAATTGCCAGGGCTTGAAAGTCTTTTGTAGGTAGTCGTTTAAGAAAAGAGTGTTGAGTACAGCAGAATTTACATTATAAACAAGCATTTGCAAAGGTAGTAGATACTGTTGCTCAGGATGTTAAAGATTGGTGGCTGAACATTTTTGTGACATTGTGTCAAGAAGTTAAATTGTAAAGTTTTAGATTACAACTGGTACAGCAGATATAAACACTATGCATTTAAAGGTGCACTTAGCTTAGCTATGTGTCTAGCCAGTAGTTCTCAAAGTATGGTCTCTAGTCAACAGCACTGTACCACCTGGAAACTTGTTATAAATGCAGATTCTCAGGCCTTACCCCAGACCTACTGGAGATGAGGCTTGTTAATTTGTTTTAATAAGCCCTCCAACTGATTCTGATACACCCTAAAGTTTAAGAACCTCCGCACCTAGAATTTTGATGCAGTCTAACTCTTTTGGACTTGCCTCTGATGGGTACATCTAGGAATACCTGGATTTTGTATGTTGAGAAAAGTCTTGAAATTTTTAGTATAGATTGGTCAAACTTAGTGGATATGACTACAGATGGTGCTTCTGCAATAGTGTTACTGTTGGACTTAGGAAACTTCAGTTTTTTTCAGAAACACTTTACAAAGACTTAAAGCTGTTCATTGTATCACTCCTTAGGATTCCACTTTTTGTGCAAAAATGTTCAAAATGAATCATGTCAAGAACTGGTAATTAACATTGTGCTTTGCACCAAACATAGTTGAATACTTTGCTTGGTGAATTATTAGATTCATGTCATGGAAATCTTCCCTATTATGGAGATTAATTGACCTAGTTGAGGTATGGTACTGAAGATACTGGAAAAAATTACTTATTTGGCATCCAAAAGGCATCCAGCACACCATCAAAGACTGAAATAATATATATTTGACCTGTTTGGTTGACATTACAATTCACTTTGAATAAAAACAAGGTTGTTCAGAAATACCTTCCAAATGTGTGGTTGTATTTGCTCATTCCTAGCAAAATTATGCCTTTGGGAAACTAATTTGGCAGGAGATAGACTGGCTGACTTTGCTGAAACTGGTTTCCAAGAAATGAATGTGATGGCCTGAATTACATTCCCCCAATTGTGGAGTTGTCTATTGAATTCCAGAAAAGGTTTTCTGACATTATATTCTATGAAAATGAATTAATGTGATAGTTCAGTTAACCTTTCTCAATTGATGTTCATGGTGTGAAAGAATAGCTACAGTGGAGATACTGAATTGCTGTGATATGGTACTGAAAGTGAAGCATGATGTCACTGAAATACCAGAATTCTACAAATATCTCAGGAGTAGTAACCCTAAATATAAAAAACACTGTGCAAGACATCTATGTGTTTGGAAATTCCTACATTTCTAAGCAGCTGTTTTCCATTATGAAATAGGATAAAATTAATCATTCCCAGTAAAAGGACTCAAGGCTAAATTCTTTAGTGTACATTGTAATGCAAAAATATAAGACCTAACATTGACCTCTTGGTACATAAGAAAAGCATCAGACCTCCTGTTCCAAGTCAAAGGAGAATGAATCAGACGCAAAAATGTAATGATTAAATTTTTCTATTTTGAACTTTTGCTTTTAATTTTGAATTTAAAATGTTAACTCCAATATTTTGCATGTTTATATTGTTAACATCCACAGCATAGTTTAGGAAAAAAAAATTTCTGGCAGTTGATTTTCTTAACCATTTTCATTCATTTATGTTAGCTGCAGCCACTGGTTCAAGGACTCTTAGAAATTTCTCACCATCACTGTCCTCTCTGCAACTCCTGTCTTCCTTTCCAAGGTAACCCAAAAGCTACCTTGGACTTTTGTTCTCCTCTTATTCCTAAGAATACTTTTCATCAGACCTTCTGATTTTTCAATACTGAAGATTTTGCTTTGGGCAGAGCAAGTGCCTATTCTGGAATCTACTTGTTTCAAATGATTTCTGAGGACCTGCAGAGAGTAATATGTACCATAGCCTTCATCTCTGCAGAATAAACAGGCTGTGTTTTATTTCATAATGACTTTTTCAGAACCTGTATGCTAGGTATTTTATATAAATAGTTTCATTCAAAAAGTCTTATAATTAGGTAGGAATATAGCAAAATCTCCATTTTATAGATGAGGAAGTTAAGTGACTTGCCCATGATTTGCCCTACCACTTCAATTTGAGCATAGCTCCACTGGATGCTGAAGTTCCTGCTGTATCTGCTGATTACAAAAGTTATGCTCAGAGTCTCCAGCCCCTAAATGAGCCACAACAGATTAAATAAATCTAAGTCTTATTTCTTACATGTGACAAGCAGTTTTACCTACAGAAATGGGCTGGCTCTTGGCAGCCTGAGAGCAATTTAAGGATACTAAAATTGAGTATTCACAAAATTAACACTTTTAATAGCCTTTACTGAACACTGGATCAGTATTCTACCACCTCTAGCTTGACTGCAGTATTTAATGGCAAAGAGTCTACCGTGCGTGTGTATATAGATAACTGAAACTCCTACAGCTGAGAGGGAAGGCCACTTTGTCAATGTTGCCCTGAATTGACTGTGGTTTTCGATTGCTGCTATTCTTATGTTTTATTTATTTTTAAAAATATTTATTTATTTATTTTTGGCTGCATCGGGTCTTAGTTGTGGCACGCAGTCTCTGTTGCGGTATGCAGGCTTCTCTCTAGATGTGGCATGCAGGCACTAGAGCACATGGGCTCTATAGTTGTGATACACGGGCTCTCTAGTTTGGCATGTGGGATCTTAGTTCCCCGATCAGGGATGGAACCCACGTCCCCAGCATTGGAAGGTGGATTCTTACCCACTGGACCACCAGGGAAGTCCCTATTCTTACTTTTTAATTTGACATTATTCCTAGCTTTGTGGTTATCAGTTTAATTTCTTAATAGTTGTTGAACTCCACAGAGTGTTGATGCAAATTTGCATCAACAGTAGTTTTGGTCTGTAATTTTAAGGTAATTAGACTTCAAGGCACATAGGCCTTGCAGTTGAAATATAAACCATCCATATTTCTATTGCTAAAGCAGACTTACACATCCTCCCCTTGACTTTTTTTATAAAGTGATGCTTCCTTGTCGTCTCTGATTTCCTTTTCTTTGGAATTGAGAACAGGTGGAGAAAGTGGACCACATAGCCCTGCCTGAGTCAGACAACAGTTTGATGTATTTAACATGGTACATGGGAGCAAAGCTAGCATCCCAGCGGCATTTGGAATGACCTGGAGGAAGTTGTATTGCAGAGGTCAGAAAGCGGTATTGCCTCTGGATTAAGCTCTCTGTGGTCAGGCAGGATTCTAGAGACCCAGATGGGTATAATACTGTCACTGCACTAGCAGGCTTACAATCTAGATATTCTTTATGGCCCTGTGCCTATCGTGAAATATTAATCACTAGAATGTCAGCTCCATGAGGACAGGAATTTGGGGCTCTTGTTCACTATTGTATCTTCACATCTAGATCAGTGCCTGGCATGTATCAGTGCCTGATTCATTAAATATTGGTTGAAAGTCTAAATGGTTCATTGATTCCCTATGTTCCATGCACTGGAGGTATAGCAGTAAACAAAACAGACCAAGAAATCCTGGCCTTCTTGGAGCTACATTCTAGTGATAAATACTTATAGTTGTTTTTAATAGAAAATGTTCTTTAATAAAATATTTTCTGAAAGACCCAAAATATAAAATAGATAAAATGGAGAATATGAGCTCACACTGAAGAGAAAATAGGAGTACCGGGCTTCCCTGGTGGCACAGTGGTTGAGAGTCCGCCTGCTGATGCAGGGGACGTGGGTTCATGCCCCGGTCCGGGAGGATCCCACATGCCGCGGAGCGGCTGGGCCTGTGAGCCATGGCCGTTGAGCCTGCACATCCGGAGCCTGTGCTCCGCAACAGGAGAGGCCACAACAGTGAGAGGCCCGCGTACCGCAAAAACCAACCAAACAAAAAAGGAGTACCTGTCCTGTCTGGTTATTTGGTCCAATTCTCCATAATCCTGGTTTGGGAAGCATAGTTTGAAAGCCAGTGCTGTAGACTACTACATGTGATTGGAAATGAGACATTAAACTTTTCTCAGGGAACTGTTTTCCCTTGAGTTTTATAAATAGGTGTTGCTTCTTCTAGAAAGCATTACCTCACTGACTGGCTAGATGCCTTTCTTCTGTGTTCCCATGGTACACAGAGGTGCTTATATTTTCTCATGTTTAAGTGGCCTACTCTGTGCTGTCTGCATCCTGGCATTTAGTAGTCCCTCAATTCATATTTGTTGGACTGAACAGTAAGCCAGCAATTAAAAGCTATAGGTAGTTGTTCAGGATCTCAACTCCTACTTTCTTTAAAGCTCAAATGTGCTCCTTTTCTGATTTGTTGTTTGCATATGTTGCTGCTTAATCTCACCTAAATAATTTTAGTCTCCTGGAAAATTGCAAGGTTAACAACTGAACTGGACCAATTAGGGCCAGGAACTCATTCTGCTTCAGAGGGTAGCAGTCATCATAGATGTGGAAATGGAGCCAGGGTGCTCAGCTATTCTGAGGGGCATTGTGGCTGGAAGGCTTTTTCCTTGCCTTGGTCAGGATTTAATTGCCATCAGTCATTCTAGATTGTATTTTGCTAGGAATAAATAGTCATGCTGTGTGATCCGACTAGAGAGCAGTGTTTCTTAAACTTGCCTTCCATCATGACAATCACCCGGGGTTCTTGGAAGCAACCTAAGTATCTCTTGTTGGATGAGTGGGTAAAGAAAATGTGGTATATTCATACAATGGAATATCAAGGAAATCCTGCCATTTGGGACAACATGGATGAACCTGGAGAACTTTATGCTGAGTGAAACGAGCCAGACTCCAAAGGACAAACACTTCATGATACTCTTATGTGAGGAATCTAAAATTGTCAAACTCTTAGAAGCAGAGAGTAGAATGGTGCTTGCCAGGAGCTGGTGGGAAGGGGAAATGGGGAGGTTTTAGTCAAAGAGTATAAAATTTTGGTTATACAAGATAAATAAGTCCTAGAGATCTACTGCACAGCATAGTGCCTATATTGTATTGTATACTGAAAAATTTGCTAAGAGAGTAGATCTTGTGTTCTTATCACAAGAAATGATGATAGAGGCAGGAGGAAACTTTTGGAGGTAATAGATATGTTTCTGGTGTAGACTGTGGTAATGATATTTACCTCTAAACTCATCAAACTGTATACGTTAATTATGTGCAGCTTTTTGTATGTCAATAAACCTCAATAAGTTGGTTTAAAAAAACACATTCCCAGCCTAGCCTTAGACATGCGAATCAGACTCTTCAGGGGAGAGGCCTGGAATAGCAGTTACCTCCAGGGAATGGGGATAAGAGAGCTATTACCTCTCACTGTACACCCTTCTGTATTCTTGAATTTTTTTTAACCTGGAATATGTTCTGCTTTTATTCAGTGGTAATTCCTCTTTTAAATAAGTATTGCAATTCATGGTACAAAAATTCAAAATATACAAAAAGATAATATGTCCAGAAAAAAAAACCAACTCTCTTCCACTCTTGACCCTAGCCACCAGTTTCTCCTCCTCAGAGATGATCAGTATTATCAGTTTGTTGTGTATTCTTCCAGAGAGACTATGCATATAAAGCAAATATATATAACTGTACATATAAATACATTGTATATATACATACATATTATATACACACAAATATACCTTTAAAAACCACAAATGATAGTATACTATTTACATAATATTCTATACTTTGCTATTATCATTTAATATATCATGCTGATTTTTCCATTTGAGTATGCAGAGGTTTGTCCTTATTTTTCACAGTTCCATCCTATTCCATTGCATGCATATGTTATAATTTATATAATTAGTCCTTTAATTAGATTGTTTCCAGTTTTCAGCTAGAACAAATAATGCTGCAGTGAATAATTTGTACAACTGCAATGCCATTGCTTATATTTCAGCACTGGCTTTGTTGTTCCAAGTGCTTTAAATATCTAAAATAAATCCCTAGAAGCAAAATTGCTGAGTCAAAAAGTATGTGCATTTGAACTTTAAAAGATCTCGCCAAAATGTTCTCCCTAGAGATTATACCATTTATACTCCTGCCTTCAATATTTGCAAGCGTGTGTCTCCCTCACCAATACAGTAATTGCTAATCCTATAGGCAAAATACCATGTTTCTGTATTGTTTTAATTTTCGTTTTTCTTATAACAAGTGAATTTGATTATCTTTTTATATGCTTAAGATCTATATTTTTAACTTTTCATTTTATATTGGAGTATAATCGATTAACAATGTTGTGATAGTTTCAGGCATACAGCAAAGTGATTCAGTTATACATATACATGTATCTACTCTTTTTCAAATTCTTTTCCCGTTTAGGTAGTTACATAATATTGAGCAGAGGTCCCTGTGCTATACAGTAGCTCCTTGTTTGTTATCCTTTTTTTTTTTTTTTGGCCATGCAGCGTGTGGGATCTTAGTTCCCCAAACATGGATCGAACCCGTGACCCCTGCAGTGGAAGCGGGGAGTCTTAACCACTGGACTGCCACGGATGTCCCCAGTCTTCTTTTATAAGGACACTTGTCATTAGATCAGAATGATCTTGTGTCAAGATCTTTACCTTAATTGCATCAGCAAAGACCCTAATTTCAAATAAATTCACATTCTGAGGTTCTAGATGGATATATCTTTTAAATTTATTTATTTATCTATTTTTGCCTGCGTTCGGTCTTCGTTGCTGCACACGAGCTTTCTCTAGTTGCGGCGAGCGGGGGCTGCTCTTCATTGTGGTGCGCAGGCTTCTCACTGCGGTGGCTTCTCTTGTTGCAGAGCATGGACTCTAGGCGCACAGGCTTCAGTAGTTGTAGCACATGGGCTCAGTAGTTGTGGCTCATAGGCTTAGTTGCTCCACGGCATGTGAGATCTTTCCGGACCAGGGCTAGAACCCGTGTCCCTTGCATTGGCAAGCAGACTCTTAACCACTGTGCCACCAGGGAAGTCCCTCAATTTTAAATGTAGCTGTGTGTATGTGTCAATCCCAAATTCCCTAACTATCCCTTCCCCCCACCCTTTCCCCCTGGTAACCATAAGTTTGTTCTCTAAGTCTGTGAATCTGTTTCTGTTTTGTCAGTAAGTACATTTGTATCATTTCCTTTTAGATTCTGCTTATAAGCGATATATGATATTTCTCTTTGTCTGGCTTACTTCACTCATTATGACAATCCCTAGGTCTGTCCATGTTGCTGCAAATTGCATTACTGCATTCATTTTAATGGCTGAGTAATATTCCCTTGTATATATGTACCACATCTTCTTTATCCATTCCTCTGTCGATGGACATTTAGGTTGTTTCCATGTCTTGGCTATTGTAAACAGCACTGCAATGGACACTGGGGTGCATGTATCCTTTCAAACCACGTTTTTCTCCAGATATATGCCGAGGAGTGGGATTGCTGGATCATATGGTAGCTCTATTTTTAGTTTTAGGGTTTTTTTTGTTTTTTTTTTTTTTTGCGGCACGCGGGCCTCTCACTGTTGTGGCCTCTCCTGTTGCGGAGCACAGGCTCCGGATGTGCAGACTCAGCGGCCATGGCTCACAGGCCTAGCCGCTCCACGGCATGTGGGATCTTCCCGGACCGGGGCATGAACCGGTGTCCCCTGCATCGGCAGGTGGACTCTCAACCACTGCGCCACCAGGGAAGCCCTATTTTTAGTTTTTTAAGGAACCTCCGTACTGTTCTCCATAGTGGCTGCACCAATTTACATTCCCACCAACAGTGTAGGAGGGTTCCCGTCTCTGCACACCTGCTCCAGCATTTATTGTTTGTGGATTTTTGGATGATAGCCATTTTGACTGGTGATATCTTATTGTAGTTTTGATTTGCATTTCTCTAATAATTAGCGATGTTGAACATCTTTTCATGTGCCTCTTGGTCATCTGTATGTCTTCTTTGGAGAAATGTCTATTTAGGTCTTCTGCCCATTTTTGGATTGGGTTGTTTGTTTTGATGATATTAAGCTGCTGTTTGTAAATTTTGGAGACTAATCCCTTGTTAGTCACATCATTTGCAAATATTTTCTCCCCATCTGAGTGTTGCCTTTTCGTTTTGTTTATGGTTTCCTTTGCTGTGCAAAGCTTGGAAGTTTAATTAGCTCCCACTTGTTAATTTTTGTTTTTATTGCCATCACTGTGGGAGACGGATTGAAAAAAAATATTGCTGTGATTTATGTCAGTGTTCTGCCTCTGTTTTCATCCAAGAGTTTTCTAGTGTCCAGTCTCGCATTTAGGTCTTTAATCCATTTTGAGTTTATTTTTGTGTATGGTGTTAGGGAGTGTTCTAAATTCACTTTTTTACGTGTAGCTGTCCAGTTTTCCCAGCACCATTTGTTGAAGAGACTGTCTTTCCACCATTGTATAGTTTGGCCTCCTTTGTCATAGATTAATTGACCATAGGTGCGTGGGTTTATTTCTGGGCTTTCTATCCTGTTCTATTGATCTATATATCTGTTTTTGTGCCAGTACCATACTGTCTTGATTACTGTAGCTTTGTAGTATAGTCTGAAGTCAGGGAGCCTGATTCCTCCAGCTCCATTTTTCTTTCTCAAGATTGCTTTGGCTATTCAGTGTCTTTTGTGTCTCCATACAGATTTTAATGTTTTTTGTTCTAGTTCTGTGAAAAATGCCATTGGAAATTTGACAGGGATTGCATTAAATCTGTAGATTGCCTTGGTAGTATAGTCATTTTGACAATATTAATTCTTCCAATCCAAGAACATGGTATATCTTTTCATCTGTTTGTGTTGTCTTTGATTTCCTTCATCAGCTTCTTATAGTTTTTGGAGTACAGGTCTTTTGTTTCCTTAGGTAGGTTTACTCCTAGGTATTTTATTCTTTTTGATGTGATGGTACATGGGGTTGTTTCTTGAATTTTTCTTTCTGATCTTTCATTGTTAGTGTATAGGAATGCAGCAGATTTCTGTGTATTAATTTTGTAACTTGCAACTTTACCTAATTCATTGATGACCTCTAGTAGTTTTTTGGTAGCATCTTTAGGATATTCTATGTATAGTATCATGTCATCTACAAACAGTGACAGTCTAACTTCTTGAAAATCCTTGCATCCCTGGGATAAATCCCACTTGATCATGGTGTATGATCCTTTTCATGTATTGTTGGATTCGGATTGCTAGTACTTTGTTGAGGATTTTTGCATCTATGTTCTTCATAGATGATACCTATAATTTTCTTTCTTTGTGGTATCTTTGTCTGGTTTTGGTATCAGGGTGATGGTAGCCTCACAGGATGAGTTTGGGAGTTTTCCTTCCTCTGCAGTTTTTTGGAACAGTTTCAGAAGGATAGGTGTTAGCTCTCCTCTAAATGTTTGATAGAATTCGCCTGTGAAGCCATCAGGTCCTGGACTTTTGTTTGTTGGGAGTCTTTTAACCACAGTTTCAATTTCAGTGCTTGTGATTTGTCTGTTCATATTTTCTATTTCTTCCTGGTTTAGTCTTGGGAGATTGTACCTTTCTAAGAATTTGTCCATTTCTTCCAGGTTGTCTATTTTATTGGCATACAGTTGTTTGTAGTAGTCACTTACGATCCTTTGTATTTCTGTGGTGTCAGTTTTAACTTCTCCTTTTTCATTTCTAATTTTATTGATCTGAGTCCTTTTCCTTTCTTTTCATTTTTCTTTTTTTTTTCCTTTTATTTGGTTGTGCGGGGTCTTAGTTGCGGCAGGCGGGCTCCTTAGTTACAGCACATGGGCTCCTTTAGTTGAGGCACGTGGGCTCCTTAGTTGTGGATTGCCAACTCCTTATTTGCAGCACGCAGGCTGCTTAGTTGTGGCATGCAAATTCTTAGTTGTGACATGCATGTGGGATCTAGTTCCCTGGCCAGTGATCGAACCCAGGCCTCCTGCATTGGGAACATGGAGTCTTAATCACAGTGCCACCAGGGAACTCCCTCCCTTTTTTTCTTGATGAGTCTGGCTAAAGGTTTATCAATTTTCTTTATCTTTTCAAATAACCATCTTTTAGTTTCATTGAACTTTGCCATTGTTTTCTATGTGTCTATTTCATTTATTTCTGCTCTGATCTTTTAAATTTCTTTCCTTCTACTAACTTCAGGTTTTGTTTGTTTTTCTTTCTCTAGCTGCTTTAGGTGTACCGTTAGGTTGTTTGAGATTTTTCTTGTTTCCTGAGGTAAGATTGTATTGCTGTAAACTTCCTTCTTAGAACTGCTTTTGCTGTATCACATAGGTTTGGATCATTGTGCTTTCATTTTCATTTGTCTCTAGGTATTATTTTATTTCCTCTTTGATTTCTTCAGTGATCCACTGGTTGTTGTTTTTTTAATTCTTTTTAACATCTTTATTGGAGAGTACTTCCTTTACAATGTTGTGTTAGTTGCTGCTGTATAACAAAGTTAATCAGCTATATGTATACATATATCCCCACATTGCCTCCCTCTGGCATCTCCCTCCCACCCTCCCTATCCCACCCTTCTAGGTGGTCACAAAGCATGGAGCTGATCTCCCTGTGCTATGCAGCTGCTTCCCACTAGCTATCTATTTTACATTTGGTAGTGTACGTATGTCAACTGCACTCTCTCACTTCTTCCCAAATTACCCTTCCCCCTCCCCATGTCCTTAGGTCCATTCTGTACCTCCGTGTCTTTATTCCTCTCCTGCCCCTAGTGTCTACAGAACCATTTTTTGTTAGATTCCATATATATGTGTTAGCATATGGTATTTGTTTCTTTTTCTGACTTCTTACACTCTGTATGACAGACTCTAGGTCCATCCACCTCACTACAAATAACTCAATTTCGTTTCCTTTTATGGCTGAGTAATATTCCACTGTATACATGTGCCACATCTTCTTTATCCATTCATCTGTCGATGAACGCTTACGTTGCTTACATGTCCTGGCTATTGTAAATAGTGCTGCAGTGAACAGTGGGGTACATAACTCTCTTTGAATTATGGTTTTCTCAGGGTATATGCCCAGTAGTGGGCTTGCTGGGTCATATGGTAGCTCTATTTGTAGTTTTTTAAGGAACCTCCATACTGTTCTCCATAGTGGCTGTATCAATTCACATTCCCACCAACAGTGCAGGAGGGTTCCCTTTTCTCCACACCCTCTCCAGCATTTATTGTTTGTAGATTTTTTGATGATGACCATTCTGACCAGTGTGAGGTGATACCTCATTGTGGTTTTCATTTGCATGTCTCTAATTATTAGTGATGTTGAGCATCCTTTCATGTGTTTGTTAGCAATCTGTTTCTCTTCTTTGGAGAAATGTCTGTTTAGGTCTTCTGCCCATTTTTGGATTGGGTTGTTTGTTTTTTTGATATTGAGCTGCATGCGCTGCTTGTAAATTTTGAAGGTTAATCCTTTGTCAGTGGCTTTGTTTGCAAATATTTTTTCCCATTCTAAGGGTTCTCATTTCGTCTTGTTTATGGTTTCCTTTCCTGTGCAAAAGCTTTGAAGTTTCATTAGGTCCCATTTGTTTATTTTTGTTTTTATTTCCATTTCTCTAGGAGGTGGCTCAAAGAGGATCTTGCTGTGATTTATGTCATAGAGTGTTCTGCCTATGTTTTCCTCTAAGTGTTTTATAGTGTCTGGCCTTACATTTAGGTCTTTTATACATTTTGAGTTTATTTTTGTGTATGGTTTTAGGGAGTGTTCTAATTTCATTCTTTTACATGTAGCTGTCCAGTTTTCCCAGCACCACTTATTAAGGAGGCTGTCTTTTCTCCATTGTACATTCTTGCCTCCTTTATCAAAGATAAGATGACCATATGTGCCTGGATTTATCTCTGGGCTTTCCATCCTGTTCCCTTGATCTATCTTTCTATTTTTGTGCCAGTACCACACTGTCTTGATTACTGTAGCTTTGTAGTATAGTCTGAAGTCAGGGAGCCTGATTCCTCCAGCTCTATTTTTCCTTCTTAAGATTGCTTTCCTTATTCGGGGTCTTTTTGGTTTCCATTAAAATTGTGAAATTTTTTGTTCTACTTCTGTGAAAAATGCCATTGGTAGTTTGATAGGGATTGCATTGAATCTGTAGATTGCTTTGGGTAGTAGAGTCATTTTCACAATGTTGATTCTTCCAATCCAAGAACATGGTATATCTCTCCATCTGTTTGTATTATCTTTAATTTCTTTCATCAGTTTCTTATAGTTTTCTGCATACAGGTCTTTTGTCTCCTTAGGTAGGTTTATTCCTAGGAATTTTATTCTTTTTGTTGCAGTGGTAAATGGGGGTGTTTTCTTAATTTCACTTTCAGATTTTTCATCACTAGTGTATAGGAATGCAAGTGATTTCAGTGCATTAATTTTCTATCCTGCTCCTTTGCCAAATTCATTGATTAGCTCTAGTAGTTTTCTGGTAGCATCTTTAGGATTCTGTATGTATACTATCATGTCAACTGCAAACAGTGACAGTTTTACTTCTTCTTTTCCGATTTGGGTTCCTTTTATTTCTTTTTCTTCTCTGATTACTGTGGCTAAAAATTCCAAAACTATGTTGAATATAGTGGTGTGAGTGGGCAACCTTGTCTTGTTCCTGATCTTATAGAAAATGGTTTCAGTTTTTCACCATTGAGAACGATGTTGGCTGTGGGTTTGTCATATATGACCTTTATTATGTTGAGCTAAGTTCCCGCTATGCCTACTTTCTGGAGGGGTTTTTTTTTATCATAAATGGGTGTTGAATTTTGTCAAAAGCTTTTTCTCCATCTATTGAGATGATCATGTGTTTTTTCTCCTTAAATTTGTCAATGTGGTGTATCATATTGATTGCTATCCATATATTGAAGAGTCCTTGCATTTCTGGGATAAACCCCACTTGATCAATGTGTATGATCGTTTCAGTGTGCTGTTGGATTCTGTTTGCTAGTATTTTGATGAGGATTTTTGCATCTATGTTCATCAGTGATATTGGCCTTTAGTTTTCTTTTTTTTTTTTGACATCTCTGTCTGATTTTGGTATCAGGGTGATGGTGGCCTCGTAGAATGAGCTTGGGAGTGTTCCTCCCTCTGCTGTATTTTGGAAGAGTTTGAGAATGATAGGTGTTAGCTCTTCTCTAAATGTTTGATAGAATTCGCCTGTGAAGCCACTTGGTCCTGGGCTTTCGTTTGTTGGAAGATTTTTAATCACTGTTTCAGTTTCAGAAAGTTGAATGGTGGTTGCTAGGGGCTGAGGGAGGGGGAAATGGGAATTGTTTAATGGGTATAATGTTTTGGATTTGTAAGATGAAAAAGTTCTGGAGATCTGTCTCAATGTGTGTATCCTTAACACTACTGAACTGTACACTTTGAAAATGGTTAAGGTGGTAAATTTTGTTATGTAATTTTTTTTCACAGTAAAAAACATATTAAGAAAAAGCTAAAATAAAGTATATGAAACGAGAATGACTTAACGTTGATATATGAAACTGATACTGGTATCATGAAGGTTCATTATGCTATTCTCTTTACCTTTTTATTTTACAATTTTCCATAATCAAAATTTTTAAAGTGAGTTAGTGAGCATGGGCTTTGTGTGCAGAATTTGAATCCTAACTCCAGTTTTTAAAAATTGAGATATAATTCAGATACCATAAAATTTGCCATTTTAAAGTATACAGTTCAGTGGTATTTAGTCTGTTCCACAGAGTTGTGGAACTATAACCACTATCAAATTCCAGAACATTTTTATCACCGCAAAAGGAAACCCAGTACCTGCTAGCAGTCATTCTCCAATCCTTCTTCCTCCCAGTCCCTGGCTCTTTCCCATCTCTATGTATTTTCCTATTCTGGACAATTCATTTAAAAGTGTGTTTGGCTGCTTTCACTTTATAATTTTTTCAAGATTAATTCATGTTGTAGCATGAATCAGTACTTCATTTCTTTTTATGGTTGAATAACATTCCCTTGTATGAATATACCATCTTTTGTTTATCTGTTTGTTAGTTGATGGACATTTGGGTTTTTTCCACTTTTGACTGTTACAGATAATCCTGCTATGAACATTCATGTATAAGTTTTTTGTTGTTGTTGTTGTTGTTGTTTTTCTTTTTTGTGGTACGTGGGCCTCTCACTGTTGTGGCCTCTCCCGTTGCGAAGCACAGGCTCCGGACACGCAGGCTCAGCGGCCATGGCTCACGGGCCCATCCGCTCCGTGGCATGTGGGATCTTCCCAGACCAGGGCACGAACCCGTGTCCCCTGCATCGGCAGGCGTGCTCTCAACCACTGCACCACCAGGGAAGCCCCATGTATAAGTTTTTGTGTGAACATGTTTTCAGTCCTCTTGGTTGTGTACCTATGAGTGGAATTACTGGATCATATAATAACCCTATGTTAACCACTTGAAGACCTCCCAGACTGTTTTCCAAAGTGGCTGCACAATTTTACATTTCCACCAGCAATGTATGGAGGATTCCTATTTCTCCATACCCTCGTTATTTTACATTTTAAAAATTATAGCCATCCTAGTATGTGTTAATTGGTTTTCTTATTGTGGTTTTTTGATTGGCATTTCTCTAATAACTAAAGATGTTGAACATCTTTTCACGTGCTTATTGGCTAGCTTCACTTTTTAGCTGTGTGACATTGGTCAAGTTCTTCAACCTCTGAGCCTCGTTGTTCCATCATCTGTAAAAGGGAGGTAATAATGCATCATGATGTTATTGCAAGGTTAATGGACATGAGGTGTACTTGGAACAGTGCCTGGTATATAGTAGGTACTCCGTTGATCCCTAATATTACTTTGCTACTTGAGCTCTAAGTAACCTGCAATCCAGGCAGACTTTTCCCAGTGAATTTTGTACATCAGTTGTTGAAGTCAAATACTGAGATTATGGTGCCCTTTCATTTGCCAGGGCTGCTTTCCTTTTTTACAGCCTCTGTAGGCCTTTCTTTGCTATTCTGTCAGCTCCAGCTCTGTGTCCTTTCTAGTGCTGGTTAGGACCATGGAAGATACACACGAGAGGCAGAAGGAATCTGTGGCCTTAAAACTTGCAGATTATAGTATTGTCAAATTACTTCCTTGACTGTGTCAGCTGTCTCAGTGCTATAAGAGTTAAGAAGAGAGAAATAATGAAAGAATTTATGTAAGAGGTGGTAGCCCTATGGAAAGTATTTGGAACATTGGGAAAGACAGGCAATATGGCAGTCTAGGCAGGGAAACCAAGTGAGCAAAGAAAAGGAAACAGTAATCTTGGAGAAGGGTAGTTAGGAAGTTAGCCTGGTAGGAGTAAGGTGTTGGGGAATTGTGAGGGATTATTTGTGAGATTCTTATTCTATTGTTTTCCATTACTTACCCCAGAATATGTAGTGAAAGAAGTTTTATATCTGGAATCATGAGATTTTTGTTCTAATCTTGGTTCTGCTGCAGATTAGCTAGATAACCATGTCAAGTCATCTATCATTTCTAGGGGGCTAGTTGCTTAAGCAGTAAAATGAGTAATTGGGCATATGTATATCAAATCACCTTGTTGTACACTTTGAATCTCTTATAATTCTATATGCCAATTATATCTCAATAAAGCTAGAACTTTTTTAAAAAATGAGTAATTGGGATAGGTCAATGGTTCTTAATTGGTAGTGTGCATCAGAACCTACTGGAAGCTATTTTGGAATATAGGCATTTGGATCACACTCAGGAAATTGTTTCAGCAGATCTGAGGTGAGGCCCAGATTTTTATATTTTGAAAATGCTTTCCAGATGATTGTGATTTATATTCCTAGTATTATAAGAGCCATTCGATTTGTTAAAGATCACTAGTCCTTGGCTTTCTGGAGTTGAAATCACTTGGATGGTGGCATAATCAGCTTCAGACCAGCTAAAGGTAATGTGCTGTAGCTGAAAGAGCATGGACTTTGGTGTCAGTGTGACCTAGGTCCCTGTTTCCCAGCTCTGTAGCCCTAAACATGCCACTTCTCTGAGCCTCCGTTTCCTCATCAGAACAGTGGGTCTTATAATGCCCACATGGTCAGGCTGTGATGATGAGAGAGAACATATCACACTTAGCACTATGCCTGGTACAAGGTAGATGGATGCCCAATCAGTGACTGGTATGAGAGGTATATGCTGGAAGAAACTGTCACCAGGGGACAGCATAAATCTGTATTCCTACCGTGGCCTATCTGGAGTTAATCGTAACTCTAGACATAAATAGGTTGTGGTGCAAAGTAAGGATTTTTGCTTCCTTTGCCTGGATATCAAATAAATACAGACCTTACTTTGCTATCTGCTTACCAGTGTACCTCCCCCTGTTGTGACTTACTGTGTGACATGGCTACCTACTGTGACTAGACTCTCTTTCCATAGCTTAGAAAAAGCTTAATGTGTTGAAACTCCTGTCAGACTCCAGAAAACTACCATTCCTTTAAAACTTAAATGAAAAAAATAGGTCAGTTGAGTTCAACAAAATTATCAGGGTCTGCAGGCTCTAGAGACAAAAATACAGACTTTGCTCCTTCCAGCTACGTGACCTAGGGATGTAATGTAAAATGGGGATAATAATAATAGTTAGGGCCTCATAAGATTGTTTTGAGTATTAAATGAGTTAATGCATGTAAAGTAATTGGAACCTTGCTTAGCACATAGTACATGTTCAGTATCTGTTAGTAATTATTATTCATATTACTATGCACCAGATCTTATGTGGGAGCCAGGAATACAGAGATTATAAATAAAGTTTCTGCAGTCAAGGAACTTACTGTGGCCGAACCAGTATGCAGATCATTTCGGTATGCTTTATGTACAGCAATAGACACGTGCACAGGAGGGGCACTTAACAGTCTGCCTCTATTACATTAAAAATAGTGCTCTCTAGGAAGAAGTTTGGTACAATGGAAAGTGTGCATTCTGGAGTCAGATCAGCTTGGGTTTGAATCCTGTATATACTTACTCAGTATGCAACTTTAGGGGCAGCCAACCTCTCGCAGCCTTAGTTTTTCCATTTCTAAAATAAGGTGAAGTTTCTGACTTCTAACTTTTGGAAATGCCCTCCCTATTTGGGTGCCCTGTGGTCTAACCTGCTCCTAAGAGAGAAAGCAGGGATTTTTTTTTTTAAAGAGATGAACCTAGATTTAGATTCTAGCTATATGTCATTTAACCTTTCTGTGTCTATTTCCACTTGTAAGTTTTTTTAAATTATTATTATTATTATTTTATATTTATTTATTTATTGGCTGCTTTGGGTCTTCGTTGCTGTGCGCGGGCTTTCTCTAGTTGCGGCGAGCGGGTCTACTCTTCGTTGTGGTGCGTGGGCTTCTCACTGCGGTGGCTTCTCGTGGAGCACGGGCTCTAGGCGTGCGGGCTTCAGTAGTTGTGGCACGCGGGTTCTAGAGCGCAGGCTCAGTAGTTGTGGCGCACGGGCTCAGTTGCTCTGCGGCATGTGGGATCTTCCCAGACCAGGGCTCGAACCCGGGTCCCCTACATTGGCAGGCAGATTCTTAACCACTGCACCACCAGGAAGTCCCTCCACCTGTAAGTTTTTTCATCCATATCTACCTTGTCCATGGTTGTTCTGATGATGAGATAATGTATGTAAAGCACATATGGTGTATAGATAATGTATGTAAAGCACATATGGTGCTGAGCAATATATAATATCTTTACTATCTTTCTAACAAAGTTCTCCTGTTATTGTTTAAAGTAAAAACTTAAATAATGTAAGCCATGTTAATTTCAGTATTCTTTTAAAGAACCTCGGGCCATAGTTTCATGCAAGGAGTCATAAAAGACTGGACATTGAATGAACGCATCAATAATGCTGCCTGTGTTTACAGGAATAATCAAGTTCTAGGGTAGGAGAGGCTTTTTTTTAAGAGTATTTTGTTCAGCCTCATATAATCTTAAATTTCAACAAACTATAAAATTCAGTTACTAACCTTCCTGATTTCTAATCAAATACAGGTCAGCTTCTGTTGCATGATGTGTTCTTCTCTTCTTCCCTCCTAGGTCTTTCAGAGCCTTGAAGACCACCATTTGGAAGTGGTGGCTTTTTTCAGGGAAAATGGCTTCCATGGCCTTCTTGCCCATGACTCCGAGTATGCTCTCTACAATATTCCCTCTTACTATAGTTCCCATGCTCTGAAGCTGAGCTGGAATGGGAAGAACCTTACTACCAACCAGTTCCTGATGCAGGAGGTGGCCAAGCAGCTGGGCCTGAAGCGGATGAATTTTCCCATATTTGCTGCATTGCTAGGTAGGTGGTCCAAAGAACAGACTCCAGTGATTGTTAAAGTTTCCTCTTGCAGTGTTAAGAGATGAAGATTAGAGTGATTTAGGTTATCATTGTTGGATTTATCTTCTGAAATTCTGCATGCCGAACACTGTGCTTTTGGGCTTCTTACTAGAAACTCAGCATGTTTGTCTTATAAATTAATACAGGATATTCCAGAACATTATTTTGGTTCTTATAAAACTTTTTCTTTAGTTACATTCTATAAGTATTTTATGCAAAGTACCATCTCAGGCCAAATATCTTACTAGCCCTAGACAACTTTGGTTTCCCACTCAGAGCATTAGCATTTCTTACCCACTGTCTAAATTTAGGTCAAGAACACAAATCATTCTGTATGTTTTTCTTTTTTTTCTGTTGTGCTAACATTTTATTATGAAAATTCCCCAAAGTACAGCAAAATTAAAAGAATTTTGCTGTGAAAATCCTATATCTACCACCTCTATTCTGCCATTAACATTTTACTATACTTGCTTTATCATATATCTGTCCATTCTATCCATCATCAATTTTTCTTTTAAAGGAGTATTTCAAAGTAAATTGCAGAGTGTTGATTATGTTTCGCGTTGGTTTTCCAAGTACTGACAGCATGAAGGTTAATATCTTGTCTCAGGTGTGACCTCTGTTTATAATCCCAAAGGATTTGAGCTTGGATAATCTAGTGGAGTCAGCACAAGTTTTGGAATTAGGCCTTGGACAAATCACTGAAGTTACACCTTCCTGGTTTCAGTTTCCTCATCTGTGAAATGGAATAATAATACTTCACAGTGCTATTGATAAGATTAAATGAAATATGATATATAAAATGCCCACCACTTAGTAGCAGCCAGTAATTGGTGGCTGTTATTATAAAAGGCAGCATGACTGGGTGATAGAAAATAGCATGGACTTTGGAGTCAGACATTCCTAGCTTCTTATCCTGGTGTGGGCACTTATTAGATGTGGCACCTTGGGCAAAGTCACCAGACTTGCTCAAACCTCAGTTTCCTTATCTATAAACTGGAGGTAATAATATTTACACAGTTATTATAAAGATGATACACATAATGCATGTGAAACATAGTAGGTAATCAAACATAGTTACTGTAGTTGTTACATTAAGAATATAGACCTATGTGAATTATTTGATTGTTTTCTCTCCCAGAAGTCCTTTCATGGCCTGGAGGTTCTAAGAAAACATTTGTACAGTCAATAAATGACAAATATACTTTATAGGTAACCACATTCTCCCAGATGAGGACCTGGCTGCTTTTCACTGGAGCCTCTTGGGACCAGAACATCCCCTTGCATCACTTAAGGTAACGTGACCCATTTCCTGCCTGTACATCCATGCCTAGAGGACATCAGGTTTTGATTGGAGTTTTGGTAGAATAAATATCTTTCATTAGGCTTAAAATATTTCAGACACTTACAGACAAAAACTTTATAATTATGATCAATACCCTTAAAAAGGAAAAACTCAGTTTTCTACCTAATGTGTAGGGAAAAATCCAGTTATTCCCTCCTAGGTCTTTCTTTCCTGTTTCTCCTTTACTCCCATACTACTACCGCACTCACACAGAACACTTCACTTCTGACACTTCTGGTCACTAAACATGTGGGGGTTTTTCCCTGCACCAAACAGTTTTCTGTGACACCAGCTGGGTGTCCTACAATTTAACTCAATTCTAACACTATCTACCTGAAGATAGTGTCAGATCACACAAGTTAAGGGCTCAGTTCCACAAGACTGCCCCCCCCCACTTCAGACAACAGTCGCAAGCCCAGGTTATCACCTGTGCTTCCGACCAACCAACTAACTATAGATTAGAGGTTCCAATGACCCCCTTCTCAGGTTCAATTAATTTGTTAAAGCACCTCATAGAACTCAGGGAAATACTTACTTACATATATCACTTTATTAAAGGATATGATAAAGGATGGAGATGAACAACTAGATGAAGAGATACATAGGGTGAGGTCTGGGAGGATCCCAAGCACAGGAGCCTATGTCCCCATGGAGTTGGGGTACATCACCCTCCTGGTACATGGATGTGTTCACCAACCTGGAAGCTCTCCAAAACCTGTACTTTTGGGATTTTATGGAGGCTTCATCATGTAGTCATGATTGATCATTAACTCCATTTTTAGCCCTTCTCCCTTCTCTAGACAATGGGGGTGAGGCTGAAAATTCCAAGCTTCTAATCATGGCTTGGTCTTACCAGTGACCAGCCCTCATCCAGGAGCTCACCCAGAGTCACCTCATTAGAGGAAGAGATGCTCCTAGTGCTCTTACCACTTAGGAAATTACAAGGGTTTTAGGTGCTCTATGCCAATAACTGGGGGCAGAGAACAATGTATATTTTCTATTATCTCACACCCTTATTATCTTAAGGATTCATACGAACCTATGAAGAAAAATACTAATACCCCAATAAATGAAGTAATGAGCAAAGGACAGAAGCAGACAATTCACAAAAGAGGAACTAGAGTGGCCAATAATATGAGTGGATGTTAAACCTCACTGGTGATCAGAGTTGCAAATTAAATGAGCAGTGTGTTTTTTTTTTAACCTAAGGGTTTAGCAAATATTGAAAAATTAGTCTACCCGCTCCTATTGAGGCTGTGTTGAGACTGATGCTCTCATACACTTCTGGAGGTAGTGTAAGTTGTTGGTGGTATTATATTTCCCTAGTTCTTTCAGTCTCCTAGACGACTATTTCCCACCTTTTCCTCTCTCCTTAAGCCTCTAATGCTCCCTCCTCCCTGCTCACTCTCAGCTCATGACTTGGCTTCCTGTTTCACTGAGAAAATTGAAGCAATGGGAAGAGAACTTACACCAGTTCCCACACTTTCATCTTCTCACCTGCATGCTTTACCCGCCTCAGATGACCTGTCCATGTTCCTGTCTAAGGCCAACCCCTCTACTCTTATGCTGGATCCATCCCCCATTGCTAACTTTTTTTTAATATAAATTGATTTATTTATTTTTGGGTCTTCGTTGCTGTGCACGGGCTTTCTCTAGTTGCGGCAAGCGGGGGCTACTCTTCGTTGTGGTGCGCAGGCTTCTCATTGCAGTGGCTTCTCTTGTTGCGGAGCATGGGCTCTAGGCACGCGGGCTTCAGTAGCTGTGGCACACGGGCTCAGTAGTTGTGGCTCGCGGACTGTAGAGCACAGGCTCAGTCGTTGTGGCGCACGGGCTTAGTTGCTCTGCGGCATGTGGGATCTTCCCGGACCAGGGCTTGAACCCGTGTCCCCTGCATTGGCAGGTGGATTCTTAACCACTGCACCACCAGGGGAGTCCCCCGCACTGATAACTTAAGGGCATCACTTCAGCAGTTCTCCCCTCTTTCTCCCACATCATCAGTTTCCCTCTCTTATTGGCTCATTCCCATCAGATGCATAAGCATGCATAAGCCATCTTAAAAAATAAAACAAAACCTGCTCTTGACTTCACTCCCTCCACCCAAGCTACTGCTCCATATTTCTTCTTCCCTTACAGCAGACTCTTCTAGAGAGTTGTCTAGGCTTGAGCTGTTTACTCTCCCCTTTCCGTGTTCTGTCTTCAATTTGCTTTGCTGAAATTGCTCTCAACAAAGTCACCATGACCATGATGTTAATAAATCCAATGGCCAGGTCTCAGTTTTCATCTTACTTGACCAGTCAGCAGCATATGACCCAGTTGCTCACTCACTCTCTCTTTCTTAGAACATGTTCTTCACTCGGCTTTAAGGACACCACTCTCTTGTAGTTTCCTACCTACTTCACTGGCTGCTGCTTCTATCTCCTTTGCTGTTTCCTTGTCTTGTCTATTCCTTAACTTTGGAGTGTCCCAGAGCTCTATCCTCAGTCCCTTCTCTTTTCTATCCACACGTGCTGCCTTGGTGATTGATCTCATCTAGTCTCGTGACTTTAAATACCATCTATCTGTCCACTGATGAGTCCTAAATGTATGTCTCCAGCTTTGACCTCCCCTTTGAACTCCAGCTTCTAATATCTAATGGCCTACTAAATATCTCAAAGAAACATCTCCAAATGGAAACTCCTGATCTTTCCCTTAAACCTCTTCCTTCCACAGCCTTCACTAATTTTCATTAATGGCAACCTCATCCTTCCAGTTGCTCAGCCTAAAAGCCTTGGAGTCATCCTTGACTTCTCTCTTTCTCATGCTCCATATCCCCTCTTGTCAGCAAATACCATCAGTTCTTCCTTCAGAATATATCCACTTCTCACCATTTTCACAGCTACTACCTTGGTGAAGCCACCATTCTTGCCTGGATTATTATAACACTTTACTAACTGTTGGTCTTCTGCTTGCACTCTTTCTTACTCCGCCCCCTGGCCCCAAATCTATTCCTAATACAACAGCCAGAGTCATTTTAAAACCTGACTCCGATCATGTCACTTCTCTTTTCAAAATTCTCCAATGGCTCTTTATCTCACTCACCTAATCTTTACCATGGCCTACAAAGCCCTGTACTGTCTGGCCCTCTGGTACAGCTCTGATCTCATCTTCCCTTTTCTTTTGCTCATAGAACCTTTGCACTCACCATTCCCTCTACTTGGAATGCATTTTCCTCCCACATAGATATTTCCTCACTCCTATAGGTTCTCTCAAATGTTCTTTTCTCAGAGTGACCTTTCCTGACACCCTATTTAAAATTACATGCCCCGCCCCACACACAGTTGCATTCCCTACCCCCTTCTCTGCTGAGATTTTCTCCATAGCACTTAACTACATCTAGCACACTATATGTTTTACTTATTCTGTTTGTTTGACTCCCCTTACCCCGTCCCAACACACCTACCCTAGAATTTAAGCTCCCTTGAGGGCAGGGAGTTTTGTCTATCTTGTTCACTGCTGTATCCCTGATGCCTAGGACAGTGCCTGGCACACAGTAGGCAGTAAATATTTGTTGAAGGAAGGAATTATTACTTGGCTGAATAATTTATATAAAAAGCCTTTAAGAAGTTTATAGCCTTTTACTCAGTAATTACCATTCTAGGAAGCTCGTAATTAAATAATTGGAAGGTGGACAACAAATCATACCTACATTTCATCACAGCATTTAAAAAACCCTTATTTAAAAAAAATTCAAGCATCACAAATGTAGAAAAAATAATATAATAATATAGTCAACCGTCACTATAACATCTTCTAGATCCAACAGTTATTAAGATGTGGCCACACTTGCTGGGTTTTGTTGTTGTTGTTGTTGCTGTTACTAATGTATTTTAAAACAAATGCCAGACCTTAAGTCATTTCGCTGTCACGTTCTTTGATATGCATCTCTAAAACATATAGACATTTTCTTACATAAGCACAATGCCATTATTACTCTTAACAAAATTAATGATAATTCCTTGGTATCATCTTAATATCTAGTCCATTTTTAGATTTTCCTGATTGTCTCACAAAGGCCTTTTTGTGGTTAGTTCAAATCAGGATCCAAACATGGTCCGCACATTACAACATTACCTTTAATAGCAAAAATTTGGAGGCAGCCAAAATGTATCATGAGAGAAAACTGATTAATTATGGCAGTGTCATAAAACAGTGGTTATCTTTGTAGTGGGATAATTGCTGCTATGGTTTTGTCTTTCTTTATACTCTTCAATCTTGGTTCCAAGTGTTCTGTACTGAAAATTAGGGGGAAGACTAAAGAAAAGATTTTAACTGTCTCTCAGTGAATTAACTGAATTTGAATTCTGTATCTCACCCCTATCTCACCCTTTTTCTTAGTGACCCATCTTTGATATCAGTGTGCCTGGCTTATCTTCCTTCTTCTAGGTCAGAGCTCATCAGCTGGTTCTTCCTCCCTGTGATGTGGTAATCAAGGCTGTTTCTGAGTATGTTAGTTCCATCAAAGACCCCTCAAACCTGGATGTGGTTGGGAAGGATGTTTTCAAACAGTCTCAGGTGAGCTAGCCTCCCCCTTCCTAAAAATGGCCAGTTTTCTTACCTTCACAAATACCACCAGCAGATCTGATCTTTTTTGTGCTGCCTACCTCCTCTCCTCCTAGCTGCTTATCTTCTCTCTGCTTATAGACTGGAGCCCCAAAGTTTCTTTTAGAAAACATCACTAGGCCTGGATTTAAAGGATTCTTTACCTTTTTTCCACTGATTATTAAAGTTATATAAGCTCATCCTAGAAGATTTAGAAAATGTCACTTATGATCTCATTAACCAGAAACAACTTCTATAGTTATCACTCTGGCATATATCCTTCCCTTTTTTCTTTTTTTGTTTCAGTGTATATTTTAATGTAAAGGAGGTCTTGCTTATTGGAGGATAATGGATACTGAAAAAGACTACTTAAGTAGGTCCAGTTAAAACAAGAATCAATGTTTCATCGTTAATAGTGAAAAAGGGGCTCAACTGGGATTTTGTCTTGTGAAATGAAACTAAAAGTTAGGAAAATAAGTTAGTTTTATTTTTAAAAATTTCATTTATATTTATACTCTGGGTTTTTCAGTTTTATTTTTTAAATTAACATACAATAAAACTCACTTTTGCATCTGTGTGTAGGTAGTTATACGAATTTTTAACACATGTATAGATTTATGTAGCCAACATCACAATCAGGATCAGAACAGTTGAACCACCCCCCAAATTTCTCATGCTTTCCCTTTGCAATCACATCCAAACTCATCCCTAATCCATGGAAACTACCAATCTATTCTCTGTCATAGTTATATCTTTTAGAGAATAGCATGTAAACGGAATCATAGAGTATGTAATCTTTTGAGAATGGCATTTTGCATTCAACATAATGCCTTTGAGATTGTTCTAAATTGTTGCATGTTGCTTGTATGGATAATTCATTCCTTTTTATTGCCAAGTAGTATACATTGTGTGGCTATACCACAGTTTGTTTATGCATTCACCCTTAGAGGATATTTGAGTTGTTTCCAATTTTTGGTGGTTTGAATAGAGCTTCTATAAACATTTCTGTACAGGTTTTTGTATGAACATAAGTTTTCATTTCCCTACTGTAAATACCTAGCAATGGGATTTCTGGGCCGTATGGTAAGTATATGTTTAACTGTAACTTTATAAGACTCTGCCAAACCGTTTTCCAGAGTGGCTATTCCATTCCTTACCAGCACTTGTTATTGTTGGTATTGTTATTGTTACTATTAGTCATTCTAACAGCTATGTAGTGGTAGTTCATCATAATTTTAATTTGCATTTCTCAAATGACTAATGACGAACATTTTTTTTTCTTGTGCTTATTTACCATCCATATATCCTTTTTGGTGAATGGTCTGTTCATGAACAGTCTTTTGCCCATTTTTTAACTGGGTTGTTTGATTACTTACTGTTGAGTTTCGAGAGTTCTTTATATATTCTGCATACTAGACTTTTTGTCAGATATCTGGTTTGCAAGTATTTTCTCCCAGTCTGTAGTTTGTCTTTACATTCTTTTAACAGTGTCTTTTGCAAAGCGAAAGTTTTCAATTTTTATTAATTTTTAACTTTTATGCTTCATGCTTTTGGTGTCATGTCTAAGAACTCTTTGCCTAACTGCAGGCACAACAATATTGTCCTGTTTTCTTCTAAGAACTATATAGTTTTACATTTTACATTTAGAACAAATCATCCATTTTGAGTTCATATTTTTAGAAGTGTGAGGTGTTTTGTTTTGTTTTTGCATATGGATGTTCAATTGTTTCAACAAAGTTTGGTGAAAAGACTCTTCTTTCTCCATTGAATCGCCTTTGTCAAAAATCAGTTGTCTGTATTTGTGTGGATGTATTTCTGGACTGTATTCTGTTCAGTTGTCCTATGTATCTATCTCTTTTGAAATAGCACACTGTTTTGAATCCTGTAGCTCTATGGTAAGTCTTAAGATTGGGTAGTGATTCCTCTAATTTTATTCTTCTTTTTCAAAATTATTTTGTCTATTTAAGTTCATTTTCCTTTCCATATACATTTTAGAATAATATTGTCTATATCTACAAAAAATCCTGGTGGGTTTTAATTGGAATTCCTTTAAATATATACATGAATTTGGTGAGTCTTCAAATCCATGAATATGATATGCCTCTGCATTGATTTAGGTTGTCTTTGATTTAGTTCATCAGTGCTTTATAGTTTTCAGCTTATGTCTTATGCATTGTTTTATATTTATACTTAAGTATTTCATATTGCAGTCACCTATTATAAAGGATACTGTTTTGTTTATTTCAGTTTCTAATTGTTCGTTGCTAGTATATAGAAATATGATTGATTTTTGTTTGTTGACCTTGTATGCTGCAACCTTTCTAAACTCACTAGGAGCGTTTTGGTAGGTTTCTTGGTATTTTCTGTATAGGTGATCATGTTGTCAGTGAATAGGGACAATTTTAGTTCTTTCTTTTCCAGTCTGTATGCCCTTTTTTTTTCTTGACTTACTGCACTATCTGGGATTTCTAAACAGTGTTGAATAGGACTACTGAGAGAGGATATCCTTGTCTTGTTCCTGATATTTGGGGAAAGCATTCCGTCAGCATTAAGTATAATGATAGGTTTTGTAGATGCATGTTATTAGGTTGAGGAAGATCTCTTCTATTCCTAGTTTACTGAAAGTTCTTATCATTAATGGATGCTGTATTTTGTCAAATGTATTTTCGTATGTCTATTGATAGGATCATGTGCTTTTTCTTCTTTAGTCTATTGATTTTTGAATATTGAGCCATCCTTGCATTCCCAAGATATGGTAAAAATGTTTTATTCTTTTTTTACATCGTTGGGTATAAATTACTAGTATTTCATTGAGTATTTTTACATGTATTTTCATGAGGAATATTGGACTGTATTTTTTATGTGTGTGTGTTTTCTTTGTTTGATTTTGATATCAGGGTAATGCAGGACTCATAAAATGTATTGGCAAGTATTCCTTCCTCTTCCATTTTTTGGAAGAGATTGTGTAGAATTGGTGTTTTTCTTCTTTAATTGTTTGGTAGAATTTTCCAGTGATGTATCAGGCATGGATTTCTTTGAATTTATCTTGTTTAGAGTTTGCTGAGCTTCTTTAATTTCTAAGTATACCTTTCACTAAATTTGAGAAGTTTTCAGCTATTATTCTTCAAACAGATTTTCTGTTCCACATTCTCCTTTCCTCCCGTGACTACAATGGCACCAGTGTTTGACCTTTTGTTATTACCCCATAGATACTTGAGACTCTGTTTTTTAAAAAATTATTTTCTTCTCTGTTTTTCACACTGGATAATTTCTATGAATTCATCATTAACTTTGTTGATTCTTTCCTTGGCCATCTCTTTTCTTTTTCTTTTAAAAAAATTTCTTTTATTGGAGTATAGTTGCTTTACAATGTTGTGTTAGTTTCAGGTGTACAGCAAAGTGAATCAGTTATACATATACATATATCCACACTTTTTTAGATTCTTTTCCCATATAAGCCATTACAGAGTATTGAGTAGAGTTCCCTGTGCTATACAGTAGGTCCTTATTAGTTATCTATTTTACATATAGTAGTGTGTATATGTCAGTCCCAATCTCCTAATTTATCCCTCCCTGCCTTTCACCTTTGGTAACCATAAGTTTTTCTACATCTGTGACTTGGTTTCTGTTTTTTAAATGAGTTCATTTGTACCATTTTTTTTTAGATTCCACATGTAAACAATATCATATGATATTTGTCTTTCTCCCTCTTACTTCACTTAGTATGATCATCTCTAGGTCCATCCATGTTGCTGCAAATGGCATTATTTCATTCTTTTTTATGGCTGAGTAATATTCCATTGAATATATGTACCACATCTTCTTTATCCATTCCTCTGTCGATGGACATTTATGTTGCTTCCATGTATTAGCTATTGTAAATACTGCTGCAGTGGACATTGGGGTGCATGTATCTTTTTGAATTATGGTTTTCTCTGGATATATGCCCAGGAGTGGGATTACTGGATCATATGGTAGTTCTATTTTTAGTTTTTTTAAGGAAACTCCATACTGTTCTCCATAATGGTTGTACCAATTTACATCCCCACCAACAGTGTAGGAGGGTTCCTTTTCCTCCACACCCTCTCCAGCATTTATTATTTGTAGATTTTTTGATGATGGCCATTCTGACCAGTGTGAGGTGATACCTCATTGTAGTTTTGATTTGCATTTCTCTGATAATTAGTGATGTTGAGCATCTTTTCACGTGCTTTTCAGCCATCTGTATGTCTTCTTTGGAGAAATGTCTATTTAGATCTTCCACCCATTTTTTGACTGGGTTGTTTGTTTTTTGATATTGAGCTGCATGTGCTGCTTGTACTGGGTTGGCAAAAAGATCACTCGGGTTTTTCTGTAACATCTTACAGAAAAACCTGAGTGAACTTTTTGCCAACGCAGTATACTTTGGAGATAAATCCCTTTTTGGTCACTTCTTTTGCAAATATTTTCTCCCATTCTGTGGGTTGTTTTTTGTTTTGTTTATGGTTTCCTTTGCTGTGCATAAGCTTTTAAGTTTCATTAGGTCCCATTTGTTTATTTTGGGTTTTATTTTCATTACTTCAGGAGGTGGATCAAAAAAGATGGCTGCAATTTATGTCAGAGAGTGTTCTGCCTGTGTTTTCCTCTAAGAGTTTTTTAGTATCCTGTCTTACATTTAGGTCTTTAATCCATTTTGAGTTTATTTTTGTGTATGGTGTTAGGGAGTGTTCTAATTTCATTCTTTTACATGCAGCTGTCCAGTTTTCCCAGCACCACTTATTGAAGTTGGTCATCTCTTTTCTGCCGTAGAACCCATACAATGAGTTTTTTTTTAAATTCTGACTATTGTATTTTATTTATTTATTAATTATTTTCAGGTTATTTCTTTAATAAATATTTATTTATTTTATTTTTGGCTGTGTTGGGTCTTAGTTGTGGTGCGCGGGCTTCTCTCTAGTTGTGGTGTGCGGGCTCAATAGTTGCAGCGTGTGGGCTTAGCTGCCCCACAGCATGTGTGGGATCTTAGTTCCTCAACCAGGTATTGAACCCGTGTCCCCTTAACCACTGGACCACCAGGGAAGTCCCTGAGTTTGTTTCTTTTTGTTTTGTTTTGTTTTGTTTTTTAATTTTTATTTTATAGTGGAGTATAGTATTTTTATTTTTTTAACTTTTTATTTTATATTGGAGTATAGGTGATTAACAATGTTGCATTAGTTTCAGGTGTACAGTAAAGTGATTCAGTTATACATATACATGTAGCTATTCTTTTTCAAATTCTTTTCCCATTTAGGTTGTTACATAACATTGAGCAGAGTTCCCTGTGCTATACAGTAAGACTATTGTATCTTAAATTCTAAAGTTTCCGTTTGGTTCTTCTTTTTTTTTTTTAACATCTTTATTGGAGTATAATTGCTTTACAATGGTGTGTTAGTTTCTGCTTTGTAACAAAGTGAATCAGTTATACATATACATATGTTCCCATATCTCTTCCCTCTTATGTCTCCCTCCCTCCCACCCTCCCTATCCCACTCCTCTAGGTGGTCACAAACCACCGAGCTGTTCTCCCTGTGCTATGCAGCTGTTTCCCACTAGCTATCTATTTTACATTTGGTAGTGTATATATATCCATGCCACTCTCTCACTTTATCACAGCTTACCCTTCCCCCTCCCCATATCCTCAAGTCCATTCTCTAGTAGGTCCGTGTCTTTATTCCCGTCTTACCCCTAGGTTCTTCATGACATTTTTTTTCTTAGATTCCATATATATATGTTAGCATATGGTATTTGTCTTTCTCTTTCTGACTTACTTCACTCTGTATGACAGACTCTAGGTCCATCCACCTGACTACAAATAACTCAAGTTCGTTTCTTTTCATTTGGTTCTTCTTTATGTATTTTCTTTCTTTGCTGAGATTTTCTTTTTTTTTTTTTTGAGTTTTAAGTTATTCTTAATTTAAACCTACTCAAAGAATGTTTTTCTCTGGGTAAAAGAGAAGCAGTGAGGGTAAACACAAGCAAAGTTTTGTTCTTAGCAATTACAGAATTTAAACAGTGGAATGACAGTCTTTTTCAGGGTCCTGACATTTGGGTCAAATTGATTTTGATTTTATGTCTGCTAAATGTCACCTACTACGTATACATTTTTTTAAAGTTGAGTTGAGAATTAAAGTGAATATAGAAAAAGTGTGATCTAGGAGAAAGGTCCTAAGGTCTACTTATTTTTGCTGAGATTTTCTGTCTTTCTGATTCAAAAGTGTTTCTCCTACCTTCAAGCATTTTTATAAAGCTGCATAATGTCTTTGTCAGATAAGTTCAACATGTGTGTCATCTCAGTGTTGGCATGTATTGATTATTTCCATGCAATTTAAGATTTTCCTGGTTATGCCCAGGCCAAGTAAATTTGGATTGGACATTTTGAATATTATGTTTTGAGGTTCCTAGTCTTATTTCAATATAGTGGAGAATGTTGACAGTTTTGTCTTAAGAGGCAATTGACCCATTTAAGTTCAGACCACAAGTTCTCACCATCCTACTGTGGGCCTTGGTTTCAATGTCAGTGCAATTTTCAAAGCCTTTGCAAACCTATTTGGATCAGTCCCATGAACGCCACCCAGTTGCCAGTCTGGGACTCGGGTAGTGGTTTATCTGTTCAGTTCTCAGAGTCTGTGGTCTGCTGTTTTAAGTGTCAGATCCACACATGTGCTGCTCCCTCTTTGCAATCCCTTCAGTACTTCCCAGTTCATTGGGCCACCCTTTTTCAGCGTCTAGGGCCAAGCAGCAGGAGGACAGAGAAAAAGCATTGAAGGCTCACTCCACCCTATTGAGACCATTGCTTCTCTGATCAGAGAGGAAGTTTCCTCATTCAGAGATTTAGCTTCCCGCTCTTCCCCTATTGCCAATGCTGCCACCACAGGTTTGCTTCAGCCTGGCACACATGAGAACAGAAAAAAGGAAAAGAAAAATGGGGGTATTTCCATACATTTTCTTGAGTTTTCAGAGACCCCTTTCCCACTCTTCAAGCCAGAACTGGACTATGGTTTCTCCTGGAGCTCTCTCCACATCAGTGGACGCTTCCAAATTTCAGGCTGCATTGTGTCTACACCAGGGGACATTGGAGAAAAAAGAAATGCTAAACTCACCCTTGGTTTGGTGGTACTTCGAGTTCTGGTCTTCTTCCCAGAGTCTTCAAACAGTGGCTCCTGGTTTCTGTAACTACCTTCAGTGGGAACAAAGTGGAGGGTACTTACCCCATCTTATCCATAATGGAAACCTCTCTGTAGATGTTTTTAAATGAATAAAGAATGAAATCAGTGTTTGATTTTGGGGGCATAAGTTTTCCTAACAAAATTTTGTGATAGCACTGTCTAGCGCCCACTAGTTCACATTTAACTTTCTGGCATAATCATAAAGAGTGTTTTGTTTTGTTTTGTTTAAGTATACTTGGACTTTATTTTCCCAAAAGGCTTACATTCTGTTGATATTCAAATCATTCTCTTTTCAAGTGTCTTGCCTGCCATCATCTTTCATAATTCTCTCTTCCACCATTGATGAACACTAACTGCAACAGATCCTCATTGGTCCGTGGCTTCTACTATGATGTGAGCAGTCCTCCATCATGTCCCTTGACTATAGGAAATCCTGACCTTTATGACAGATTTGCTCATTCACTTTGTTACTTTGCATTGCGCTCTCAGCTGTTTTCATGAGATGATTAGGCAGAGATTGACTCACAAAAAGAGAAATTGACATGTTGGGTAGGGAGAGATCCTAGTGTTAAGTAGGGGATACTGTTTAGATGGAGAATAAATTTTCCTTCCAATTTTTTATTGTGGTAAAATACACATAAATTTTACCATCTTAACCATTATAAATATACAGTTCAGTGGTATTAATTACATTCATAATATTGTGCAACCATCACCATCATTCATCCCCACAACTCTTTTTATCTTGTAAAACTGTAACTCTGTACCCATTAAATGATAACTCCCCATTCTCTCCTCCCTCCCAGCCCCTGGCAACCACCATTCTACTTTTGGCCTCTGATTTTGACTACTTTACCTACTTCATATAAGTGGAATTATGCAATATATATTTTTGCAACAGGCTTATTTCACTTAGCATAATGTCCTCAAGGTTCTTCCATGTTGTAGCATGGATCAGAATTTCCTTCTCTTTTAAGACTGAATAATATTCCATTGTATATAAATGGAGGAAAAGTTTTGTAAGTGCTCAATTGAGTGGTGACTATTTTTAATGTTATAGCTTTTGCTTCCCTTTGTAGCTTCATGAGTTTTGGAACTTGGATAATGACTATTCTTAATAACAAGAATCCACTTTTCACTAAACAAAACAAAACAAATTTTTTTAATAGAGACTTTGCTTCTAATTCCACCCTAAATGTTTCACAGTATTTCCTAGTCCTCTTTATATGTATGTTTTGATGTGGTAGTCATCTCAGTGTAGTCATTTTTAGCCTGCTTTTTTCACTTAACATTATGTTTTAAACCATTTTTCATTGTTGTATAATTTTCACAAACATTTTTAACAGTTATAGAATTATGAGAGCTCTTTTAACAAACATACAAAAACTGCTAGGTAATAGTGTCAAAGTATGGGGTTCTACTCTGCTACTTCTGGCCTCTGTGCATCTTTAAAAGAAAAGGGCAGGACTTAATTAAATATGATCATATATAAAATACTGAATGAACTTCTATAGATAAGGTCCCATGTTAGACAGTAGGATATAAATGTGAATAAACCATTCTTTGTCCTCACAGAACTTGAGGTGAAATGGGGAGGTAGAAGCAAATAAATAAGTACAACAAAGAAAAAAACACAATAGAGTTTTCACAGAAGGAAAGATTTCATAGAATTGGTGCCTGTTTAAGGAAGAGTAAATGTTTGCCTTTCAGAGCACAGAACAGAGTGGTACACTGAGGGAAGTACACATAATTCAGTATTTCAGGGTATTGGGCCATAGATCTATACTCACTGACATGTAATAGTTTATAAGACATACTGTTAAGTTCAAAAAGCAATTTGAAAAGCAATATGATAAGATTCCACTTATGTGAAAAAAGCAAGACCATATTGGTGTACATATATATGTGTGTGTATAAACACAGCAAAAGTTATGACAAGACGTATACCGAACTGTTAACAGTGGTCACTTTTGGGGAGGGGAGTGGGTACAGAGGTAGAGATATTAAGGAAGATTCTGTATATGGCTTGTATGTCTTAGGAGATTTTTAGTTATTATTATGTGTTATTAAATATGATAGGGAAATAATAATGAATATATAAATAATGGAACCTTGATGCAATGGAATGTTATTCACATGTCATTCTGTAAGTCAGTAATTTGCAAACATTCTTTAGATTTGAAACCCTTTTTCAAACAAGTTTGTCCAATTTTTGAAAAAGGAGAGTGATATTTTGTTTCTAAGTGAGGCTGGAGGACCTGGAGATCTTGATATCTGTATTTGTGTGCCTGCATGCATGCAAGTAAAGAGATCTGGAATGCTGTGTAGATCTTAGAGTGTTAACAATTACAAACTCTGAGAGATAAGATTATAACTGTTTAAATTTTTTCTTTTTTATTATATCATTTAATTTTCCTATAAAAAGTAAGTGTTATAGTTAGGAGATGATTTTTTGTAGAAAATATTCAACACTGGGTCTGTAGGGTGAATTGGGCACTCTCATGCACTGATGATGAGAGTATAACTTGAGACATCTGCCTTGGAAAGAGATTTAGTATCATGTATCAAGAGTCTATGAAAATGACCATATCCTTTTGACCTAGTAATTTCACTTCTAAGAATATGCCCTATGAAATAACCCAAGAAACGTATGTACAAATATGCTCATCAGAGCATTATTTATAATGAGAAATTAGAAATGACTTTAATATCTTATATTCTATTTGATGAAATATTATGAAGGTCATATATTATATTCAAGAGGATTTAAAAATTACATTGGAAAAAGCTTGATAAGGAAAAGCCCCTTCTCAATCAGCTCCAACACAGCAGAGGTAAACGGTATTTTCTATCACCATAGATAAGTTTCGCTTCTACTTGAACTTTACATTTACTCTGTGTGTGTCTCTTCTTTCATTCATTATTATGTCTGAGATTAGTCCATGTTGTTGCATATATCAGTCCTTTGTTCTTTATTACTGCACAGTTTTTTATCATATGAATATACCATAATTTATCCATTCTTCTGTTGATATACATTTGAGTTATTTCCAGTTTGGAGCTATTAAATAAAGCTGTTGTTAGTATTCTTGTTCATATTTTTTGGTGGACATATGTACTCATTTCTCCTGGATAAATACTTAGGAGTAGGATTGCTGTGCCATATGGCAAATATATGTTTAACATTATAAGAAACTGCCAAACTGTTTTCTCACCTCTACCAATACACATTCTTACAAGCAGTGCATTGGGATTCCAGTCACACCATATCCTTGCCAGTGCTAGATATGTATAGTCTTTAATTTTAGCCATTCTGGTGGATATATAGTGATTTCACATTGTGGATTTTGTATATGTTTAAGTGGTTCTGGTTGTATTATTCATACCTTTTGAAGCAATAATTCCACTTTGGGGACATTTTCATATGGACCTAATCTGAAATCCAGAAAAACTTATACGTACATATATGTTCTTTTCTGTGTAAGTTATAATAGCCAAATGTGAGAAATAACCTAAATGTCAGGTATTAGAGAAGTAAATAATTTATGATATATGTATAATGATAAAATATTCAGCCATTCAAAATTGTCTTGTGTAATAAAAGCAAGATATGAAATTGTACACAGAGTACGGTATCAACTATAGAAAAAATATGTGTATTAAAATAGACTAGCTATACTTCAACAAAAAAATGTATTTTAAAAATTAGTGGAGGGCTTCCCTGGTGGTGCAGTGGTTAAGAATCCGCCTGCCAATGCAGGGGACACGGGTTCGAGCCCTGGTCCGGGAAGATCCCACATGTTGCGGAGCAAGTAAGCCCGCGTGCCACAACTACTGAGCCTGCATTCTAGAGGCAGAGAGCCACAACTACTGAGCCCGCGTGCCACAACTACTGAAGCCCTGGCTCCTACAGCCTGTGCTCCGCCCAAGAGAAGCCACCGCAATGAGAAGCCTGCGCACCGCAACAAAGAGTAGCCCCTGCTCGCCGCAACTAGAGAAAGCCTGCACGCAGCAATGAAGACCCAACACAGCCAAAAAAAAATAATAATTAGTGGAAGGAAGCACACCAAAATATCTTTGGGTGATGGTACTGTGTACTTTTTTTCTCCCATCTTTATGTATTTTTTCTAATGATCATGTGACCATTTTAGAATAGCACAAAATGTAAGTAAACTTTATTTATTTATTTTTAAACTTAATTTTTTTAACTATTCCAGCTTTTATGTTCTATAATGCTCTCTCCCTACCTAATCTTTTCCACAGCATGAAAAATTGCTCCCTTGGGTTTCTTTAAACATTTGATTTCTGCTACTGTTTTGACTCTCAAATTACAAATTGCATGACAAAGACACTCTCATGTTATTTCTTCTTCTGAACATTTGATGTTCCAACATCCAGTCCAGGACAGAAGATAAAATAGAACGATTCAAGAAAGCAGTTGAGTACTATTCAGTCACAACCAAACTCTCTTCGCTGCCAGTGGGTCCCTCCTCCTTTCTAGGTAAGGCTTCCATTTGACCCTGAGCTGCTCTGTCTATAGAGGAAACTGAGTTAGTCCCTCAGGAACTCCTGGGACAGAGTGGAATCACTTATTTGTATTGCACCCTCCTAGAAGTCATTCCTATTTGATAGACATCCTTTTGATTTCCATGTAATAAGAGAGGTGACATGAAACAGGGCCCTCATTTCTTGAATTTATAGATGGGATCCAATGCTATTTCCTTAGCTTGGGCTTCTTCTGGTGCTAATCTCCACTGTGGCCTGGTATATGTAAAATTGCCCTGTCTGTGGGGTCAGGCCTGAGTTTGAATTCTACCTCTGCTATGTACTAGCTGTGTGATCTTTGCAAGTCACATCTGTATGAAATGTGGCTCAGGATACCTCCTTAATAGGGTTGTTATCAGAAGAAATAACTTATGTAAGGTTCTTGGCATGGCGCATAGTAGCTGTTCAATAAATTGTTAACTTATTTATTAATAATAATTTCTCAGGTGATTTGAGGTTAGCAGAATATAACAGGGTACAATTATTAGGATTGACTAAAGGATAGCCCTTTCTCTTTGCTTCAGGTTTTCGGAATAATCGACTTGGAAATCCTCCCATTCCACGAAATCAAATGGGCACTATCTCTGCTGGAAAGCCAATGGTAAATATCTTTTAAGAAGCTTGACACCATTTGATAGCATTAGACTTGGGTTGCTTCCCAATTTTTATAATCTGAGTTAAGGAGTTAGGGTGATTCAGTATTATCAGAGTGTCAGTATTATCAGAATGTCATGTTCTCAACTTGAGGCTGGCAGACTCTGTAAAGAAAACATCCAAATCAGTAACCACTAGGGCATTGTGAAGGTAAATTAGATAATGTTGGAAGAATGGTTCTAGGAAAGATAGATTGGACCATTGTCCTGCCTTTGGAGGATTCTGTCAATACATCACTGTTAGAATTATTTCTTGTTATTCTCAGTAGGTTCTTTGTATCCAAACAATTCCAGCTACTGGCATCATCCACTATGTCACAACTTCTGGGGAAACCATCTTGGAACCTTGTAAAATGTTAAATAAAGAGCTTTTCTTTCTGTTTTGTCCTTTAGTTTTCTCACCACGTGCCCCAGAAAATGAAATATCCACCACCATTCCCAGTGGGACCCAACTCCTCTCTTCTCTTCTCCCCCCATGCTTTGGGGGAATCCCATGCTTTTTCTGAGGATCCCATGCTGCAGGACAGCCCCTTTGCCAGTTGGGCTGTCTCTTATGATTCCTCTGCATCCCAGTTTCCCAATTACCTGACTAACAAAGCCTCACCTCCTTTGGGACCAGACTCTTCCCACTCCTCTTCCTCTGATGCTGATGAGCCAAATGGAGCCAGCTCTGAGTAAGTATCTGTACAGGCACCCCAGGGAACAGAATTCTGAAGCATCTGTATTCTTTTGCAGTAACCTAGGTAGGGAACGTGGGAAAGTGTATGTTCCTGGCTTTTCTCTGTGACTCTTTGCTCTTAAGTGAAGTAGGAAAATTCTCTCTATGCTTGGCTACTTCATGCTCATCTGGACCCTGTACAGGTGGTAATTTTCAGATACCCAGGCCACTGAGGTAGAAGGCAGCATAGCAGCTGGTTAAGGAAGCCCTGGTAGGAGTGTGCTATGTATCATGCCTGTCATCTCTCAATTTGTGAAGGGGAGTAGGTGGAATGGAAAAAAAACTTGAAAGACTTTATAGAGTTGAGGTATTGGAACAGTTGAGTATGCAGTTATAACTAAGACAGGGTTTTGAGGATTAAAACAGTGAGATTTTATATAAGCTCATTTGTTCTTAGATTATTCCTCCAAACAGATTATTCCTGGGAGAGAGAGCTGCTTTGAGGGTTTTTTGGGGTTTTGTTTGTTTGTTTGCTTTTATATTTATTTATTCATTCATTTATTTTGGCTGCACTGGGTCTTAGTCGCGGCATGCGAGCTCCTTAGTTGCGGCATGCGGACTCTTAGTTGCAGCATGCAAACTCTTAGTTGCAGCATGCCTGCGGGATCTAGTTCCCCAACCAGGGACTGAACCTGGGCCTCCGGTATTGGGAGCATGGAATCTTACTCACTGGACAACCAGGGAAGTTCCTGAGGTTTTAAATTGTAGTTATTTCCTTAGAACATGAGCAGACTCTAAACATGGCCTCTTATAAGGTATAAAGGGTTCAGAATGGTTCCCATGACTTTTTTTAAATTTTTGGCTCTGTTGGGTCTTTGTTGCTCTGTGTGGTCTTTCTCTAGTTGTGGCGAGCGGGGGCTACTCTTTGTTGCAGTGAGCGGGCTTCTCAATGCGGTGGCTTCTCTTGTTGCAGAGCGCGGGCTCTAGGCACGCAGGCTTCAGTAGCTGTGGCGCGTGGGCTCAGTAGTTGTGGCTCGCGGACTCTAGAGCACAGGCTCAGTAGTTGTGGCACATGGGCTTAGTTGCTCCGCGGCATGTGGGATCTTCCCGGACCAGGGCTTGAACCCGCGTCCCCTGCATTGGCAGGCGGATCCTTAACCACTGCGCCACCAGGGAAACCTGGTTCCCGTGACTTTTGATTGCTTTGGTTTATATCAGATGAAATAAGCCAGGAGGATAGTGATGGCCACTGAGAGGAAAGGTATCAGGTCCAGCACTAACCCAATATCCTGGCTTCCAAAGGGTTTGTTAAAATTCCTTGGAATCAGAACAGACATCTTGAGTTGGAATGTCTTTATCAACCCCCCTTCTCTCTTCTACACTATCTTTTAAAACCTTTTAGTCACATCACAGAAACACTTCAGCAGCAGCCTGGATGGGAGGATCCAAATGGTGACAGAGGGTCTTGGGTACAGCCTATCGATGCTGGAGTTTCAGATGCCAGCCTGGGTGATGGTGAACCCCACATCCCATCTCTGCTGTCTATGTCTACGAGGAACCATATAGACATCACCATTCCACCCTTACCTCCAGTAGCTCCAGAAGTCTTGCGGGTTGCTGAACACAGACATCGAAGGGGTCTTATGTACCCATATATCTACCATGTCCTCACTAAGGTGAGAGAACACATCAACACCTACCTCCCTGCTCTTAACACTGTACTTCACACTTCCTAGGACTGTAAGTTACCAGAGAAAATTGTGATGATTGTATCTGAAAGGAGATCAAGTGTGCTGGGGGCCCTCATTGTATCAAGGGACTCTAGTGAGGTGAGACCAGCAAAAGATGGGACTGTGCAGTAAATGAGGCCTCACAGAGAAGTATAATTGTGAGATTTTGAAGAAGATAATACACCATGTTTGTGGACTCTGGTCTAGGGATGGACACACTCTAAGAAGAGGCATTATGCCCTTGTTATTTACCTCTCAGTCTACTTCTCCAGAGCTATTCCCTTCCTCCAGTCTTACCATACAAATCTATCCCTCAGAAAAAATGTCTAAGGTGAATTTTCTCCATTTAGTCAGCTGTAGTTAGTCATAGCAGAGACTTTTAAAAATGGAATTTAGCTCTTAAGCTGCCTATGGTCAGCTCGGCTTGTTACAACTTTTTTTAGTCTGAAATTCTGTCTGAATTCAAGTAGAAAATTTAATAGCGAGGCTACAGTTCATTACTGGTTCTTCTCAGCTCAATTCCAAACCTTGAGGTAACTCATTCTCTCCTTTCTCCTGTACCATTTTCTCATTAGGGTGAGATTAAGATCCCTGTATGTATTGAGGATGAGTGTAACATGGAGCTGCCTCCAGCTGCTCTCCTGTTCCGGTCAGCTCGTCAATATGTATATGGGGTCCTTTTCAGTCTGGCAGAGACACAGAGGAAAATGGAACGCCTGGCCATACGGCGGCGGTTGCCTGTAGAAGGTATGTGTGGTTCTAGCTTTGACAGTTCTCTCAATGCTTTGACTCAGGGCAAAAATGTCTATGCAAGTACATCATACTTTTGGCTATGGAATAGTCTTTAAGAAAGTGCATAATTCACCAGAACATATACTGGTATGGGAAATGCATTAACTTAAGCCCAAATTCTTTAATCTTTAGGCATTCAGAGTGACTATTATTTATAAGAGCCATGCTGGACTTTGGGAATGTAGAAGTGTATCTGACACAGTCTCTCCTCCTCAGTGAGGTTTTTGTTTTGGGATTTGATACTGTAGGTAATTGGAGCCATTGAGATGTATTAAGCTGAAGAGTGATATGGTCAAATTAGCATGTTCAAAAGAACCAACTAGATTTCTTCTTCTGGGAAGATGGAATAGATATAATTTTCCCTATTCCTCCTGCTAAATAAAACTGAAAGCTCAGGATATTATATATAAAACAAGCACAAGGTACTCTAGAAGGTGAACAGAAGGTGACAGATTGGCTAAGGGCCTTGGGATCCAAGGAATGCTGCAGTAGTGAGTTCCCTGGCTTTTCTTTGTGCCTTATATATCCCAGACTGTGTGCAGGACAAGCTGGCAGCCCAGAAACACCAACAGGTGCAGACCAAGAAAAGCCTGCTCTCTCTAGCCAAAGTACGCAGAAGGAACAACCTAGTAATACAGAAATCTTTTAGATAATAACTACTCTATTCCAGCCAAACACTAGAGAAGAACTGTAGCCCACTCTTACCCCTACCAGCAAAGGCCAAATGAAGAACCTAGACTTCTACCATTGCCAGACTGTAAGAAGGTATGCCACCTGCTCCTGCTGTGGAAGTGTCAGACAAGGGCACATGGGGAGTTAGGACTTCTACTCCCACTAGGCAGTAACGAGACAGCATCCTCCTTCACCCACCAGAGTGGTGTCAGAAAAGACCTGCTAAAACACAAAACTTAAATGAGATCCAGAGCCTCATAAAATAATACCCGAAATATTAAGGTTTGAATTGAAAGTCCCTCATCATACCAAGAACCAGGAAGATATCAAACTGAGATCTCAAACTGACTGAGGAAAGAAAATCAATAGATTTGTGTTATCCATAGAAAATCAAATCACTGTAACACAAATGACTGAATTACCTGATAAGGATTTCAAAGCAGCCATGAGAGAGAAATGCTTTGACAAACAATTCTGAACATTCTTTTTTTGGGCCGTGCTGGTGTGGCTTGTGCAGTGAAAGCGCCAGGTCCTAACCACTGGACCGCCAGGGAATTCGCTGAACATTCTTGATACAAATTAAAAATAGAAAGTCTTACAAAGATATATAATATACAAAAGAACAAATGGAAATTAAGAGCTAAAAGATACAATAACTGAAATAAAATACACAAAAGATGGGTTAAACTGCAGATTGGAGACAACAGAGAAAATAATCAGTGAACTTGGAGAAAGAACAATAGAAATTATCTAATCTGAATAATAAAGAGAAAATACACTGAAAAATGAACAGGGATCAGTGGAACTGTAACAAAAGATCTGATATTTGTGCCAATCAGAGCCTCAGAAGGAGAGGCAAAAGAGGGTAAGGCTGCAAAAGTACTCAAAGAAATAATATATAATATTTATATTTAATAACTTAAATAAATATTCCCAAATTTGGCAGAAACATATGCCCACAGATTCAAGAAGCTGAGTGAATTGTAAATAGTATAAAATCGTGCCAAGATACATTACAGTCAAACCTTTGAAATCTAAGGACAGAAAAAATATTTTTTTATTGAAGTATACTTGATTTATAATGTGTGTTAGTTTCAGGTGTACAGCAATATGGTTCAGTTATACATATACATATATATATTCTTTTCCATTATAGGTTATTACAAGATATTGAATATAGTTCCCTGTGCTATACAGTAGGTCCTTGTTGGTTATCTATTTTATATATAGTACTGTGTATCTGTTAATCCGAAACTCCTAATTTATCTCCCCCCCCTTTCCCCTTTGGTAACCATAAACTTGTTTTCTATGTCTGTGAGTCTGTTTGTGTTTTGTAAATAAGTTCATTGGCATCATTTTTTAGATTCCACATATAAGTGATATCATATGATATTTGTTTTTCTCTGTCTGACTTATTTCACTAAGCATAATATTCTCTAGGTTCATTCATGTTGCTGCAAATTGCAGAATTTCATTCTTTTTTATGGCTGAGTAATATTCCTCTGTGTGTGTGTGTGTGTGTGTGTGTGTGTGTGTGTATCTCACATCTACTTTATCCACTCATCTGTCAGTAGATACTTAGGTTGCTTCTGTATCTTGGCTATTGTAAGTAGTGCTGCTATGAACATTGGGGTGCATGTATCTTTTTAAATTAGAGTTTTTGTCTTTTCCGGATATATGCTGAGGAGTGGGATTGCTGGATCATATGGCAACTCTATTTTTAGTTTTTTAAGGAACCTCAATACTGTTCTCCATGGTGGCTGCACCAATTTACATTCCCATCAACAGTGTAGGAGGGTTCTTTTTTCTCCATACCCTCTCCAGCATTTATTATTTGTAGACTTTTTGATGATGGCCCTTCCAACTGATGTGAGGTGATACCTCATTGCAGTTTTGATTTGCATTTCTCTAATAATTAGGGATGCTGAGCATGTTTTCATGTGCCTTTTGGCCATCTGTATGTCTTCCTGGAGAAATGTATAGTTAGATCTTCTGCCCATTTTGTGATTGGGTTGTTTGTTTTTTCAATATTGAGTCGTATGACCTGTTTGTATATTTTGGAAATTAAGCCCTTGTCAGTCTAAAGACAGAAAAATTATTGAAAGCAGCCAGAGAGAAATGATGCTTTACATATAGGGGAAAATAATACATATAAAGGCTGATCTTTCATCACTAGCCATGGAGTCCCTTCTGCCACAACATTTTCAAGGGCCAAAAAAAAAAAATTGTCAAGGGCCAAGATGGTGGAGTAGGAAGACCCTGAGCTCACCTCCTCCCATGGGCACAACAAAATTGAAACTATTATGGAGGAACTATCCATGATAATGACCTGAACACTAGCAGAAAGGATATTCTACAGCTGAAGGTATAAATAGGGAACCACAAGGAGACAGGTAGGAGGGGTGGAGTTGAAGTATATTCAAGACCTATTCCCTGGGTGGGTGAGCAACAAATGGAAGGATAATTATAATTGTAGAGGTTCTCCCCAAAGAGCAACAGGTCTGAGCCCCACATTGGGCCCCCCAACCTTGGGTACTGACCAGAAAGATAAGACTCCAGAACATTTGGCTTTGAAGGCCAGTGGAACTTACTTTTGGTAGAGCCAGAGGGCTGTGAAAAATAGAGGCTCCACTTTTAAAGGGTATGCACAAAATCTCACACACTCCAAGACCCAGGACAGAAGCACTAATTTGAAAGGAGCCTGGGTCAAACCAAGAGCTGATTTGCAGAGCCTCTCAGACAGGAGGCAATTGAAACTCATCATGGGGACATCAAGCTGGCAGCAGCCATTTCTTGGAGCTCTTCCTATCACGGGTATATTTGTGCTAGTAAGCGCCATGTTGGAACCTTCCCTTTAGTTTATTACTGCCTGGACCTGGCCCCACCCACCAGCCAATCAGCACCAGTCCTGGGACATTCCAGGCCAGACAGCTAGCTGGGCAAGTACATGGACCCACCCACCAGTAGTCTGGCTGCTGTACTGAGCTCCCAGCCACACCAGGACCCAGCCCCATCCACCTGCAGGCCAACATCAACTCCAACACACTGGGACCTGGCTCCACCCACAAGTGGGCCGGCACTAGCCCCAGGACCCGGCCTCATCTGCTAGTGGGTGAACACCAGGCCCTGGACCCTCTGGATCCCAGCCCCACCCATTAGCCTTCCAACACTAGCTCCAGGACTAGAGACAAAGAAGGACATTACATAATGATCAAAGGGTCAACCCAAGAAGATATAAAAATTATAAATGTGTATGTAGCCAACATAGGAGCAACTAAATACATAAGGAAAATGCTAACAGCCATAAAGGGAGAAATTGACAGTAACACAGTAATATTAGGGGACTTTAACACCCCACTTACATCAATGGACAGATCATCTAGACAGAAAATCAATGAAACACTGGCCTTAAATGACACATTAGTCCAAATGGACTTAGTAGATATATAGAAATTCCATCCAAAAGTAGCAGAATACACATTCTTTTCTAGTGCACATGGAAAATTCTACAGGATAGATCACATGCTGGGCCACAAAACAAGTCATAGTAAATTTAAGAAGATTGAAGTCATATCAAGCATCATTTCCAACCACAACAATATGAAACTAGAAATCAACTACAAGGAAAAAAACCTGCAAAAAAACCCAAACACATGGAGGCTAAACAATATGCTACTAAACAACCAATGAGTCACTGAAGAATTCAAGAGGAAATCAAATAAAACTAGGAGACAAATGCAAATAGAAACACAATGATCCAGAATCTATGGTGGGATGCAGCAAAAGCAGTTTTAAGAGGGAAATTTATAGTGATGCAAGCTAACCTCAAGAAACAAGAAAAATATCAATCAACGTAACCTTATGACTAAAGAAAGTAGAAAAAGAAGAGAAAAAATCCCAAAGGTAATAGAAGCAAAGAAATAATATAGATCAGAACAGAAATAAATGCCATGGAGACTAAAAAAAAAAATAGAAAAGATCAATGAACTTACGACCTTATTCTTTGAAATGATAAAATTGGTAAATCTTTAGCCAGACTCATCAAGAAAAAAAGAGAGAGGGCCCAAATCAATAAAATCAGAAATGAAAAAGGAGAGGTTACAACCAACACCACAGAAATGCAAAAGATCATAAGAGATTCCTATGGACAATTATGCACCAATAAAATGGACAGCCTATACAAGGGGGGAAGGCTGGCGGGGGCGGGTTGGATTGGGAGTTTGGGATTGACTTGTACACACTGCTATATTTAAAATGGATAACCAACAAGGACCTACTGTATAGCACAGGGAACTCTGCTCAATACTCTGTAATAACCTAAATGGGAAAAGAATTTGAAAAAGAATACATACATGTATATGTAAAACTGAATCACTTTGCTGTACACTGGAAACTAACACAACATTGTTAATCAACTATACTCCAATATACAATAAATTTTTTAAAATAAATAAATAAAATGGACAACCTAGAAGAAGTGTATAAATTCCTAGACATGTACAATCTCTCAAGATTGAATCAGGAAGGAATAGAAGATATGAACAGGCCAATTACCAGTAATAAAATTGAATCAGTAATCAAAAACTCCCAATAAACAATCACATCAAAAAGATTAAAACACCCGGGAATAAATCTAATCAAGGTGGTAAAAGACCTGTACTCAGAAAATTATAAGAGTTTGATGAAAGAGATTGAAGATGACACAAACAGAAAGATATATAATGCTCATGGAATGGAAGAATTAATAGAATTAATATAGTCAAAAAGACCATACTACCTGAGGTAATCTAAAGATTCAATGCAATTGCTATCAAAATACCAATGACATTTTCCACAGAATTAGAGCAAACAATTCTAAAATTTATATGGAAACACAGAAGACCCCAAATAGCCAAAACAATCATAAAAAAGAACAGGGAGAACAGTATGGAGATTTTTCCTTAAAAAAACTAAAAATAGAACTACCATATGATCCAGCAATCCCACTCCTGAGCATATACCTGGAAAAGATGAAAACTCTAATTCAAAAAGATACATGCAGCCCAATGGTCATAGCAACGCTATTTACAATAGCCAAGACATGGAAGCAACCTAAATGTCCATCAACAGAGGAATGTATAAAGAAGATATGGTATATATATACATATATATATGTATACACATACACACAGTATGGAATATTACTCAGCCATAAAAACGAATGAAATGATGCCATTTGCAGCAATATAGATGGACCTAGAGATAAGTGAAGCAAGTCAGACAGAGAAAGACAAATATGTGATACTGCTTATTGTGGAATCTAAAAAAATGGTACAAATGAACTTATTTACAAAACAGAAACAGACTCACAGACTTTGAAACCAAACTTATGGTTACCAAAGGGGAAAGGTTGGGGGGGAGGGATAAATTAGGTTGTTGGGATTAACGTATACACAGTACTGTATATAAAACAGATAATCAACAAGGATCTACTGTGTAACACAGGGAACTCTACTCAGTACTCTGTAATAACCTATATGGGAAAAGAATCTGAAAAAGAACATATTTTTATATATATTATGTATGTTATATATAGTTATATATTATACATTATATTATATATAGTATATTATAATAGTTATATATATAATGTATATATGTATAAAAATTAATCACTTTGCTGTACATCTGAAACTAACACAACATTGTAAATTTTTTTAAAAAGAAGAACAAAACAGGAGGCATCACAGTCCCTAATTTCAAACTATACTATAAAGCTTCAATAATCAAAATAGTATCATACTGGCACAAGAAACAGATATGTGGATTAATGGAACCAAATGGAGAGCCCATAAAAAATTTGAGCCCATAGTTATAACAGCAATTTATCTATGAGAAAGGAGGCAAGAATATTCAATGAGGAAGAAGACAGCCTCTTCAATAAATGGTGTTGGGAAAACTAGATAGCTACATGGCAGTGGATTAAAGAGTTAAATGTAATACCTGAAACCATAAAACTCCTAGAAGAAAACCTAGGCCCTATGCTCTTTGACATCAGTCTTAGCAATATTTTTTTGGATATGTCTCCTCATGCAAGGAAAGCTAAAGCAAAAATAAACAAATGGGACTACATCAAATTAAAAACTCTGTGCACAGCATATAAAACTATCAACAAAACAAAAAGGCTGTCTACTGAATTGAGGAAGATATTTGCAAATGATATATCCAAGGATGGGTTAATATCCAAAATATACAAAGAATTCATACAACTCCACATCAAAAAAAAAAACAACCCAATTAAATAATGGGCATAGGCTCTGAATAAACATTTTTCTAAAGAAGACATACAGATGCTATCTTTTCACAGGCATGTGAAAAAATGTTCAACTTCTCAAATCATCTGGGAAATACAAATCAAAACCACAATGAGATATCACCTCACACCTTTCCGAATGGCTATTATCAAAAAGACAACAAATAACAAATATTGGCAAGGATGTGGAGGAAAGGGAACCCTTTCTAAAAATTTAATTTAATTTTTATTTTATATTGGGGTATAGTTGATTTACAATGTTGTGTTAGTTTCAGGTGTACAGCAGAGTGGTTCAGTTATACATATACTTATCTCAATTCTTTTTCAGATCCTTTTCCCATATAGGTTATTACAGAATATTGAGTAGAGTTCCCTGTGCTATTCAATAGGTCCCTGTTGATTGTCAATTTTATATATAGTAGTGTGTATATTTTAATCCCAACCTCCTAGTTTATTCCTCCCCCACAACCCTTCCCTTTCCGCTTTGTTAACCATAAGTTTGTTTTCAAAGTCTGTGAGTCTGTTTGTCTGTTTCTGTTTTGTAAATCAGTTCATTTGTGTCATCCTATTTTTTGTTTTTGTTTTTGGTTTTTTTGGCCACACTGCACAGCTTGTGGGATCTTAGTTGCCTGACCAGGGATTGAACCTGGGCCCCAGCAGTGAAAGCACTGAGTCCTAACCATTGGACCACTAGGGAATTCCCTTGTGTCATTTTTTAAATTCCACATATAAGTGATATCATATGATATTTGTCTTTCTCTGACTCACTTCACTTACTATGATAATCTGTAGGTCCATCCATGTTGCTGCAAATGGCATTATTTCATTCTTCTTTATGGCTGAGTAAAATTTTGTTGCATATATGTACCACATCTTTATACATTCCTCTGTTGATGGACATTTAGGTTGCTTCCATGTCTTGGCTATTGTAAATAATGCTGCAGTGAACATTGGGTTGCCTGTATCTTTTTGAATTATGGTTTACTCCGGATATATGCCCAGGAGTGGGGTTGCTGGATCATATGGTAGTTCTATTTTTAGTTTTTAAAGGAACCTCCGTACTGTTCTCCATAATGGTTGTACCAATTTACATTCCAACCAATAGTGTAGGAAGATTGGAGGAAAGGGAACCCTTGTTGGTGAGAATGTAAATTGGTACAGCCACTATGGAAAACAGTGTGGAGATTCCTCAAGAAAATAAAAATAGAACCACCATATGATCCAGCAATTCCATATCTAGGTATTTATCTGAAGAAAACAAAAACATTAATTTGAGAAGATATATGCACCCCTATGTTCATTGCAGCATTTTTTACAATAGCGAAGATATGGAAGCAACCCAAGCTTTCATCGACAGATGAGTGGATAAATAAGAAATGGTATATGTATGCAGTGGAATATTATTTGACCATAAAGTAGGAATTAAATCTTGCCACTTGTGACAACATGGGTGAACCTAGAAGGTATTATGCTAAGTGAAATAAGTCAGGCAGAGAAAGACAAATACTGTATGATTTCAGTTATATGTGGAATCTAAAAAATAAGTGATTGAATATAACAAACCAGAAACAGACTCACAGATATAGAGAACAAGCAGGTGGTTGCCAGAGGGAGGGGTATGGGGAGATGAGTGAAATAGGTGAGGGAAATTAAGAGGTACAAACTTCCAGTTATAAAATAAATAAGTCATGGGAACATAGTATATAGCATATGGAATATAGTCAATAATATTGGAATAACTTTGTATTGTGATAGATAGTAACTAGACTTATTGGAGCGATCATTTTGTAATATATAAAAATATCAACACTATGTTGTACAACTGAAACTAATATAATATTTTAAGTCCATTTTACTTCAATAAAAATGAAATACAATTAATTTCTGTATGTTTATTTTGTATCCTGTAGTCTTCAGCTCACTTATTATTTCTAGGAGTTTTGCTGTAGATTTCTTGTGATTTTCTACATGGACTATATGTCATCTGCAGTTAGGGTCAGTTTTATTTCTTCTTTTCTGATCTGTACGCCTTCTATTTCATTTTCTTGCCTTCCTACACTGGCTAGAACTTCCAGTAATATGTTGAAGAGCAGTGGTAAGGGCAGACATCCTAGCCCTGTTTCTGATTTTAAAAGAAAAACATACAGTCTTAAGCCATTAAGTACAATGTTAGTAGGAGGTTTTTTTGTAGATGTTCTTTATCAAGTTGAAGAAATTCCCTTCTATTCCTAGTTTCCAGAGAGTTTTTTTAAAATATTTATTTATTTATTTACTTATTTGGCTGCGCTGGGTCTTAGTTGCAGCATGTGGGATCTTCATTGTGGTATGTGGGATCTTTAGTTGAGATAAGGGATCTTTTAGTTGCGGCATGTGAACACTTAGTTGCAGCATGTGGGATCTAGTTCCCTGATCGGGGATTGAATCCAGGCCCCTTGCATTGGGAGCACGGAGCCTTAGCCACTGGACCACCAGGGAAGTTCCCAGAGATTTTTTTTAAAATCATGAGCGATTGTCAAATTTTGTCAAATGTTTTTCTGCATCCACTGAGATGATTATATTATTTTTCTTCTTTAGCCCGTTTGTATGGTGGATTACATTGATTTTTCAAGTACTGAACCAGCCTTGCAACCGTGGAATAAACCCTACTTGGCCACGGTGTATAATTCGTTTTATATATTGCTGAATTCTATTGACTAATATTTTGTTAAGAGTTTGTACATCTATATTGATGAAGAATATCAGTCTGAAGTTTTTTTTGTTTTTGTTTTTTGTTTTTTGTTTTTTGTTTTTGCGGTACGCGGGCCTCTCACTGTTGTGGCCTCTCCCACTGCAGAGCACAGGCTCCAGACACGCAGGCTCAGTGGCCATGGCTCACGGACCTAACCACTCCACGGCATGTGGGATCTTCCCGGACCGGGGCACGAACCCGTGTCCCCTGCATCGGCAGGCGGACTCTCAACCACTGCGCCACCAGGGAAGCCCTGAAGTATTTTTATGTACTGTCTTTATCTGGCTTTTGCATCAGCATAATACTGGCTTTATAAAAATAGTTCAGAAGTGTTCACTCTTATTTTATAAAAGGATTGTCTACACAATCCTTGATTGTGACAATTGATGTTAATTTTTTGTTAAACAGTTAGTAGAATTCTCCAGTGAAACCAGTTGAGCCAACTTTTGTATGTGTGTGTGTGTGTGTTTGTGTGTGTGAAGTTTTAAATTAAATTTCATTAAAATTTATAGGGCTAATCAAATTATCTACTTGATATTAGGTGTGTTCTGGTAGCTTGCATGTTTTGAGAAATTGGTCTATTTTGCGTAAGTTGTCAAATTTATGTGTGCAGAGTTGTTTACAATATTCCCATACAGTTCTTTTGATATCTGCAGGTTTTGTGGTGATATCCTGTCTCATTCTTGATATTACCAATTTGTGTCTTCTGTCTCTTTTTCTTTGCAGTCTTGCTGTAATATTGCCAATTTTATTGTTCTTTTCAAAGAACCGGGTTTTTGTTTCATTGATTTTTTTTCTCTGTTGTTTTTCTGTTTTCAATTTCATTGATTTCTGATTTTATCCTCATTATTTCTTTCCTTGGTTTGCTGAAGGTTTGGCTTTCTGCTCCTCTTCTTGTTAGGTGATCAATTAAAGACTTTTCCTCTTTTCTAAATGTGAGCATTTTGTGCTATAAATTTCCCTCTCAGCAGTTATTTAGTTCCATCTCACAAATTTTAATATTCTGTATTTTTATTTTCATTTAGTTCCATTATTTCTTTCTTTTCCTTGAGACTTCCTCTTTGACCCATTAATTATATACAAGTGTTTTGTTATTTTCCAAGTACTCATGGAGTTTTCTGTTATCTTTCTGTTAATTTCTTGTTTGATTCCATAGTGGCCTGAGAATATACTCTGTAGGATTTCAGTTCTTTTAAATGTATTGAAGTTTGTTTTATGGCCCAGGATATGATCTATCATGGCATATGTTCTGTGGGCATGTGAAAGGAACATTTATTGTACTCTTGTTGTATGTTCTGTAAGAGTTAATTAGATTCTGTTCATTGATGGTGTTGTTGAGTTCTGTATTCTTGCTGATTTTCTGTATAGTTGATCTACACATTATTGAGAGGTGGGTTGAAGTCTCTAATTATAATTGTGGATTTGTCTATTTCTTATTTCATTTCTGTCAGTTGTTGCATAATATATTTTGTGGCTCTCTTATTTGGTGACACACATTTAGGATTGCTATGTCTTCTTGGTGGATTGACCCTTTTAGCATTTTGTAATGTCCCTCTGTCCCTGGCAGTTTTATTGCTCTGAAGTGTGCTTAATGTGGTATTAATATAGCCTTTCCTTCTGCCTTTTGATTAATGTTCTCATGGTATATTATTTTCCATTCTTTTCCTTTCAACCTACCAATATCATTTATATTTGAAGTGAATGTCTTATAGACAGCATATGTTTGGGTCCCTTTTTTAAAATTATTTATTTATTTATTTTTGTCTGTGTTGGGTCTTCGTTTCTGTGTGAGGGCTTTCTCTAGTTGCGGCAAGCGGGGGCCACTCTTCATCGTGGTGTGTGGGCCTCTCACTATCGCGGCCTCTCTTGTTGCAGAGCAGAAGCTCCAGATGCGCAGGCTCATTAGTTGTGGCTCACGGACCTAGTTGCTCCGTGGCACATGGGATCTTCCCACACCAGGGCTCAAACCCGTGTCCCCTGCATTGGCAGGCAGATTCTCAACAACAGCACCACGAGGGAAGCCCTGGGTCATGTTTTTTTTTATCCAGTCTGTCAATCTCTGTATTTAATTGGTGTTGTTAGACCACTTACATTTAATGTAATTATTGACATGTTAGGACTTAAGTCTGTCATTTTATTTTTGCTTCTGTTTGTTTTCTCTGGTTTTCATATCTCTGTTTTCTTATTATTCCCTTCTATGGACTACATGAACTTATTTTAGAATTCCATTTTTATTTATCTATATGTTTTTAGTATATCTGTTTGTATAGCTATTTCAGTATATTTACTAGGTATTACATTGTATATATATAACTTATTGCAGTTTACTGGTGTTGACATTTTACCAGTTCAAGTGAAGTGAACCTGACCTCTGTTGCATCTCTTTACCTTCCTCCATTAATAATTCTCTTAAATATTTTCTCTACAGACATTCAGAGCCGCATTAAACAGTATTATAGTTTTTGCTTACCATGAAGTGTAATTTAGAAGGAAAATCTATTGTATTTATCCATATTTTTGTTCTTTCCATTGTTTTTTCTTCCTTTCTGATATTCCAAGATTCCTTCTTTTATCATTTCTTTTCTGTGTAGAGAAGTACCTTTAGTCATTTTTTTAGGGTAGGTCTGCTTTTAAAAAAGTATCCTAGCTTTTCTTCATCTGGAATGTCTTTATTTCCCCTTTAATCCTGGAGGATATTTTTGTTTTATATAGAATGAGTTTGGAGTCGTTCCTTGCTCTTCAATTTTTTGGAATCATTTGAGAAGGATAGGTGTTAGCTCCCCTTTAAATTTTTGGTGCAATTCACTCTCAAGTTGTCTGGTCCTGGACTTTTGTTTGTTGGGAATTTTTTTTTACTACTGATTCAACAGAAATTAATTGTATACAGGTTTGAAAGAATTTCTATCTAATGCCAGCAGGATCCTGTGTGTATGTAGACAAGATTATTCTAATATTTATATGGAAAAACAAAGGAACTAAAATAGCTAAAACATTTTTAAGAAGGAATAATAAATTGGCAGCAGTCACTCTACCTGATTACAAGACTTATTATGTCGCTACAGTAATTAAGAATGTGTGGTACTGGCAGTGATATATAGACATATAGACAAATGGAACAGAATAGGGAACCCAGAAATAGCCTCACACAAGTACAGCCAACTGATTTTTGACAAAGGCGCAGAAGCACTTTGGTGGAAGAAAGGTTGTCTTTTTAACAAGTGGTACTGGATCAATTGGAAATCCATAGGTGAACAAGTACTACATATCTAGACTAGTATCTGAAATACTCTGAAAGCAAGTATCTGAAAGAACTCAAAACTGAACAATATGTATACTTATAGCTGATTCACTTTGCTATACAGCAGAAACTAAGACAAGATTGTAAAGCAATTATACTCCAATAAAGATGTTTAAAAAACCCACCATTTAACTAGTCTGATGACACTTATTTGTACAAAATAATTATGGACTTTTACTTAATGCTCATTTTAAAATAATCAGTAAAGTCTTAGGAGCCTTAGATTATCTATATATGTATCTATATCTGTATTTATCTATTCTCCTTAATGTCATTTCAGATATAATATAAGCTTCCACTCAAGAATAATAAAGAGGAAATTCACTTAAAAAAAAACTGAACAGGGCTTCCCTGGTGGCACAGTGGTTGAGAGTCCGCCTGCCGATGCAGGGGACACGGGTTCGTGCCCCGGTCTGGGAGGATCCCACATGCCGCGGAGCGGCTGGGCCTGGAGCCATGAGCGCTGAGCCTGCGCGTCCGGAGCCTGTGCTCCGCAACAGGAGAGGCCACAACAGTGAGAGGCCCGTGTACCACACACACACAAAAAAAAAACCTGAACAATATAAAAATAATCCAATTAGAAAATCAACAAAAGACATGAACAAACATTTCACTGAAGAAGATATACATATGGAATATAAAGACATGAAAAGATGTTCAACATCATTAGCCATTAGAAAAATGCAAATTAAAACCACAATGAAGTGTCACGACATACCTATCAGAATGGCTAAAATGGATAATGGTGATAATACAGCATGCTGGATTGGATGTGGAAAAACTGGATCACTCATAATTTGCTGGTGGGAATGTAACATGGTACTGCCACTCTGGAAGGTAATTTGGCAGTTACTTAAAACTAAAAGTAGACTAAAAATAAGTGTGTAGCACTCACACTTTTGGGCATTTATCCCAGAGAATGAAGACTTATTTTCATGCAGGAACTTACACACAAATATTCATACCACCTTTATTCATAAAAGCCCCATACTGGATACAACCTAGATATCATGGAATATTACTCAGCAAAAAAGGAATGAGCTATTGATATATGCATCAACATGGATAGCCCTCAAGGGCATTATGCTGAATGAAAATGCCAATCTCAAAAGGTTGGATACTGATTCAATTTATGTAACATTCTCAAATTGACAAAATTGTACAGATAGAGAACAGATTGGTAGTTGCCAGGGATTAAGGATGGTGCTGGCGGGCATTGGGTGTGACCATAAAAGGGGTAGCACAGGGGAGAACTTTGTGGTGATGGAATAGTTCTGTATCTTGATTGTGGTGGTAGTTATATGAATCTACACATGACACAGAACTATACACATAGTTGTGCCAATGTCAGTTTCCTAGCTTTGATATTGTATTATAATCATTTTATTTTATTTTACTTTATTTTATTTCTTTTTTGGCCACACTGTGTGGCAGAATCTTAGTTCCCTGATCAGGGATCAAGCCCGTGCCACCTGCAGTGGAAGTGTGGAGTCTCAACCACTGTACTGCCAGGGAAGTCCTTATAATCATTTTATATATAACCATTGCGGGAAACTAGATAAAGGGTACGCAGGACTTCTGTCTACTATCTTCACAACTCCCTGTGAATCTATAATTATTTGAAACTAAAAGGTTTTTTTAAAAGATCATTCTAGTGGTTGTAGAGTATGGGTGTGAGGGGGACTGGACAGGATGAAAGCAGGGACAACAGTCTGGAGACTCTTGCAAGGTGAAAGATGATGAGATCTGAACCTCAACAATATTTCTTGTGGTGAAGAAAAGGGACAGATAAAAGGGATGATAAGACAGTAGAATCAGCAGGACCTTTGAAATAACCAGCTGTAGGAGGTGAAGGACAGCAAGGAGTCTGGGATGACTTCCAGGTTCCTAGCTTTGGTACCTAAGTAGATACTAGAAGACTTAAGTAAAAGAACACATAGCTTGGGAGCCTGAGGTACACTAGAAGTAGACAAAAGCCATGTTTTCCTTGTCTGTTACACCTTCATAAATCTAAAAGATGTTGTTTTCTTGAGAATTAGGTAGTATTCTTTTAAGTCTTTTGGGGTATCCTATAGTCTGTTATAAAGCCAGGTATTCATGTGATTCTACCTTGGACTTCTTTCCTTGCCTAGCCTGGTACATGTACTTAAGAAATGAGTTTCAAAATACAGGACAAAGTCCCTTATCCTTAGTTTCTCTTTCACGGTTTCAAATACCCAAGGTCAACCATGATTCAAAAATATTAAATGAAAAATTCCAGAAGTAAACAATTCATGAGTTTTCTTTTCTGTTTTTTTTTTAACATTTTTATTGGAGTATAATTACTTTACACTGGTGTGTTAGCTTCTGCTGTATAACAATGTGAATCAGTTATACATATACATACATCCCCACATCTCCTCCCTCTTGTGTCTCGCTCCCACCCTCCCTATCCCACCCCTGTAGGTGGACACAAAGCACCGAGCAGATCTACCTGTGCTATGTGGCTGCTTCCCACTAGCTATCTATTTTACATTTGGTAGTGTATATATGTCCATACCACTTTCTCACTTCGTCCCAGCTTACCCTTCTGCCTGCCCATGTCCTCAAGTCCATTCTCTATGTCTGTGTCTTTATTCCTGTCCTGCCCCTAGGTTCTTCAGAACCTTTTAATTTTTTATTTTAGATTCCATACATATGTGTTAGCATATGGTATTTGTTTTTCTCTTTCTGACTTACTTCACTCTGTATGACACTCTCGAGGTCCATCCACCTCACTACAAATAACTCAGTTTCGTTTCCTTTTACGGCTGAGTAATATTCCATTGTATATATGTGACACATCTTCTTTATCCATTCAACTGTTGATGGACACTTACGCTGCTTCCATGTCCTGGCTATTGTAAATAGTGCTGCAATGAACATTGTGGTGAATGTGTCTTTTTGATTTATGTTTTTCTCAGGGTATATGCCCAGTAGTGGGATTGCTGGGTCATATGGTAGTTCTATTTTTAGTTTTTTAAGGGACCTCCATACTGTTCTCCATAGTGGCTGTATCAATTTAAATTCCCTCCAACAGTGCAAGAGGGTTCCCTTTTCTCCACACACTCTCCAGCATTTATTCTTTGTAGACTTTTTTCATGATGCCCATTGTGACCATTGTGAGGTGATACCTCATTGTAGTTTTGATTTGCATTTCTCTAATGATTAGTCATGTCTAGCATCCTTTCATGTGTTTGTTGGCAATCTGTATCTCTTCTTTGGAGAAATGTCTATTTAGGTCTTCTGCCCATTTTTGGATTGGGTTGTTTGCTTTTTGGATATTGAGCTGCATGAGTTGCTTGTATATTTTGGAGATTAATCCTTTGTCAGTTGCTTTGTTTGCAAATATTTTTTCCCATTCTGAGGGTTATCTTTCGTCTTGTTTATGTTTTTCTTTGTTGTGCAAAAGCTTTTAAGTATCATTAGATCCCATTTCTTTTTTTGTTATTATTTCCATTTCTCTAGGAGGTTGGTCAAAAAGGATCTTGCTGTGATTTATGTCATAGAGTGTGCTGCCTATGTTTTCCTCAAAGAGTTTGATAGTGCCTGGTCTTACATTTAGGTCTCTAATCCATTTTGAGTTTATTTTTCTGTATGGTGTTAGGGAATATTCTAATTTCATTCTTTTCCATGTAGCTGTCCAGTTTTCCCAGCACCACTTATTGAAGAGGCTGTCTTCATTGTATATTCTTGCCTCCTTTATCAAAGATAAGGTGACCATATGTGCATGGGTTTATCTCTGTGCTTTCTATCCTGTTCCATTGATCTATATTTCAGTTTTTGTGCTAGTACCATACTGTCTTGATTACTGTAGCTTTGTAATATAGTCTGAAGTCCAGGAGCCTGCTTCCTCCAGCTCCGTTTTTCTTTCTCAAGATTGCTTTGGCTATTCGGGGTCTTTTGTGTTTCCGTACAAATTGTGAAATTTTTTGTTCTAGTTCTGTGAAAAATGGCAGTGGTAGTTTGGTAGGGATTGCATTGAATCTGTAGATTGCTTTGGGTAGTATAGTCATTTTCTCAATGTTAATTCTTCCAATCCAAGAACATGGTATATCTCTCCATCTATTTGTATCATCTTTAATTTCTTTCATCAGTATCTTATAATTTTCTGCATACAGGTCTTTTGTCTCCTTAGGTAGGTTAATTCCTAGATATTTTATTCTTTTAGTTGCAGTGGTAAATGGGAGTGTTTTCTTAATTTCACTTTCAGATTTTTCATCATTAGTGTATAGGAATGCAAGGGATTTCTGTGCATTAATTTTGTATCCTGCTATTTTACCAAATTCATTGATTAGCTCTAGTAGTTTTCTGGTAGCATCTTTAGGATTCTCTATGTATAGTATCATGTCGGCTGCAAACAGTGGCAGTTTTACTTCTTCCTTTCGATTTGGATTCCTTTTATTTCTTTTTCTTCTCTGATGGCTGTGGCTAAAACTTCCAAAACTATGTTGAATAAGAGTGGTGTGAGTGGGCAACCTTGTCTTGTTCCTGATCTTATAGGACATGGTTTCAGTTTTTTGCCATTGAGAATGATGTTGGCTTTGTGTTTGTCATATATGGCCTTTATTATTTTGAGCTAAGTTCCCTCTATGCCTACTTTCTGGAGGGTTTTTATCATAAATGGGTGTTGAATTCTGTCAAAAGCTTTTACTGCATCTACTGAGATGATCATATGGTTTTTCTCTCTCAGTTTCTTAATATGGTTTATCAAATTGATTGATTTGCGTATACTGAAGAATCCTTGCATTCCTGGGGTAAACCCCACTTGATCTTGTTGTATGATCATTTCAATGTGCTGTTGGATTCTGTCTGCTAGTATTTTGATGAGGATTCTTGCATCTGTGTTCATCAGTGATATTGGCCTGTAGTTTTCTTTCTTTGTGGCATCTTTGTCTGGTTTTGGTATCAGGTTGATGGTGGCATCGTAGAATGAGTTTGGGAGTGTTCCTCCCTCTGCTATATCTTGGAAGAGTTTGAGAAGGAGGGGTGTTAGCTCCTCTCTAAATGTTTGATAGAATTCGCCTGTGAAGCCATCTGGTCCTGGGTTTTTCTTTGTTGGAAGATTTTAAATCACAGTTTCCATTTCAGTGCTTGTGATTGGTCTGTTTCTATTTTCTGTTTCTTCCTAGTTCAGTCTAGGAAGGTTGTGCTTTTCTAATAATTTGTCCATTTCTTGAGGTTGTTCATTTTATTGGCATGTAGTTGCTTGTAGTGATCTCTCTTGATCCTTTGTATTTCTGCAGTGTCAGTTGTTACTTCCCCTTTTTCCTTTCTAATTCTATTGATTTGAGTCTTCTCCCCTTTTTTCTTGTTGAGTCTGGCTAATGGTTTATAAACTTTCTATATCTTCTCAAAGAACCAGCTTTTAGTTTTATTGATCTTTGCTATCGTTTCCTTCATTTCTTTTTCATTTATTTCTTATCTGATCTTTATGATTTGTTTGCTTCTGCTACCTTTTGAGGGTTTTTCGTTCTTCTTTCTTTAATTGCTTTAAGTTTAAGGTTAGGTTGTTTATTTACGATGTTCCTTGTTTCTTGAGGTAAGATTTTATTGCTATAAACTTCCCTCTTAGAACTGCTTTTGCTGCATCCCATGGGTTTTGGGAGGTCGTGTTTTCATTGTTATTTGTTTCTGCGTATTTTTTGATTTCCTCTTTGATTTCTTCAGTGATCTCTTGGTTATTTAGTAGTGTATTGTTAAGCGTTCATGTGTTTTTATTTTTTACAGATTTTTTTCCTGTAAGTGATATCTAGTCTCATAGCGTTGTGGTCAGAAAATATACTTGATATGATTTCAATATTCTTAAATTTACCAAAGCTTGATTTGTGACCCAAGGTATGACCTATCCTGGAGAATGTTCCATGAGCACTTGAGAAGAAAGTCTACTCTGTTGTTTTTGGATGGAATGTCCTATAAATATCAATTGAGTCCATCTTGTTTAATGTATCATTTAAAGCTTGTGTTTCCTTATTTATTTTCATTTTGGATCATCTGTCCATTGGTGAAAGTGGGGTGATAACGTCCTCTACTATGATTGTGTTACTGTCAATTTCCCCTTTATGGCTGTTAGCATTTGCCTTATGTATTGAGGTGCTCCTATGTTCGGTGAATAAATATTTACAATTATTACATCTTCTTCTTGGATAGATCCCTTGATTATTAATGTAGCGTCCTTCTTTGTCTCTTGTAATAGTCTTTATTTTAAAGTCTATATTGTCTGATATGACAATTGCTACTCTAGTTTTCTTTTGATTTCCATTTGCATGGAATATCTTCTTCCATCCCCTCACTTTCAGTCTGTATATGTCCCTAGGCCTGAAGTGGGTCTCTTGTAGACAGCACATATATGGGTCTTGTTTTTGTATCCATTCAGCAAGTCTTTGTCTTTTGGTTGCAGCATGTAATCCATTTACATTTAAGATAGTTATCGATATGTATGTTCCTATTACCATTTTCTTAATTGTTTTGGGTTTGTTATTGTAAGTCTTTTCCTTCTGTTGTGTTTCCTGCCTAGGGAAGTTCCTTTAGCATTTGTTGGAGAGCTGGTTTGGTGGTGCTGAATTCTCTTAGCTTTTGCTTATCTGTAAAGATTTTAATTTCTCCGTTGAATCCGAATGAGATCCTTGCTAGTTAGAGTAATCTTGCTTGTAGGTTTTTCCCTTTCATCCCTTTAAATATGTCCTGCCACTACTGCCTTCTGTCTTGCAGCGTCTCTGCTGAAAGATCAGCTGTTAACCTTATGTGGATTCCATTTTATGTTATTTGTTGTTTTTCCCATGCTACTTTTAATATTTTTTGTTTATATTTAATTTTTGATAGTTTGATTAATATGTTTCTTGGTGTGTTTCTCTTTGGATGTATCCTGTATGGGACTCTCTGCACTTCCTGGACTTGATTGACTATTTCCTTTCCCATATTAGGGAAGTTTTCAACTATAACCTCTTCAAATATTTTCTCAGTCCCTTTGTCTCTTCTTCTGGGACCCCTATAATTCAAATGTTGGTGCGTTTAATGTTGTCCCAGAAGTCTCTGAGACTGTCCTCAATTCTTTTCATTCTTTTTTGTTATTATTCTGCTCTGCTGTAGTTATTTCCGCTATTTAATCTTCCAGGTCACTTACCCTTTCCTCTGCCTCAGTTATTCTGCTATTGGTTCCTTCTAGGGAATTTTTTATTATATTTATTGTGTTGTTCATCATGGTTTGTTTGCTCTTTAGTTCTCCTAGTTCCTTGTTAAACGTTTCTTCTATTTTCTCCATTCTATTTCCGAGATTTTGGATCATCTTTACTATCATTACTCTGAATTCTTTTTCAGGTAGACTGCCTATTTCTGCTTCATTTGTTTGGTCTGGTGGGTTTTTACCTTGCTCCTTCATCTGCTGTGTGTTTCTCTGCCTTCTCATTTTGCTTAACTTACCGTGTTTGGGGTCTACTTTTTGCAGCCTGCAGGTTCGTACTTCCCTTTTTTTTGGTGTCTGCCTCCAGTGGCTAAGGTTGGTTCAGTGGGTTGTGTAGGCTTCCTGGTGGAGGGGACTGGTTATGGTCGCTGAAGCTGGATCTTGTCTTTCTGGTGGGCAGGACCATATCCGGTGGTGTGTTTTGGGTTGTCTGTGAACTTATTATGATTTTAGGCAGCCTCTGTGCTAATGGGTGGGTTTGTGTTCCTGTCTTGCTAGTTGTTTGGCATGGGGTGTCCAGTATTGTAGCTTACTGGTCGTTGAGTGGAGCTGGGTCTTAGCATTGAGATGGAGATCTCTGGCAGAGCTTTTGCTGTTTGATATTACATGGAGCTTGGCGGTCTCTGGTGAACCAATGTCCTGCACTCGGCTCTCCCACCTCAGAGGCTCAGGCCTGCCACCTGGGCAGAGCACCAAGAACCTGTCAGCCACACAGCTCAGAAGAATAGGGAGAAAAAGGAAAGCAAGAAAGACCGAAAAATAAATAAGTAAAATAATGTTATTAAAATAGAAAAAATTATTAAAAATAAAAATATAATAAAAAAAGAAAGAAGAGATCGACCAAACCCAGAAATAAATCCTCCAATGCTAACAAGTGCTAAAAAACTATACTAAAAAAAAAAAAACAAAAAAAAAAAACGGACACTCAGAAAGCTAGGATAAATGGCAAAAGCAAAGCTATACAGACAAAATCACACAAAGCAGCATACACATACACACTCACAAAAAGAGAAAAAGTAAAATAAATAAATCTATCTATTGATCTGTCTATCTATCTATCTACCTATATATGTATACATAAAAAATAAAAAAGGAAGGGTGCAACCAAATCAATAAACAAATATACCAGTGATAATAAACTCTAAATACTAAACTAAGATAAATATAGAACCAGAAGCAAATTACATGCAGAAAGGAAATCCCAAGTTTACAGTTGCTCCCAAAGTCTAATGCCTCAATTTTGGGATGTTTTGCTGTCTATTCAGGTATTCCACAGATGCAGGGTATATCAAGCTTATTGTGGAGATTTAATCCACTGCTCCTGAGGCTGCTGGGAGAAATTTCCCTTTCTCTTCTTTGTTCACACAGCTCCTCGGGTTCAGCTTTGGATTTGGCCCTGCCTCTGCGTGTAAGTCACCTGAGGTGTCTTTTGGGAAGTCTGAGGTCTTCTGCCAGTGTTCAGTAGGTGTTCTGTATGAGTTGTTCCACATATAGATGTAGTTGTAATGTATTTGTGGGGAGGAAGGTGATCTCCACGTCTTACTCCTCTGCTATCTTGAAAGCGCCCCCTGGGCTCCAAAGGATCATCTCCGAGCCTCTGAAAAGCCGAAAAGCCGAAAAGCCACTTCTGCGACCTCTGTGATGTTTCTACCAGGGGGCAGGCAGCGTTTAGGGCCCTCCATTGAGGACCCAACTTGGAAAGAAAGTCACTGACCCTGGTTTAGATTTCACTGTGTCTGTTTGCTGTCTTACATTCGGGGCCTTTCCTGACATCTAATTTTCCTTCTTCTCTTTCTGTGTCGTGGTATAGCACATGGAGCTATATTCAGTATATTGCAATAACCTATAATGGAAAAGTATCTCAGTCCTCCTGGCTGGAATATCCATCCATCCATGTCGTCAAATATTCATTCAGACAAGGGCCATGCCCAGGGGATGGTGGAGCAACAAGACAGGAACTGGAGTCTCCAGCAACTCGGAACCCTTACTGATCTTAGAATGCTCACCACCAGTCGTGGGCACAGTCTCCCCCTGCTTGTATCAGGCTTGGTCTTTGTGACCACTGGGATACTGCAAAAGGGACGTCAGGGTATAGTGGAGACTTCCATTTTAATCTTGTGTTCTTTATCTCGGACTATAATAGGGGCAGGGTGGGCACACAGCCAATTCATAAATTTTAAATTGCACACTGTTTTGAGTAGTGTGATGAAATCTCGCATAGTCCTGCTCCCTCCCACCCAGGACGTGAAGCATTCCTCTGTTCAGCGTATGCTGCCTGTTAGTCACTTAGTAGCTGTCTGGGTTATCAAATCAACTGTCCCAGTATCTCAGTGCTTGTGTTCAATTAACCCTTATTTTACTTAATAATGGCCCTGGAGTGCAAGAGTACTGATGCTGACAATTCAAATATGCCAAAAGGAAGCTGTAAAGTGCTTCCTTTAAGTGAAAAGGTCAATGTTCTCAACTTAATAAGGGAAGAAAAACAATCATATGCTGACGTTGCTAAGATCTATAGTAAGAACAAAAAGATCTATGGTAAGAAAGAGTCTTCTGTCTGTGAAAATGTGAAGAAGGAAAAAGAAATTTGTGCTAGTTTTGCTGTCGCATCTCGAACTGCAAAAGTTATGGACACAGTACACGATAAGTGCTTAGTTAAGATGGAAATGGCATTAAATTTGTACAATAAGATATTTGGAGGGAGAGAGACCACTTTAACATAACTTTTATTACAGTATATTGTTATAACTGTTCTATTTTATTATTATTGTTGTTAATCTCTTACATACCTTTATCATAGGTACGTAGGTATAGGAAAAAACATAGTATATGCAGGATTCGGTACTGTCCATGGTTTTAGGCATCCACTGGGGGTCTTGGAACTTATTCCCTGCAAATAAGTGGGGGACTGCTGTGTGACTGTAGAGCTGTGTGACCATTGAGCTTTGATTCCTTTTTTCACCTGCAAAATGAGCATTGTGTTTTGTGATAATATAGTCATAATGCTTCTTCTCTCTCAGGTTTGTTCTGAAGAGTAAGTAAGATTTACATTTATATGTAAAATACTTAATACATACCAAGCATCTAATAAATGCTTACTACTCCTGCCGTTACTACTGCTAACAATAAAAATTATAGTGACAGAAAATACAGAGATGTTGAAATGTGATGGTTTCTGTCAATTGTGACCAGCTTCAGAAATGCTCAGAGTCTCTATAGCCAGTTTTTCCTCAATTTCTGTTTTCTAGTTCCTTCAGTGATCCTTAAAGAGTGGTCTGCCTATAAAGGGAAGTCACCTCAAACCCCTGAGCTGGTGTCTGCCCTGACATTTCGGGAATGGACTTGCCCAAACCTCAAGAAGCTCTGGCTAGGCAAAGCAGTTGAGGACAAGAACAGAAGGATGCGTGCCTTCCTGGCCTGTATGAAGTCAGACACACCCAGTATGCTCAATCCGGCTAACATCCCCACCCATCTGCTGCTCATGTGCTGTGTACTCCGGTAAGCCATGTGACCAGGAAGCGGTCAGTTCATTTCTATTTTACTTTTTATGACATTTCCTTTAAGCACATGGTTTTTATGGTATTTTGAGGTGGGGACGTTTTATGTTTACTTTAGACTTCAGAAACATTGGGAATCAATTGCTATGATATATATATATATATATATATATATATATATATATATCCATGCACAATCTATAGTGATGTTTATATGTGTAGATTTTTTCCTTTTTTAACATGAAAGATACTGTGTTGTACATATCATTCTATTTCTTACTTTTTCAGTCAGTGTTATTTTGTAGATCTTTCTGTATTCTTATATGGTTCGTTCCTGATGACTGCTGAACTATATTCCAACAATTACTTATATCATAGTACTTTATTTGTTGTTTGGTAGTTGTTTCCAGTTCTGGGATATTGCAAACAGTGCTACAGGGAATATCTTCATAGATGTCTCTGTATCTTTGTGTTCCTGTGTCAGTTTATCTGAAGTATGTATTTAGGAGTTCAAGTCCTGGATCCTGTAAATATGCATATAGATTTTTCACCAAATATGGCCAAATTGCTCTAGATTATATTTGTTCTAAATTTATAGTCCTATGAAGAATGCATAAGGGTTTCTATTTCTTCATATTATTGCCAGGGCTGATATCTTATAACTTCTTAATTTTTGCTAATCCAGTGGGTTTCAAGTAGTATCTTTTATTTTAATTTGCATTTATTTGACTACAGATGAGGTTGATCTTCTTTTTTATATATATTAGCCATTTGGTCTCACATTCTCTGAAGTGCCTATTTATTTATCTTGAAAATTTTCTTTTAGGTTACTTGTCTTTTTTCTTTCTGATTACAGAAGTTTCTTGTGAGATTGGGATTGACATATATACACTACTATGTGTAAAGTAGATAACTAATGAGAACCTGCTGTATAGCACAGGGAACTCTACTCAGTGCTCTGTGGTGACCTAAATGGGAAGAAAATCCAAAAAATAGGGGATACATGTATACATATAGCTGATTCACTTCGCTGTACAGCAGAAACTAACACAACATTGTAAAACAACTATACCCCAATTAAAAAAAGGAAAAAAAAGAACAATACCCAAGAAGTGACAATGGTGACAGCAATTGGCTATCTTTATGCAAATGTAAATTTGGTTCAACTTTCTTTAGGGCAATTTAGCAATCTGTATATAAATGACAATATAGCAAGACTGTATGTTAAACCTTAAATATATAATATACCCTAAAAAAATAGACATACAAATAAAGCAAATATCTTTTCTATATCTCTGTGTGTATGTGTCAAATATCTTTTCCAGTCAGCCACATTTTTTTAGAAATTTATGTACAATATCCTTTTTAGAACAAAAGTATTTCATTCTCACTGACCTTTCATTATTATGATTTCATACATACAGAAAAGTGGGACTTCCCTGGCGATCCAGTGGTTAAGACTCCACACTTCCACCGCAGGGGGCGTGGGTTCCATCCCTGGTCAGGGAACTAAGATCCCGCATGCCACACCACGTGGCGTGGCCAAAAAAAAAAAAAAAAAAAACATACAGAAAAGTTGGAAGGATAGGATGGCAAACACTCATATGACCACCACTTAGATTCTGTAATTAACAGCTTTATACCATATAACCATATAAACACTCATATGACCACCACTTAGATTCTATAATTAACAGCTTTATACCATATAACCATATAACTATCCCTCTCTCCATCTCGAGCCATCCATTTATCCATCCTTTTTGATGCATTTCCAAGTAATTTGCAGATATCAGTACACTTTACCCCTAACCAATAAGTATTTAAGTTGATTTTGTCAAACCCATCAATCTGTACATTTATGGTGTGTGCTTTGGGAATCTTTTTTAATAAATTCTTCCTTACCCCTGGGTCATAAAGATGTGTCTACTTTTTCTGTAACTATAATGTAACTGTTTACATTATATAGTTTTATAATGTTGCCTTCCATGTAAGGTCTTTAATATAGTGGGTATTTATTCTGTATATGCTGTATAAAAGGATCTAATTTTATTTTCTCTACATAATAAGCCAGTTTTCCCAGCCCCATTTATTAAATGACCTGTTCTCTCCCCATTGATTTGTGTTACCACGATTACTAGGTACCAAGTTCCTGTATATACTTGAGTCCATTCCTGGATTCTATTTTGTTCCATTGCCTACTTGCTCCATTGCCAGTATCACATTCTTTCAATTATGAAGGGTTTGTAATTTGCCTTAATATCAGGTCAGGTAAATCTCCACTCTGCTTTTCTTGTTGCAGAATTGTACTAACTATTCTTGAACCACATAAATCTTTTATTTTTTAATATCTTTATTGGAGTATAATTGCTTTACAATGTTGTTAGTTTCTGCTGTACAACAAAGTGAATCAGCTATACATATACATATATCCCCATATGCCCTCCCTCTTGCGTCTCCCTCCCACCTTCCCTATCCCACCCCTCTGGGTCATCACAAAACATGGAGCTGAACTCCCTGTGCTATGCAGCAGCTTCCCACTAGCCATCCATTTTACATTTGGTAGTGTATATATGTCCATGCTACTCTCTTAACTTCATCCCAGCTTCCCCTTCCCCCGCTGTGTCCTCAAGTCCGTTCTCTACATCTGCGTCTTTATTCCTGCCCTTCCACTAGGTTCATCAGTACCACTTTTTTACTTTCCATATATATGTGTTAGCATATGGTATTGGTTTTTATCTTTCTGACTTCACTCTGTATGACAGACTCTAGGTCCATCCAACTCACTACAAATAACCCAATTTTGTTCCTTTCTCTGGCTGGGTAATATTCCATTGTATATATGTGCCACATCTTCTTTATCCATTCATCTGTCGATGGACACTTAGGTTGCTTCTATGTCCTGGCTATTGTAAATAGTGCTGCAATGAACATAGGGGTATGTGACTCTTTTTTTTTTTATCACACCACCATCCCCACCCCCCCACGCTTTCCCCCCTTGATGTCCATACGTTTGTTCTCTACATCTGGGTCTCAACTTCTGCCCTGCAAACCGGTTAATCTGACCATTTTTCTAGGTTCCACATACATGCATTAATATACGATCTTTGACTCTTTTTGAATTATGGTTTTCTCAGAGTATATGCCTAGTAGCGGGATTGCTGGGTCATATGGTAGCTCTATTTTTAGTTTTTTAAGGAACGTCCATCTGTTCTCCATAGTGGCTGTATCAATTTACATTCCTACCAACAGTGCAGGAGAGTTCCCTTTTCTCCACACCCTCTCCAGCATTTATTGTTTCTAGATTTTTTGATGATGGCCATTGTGACTAGTGTGAGGTGATACCTCATTGTGGTTTTGATTTGCATTTCTCTAATGATTGATGATGTTGAGCCTGTTCTCATGTGTTTGTTGGCAATCTGTATATCTTCTTTGGAGAAATGTCTATTTAGGTCTTCTGCCCATTTTTGGATTCAGTTTTTCTTTGTTTTTGTTTTTGTTTTTTGATATTGAGCTGCATGAGCTGCTTGTATATTTTGGAGATTAGTACTTTGTCAGTTGCTTTGTTTACAGATATTTTCTCCCATTCTGGGGGTTGTCTTTCCATCTTGTTTATGGTTTCCTTTGCTGTGCAAATGCTTTTAAGTTTCACTAGGTCCCACTTGTTTATTTTTAATTTTATTTCCACTTAGGTGGGCCAAAAAGGATCTTGCTTTGATTTATGTCATAGGTGTACTGCCTGTGTTTTCCTCTAAGAATTTTATAGTGTCTGGCCTTACATTTAGGTCTTCAATCCATTTTGAGTTTATTTTTGTGTATGGTGTTAGGGAGTGTTCTTTTTTTTCATATTCTTATTCTTTCTAGGAAGTGTCCAAATATCATTCTTTTATAGGTAGCTGTCCAGTTTTCCCAGCACCATTTATTGAAGAGACTATCTTTTCCCCATTGTGTATTCTTGCCTCCTTTGTCAAAGATAAGGTGACCATATGTGAGTGGGTGTATCTGTGGGCTTTCTATCCTATTCCATTGATCTGTATTTCTGTTTCTGTGCCAGTACCATACTGCCTTGATTACAGTAGCTTTGTAGTATAGTCTAAAGTCAGGGAGCCTGATTCCTCTAGCTCCATTGTTCTTTCTCAAGATTGCTTTGGCTATTTGGGGTCTTTCTGTGCATTAATTTTGTATTCTGCTACTTTACCAAATTCATTGATTACCTCTAGTATTTTCCTGGTGGCATCTTTAGGATTTGCTGTGTATACTATCATGTCATCTGCAAATAGTGACAGTTTTATTTCTTATTTTCCAATTTGGATTCCTTTTATTTGTTTTTCTTCTCTGATTGCCATGGCTGGGACTTCCAAAACTGTGTTGAGTAATAGTGGCAAGAGTGGACACCCTTGTCTTTTTCCTGATCTTAGAGGAAATGCTTTCAGTTTTTTCACCTTTGAGAATGATGTTGGCTGTGGGTTTGTCATATATTGCTTTTATTATGTTGAGGCAGTTTACCTCTATGCGCACTTTCTGGAGAGTTTTCATCATAAATGGATGTTGAATTTTGTCAAAAGATTTTTCCTCATCTATTGAGATGATCATATGTTTTTTCTCCTTCAATTTGTTAATATGGTGTATCACATTAATTGATTTGCATATATTGAAGAATCCTTGCATTTCTGGGATAATCACCACTTGATCATGGTGTATGATCCTTTTAATGTGCTGTTGGATTCTGTTTGCTAGTAGTTTGTTGACGATTTTTACATGTATGTTCATCAGTGATACTGGCCTGTAATCTTTTTTGTGACATCTTTGTCTGGTTTTGGTATCAGTGTGATGGTGGCCTTGTAGAATGAGTTTGGGAGTGTTCCTCCCTCTGCTATATTTTGAAAGAGTTTGAGAAAGATGGTGTTAGCTCTTCTCTAAATGTTTGATAGAATTTGCCTTTGAAGCGATCTGGCCCTGGGCTTTTGTTTATTGGAAAACTTTTTTTTTTTAATGTCTTACTAAACTTTTATGGGGATTTACTTTTTTTAAACATCTTTATTGGAGTATAATTGTTCTGCAGTGGTGTGTTAGTTTCTGATTTATAACAAAGTGAATCGGCTATACATATACATATATCCCCATATCTCCTCCCTCTTGCGTCTCCTACCCACCCTCCCTATCCCATCTGTCTAGGTGGTCAGAAAGCACCGAGCTGATCTCCTGTGCTATGTAGCTGCTTGCTGGAAGACTCTTAATCACACTTTCAATTTCAGTGCTTGTAATTGGTCTGTTTATATTTTCTATTTCTTTCCAGTTCAATCTTGGAAGGTTGTACTTTTCTAAGAATTTTTCCATTTCTTCCAGGTTGTCCATTTTATTGGCATTTAGTTCCTTGTAGTAGTCGCTCATGATCCTTTGTATTTCTGTGGTCTCAGTTGTTACTTTTCCATTTTCATTTCTAATTCTGTTGATTAGAGTCTTCTCCCTTTTTCTCCTGATGAGTCTGGCTATTGGTTTATCAATTTTATTTATCTTCTGAAAGAACCAGCTTTTAGTTTTATTGATGTTTGCTCTTGTTTCCTTCCTTTCCTTTTCTTTTATTTCTGATCTGATCTTTATGATTTCTTCTGCTAACTTTGGGCTTTTTGTTTGTTTGTTTGTTTGTTTGCTGTTGTTCATCTTTCTCTAATTGCTTTAGGTTTAAGGTTAGTTTGTTTATTTGAGATGTTTCTTGTTTCTTCAGGTAGGATTGCATTGCTATAAACTTCCCTCTTAGAACTGCTTTTGCTGCATCCCATGGATTTTGTGTCGTTGTGTTTTCATTGTCATTTGTTTCTAGGTATTTTTTGATTTCCTCTTTGATCTCTTCAGTGATCTCTTGGTTGTTTAGCAGTGTCTTCTTTAGACTCCATGTGTTTGTATTTTTTACAGTTTTTTTTTCCTGAAATTGATATCTAGTCTCATAGCATTGTGGTCTGAAAAGGTGCTTGATACAATTTCAGTTTCTTAAATTTACTGTGGCTTGATTAGTGACCCAAGGTGTGATATATCCTGGGGAATGTTCTGTGTGCACATGAGAAGAAAGTGTATTGTGTTGTTTTTGGATGGAATGTCCTATAAATATCAATTAAGTCCATCTGGTCTAATGTGTCATTTAAAGCTTGTGTTTCCTTATTTATTTTCTGTTTGGATCATCTGTCCATTGGTGTAAGCGGGGTGTTAAAGTCGCCTACTATTATTGTGTTGCTGTCGATTTCCCCTTTTATGGCTGTTAGCATTTGCCTTATGTATTGAGGTTGTCCTATGTTGGGTGAATAGATATTTACAATTGTTATAGCTTCTTCTTGGATTGATCCTTTGATCATTATGTAATGTCCTTTCTTGTCTCTTGTAACATTCTCTATTTTAAAGTGTATTTTGTCTGATATGAGTGTTGGTACTCCATCTTTCTTTTGATTTCCAGTTGCATGGAATATCTTTTTCCATCCCCTCACTTTGAGTCTGTATATGTCCCTAAGTCTGAAGTGGGTCTCTTGTAAACAACATATGTAGGGTCTTGTTTTGTATCCATTCAGCCAGTCTATGTCTTTTGGTTTCAGCATTTAATCCATTTACATTTAAGGTAATTATTGATATGTATGTTGCTATTACCATTTTCTTAATTGGTTTGTTTTTGTTTTTGTAGGTCTTTTCCTTCTCTTGTGTTTCCTGCCTAGAGAAGTTCCTTTAGCATTTCTTGTAAAGCTGGTTTGGTGATACTGAATTCTCTTAGCTTTTCTTGTCTGTAAAGATTTTAATGTGTCCATTGAATCTGACTTAAATCCTTGCTGGTTAGAGTAATCTTGGTTGTAGATTTTTCCCTTTCATTACTTTAAATATGTCCTGCCACTCCCTTATAGCTTGCAGAGTTTCTGCTGAAAGATCAGCTGTTATCCTTATGAGGATTCCCTTGTATGTTATTTGTTGCTTTTCCCTTGCTGCTTTTAATATTTTTTCTTTGTGTTTAATTTTTGTTAGTGTGATTAATACGTATCTTAGCCTGTTTCTCCTGTATGGGACTCTCTGCGCTTCCTGGACTTGATTGTCTTATTTCATTTCCCATGTTGGGGAAGTTTTTGACTATAATCTATTCAAATATTTTTTCCGACCCTTTCTTTTTTTCTTCTTCTTCTGGAACGTGTATAATTCGAATATTAGTGTGCTTAATGTTGTCCCAGAAGTCTCTGAGACTGTCCTCAATTCTTTTCATTCTTTTTACTTTATTCTGCTCTGTAGCAGTTTTTTCTACCATTCTGTCTTCCAGCTCACTTTCCATTCTTCTGACTCAGTTATTCTGCTATTGATTCCTTCTAGACTATTTTCAATTTCAGTTATTGTGTTGTTCATCATTGTTTGTTAGCTCTTTAGTTCTTCTAGGTCTTTGTTAAACATTTCTTGTATTTTCTCCATTGTATTTCCAAGACTTTGTATCATCTTTACTATCATTACTCTGAATTCTTTTTCAGGTAGACTGCCTATTTCCTCTTCATTTGTTTGGTCTGGTGGGTTTTTACCTTGCTCCTTCATCTGCTGCATATTTCTCTGTCTTCTCATTTTGTCTAATTTACAGTGCTTGAGGTCTCCTTTCCCCAGGCTGTAGGGTTGTAGTTCCTTTTGTTTCTGTCCTCTGCCCCTGATGGTGAGGTTGGTCCAGTGGCTTGCGTAGGCTTCCTGATGCGAGGGATTGGTGCCTGCGTCCTGAGGGGGTGAAGCTGAGTCTTTTCCCTCTGATGAGCAGGGCCATTTCACGTGGTGTGTTTTCGGATGTCTGTGAGCCTAGTGTGACTTTAGGTAGTCTGTGTGCTAATGGGTGGGTTTGTGTTCCTGTCTTGTTTGTTGTTTTTTGTGAGGTGTCCAGCACTGGGATCTTCTGACAGCTGGGTGGAGTCGGGTCTTGGATTTAGATAGAGGCCTCCGTTGGAGCTCTTAGTGATTAATGTTCCCTGGGGCTGGAAATTCTCTAGTGGTCCAGCACCCTGGACTCGGTGCTCCCACCCCAGAGCTTCAGGCCTAACGACTGGTCGAGGGACCAAGACCTCACAAGTCACTCGTCCCAGCAATAAAGCAGATTAAAAAAAAAAAAGACTAAGAAAACCCCAGAGAAATGGTAAAAAGTAAAATCAAACAGAAACAAGGAAACACGCACGCACACAGAAGAAACAAAAACGGACCCAAATAAATCATAAAGCAAGAGACCAACCAGGCAAGCGAAACAATCCAAGAACAAAATCAAACAATTAAAACGAAAACTGAGAAAAAACACATAACCGAAAAACAGAACCAAAGCAGACTGCTAACTGAAGAATGAACCAAAGAAACAAAACAAACTGACAAAGATGATAAAAAAATTAGGAAAAGGGAAAGGGGAAAGAAGACTGAACAGGAAAGCAATATAGATATAGAAATATTAAAAAATAAAGTAGAAAATATCTTAAGGAAGAAAAAAAAGACATAAAATCCCAGAGAAATGGTAAAAATGAAACCAAACAAAAACAGAAAAAAGGAAACATAAGCACACATAAAAGAAACAGAAACAGAGCCAAATTAAACAAAAAGCAAGAAAACAACCAGACAAATAGAAGAACTCAAGAGTGAAACCAAACAATTAGGATTAATACTAACAAAAACACATAACCTAAAAACCATGCCAAATTTGTGTGCCACCTGAAGAATAAAGCAAGGAAACAGAACAAACTGATAAAAATGATTTAAAAAAATAATAACAAAGAAAAAGGGAAAAAGCACAGGACAACAGAAAAGCAAAGTAGAAATGGAAATATATTTTAAAAATATAAATTAAAGAAAAAGAAGAAGAAAAAAATAAGGGAAAAGAACACAGAAGAACAGAAAAGCAAAGTAAAAATAGAAATATATTTAAAAAGATAAAAATAAACATGGAGATCCCAAAAGACTAAATTTAAGAAGATACACTAACAAGAAAAACAAAACAAAAAAGCCAGAAGCAACAACCGAATGAATCAAAGCATAGTAAAATTAATAGTAATAATTATGTTTCCCTGGGGTCTCTGCTGTAAGTGTCGTCACACACACCATGAGCCACAGCCCAACTCCGCCTCCCCAAGAGGCCCTCCTGTGCCTCTGGGCTGGTCTCTGGAACTGCTGTGGGCCCTGTGGGGACCACTCAGACTCTGATCTGACCCATTCTTGCATGTGCTTGCCCCCAAAGTCCACAGCTCCCAGAGCTAGACCATTTTCATTTGTGGGAACACTCATTGTCTACTCAGATATTCCGTAGACGCAGGGTCTACCTAGCTGATCATGGGGATTTAATCTGCAGCTTGTACAGCTGATGGAAAGATTTTCAATCTTATTCCTTGGTCACCCTGTCCCTGGGGTTCAGCTTTCGTTTTATCCCCACCTCTGTGAGTGGTCCACCCACAGGTGTCTGGTCCTGAGGCTGCCGTCTAGCTCTCGGTTCTGCTCCTGTGAGCACCGGGCACAGAGGTGGTATGACTGCTTGGAACATGGGAGCCCCAGTGGCACCAAATGCCCACATGAATCTTTATTGTTCCATATGTAATTTAGAATTAGTCCAGTTTCCACAAAATCTTCTTGGGTTTTTTTGGTCAATGAATTGGATTTATAGATTAATTTAGGAAGAATTGACATCTTTATAATGTTGTCTTCCCATCCAAAGATCATTGTTTACTCCTCCCTTTATTCAGGTCTCTTTCTTTATGTCTTTTTTGTTTTTTGAAGTATAGTTGATTTACAGTATTAGTTTAGTTTCAGGTGTACAGAAGTTTATGTCCTAAATAGAGTTAATTTTCTTTCATTGAGGTCTTCTGCATTTTAAATTAATTCCTAGATACTTGATATATATTATTGTGATTGTCGATGGTATTCTATTTTTTTACACCTTTTTTACCCATTGTTTATTTGCTGATGTAGAGTAAGTTTTGGTGCAAAGAGGAAGTGAGTCCCTACAAGTCACCAGAGGGTAACAGAGCTTTGAGCTTTGAAACTGGACAAACCTTAGTTTGAATTCTGGCTCGGGCACTTTTTAGCTTGGATAAGTCACTTTAAACTTTTAGAGCTATGGTCCCCAACTTTTTGGCACCAGAGACCAGTTTCGTGGAAGACAGTTTTTCCACGGATGGGGGGAGTGGTTCAGGTTGTAATGCAAGTGATGGGGAGGATGGTTCAGGCGGTAATGTGAGTGATGGGGAGCGGCAGATGAAGCTTCACTCGGTTGCCCACCACTCACCTCCTGCTGTGCAGCCCGGTTCCTAACCAATCCACAGCCCCAGTGTTGGGGACCCCTGTTTCAGAGTATCCATTTTCTCACCATAAATGGGTGTAATAATTGTTACTTCTCAGAGCTGTTTGAGGATTGAGATAATGTATGCAGGGGCCCTATCACATAATAGATTCTTAATATGTGTTAATATGCTAACTGCCTTGACATTAAGTTTGGTGACTTAAGAAGTCTTCCCAATAAGAATAATGGATAGGATTCATTCCTCCTAGCTCCTTAACACATTCCTGGGACACAGCCCTACATTATCCCATATTAACTCTTGAATTATATGTTTTACCTTTTTTCTCAAAAGTATAGTAATAGCTCATTTTCCCATTTATTTGATTCTCTGGGTTTTTTGGAACACATCCAGAACATGAAAGTAAGTTAAAATGGCTTATTAATAGCTCTAATAGCTATCACAAAGACTATGCTCTAATAGGTTCTATATGCTTCCCCTGAAAAGATCCCCTTAGTCTTCTGCTCAACCTATTTATCCTTAATTTAGACACATTTCTGACAATTTGGTCATCTGATTTCCCAGTGTACAACAGATCAGTAGTAGCAAATTGTAAGGGAGGTGAGACAGGGAGTAAGAGCTATTCTTAGAACCAGCCACAGTGATACCAGTGATAAGTGATAGGCTACTCCCTAAAAGCAGGGGAAAAGATATAAAGAATGCTTTTAAAGAGACCTAAACACCCAAAAAGAAGAAGCACCACCTGAAGCCTTTTAGTGTAGGGGTAAACTGCCCTGTAAAAGTCAGTAACTTATACATAAGATCATTATTACAGCATAAGGCAATTATCAATGTTTGAAAAATCATCAAAAACATGTTCTATAATATTACATGTTACGTACCTGGCATTGTGCTAAGTCAGCCCTTTGTATACGATGCTATTAATCCTCATAATAGTGCTGAAAAGTATTATTTATCTCCATTTATAGAAGAGGAAACAAAGGCTCAAAGAGAAGCGACTTGCAAAAGTTACATAACTAATAAGGGGTTGTGCAAGGGTTTGAACCAAGTCTCTCCAACTTCCAATTCCTTTGGTTTTTTTAACATCTTTATTGGAGTATAATTGCTTTACAATGGTGTGTTAGTTTCTGCTTTATAACAAAGTGAATCAGTTACACATATACATATGTTCCCGTATCTCTTCCCTCTTACATCTCCCTCCCTCCCACCCTCCCTATCCCACCCCTCTAGGTGGTCACAACCCACCAAGCTGATCTCCCTGTGCTACGTGGCTGCTTCCCACTAGCTATCTGTTTTACGTTTGGTAGTGTATATATGTCCATGCCACTCTCTCACTTTGTCCCAGCTTACCCTTCCCCCTCCCCATGTCCTCAAGTCCATTCTCTACTAGGTCTGTGTCTTTATTCCCGTCTTACCCCTAGGTTCTTCATGACCTATTTTTTTCCCTTAGATTCCATATATATGTGTTAGCATATGGTATTTGTTTTTCTCTTTCTGACCAACTTCACTCTGTATGACAGACTCTAAGTCCATCCACCTCACTACAAATATCTCAATTTCGTTTCTTTTTATGGCTCAGTAATATGCCACTGTATATATGTGCCACATCTTCTTTATCCATTCATCCGATGATGGACACTTAGGTTGCTTCCATGTCCTGGCTATTGTAAATAGAGCTGCAATGAACATTTTGGTACATGACTCTTTTTGAATTATGGTTTTCTCAGGGTATATGCCCAGTAGTGGTATTGCTGGGTCGTATGGTAGTTCTATTTGTAGTTTTTTAAGGAACCTCCATACTGTTCTCCATAGTGGCTGTACCAATTCACATTCCCACCAGCAGTGCAAGAGTGTTCCCTTTTCTCCACACCCTCTCCAGCATTTATTGTTTCTAGATTTCTCGATGATGGCCATTCTGACTGGTGTGAGATGATAGCTCATTGTAGTTTTGATTTGCATTTCTCTAATGATTAATGATGTTCAGCATTCTTTCATGTGTTTGTTGGCAATCTGTATACCTTCTGTGGAGAAATGTCTATTTAAGTCTTCTGCCCATTTTTGGATTGGGTTGTTTGTTTTTTTGTTATTGAGCTGCATGAGCTGCTTGTAAATCTTGGAGATTAATCCTTTGTCAGTGGCTTCATGTGCAAATATTTTCTCCCATTCTGAGGGTTGTCTTTTGGTCTTGTTTATAGTTTCCTTTGCTGTGCAAAAGCTTTGAAGTTTCATCAGATCCCATTTGTTTATTTTTGTTTTTATTTCCATTTCTCTAGGAGGTGGGTCCAAAAGGATCTTGCTGTGATTTATGTCATAGAGTGTTCTGCCTATGTTTTCCTCTAAGAGTTTGATAGTGTCTGGCCTTACACTTAGGTCTTTAATCCATTTTGAGTTTATTTTTGTGTATGATGTTAGGTAGTGTTCTAATTTCATACTTTTACATGTCCCTGTCCAGTTTTCCCAGCACCACTTATTGAAGAGGCTCTCTTTTCTCCACTGTATATTCTTGCCTCCTTTATCAAAGATACGGTGACCATATGTGCATGGGTTTATCTCTGAGCTTTCTGTCCTCTTCCATTGATCTATATATCTGTGTTTGTGCCAGTACCATACTGTCTTGATTACTGTAGCTTTGTAGTATAGTCCGAAGTCAGGGAGCCTGATTCCTCCAGCTCCATTTTTCATTCTCAAGACTGCTTTGGCTATTCGGGGTCTTTTGTGTTTCCATACAAATTGTGAAATTTTTTGTTCTAGTTCTGTGAAAAATGCCAGTGGTAGTTTGATAGGTATCTCATTTCCTATGGTTTTTAAAAGGCAAAATGGTAGAAAAATGCAGTTTTAAAGATTAACACAAAATCTTATTGGAAATTTAAAATTCAACTTTGAATGAAAATTAACTTATCCTAAGTACTGCATTGCCCATCAATGTAAAGACTGGGTAGGGTACTTCACTGGTGGCACAGTGGTTAAGAATCCGCTTAACAATACAGAGGACACAGGTACGATCCCTAGTCTGGGAAGATCCCACATGACACAGAGCAAGTAAGCCCGTGCACCACAACTACTGAGCCTGCGCTCTAGAGCTTGTAAGCTACAACTGCTGAGCCTGCATGCCACAGCTACTGAGGCCCGCGTGCCTAGAGTCCATGCTCCGCAAAAAGGGAAGCCACTACAATGAGAAGCCCGTTCACTGCAACAAAGAGTAGCCCCCACTTTCCACAACTAGAGAAAGCTCACACACAGCAACGAAAACCCAACACAGCCAGAAAAATAATAATTAAAAAAAAAAAGACTGGGTAGGAACACTGAACTATGCCCTGATTGAGTATTATACTCTAAACTCCTCAATTGCTTCTAGTAACTATAGTAAGAGATACCTCTTATGAAAGTAAAGTACTGCTGTGCAAGTTGTGGCTAAAACTTAAGTTGGTGCAGCTCTTGGACAGTTGGCCTAGAGAAATGTGTCTACTAGGAAAGCTTGATACAGTTTGAGGAAGGCAGAAACTTCATACATATAATAGTCACCACTGAGGAGGGAAGGATAATGAGGAACTCTGTGAGGCTTCTAGGGGTGGGGTGCAGCCCTGTTGAATGAGGAGAACCGTGTACCAAGGCCCTACCATTTCTAGCACAGGTTCTTTCCAATCTCAACCGTTTTATGGAAATAGAACATGAAATTGAACAAAGTTGTTTCTCTAGATTCATGGCTGAAGTTGAAGAGTCTCTTCAGAGAAGCAGTTCTATTAAGAAGCAGCAGATTCACTCCCAGCTGTACGTAATAGGATATTTGAGTTAACCATGTGCCATCCTGATACATAAAGAGTAAAGGTATATAAGAACAAGTCTTTGTTCACCTGACAAAATAATTCTTAAGTTCACTGGGAAAAGCAAATGAGTAAGAATAGATTGGATTTTTTTTTTAAAGATCAGTAAGAGGAGTCTTGGCTCAAATAACATCAACAAAAAAGCCAGAATGTGTTATAAATGTATACTAAAATGACATGATACTGGCACAAAAATTGACAGGTCATTGTTTTAGAGCAGCTAATACTAAGACCCTAGACACATAATAGCTTAAAGTGTGCTAAAGAAAGCTTCACAAATCAATAAGGAATAGATGAGCTTTTTAATAATTGTTCAGAAAATTGGGTTGGTATATGGGGAGAAAACATCAAGTTAGAGCCTTACCACACATAAATTCTAGATAAATTGATTATAGAGATAAATTTAAAGAAAAAAGGTAACAGGCAAATTCTATCAAACATTTAGAGAGGAGCAAACACCTATCCTTCTCAAACTCTTCCAAAATATAGCAGAGGGAGGAGCACTCCCAAACTCATTCTACGAGGCCACCATCACCTGGATACCAAAACCAGGCAAGGATGTCACAAAGAAAGAAAACGACAGGCCAATATCACTGATGAACATAGATGCAAAAATCCTCAACAAAATACTAGCAAACAGAATCCAATAGCACATTAAAAGAATCATACACCATGATCAAGTGGGGTTTATTCCAGGAATGCAAGGATTCTTCAATATACGCAAATCAATCAACGTGATACACCATATTAAGAAACTGAAGGAGAAAAACCATATGATCATCTCAATAGATGCAGAGAAAGCTTTCGACAAAATTCAACACCCATTTATGATAAAAACCCTGCAGAAAGTAGGCATAGAGGGAACTTTCCTCAACAGAATAAAGGCCATATATGACAAACCCACAGCCAGCATTGTCCTCAATGGTGAAAAATTGAAACCATTTCCACTAAGATCAGGAACAAGACAAGGTTGCCCACTCTCACCACTCTTATTCAACCTAGTTTTGGAAGTTTTAGCCACAGCAATCAGAGAAGAAAAGGAAATAAAAGGAATCCAAATCGGAAAAGAAGAAGTAAAGCTGTCACTGTTTGCAGATGACATGATACTATACATAGAGAATCCTAAAGATGCTACCAGAAAACTACTGGAGCTAATCAATGAATTTGGTAAAGTAGCAGGAAACAAAATTAATGCACAGAAATCTCTGGCATTCCTGTACACTAATGATGAAAAATCTGAAAGTGAAATTAAGGAAACACTCCCATTTACCATTGCAACAAAAAGAATAAAATATCTAGGAATAAACCTACCTAAGGAGACAAAAGACCTGTATGCAGAAAATTATAAGACACTGATGAAAGAAATTAAAGATGATACAAATAGATGGAGAGATATACCATGCTCCTGGATTGGAAGAACCAATATTGTGAAAACGACTCTACTACCCAAAGCAATCTACAGATTCAATGCAATCCCTATCAAACTACCACTGGCATTTTTCACAGAACTAGAACAAAGAATTTCAAAATTTGTTTGGAAAAACAAAAGACCCCAAATAGCCAAAGCAATCTTGAGAACGAAAAATGGAGCTGGAGGAATCAGGCTCCCTGACTTCAGACTATACTACAAAGCTACAGTAATCAAGACAGTGTGGTACTGGCACAAAAACAGAAAGATAGATCAATGGAACAGGATAGAAAGCCCAGAGATAAACCCACGCACATATGGTCAAGTTATCTTTGATAAAGGAGGCAGGAATGTACAGTGCAGAAAGGACAGCCTCTTCAATAAGTGGTGCTGGGAAAACTGGACAGGGACATGTAAAAGTATGAGATTAGATCATTCCCTAACACCATACACAAAAATAAGCTCAAAATGGATTAAAGACCTAAATGTAAGGCCAGAAACTATCAAACTCTTAGAGGAAAACATAGGGAGAACGCTCTATGACATAAATCACAGCAAGATCCTTTTGGACCCACCTCCTAGAGAAATGGAAATAAAAACAAAGATAAACAAATGGGACCTAATGAAACTTCAAAGCTTTTGCACAGCAAAGGAAACCATAAAGAAGACCAAAAGACAACCCTCAGAATGGGAGAAAATATTTGCAAATGAAGCAACTGACAAAGGATTAATCTCCAAAATTTATAAGCAGCTCATGCAGCTCAATAGCAAATAAACAAACAACCCAATCCAAAAATGGGCAGAAGACTTAAATAGGCATTTCTCCAAAGAAGATATACAGACTGCCAACAAACACATGAAAGAATGCTGAACATCATTAATCATTAGAGAAATGCAAATCAAAACTACAATGAGATATCATCTCACACCAGTCAGAATGGCCATCATCAAGAAATCTAGAAACAATAAATGCTGGAGAGGGTGTGGAGAAAAGGGAACACTCTTGCACTGCTGATGGGAATGTGAATTGGTACAGCCACTATGGAGAACAGAATGGAGGTTCCTTAAAAAACTAAAAATAGAACTACCATATGACCCAGCAATCCCACTACTGGGCATATACCCTGAGAAAACCATAATTCAAAGAGACATGTAACAAAATGTTCATTGCAGCTCTATTCACAATAGCCCGGAGATGCAAACAACCTAAGTGTCCATCATCGGATGAATGGATAAAGAAGATGTGGCACATATATACAATGGCATATTACTCAGCCATAAAAAGAAACGAAACTGAGCTATTTGTAATGAGGTGGATAGACCTAGAGTCTGTCATACAGAGTGAAGTAAGTCAGAAAGAGAAAGACAAATACCGTATGCTAACACATATATATGGAAATTAAGAAAAAAAATGTCACAAAGAACCTAGGGGTAAAACAGGAATAAAGACACAGACCTACTTGAGAATGGACTTGAGAATATTCGGAGGGGGAAGGGTAAGCTGAGACAAAGCGAAAGAGAGGCATGGACATATATACAGTACCAAACGTAAGGTAGATAGATAGTGAGAAGCAGCCGCATAGCACAGGGAGATCAGCTCGGTGCTTTGTGACCGCCTGGAGGGGTGGGATAGGGAGGGTGGGAGGGAGGGAGACGCAAGAGGGAAGGGATGTGGGAACAGATGTATATGTATGACTGATTCACTTTGTTATAAAGCAGAAACTAATGAAAAAAAGAAAAAAATGATAACAGGTAGAATAAAAAGCAAGAAATTATTTACCTGATCTTGAGACAAGAAAGCAGTTTTTTAAATGAAAATTAAAAAAGAAGCCTCAAGCCCAGGGCATTGTCAAAAACTATAGCAAAATCAATGGCAAACAATCGGGGGGACAAATATCTCAGTTACCTGTGGCTGCAATACACCATGCCAAAAATTTAACTGGGAGATCTGAGCAATTAAACAACCATAAAGGTCTTGGATAAGGTCTCATATAGTCCTGGGAATCTGGAAGATTGTGTATGTGTACGAGTCTGCATACAGACTCAGGAGAGACTTAGAGCCCCAATTACATATTCATACCTGGCTGTACATGATACCTACCTAAGAAAACAATAAAAGCCAGACATAAACTGCTTGAATTTTTAATGCATGCCCCAACCTACATATAGATCCCCTTTGCAAAAATGGAAGCTTTATTGGCCCAAGATGCTTATGCACAACCTTTGATTAATCATTGGCTGGCTAATAAGCTATGATGATCCAAGGGAGACTCTTAGGAAGCTAGCCTTAAAAATGAAACGAATTAAAAGTAAAAATAAAAATCTGAGCAAGGACATCAGGCTACACACTGCAGGAAAGACAGACTCTCCAGAATTGGCTCAGACATGTCACTAAACAAATATAAAAGCAGCAACTACATTGCTTTGGGAGGGAGCCAAAAGTCCAGAGTTGCTCAGTATATTATCAAAACTGTCCAGTGTCAAATAAAGAATTACAAAAGTTGCAAAGAAATAATGTGTGTCTCATACTCAGGACAAAAAGCAGTCAATAGAAACTGTCTCCGAGGGCATATGGATATAGGACATAGTAAATAAAGACTTAATCAGCTCCTATAAATATATTCAGCGAACTAAAGGAAACCATATTTAAAGAATTAAAGTATGATAACGAAGACCTATCAAATAGAGAATAGCAATAAATAAATAGAAGCAATCTATCAAGGTGGTGGAGCAGAAGGAGGTATGGAACTCACCTCTCCCCATGAACACATAAATACGTCTACATATGGAGCAATTCTCACTGAAAACTAACTGCAAACCAGCAGAAAGACTTCTGTACAACCAAGGCTACAAGAAAGATTCACCCATAATTGGGTAGGAAGGGAAGAGAAGCAATCAGGTCAGGCCCTGTGCCCCTGGGAGGGATCTCAGAGGAACAGGGAGATTACATGGGTGGAGATTCGCCCTGGGGAGTAAGCTATTTGAACCACGGATTGGGCACCCCAGAATCCGACACAGGGAAGGCAAGCCCTCTTGACTGATTGGAGGACCACAGGAGGGCTGTAGGAAGCCTGGATTGAGCATGAGGAGCATGTGCGTGCTGGCTTACCCTCAAAGCAGGGCAGAGAGGGCAGAGTGAGGACTGCTCCAGAGGCTGCCAGGTTTCCCACAACCACCCTGGCCCCAACCCCAGCCCAGCAACTGCTCCAGACCCACTTATCCATGATGCAGCGTGGCACTGGATCCAGGGCTGCCACAACCAGTGAGAAAGCTCAGATGTGGGACACAGGCTCCTGAGTCCCAGGGGGTTGTCTGGTTGGGCCTGTGGCATCCATTGTTGGTGCATCAGAAGCGGCCCAAAACTCTAACGGTGGCCACTCTACCACAGCTCACCCACCCCCATACACACTGAGAATCAATTCAGGCCCCATCTACCCTGTGGTGTGGCTCCACAACAGGACTGGGACAGTGGAGGCTGAGGGCAATGACTGGATGTGAGGGACAAAGGGACTTGGACCTGAGGCTGCGTCTGAACAGAGCAAGGGAAACAGTTGCTGGTGCCTGCAGAGGCAGTGCATTGGAGACAACTTGGACCTCTGTCTACAGCTGACATGAGCCCAGAGCCCACACGGGCCCCCCTTGCTTCAGCACTAGCCCCTTCTGGGGCAAAGGTCCCAGTGCAGGGAGAGGGGAAAGCACATACTTAAAGGGAACAGAGCCAACGCGGCTGGATCCTAAGGGCTTCCGCTTCAGCATCTTGGGACCTGACCCCACCCCTGACAAGGTGGTGATGGCTACTGAGCAGAGGGGAAGCCCTGCCTCACACCAGGTTCCTCCCCTAACACCTTCATCTCCAGCCCCACCTCCCAGAAAGGTGGTAGCTGCCAGCACACCCTGAGGAAAGAGGTGACTTGCATCCACGTCAAACCCAGCCCTCCCACCAAAGACATTGGGCACACACACTTTACATAAGGACACTCCCACATAAGGACATCCCTTCAACTCCACAATAAGTAACTGTTTCACCTAATTTCATAGACACAGAGAAAGTTTAACAAAATAAAAAGGCAGAGGAACTGGTCTCAATTGAAACAGCAAGAGAAAACCCCTTAAAAATAAATAATGAAAAGGAATAAACAATAAAGATTAAAGAATTCAAAGCATTAGTAATAAGAATGTTAATTGAATTAGAGAAAAGAACAGATGAGCGCAGTGAGAATTTTAACAAGGAATTTGAAAATATAAGAAAGACCCAATCAGAAATGAAGAATTCAATAACTTAAATTAAAAAAACACTAGAAGGAATGAATAGCAGACTAAGTGATTCAGAAGAAAGCATAAGTGATCTGGAAGATAGACTAATGGAAATCACCCAATCAGAACAGCATAAAGAAAACCAATTTTTTTTTTTAATGTTGGGGGTAGGAGTTTAATTAATTTATTTTTATTTTTGCTGTGTTGGGTCTTCGTTTCTGTGCGAGGGCTCTCTCTAGTTGTGGCAAGCGGGGGCCACTCTTCATCGCGGTGCGCGGGCCTCTCACCATCACGGCCTCTCTTGTTGCGGAGCACAGGCTCCAGACGCGCAGGCTCAGTAGTCGTGGCTCATGGGCGTAGTTGCTCCGCGGCATGTGGGATCCTCCCAGAGCAGGGCTCGAACCCGTGTCCCCTGCATTAGCAGGCAGATTCTCAACCACTGTGCCACCAGGGAAGCCCAGAAAACCAAATTTTTAAAAATGAGAACAGTTTGAGATCTCTGAGATAACATTCGCTTTAAGGGGTCCCAGAAGGAAAGAAGAGAGAGAAGGGGATCAAAAATATATTTGATGAGATTATGTCTGGAAACTTCCCAAACCTGAAGAAGGAAACAGATATCCATGTACAGGAAGCAGAGAGGGTCTCAAACAAGATGAACCCAAACAGACTCACACCAAGACATATTATAATTAAAATGGCAGTCTACAGATGAATGGATAAAAGAAACATATTGGGGGTGTGTGTGTGTGTGTGTGTGTGTGTGTGTGTGTGTGTACAATGGAGTATCGTATAATGTATAATGGAGTATTGTATAATGTATAATGGAGTACTCAAACATAAAAAAGAGTGAAATTCTTCCATTTGTAGCAATGTGGATAGACCTAGAGAATATTATGCATAGTGAAATAATTCAGACAGAGAAAGACAAATTACTGTATGATAATCCCTTATTTGTGGAATCTAAAAAGTAAAACAAATGAATGTATATAGCAACAGAAACAGTCTCACAGATATAGAAAATAATCCAGTGGTTACCAGTGGGGAGATGGAAGAGGGGAGGGGCAAGATATGCTTATGTGATTAAGAGATACAAACTACTATGTATAAAATAGATAAGCAACAAGGATATATTGTATAGAACAGGGACTTATAGTCATCATTTTGTAATAACTCTTAATGGAGTATAATCTATAAAAATACTGAATCATTATCCTGTACACCTGAAACTAATATTATAAACCAACTATACTTCAATTAAAAAAAGAGATAGAAATTACAAAAAGAAATCAAATAGATATTCTGGAGTTGAAAAGTATATTCATTGAAGTGAAAAATTAACTTGAGGAGCTCAACAGCAGATTTGAGCTGAGAGAAGAAAAAAAATCAGAGAATTTGAAGGTAGGTAAATAGAAATTATCCAGTCTGAAGAACAATGTAAAAAGAATGCATAAAAATGAAAAGAGGCTAACAGACCTTAGGACAGTATCAAGCATACTAACATATGCATAATAGGTGACCCAGGAGAGAAGGGGGGTAGTTAGAAAAAAAATATGAAGAAATTGAAAGAAGAATTGAAAACTTCCCAAATTTGATGAAAAACATAAATCTACACATCTAAGATCAAAACCTCCATGTAGTACAACTTAAAGATCCACACTTTAGCACTGTTAAAAAGAGAAAGAGAGTCTTGAAAGAAGCAAGAGAGAAACAACTTGCTACATACAAGGGAACCAGAAGAAGATGAACAATAGTCAAAAGGTGGAAGCAACCTGTTTCCATTGGTGGATGAATTGAGGAACAAAAAGTGGTATACACATATAATAGAATGTTATTCAACCTTAAAAAGGAAGGAAATTCTGATGCATGCTACAACATGACTGACCTTTAAAGATATGCTAAGTGAAGTATGCCAGTCACAAAAGGACAAACATTGTATGATTGCACTTATATGAGGTACCTAGAATAGTCAATTTTAGAGATAGAAAGTAAAATGGTCGTTTCCAGGGCCTGAGGGGAGGGAGGAATGGGGAATTAGTGTTTAGTAGGTACAAGATTCAAGTTGGGAAGAAGAAGAAGTTCTGGAGATAGGTAGTGGTGATGATGCAGCATAATGTGAATGTACTTAATGCTGCTGAACTGTACACTTAAAAATTATTAAAGTGGTAAATATTACGTTATATATCTCTTACGACAAGAAAAACAAAAAGGAAGACAAGGAGTGGGAATTCCAGAGTAAAGAGGTGGGCAAACCCTGCCCTGAACAAAATTATAACTTAACTACTGAAAATTCTTTTTAAAATTATTTAACCCTCAGGCATACATAGCCAAGAAGACAAGGACTCATTCTCCTCCCAGCTCCCATTCTTGGGTTATAGTTTCACCCTGGGAGTGGAATACTGACAGTTCTTGTCAACCCCAGTCCTGTGTCCAGGTAGGTGTGGTAAAGAGGCTCACTTACCCAGCCTCCACTCATGGCAGAAGCTCTAATCCAGGGGCAGCATGCCAACAATACTTGGGTCCCCAATCATTCCCACTAAGCTCATATGTCAGAAGGAGTTTCCGCACTGGGAGGATCAAGCCAAAAAAGACTAGCAGCTGCCAACCCATCCCCCCATCCTCAGTACCCACTTGTAGAGCAGGATGTCACTTGTCACTGGGAAAAGCAGCCCCAGATCTGGTACAGTGACTAGGAGCTCTTCTTAGGGGAAAAAGCAGGCCATAAGAATGAGGAGCTCTATACCTCTACCTGAAGTGACTGTCTTTATTTGGAACACAGCATGGAAAATTCCATGCCTAAGAGCATGTCATGAACAATAGGGATCTTGATGGTGAGGAATTAAGAGGAGGCTGGTAGCTCCATGATACAAGCAAAATGGCACAGCATCCAGAAGTTTTATAGAGAGAACCAGGGAAAGAACAGCCAAGAAGAGCCCTGCTGGGATCACAGTCAACTCTGGAGATCAGGAAGGGTGTGTGCATGCACTAGATGGCACTCACTCAGGAGCACCCAGAACAGGACATGAGGCAGACTTCAAAGTATTCTCCAACTCACATAAAGACCTATCAATAGAGACTTCCCTGGTGGTGCAGTGGATAAGAATCTACCTGCCAGTGCAAGGGACATGGATTCAATCCCTGGTCCGGGAAGATCCCACATGCTGTGGAGCAACTAAGCCCATGCACCACAACTATGGAGCCTGCGCTCTAGAGCCCATGAGCCACAACTACTGAGCCTGCCTGCTGCAACTACTGAAGCCCATGCACCTAGAGCCCGTGCTCTGAAACAAGAGCAGCCACCACAAGGAGAAGCCCGCACACAGCAACGAAGACCCAACGCAGTCAAAAATAAATAAAAAATTAAAAAAAAACATCAGTACAGAGCAGATGCCTCACTGGCACAAGAGACTGAAACACCACCTTTGACCCAGAGGCAACTCCTAGAAAGCCAGGCTTAAAACTAAAACTTATTACTGCCAGACTGGAAGACTGAATACCCAAAGCTATGCCTTCTCAGAAATGATCAGAGAAGGAACTGAAAGCATGCACCTCAGATTGGGACTTGAACCCACACGGCCGGGACTCACTTGGCCAAAACCCAGATTGGGACTTGAACGCACGCAGCTGGAAGTCGACTTGTCCACCATCTTGGACCTATTCGATTCTAATCAGTTTATGTCGTGTCCTTGGGCTATGTCATTCTTTTAAAGTTTGTGACCTGCCCCCTTCCCTCCTGTTTCAGAACCTGCAAACTACTAGTCCCTTGCTCAATGTGAGGCAGAAAAAGTGTAAACTCTCTGAACTACTATAGCAGCCTTGATGCACACAGATTTCAATGGTGAAGGGTAAAAATCTAACTGGCTAAGAGGACTTATGAATAATCTTTGACTGATTTGTGGCTTACGGTCACCCAGGGGTGACATCTATGTTGCCAGGATATAGATAAACACAAGAGGGGAGGGATGTGCTGCGGAACAGCTAAGTCCATGCACCACAACTACTGAGCCTGTGCTCTAGAGCCCGTGAGCCACAACTACTGAGCCCACGTGCCACGACTACTAAAGGCTGTGTGCCTAGAGCCTATACTGTGCAACAAGAGAAGCCACTGCAATGAGAAGCCCACGCACTGCAACAAAGAGTAGCCGCCACTTGCTGCAACTAGAGAAAGCCCGCGCACAGCAATAAGACCGAACGCAGCCAAAAATAACTAACTAACTAAATAAATTTTTTTAAAAACGATTATTTAAGGTCATAATTATAACAATGTATTCTTGGGTTTATGTAGACATAACATGTATAGCAGTAATACCTCAAAAAAATGGGGAGGGAATAGAGCTATATAAGAATAAAGTTTTGATATTTCACTGCAATGAAGTTAGTATATGTCTGAGTTAGATACTGTTAAGATGTATATTATAAAACCTAGAGAAAATAACCCAAAATATTATTTAAAAATTATTAAAGGAATTTAAATGTTGCATTAGAAAATGTCCACTTAAAAAAAAAAGAAGACAGGGAGGAACCAAGATAGAGGAGTAGAAGGACGTGCTCTCACTCCCTCTTGTGAGAACACCAGAATCACAACTAGCTGCTGGACAATCATCGACAGAAAGACACTGGAACTCACCAAAAAAGATACCCCACATCCAAAGACAAAGGAGAAGCCACAATGAGATGGTAGGAGGGGCGCAATCACAGTAAAATCAAATCCCATAACTGGTCGGTGGGTGACTCACAGACTGGCAAACACTTATACCACAGAAGTCCACACACTGGAATGAAGGTTCAGAGCCCCACGTCAGGCTTCCCAACCTGGAGGTCCAACAATGGGAGGAGGAATTCCTAGAGAATCAGACTTTGAAGCCTAGTAGGAATTGATTGCAGGACTTCAACAGGACTGGGGGAAACAGAGACTCCACTCTTGGAGGGCACACACAAAATAGTGTGCGCATCAGGACCTAGGGGAAGGAGCAGTGACCTTGGGGGAGACTAAGCCAGACCTACCTGCTAGTGTTGGAGGGTCCCCTGCAGAGGCGGGGGGTGGCTCTGTTTCACCGTGGGGACAAGGACACTGGCAGCAGAAGTTCTGGGAAGTACTCCTTGGCGTGAACCCTCCCAGAGTCTGTCATTAGCCCCACCAAAGAGCCCAGGTAGGCTCCAGTGTTGGGTTGCCTCAGGCCAAACAACCAACATGGAGGGGACCCAGCCCCACCCATCAACAGTCAAGTGGATTAAAGTTTTACTGAGCTCTGTCCACCAGAGCAACAGTCAACTATACCCACCACCAGTCCCTCCCATCAAGCCTCTTAGACAGCCTCATCCACCAGGGGGCAGACAGCAGAAGCAAGAACTACAGTCCTGCAGCCTGTGGAACAAAAGCCACATTCACAGAAAGATAGACAAGATGAAAAGGCAGAGGGCTGTATACCAGGTGAAGGAACAAGATAAAACCCCAAAAAAACAACTAAATGAAGTGGAGATAGGCAACCTTCCAGAAAATAATGATAGTGAAGATGATCCAGGACCTCAGAAAAAGATTAGAGGCAAAGATCGAGAAGATGCAAGAAATGTTTAACAAGACCTAGAAGAATTAAAGAACAAACAAACAAAGATGAACAATACAATAACTGAAATGATGACTACACTAGAAGGAATCAATAGCAGAATAACTGAGGCAGAAGAACAGATAAGTGACCTGGAAGACAGAATGGTGGAATTCACTGCTGCGGAACAGACTAAACAAAAAAGAATGAAAAGAAATGAAGACAGCCTAAGAGACCTCTGGGGCAACATTAAACGTAACAACATTCGCATTACAGGGGACCCAGAAGGAGAAGAGAGGGGGAAAGGACCCGAGAAAATATTTGAAGAGATTCTAGTCAAAAGCTTCCCTAACATGGGAAAGGAAATAGCCACACAAGTCCAGGAAGTACAGCGAGTCCCATACAGGATAAACCCAAGGAGAAACACGCCGAGACACATAGTAATAAAATTGGCAAAAAAATTACAGACAAAGAAACATTATTGAAAGCAGCAAGGGAAACATGACAAATAACATACAAGGGAACTCCCATAAGGTTAACAGCTGATTTCTCAGCAGAAACTCTACAAGCCGGAAGGGAGTGGCATGATATACTTAAAGTGATGAAAAGGAAGAACCTACAAACAAGATTACTCTACCCGGCAAAGATCTCATTCAGACTCGGTGGAGAAATCAAAAGCTTTACAGACAAGCAAAAGCTAAGACAGTTCAGCACCAACAAACCAGCTGTACAACAAATGCTAAAGGAACTTCTCTAAGTGGGAAACACAAGAGAAGAAAAACAAACCCAAAACGATTAAGAAAATGGTCATAGGAACATACATATCGATAATTACCTTAAACGTGACTGGATTAAATGCTCCAACCAAAAGACACAGGCTTGCTGAATGGATCCAAAAACAAGACCCATATATATGCTGTCTACAAGAGACCCACTTCAGACCTACGAACACAAAAAAACTGAAAGTGGTGGGATGGAAAAAGATATTCCATGCAAATGGAAATCTAAAGAAAGCTGGGGTAGGTATACTCCTATCAGATAAAATAGACTTTAAAATAAAGAATGTTACAAGAAACAAGAAAGGACACTACATAATGATCAAGGGATCAATCCAAGAAGATGTAACAATTATAAATATACATGCACCCAACATAGGAGCACCTCAATACATAAGGCAACTGCTAACAGCTGTAAAAGAGGAAATTGACAGTAATACAAAATAGTGGGGGACTTTAACACCTCACTTACACCAATGGACAGCTCATCCAAAATGAAAAGAAATAAGGAAACAGAAGCTTTAAATGACACAATAGACCAGGTAAATTTAATTGATATTTATGGGACATTCCATCCAAAAACAGCAGAGTACACTTTCTTCTCAACTGTGCACGAAACATTCTCCAGGATGGGTCACAAATCAAGCCTCAGGAAATTTAAGAAAACTGAAATCATATCAAGCATTTTTTCTGACCACAATGCTATGAGATTAGAATTTAATTACAGGGAAAAAATTGTAAAAAACACAAACACATGGAGACTAAACTATATGTTACTAAATAACCAAGAGGTCACTGAAGAAATCAAAGAGGAAATGAAAAAATACCTACAGAAAAATGACAATGAAAACACGACAATCCAAAACCTATGGGATGCAGCAAAAGCAGTTCTAAGAGGGAAGTTTATAGCTATACAAGCCTACGTCAAGAAACAAGAAAAGTCTAAAATAAACAATCAAACCTTACACCTCAAGGAACTAGAGAAAGAGGAAAAAACAAAACCCAAAGTTAGCAGAAGGAAAGAAATCATAAATATCAGAGCAGAAATAAATGAAATAGAAACAAAGAAAACAATAGCAAAGATCAATAAAACTAAAAGCTGGTTCTTTGAGAAGATAAACAAAATTGATAAACCATTAGCTAGACTCATCAAGAAAAAGATGGAGAGGGCTTCCCTGGTGGTGCAGTGGTTGGGAGTCCGCCTGCCAATGCAGAGGACATGGGTTTGAGCCCTGGTTCGGGAGGATCCCACATGCCGCGGAGCGGCGGAGCCCGTGCGCCACAACTACTGAGCCTGTGCTCTGGAGCCCACAAGCCACAGCTATTGAAGCCCGTGTGCCTAGAGCCCATGCTCTGCAACAAGAGAAGCCACCAAGATGAGAAGCCCACACACCTCAAAGAAGAGTAGCCCCTGCTGGCATCAAGTAGAGAAAACCCGCACACAGCAATGAAGACCCAATGCAGCCAAAAATAAAATAAATGAAATAAATAAATTTATATATAAAAAAGGAAAAAGACGGAGAGGACTCAAATCAATAGCATTAGGAATGATAAAGGAGAAGTTACAACAAACACCGCAGAAATACAAAGCATCCTAAGAGACTACTACAAGCAACGTATGCCAATAAAATGGAAAACCTGGAAGAAATGGACAAATTCTCAGAAAAGTATAACCTTCCAAGACTGAACTAGGAAGAAATAGAAAATATGAACAGACCAATCACAAGTAATGACATTGAAACTGTGATTAAAAATCTTCCACCAAACAAAAGTCCAGGACCAGATGGCTTCACAGGTTAATTCTATCAAATATTTAGAAAAGAGCTAATGCCCATCCTTCTTAAACTCTTCCAAAAAATTGCAGAGGAAGGAACACTACAAAACTCATTCTATGAGGCCACCATCACCCTGATACCAAAACCAGATGAAGATACGAAAAAAAAAGAAAATTACAGACCAATATCACTTATGAATATAGATGAAAAAATCCTCAACATAATACTAGCAAACAGAATCCAACAACACATTAAAAGGATCATATACCATGATCAGTAGGATTTATCCTAGGGATGCAAGGATTCTTCATTATATGCAAATCAAACAATGCTATACACCATATTAACAAATTGAACATTAAAAACCATATGATTATCTCAATAGAGGCAGAAAAAGCTTTTGACAAAATTCAACTCCCATTTATGATAAAAAGCTCTCCAGAAAGTGGGCATAGAGGGAACCTACCTCAACATAATAAAGGCCGTATATGACAAACCCACAGCCAACATCATTCTCAATGGTGAAAAACTGAAAGCATTTCCTCTAAGATCAGGAATGAGGCAAGGATGTCCACTCTCACCAATATTCTTCAAGGTAGTTTTGGAAGTCCTAGCCATGGCAATCAGAGAAGAAGAAAATAAAAGGGATACAAATTGGAAAAGAAGAAGTAAAACTGTCACTATTTACAGATGAAATGATACTGTACATAGAGTATCCTAAAAATGCCATCAGAAAAGTACTGGTGCTGATCAATGAATTTGGTAAACTTGCAGGATACAAAATTAATGCACAGAAATCTCTTGCATTCCTATACACTAATGATGAAAAATCTGAAAGAGAAATTATGGAAACACTCCCATTTACCACTGCAGCAAAAAGAATAAAATACCTCGGACTAAACCTACCTAAGGAGGCAAAAGACCTGTATGCAGAAAACTATAAGACACTGATGAAAGAAATTAAAGATCATACGAACAGATCGAGAGATATACCATGTTCTTGGATTGGAAGAATCAATATTGTGAAAATGACTATACTACCCAAAGCCGTCTACAGATTCAATGCACTCCCTATCCAATTACCAATGGCATTTTTTATGGAACTTGAACAAATCATCTTAAAATTTGTATGGAGATACAAAAGACCCCGAATAGCCAAAGCAGTCTTGAGGGAAAAAAACGGAGCTGGAGAAATCAGACTCCCTAACTTCAGACTATACTACAAAGCTACAGTCATCAAGACAATATGGTACTGGCACAAAGACAGAAACATAGATCAGTGGAACAAGATAGAAAGCCCAGAGATGAACCCAGACACCTATGGTCATCTAATCTATGACAAAGGAGGCAAGGATATACAATGGAGAAAAGACAGTCTCTTCAATAAGTGGTGCTGGGAAAACTGGACAGCTACATGTAAATGAATGAAATTAGAACACTCCCTAACACCATACACAAAATAAACTCAAAATGGATTCGAGACCTAAATGTAAGACCGGACACTATAAAACTCTTAGAGGAAAACATAGGAAGAACACTCTGACATAAATCACAGCAAGATCTTTTTTGATCCACCTCCTAGAGTAATGGAAATAAAAACAAAAATAAACAAATGGGGCCTAATGAAACTTCAAAGCTTTTGCACATCAAAGGAAACCATAAACAAGACGAAAAGACAACCCTCAGAATGGGAGAAAATATTTGCAAATGAATCAACGGACAAAGGATTTATCTCCAAAATATATAAACAGCCCATGGAGCTCAATATTAAAGAAACAAACAACCCAATCCAAAAATGGGCAGAAGACCTAAATAGACATTTCTCCAAAGAAGACATACAGATGGCCAAGAAGCACATGAAAATCTGCTCAACATCACTAATTATTAGAGAAATGCAAATGAAAACTACAGTGAGGTATCACCTCACACCAGTTAGAATGGGCATCATCAGAAAATCTACAAACATGAAATGCTGGAGAGTGTGTGGACAAAAGGGAACCCTCTTGCACTGTTGGTGGTTATGTAAATTGATACAGCCACTATGGAGAACAGTATGGAGGTTCCTTAAAAAACTAAAAATAGAATTACCATATGATCCAGCAATCCCACTACTGGGCATATACCCAGAGAAAACCATAATTCATAAAGACACATTCACCCCAATGTTCATTGCAGCACTATTTACAATAGCCAGGTCATGGAAGCAATCTAAATGCCCATCGACAGACGAATGGATAAAGAAGATGTAGTATGTATATACAATGGAATATTACTCAACCATAAAAAGGAACAAAATTGAGTCATTTGTTGAGACGTGGATGGATCTAGAGACTGTCATACAGAGTGAAGTAAGTCTGAAAGAGGAAAACAAATATTGTATATTAACACATGTATGTGGAACCTAGGATAATGGTACAGATGAACCGGTTTGCAAGGCAGAAGTTGAGACACCAATGTAGAGAACAAACGTATGGACACCAAGGGGGGAAAACCGTGGTGGGGTGGTGATGGTGGTGTGCTGAATTGGGAGATTGGGATTGACATGTATACACTCATGTGTATAAGATTGATAACTAATAAGAACCTGCAGTATAAAAAGACAAACAAACAAAACAACTAATACTAAACTTTCTTTGTGTTATTTGTATGGAAATATGTTAATATAAATGTTTCAGAGATTACATGAAATTTCTAAAAATCTTTTATGTTCTGGTATAATGTTATAAGTCATAATCCTAGTTATTACTTTAAAATGTATATCTCAGAAATATCTAAATTTCCTTGTCAGTTGCATTATTATGAACTTTCAAAAAAAATAAAGAAGACAATAAAGAAGGAATAAAGTAACAACACGTGAGCATGTAAATAGGAAAATGACAGATTCAAATCTACCATGTCAATAATAACATTAAACTTTAGTGGATTAAAATCCAATCAGAAGGCAGAGATTGCCAGATAAAAGAAAATACAATCAGGATTCCCTGGTGGTGCAGTGGTTGAGAGTCCGCCTGCCGATGCAGGGGACACGGGTTCGTGTCCCGGTCTGGGAGGATCCCACATGCTGCGGAGCGGCTGGGCCCGTGAGCCATGGCCGCTGAGCCTGCGTGTCCAGAGCCTGTGCTCTGCAATGGGAGAGGCCACAGCGGTGAGAGGCCCGCGTACCGCAAAAAAAAATAAAATAAAATAAAATAAAATAAAATCTAAGTATTTGCTATCTGCAAGAGGCACACTTTTTAAATTTGTTTAAATGTCCATCTCCTTTGAACAACATAAACCATTTATCTCTAAATATATGTACTTTATTTTTTCTATTTTTTTATTGAAATATAGTTGATTTACAATGTTTCAGGTGTACAGCAAAGTGATTCAGTTATATGTATTATATATATATATATTCAGTTTTATATATATATTTCTTTTTCTTTTTCAAATTATTTTCCATTAAGGAGACACACTTAGATCAAAGATATAAATAGGTTGAAAGTAAAAGGATGGAAAAAGACATATGTACAAACAACAACCATAAGATTCTGGAATGACTATACTAATAATCATTAATAACCAGACAAAATAAACGTTAAGACAATAAAATGTTACTAGAGACAAGAGAGACATTTTATAATGATAAAATGCATCAATTTATCAGAGAGCTATAGCAATTATAAATATATGCACTTAACAAAAGGCCCCAAAAACACATGAAGTGAAAACTGACAGAAATGAAAGGAGAAAGATGCAATTCAACAATAAAAATTAGAGACTTCAATACCCCACTTTCAAAAATGGATACAACAACTATGCAGAAGATCAACAAGGAAATAAAAGATATGATCTTATATGTATAAAACCCTAAAGACCCCAGGAAAACTGTCAGAACTAATAACTGAATTTAGTGAAGTAGCCCAGCAGTCCCCACCCTTTTTGGCACCAGGGACTGGTTTCGTGGAATATGATTTTTCCACAGGCCGGTGTGGGGGTTGGTGATAGTTCAGGTGGTAATGCAAGCGATGGGGAGCCACAGATGAAACTTTGCTCACTTGCCCATCACTCACCTCTTGCTGTGCAGCCTAGTTCCTAACAGGCCACGGACCGGGACCCCTGAAGTAGCAGGATACAAAGTCAGCACACAAAAGTCAGTTGCTTTTCTATACAGAAACAATAGACAATTATAAAAGCAATTCCATTTAAAAAAGCATCAAAAAGAATAAATTAATTAGGAATTAACTTCACCAAGGAGGTAAAAGACTTGTACAGTGAAAACTACAAAGTGTTGCTAAAGAAATTAAAGACATAAATAAATGGAAACACATCACATCCTCATGAATTGGAAGACTTAACATAGTTAAAATGTCAATGCCACCCAAAGTGATCTACAGATTTAATGCAGTCCTTATCAAAATCCCAATGATTTTTTTGGCAAAAATAGAAAAAGTCATCCCAGAATTCATATGGAATCTCAAAGGGCCCCATGTAGCCAAAACAATCTTGAAAAAAGTAAAACAAAACAGGAAGAGTCACACTTCTGATTTCAAAACTTACTACAAAGCTACAATAATTAAAACAGTGTGGTATTGACAAAAAGATATATGTAGACCAATAGAACAGAATAGAGAGCTCAGAAGTAAATCTTCACATATATTGTCAAATGATTTTTGACAGGGGTGCCAAGACCACTTAATGGGGATAGGACAGTCTTTTCAACAAATGTTGCTGGGAAAACTGGATATCCATATGCAAAAGAGTGAAGTTGGACTCTCACCTAACACCAAAATACAAGATTTAACTCAAAATGGATCAAGGAACTAAACATAAGACTTAAAACAATAAAATTCTTAGAAGAAAACATAGGACAAAAGCTTCACAATATTGGATTTGGCAATGATCTCCTGGATATACCACCAAAGGCACAGGTAACCAAAGAACAAATTCAACTTCATGAAAATTAAAAAAATTTGTGCATCAAAGAAACTATCCACCGAGTATAAAGGCAACTCACAGAATGGGAGAAAATGTCTGCAAATCATTTATCTGATAAGGGATTAATATCCAGAATATATAGAAAACTTCTAAAATTGAACAAGAAAAAAAAAACAAACAATTCAAAAGGGGGCAAAGGACTTGAATAGACATTTCTCCAGAGAAGATATAGGAATGACAAATAAGCATATGAAAAGATGCTCAACATCACTAATCATTAGGGAAATGCAAATCAAAACTGCAATAAGATACCACTTCATATCCACTAGGATGGTAAAGGTCAAAAAATAGAAAATAACAAATGTTGTCAAAGATGTGGAGAAATTGGAACGCTTGTGCACTGTTGGTGTGAATATAAAATGGTACAGCTACTGTGGAAAATAGTATGGTGGTTCCTCAAAAAATTAAAAATAGAATTGCCATATGATCCAGCAATTCCACTTCCAGCTATATAGCCAAAAGAATTGAAAGCAGGGTCTCGAAGAAACATGTGTATATTCATGTTCATAGTAGCACTATTCACAGTAGCTAAAATGTGGAAGCAACACAAGTGTCCATCAAATGATGAATGAATACACAAAATGTGGTATATACATACAGTGGAGTATTATTCAGCCTTTAAAAGGAAGGAAATTCTACAATACACTACAACATGGATGAATCTTGAGGACATTATGTTAAGTGAAATAAGCCAGTCACAAAAAGACAAATGCTGTATGATTCCACTTATATGAGCTACAGAATTGGGGTGGGGAAGAATGGGTAGCTATAGTTTAATAGGTATAGAGTTTCAGTTTAACAAGATGAAAAGAGTTATGGGGATGGATGGTGGTGTTGGATGCACAATGTGACGGTATTTGATACCACTGAACTGTACACTTACAAATGGTTAAGATGGTAAACTTTATGTTATGTGTATTTTTCCACAATTTTTTTAGAGTACGACAAAATAGACAATTAAAACCAATAAATGAGGGCTTCCCTGGTCGCACAGTGGTTAAAAATCCACCTGCCAATGCAGGGGACACAGGTTCTATCCCTGGTCCGGGAAGATCCCACATGCCGTGGAGCAACTAAGTCCATACTCCACAGCTACTGAGCTAGCACTCTAGAGCCCATGAGCCACAACTACTGAGCCCGTGTGCCACAACTACTGAAGCCTGTGCACCTAGAGCTTGTGCTCTGCAACAAGAGAAGCCACCGCAATGAGAAGCCCATGCACCACAACAAAGAGTAGCACCCGCTCTCCACAAGTAGAGAAAGCCCATGTGCAGCAACGAAGACCCAACGCAGCCAAAAAATAAATTAATTAAGTTAATAAATTTAAAAAAAAACAATAAATGAGTTCAACAAAGTCACAGGATATAAGATCAATATACAAGTATCAATTGTAATTGATACACTAGTAATCAGTATTCCAAAATAAAATTAAGAGAACAACTCCTTTTATAATAACCTCCAAAAGAATGAAATACTTGGTATAAATTTGAGAAAAGAAGTTCAAGACTTGTAAATTGAAAACTACAGTTAACGAAGATTTAAATAAATATAAAAACATCCCTTGTTCATGTATAAGAAGACATAAGGGGTTTGCCTGGTGGCGCGGTGGTTGAGAGTCCGCCTGCCGATGCAGGGGACACGGGTTCGTGCCCCAGTCCGGGAGGATCCCACATGCTGTGGAGCGGTTGGGCCCGTGAGCCATGGCAGCTGGGCCTGCGCGTCCGGAGCCTGTGCTCCTCAGTGGGAGGGGCCACAACAGTGAGAGGCCAGCGTACCACAAAAAAAAAAAAAAAAAAAAAAAAAAAAAAAGACATAAGATTGTTAAGATGGCAGTAGTCCCTAAGTTTGATCTACATATTTAACATAATCCAAAATCCCAGATGGCTTCTTTGCAGAAGTTAACAAGCTGACACTAAAATTAATGTGTAAATGCAGTGGGCTCAGAATAGCCAAAACAATCTTGAAAAAAAGAACAAAGTTGTAGATTCACACTTCCCAATTTTAACATTTACTACAAAGCTACAGTAATTGAGTTAGTGGCATATGGATAGGCATTTAAATGAATGGAGTACAGTTGAGTTCCCAGAAATAAACCCTTCCATTTATGGTCAATTGATTTTTGGCAAGGGTACCAAGATAATTTAATGGGGAAAAACAGTCGTTTCAGCAAATAGTTTTGTGATAACGATATTCATATGCAAAAGAATGAAGTTGAACCTCTACCTCACATCATACACAAAAATTAACTCAAAATGTATCATAAGTGTAAATGTAAGAGCCCAAATTATAAAACCTTTAGAAGACAACGTGTAAATCTTCATGATCTCAGGTTAAGCAATGGTTTCTTAGATATGATGCTAAAAGCATAAGTAGCAAAAAGAAATTATATAAATTGGACTAGATCAAAACTAAAAGCTTGTGTGCTGGAGACAATGCCATGAAGAAAGTGAGAACACAACTCACAGAATGGGAGAAAATATTTGCAAATCATATATCTGATACGGGTATAGTATCCAGAATGTATAAAGAATTCTTACAACTCAATAATAAAGGAGAGATAATTTAATTTTTACAATGGACAAAAAAATTCAGTTGACATTTCTCCAAAGAAGATATTTAGTGGCCAATAAGCATATGAAAAGATACTCAACATCACTAATCTTTAGGGAACTGCAAATCAAAAATACAATGAGATACCAGTTGACACCCATTAGGGTGGCTATAATCAAAAAGACAGACAACAGGTGTTGGTGAGGATGTGGAGAAATTGGAACACTGCTGGTGAGAACATAAAATGAAGACACATATTCAAACAGAAACATGTTCATGAATATTCATATAACGTTACTCATAATATCCAAAAAGTGGAAACAACTCAAATGTCCATCAACTGATGAATGGGTTAACAAAATGTGGTATATTTGTACAATAGAATATTATTCAACTATAAAAAGGAATTAACTATGATTTATGCTATAACATGGATGAACCCTGAAAAACATTAGGCTAAGTGAAATACACCAGTCACAAAATGACATATATTATATAGTTCTAGTTATATGAAATGTTCAGAATAGGCAAATCTGTAGATGTGTGGTTGCCAGGGACCTGGGGGAGGGGCAAATGTAGAGTGATTGCTAATGGATATGAGGTTTCTTTTTGGGTGACTTAAATGTTGTGGAATTATTTAGTGGTGATGGTTACACAGACCTGTGAATATACTAAAATCCAGTGACTTATACACTTTTAATACATGAATTGTATACTATAATAATTTTATCTCAATAAAGCTGTAAAGTAGAAAGGAAAGTGAAATAGATCCCCAGATAACCAAAGATTAAGAGAATTTATTGCTACCAATTTGCCATACAAGAAGTATTAAAAGATGTCCTTCAGATTGAAAGGAAATGACACCAAATGAATGAATAATAACCATCTGTAAAGGTAATTACATAGATATATATAAAAAGTGGTATAAATATATTTTTTCTCATTTATTCACTTAACTGATTTAAAAGACAACTGCATAAATCAATAATTATAAAATTTTGTGTTGGTTTTACAATAATGGTATAATATACATGAAAATAATAATGCAATGTAGGGAGGAAAGAAGCAAACTCTTTGGAGCAATGTTTCTACCTCCTACTGGAATTACTTAGTACTAATTTGATGTGGTTTGTCAGTTAAGATGTATTTCGGGGTTTTTTTAATATAAATTTATTTATTTATTTTTGGCTGCATTGGGTCTTCGTTGTTACGTGCAGGCTTTCTCAAGTTGCGGCAAGCAGGGGCTACTCTTTGTTGCGGTGCGCAGGCTCAGTAGTTGTAGCACACGGGCTTAGTTGCTCCGCGGCGTGTGGGATCTTCCCAGACCAGGGATCGAACCTGTGTCCCCTGCATTGGCAGGCAGATTCTTAACCATACGCCACTAGGGAAGCCCAGTTAAGATGTATTTTGTAGTCTACACAGCAACCATTTTGAAAATAACTAAAAATATATAAAAAACCAACAAAAATAATTAAAGTGCTACACTGGAGAGTATTTAATGCAGTAGAAGGCAGTAAAAGAAGAACAAACAAAAAAGTTTTGAAACCTATGAATCTAAACATATCAACAACTACATCAAATGTAAATGGACTGAACATTCCAGTCAAAAGGCAGAGATTGTGAGATTATGAGATTGGATACGAAGCATGGACTATCTACAGGAGATATACTTTAGATTCAAAGACACAAATAGGTTGAAAGACAAAGAATAGAAAAAATATACCATGCAAACAATAACCATATGAGAATTATAATAGCTATACTAATATCAGACAAAATAGACTTTAAATCAAGTAATGTTACTGTCAACAAATAAGATTTTGTAGTGATAAAAGGGTCCATTCATCAGGAAGATATAATAATTATCAATATAAACATGTATTCCTAACAACAGTGCCCCTAAATACATGAAGCAAAAACTGGTAGAATTTAAGAATGAAATAGACACTTCAACAATGATAGCTGAAAGCTTCAATACCCTACTCTGAATAATGGCTGGAACAACTAGACAGAAAGTCAGCAAAAATACGGAAGACTTGTGCAACCAACTTGACCTGATCTGATAAAAATGATGAATTTAGATCCTTCACACTATACACAAAAATTACTCAAAATGGATCATAGACCAAAATGGGATAGTTAAAACTATCAAACTTACAGGAGAAAATTTTCATGATTTTGGGTTAGGTGAAGATTTCTTAGATACAACCGCCAAAGCAAAAGTCACCTAAAAAAAATAGATTTCATCCAAATCCGAAACTTTTACGCTTCAAAAGCCACCATTAAAAAACTGAAAAGACAAACCACAGACTGGAGAAAATATTTACAAATCATATATCTGATAAAGGACTTATATCAATATATAAAGAACTCTTTAAAATTATAAGAAAACAAACAACTCAATCTAAAAATGACTAAAAGGGACTTCCCTGGTGGCACAGTGGTTAAGAATCCACCTGCCAATGCAGGGGACACGGGTTCAATCCATGGTCCGGGAAGATGCCACATGCTGCTGATCAACTAAGCCCACGCGCCACAGTTACTGAGCCTGTGCTCTAGAGCCTGCAAGCCACAACCTCTGAGCCTGCGTGCCACAGCTACTGAAGCCCACGCGCCCAGAGCCCGTGCTCTACAACAAGAGAAGCCACCGCAATGAGAAGCCTGTGCACTGCAATGAGTAGCCCCCACTCGCCGCAGCTAAAGAAAGCCCGCGCAGCAACAAAGACCCAACACAGCCATAAATAAAAAAATAAACAAATAAATAAATAAAAGAAATAATAATTAAAATGAGTAAAAGTTGTGAATAGACATTACACCAGAGAAGACATAGGGTTGGAATATAAGCACATGAAAAAATTCTCAACTTCAATAATCATTGGGAAAATGCAAATTTAAACCACAATGAAACACCACTTCACTCAGCTGGAATAATTATAATGAAAAAGACAGACAATGACAAATGTAGGCCTGGCTGCAGAGAATTGGGATTCCCTCATACATTGCTGGTGAGAATTTAAAGTGGAGATTAGTTTGGCATTTTCTTAGAAGGTTAAACATAAATTATCATATGACTCATTTATTTCACTCCTAGGTATCTACCCAAGAGCATTGAAAAGATAGGTCCACACTAAGACTTGCACATGAATGTTCAAAGAAACAGTATTCATAATAGTCAAAAAGTAGAAATAACTCAAATATCTATTAACTGGTAGATGGATAAACGTGTGATATGTCCATCAATAAAATATTACTCAGCAGTAAAATCAAACTACTGGTACATGTCAGAGCGTGAATCAACCTCAAAATCATTATGCTTCGTGACGATGAAAGAAATCAAAGAAAGTTCATACACTTAACACTGAAAAACTCAGTTCTCAAATTGATCTGTAGGTTTCTTACAATACCTGTGGGCTTAATGCAAGGTTTTTAATGGATGTAGACAAACTTATTCTAAAATTTATATAGAAAGGCATAGGCCCTTACGATAGCTAAAACAATCTTGTAAAAGAAGAAAGAGGTATAGGAATCACTCTACCCAATATTGAGGCTTAATATTGTAGCTAAAGTAGTCAAGACAATGGAGGTATTTTCTAAGGGATAAAAACATAGGTCAGTGGAACAAAATTAAGAACCTAGAAACAGAACAACACAAATATGCTCAACTGATTTTTTACAAAAGTGCAAAAACAATTCAGTGGAGAAAGGATAGCCTTTTCAACAAATGGTGTTGGAACAATTGGACATCCATAGGCCAACAAACAGCACTTCGACCTAAACCTCACACATTATACAAAAATTAACTCAACCTTGTTTAAGGAAGGCATCCTAGGAACTTGCTTTAAAAACTGGGAATTTTTGAAGAAAGCACTAACCATTCTGTCTCTAGACTGCTGTTCTAATCTACAGATCCTGGACTTGAGTTGCCACATTTCCTGCTTCCAGCCAGACCTAATCACTTCAGACTGGCCTCCACAATCTTAATTGGCAAGAGCCAATTCCTCAGTACCTATTCTGTTGCTCCTGTTTGTCCTGAATTCAGTGGTTTTTGTGTACTGACAGACTCCTTGGTTTGTCTCGAGGCTGAAGTCAAGGGGAGATTCTCTCAGCAACCAAGGACCTCTCTGTTCAATCCTGAATGAGTTTTTCCTCCAGTTGCAGGGCTTGTCCCTCTACTTGTGCTACTAAGTGTATAAAAGTATATAGTTATACCATCCCCTAGATTCTCTAACTGTTGAATATATTGTGCAGTGTTAAGTACATTGCACCCTTAAAGCTGTCTGTCCATTTAAAAACTCTGAACAAAGGGCCAGCATATACTTGAGCTCAGTGTTTGGTGAAGTTCAAATGTAAATAAAATAAAAATAATGGCATATCTCCCCCCAAAATTAACTCAAAATGGATCATAGACTTAAATGTAAATATAAAAGTGTACAAATTTTAGAAAAATGGAAATATTTTCAGGTTCTAGAGCTAGGCAACGTGTTCTTAGACTTGTTGCCAAAAGCATGATCCGTAAAAGGAAAAATTTATAAATGGGACCTCATCAGAATTAAAAACGTTTGCCAGTTGAATGCCCATGTAAGGAGGATGAAAAGACAAGCTACAAACGGGGAGAAAATATTTGCAAACCACATATTCAACAAAAGCCTAGTGTCTAGAGTATATAAAGAGCTCTCAAAACTCATCAAGAAAAAAACAGACAAACAAATAATTTAATTAGAAAATGGCAAAATACATGACATTTCACTGAAGAGGGTATACAATGACCAAAAAACATGAAAAGATGCTCAATATTATTAGCCATTAGGGAAATGCAAATTAAAACCACAATGAGATATCGTTACACACCTCTCAGAATGGCTCATTTAAGAAATAATGATAATACCACATGATGGGGAAAACACAAAGAAACTGGATCATTCATACATTGGTGTTGGAAATGTAGAATGGTACAGTCACTTTGAAAAACAATTTGGCAGTTTCTTTAAAAACCACTGTACAACTCAGCAATTGCACTGTTGGGCATTTACCCCAGAGAAATGAACATTTACGTCCCCACAGAAACCTTTACACTAAGGTCACTAATGTTTATAGCACCTTTATTCTTTTATTTATTTATTTATTTATTTATTCATTCATTCACGTATTTATTTATTCTTTTATTCATTCATTCATTATTCTTTTATTCATTCATTCATTCATTCATTCATTTCTGGCTGCATTGGGTCTTCATTGCTGTTCGTGGGCTTTCTCTAGTTGCAGAGAGTGGAGGCTACTCTTTTTGTTTGTTTAGTAAACTTTATTTTTTAAATTTTTTATTAGTTTCTGCTTTATAACAAAGTGAATCAGTTATACATATACATCTGTTCCCATATCCCTTCCCTCTTGCGTCTCCCTCCCTCCCACCCTCCCTATCCCACCCCTCCAGGTGGTCACAAAGCACCGAGCTGATCTCCCTGTGCTATGCGGCTGCTTCCCACTATCTATCTACCTTACGTTTGGTAGTGTATATATGTCCATGCCTCTCTCTCGCTTTGTCACAGCTTACCCTTCCCCCTCCCCATATCCTCAAGTCCATTCTCAAGTAGGTCTGTGTCTTTATTCCTGTTTTACCCCTAGGTTCTTCGTGACATTTTTTTCCTTAAATTCCATACATATGTGTTAGCATACAGTATTTGTCTTTCTCTTTCTGACTTACTTCACTCTGTATGACAGACTCTGGGTCTATCCACCTCATTACAAATAGCTCAATTTCATTTCTTTCTATGGCTGAGTAATATTCCATTGTATATATGTGCCACATCTTCTTTATCCATTCATCCGATGATGGACATTTAGGTTGTTTCCATCTCCGGGCTACTGTAAATAGAGCTGCAATGAACATTTTGGTACATGTCTCTTTGAATTATGGTTTTCTCAGGGTATATGCCCAGTAGTGGGATTGCTGGGTCATATAGTAGTTCTATTTGTAGTTTTTTAAGGAACCTCCATACTGTTCTCCATAGTAAACTTTTTATTTTAAACTAGTTTTAGATTTACAGAAAAGTTGCAAAGATAATACAGAGAGTTCTCATATACCCCTCACTGTTTCCCCTATTCTTTTTTTTATTAGTTTCCACTTTATAACAAAGTGAATCAGTTATACATATACATCTGTTTCCATATCTCTTCCCTGTTGCGTCTCCCTCCCTCCCACCCTCCCTATCCCACCCCTCCAGTCGGTCACAAAGCACCGAGCTGATCTCCCTGTGCTGTGCGGCTGCTTCCCACTAGCTATCTACCTTACCGGAGGCTACTCTTTGTTGTGGTGTAACGGCTTCTCATTGCGGTGGCTTCTCTTGTTGCGGAGCACGGGCTCTAGGTGCGCGGGCTTCAGTAGTTGTGGCACGCAGGCTCAGTGGTTATGGCTCGAGGGCTCTAGAGCGCAGGCTCAGTAGTTGTGGCGCATGGGCTTAGTTGCTCCGTGGCATGTGGGATCTTCCCAGACCAGGGTTCGAACCTGTGTCCCCTGCATTGGCAGGCAGATTCTTAACCACTGCACCACCAGGGAAGTCCCAGGACCTTTATTCGTAATACTCCAAAGTTGGAAACAACCCAGATTTCTCTCAGTGGATGAATTATTCAACTATTGTACACACATATGATGGAATTCTACTCAGCAATGAAAAGCAACAAACTTTTTTTTTTTGTCCGTACCAAGCCACTTGCAGGATCTTAGTTCCCAGACCAGGGATTGAACCCGGGCCCTTGGCTGTGAAAGCATGTAGTCCTAACCACTGGACCGCCAGGGATTTCCCAAAAAGCAACAAACTTTTAATAACACACAACAACTTAGATAAATCTTAAGGGAATTGTCTTAGGTAAAAAAAGCCAATCCCCAAAGATTACCTACTGTGTGATTCCATTTATATAACATTGCTGAAATAACAAAATTAGGGAAATGAAGAACAGATTAGTGATTGCCAGGGGTTAAGTACATCAGTGGGGGAAGAAGCGAGGTGTGGTTATAAAAGGTAATATGAGGGGGCTTCCCTGGTGGTGCAGTGGTTGAGAGTTAGCCTGCCAATGCAGGGGACACGGGTTCGAGCCCTGGTCTGGGAGGATCCCACATGCCACGGAGCAACTGGGCCCGTGAGCCACAACTACTGAGCCTGCGCGTCTGGAGCCTGTGCTCCGCAACAAGAGAGGCCGCAATAGTGAGAGGCCCGTGCACCGTGATGAAGAGTGGCCCCCGCTTGCCGCAACTAGAGAAAGCCCTCGCACAGAAATGAAGACCCAACACAGCCAAAAATAAATAAATAATATATAAACAAAAAGGTAATATGAGGGATCCTTGTGGTGGTAGAACTGTTCTATATCTTCTTTTTTTTAAACATCTTTATTGGAGTACAATTGCTTTAAAATGGTGTGTTAAGTTTCTGCTGTATAACAAAGTGAATCAGCTATACATAAACATATATCCCCATATCTCCTCCCTCTTGCGTCTCCCTCCCACCCCTCTAGGTGGACACAAAGCACCGAGCTGATCTCCCTGTGCTATGTGGCTACTTCCCACTAGCTATCTATTTTACATTTGGTAGTGTATATATGTCCATGCCACTCTCTCACTTCGTCCCAGCTTGCCCTTCCCCCTCCCCGTGTCCTCAGGTCCATTCTCTACATCTGCATTTTTATACCTGTCCTGCCCCTAGGTTCTTCAGAACCACTTTTTTTCGGATTCCATATATATGTGTTAGCATACGGTATTTGTTTTTCTCTTACTGACTTACCTCACTCTGTATGACAGTACCATATATATATATATATATATATATATATATTTTAACATCTTTATTGGAGTATAATTTCTTTACAATGGTGTGTTAGTTTCTGCTTTATAACAAAGTGAATCAGCTATACATATACATATATCCCCATATCTCCTCCCTCTTGCATCTCCCTCCCACCCTCCCTGTCCCACCCCGCTAGGGGTGATCTCCCTGTGCTATGCAGCTGCTTCCCACTAGCTATCTATTTTACATTTAGTACCATATATCTTTAAGCCCTTTAAAAATTACTTTTATCAGAGAAGATATACATGGAACACCTACTGTGTATAAGGTACTGTTAGATTACAAGGTTAAAATAAAACTCGGTTAATACCCTCAAGTTCCCCAAAACTGTCCAACAAACATCTACTAAGCACCCATAGGTGCTGGGGAAACAGATATGAGAAAGACCTAGTCTGTGTCTTCAGGGAGTTCCCAGTAGAGCAGAGAAGACAGACCCACGAACAGACAACTTCAGTACAATGTGGTAAGTGCATGGAACAGTAGAGGTGAGTGTAGAGAGCTCTGGGAGTACATAGGAGTTACTAACCTATCCAGGCTACACAGGGAAGGGATAGGAGTAGTGTTGGGAGCTTATAAAGCAATAAGAAGATAAGAAGAGAACCATCTGGCATAGACAACTATATAACATTGCCCCCAAACAGCCGCCTTACTCTATACTTGAGGAGCAAACTAAGGAGTAGAGCCTGTAGAAAACAATGGAGTGACGAATTCTTTCCTCCCTCGTCTCCATATGTTGTGGTTAACCCACCACATATGCTCCCTAGAGGTTCCAGTCCACATCTACAGTCTGAAACCTAAGCATCTCCATGCATAATGGGGCCTCAAGAAATGTCATGGAACACTGACTCTCATTGACAGAACAGTATCCTCCTAAGTCGCCTCATGATCTGCTATAGCATATCCTCTGGAGGTTGCAGAAGATTGGACCTCTAATAACTGGTTGGGGCATGTGTATCAGCTTTTTCAGAAAAGGTTATTTGGCTGAAGAGCCTCACATATCCTATCATTAAAAGTTACAATTCTCTATCCTATGTTGCTGTCTTAACATACCTTAAACTAAAACTGTACTCATAAAGGGTTTATATACATTTTTAAAACAACAAAATATTCTTTAAATATAAGGCAATCTTTTAGTATTTTTCACGTGCTGTTTTCATCAACCTTATCAGTTCCCTGAACCTGCTGGTTGTGCTGTGGAGAGAGGGTATATAAGGCCTGCGGAATCTAATCCTTGTCTTTCTGTGTCTGACTTATTACACTTAGTATGGTAATCTATAGGTCCATCCATGTTGCTGCAAATGGCATTATTTCATTCCTTTTTTATGAGAAAGACAAATGTCATATGATATCGCTTATATGTGGAATCTAAAAAAATGATACAAAGGAACTTATTTATAAAACAGAAACAGACTCACAGACAGAAAACAAACTTATGGTTACCAAAGGGGAAAGGTGGGGAGGGATAAATTAGGAGTATGGGATTAACAGATACACACTACTATATATAAAATAGATAAACAACAAAGACCTACTGTATAGTACAGGGAACTATATTCAATATCGTGTAATAACCTATAATGGAAAAGAATCTGAAAAAGAAGTGTATATACAGATATATATATAGATATATATATATATATATATATATATATATATATATCTGAATTGCCTTGCTGTATACCTGAAACTAACACAACATTGTAAATCAACTGTACTTCAATAAAAATAAAAGTTAAAAAAAGAGTCTAATCCTTGAACCAGACTTTAGGGTTAGATGTTGAGTCTCAGTGACAAAGCCTTACTTCTCACCACTTTCTTGTGTAGAGATATTTGCTGCCCAAGGCTTTTGCCTCCTAAAACGCCTTGGTTAGAGCCTGATTGGATTTGGCCACTAGAAAGTCTCCTGCACTTTTGGTGCATGGTTTCCTGTGCTCCAGAGAGCTCTGCTGTTCACAGGCTCATAAAGCACCCTCCTGGACAGCTTCTCAGGCCCAGGTTTCTGCTCCTTGGCCGGCTCTGTGCTTTATTACCTCCTGAGGTACTTACCCACTTGCCTGTTCTCAAGTTACTTCCCCAGGCCCACAGTTTGACAGTGCTTTCCTAGGGGACACAGCCAGCCTCTCTGTTGCTCCAAACCAGCTGAAGGATTCGCAAAAGCCAGAAGCAACCACTTGCATGAGCCTGGCCTTGAAAATGGAACGCCTCACCTTTCTCACACCAATTGGTGAAGGATGGGATCTGTATTAAAGGGAAGAATGCTAAGCGAATCTTTCCAGAAAATGAACGGAAAAGACAAGCGAGAAGGGGTGGGCATGTTCTCCAAATGGTAGGGCTCCTTGTTCTGTTGGGAATCATCCCAGAGCTGGAAAAGATGCCAGAGCTGTGGGAGAGGGGGAGCAAGTGAGCTAATGATCAAGCATTTTGACCTGGGTTCAAGTGGATATGGCAGAACTACCTTAGACCATGTTCCAACTTCACTCTTTTCCTTAAATTTTATTTTATGCTCCTTTCCAACAAAGTTGCTTTCTAGTTTTTGTTTGTTAGCTTGTTTATTCATTTGCAAAAGAGAGTTGGCAAACCCGAAACATGGTTGAATGTCAAAGGAGTTGGTTAGAACATTTGAGTCCTATACAAACACCATAATCTAAGGTCTTGGCCCAAGCTACAAACAATTTTCAAGAAACAACAAGTACACAGTGATTAAGTTGAAGCTAACATAAAAGGATTTCCAAGGTTGAGACCCTATGGATCCCACAGGGGAAAGGAATAAGAAGCACTTCATTGAGAGTTCCCTACTCAATATAGCTCTCATTAAGTGCTCACCAATTTAAATGTAATTCCACCAATAACCACTCTGTGAGGAAGGTGTTGTTATTCTCCCTATTGAACAGATAAGAAGGCAAGTTTCAGAAAGGTGAAGTGACTTGCCCGAGTTCAAACCGTTTTATAAGATATTACCATTAGGAGAACTGGGTAAAGTGTTCAAGGGATCCCTCATTTTTCTTCCTTACAACTGCACGTGAATCTACAATAATATCAAAATTAAAAGTTTAATTTAAACAAAAACTATGTTAAGGAAAGAAGCCAGACACAAAAGGCCACATATTATATTATTCCATTTATATGAAATGTCCAGAAAGGCAAATCTATAGAGATAGAAAGTTGTTAGAGATAGTAAAGTTGATAGAAAGTGATTGCCCAGGGGTAGGAATGGGGAGTGACTGTGCATGGGCCTGAGGGATCTTTTGGGGGCAATGCAAATGTTCTAAAACTCAACTGTGGTGATAGTTGCCCAACTCTGTAAGTTTACTAAAAATCATTAAATTCTACACTTACAATGGATGAATTGTATGGTGTGTAAATTATGCCTCAATAAAGCATTTTTAGGTAAGTTTCTGTATATGTAAAATTACTGAAAAATAAAAGGTTTATTTTGAAAAAATGAAGTAGTGTTAAAGAAAAAAATAAAGACTTGAGACCCTCCCCACAAAAAGGAAAGATATAAAAAGATCAATAACTATGACTATATCTATATGCCAAAATACATAAAATTAAAAGACAAATGACAAACGGGGAAAATATTTGCTACAGTTATAACAGACAGTGTGTCAGTATTCTCAATATATAAAAGCTTTTTAAATACTAGCATCCCCAAACAAAAATGGGTAAATGACACTCTTCAGATTCATTTGTTTACAAGAAAGAAAAGCCACTCTAGCTTATTGTAAAGATATAACAGGTAGTCTCATAGTCATCTAAGGACCAGAAAAGTGGTGTACACAGGGAATAGTACTGGAAAGGCAGGAACAGAGACTGCCCACTCTCTCATGGACCTGTGTAGCTCTTCTTTCTGCTTGTCTGTTTCATCAGCCTCTGAACCTCTTAGCTCAAATTCTCAGGACTCTGGCAAGCCATGGATTGATTTGACTTGGATCAGCTGTCCACTGTGTGTCCAAATAGCTGTCACTATTATAAAGATAAGGCTTTAGATTATCTGAAACAGAGCAATAGACAGAACAAGCAAATTCACTGACATGTCTATGATAGACATAGACCAGCCATAGAAGTAAATACATGTTTAGGAAAAATATGCAACCTCATCATTAGCAATCAAAGAGACAGAAATTTAAATAGCAAGAGACTTTTTTTGCCCATAAAAACATCAAAGATTAATGATAATTCATGCTGACACACTACTGGGAGATAGGACAAATGGGTCTGGAAAACAATTTTTTTAAATTAATTAATTTGTTTTTATTTTTGGCTGTGTTGGGTCTTCATTGCTGTGTGCTGGCTTTCTCTAGTCATGGCGAGCGGGGGCTACCCTTTGTTGTGGTGCACGGGCTTCTTATTGCAGTGGCTTCTCTTGTTGCAGAGCACGGGCTCTAGGCGCGCAGGCTTCAGTAGTTGTGCCACGCGGGCTCAGTAGTTGTGGCTCGCGGGCTCTAGAGTGCAGGCTCAGTAGTTGTGGCGCCCAGACTTAGGTGTTCATGGCATGTGGGATCTTCCTGGGCCTGGGCTCAAACCCGTGTCCCCTGCATTGGCAGGCGGATTCTTAACCACTGCGCCACTAGGGAAGCCCTGGAAAACAGTTTTGCAATATGTATTGAGGACCTTTAAAATGGACATAACCTTTGACATAATAATTCCACTTCTAGAAATCTATCTTAAGGGAATGAATAATCAGAGATACAGGGAGATTTATATATGTGAATATCTTTTTAGTATTTTTTATAATAAAAGAAAAAGAATGAACGGTATAAGTGTCCAATATTATAGGATATTTAAGTAAATTGATAAACATACGAGGAACATACAGTCATTTAAAATCATGTTTTTAAAAAGTATTTAATGAATGAAAGGTTCTTATAGTATTATGTTGAGTGAAAAAAGCAAGATATAATATTCTATATATAGTGTGAAAGACAGAGAAAAAATTGAGATTTGAGATGCTAGGAAGAAAGAAGCCAAAATCGTGAACTTAACAGTGGTTATATCTAAATGGTAAGATTACAAATTATTTCCGTTTTTACTTTCATTTTCTTCATACTTTTTTGGCTTTTTAAATGTTTTCTGAATGAGAATGAACTTGAACTTTTGTAATCAGAATAAAATAAATGTTGCTTAAAATTCAAAGACATGGAGGAAAGACATGGAGTAAAAGTAGAGACCACTAAATATTAAAGCATATTTAAAATTTAAGTCAGTATGGTACTGGCATGAGAAATAAAACACAGAATAAATAGGGTAGAAACAGATTCTTGTATATGTGAGAATTTAATATAAGATATGGGAGGCTTCACCAAATAGTAAAAGAAGGATTATACCATGATTGAATTAGTTACAAATAGTAACCAAGAGTTCTGCTGTGCCATATGCTGAGTGCTTTTACATTCATTTTCTCCTTTACTTATTACAACCTTTGAGATTTAGATAGTATTATCCCCATTTTAGAGATGAGTGAACTCAAGCCCCTAGAGGTTTAGGCATTTGCCCAGAGTCACATAGAAAAGTAGTGGAACCAAGTATGTCAGATTCCAAGTCTCTATTCTGTGCTACCACATTCTATGTATATAAAGTTCCTGGCAAGGTATCTAGAATACAAGAGGCATGTAGTAAGTGTTATTCCTATGAGTAACTTATACTTTTCTGCACATGTTATAATGTAATATTTAATGCTTTATATAGTATATATAATAATGTAAATACTAGTAATAGTAATATGATAAATATATCATCTTAATAACTCTTGTCTTTGTCCCCTGGCCTTCTCTATGCCCTCAGTCAGTGCCTTTGTTCAGACCTCTTTGGCCACAGGTTGCTTCAGTTGCCTCCTAACTAGTATCCATACCTCTTGTCCCTTACCCTCTGAGCCCGTCAATATCAAACCAATCTCCTGCTGACAATCCTTAACTGTCTTCGTATATTTTCAGGGTGAAGGTCCAAATTTCTTAATATTGTTTCTGAGACCCTTCACGATCTGGCCTACTTTCTTTTTTTTCCAGTTTTATTGAAAAATAATTGACATACATCACTGTATAATTTTAAGGTCTACAGCATGATGGTTTGATTTACATACATGGTGAAATGATTACCACAATAGCTTTATTTAACATCCATCATCTCATATAGATACAATAAAAATAAAAGAGAAAAAATTTCTCCTTATGATGAGAGCTCTTAGGTTCTACTCTCTTAATAACTTTCCTATATACCATGCATCAGTGTTAGCTATAGTCAGCATGTTGTACTTTACATCCCTAGTACTTATCTTTTAACTGGAAGTTTGTACCTTTTGACCACCTAATTCCTTCTCCCCCACCTCCCCCATCCCTTGTCTCTGATAACCACAAATCTAATCTCCTTTTCAATGAGTTTGGTGGGGTTTTTTTAAATTTATTATTATATTCCACATATAAGTGAGATCGTACAATATTTTTCTGTCTCTGACTTATGTCGCTTAGCATAATGCCTTCAGGGTCTATCCATGTTGTTGTAAATGGTAGGATTTCCTCATTTTTGTATGGCTGAATAATATTCCATGGTATATATAAACACCACAACTTCTTTAGCCATTTGTTCATTGATGGATGCCTAGGTTGTTTCCATGTCTTGGCTATATAATACCGCAATGAACATGGGGGTGCAGGTATCTTTTTGAGTGCATGTTTTTGTTTCCTTCGGATATAGCATTCCAGGAGGTAGAATTGCTGGATGATGTGGTCGTTCGAGTTTTAATTTTTTGAGGAACCTCCATACTGTTTTCCATAGTTTGGCCTACTTTCTAATCTCACCTCCTGTCACTGCAAACCTGCTTAGCTCCAGCACTATGGGCCCTGATATATCATACTGAACTCCACACCTCCATGCCTTTACACATGATGTTCCCTCAGTCTAGAGCATCCTTTCTCCACCATTTGTCTCACTGATTTCTATAGCCCTTTGTAACAGCTCCTATTGACTTTTTCTTCAGGATGCCTTCCTTACTCTTCCAGTAGTGGCCCTCTTCTGTGCTCCTATAGCACCCGGTGCATTCTTCTATCTTGGTACTTAACACACTGTCCTGTCTTTGTTGACATACGTGCCTGTCTCCTCTACTACCTAGACTGTAAGTAACCAAAGGCAGAGATTCTTTTACGTTATTTCATTGGAATTATCAGAACCTAGCTAGGGTCTGGCCCATGACCAGACCCTAGCTTAATAAGTGTTTGTGAAATGAATAAATGAGCTTTTGTCACCTAATGATGCTTTTATCTTCTAGATATATGGTTCAGTGGCCTGGTGGCCGAATCCTGCATCGCCATGAGCTAGACACCTTCCTTGCACAGGCAGTATCTACTCAGCTTTATGAACCAGATCAGCTTCAAGAACTCAAGGTGATTTGATCGATCCTCATTTAAATTCTTTCTTTTATGAGCTCATAGCTTTATTTTAGGTCTTTTTTTCCTGGAGCTGGGGAGAAGAGTAAGTTCTGCAGGTACTCTGATTTACTTTACTTTCTGCAGGTACTTCTGATTTACTTTCTGCAGGTACTTTGATTTACTTTACAATGTTTGATTTACTTTAGCCAAATATTTATGTCTATTAATAAAGCCAACACTGTTCACATAGTGATAGGTGAGAATGGGTAGAAAAACTGGATATTGTGTAAGACAAATAAGTTGTGGCCCATAGACCACAGTAAGGTTTCCAACTCTTACAAAAGATGCTACAGGGGACTTATCCTGGTGTTCCCTGTTTGTCTCTGAGTAAATGTCCACCCTCCCTTTTTTATTGAAGTATAGTTGATTTACAATATTGTGTTAGTTTCAAGTGTAAGCACAGTGATTCAGTACTTGGGTGCAGATTATATTCCATTGTAGGTTATTATAAGATAATGGGTATAATTCCCTGTGCTACCCTCCCTTTTTAAATAATACTTATTGGGTGTTAGAGGAAAGTCTAGAAAAGCATAAGGAAGAAAGTAAATCCACCATATAACTGAAGGCAGTAGAATATAGTAGGTTGGAGGGCAGGCTCTGAAGCCAGGCTGCCTTGACTTTGAATCTTAGCTTCATTACCTTCTAGCTATGTGTCCTTGGGAAGGTTGCTTAACCCCTATAGCTTCAGTTTCCTTACTTGTAGGGTTATGAAGATATTAAATAAAATAATCCATGCAAAACACTTACAACAGTGTCTAGCACATTTTAAATACACAGTACTCAATAAATATTAGGTACTAATGCAGGACATTCCTCTTCTGACTTCAGTAGCCATGGTCCTTTCAGGCCCTAGTATAAACTAGAAGATAAAGTCTAGTAAGTCTTACAAAATCTTGATTTCACTGGAGTCAACTAAGGAAAAGATGAAAACAGTCTTAGACAGACAGTGTTGGTTCCTTTTTACAGTAAATGTGATACTGCTTGGTAAAGCCATCTAACAGGCCAACTTGAGATAACCACTGTGAACATTTTGATGGTTTCTTCCAGCCTTTTGTCATGTATTTTCTACATAGTTGAAATATTATTTATGTAATTATATACTGTATTCTTAAACTTAATATAGCACATATTTTCTATGTCTTAAAAATTTTTGCTAAATATTTTATCATATGGATGTATCATTTAATTATTCTAATGCTGGCCATTTGGTTTCCAGTTTTCACCTATTATATGTAATTATTAACATCTTTTTTTTGGGCTGCATTGGGTCTTCGTTGCTGCGCATGGGCTTTCTCTAGGTGCGGCGAGCGGGGGCTACTCTTCGTTTTGGTGCGCGTGCTTCTCATTACGGTGCACGTGCTCCTCATTGTGGTGGCTTCTGTCGTTGCAGAGCTTGGGCTCTAGGCACGCAGGCTTCGGGAGTTGTTGCACATGGGCTCAGTAGTTGTGGCTCGCGGGCTCTAGAGCGCAGGCTCAGTAGTTGTGGCTCATGGGCTTAGTTGCTCTGTGGCATGTGGGAGCCTCCTGGACCTGGGTTTGAACCCGTGTCCCCTGCATTGGCAGGCGGATTCTTAACCCCTGTGCCACCAGGGAAGTCCTGTAATTAACATCTTTATGCATAGAGCTTTATTCACATCTCTACTTCCTTAGAATAGATTCCTAAAAGTAGATTTTCTGAGTCAACAAATGTGAACATTTTTAAGGTTCTTCATATATATTGCTTAATTGTAATATACATTACTCATTAGTTTTATTTGAGTGTGCCCATTTATTTCACCATACCCTCATCAGCATTGGGTGTTCTTTTGTTCCTTAGTTTTGTTTTAATTTTTTTCTAATTTGACAGGCAGAAAAAATGGTTTCTCAAGTGGGTGTCTTTTTAAGGTTTTAAAGCTGATTTTTTTTTTTTGGAATGAGTATCATCCAAACCATCTCAAGAAAACAAATGGATAGAGGCTGCTTATGCACTCAGATGTCTGTATTGAAAGGCAACATGTTCTAATTTAACTGGAATAATCAGCAAAACAGGAATAAGCAAATGTAACCAATAACAGTAATTTCTTTTTTTTAACACCTTTATTGGAGTATAATTGCTTTACAATGGTGTGTTAGTTTCTGCTTTATAACAAAGTGAATCAGTTATACATATACGTATGTTCCCATATCTCTTCCCTCTTGTGTCTCCCTCCCTCGCACCCTCCCTATCCCACCCCTTTAGGTGGTCACAAAGCACCGAGTTGATCTCCCTGTGCTATGCGGCTGCTTCCCAGTAGCTATCTATTTTACGTTTGGTAGTGTGTATACGTCCATGCCACTCTCTCGCTTTGTCACAGCTTACACTTCCCTCTCCCCATATCCTCAAGTCCATTCTCTAGTAGGTCTGTGTCTTTATTTCCGTCTTGCCCCTAGGTTCTTCATAACTTATTTTCAGATTCCATATATATGTGTGAGCATACGGTATTTGTCTTTCTCTTTCTGACTTACTTCACTCTGTATGACAGACTCTAGGTCCATCCACCTCACTACAAATAACTCAATTTCATTCCTTTTTATGGCTGAGTAATATTCCATTGTATATATGTGCCACATCTTCTTTATCCATTCATCTGTTGATGGGCACTTAGGTTGTTTCCATGTCCTGGTTATTGTAAATAAAAATATGGAATGCTTCACGAATTTGGGTGTCATCCTTGCGCAGGGGCCATGCTAATTTTCTCTGTATCATTCCAATTTTAGTATATGTGCTGCTGAAGCGAGCACTAACAGTAATTTCTTAATGGTAATTTTTCCTCTGTGGTTGTTTCAGATTGAGAAACTGGATGCTCGAGGGATCCAGCTAGCTGCCCTCTTCATGAGTGGGGTCGACACAGCTCTGTTTGCTAATGATGCCTGTGGCCAGCCAGTCCCTTGGGAACACTGCTGCCCCTGGATTTACTTCGATGGCAAGCTGTTCCAGAGCAAGCTAATTAAAGCAGGCCGGGAGCGAGTATCCCTGGTTGAGCTCTGCGATGGCCAGGTACCACATGTTGGGCAGCTGCTAAGACCGTCTCTGACCTTCTGTGGGGATGAATGACAGAAAGTGGAAAATGAGCAGAGACATTGGGGAAGGCGGTAGCAGAAGTGGGAGAATGTGTCTGACCTTAACCTAACTTGGTCAAGGATGATCCCAAAGGCCCAGAGTCTGATATGTACATGTTACAAACTCATGTTGGGAAGCTTTTTTTTTTTTTTTTTTTAATGAGCTTCAAGTTTTCATGTTCCTTTTTTTGCTCCAAGTTATTTCTTCCCCATGGAATACTCAGATATACTCTATGCCTTTCCCCCAATTCTTAGAATTTCATTTTCCTTATTTACAAAAACTGTAAGTCATTTTTGCAAGTTATGTTATTTTTTATAAAGTAACTATTTTGGAAATAGAAGAGGGTAGTAAAGTAGATGGCAGAGTAAAAGCAGGGGATATTTTTTGCAGTAAAACCTTGGGAAAGATGAGAGAAGTTGAGGGAAAGGAGCCCTTACTTACTTCTTTGTCCATCTGTGGGGTATAAGCTGAGAGACTAGAGCAGGGGGTCAGCAAACTATTAAAAATTTTTTTTTATTTTGAATTTTTATTCCAATAAAGCTTTTTGGAACATAGCCACATTCATTCATTTACATATTGTCCATGACTGCTTTCACACTACAGTGTGAAAGTAGCAGAGTCAAGTAGTTGTGACAGAAACAGTACGGCCTACAAAACCTATCTGGCCCTTTTCAGAACAAGTTTCCTGACCTCTGGACTAGAGGTATGGACTTACCCATGGTCTCTGCTCCTGGGTATGGGGGAGAAGGTTAAAAGGGTTTGTATATGTCAAGTTTTGTTCTCTCTTTTACCTTATTCTGTTACCTCCCCCTTAAAAAAATAACCTAGCCTATTGCCGGCTGTGTAATAGACAATTAGTAAATCCTTCTTGTTATATTTGTCTTCCTTGACCTAGTCAAGGTGCCTCACAAGCCCTCAGTCAGAACTAGTATGATGGTAGTTTGGTGTCATGCAAAGAGTGGAGGCTTTGGTGCCAGACAGGCTTCCCTGAGTATGTCACCTTGAGCCATTTAACTCCAGGCCTCGATTCCTTTAGTGGGAATAGACTTGTGAGACTGTACCTAGACTGCCCAATACTGTGCCTGAAACATAGGAGAAGTTCAAAACATGGCAGCTGTTATTATTATTCCATCCCTCATTTGAAGGCTGACCTGGCAACCAAAGTGGAGAAGATGAGACAGAGCATCCTTGAAGGAGTCAACATGAACCATCCACCGCCTTCTGCTCTACTTCCATCACCTACTTTTGTGCCTCCCATGGTGCCCTCTCTCTACCCTGTTTCACTTTACCCCAGAGCCATGGGCCCAATGCCACCTCCCCCTCAAGGCAGGAGCCGGGGGTTTGCAGGTCAGTACCTAAGAATGAGGTGTTTGTCAAACTCAGTCTATTTCACAGTAACCCATCCAGTAATTATTGCCAGTTACAGAATCAGCAGTTTCACATATATCTTTACCTTCTGTGCTATGGTGTGGTTTGAAGAGGAGCTTACTGAGATGGAGGGGTGTAGCCTGTGAGGAGAGCCCACTGTCTTCCCAGACCACTCTCCATAGAGGTGATTGATCCCTAAGGATTTGACTCTCACCAAACCACTCATGAAGTAACTGATGCAGAAACCAAGAGTCACTTTATTACTTTTTTTGGTCAATTTATTACTTTTGAGAACTGTAATTCATGTGAACTGGGTCTTCATGGTTGCTGGTTAGCTCACTCTCTCCCCATAGGCAGATGTACACAGGAGCTTGCAGGAAGAGCAATGGTAGGTAAGTAAATGACCAGTGTCAGCAAACAGCCATAGCTTGATGTACCCATTTCCACTCTGAGGGTAGATCTAACACAGTTCCAGAAGCATGGAGAGAAATAAGTCATAGTCTGTACCCTCCAGGGGATTGCAGTTTAGTGAAGAAAACAAATACATACACACTCACATGGATCCACACACACATGTATATACACACACATATGTATACATTATGGTGATATCTGAGCTGTGGCTTAATGTAAAACAGACGTTCCTGCTTAGTAGGTCAGATACTGACCCTGATAATTCAAACAACCTGTCCCCTGGCGAAACAGGGTATTTTATTTTTTATTTATTTTTTTTAAGGAATTTTGCTTTTTTAAAAAATAATTATTATTTATTTATTTATTTATTTATTCATGGCTGTGTTGGCTCTTCGTTTCTGTGTGAGGGCTTTCTCTAGTTGCGGCAAGTGGGGGCCACTCCTCATCGCGGTGCGCAGGCCTGTCACTATCGCGGCCTCTCGTTGCGGAGCACAGGCTCCAGACGCGCAGGCTCAGTATTTGTGGCTCACGGGGCTAGTTGCTCCGCGGCATGTGGGATCTTCCCAGACCAGGGCTCGAACCCGTGTCCCCTGCATCGGCAGGCAGATTCTCAACCACTGCGCCACCAGGGAAGCCCGAAACAGGGTATTTTAATGGGGACACTTTAACATGAAATACCAAGTTTCTGTGATCGGGTGAGAGTGCTATGGTTGAAGTGTTTGTTGTGTATTGCTCGTCACTTTAAAAATAATAAAGCTGGAAGTTGAAATTTGTCTTAAATTTAGGGTCACAAAATTCAGCATGGATGTTTAGCTCAAGGCTGTGCTTAGAGGAGCAGTGTGAATGTCTGCTCTGTTCAATCAAGTAATGATTAAGTAGTCTCACAAACCAGGGAGCCAGCCATTCATTCCATCCTTTGAAGGTGTCTTTATAGATGCCTGCTCTCATTCTTTGCATGTTGACTTTACTGTGTCTCAGAAGACAGCCTTAATTAAAGCCAAGTTCTTGGGAGGTCCTCACCATTGCCCCAGCTCTCACTGATGCCTAGTCTCCAGTTACTGGTGGTTCATGAGGAGCCTTCTGACTCCTTAAAGGCCACAGTAGGATCCCCAAATGCAAGTCTTTCTTGCCCTCTTAGGATTAGCTAGTCACCTAGTTCCTTAGACTCCCACTTTTATATAAATGAAGGGCTCTTTGCTAACAACCTGCTAAGTTAGTGAAGAGTTATTAATATTTGGGTTTTTTCCACAAACTAAAATTAAAGGTTTACTAGAATTCTGTATTCTATGAAGGCTTCCTTTTGTGCCAAGTTACAGAGCTGTACTGTGCTTGTGAGCTCACACACAGAGTTGGAGTTTCCTGTTTTAAGGAGATCTGCTATCTTGTCTTGAATTGGTTCTGGTTTTCAACTGTTGCTATTCTTACTTTTTAATCATAAATTACTGTTACTTTGGTTTCATTATTTTTTGTTTGGTTTGGTTGTTTGGCTAATCCTCCAGTGTGTAGTGACATGTATTTGAATCAAAAGTGGTTTTGGCCTATAATTTTCCAATAGCTAGATCTTAAGACCTCATTCTCTCTCCACAAATATTGAATGCCTACTGTGTGCAGGCTCTGTAGTTGGAAAATGAATCAGGCACACCCCACTTGCTAAAGTGGATATGTACGGATCTTCAACACCCTCTTCCAAAATTTGCTTCCACCATGACCCTTTGTTGTTATCACAGAGTCTTTTTATCATAGAGAAATGGAAATATACAGAGTAGGTGGGCTGTAGATCTTCTATTCCACCTCTTATCCTACCTTGCACTTACCATTCTTCCTCTCTTCCCAGGTCTCCATCCAATCCCACCCCAAGGAGGAAAACTAGAGATTGCCGGGATGGTTGTGGGCCAGTGGGCTGGCAGCAGATCCTCCAGGGGTCATGGCTCCTTTGGCATGCAAGTGGTTTCTGTCGGTGGGCCGGGAAAGGGGTATGTATTTGAATAGGTTGGTATAAGCTAGTGTCAATCAAGGTGCTCTTGGGAAAATGCCCAGCTATCCAAACCTTCTATTAAGGTAAGAGGCATTAACTAACTTTGCGTTTTTAAAGCCAGTTTTCAGTTGAGTTCAGCAAACATATAAAAATGCCCTGCCTTGATGAAAAAGTTTTTGCCCTAGAGGAGGACTTGGGACACAGGACAATTCGGTATGACATAGAAATGACAGAGATAGAGGTTTACAGTGGTAACACAGAGGAGAGGCATCTAACTTAAGAGGGTCAAACTTCCTAGAGGAGGTGAGTAGTTAACTAAGTGAAAATGGAGGTACAGGCTTTATGTGTTCCTCATGATCACTTTTCCCCCCACTTTCTAAAGGCATGGAAAAGAACAGACTGGTAGAGGATCCAAAGGACATAAAAAAGGAAATAAACAAGTAAGTACCTTTTTGAGATGATCTAGCTTCTGTTTGATACCTCTTGTCGTTTTGGGGGGTTTTTTTTTGTTTTTTTGTTTTTTTGGTTTTTTTGCAAGAGATCAGGCATGAAAACCTGGGAGCTTTCATAGTTTCTCCTAGCATTTGATTTCATCCGCCTGCTCTCTAGCAGTCTAGTGAGGGTTAACCTGCCCAGGCTCTTCCCACAGGGCTGCAGTGTCATCCTTTTCCCTGAGTGAGGCCACAAGATAGAAACCAGGTACTGTGTCCTAAAGACCTGCACTTAGCACAGTATGCACTACATGCAGCCATAAAGGGACAAAAGTGAAGTTAACAGTGGGACTCCACCAGCATGCCTGAACTTCTGAGGGGCTACCAGAGATGCTTAGAAAATTGGACTTTTGCCTTTGCTGATGATGGGAGGGGAGGAGGCATAGCCATTCTGCTTACTCTTAAGGGTTCAGAATGGTCTTAAACTCACTGGTCTTCAATAGGCATCCCCCCTTCCCCCCGTAGTGATCCAAAATCTTGTAATGGCCTCAGACTGCTGGACTCCTCATAGTATAGTAGCTACCATTTCTTGAGTGCTTAACTTTCTTCCAAGCCATCTACTAGACATTTTATATGCGGTTTCTAATCCTCACAAGGATCACTGACTAGACCATACTGCAAGGCAATTTTATTGTCAGCCCTCAATCCCAGCTCAGCTCTCATGCATACAACCAGCCCTCATTGCATCCATGTTAACTCCCATTGTCTAATGTTTTCTCAAGGAATACAAATTTGCTTTAATGTTATTTTGAGCCCCAAATGGAACTACAATGGTAAGTCCCCCACACAAAGCATTTTGTAATGTATTCCAAAGCCAGAAAGCAGTGACTTTGGATTTTTCCAAAGCTTTTCAGCTTTTTCCAGAAGCTGCTCAGTAAGGGAAAAGGGATTGCACCAGGCAGGAAAACTAGTCACTCAGATAGTTTCCCATAAGGTAGTACAGCCTTGATCAATTCACCATGATTCAGGGACTGATCAATAGGCATACAGTCTGAAAAACCTGATATTTTTGGTACAATAATAGTGGATCCATCTGTAAGTGGTTGACTCACATTAACCAAGATCACAGAAATAGCTATGTGGATATGGCTAAAGGAGTGGGGGAAGGGAAGAGAAGGGAGGGGGTGAAAGATAAAGTACTGCTTTACAGTGAGAAGAAATAATTATCACAATATATTGTATACTTTTTTCCAGTCACTCATAAATATATGTATTTATTATTCCCATTTTAAACAGGAAAAAACTGAGGCTCAGAGGGATGAAGCACCTTGCCCAAAATTACCCATCAAGTTAGTATTAGAGTTGACATTCCAGCGTGAGCTGGCTGATTCCAAAGCCCTGTGCTGTGCTAATTCTGAAACGGGATAACAACTCTAGTTGTTAGAGATAAGATTCAGACCTAGGCCTGGCTGACTCTTGTATGCATGCTCTTAACCATGTCTACCGGAGCTTTCTTTCTCTAAGAGCAAGCTGAAAGGGAAGACATGGTATCAGAAGTTTGCCTGGGGGCATGGAATCAGAACAGTAACATTAGCTGGCATTGAGTTCTTACAGTGTGCCAGGTACAACATGTTCTACAACATGTTCTAAGTGCTTTACATGGAGTGTGTCATTGAATCCTTATAGGAACCTATGAAATAGATACTATCATTCTCTCTATTTTACAGATGGGGAAACTGAGGGAAAACAAGGGATGGTAGATGATCTTAAGTTTCTCTTAGCTAAGATTTCTGGGGGTACTGTCATCTACTCTAGAGGTAGCCTGGCCAGGGAAAGCCTCACGTTGAATTTGTTTTTAGCTAAGGCATCTTCCCTGGACAGAGCTGCTGCTGATTGCCTTGCTGACTCTCCTTTTTCTGTTCAGTTGCCCTTTCTCCAAAATCTGAGAAAATTAATTGTTGCAGCTTATTAAATCTTCTTACATTACAGTTCTGTCTTCTTGAGATTATTCCTAGGTCAGTGGATTTTTGTGTGTTCTCGAATTCTTCAGTCACTTACTTGTTACATTTTTATTTCTTTGTTGACTACCTCACATGGCTAATTCCATCCATTACTAGTTTCATCTTATTTCCAGGTTCTTGAGAAACACTTCACAGTAACACCCATGTTGTGTAGGTTTTGGAGCCAAATGATCTAGCTTTGAATCTGGCTCTGCCACTTACCAGTTCTGTGACTTTGGGCAAGTTACTTAACCTCTCTCTGCTCTAATTTCCTCATCTGTAAAAATGGAAGAATTGGTATCTACCTCATAGAGTTATTTTGAGTATTAAATGAGATGATATATGTAGTGTTTAACACAGAACCTGGAACATGGGAAGTGCTCAATAAATATTAATAGTTATTATTTATAATTGACCACAAATTCAACAGGTATTAGACTTCCATTATGTGTTGTGTCTTAGTGGAAAGAACAATGTCTTTGGAGTCAAACAGACTTGGGTGCAAGTCTAGGCATGCCAGTGACCTTGAGCAAGTTATTTTACTTTTTCGAGCCTCATTTGTGTTTCTTATCTGTGAAACCAACATCAGAGTACCTGGCATGCCCAACCACTGTTATTATTCCTAATAATATTCATTGAGAGCCAGTACTGTACTTTCAAGGTAATACAGTTCATGGCGTTAGCATTTCAAGAGCAGTTACATTTCTGAAATTAAAAGAAAACCAGATGATTGTTTTTACTTATGAAAAATTCTATGGAATATTGCATATAGATCTTATCATTTGTTTTCTTTTCCTTTCCTTTACATGTCCAATTGTCAGTATTGGACAGCGTTGCGTGGAAGTTAAGAGAGTAAACGTTAGAGGCTGACCAACCTGGAGTGCAATCCTGGCCCCACCACTTTCTACCTGTGTCTCCTTGAGCAAGTTACTTTAATCTTTCTGAGCCTCAGCTTCCTCATCTATAAATGGGGCATCATAATATCTACCATTTAGGGTCCCTTTTGGCATTTGAAAAAAATATATTGTAAAGCTTTGTAAACAGTAGCTGTGTCATTATTGTGTTGTCATTGCCATTGGATTTGAGTCAGATCCATTTGTTGTCACCCTAAGTTCTCCAGACAGTGTCAGAGTGTACTAGGTGTTAACAAGCTTTGGGCTTTCTGGTGTTTTTGAAGAACTGAAGCAGTTTCTGCAGGCTAGCTTATAAACATGCTTGGGAAGGATCAGCTAGTTTGGGATTACCATTTCTACTGAATATCTCTGTTTTTGACAGAGCACTTCAGATGGAGTTTCTAAATCCCTGGAGCCTCATCAAGGTCGGTCTCGCTCACAGGTAAATGGAAACAATGGCACATTGATCAAGGAAGAGAAGAATGATCATCTTCCAGCTCCATCACAGTGTGCCTTAACCAGAGACAGCAGTGTGTGTAATAATGGTAACCGCTACTTCCCCGTGAAGAATGGTGAGAAGAGCCGCTTACGAGAGCAAAAGCTGGGAACTGTGGCACAACAGAAAGAGGAATAACAAGCAGAAGATGGCTTCAGCAGATCAGGAAGAGGGGAAAACCTATACTTTTCTGATTTTAGGCCCAAGTTAGAGGAGGACATAAAATGCTTACCCTAGTTGCATCCAGAATTTGGATGGGGTGTTCTATTGTATCCATCTTTTCCCCTTCCCTGTCTTTTTCTGGGCTTCCAGACTCAGTGGTCTGCTTCTAGGGAAGCTCTGATCAAACATGAATGGCAACAAGCATAGTTCCTGTTCTCAAATTGAATATATAGTGCCAATATTCTCTTTACGTCCCCTGGAAGCCTATTAAGGCAGTGACTATCGGGTGTCATCACGTAAGGCCCTATAGAAAAGTTCCAGCTTTGGTTTTCTGAGTATATGGCTTCCTAACTTGCTTTTTTCTTTATGAAATAGTAGGGCCTTCGTATATAATCAGTATCCACATCTTCTAACTCTTTCTCCCCATTCACCTCTGCCAGGAGTTTATACTACCACCTCTAGCTCTGACCTGACAATCAGATAGGTAGATGTTTTCAGGGAAGTGAGGTAGTATTGGTTATTTTATTTTTTTAATTTTTTTTTTAATTTTATACACTTAAAATAACTACCAATGGCCTTTGTACTGGGGGATTCAAGTGAATCAGAAAAGTACTGGGCAGATTTTTCCTGCCTCTGAACTAATGATTTGTTTGTAAAATAGAAGATGTGGTGCAGTTCACCCACTCCCTGCTGCCCACACCCTGAAAGGGTGGAATCAATATAATGAAACTGAGTACGAAAGGGAACTCAAAAGACTGTGTGTGCTTGTATGTGTGTGTGTGTGTGTGTGTGTGTGTGTATGGATGTTTGGATAGATATATATATGAATGCATGTATCTATATGCATACACATACCCTTTATATAAAGAGACAAATCTATTTATCTATACATATTTTATATATATATAAATATATGTGTATGTGTGTATGTATATATAAATATAAATATATATATTTTGTATATATATATTTATATACATGCACACACATACATACATGATGATGTCCCAGAAGATTTACTGAATTTCCCAGAAATGCTTCCACTGCTATGGAGTGGTAGGTTTCAAAAGACCACATTTTAAAATCCTTACTAAGTCGTAGCCCATCACAGTTATGAGAAGATGGGCTTCTCTAAAGCAGACAAAAAGTACTTTCCAGAGATTGCCTGTTCAGAACAACAAACAGTTGGGTTGTCACAAGCCTAATCTTGAACAGAGTCCTCACATCCCGTATGGTAAAAACAGGAGGTTGGAATAGGATTGGGAAGAGTTGGGCATTTCCTTATGAAGGAGCAGCCTGGTTGGGAGAGAGAAAGGGGATGGGAGGTAATTACCGGGGCTTGCAGCCAGTTTGGAGGAAATCTCATCTGAAACTCCGGGATCAAACTGGCCTCAGGCTAGAATTTATTGCCATGAATCCCTGAAGGAGAGAGGACTAACATTGGAAAGATGGGGTAGGGAAGTGTGAGGAAATCGGCAATTTGATTTTACATACCTAGATTGTTTTGTTTTTTCATTGACATTTTGACTACTTGATCTTTTCATTTGCTTTGCAAGGAAGACTTCAGAGGACTCTGGCCCGGGCCCATAGGGGTATTCTGTAAAATGTTCCCAGCCCCCAAGTGAGGCCAGAATCTGTCCAGGACAAAGAGGCTGTTCCCCCTTTCTGGAGATACTCTTGAGACAACCTTGCACTTCCAGTTTCCCTCCTCAACAGTATGAGGGATGGGAACATGGCTTGCAACAGATTAGCATTGTGTCTTTGTTCAGGAGTTGAGGCTTCCAGCCTCATACACTTCCTTTTGGGCTTTGTGATATTCTTGCCCAAGAAGTACCATTTCTACAGGAATACAACTGACTAGACTTCTAGCAGGGTTCTCTCTCTTTTGAAAAACCCCATGTACCTTAACCCAGAGTAGGTCCTTGGTGATTTTTTTCCAGACAACCGGAAGGCTGTTTGCTCACTACCCACTTACAATGAGTGTATCATCATGAGAGACTGAAGACTGTCTCAGACTGTTTTATCCTAGTCTGGCCCAATTTAAGAGAACCCACAACTTGCAGGGGGAGGGAGGTCTAGAATGCCTTTCCCCCTGCCCAGACACTTCTTACATAAACCAGAGCAGGATGACAAGAATGCATACCCAGCCAGATATAACCAAGAACAAAGTGTACAAAAACCTCCTCTATGAAATTGGCTCCCCTAATTTGGTTCCCGCTTTTCTCCTAACCTGCCCAACCTTTCACAACATCTTGAAGGTTAGGACTTCTGTATCCAGCAAGAGAAGGATTTAGTAGCGAACTTAGATGGCTTGGAGATTTCTTTCTGGAGCCACAGAGGGAGGAGTCCTTTGAAGCTCTAAAAGTAACCAGAATCACTGAGCTGTGTTAAATTAAATAGCTAGCTAGCTCCAATTTCTAATAGGAAGTACTTGGAGTTATATGGAAAGGCATTTTCTTCAGTTGCTGTTTCTGTGAATCTTGAATCTATTTGACACAATCAAGTGACAGTATTGTTAACTCTCACAGCATTAAGAAGATGTATTATTTTGTAGGCATTCACTGTGAGAAGTAAAATTGCTGCTTTGATAGGGATGATTCCAGTTTGCCAAACGGCTTGCTTTTCTCCCTTCCACACACCTCTACTTTCTCCTAGCCTGGCCCAGGATGAAACAAGTGTTTCACTTCCAACTTTGATTTTTATTTGGATTCAGCATTTTGGGTTTGTAAGGTTACAAGAAAGAACCATAAAGGGCCATGTTTTAATTTATCTGCCAAAACATACAATTTAGAAGCCAGAAAGACTAAGGTTTATTACTGGAAGATTAACTTTTTCGAATTGCAAGATTAACTTTTTCTAATTTCTTTCAAATTAGGGAACATGAGTCTGCTTTTTGCTGTGAGTACCACTTGAAGAGACTGTCATCCTTCACTTGAGGTTCAAATTCTGACTATGATGTGGCCTTTCTTGAACAAAGTCATGCATCATATGGGAACCCCCAGAAATGACCCCTTTACCTTGTAGGGCCACAAGCAAAAGCACCCTGGATGTATATAGCCACTGATCCCCAAGGACTTTCAGTTCTTGATTTCTGCTGGTGTGTATTGGGGTCAGCCTTTAACTCCCACCCTTATTCAGTGGCCAGTCTAGTCTGGACCAGGCCTGATAAACTTCTGCTCACTTGTATGATTTTCATTCTGAGCCAGTAGGACTTTGGGTAGACTTTATAGCCCAAGAAATGGCACTTGCTTTGGCTAGTGATATTTGATTTTTGTCTCCATCTTGATTTCCTGGCATCGTTGGCCAAGTCACGTTAACTTGTTTTTAATCACTGAGAAAAACAGCCAGGTAAGGCATTAGGGAGGGTGGTTAAGGAGGGGGGTGGGGGGAGGAATGCTTATGTAGGGTAGAAAGAATGTGGAAGTAACTGTTTGGTTATAGTGATCCAGTCCGCTGGAACCTTAGAAGGCTCCTGTGGGCCTGTCCGTGCTACCCTTTCAGCCTCTAAGACTCCCCCACCCCACTTTGAAATGACAGTACAAGTAGACCACAGTTTAAAGTAGTTAGTATAATTCTACTAAGGTTTAATCATTATACTTGTTTACTTCCTGATGCATATTTCCTAAATATGCTTGGGGTTTGGGGGGGGTAAGTTTTCACTGTTTCATTGTGTGTCACCCTATATTTTTCTCCCTCTTGTGACTTTGGCATCTTCTTTTATTTGACTTTCCATTTTCTTTTCCCTTGGCTTATTGCCGTAGTCTGCTGGTGCAGGTATTCCCCTATTTCCCCTGTTACTGCTAATTATCTTCAGTATTGTCAGAGGTTATTTTGATGTTCTAAGAAAATAACTTCATATATTTTTTTTTGCAAAATCATCTTTTCCAAGGTAAAAGCAAAATAAAAAAACCCTATGCTAGGGTGCCCACTGCAGCTTTTGACATTGCCCTTGTACTTTTATAGATGCTCTTTTTGTCCGTGTTGGTAGTAACTAATGACTAGTGAATTTTCATGTAAATGAAGCAAATTAAATATTTCAGATTTTATTAATCTCTCATAACCCTGCAAAATCTGGACTTCATTTTAGTTACTTCCCAGAAGATACTTCTCCATCCACCTTTTATTTTATTCTATTCTATTCTATTTTTAGAATAACATACTAGGTAAAGAAACTTTAACTCAAGGAGTTATTGATTTTTAGTGCTCCCTGATAAATGATGTTATTGACAAAAGTAAAATCTTTCATTGTTTTTTCCTGTGGTAGTATCTCTTCTCCTGTGCTCTTGACAGTGTGTTTAGTGGATGGATAATATGTATTTCTCTTCCAAGTTCCCTGCCTTTTTGGCCCACCTCACCACAAAAGCTCCATAGTTTATTAATGTAAGTTTGAATGGATGCTTCTTAGGGGAAACTGCAGGAGTTAAGGAAAGTGTTTCAGAAAGGAATGAAAATGTCTCAGGAGTTGTTCTGTGATGGAAATTGGTCTGTTGTTCTGTTAATGCTGATGGAAAGAAACTTACAGTGCTTAATAAAAGTCTATTCTTTTAGTAAAAAAAAATGTGAAATAATTTTGGGTGTGCGAAGTTTAATTTCTTCTCCCATTTCTGGACTCCTTTCGGCAAATGGGGAATATACTTGTCTCAATTCAGAAGTGTTGCACAGAGATTTAGGAGCCTATTTGTAGTTGAATATCAGGGCAAGAGAGCCAGTACAAGAAAAGGAAGGGCATATTTAGCTTCCTGCTGAACTTCTTTATTTGGATGTTCTAAAGGCACCTTTGACTCGACATTTCCCAAACTGAACCCGTCTTCTCTTCCGAAGCCTGCTCCTCTCCATGAGTGACACTGCCTTCTACTCAGTTGTCTACACCACAAACCAACCTGGGAGTTATCCTAGATGCATGTCTTTCTTTCCATCATTTCTCAAATCCAATTTGTGACAAGATCTGTTGGTAATACTCAACCATCTTTCTCTTTCTCACATCTATCTCTTTTCTCTCCCCACTTGTGGCTTAGTTCAGGCCTCCTCATGTCTCACCTAAATTGTTGCAGTTGCTCCTCTGTCTTACTCCTAACCAGGCAACTGTGAGCAAATTTTGTGTCTACGTGTATGTACCTTTTCCCAGTGAAAGGGACCATACCTTTGTTAGTTACTTAAAGAAGTCGATGACCTAAGAGACGTTAAGAGCCACTGATTTAATCCACCATGCTTATCAGCTTCCAGAGGAATCTGTCCTTCTAACATGCTGCCTGCCCATTTCCATGGTCCCTTCATGATCTGGCTCCTGACCACTTCTCCAGCCTCATTTCCTGCCACCCCAACTCATTCCAGCAACATTAAGCTATTAATATCCATTTATTCTCATTTGCTTATACCATTGCCTAGAATACCTCTCTCCCCTTGTCTCTGGTGCAGTCTCAACTTTTTCCCCTAAGATTCAGCTCATATCTTTGTGATTCTTTTCCTGATCTCTTACTAGGGACCCCTGTACGGACTCCCCGTAGCCAGTCCCTGTAGCACTTTGCTGCATCTCTGCTAGTAGATTAAACTTGACCATCTTTGTCTTCTTGGCATCTACCACCGAGCATGCACTTAGAAATGTTTGATGACTAAATCAAGGACAGCTAAAACACCTTTGAAAATGTTCCCTGGTGCAAAACAGATTGTAGGTTTCTGAGGCAGAGGGTGTGTTGGTGGCAAAAACACAAGAAGATTGAATATGAAGGTTCATCACTGAATGGTATGCATTTAAATGTGCTTTTAAATGGGGCTCTCAAAAAAGAGAAAAAGAGTTCTGAGTCACCTTTGAGCAATAGACTGATGCTTGGAGCAGAGTCTGAAGCCAGGACTCTAGGGCATTCTTCTTACCTTACTGCTTCTGCTGAGTGTTGCTAGCTGGGCTTGGCCTCCCTGGCTGCTCTGTGCCTTGTGTGTACAGATTACAAAAGGAAACAGATGAACCTAAAGGCGAGCATTAGAGGTTACTGAAGCTTGTAAATATTACACTTAAATGAAAACTGTCATTTGTAAAAATTTGTTTTGTATTTGGTTCATTATGGCTATAGATGTCTTTTTCTAACCTTTGATCTTTGAGTGTTGGGACTCAGAACTTAATAGTGGGAAATCCTTAGCATTTGGCTTTTAAAAGTTACTGTTTGCTGAGGACCTATTAGGTACCAAGCATAGTACTAAGCTATTGTACACTGTTTCTAAGCTTCAAACAACTCTGCAAAGTAAGTACTATCCTCACTTTACACACGAGCAAACTGGTTCAGTGGTGCCCAAGTTCACACACAGCTAATAAGTGATAAAAACCAGGGTTCTAAACCTATGTTTTGACTAAGTAGATAACTCTTATTTCTGCCTCCTCAGCATTCCTTCCTCTTTCTGGCAGCAGTTAAGTGCAGTTTTTTGTTTTTCTTTTTCCTTTGCGGAACTGCTCTTTCCAATCTTGGGGTAGGGATGGGTTGACCATCAGTCACATGGCTTCACCTCCCCGAGTGCAGGGATGGGTATATGACCCAAGCAGCGTCAACTGTGTTTTTTCATGGACTTGAGGGATAAAGTGACCAAGAATGAAAATATCTCTTCTAAAATCACAAGTATTAGGAATAATGTAAGCCTGGAACATTGTCCTCTATTTATTTCTTCTACAGCTAATCTTTTATTTGTGGGTGAGAAATATGAAAATTCTGTGCTCATTTATTGGGAGCAAATGCAGAAAGTCACCTATCAGGGGATTACTATGTGCCAGAGAGAGTTCTAGGTAGTTTATTTTATATATTTTAAAACATTTTCATCTTATTATTCAGTCCTTACACATTTATAATCTTCAACTCTAGAAAAGGGGAGTATATCAGTTGGGATAGGCTAGGTTTTGCTGCTATAATAACTCCCAAATCTCACATAATAAAGGTATACTTATTGCTCATTATGTCCAACATGTGTTGTCAGGGGAGCTCTGTTCATCCAAAGCCACTTGATAACTTAGACCAACAGAAGCCGCATCACTGAGTTGGGAAGGAATGTGACCAAAATACACACTAACTCTTAAAGCTTAAAATGTCACACATCACTTCTCTCTTTTTATTGCCCAAAGAGATGGCCCACATGGTTGCACCTAATTTCCTAGAGGTGGAAAAGTACAATTCTACTATGTCCCTGGAAAAAGGGAGAGGTAAGTTTGGTGAGTCGCAATAATAGCATCACAGGGAGAAATGACCCATTTCTGGGTAGATTTGACTCATTGCTTTTTGGCTGGTTGCCATTACCTAACCACTTGAGTCAGTATACCTAAAATTTGTAATGGAATAGTGAAACATTCATTCCCATTCCAGTGTCATAGGGGTTCTCTGCATGTGGGCTGAAGTGGATATAATCTTGTGGTAACACAAGCATTGAGTTTAGCTCCCCTAGCACACCCTGTGGGGGTGGTTTTGAGGATTAAATGACATAGTGTATGTAAAATGCCTGGCATATAATTCAGCCTCAATAAATGTTAGCTGTTATGGGTTTGGTGGGGGTGGGAGGGTTGGTAGTAGATGAAAGACTTGTCTACGCTCCCAGTCCTGATTTCCTCATAACACATTTCTTCCTAGCCTATAATCTGGCATCAGCCCTTCCCATTTGAATGTGGCTGCTTCCAAAGGCGACTAGTGTGCTCCCAGTCACCAAGTCCAGGGTTTTCATGCAGGCATCTTGCTGAGGACTTCCACAGTAATTGACACTGAAACACAACCCATTTCCTGAAATTCTCTGGCTTCCCTGACATTTCTCTGCTATTTCTCTTTCCTTTTTTGACTACTTAAAAATTATGATGTATTATTTGATAAACACAAAAGGATACATGTAACATATGTTAATGAAATTCAATAATAAAATGAACACTTATGAGCCCACTGCCCAACCTAAGAACTATCCCATCTCTCTGCCTTCCCCAGAGGTAACCGGTATCTTGACTTTTAGTCTTCATTCCCTTGGTTTCTTTTTAAATAGTTACATCACATATGTAATTATTCCTAAACAATATATTGTTAGGTTGTACTTGCTTTATAATTTTATAAAAACGTTATTTTTATGTAGTGTTCTGCAACTTCCTTTTCTCACCCAGCTTTTTTTTTTCTCTAAGACTCAAACACGTTACTGCTGTAGCTGTAGTTAATTTGTTTTCACTTCTGTATAGTATTCCATTGTGTGAATATACCACAATTTATCTACCCATTCTCTGTCCAATGGAAATATGGCTTATTTCCATTAATGTTGCCATGTATGCTTGTGCACATGTCTCCTGCTGGGACCTAAGGCATGCAAATGCTCACTTTTATAAGATAGTGACAAAATTATTTTTAGAAGTAGTATTAAATGGGAATAATAATGCCTGCTTTACCTCCCTTATAGGTAGTTGTGAGAGTTACACAAGCTAGTGGATGTGAAAACACTTTCAATACCTTAAGAAGACACAGTTGACATGCTGGTTTTGAGTCCAAGCTCAAACTCCTAAAAGTTGCCTCGTGCATACTGGTTTCAAGGACCAAAAAGACAAGGCTGTTCTGTGTCAATTTAAAGTATTCCTAGAATTTTCTCATGACAAAGACTAGACTTGGATTCTGAGACAGATGTCTATTTGTTTTCCTACCTGACCAGCAGCCTTTCCTCATTTCTTCCAGTAACAGCACCTCAATTTTCCAAGGAACTACCTCTATTCCATTTTTGGAAGTGTCCTCAAGTGCCCTGCTCTCCCTAGCCAGCTCAGTGGGGTTTATTACTATTGTCATGGATTTGTTTGTTTGCTTGCTTGCTGTATTTTGCTTGCTCTTTAAAGACTCCTTTTACTTCTGATAAGTCCAGCATGATAAATTGATTACAAAAATGGCCACAGTTGTTCACATCTCTCTGTATCTACACCTTTTGCAGCTCTTCCCATTAAGAGATGGCATCTGTTTCTCCACCCTTCAAATCTAGACTAGTCGTGTGTTTTGCTTTGATCAATAGACTGTTGCAGAAGTGATATTATGTCAGTTCTAAGCCTTGCGTGCTTCTGCTCACTCTTGGACCCCTGGAATTACCATGGGAATGAGCCTGGGCTAGCCTTCTGGAGGATGAGAGACCCTTTTGTCTAGCTATATCCAGCCAGACCAGCTTAGACCTGTCAGCCACCAACCAACCCACCAGCAGACCACAGATACATGAGTGAGCCCAGCCAAGATCAGCCTGGCCTAGTGCAGATCAACAGAGCACCAACACATAGACTCATGAGCAACAATAAATGGTTTGGTTTCAAGCTACTGAGTTGTGGGTTGGTTTATTATGCAGCAGTTGCTAACTCACACATCCAGCAATACAATAAAAATTATGTTTTATGCAGGATCTAGTTGTTCTTTAGTAGGAAAGCCCTTCAGGATATTTAGTCTTCTGTACTGCCTCTCCAACTACTTCATTTCCTTCTTAGCATGTCTCTTAAGATTAACATTTCTCAGAGTTTCTGTTTTCAGCCATCTTCTCACTATTCTTTCTCCCTGGTCAGTTTCATCCTATCCCATGGTCTCAGCTCTTACCTTTATACAGATGAGTCTCAAACCTACCTCTATGTGAACTTTACTGAGCAGAGTCAAGAGTTCAAATGGTCTGCTGGACAAGCCACATAATACTCTCCCAGAAAAATCATAATTCAATATGTTTAAAGGTGAAGTCTTACTCACACTCCTTCATTGTTTCCTATACTTCCTCCTCCTCCAGCTTGATTCCTCTATCTCTGGTTAATGTCACTACTATCCTCGCATCACCCAGGCCAAAAACCTCATCACCTCAGACTCTCTTTCCATATGCCCAATCATTCTGCAGTGTCTCATATCTGTCCCTTCCTCTCCATCTTCATGGTCCCTCCTCTTCCTTCTTTTTCCTCTTTTCCTCTTTTCCTCTTTCTTTGTTCTTGCTATCAAAGTGTGATCAGTAGTCCAGCAACATTAGCATCACTTGAGAGCCTATTAGAAATGCAGAATATTGGGCCCCACCTAAGATCTATTCAATCAGAATCTGCATTTTAACAAGATCCCTAGGTAATTCATATGCACATTAAAGTATAATTAGCAGCTCCCCAGTTAAGTCTCAATCTGGATAGGTATAAGTCCTCACCAGTTTATAACGTATGCACCATGTTAGTGGCACTCAAGCCTGGCTGCACATCAGAATACCTGAGAAGTCTTTAATTTTCCATTCACCTTTTCATGATTTAATCTTTTAAAAAATTACATAACATTTATTAGTTGTTTCTTCAATACAGAAACACAAAGAAGGAAATTAAAATTGGCCTATGCCTTGCCCAGATAACTCCAAATGACATTTTCTTTTTTGAAAAAAGGAAAGTTTACCTAAGGTTAGGCAACTCAGAATAAAAACATACAAAATGAAGACTGAAGAACCTCTAGCACCCCCTCAATTTCAACTCCTTTCCTCAAATATAGCCATTCTTAATCAGAATTGGCCTTCCAGGAAACAATTAAGCATATACCTGCATATCTGCTTATTTATTCTTTTGTTTAAAAAAGTATAAATTACTCCCTTTTAATCATCATGATTTTTATACTCAATATATCTTAGAGATATTTTTCTATGAGCATGTACAGAGTATTTCATAATTTTTAACCCTACATAGTGTCCATTAGATGGATGATTCCATCAGATGGATCAATTCCCTATTGACAAGTACTTTGAGGTCCAGATTTTTTTTTAAACATCTTTATTGGAGTATAATTGCTTTACAATGTTGTGTTAGTTTCTGCTGTATTAGTGAGGTGGATGGACCTCTGGTCTGTCATACAGCATGAAGTAAGTCAGAAAGAGCAAAATAAATACCATATGCTAACATATATATGGAATCTAAAAAAAAAAAAAAGGTTCTGATGAACCTAGGGGCAGGGCAGGAATAAAGACGCAAAGGTAGAGGATGGACTGGAGGACACAGGGAGGGAGAAGGGTAAGCTGGGACGAAGTGAGAGAATAGCATTGACAAGTACTTTGATTGCTTCCAGTTTTAGCTATTACAAACGGTGCTGCAATGATCATCCCTGGGCATATATTTTGGTAAACTTCTGCAAGTATATCCATAGGGTAAATTTTTAGTCCGAGATTGCTGAGTATATTGGTTAGGGCGCTTTTGGTTACAAGTAACAAAACACAACTCCAGCGGTAGGGTGAGCTAGAGCTACCCAGTCTCTTTAAGTCTCTGCTGTGTAGTCCCTACTTTATCCAAGTGGTTTTCCAAGTGTGGTCCCTGGACCAGCAGCATCAATATCACCTGGGAACTTCTTGGAAAAGGAAATTTTTGGTCCCTACTGCAGACCTGCAGAATCTGAAACTCTGGGAGTAGAGATCAGCCATCTGCGTTTTAATAGGTTAGGTGATTATGATGCACACTAAAGGCTGAGAACCAGTGCTTTAGCCAAGGTGGCCACGAGATGGCTGCTAGTGGCAATGGAGGCTTTGAATCTCTTCTTTTAAGTCCAGCAGAGAAGAGAAAACTCTGACCCAACATTCCCAGTGAGCAGGACTCCCAAGTTTCTCCCTCATTAGCTTGCTTAGGTCACAAGTCCTCCCCTGAACTAATGATGTCTGTGGTCAGAAGAACTGGGAGTAAGATCTGTTTACCCCAAAATACATGGGCTATAAGTGGGAAGAAGAGATATACAAATAAAAATCTACAAATTTTTGGGAAGGAAAAAGTGGGAAATGATAGCTGAGGAGGCACTAGCAAAGCCCACAACATTCAAAGAATATGTGCGTGTTCTATTTTGATATATATTGCCAAATTATAAATGAAAAAAGTTGTACCAACTTCAGTCCCACCAACGCCATATGAAGGTATCTAGTATTTCTTCATACCCTCACTTGCTCTACGTACAATCAAACTTTAAACATTTCCCAATCTGATAGGTCAAGATGGTATTTTATTGTTTTGATTTATATGCCTTTACTCATGGATGAGATTGAACATCTTTTCAAATCTCTATTGATATGTGTATGTCTTTCTCTGTAAATTACTTGCTTATTCTTTAGCTCATTTTACTATTGGGTTTTGTCTCTTTCATGTTAATTCCTCTGAACTCATTATAAATTAAAGAAATTAGCCTTTTATCATATATGATGCAAATATGTTTTCCCAGCTTTGCTGATCTTTTGAATTTGTTTATGGTATTTTTTTACCTCACAAAGTTTTAACTTTTATGCAGTGAAATTCCTCAGTATTTTTCTTTACTGGCATCTGGGACTGAGATTCTGCTTCAAAAGGGCCTTCCCCCATGTCCACCTTTCCAGGTGAACATTGATATCATTTGTCAAGTCTGTAAAACTTTTAAAAATTAAGGATGCTGGGCCTCCACTCCAGACCTAATAAAGCAGAGTTTGTAAATGTGACACTCTGTACTGGGTTGAATAGTGTCCCCCCCAAAATTCATGTCCACCCAGAGCCTGTGATTGTGACCTTACTTGGAAATATGGTCTTTGTATGTTAAAATGAAGTCATATTACATTAGGGTAGACCTTAGCCCAATGACTGGGGTCCTTATAAGAAGAGAGAAATTCAGGCACACACGTGATGATGGAGGCAGAGTGATACACCTACAAGTCAAGGAATGTCAAGGATTGCAACCACCAGAAGCTAGAAAGAGACAAATAAGGATGCTTTGCTAGGGCTTTCAGAGTGAGCATGGCCTGCCAATACCACTTCTAGCCTCCAGAACTGTGAGACAATACCTTTCTGTTTTAAGCCACCCAGTTTGTGGTACTTTGTTATCTATATCTAAATTAAAATTAAATCTAAATTAAAAAAAAATCTCCAATTGTGATTCCAGTACACCACAGGTTGAGAACCACTGGACTGAATAATAATCATAACCATCTTCGACTCAGTAACAATTCTCCTTTAGAAAAGCAAGTCCTGGTGTTGAGAAAATCAACTATCCTTTTGGAAAAAAATAAAGTTATCCTTACATCATATCAAATTCACTATAATAAATTCTAAATGTATTCTAGAAGCTGGGGACAAGACAAAATCCCTACTTTCATGGAGTTTCCAATCTAAGGACAGACAGACCATGAACATATAAACAAATAAGTTGGGTAACTTCAGTAAGAGGTGATCTATGAAGAAAATAAGTCAAGGTAATGAACTGGGGCACATCTTTTTTTGTTTTTGTTTGTTTGTTTTATTTTGGCTGTGTTGGGTCTCAGTCGTGGCACGCGGGATCTTCGTTGTGTCATGCAGGATCTTTTTAGTTGCAGCATGCGGGATCTTTTTAGTTGTGGCATGCATGCAGAATCTAATTCCCTGACCAGGGATTGAACCTGGGCTCCCTGCATTGGGAGTGCGGAGTCTTACCCACTGGACCACCAGCAAAGTCCCAAACTAGGGCACATCTTAATGTAGAGAGGGTGGTTAATTTAGTTAAGGTGGTCAGGGAAGGCCTTTTGGAAGAAGTAATATTTGAGCTGACTCTGAAGTTGTCAGCCATAGGAAGATCTGGGGAAAAAGAGTTCCAGATAGGAGAAATGCAAAAGTTGAGAAGGAAATGAGTTTAAGGTAGGTTAAAGACCTAAATTGAAAGCACTATAACAGAATGAGAAAAAAAGATAGTTGTTGCCTTGTATAAATAAGGTCTTCCAAAAGAATAAACAAGAAAGAAAAGCCATAGAAGAAAAGATTGATGTAAATATATCAAGTGGCTATACAAACATTCTGTATGATAACTCCTGTATGCTAACACAAACCATAAACATGTTACATACTGTGGGAAAATATCAGCAATATATATAATAGGCAAAGGGTTAATGTCCAGAAATATAAATGACTCCTACAACTTAATATGGAGAAAACAAATAAACCTGTAAGAAAAACTAGGCAACGGTTACAAAAAGTTCACAGAGGATGGGCCAATAAACATCATATAAAAAGACATTCAACTGCACTAGTGAGGGAAAATGCAGAGTTAAAAACAAACATGAGTTACCATTTTTTTTCTCCATCATATTGGCAAACAGTTTAAAGGTCAGAGTCTTAGGAAATGTGAAAATACACCGCTGATGGGAGTGAAAACTGGCACAATGCTTTTGAAAGGCAATTTGGCAGTATGTAATTAAGATTGAAAGTGGCCCACCAACTCACTTGTGAGTGTCCACCTACAGAAACATGCCTGTACACAAGGAGGCCTCTACTGGTATGTTCACTGAAGCTCTGTATTACTGAAAAATAAAACCACTTTAAATATCTATCAGGGGAGTGGAGAAATAAATCAAGACCCATCCAAATTATGGAATTCCCTGAACAGGAATTCAAAAAAGAACAAGGTTGATTTCCTTGCAGAAAGATCTCCAAGATGTTGCCAAGTGAAGAAAGTAATTGGCCAAATGATATGGACAGTGTCATCCTGTTTATGTGAAAATGATAGATTTCCACACTAACCTTCATTTTTCTGTGTTGACATCTTGTCTCTACCCACCCTCATCCCCTACTCCCAGTGGAAAGGAGTTTGTTTAGAGCAGTAAGGCTGTTTGAGTGGCTACAGTCCCTTCAAATCATCTCACAATTACCATCCAGCAGGAGTGGGAGCCTGCTACATAATTTGTAGGGCCAGTGCAAAATGAAAATGGAGGGTTCCTTGTTCAAAAACCAGGGGAGAGGTGGGAAATGCAGTTAAAGGCACTAAAATAAAATGGTTTTTTCTTTATAAATATTTTATTACTTATAAAACATAATAGGGGGCTTCCCTGGTAGTGCAGTGGTTGAGAGTCTGCCTGCCGATGCAGGGGACATGGGTTCGTGTCCCAGTCCGGGAAGATCCCACATGCCGTGGAGCGGCTGGGCCCGTGAGCCATGGCTGCTGGGCCTGCGCGTCTGGAGCCTGTGCTCCGCAGCGGGAGAGGCCACAACAGTGAGAGGCCCGCGTACCGCAAAAAGAAAACCAAAAAACAAAAAACATAATAGGGATAACAGTGATACATGTATAACAACATAAACATACAAATCGCAGAACAATATTTTTATCATAGTTTATATAATAAAATTAATAACGTTATTAATATGATACCTTGATTGATCATAAGATTTTTCTGGCTCACTTTTCTGCAAATTCAATTATTTAATCATCAAATCTATATTTTTAGCAACCTCGTTTTGAACCAATATGATTGAAGGTGACATCAGTCAAGATTGCAAATGTTTGATAACTTTTCATTTTGAGAAGGAGCTTTCTACTGATGCAACTGTTACTGGCACTGTTTGTTGTAGGCTGTGACAACATTGGGATAGATTCCTGATAAATTATTTCAAAATACAAATGTTCATACATCTAGATCTGATGATTCTTGTAGAACAATGTTTCTAAAAAGTTTTAACTCTTCATACAGATCAGTTTTGTCTAAGTCTGAATCTAATTTTAAATATAAATTTATACAATGGCATTTAACGTTTCCTCTGACATTTCCTGTAACTTGTGGAGGTATACTATAGACTGAATGCTTGTGTCCCCGCCCCCCAAAGTCATGTTGAAATCCTAACCCCCACAACGTGATGGTACTAGGAGGTGGGGCTTTTGGTAGGTGATTAGGTCTTGAGGGTGGGGCTCTCATAAATGAGATTAGTGCCCTTATAAAAGAGCCCCCAAAGAGCTCCTTCACCCTTTCCCCCACACAGAAAGAAGATCACCATCTATGAACCAGAAAGAGGGCTCTCACCAGACACTGAATGTGCCAGCACCTTGATTTTGAACCTCCCAGCCTCCAGAACCTTAAGAAATAAATCTGTTCATTAGCCACCCAGTCTATGGCAATTTTGTTATAGCAGCCTGAACAGACTAAGACAAGGTCATACAAGGAATGAAAATGGCTTCATTATTTATTTATAATTCAAAACACCTTTTTATGCATTCTACCCCTATATCTTCAATTATAAGGAAAACACTTTTAAATTGTCTTCCTCATTAATAATTGGTTCATCCAAAGCCTTCATCTGTGTCTACTTTGATGATCCTTAAATTTAATTTCCATTTCCTAGCCTGTGGATATTTGCTTTGCAATTTGGCACTAGTTTTCAAAATGAGCAATTCTAAACCAGGGGTCCCCAACCACAGGGCCGCACAGCAGGAGATGAGCTGCGGACGAGGGAGCGAAGCTTCATCTGCCGCTCCTCATCACTCGCATTACCACCTGAACCATTCCCAACCCCCCGCCCCCCTCCATGGAAAAATTGTTTTCCACGAAAGAGGTCCTTGGTGCCAAAAAGCGTGGGGATTGCTGTAAAACTCCTCAAAGAATTCTAATAACCTCCCGTTATGTACTTTACTTCAATGTCCGTGAGTACTTTTTTATTTTGTAATAATTTACTGACAACGTTTACTGCCTGCGTGCCAGCAGTTCCTGTCCCAGTGCTCAGGCCAGAGTTAATATTTGTGCACATGCTGCAGGGACAGGCTCTGTTGACAGAAGGGCAAGATTGCCTCTCACCACAGGTCCCATTGCTGTCCCCATGCAGAGGCTGTCCTTTCTCTCAGGGCTATGGCTACTGCCACCCCTGCTGCTGCTTATGCTACTCCTGCCACCATTGTCACTGGCCCAATGTCCCCCAACCCCCCCTGCTCCGGGCCCCATGGTGCCCCAGACTGCCCCAGATGTGCTTGTATATGCCAGGCGGCCTGGCCAACTGCTCAGCATGCACATCACCTGCCATACCCACAGGCTCTGCTCGCTGCCACCCAGTGTATCTCTTCTGCTCATGTGTATGCTCCATTGTCACACTGGACTATACTTACAAGACACAGGTTCAAAGATAAAATTACTAAGAATGTCAAGACAATGACAGGAGAGCATTAAATCAAGCCTGAAATCCTTTCTGGGAGCAGAGCTCTCTGTACAGGTGGCACACCCCTAAAGCTGGCCCTGGAGGAGTGTGTTGGTGCTCTCAGCTACCTAGTTTGGCACCTGGGGGACCATCCTGCTAGTTTTTATTCCAAGTGAGTGTAAACCATATTTTGCTTCTGTGATTCAAATTATGCAAAAAACTGTCGATCACCTTTCCCTATGACATGGATCTTAGAGCTACCAGTTGCTGTTAGATTCACACAAGGAGTGGTGAAGAGCCTGGAGTCTGGCCCTGTATTGCCAGGAACCCCAGCTTGCATACATATTAGCTATGTGGCCTCGAGCAGGTGGTTTAAAGTCTCTACACTCAGCTTCCTCATCCATAAAATGGGGATAGTTCTAGTACCTACCTCATGGGGTTGCTGTAAGGATTGAGTGAGTTAATGCATGTAAAGAGGTTATCTCAGATAATGTTATTTGTCATTATTTTGTCTTTTGTTTTCACTGTCTTTGTACTTTCAAGTCCGTTTTGGAGCAAGTCTGTTCTTCCTCATGTAATGTTTTCCCATTTTTTACCATTTTTCTTCATGTATTTTATAGTCCACTTTGGCCCTCATCATTTTTCCTCTCAACAGTTATATGTACTTATATGCAGAGAGATGAATCGGAAAAGAGCTCGTTGAGGTTCCCTCTAGGAAAGTAAGCAGGGATTGAGTGGTGGTCAGGGGCATCTTCAGCCTGTTTGGATGTTTATTTACAATGGAAATGCATATACTATTGCCTATGTAATTAAAAGTAAATGTTGGGCTTCCTTGGTGGCGCAGTGGTTGAGAGTCCGCCTGCTGATACAGGGGACGCAGGTTCGTGCCCCGGTCCGGGAAGATCCCACATGCCGTGGAGCGGCTGGGCCCGTGAGCCATGGCCGCTGAGCCTGTGCGTCCGGAGCCTGTGCTCCACAATGGGAGAGGCCACAGCAGTGAGAGGCCCGCGTACCACAAAAAAAAAAAAAAAAAAAAAAAAAAGTAAATGTTTACAGCTGTTAAGTGGAGGTGGGGTAGAGGAAGAAAGTTTCCAGGGCAGCCTTGTACTATGGTGGCCAGTTCAGATCGTGCACTGATGTGAGACACAACTAGAGCACATATTTCCAGGGCAACAGCTGGCTGCCTCCCATCCATGGCAGTGTGAGTTCCTTTGTCAGCAAATCTAACTGCCTCGGATTCAGGCCCCTGACAGCTTTGCCTCCCCCGTTATCCTTTACCCCGCAACTCTAATACCCAATATCACTGGGGAAGAACTTTTACGGGTGGGTACCACTGTACCTGGGTCAAGTGCCATCTCCTGTGAAGCCTTTCCTGACACACTCACTGAATATGTTTGAACTAATTGTGGCTACCTTTTTGTTCCTACACATGTTGTTCATACCTCTAGGTAGCACTTAGTGTTTGACCTTTTTCAGCCTGTTATTGTTCATTGAACCTTGCTTCCCTCATTAGATTGTATACTCCTTAAGGGTATACACAGGGTCTCTTACTCATGTCTGGAGATGCCACCCCAAAACCCCACCCATACCCCACCCAGTCCATCATAAATAAATGCTCAGGCAGTATTACTGAGAGAGTGCCCTGAACTGGCCCCCACCACCAAATTAGGGACTTTGTACTTTTATTCCTCCTACCCTGTCCCTGGCCAGCTCTTCATGTCATTCAGGTCTTCCACTCATATGCCAGCTTATCTAAGAGGCCTTCCTTGACTGTCTAAAATAGACTACCATCTATTCAAATCTTTCTCTGTCTCATAACTTGTTTTATTTCCATCATAGCACACACTGCAGTTTGAAATTCTCTTACTTTACTCACTTTATTGTCTGTCTCCCTCTCTGGAATGTGAATCACAGGAGGGCAGGGACCTTGTCTGAATCCCCAGTGCCTAGAACAGTACTTTGTATATAGTAGGTGCTCAATAAATATATGAATGAAATTGTATTTGTTTTGATTATTGACTGATCCCCATGAAGAATATTAGCACCATGAAGGCCAGGACCTTATCTGGGTTACTGCTACATCCTCACACCTAGTCCCTCTGGGTTACTGCTACATCCTCACTGTAGTGCCTAGTGCATAGTAGATGCTCAACAAAGAATTGTTGGGTGAGTGAATTAATGTTCCACATACACCTTAACTCAACATACTCCACACTGAACTTTTAGTCTCTTCTTCCCCACGAAACCTGCTTTTTCTTCTGTGTACCCTGGCTCAGTCGATGGCACCATCATCCAGAAATGACACCCAACCTAGAAACGAACTCACACTCCTTTCACTCATTCACCCACTATTTTCAATTAGTCTCCTAGCCCGGCCTATTCAACCTCCAAAATATCCCACTTATCTGATCATTTTTTACCCCTGCTGCAACTTTTCTGATTCAGGCCTCATCTTTTTTTCATGACTAATGCGACTGCCTCCTCCTCTCTGCCTCTCCCATTTTTCTCTCATTTATTATGGAATGCTTCATAAATTTTCATGTCAGACTTGTACAGGGGCCATGCTAATCTTCTGTCTTTTCAATGTTAATATATGTGCTGCTGAAGTGAACACCCTCCTGCCTTCTCGTTTAGCTAAGAAAGCTTAAGCTGCATGGTTTGTCACTTGCCATATGGTCACATGGTCATATGTTTTATAAAGTTTGCAAAATATATTTAAACCACAGTTGGTTAAAATTGCTGTCCCTTTCCACTGAGAGTTTTCCTGGTCACATTTTCCTTGTATTAGGTGGTGCTGGAGCTGCCTCAGACATTTTTGAGATCCATCTAAGTGGAAGTTGATTTGCAGGATACATTTAGTTTGGGTTTAGTGGGGACATTTATATGTTTGTACCGCTTCTATTTATAGTTATTACCCAGGTGTAGGAATGACTTCTAGAAATACTCTGTCTACCTTTGAACATAATTTTGTATTCACAAGTCTATATTCTTTTCTTAATGGAATCCTACCTCACAAACGGTACAAGTTTCAGGTCCCACTAAACCTGGATTGTCCTCTGGCTAAGCCACAAATGTGACTCTGCTGCTTTTGCTCAAAAACCTACAATGGTTTCTTATTGCTTACAGGATAAAATCTAATATTCAACTTCTTTTTGTAAATGTTTTCCCATGTGCATCCATGCATCTGTACATGATAATCCTTTATATACAATGTTCTTCTTAATTTAGTGAACTTTTATATACCCTCCAAGTCTCTCTGAAATCTTCCTTGACAGCAGCAAGCAGCTTCTGAGGCACTTTCTTAGCCTCATTCTGCACTTTGCAAGAGGTATCTGCGTGCTTACTAGATGCTGTATTCCAACTGTTTACCTGCAAGTTTGTCTCCTGCACTGGCTGGCAATCTCCCACCGCAGCGTTCCTCTTTTTCATCATTGTATCCCCAGGGCCTAACCCACCATCACTTAGGAAACTGGTGTGCACACACACATTTCCTTTTCTAAAGCAGTTGGACCCTAAGAAAATGAAATAGTAAGAGTATTCCTAGAGAATATTCTAGAATGTCTGAGAAAACCAGCGCCACCCTGAAGCATGTGTGTGGAGTTCCACTCACTCAACCTCTTCTCCCACCCCACCCTCAGGTTGTAGTTAGAAAATCGTGGGACAGGTGCATGGAAATCCTTGAACTGTATCTGAACTGAACTAAAGTGAACTGGGGTGGGGTCAAAGAAGAGAGATTTCAGAGGTAGCTGGGGACAGAGGATTTACGGAGGAATTACGATCGAGGGACCGAGGGCAGGACGCGGGGTGGGGTGGGGGATAGTAGAGGGTGCAAGGTTCAACAACTTCCCGGCTCTGAAACTTAAGCCACTTGGCTTCCCTAAGCGCTTGTTCTCACTCTGGGATAATAACAGAGCTTCCCTTGCAGGGTGAAGAGTAAACGACCCGGAGACCGTGTGAAAGAGGCCGGCCAGCTGAAGGTGCTCAATGAACGGAAACCTGTGAGTACTCGCCCCGCCTCCACCCGGGCCAAAGGCCCGCCCCCCGCCGCCACCTATTAAGTTTGCGGAGCACAGTCAGAGTTCACCTCCTCTCGTAAGAGGAAAAAGATGGTTGGGAGGAGGGAAGGGTGTGTGTGTGAGGGGAGGGTGTGTGTGAGGGGAGGGTGTGTGTGAGGGGAGGGAGTGTGTGTGTGAGGGGAGGGTGTGTGTGTGTGAGGGGAGAGTGTGTGTGTGTGTGTGTGAGGGGAGGGTGTGTATGTGTGTGTGTGTGTGGAGGGTGTGTGTGAGGGGAGGGAGTGTGTGTGTGTGAGGGGAGGGAGTGTGTGTGTGAGGAGAGGGTGTGTGTGTGTGAGGGGAGGGAGTGTGTGTGTGAGGGGAGGGTGTGTGTGTGTGTGAGGGGAGGGTGTGTGTGTGTGTGTGAGGGGAGGGTGTGTGTGTGAGGGGAGGGAGTGTGTGTGTGTGTGTGTAGGGTGTGTGTGTACGGTGTGTGAGGGGAGGGTGTGTGTGTCTGGGGAGGAGGGGAGAGAGTGAGTGACAGTGTGTCAGTGATGTTGGTGGGGGGGCGGGTTGCTTAACTCCCTGCTCGCCCGGAGTAGGGGGAAGGCGAAGGCCGGGGAAGGCGGGGAAGACTCTGGCCCCACTCAAAATGGAGCCAAGCGCCTGCCTCGCCTAAGATGGCGGCCTCCCCGCCTTTCGGTTCCGGGTTCTCAGCGTCGATTGGGTACCTGGGGAGTCGAGCGGGTCCAAAGGTGGCCGAGCCCCGCCCCCTTTCTCAAGGTGACGCTCCGCCCCCGATGGCGTCACGCGGGAGCCGGGGCCCGCCCTTCCCCGCCTGTGCCGCGGTTACCTCGCGTGTCCGGCCTTCATAAGATGGCGGTCGGGTCGCCTACCCGCGGCGGCACCGCCACTCTCAACATGGTAGCTGTTTACCCCGTATTTCTCCTCCCCTCTCCGCCTCAACTTCCTCGTTGTTTTGAATAAACTTTATTGACTACTCTGAATTGCCCATCACCACCACCGGGCTTCTCCGGGCGATTTTTCGGGCTGTTTTTCTCCAACCGGGTCGCCGGTTCATCTCCTTCCTCGTTGGTTTGCTCGCGGCGATCTCCTGCCTGCCCAGCGACGCCGCCGCTTGCCTGTTCGTCAGGCGGCCGCCGGACTAGGCCCGAGCCGCGGGCTCCAGTAGGCCCTGACGGCCGGGCCCGGGGCAGAGCTGTGGAGAAAGCTGCCCTGAAGCACCGCTGGGCGGCCAGGGCCGCGCGACCAGGGCCGCGCGACCCAGCGGGTGGCTCGAGAATAGGGCGAGAAAGGTTCGCCGCGTTGCCGTGACGATCCCAGAATTCGGTGCGCGTCGCCTGTGGGGCCGGAACTGCTGGCCGAACCTTCACTGAGCGAGGCGCTGAGCAGCTCCGGAGCGAGCCCGGCCGCCGGCGCTTCGGTGGGACTGAGCTCCGCGGGCGTGAGGAATCCCTGCGGCTTTGCGGATGAGGAGGTCCCTGTAGGGTTCCGGACCGAATACATTCTTGTCAGGTTTGGGGCGTGAGGAGGTTCCTGTCAGTTTGAGAGGCGTGAAGAGATTCTCGTAAGTTTCGGGGGCTGCAAGGATATTCCTGTCACTCTTGGGATATGTGACGAGATCCCTGTCAGTTTTGGGGGACAGGGGAGTCTTGGTCAGTTTGAGGAGGCTGTGAGGAGATACCTGCCAGTTTCAGAGCTGTGGAAGGAAAATCCTGGCTTGGTTGCAGGAGTGTGAGGAAATTCTAGTCAGTTTAGGGGTTTTGAAGCGATCCTTTCGAGTTTTGGGGGTGCAATAAGAACCCTGTCGTCTTTGAAGTAGAGGGTGAGCTGATCAGTTTTGAGGTTGAGATTTATTTCAGTTGTTGGGGAGATGAGACTCCCGATTGGTCGGGGATGGAATGATTTTGAGAGTGAAAGAGCAGATCATTTAAACTCTCACAGCAGAACCCCAGAACTGTGATTTGAGTTGGGCGCCTAGTCTTGTGTGCCTCGTTGCTGAAGACATCGAGGTAATTGTCGAGTAATCTGAGGACTTCCAAGGATCCCTCATCTCTCTCTAGTTGCGTCTATTTTGGGGGTGAGAGAAGTGGCTTTTTCTGAGGTACCCCCAGCCTCATCCTCTAGGCTATGCTTTGTGTCATAAATATTGAGAGCCCTGGGAAACAAGGTTGCTAACAAGGAGAGGGTGCAGTGAGGGATTAAAGAACCTTCTTGAAAAGGCATCAGATCTTTCCCTGAAACCCGGAAAGAAGTTATCACTGACCCTGGGGGCTGAAGGAGGTAAGGAGGGAAAAAAAGCCTCGATGGCAGAGCGCCGTTCTTTATTTGTTAAAGAAATTCTGGCGGCCGGTGGACTTTCTCCGATTGCCCCCTACAGCCGCACCAGCTGTGTTGCATCCCGGCAGTGGTAACTGCCCATTTGTGAGCTGAGGGACCTGATTCACTCTGTAAAAAGTGTTGTTTGTGCCCAGCCTTCGTCCAGAGAGGACGCGTGCTGCCGCCTCCCGCTCCCTTTGACGCTGAGACCCTGGCCCACCGCAGGACGCTCCAAGGCCAGGCGAAGATGGCCTCGGTACCGGTGTATTGCCTCTGTCGGCTTCCTTACGATGTCACCCGCTTCATGATCGAGTGTGACATGTGCCAGGACTGGTTTCATGGCAGGTAAGGAGGGCAGGGCACGCTGGACAGGGTGTAGTGACCAGGTGCTCACTCGCTTGCTCCTTTCTCAACTCTGGTTCAGGTTCCCGCTCAGAAACTTATTTCCCCTCTCTTGCAGACAGTTAACAGCAACCCACCTCCCAGACCCAGATTCTTACATCCTTCCTTGCAGACTAGGGCCTAGCTGACATTGGCCTCTGGTTTCTCCTCTTTTTTCTTTTCCCATATGTATTTCTTCTTTGTACCCTTCTTCTGTTTCTTTGTTTTTTTCCCTTAGAAAAATAGTTTCTTTCCAGCCACAAAGAATGTATCATTTTTGTATTCTGGCAGTTTTGTTTTGCGTCAGATGCTGTCTTTGGGGGAGACAGTACTGCATTTTTGAGATATCTGAGTCCAACAAATATGGATTTGAGTTGTGGTTTTGCAACTTATTATCAGAGTGACCTTGGGCAAGTTGCTTTGCCTCTCTGAGCCTCTGTTTTCACCCATGAAGTGTATCTAATACATCCTTCCTGTTTACTTAAAGCATTTTGCATGCACTCAGTAAATGGAGGCAGAAATGCAATAGTATTTTATTTCTAGGGTATTTATCTGCAGAACCATCCAGCTAAATTGAATTAAGCAGAGGAGACGTTGGGTAAAACAGGAGGAGTAAAACCACTAATGAATTCCCTCCAGCTAAACATGTGTGCACATAAGCACCTGTCACCCAGGATTCCAGAGAGGTTAGTGTGTGGAATAAACTTGTAATATTATCCCATTATTGGGACTTATATCCCAGCTCTGGAAAGAAAACCATGAGAGGGATTTGTACATTAGAGTACAACAAAACAGTGTATGGCGCCCTCCTCCTGTTGCATGTTGTTAGATTCTAGAATTTTCAGTTGTCATTAGTCCCTTCCAAAGGAGCTGTTCCTGCTATCACACCCAAGACCAAACTGAAGGTGCTGGTGCTACTAAAATTCTGCTCTTAGCAGGGACTGCCCTGTGCAGCACGTCCAAATTCATATTCAGCTGATCTTTGTTGAGTATTACTGTGTGTCATGTTCCCATGGCACTTTGTGTACATCCTTATTGAAAGTGATTATTTCATCATATCATAGTTATAAATACGTCTGTGTCACTCATTAGCAAGAGCTGCCTGAGGGCAGAGATGTCAGCTTTTCATGTTTGGTATCCTCAGAACCTAGTTCAATGCTAAACATATAATAGATTCTGAGTACATTTTTTTTTTTTTTTTTTTTTTTTTTTTGCGGTACGCGGGCCTCTCACTGTTGTGGCCTCTCCCATTGCGGAGCACAGGCTCCGGACACGCAGGCTCAGCGGCCATGGCTCACGGGCCTAGCCACTCCACGGCATGTGGGATCTTCCCGGACCGGGGCACGAACCCGTGTCCCCTGCATCGGCAGGCAGACTCTCAACCACTGCGCCACCAGGGAAGCCCCCTGAGTACATTTTTGAATGAACAAATGAATGAGTTGTCTTGAAAAAAGCTATTGCCTGTGGCCCTTGCTTTGGATTGTGTAGGTTTAAACCTGGAAAGTGAACTCCTACCCACAATACAGACACCCTAACTCTGCAGTCTGGGAATAGGAAACAGGAATGAATGCTTCCTGAGTGCTTACTGTGTTCCAGGCCCCATGACAGAGACTTGGCATACATTTATCTCACCTAATCCACATCCAAGCCTGAAAGTTAGGTATTTCTTTTTTAAATAATAATAAAAAATTTTCCCTGACTATGTGAGACATACTCATTGTAGAACATACAGAAAAAGAATAAAGAAGGAAATAAAAATCATCTGTGAGCCTACTATCCAGAACAATCTACTGTTTAATTTTTTTGTTGCATTAACTCCCATCATTTGACTTAGAATATAAACATATATTTTACAACATGGGGTTGTATTATAAGTACCATTTTGTAACGTGATTTTTATTCCTACTTAACATTATAAAGTTAAGGTCATTAAATATTGATCTAATTTCTGATGTCCCATCGTATATCTGTGTCACCAGTTACTTGGTCATTTCCTCTGAGGTTGGATACTTAGGTTATTTCTACTTTTTTATATTATAAATAATACTATGATGTGAGGGAAACTTTGGGGGTTCTGGAAATGTTTTGCATTTTTATTTGGGTGCTTGTTGAAACAAAAAAAAAACATTGCGGTGAACATCTTTGCATAGTAGAGACTTGACATTTACAAGGAACACCACTGAGGCATTTAATAATTCCAAATTTACAAATATGGAAATGGATTTATGGGCCAGGCCCCTCCTTAATCACATTTCTGTGGCGAGTCCTGTGTTTCTGTGCACACCCTGACATAAGTTAACTGCCTTAATTGTTTTTCCTGTGAAAGAGACCAAGCTTTTATCTCTTATCATGCTTTTCTCTATGGGATGCCAGAGAATAAGGAAGCCAGCTGAGAATCAGGTCCTTGGTGGGTGGCTGTTCTTGCTTACTCAGTGCATTGCGTGTGCGCGCACGTGCATGCACACACACACACACACACACACACACACCAGGCTCATAGTGCTCTAGTTAAGTCTGTACTTTAGCATAATTGAAAATTACTAAATATTGTGGACTTTTCACGGTTGTTCACAATAGGTAAGCCCACAAATGCCTATAGATGATATAAATCTGTTCACATCTCTGATGACTTCCATAGGCCAGATTTCTTAAAGTCCAGTTGGGGATTAGTAATGTCATGTTACTTCCTGGTAAGGTTATAGCAAGGAAGGTGACTATTCCATTTTGCTGGTGGGAATCTGGATCTCATGGAGGTTAAGTTACTTTCTGAGTCTGGATTTGAACTTAGAATTATCTGGCTCCAGAGCCCAGGTTCTCAAAAGTGGGGAAAAAAATGGTATAGCTCCATTCCTCTATTTTAAAGGGCTGGATTTTGAAGAGCATTTTGATTTGTAGAACAGTGGTTCTCAAACTTTAGGGTGTGTCAGAATTACTTGGAAGACCTCTTAAAAGATGAGATAGGTAGGCTCCACTTGCAGGGTTTCTGATTCAGTATGTGAGCAGAGGCCACTCTCAGAACCACTGATTTAGAGTATTATTCTGCCTCAGTTCCTTCCCTTTCTGTAGAGTGTGACAGCTTCTGATATTGGGGGATGGGTGGGCTAACATATCATTACTGTACACTGTTGTTCTCAAAATGTGGTTCATTAACTGGGAATTTGTTAAAAATGCAAATTCTTGGGTTGGGACCTGGCAATCTATATTTTAACAAGCAGGTAGGTTCTGATGTACCTTAACTTTTGAGAAACATTGCTGTACACTGGTGGAGGAAGTTAGTTGGCAAGCATTTATTGATGTCTGGGGCTTTGGCAAAGTCTCACTCCTCTACAGTTTTCCTATCTATAAAGGAAGTATTGGTTGGCATATCCCCAAGGTGGTGGCTGTGGTGTGGACTCTAAACTCTAGAGGAAATGGCACTGGCTTCAGATCTGGGTTCAAATTCTGACTCTGTTACTTTTAGCAAAGGATTTCATCTCTGTGAAGCCTCAATTTCCCCAAGAGTGGTTGTGATGATTTAAATAAAATGGTAGTGGCCCTTGTTTACTGAGCACTAGCTAGTCTGCTAGTCACTATGCTAAACACTTTGCTTAATTATCTTTAACCTTTTTTTGGAGTTTTAAAATTATGAATTCAGTTCATGTAGTAGTTATAGGACTATTTAAATTATCTATTTTGTATTGGATATGTTGTGGTAGTTTGTGCTTTCTAAGGAATTGATCTATTTCTTCTAAGTTGTCAAATTTAAGTGTGTAGAATTGTTCGTAGTATTCCCTTATCCTTTTGATGGCTGCAGGCTGGCTCTGTGGTGACATCTCATTTCATTCCTGATATTGAAAATTTGTCTCTTCTCTCTTTTTTTCTTTGTCAGACTTGCTAGAGATTTGTCGGTTTTATTGATCTTTTCAGAGTGGAAGCTTTTGTTTCATTGAATTTCCCTATTGTCTTTCTGTTTTCAATTTCACTGATTTCTGCACTTTATTATTACCTTCCTTCTGCTTGCTTTGGGTTCATTTTGCTCCTCTTAATGTCTTGAGGTGGGAGCTTAGTTTATTGATTTGAGACTTTTCCTGTATTCTAATATAAGCATTTAGTGCTATTGGTTTCCTTCTTAGTACGGATTTAGCTGTGTCCCACAAATTTTGATATGTTTTCTTTTTCATGTAGTTCAATATAATTTTTACTTTGCTTAGAGACTTCACATTTGACCTATGAATTATATAGAAGTATGTTGTTTACTTTCCAAGTGTTTGCAGATTTTCCTGTTATCATTCTGTTATTGATTTCTGATTTGTTTCCATAGCGGTCAGAGAATATACTCTATACAATTTCAGTTCCTTTAAATTTACTGGGGTTTGTTTTATGGCCCAGGATATGGTCTGTCATGGTAAATGTTCCATGGTCACTTGAAAAGAATGTATATCCTGCTGATGTTGGGAGGGGTTTTCTGTAAATGTTGATTTACTCCTGTTGGTTGATGGTGTTGCTGAATTCTCCTCTCTTTGCTGATTTTCTGTATAATTGTTCAGCCCGTTGTTGAGAAGGAGGTGTTGAAGTGTCCAGCTATAATTGTCAGTTTATTAATTCTTCCTTTCAGTTCTATCATTTGCCTCACATCTTGCAGCTTTGTTGTTTGAAAGCAGATGCATTTAGGATTAATGTGTCTTGGTGGACTGACCCTTTAATTACTATGTAATGTCCTTCTCTGTCTCTGGTAATTTTCTTTGCGTGGAAGTCCACTTTATAGGATATTAATATAGCCGTTAATATACCCACTCCTGCTTTGTTTTGATTAAAGGTTGCCTGGTATCTTTTTCTATCCCTTTACTTTCAACTTATGTCATTATATATGAAGTGAGTTTCTTGTAAGCAGCATATAGTTCAGAATTAATTTTGTCCACTCTGCCAATCGCTTTTTTTTCTTTTTTACATCTTTATTGGAGTATGAATGCTTTACAATGGTGTGTTAGTTTCTGCTTTATAACAAAGTGAATCAGTTATACATATACATATGTTCCCATATCTCTTACCTCTTACATCTCCCTCCCTCCCACCCTCCCTATCCCACCCCTCCAGTCGGTCACAAAGCACCGAGCTGATCTCCCTGTGCTATGCGGCTGCTTCCCACTAACTATCTACCTTACGTTTGGTAGTGTATATATGTCCATGCCTCTCTCTCACTTCGTCCCAGCTTACCCTTCCCCCTCCCCATATCCTCAAGTCCATTCTCTAGTAGGTCTGTGTCTTTATTCCCGTCTTACCCCTAGGTTCTTCATGACAATGTTTTTTTTCTTAGATACCATATATATGTGTTAGCATATGGTATTTGTCTTTCTCTTTCTGACTTACTTCACTCTGTATGACAGACTCTAGGTCCATCCACCTCACTACAAATAACTCAGTTTCGTTCCTTTTTATGGCTGAGTAATATTCCACTGTATATATGTGCCACATCTTCTTTATCCATTCATCTGCTGATGGACACTTAGGTTGTTTGCATCTCCTGCCTATTGTAAATAGAGCTGCAATGAACATTTTGGTACATGACTCTTTTTGAATTATGGTTTTCTCAGGGTATATGCCCGGTAGTGGGATTGCTGGGTCATATAGTAGTTCTATTTGTAGTTTTTTAAGGAACCTCCATACTGTTCTCCATAGTGGCTGTACCAATTCACATTCCCACCAGCAGTGCAAGAGTGTTCCCTTTTCTCCACATCCTCTCTAGCATTTATTGTTTCTATATTTTTTGATGATGGCCGTTCTGACTGGTGTGAGATGATATCTCATTGTAGTTTTAATTTACATTTCTCTAATGATTAATGATGTTGAGCATTCTTTCATGTGTTTGTTGGCAGTCTGTATATCTTCTTTGGAGAAATGTCTATTTAGGTCTTCTGCCCATTTTTGGATTGGGTTGTTTGTTTTTTTGTTATTGAGCTGCATGAGCTGCTTATAAATTTTGGAGATTAATCCTTTGTCAGTTGCTTCATTTGCAAATATTTTCTCCCATTCTGAGGGTTGTCTTTTCGTCTTCTTTATGGTTTCCTTTGCTAAGAAAAAGCTTTTAAGTTTCATTAGATCCCATGTGTTTATTTTTGTCTTTATCTCCATTTCTCTAGGAGGTGGGTCAAAAAGGATCTTGCTGTGATTTATGTCATACAGTGTTCTGCCTATGTTTTCCTCTAAGAGTTTGATGGTTTCTGGCCTTAAATTTAGATCTTCAATCCATTTTGAGCTTATTTTTGTGTATGGTGTTAGGGAATGATCTAATCTCATACTTTTACATGTCCCTGTCCAGTTTTCCCAGCACCACTTATTGAAGAGGCTGTCCTTTCTCCACTGTACATTCCTGCCTCCTTTATCAAAGATAACTTGACCATATGTGTGTGGGTTTATCTCTGGGCTTTCTATCCTGTTCCATTGATCTATCTTTCTGTTTTTGTGCCAATACCACACTGTCTTGATTACTGTAGCTTTGTAGTATAGTCTGAAGTCAGGGAGCCTGATTCCTCCAGCTCCGTTTTTCGTTCTCAAGATTGCTTTGGCTATTCGGGGTCTTTTGTTTTTCCAAACAAATTTTGAAATTTTTTGTTCTAGTTCTGTGAAAAATGCCAGTGGTAGTTTGATAGGGATTGCATTGAATCTGTAGATTGCTTTGGGTAGTAGAGTCATTTTCACAATATTGATTCTTCCAATCCAGGAGCATGGTATATCTCTCCATCTATTTGTATCATCTTTGATTTCTTTCATCAGTGTCTTATAATTTTCTGCATACAGGTCTTTTGTCTCCTTAGGTAGGTTTATTCCTAGATATTTTATTCTTTTTGTTGCAGTGGTAAATGGGAGTGTTTTCTTGATTTCATTTTCAGATTTTTCATCATTAGTGTACAGGAATGCCAGAGATTTCTGTGCATTAATTTTGTATCCTGCTACTTTACCAAATTCATTGATTAGCTCTAGTAGTTTTCTGGTAGCATCTTTAGGATTCTCTATGTATAGTATCATGTCCTCTGCAAGCAGTGACAGCTTTACTTCTTCTTTTCCAATTTGGATTCCTTTTATTTCCTTTTCTTCTCTGATTGCTGTGGCTAAAACTTCCAAAACTAGGTTGAATAAGAGTGGTGAGAGTGGGCAGCCTTGTCTTGTTCCTGATCTTAGTGGAAATGGTTTCAGTTTTTCACCATTGAGGACAATGTTGGCTGTGGGTTTGTCATATATGGCCTTTATTATGTGGAGGAAAGTTCCCTCTATGCCTACTTTCTGCAGGGTTTTTATCATAAATGGGTGTTGAATTTTGTCGAAAGCTTTCTCTGCATCTATTGAGATGATCATATGGTTTTTCTCCTTCAATTTGTTAATATGGTGTATCACGTTGATTGATTTGCGTATATTGAAGAATCCTTGCATTCCTGGAGTAAACCGCACTTGATCATGGTGTATGATCCTTTTAATGTGCTGTTGGATTCTGTTTGCTAGGATTTTGTTGAGGATTTTTGCATCTATGTTCATCAGTGATATTGGCCTGTAGTTTTCTTTCTTTGTGACATCCTTGCCTGGTTTTGGTATCCAGGTGATGGTGGCCTCGTAGAATGAGTTTGGGAGTGCTCCTTCCTCCACTATATTTTGGAAGAGTTTGAGAAGGATAGGTGTTAGCTCTTCTCTAAATGCTTGATAGAATTCACCTGTGAAGCCATCTGGTCCTGGGCTTTTGTTTGTTGGAAGATTTTTAATCACAGTTTCAATTTCAGTGCTTGTGATTGGTCTGTTCATATTTTCTATTTCTTCCTGATTCAGTCTTGGCAGGTTGTGCATTTCTAAGAATTTGTCCATTTCTTCCAGGTTGTCCATTTTATTGGCATACAGTTGCTTGTAGTAATCTCATGATCTTTTGTATTTCTGCAGTGTCAGTTGTTACTTCTCCTTTTTCATTTCTAATTCTATTGATTTGAGTCTTCTCCCTTTTTTTTCTTGATGAGTCTGGGTAATGTTTTATCAATTTTGTTTATCTTCTCAAAGAACCAGCTTTTAGTTTTATTGATCTTTGGTATTGTTTCCTTCATTTCTTTTTCATTTATTTCTGATCTGATTTTTATGATTTCTTTCCTTCTGCTAACTTTGGGGATTTTTTGTTCTTCTTTCACTCATTGCTTTAGGTGCAATGTTAGTTTGTTGATTCGAGGTGTTTCCTGTTTCTTAAGGTGGGATTGTATTGCTATAAACTTCCCTCTTAGAACTGCTTTTGCTGCATACCATAGGTTTTGGGTCGTTGTGTCTCCATTGTCATTTGTTTTTAGGTATTTTTTTGATTTCCTCTTTGATGTCTTCAGTGATCACTTCATTATTAAGTGGTGTATTGTTTAGCCTCCATGTGTTTGTATTTTTTACAGATCTTTTCTTGTAATTGATATCTAGTCTCATAGTGTTGTGGTTGGAAAAGTTACTTGATACAATTTCAATTTTCTTAAATTTACCAAGGCTTGATTTGTGACCCAAGATATGATCTATCCTGGAAAATGTTTCATTAGCACTTAAGAAGAATGTGTATTCTGTTGTTTTTGGATGGAATGTCCTATAAATATCAATTGAGTTCATCTTGTTTAATGTATCGTTTAAAGCTTGTGTTTCCTTATTTATTTTCATTTTGGATGATCTGTCCATTGGTGAAAGTGGGGTGTTAAAGTCCCCTATTACAAATGTGTTACTGTCAGTTTCCCCTTTTATGGCTGTTAGTATTTGCCTTATGTATTGAGGTGCTCCTATGTTGGATGAGTAAATATTTACAATTGTTATATCTTCTTGGATCGATCCCTTGATCATTATGTAGTGTCCTTCTTTGTCTTTTCTAATAGTCTTTATTTTAAAGTCTATTTTGTCTGATATGAGAATTGCTACTCCAGCTTTCTTTTGATTTCCAATTGCATGGAATATCTTTTTCCATCCCCTTACTTTCAGTCTGTATGTGTCTCTAGGTCTCATGTGGCTCTCTTGTAGACATCATATATATGGGTCTTGTTTTTGTATCCATTCAGGCAATCTGTGTCTTTTGGTGGGAGCATTTAGTCCATTTACATTTAAGGTAATTTTTGATATGAATGTTCCTATTCCCATTTTCTTAATTGTTTTGGGTTCGTTATTGTACGTCTTTTCCTTCTGTTGTGTTTCTTGCCTAGAGAAGTTCCTTTAGCATTTGTTGTAAAGCTGGTTTGGTGGTGCTGAGCTCTCTCAGCTTTTCCTTCTCTGTAAACGTTTTAATTTCTCCATCAAATCTGAATGAGATCCTTGCTGGGTAGAGTAATTTTGGTTGCAGGTTTTTCTCCTTCATCACTTTAAATATGTCCTGCCACTCCCTTCTGGCTTGCAGAGTTTCTGCTGAAAGATCAGCTGTTAACCTTCTGGGGGATTCCCTTGTGTGTTATTTGTTGTTTTTCCCTTGCTGCTTTTAATATGTTTCCTTTGTATTTAATTTTTGACAGTTTGAGTAATATGTGTCTTGGCATATTTCTCCTTGGATTTATCCTGTATGGGAATCTCTGTGCCTCCTGGACTTGATTAACTATTTCCTTTCCCATATTAGGGAAGTTTTTAACTATAATCCCTTCAAATATTTTCTCAGTCCCTTTCTTTTTCTCTTCTTCTTCTGGAACCCCTATAATTCGAATGTTGGTGTGTTTAATGTTGTCCCAGAGGTCTCTGAGACTGTCCTCAGTTCTTTTTATTCTTTTTTCTTTCTTCTGCTCTGCAATAGTTATTTCCAGTATTTTATCTTCCACGTCACTTATCCGTTCTCCTGCCTCAGTTATTCTGCTATTGATCCCATCTAGAGTATTTTTAATTTCATTTATTGTTTTGTTCATCGTTGCTTGTTTCATCTTTAGTTCTTCTAGTTCCTTGTTAAATGTTTCTTGCATTTTGTCTATTCTATTTCCAAGATTTTGGACATCTTTACTATCATTATTCTGAATTCTTTTTCAGGTAGACTGCCTGTTTCCTCTTCACTTGTAAGGTCTGGTGGGTTTTTATCTTGCTCCTTCACCTGCTGTGTGTTTTTCTGTCTTCTCATTTTTCTTATCTCACTGTGTTTGGGGTTTCCTTTTTGCAGGCTGCAGGTTCGTAGTCCCCGTTGTTTTTGGTGTCTATCCCCAGTGGCTAAGGTTGGTTCAGTGGGTTGTGTGGGCTTCCTGGTGGAGGGGACTAGTGCCTGTGTTCTCGAGGATGAGGCTGGATCTTGTCTTTCTGGTGGGCAGGTCCACGTCTGGTTGTTTGTTTTGGGGTGTCTGTGGACCTATTATGATTTTAGGCAGCCTCCCTGCTAATGGGTGGCATTGTGTTCCTGTCTTGCTATTTGTTTGACGTAGGGTGTCCAGCAGTGTAGCTTGCTGGTCGTTGAGTGAAGCTGGGTGCTGGTGTTGAGATGGAAATCTCTGGAAGATTTTCACCATTTGATATTATGTGGAGCTGGGAAGTCTCTTGTGGACCAGTGTCCTGAAGTTGGCTCTCCCACCCCAGAGGCACAGTACTGACTCCTGGTTGCAGCACCAAGAACCTTTCATCCACACAGTTCCTCAGTTTGGGATGATTTGTTGTCTATTCATGTGTTCCACAGATGCAGGGTACATCAATTTGATTGCGGAGCTTAATCCGCTGCTTCTGAGGCTGCTGGGAGAGATTTCCCTTCCTCTTCTTTGTTCTCACAGGTCCTGTGTCTTAGCTTTGGATTTGGCCCCGCCTCTTCGTGTAGGTGGCCGGAGGGCATCTGTTCTTCTCTCAGACAGGACAGGGTTAAAGCAGCAGCCACTTCGGGGACTCTGGCTCACTCAGCTGTTTTATGTTATTGAGCTGCATGAGCTGCTTATAAATTTTGGAGATTAATCCCTTGTCAGTTGCTTCATTTGCAAATATTTTCTCCCATTCTGAGGGTTGTCTTTTGGTCTTGTTTATGGTTTCCTTTGCTGTGCAAAAGCTTTGAAGTTTCATTAGGTCCCATTTGTTTAGTTTTGTTTTTATTTGCATATCTCTAGGAGGTGGGTCAAAAAGGATCTTGCTGTGATTTATGTCATAGAGTGTTCTGCCTGTGTTTTCCTCTAAGAGTTTGATAGTTTCCGGCCTTACATTGAGGTCTTTAATCCATTTTGAGCTTATTTTTGTGTATGGTGTTAGGGAGTGTTCTAATCTCATACTTTTACATGTCCCTGTCCAGTTTTCCCAGCACCACTTATTGAAGAGGCTGTCCTTTCTCCACTGTACATTCCTGCCTCCTTTATCAAAGATAAGGTGACCATATGTGCGTGGGTTTATCTCTGGGCTTTCTATCCTGTTCCATTGATCTATCTTTCTGTTTTCGTGCCAGTACCATACTGTCTTGATTACTGTAGCTTTGTAGTATAGTCTGAAGTCAGGGAGCCTGATTCCTCCAGCTCCATTTTTCATTCTCAAGCTGTCATTATCTTTTAATTGGTATATTTTGATGATATATACCTAATGCAGTTATTGATATGTTAGGGCATAAGTAAGTCATTTTCTTTTTTTGTTTTCTGTTTGTTCCCTCTGTTCATTCTGTTTTCTTTCTACTGCTTTCCTTTGGGTTACTTAAATCTTTTCAAGAATTCCATTTTGATTTATCTATAATGTTTTTGAGTGTAATCAACTGGTATTGACATTTTACCGGTTTGATTGAAGAGCAGGAACCTTACTTGCCTTTAAATTCCTTTATGCTCCCCTGCTATAATTATCTTAAATATTTCACCTACATACTTTGAGAACCATATCATATAGTGTTACAATTTTTGCTTCAACTCTCAAACATAATTTAGAAAACTCAAGAGGAGAAGGAAAGTATATTGTATGTACCCATATTTTCACTCTTTCCCTTGTTCTCACTTACTTCCTAGTGTTCCTAAGAGTCCTTCTTTTATCATTTCCTTTCTGTTTAAACAACTTCCTTTAGCCTTGCTTTTAGAATTGGTCTGCTGGCAACAAATACTCTTAGTTTTCCTTCATATGAGAATGTCTTGATTTCCCCTCGAATTCCTGAAGGGTCCTTTCATTTGATATCAGATTCTGTGTTTCCAGTTCTTTCAGGCCTTGAAAACTTGTGCTACTTCCTTTTGGCCACCATGGTTTCTGCTGAGAGATCCTGTGTCATTTAAGTTGGTGTTTTCCTTTGGGAAATGTCATTTTTCTCACTGATTGCAAGATCTTTCCTTTGTCTTTTGTTTTCAGGATTTTGATTATGCTATTTTTTTTGGCCACACTGCATGGCTTGTGGGATCTTAGTTCCCCAACAAGGGATTGAACCTGGGCCACAGCAATGAAAGCTCTGAGTCCTAACCACTGGACCGCCAGGGAATTCCCTGTTTATTGCTGTTTCTCAGTGTGGATTTCTTTGTTGCTGAAGCGCTATTCATTTTTTTCAATCTATTTTCCTTCAGTTTTATTGAGATATAATTGACATATAGTACTGTTTAAGTTTAAGGTATAGAGTATAATGACTTGAATTACATATACATATATTGTGAAATGATTACCACAATAAGTTTAGTTAACATCCATCATCCCATATAGGTACAAATAAGAGAGAAAGAAAGAAAAATAAGTTTTTTTGCTTGTGACGAGAAGTTTTAGGATTTACTCTTAGTAATTTTCAAATATACTATACAGCAGTAGTCATCGTGTTGTACATTACATCCTCAGTACTTATATATCTTATAACTGGACGTTTGTACCTTTTGACCACCTTCATCCACTTCTCCCACCCCACCCCCAGCTCTGCAGGGTAACCACAAATCTCACTTTTTCTATGAGTTTGGGTTTTGTTTTTTTAGATTTCACATATAAGTGAGATCATAGAATATTTGTCTTTCTCTGACTTATTTCGCTTAGCATAATGCCTTCAAGGGCTGTCCGTGTTGTTGCAAATGGCAGGATTTTCTTCTTTTTTATGACTGAATAGTACTCCATTTTGTGTGTGTGTGTGTGTGTGTGTGTGTGTGTGTGTGTGTGTGGTGTATTTATATATACATGTATTACATTTTTTTATCCATTCATCTTTTGATGGACATTTAGGTTGTTTCCATGATTCAGTTATTATAAATAAGTCTGCAGTGGACATGGAGGTGCAGATATCTCTTTAACATAGTTTTTGTTTCTTTCAGATACATACCTAGAAGTGGAATTGCTGGATCATATGATAGTTATATTTTTAATTTTTTGAGGAATTTCCATACTGTAAGTGGCTGCACCAGTTTGCAATCCCAACAGTGCACAAAGGTTCCCTTTTCTCCATGTCCTCACCAACATTTGTTATCCCTTGTCTTTTTTATAAACCATTATAACAGGTGTGAGATGATATCTCATTGTGGTTTAGGTTTGCATCTCCTTGATGATTAGTGATGTTGAGCACCTTTTCATGTACCTATTGGACATTTGTATGTCTTCTTTGTAAAAATACCTACTCAGTTACTCTGCCCACTTTATAACCAGATTGTTTTTTTTTTTTTTGCTATTGGGCTGTATGAATTCTTCATTTATTTTGAATATTAACCCATTATTTAACATATGATTTGTAAGTATATTCTCCTATTCCATAGGTTAACTTTTTATTGTGATGATTTCTTCTTTCTTTTTTTTTTTTTTTTGCTGTGCAGAAACTTTTTAGTTTGATGTGGTCAAACTAAATTTTTAATTAATTAATTAATTTATTTATTTATTTATTTTAGATGTTGGGGGTAGGCGTTTATTAATTAATTAATTAATTTTTGCTGTGTGGGGTCTTCGTTTCTGTGTGAGGGCTTTCTCTAGTTGTGGCAAGCGGGGGCCACTCTTCATCGCGGTGCGCGGGCCTCTCACTATCACGGCCTCTCTTGTTGCGGAGCACAGGCTCCAGATGCGCAGGCTCAGTAGTTGTGGCTCACGGGCCTAGTTGCTCCGTGGCATGTGGGATCCTCCCAGACCAGGGCTCGAACTCGTGTCCACTGCATTAGCAGGCAGATTCTCAACCACTGCACCACCAGGGAAGCCCTTTAATTTATTTTTGATTTTGTCACTGTGTGCTTTAGATGTCATATCCAAAAAATCATTGCCAAGATGCATGTTAAGGAGCTTTTTTCCTATGTTTTCTTCTAGAAGTTTCATGGTTTCAGGTCTTACATTTAACTCTTTAATCCATTTCGAGTTAATGTTTGTGAGTGGTGTAAGTCAGGGGTCTATTTTCATTCTTTTACATGTGAATATCCAATTTTCCCAGCACCATTCACTGAAGAGACTGTCTTTTCTCCACTGAGTATTCTTGGCTCCCTTGTCAAATATTATTTGAATGTGTATGCATGGGTTTATTTCTGGGCTCTCAATACTGTTCCATTGGTCTATGTGTCTATTTTTAATGCCAGTACCATACTGTTTTGATTACTGTAACTTTATAATACAGTTTGAAATCAGGAAATGTGATGTTTCCCACTTTCTTCTTCTTTATCAGGATTGCTTTGGCTATTCTGGGTCCTTTGTGATTCCATATGAATTTGAAGATTGTTTTTTCTACTTTTGTAAAAGAATACTGTTGGAATCTTGATAAGGATTGTTTTGAATCTATAGATGGCTTTGGGCAGTGTGGACATTTTAACAGTATTGATTCTTCCAATCCATCAGCACAGGATATCTTTCCATTTCTTTGTGTTTTCTTCAGTTTCTTTCATTGATGTCTTGTGGTTTTCATCAGGGATATTGGCCTGTAGTTTCCTTTTTTGTAGTGTCCTTATCTGGCTTTGGTATCAGGGTAATGCTGGCCTCATAAAATGAGTTCTGGAGTGTTCCCTTCTCTTTGATTTTTTAAAGAGTTTGAGAAAAATTGGTGGTAATTCTTCTTTAAATGTTTGGTAAAATTCACCAGTGAAGCCATCTGGTCCTAGGTTTCTCTTCGTTGGGTGGGTTTTTTTTTTTATTACCGATTCAATCTCCTTACTAGTAACTGGTCTCTTCAAATTTTCTATTTCTTCCCGATTCAGTCTTGGCAGATTGTATATTTCTAAGAATTTATCTGTTTCTTCTAGGTTGTCCAATTTGTTGACTTATAGTTGTTCGTAGTTCAGTCTGTTTTCTTTCTGTTGTTCAGATTGGATAATTTCTATTGTTCTATCTTCAGGTTTACTATTTTTTTTCTCTGTTGTCTACATTCTGCTATTGAGTCCATGCAGTGAGTTTTCATTTAAGTTGCTATAGTTTTTTCTAGAAGTGCCATTGGTTCTTTTCTATATATCTTCTATTTCTTTGTAGAGATTCTATTTTTTGCTAACACTTTTTATTTATTCATTTGTTTCAGGCATGTTTGTAATTGTTTTTTTGAAGCATTTTTGTGGTTGCTCCTTTAAAATCCTTATCAGATAATTCCAACATCTGTGTCATCTCGTTGTTGAGATTGATTTTCTTTGCTCATTCAAGTTGTGATTTTCTTGTTCTTGATATGATGAGTGATTATTTTCATCATATCTTGAATATTTTGGGTATTATGTTATGAGATTCTGGATATTATTATATCTTATGTTTTTGCGGGCCTCTTCAGACACTGCACTTCAGTGGCAGGGGAAGGGGGTACTACTTCTTTACTGCCAGGTAGGAGTGGAAGTCCAGGTTCCCCCAGTTGCTCTCTGTTGGCACTCACTACCTCAGATCCTGCTGTCATCTAGTCAGGCTGCCTTCTCTCCATCTTTCAGAGTCATCTTACCTTTTTTTTTTAATGTCCAAGTGTTTTAGCTTTATTTAGTGGGAGTAATAGGGAGAAGTGTGTTTACTCCATTATTCCAAAACCAGAAGTGACCAATTAATCTTTAAAATAGCTCTTTGGAGCTATTATTTTCTCTCATGAGACTAAATAGCTTGCTCAAGCACACAGCTAGTTAGTTGCTCAACCACAAGTCAAACCTGGGTCCCTTGGACTCTTGCTATAGGATATAATACTATAGATAGTATAAAGCACTGTTCAGGTTAAGCCATTTTCAAGGTGTTGTGGGAGATAGAGAAAATCAGGCTTATAAAGTCACATGCACTCCACATTTTTGTTCAAAGTGAAATCAGGTTAAAATGGACATCAGTCTTTTTGAAGCAGCTGAAGCAGCTGCTACACAGCTTTAGGAGTGTGTAGCAAAGGGAAGAGAAGGCCTAGCATTCATATTCAGGGTTTACTACGATACAGTGTATGGGCTGCAGAATCCCTGCCCTGGAGAAAGTCTTATAGGGTGTGGAGTTAGAAGTATCAGAAGGACAGTTTGCTCTGTCAGGGCTCACAGGATGTCTCTTGGAGTGACATATTTAAAAAAAATAAATTTTATTTTTTAATAATTATAGATTCATAGGAAGTTGCAAAAAGTGTATGTGGAGGGCCTTTGTACCTTTACCCAGTTTCCCCCATGGTGATATCTTATATAACTACAGTACAATATCAAAACCAAGAAACTGACCTTGGTACAATCCACCAATCTTATTTCAATTTCACCAGTTTTACATGCACTCATTTGTGTGTGTGTATGTGTATTTAGTTCTGTACAATTTTATCACACTTGTAGATTCATGTAACCACCACAATCAGAATACAGAACAACAGAAGGAATCAGAATTCCTTCACCAGTGGGGTAGCATAATTTTTCCTCCAACCCACCTAGAAGAAATTTGGGATGGCAAACATTTACCAAAGGATGGGTGGTCAGTATCCAAGAGGAGTATTATGAAAATTCAGATTAGGTCTGATATGCATGATGCCCAGGACTGAGTTATGGGAGCTAAATGAAAATCTGCTTTTGGAAACAGAGGCATCACTGAGTGGGGAGCACACCTGACATGTTACCATTCCAGTTATAGCAAAGGGACCAATGTTATTAGACAGAGTGAGGGGAGAGTAGCAGAAGCTGATGATAGGGGCTGAGGGTGCAAATCATGTAGGGCAGTGGTTCTCCAAGTAGGACCAGCAGGATCAGCATCACCTGGGAACTGGTTAGGCAAATTCCATTGTCCTACCCCAGGCCTACCAAATCAGGAACTCTGGAGGTGGGGCCCAGGAATCTACGGTTTAACAAGCCTTCCAGGTGATTCTGATGCACACTAAAGTTTGAGAACCACAGGTATTGGGTCCTATGGGCCATTGTAAGAACTTGGTTTTCACTCCAGATAGGATGGGAGCCATAGAAGGATTTTGAGCAAAGGAGAGTTGTGATCTGGTTTAGGCTTTGGCTGTTGTGAGGACAGACTCAAGGTGAGTATGGGATGAAGCAGGGAGAGTTTGGGGATCACTGTAGATCATTATTTCTTAAAATGTGGTCCCTGCACCAGCAGCATCAGCATCACCCGCAACCTTGTTAGAAATGCACGTTTCTGGGCCCCACCCCAGATCTACCAAATCAGGATCTCTGGAGATGAGGCTTAGGAATCTGTCTTAACAAGCCCTCCAGGTGTTTCTGATGTGCCCTAATGTTTGAGAAACACTGGTCTAATTAGGCAATGGTGACTTGGACTGGAGTCAGTGGTGATGAGAAGTGGTTGGATTTTGAATGTATATTGATACAGGATTTGCTGACAGATTGGATTGGGGTTGTGAAAGGACTCAAGGATGACTCCGTTTTGAGGAGTTTTGGTATACAGGGGAACAGAGTAACGGGGCAGTGACAGAAGGGGTCACAAGAGGATTTTTTGTTTGGTTGGGTTTTTTGGGAGATAGAGATTACAGCCTGCTTGCCTGCATGTCCGTGCACATGGAGTGATTCTGTTGGTGCATCCAGCATTTAGCGAAGCCTGTTATTGGCAAACTTATGTGCCAGGGACTGGGTAGAACAAAAAGAAACATCCCTGGTGCACTGAAACTTGCTCAGTGTCCTTTGCACTCCTCCAAGTCCTATGTGCTTGGAGGCGGGGGGGCCACTGGTGCGAATGGTGGGTGCCTCAGCATCTCGGGATGGGTCATCCCTGTTTTTATACATTGTGCTTGGCCTAATCAAGGTGTTGCAGGAAACTAGAAATTGTCTTGGATTTTCTGATATTTTTTGAATAATGAAGAAAGGTAAAATATGTTCTTTTTCCTTTTTATTGATGAATGAAGACATTGTTTTTCCAAGGCACAGGTGGTGACAGGACCTGGCTCTTTGGGAATCCTCAGAGAGCAGAGGTTGAGCAGATAAGAAGCTAGACAGGATCCTGGGCAATCTTGTCACCTCTCAGGCTTCTCCAGCCCTCAGCCCCCACCTCAGTTCCACATCCCTGGAAGGATTGAATGCCCACTTTTGTGTTCTCATAGCACTCGACTCTACTAATAATCCCACATTATATTCTAGTTATGTATTGTAGTGGTATAGTGGAGTCAATGGATCTGCATTTTTATCCTGCTCTGCTATTTATTAGTTTTGTAATGACCAACAAGTTCCCTAACCACTCAGATTTCTTATCTGTTAAATTAGAATAATATTAGTAATGTTGATAGCTAATACTTTGTCCCAAGTACTCTCAGTTCTTTACCTACTTTAGCTCATTTAAGCCTAACAACTCTATGAGGTGGGGTACTATTAATATTCTTCTTTTATAGATGCAGAAACTGAGGCACAGCAAGGTTAAGTAAATTGCCTAAGTTCACACAGCTAGTAAGTGGCAGAGGTGAAATTTAAACCCAGGCAGCTTGGCTCCCAGGTCTGCACTTTTAAACTCTGTGCCTCTAAATACTGTACAGAATGCCCTGATTTGTTGTAGAGATTAGATGTGTTAATATATGTGTGATAATATATTCACAGTTCACTTTTCTCCTCAACTCCTTTTATGCAGGCTTCAAATTCACTTACCACCCCCTTACCCTGCTTTATTTACTTTATAAATAAAGTAAATATACTTTATTTACTATAGCGCTTATGAAACTGTTCTGGTACCACCTGTCTCCCTCTCTAGAATGTCCACTCCATGAGGGCAGTAGCTATTTTCAGTCAATATTTATTGAATTTATGCACCCACTTACATCCAAATACTGAGTGCCTACCATGTGCCAGGTTCTGTGGCACATGTTGGGGATAATTCATCTTAATGTTGAGACCTGGTGCTGTGATAATTGTCCTCTTTACTAAGGAAGCAAAACAGCATTTAGGAACCTTGGTCCAGGTAATAATTATTGAGACAGTGCAGCCAGAAGCCTGATTTTCATCCATATGCCTTCCTGATGTGAGATATTATCTAGCCCAATGAATTGGGTTGAATAATAAAAAAAAGCAAGACTGGGAGATGGATAAGGTGAGGACTTGGGGTGAACAAGAGATGCTGTCTGCTGTATGTAGTAGGGGCAGATAACAAGTAAATGGGCAGTTGCAAGTCTGCAGGGTGAGTGCTAAAATATGGATAGTTAGGGGGGCGAGGCATGGCAGTAGGGAAGAGGAAGGGAAGGAATGTTCTAGGCACAGGGAGCCATGTGTGATGAGTCCCAGAGACCAGAAAGAGCATGGCACTGAGAGTCGAGCTGGGTTTTAGAGCAGGGCTGGCTTCATGGGTGTGTGACCGCTGTAGTCACACACAGCCTCATATTTGGAAGGGGGCCCCATGCCCATGCTTGAAGTTTAATGCTCTGTGGTTGTAGTCTTGAAATTCTTAATAATTTTACCTTTGAATTTGTGTTTTGTATGTGAGGTTCAAGGGACAGTGGAGTTTATCCTGGGGGCCTAGAGCTTTAGCTCACCTGTGGTCCTGCCTCTTGCTGCCTCCCTGAACGGATTCTCGACTGGCTGCTTGGGTTGCCGGGCCTGGGTGCAGGTGCTGGAGAGTCAGGGTCAGGTGCATGCACCCTACACACTAAGTCATAGTGCGTGGCCCGTGAGTGCCTGCACTTGCCCCTTGAGTATCCCCATGCCCAAGGGAACATGACAGTAATTAACAAATAAAAAGCCCCACAGCAAGTTGAGAGAGATCATGGAAGAGAGGAAATAGCTTTTCTTTGCCAACTGGGGGCCCCTGATTTTCATTTGCACCAGCCCCACAAATTTTATAGCCGATGCTATGTGTGAAGGGCAAGAGGTGGGGTCTTTTAGGCCATGATAAGTTTATACTTTACCTTAAGAAAAATAGGAAGCATGTGAGGGTTTTGAACAAGGGTTGACAGGATCAAATTTACATTTTAAAAAGATCACTTTGGCTGTACTGTGGAGGGCCATTTGGGTGAGGACAGAGTAGAGGCCAGGAACCCAGTTAGGAGGACAGGACAGTAATCCCAGTTAGAGATAATAGTGGCCTGGATTAGGGCAGAGGCAGTGAGGATGACAGAAGGATACAATTGATAGCCAGTTAGGAGATAGAAGTGATAGGACATGGTGATAACTTGGATGATAATAGCATCACATACAGAACACTTACTCTGTACCAGGCACTGTTCTAAACACTATATAAATTAACTCATTTATTTTTGAGAGCAACATTATAATACACATACAAATTTTTATCCCCACCTTAGAGACGAGGAAACTGAGGCATAGAGTTAAGTAACTTGCCTGAGATCTCACAGGTAGTAAGTGGAAAGTATAGCTAGGCTGTAAACCCAGGCAGTCTGGCCCTAAAGTCTGAGGTCCTGAGATTGAATACCTACTCAGGTATTCAGTGGAGGGAGAAGGTGAGAGGCAAGTCATCAGTGGCTGCCAGGTTTCTGGCTTAAACACCTGGTAAGGTTATGGTGCCTTAGAGAGGGAGCAGGTTTAGGGGCCAGGCAGGGGGAGAAATTGAATTTGGACGTGTTAAATTTGAAGTACTATGTAAGTGGGCTATCTAGTAGAAATATCCAGGAGAAATTTCGAGGGAGGGTCTGAAACTCAGCAGAGAGATCTGGCTTGCAGTTATAGTTATATAGAGGGCACATGGAGCCCTGGGAGTTAGTGAAACCAACGAGAGAAAGTGAGGAGAAAAGAGAGCCTAGAAAAGAGGACCTAAGAAATGTCAACATTTAAGGAGTGGGCAGGAGAAAAAGAATGCACTGGGAAACAGAAGGAGCAGCCAGACACATAATTAAGATCACATCACATCCCTGCTCATAATCCTCTGGTGGATTCCACCCAGTTCTTCACTCAGGTAAAGCCAAAGTCCTTTATGATGTCCTACAGCCGTGGTCCCCAACCTTTTTGGCACCAGGGACCGGTTTCATAGAAGACAATTTTTCCACGGACCGGGGTTGGAGGGGGATGATTCAGGCAGTAATGCGCACAATGGGGAGCGATGGGGAACGGCAGATGAGGCTTCCGCTTGCTCGCCACTCACCTCCTGCTGTGCGGCCCGGTTCCTAACAGGCCACGGACCGGTACTGGTCCAAGGCCCCGGGACTGGGGACCCCTGGCCTACAGGACTCTACTGCATGAGCCTTTCTGACCTATTATTGTCCCCCTTTGCTCTCTCTATTCGAGAACACTGTCCTCCTCTCTGTTGGCATAATAATCTAGGCACACTCCTGCCACAGGGCTTTTGTACTTGCTGTTCTAATTGGGATACTCTTCCCTCATATACATATGGCTTGCTCCTTTACTCCCTTCAGGTCTTTATACAAAAATTGTTTTGTCAGTGAGTCCTTCCCTGGCTTCCCTACCTAAAATTTCAACACCATTGTCATTCCCCTCACCTCCCACTGTGTGTATGTATACTTACATATACATGCATACATATTCCTCTTCCTGCTTTATTTTTCTACTTAACTCCTCTATCTAACGTACAGTATATTTCACTGATTACCCTGATTTATCTTGCTTCTTGTGTGCTTCATCCACTAGATTGTCAGCTCCATGAGGGCAGGGATTTTTGTATGCTTTGTTCTGTGTCTTTGTCTCTCCAGCACCTAGACCAGGGCCTGGCAGATGCTCATTAAATGTTAGCTGGAGGGATGGACCCCGGGCAAATGGGGTGTTACGAAAGTCAAGTAGACAGAGCACAGGGTCAGCACTGTGATAATGCTGCTAGGAGGTCAAATGAGATAAAGGAAGGAAGTACTTATTGCATGTTTCAGTAAGGAGGTCAAGATATCAGTGAAGTGTGTTTTAGAGAAGGTGGGGACTAAAATCAGACTGCAGCAGTGGGTGAGAAAGTGTACACAGCAACTCAAAAAAATTCTTTTCTTAGGTTTGGCCCTGGTAGAACATCTACGGATAGTACAGTGTGGCTAAGAGTAGGAGGGAGACTTTTCACTGTATACAATTCTGTACCTTTTGAGTTTCATAAAATGTATAATCAATACCTATTTAAGTAAAAGTCATTGTGAAGCTGCATAGGATTAAACAAAGAAGATATTTAGCTCTGAAGTGGCAGAGAGGGGCAGAAAGGAGGCAGGGAACGTCTTGCAAAGATCAGTGAGCTAGTTTAAATGCTATTGTGAAGGAAAAGGTAGAGAGGGAGAGGTTGAAGATACTGCAGAAAGAAAGAATTTATTGAGAAGGTAAAAAAAAAAAAAAAAGATGTGACCCAGGTGGAAAAGCTGACTTTACAAAGAAGGAAAGATAGTTCTTTCGTTGTAACAGGAGGAAAAGAAGGGTGCAGAAGGAGGTGGATTTGGTGTGAGAAGTTGAGGTAGTTCCCATCTGATTACTTCATTTTGTCTAAGAAGTAGGAGGCAGGGTCATTTGCTGAGAGAGAAGAGGAAGGCAGTGTGGGGGGGTCAGAGATTTGAAATAGCCATTGTGGATAATGGTGGAGAGAACTGAGCAGGGAAATACAGGAGAATTGTCAGGCAGCATGACCCAGATTTTTTTAAATAGACTTTATTTTTTAGAGTAGTTTTAGGTTCCCAGCCAAATTGAGTGGAAGGTACAGAGGTTTCCCATATGCCTCCTGCCCCCACATGCATAGCCTCCCCCATTAACAACATCCCCCACCACCAGAGTGGTACATTTGTTAAAGTAGATGAACCTACATTGACACATGATTATCACCCCAAATCCATAGTTTACATCAGGATTTACTCTTGGTGTTATACATTCTATGGGTTTGGGCAAATATATAATAACTTGTACCCACCATTACATCATTTTAGTAGCAGAATAGTTTCACTGCTCTAAAACTTCTCTGTGCTCCGCCTGTTCATCTCTCTTCCCCCCCAATCCCTGATGACCACTGATCTTTTTACTGTCCCCATAGTTTTGCCTTTTCCAGAATGTCATGTAGTTGGAATCATATAATATGTAGCCTGACTGGCTTCTTTCAAAGTTTCTTTCATGTCTTTTCATGGCTTGATAGCTCTTTTTTTTTAGTGCTGAATAATATTCCATTGTCTGGACGTACCACAGTTTATCCATTCACCTACTGAAGGACATCTTGGTTGCATCCAAATTTTGGCAATTATGAATAAAGTTGCTATAAACATCTGTGTGCACGTTGTTATGTGGACATAGTTTTCAATTACTTTGAGTAAATGGCAGAGAGCACAATTGCTGGGTTGTATGGTAAGAGTATGTTCAGTTTTGTAAGAAACTGCCAAACTGTATTCCAAAGGGGCTGTTTTTTGCATTCCCACCTGCAAAGAATGAGAGTTCCTGTCGCTCCACCTCCTGGCCAGCATTTGGTGTTGTCAGTGTTCTGGATTTTTGGTTATTCTGATAGGTGTATAGTAATATCTCATTGTTTTAATTTGCATTGTCCTATTGATAAAGGATGTGGAGCACCTTTTCATGTGCTTATTTGCCATCTGTATATCTTCTTTGGTAAGGTGTCTGCTCAGATCTTTTGCCCATTTTTTAATCAGGTTGTTCATTTTCTTATTGTTGAGTTTTAAGAGTTCTTTGTATATTTTGGATAACAGCCCTTTATCAGATATGTCCTTTGCAAATATTTACTTCCAGTCTTTGGCTTGTCTTTTCATTCTCTTGACAATGCCTTTCACAGAACGGGTTTTTAATTTTAATGAAGTCCAGCTTATCAGTTCTCATTTTTCATGGATTGTGCCTGTGGTGTTCCATCTAAAAAGTCATTGCCAAACCCAAGGTTATCTAGATTTTCTCCTATGTTGTCTTCTAGGAGTTTTATAGTTTTGCATTTTATATTTAGGTCTGTGATCCATTTTGAGTTCTTTTTTGTGAAGGATATAAGGTCTGTGTCTAATTCCATTTGTTTGCATGTCCAGTTGTTCCAGCACCATTTGTTGAAAAGACCGTCTTTGCTCCATTGTGTTACCTTCGCTCCTTTGTCAAAGACCAATTGACTATATTTCTGTTGATCTATTTCTGGGCTCTCTTTCCTGTTCTATTGATCTGTTTATTCTTTCATCAATACCACACTGTCTTGAGTACTGTAGCTTTATAGTAAGTCTTCAAGTCGGGTAGCATCAGTCCTCCAACTTTGTTCTTCTCCTTCAATATTGTGTTGGTTTTTCTGTGACTCAGATATTTTGGACAGTGTGAATTTATTGTGGCACCAATCCAATGGATGATTTTTCTCTAGCCATGTCCAATGGTCCAATGTTATATAGTTGGATTGAGCCAGGGTTGGGATTTGCACGTGGGAGTAATGTAAAGGCAGTGGGGCAAGTGAGTTGAAGCTATCTGTAAGAGAATGGTTGAAGTGAGGAATGATGAAACCTATGAACTAGATAGGGAAGAACGCTGAAGGCAACAGTAGTTGAATAGGTGAAAAGTAGGATCAAGGGATTTTGAGGGCAAAGAACAGGTGTAATGAATGAGAGCTGGATGGATGTACTTGTGGTCAGAGTGTGATGTATGCATTTCATATTCCAGAGGTGAAGCAGTTGCAAGTGTTGACAAGGTCTGGGGGATGGCCATGAGAGTTGGTAGCTGAAATAGGAGTGGAGGCAGCAGACTCTGAAGATGAGAAGGTCAATGAGCTAGGAGGCTGGGATATTAGGCCTTTATATCCATAATTATGCCACATGGGAGGCTGGCAGGACTTGGGATGAAGAGGAATATGTGAGCAGGTTCTTCCGTGAGTGAAGAGGGTATGTTGGGGAGATAAGTAGCTGATAGTGAAGAGGTATGTTGGGGAGATGAGTAGCTGATAGTGAAGAGGAGTGGGAAGAGCTATTGTTGGATGATACGAAACTCAGAGGAATAGGAGATCTTACACAAGGATAGAGGAGAGATGATCTCAGAGTCTCACTGGAAAGTGAGGGGGATGTTCACCCCCAGCCCAGCCCTGAGTTACAAGGGTCTGGGAGAATGTACAGCTTCTACCTGACCGGGTTCTAACACAGTGCTTCTTAGACTTTCTGAGGTGAAGGACCCAGGGTATTTTGGTTTTTTTTTTTTTTTTTAATTTCCAATTCATAATAGACCAATCCTTTTATAAAATAAAATGTCCTCAATTTATTGATGTGCAACAGGTTTACAGGGTTAGCAGTCAGGAAGGTGGTGGGGTCCTGATCCTAGGAAGTCAGTCTTGGTCGAAATGGTTGGAGCTCTGCCTTATTTTTATGCTCCCTGTTCTCTGTGGCTGACCAAAGATTTTAGATCTTAGCCAGAAGTTTTTTGGAGGGATGCCGATGACTTCTTTGGTGAGGAAGGCTTTAAATTTTGTGAGATTACCAGCTCACATACATGCAAACTTAGATTTTCAAAATTAAATAAATCTTTCTCAGACATTACAGTATGAAATAAATAACACATGTTCATTGTAGAAAATTAGAAAATACATATAAGAGAAAAATGGTTACCATAATCCTTCACTCAGAGAGAACCACTGTTGACCATAAAATACTATTTTCATTCCTTTTCATTTAATAAAGTAAATAGCTCAATAAAGTTTAAATGTTTGATTTTATGTTGAAATAATATTTTAGATATATTGGTTAATAAAATATTAAATTATTATTAAACTTAATTTCACCTGTTTCTTTTTACCTTTTTAATGTGGCTATTAGAACATTTAAAATTACATATTTAACTCACATTATATTTCTACTGGACAGCATTGCTCTAGAGGCTCTTCCAGCTTTGACCATTCTGAGTCTTAATGAAGCTTTATTGTCTGTACATTTTTAGCTCTGTCATAATTATTGTAGACCATTTGGTCCAATAGAACTTTTTGCATTGACAAAAAAGTTTGATAATCTGCCCAATATGGTAACCACGTGTGGCTACTAAGCACTTGAAATGTAGCTAGTGTGATGGAGGAACTGCATCTAAAATTTTACTTAATTGTGTACTGAACAGCACAGTTCTAGACCTTACGAAAAGTAAAATTTCCACAAACCTTGGCTGATTTTCTCTTTTCTAGTTGTGTTGGTGTTGAAGAGGAGAAGGCTGCTGACATTGACCTCTACCACTGCCCCAATTGTGAGGTCTTACATGGACCCTCCATCAGTAAGTAGATCTTGGGGTTTTTAAGAGAAGGCAGTCCAGAGGAGAGACAAAGCAAAGGAAGCTTGGAAGGAAAATTGCCTTTTCGTGAGTGCTTCAGATTTGTCTCCCTTGGGAAATAGCAGAAGCCTGTGTAGGCCCTGCAGGCCAGCAGCTGCTCCACTGAGAGGGCAGAAATGCAGAGTTTCACCTCCCTCCCTTACTTAGGGATTCCCCAGAGGAAGCACCTATCCTCACCAAGAGCTTTCCTGAGACTGTGACGGCCTCCTTGACTCCAGATGATCCAAGGGGTTGTTAGATTGGAAGAGAAGCAGGATCTGCTGAGGCGTTTGCTCTTGGAACCATAGCTTGTAGCCATTTTGACTGACAGTGTCTTGTCTTTTACTGGCTTAGTGAAAAAACGCCGTGTATCTTCAAAAGGCCATGATACACACAAGGGGAAGCCAGTGAAGACGGGAAGCCCTACGTTCATTCGAGAGCTTCGGAGTAGGACCTTTGACAGGTGAGGACCCTGTACTCCAAGGGCCAGTGAATGCCAGGGCTCTGGGAAGCTGGGGCCCATCTCTTCCCAGCTTTCCCACTGGCTGTCGCACTGGGTACCTCCACCATCTGGGGATGTCTGCAGGGCTCTGTGAGTTCCCTCTGGGGAGGGATCTTCTGTTTTAGTCAGTTTCTGAGAAACATTGCTAGAGTTTCATTTGATGTGCAGAGTACATTAAGGTCCACTTGTAGAAACTTTTGGTAGATAGGCAGTTTTTGCCTCAGTCAGGGGAAGATATTTACATGCACCCAGGGAATGCTATAACTAGAAGGAGTCATAAAAATCAGAAAGTTTAATTCTCTCATTGTAGAGAAGACGAAACTCTTCAGAAAAAAAATTTTTTTGAGTAGTCATGTATTTCTTTTAAAATCAAGAAAAAAATTTTTTCTTTTAGAAAATTAAGATGGGCTTATTAAATAAATTACTTGAATTGAGCAAAAATAACGTTAGAAAAATTAATGAATAAAGCATTCTCTTTTGCTTAGTTTTTAATTCATTTGACCTTTTCCAGCTTTCCTGTAATTGAAGTATTATTTAGGATTATAAGTGTTTCTTCAACTTAATAATTTTTGTTTTATTTATTTAAAGGCAGTGAGTCTCCTTTCTACCCCAGACCCCTCAGGTCCCTTCTCCAGAGTCAACCAATTTCTTGTGCATTCTTTCAGAAATAGTTTTTGCTTATACAAACATATATGTGTGTGTGTGTGTGTGTGTGTGTGTGTGTGTGTGTGTGTGTGTGTGTCCCCTTTTTTATTAAAAAACACAAACAGAAACACTTATTTTCCTACATCTTGCTTTTTTTAAAATCTAAATTATGTAGATCAATCCTAACAGCATATACAGATGATCTTCATTCTTTTTCATGGATGTTTAGTACTCCACTGTATGGATGTATAATTTATTTAACCAGTCCTCTGTTGATGAACATTTAAATCAATTCTGGTATTTTGCTATTAGAAAAAAAAATGCGCAGTGAATGTCTTTGTACTTAGGTTTTTGCATATGTGGGTGAGTATATGTGTAGATTTACTACCTGAAAGTGAAATTGCTAGGTCAAAGGGTATGTGCTTTAAAAATGTTTATAAATATTGCCAGATTGTTTTCAAAGTGGCCACACTATTTCATACTCCCACTAGACAATGTGTGAGGGTACATGTTTCCCTATATCCTGGCCAACACTGTTTATTATCAAACTTTTTTGCCTTTCTGATAAGATAAAAAATGAGATTTAATTGTTTCCACTTGGATTTCTTTAGTTATGAAGGAAGCATATCTATTATCATACATTTATAAGTCATCTTTATTTCTCTGTTAACTGCCTTCTCAACATTGTTTAACAGTTTTTCTGTTGGGTTACTGCCTATTTCAGACAGATTTGTAATAGCTTTCCTTGCAGAAAATTTTAATTTTTACATAAATTTACTTATTACTATTTATAATGATTACTGGGCCTTGTCTCTCTGATTATTTTTCTACTACTCTATGGCTTTATTTTTTCTAATTTGATCTTTGTTCCATCTAGAATTACTTAAAAAGTGAGATAGACTTTGATCTTAGTATTTTTCCAGATGTTTGTCCCAACACAACTTGTCAAATAGCCAGTCTTTTCTCCAGCATGATCTTAAGAAAACCCAAAACTCCTGTTTTCTAGTTAACTAAGTATGTGTGTCAAGAGAGTGGCTGTAAAAATTGTTTTTGTTTTTTAAATCAGTCTTTTCTCTTTATTTGCCAGTGTTTAAAATGGGGTAGTGCTGCTCTGGGTTAGAGTAATTTAGCTAGACTTGTCAGATATGTCTTTTCTTCCTGGGCAGGCTGTTGAGTGATTTCTTCCTTTGTCATCTAGAGAAGAGCACCATATTGACAGGCTATCCTGGATTTAGCTTCCCGCCTCTGCCAGTGACCTGGCTTCTTGCCTTCTATAGGTCATTTCTTCCCTGGCAGGTGAAGTTTATGCCACTCATTAGTTGCCAGCCAACATTAGGTCCCCTCAGGAAGACCCCACCCCTTGGGTGAGTGACAGCATCCAGTGAGGCCTTCAGTAGCAGGGCCTCTAGGGTTCAGGCTTTCTCTCATGTGGCCCACAGCTCAGATGAAGTGATTCTGAAGCCCACTGGAAGTCAGCTGACCGTGGAATTCCTGGAAGAGAATAGCTTCAGTGTGCCCATCCTGGTCTTGAAGAAGGATGGATTGGGGATGACACTGCCCTCACCATCATTCACTGTGAGGGATGTGGAACACTATGTTGGTAAGCACCACAGACCCTCTTAACTGTGACATTGTTCACTCCCATCAAAACGTATGACCCTTCCCCTCCAGTCTACGTTGTGCATTTCCTTTCTAGCCATCTTGGGAATTTGAGGTGAAGTGCCTTGCCCCAAGTCATTCTTAGGCAAAGCTAGAACCAAAATCCTAGCCTACCCTTCCTTTTCCTCCTAACACACCACAAAATCCAAGGCTGAGCCCCATCTTTTACCTGGGGAATTCCAAGGATTGTTATGGCCTCTCTGTCCTCTGTTGAGATGAGAAAGCCTTTGACTTTTGCCCTCACATGCTAGTTGTGTTCTGGACATGAGTTTTGGGGGATAGGAAGAGAAGTGAGGAAGCAGGGCCCAGGCAGGTGGATAGTACTGTGAGTGAGACACTCTCCTTAGACCTATGTGCCAGGTCCAGGCAGTTCTGTTGCCCTAGCAAGCCTGGACCTGGCACATAGGTCTAAGGAGAGTGTGAAGAATACCTACCCCCACTTCCCATTTATGCACGTACAAATACAGTGAGAAGTTTTCAGTGTAAGTTCATTTTAGGGACTGGTTAGAGGACGTGAGAGTCTTCTCTGATCCCTGGGACTTGGTGCAGAATCCATCTCTTTACTCCAGGTTCTGACAAAGAGATTGATGTGATTGATGTGACCCGCCAGGCCGACTGCAAGATGAAGCTTGGTGATTTTGTGAAATATTATTATAGCGGGAAGAGGGAGAAAGTCCTCAATGTCATTAGTTTGGAATTCTCTGATACCAGGTAAGAGGGAAAGGGGTAAGTAAAAAGCCTCACAAAGTGCCTAGGACTTGTGATATACTGAGTGTGTATTAGTGTTCCTTTCCCTTCTTCCTGGTGGTTTCTTCCTTTGGGATGAGGAGCTGGTTTATACTTTCTAGGGTAGCTGCTCACATTATAACAACCAAATCATATTTCTCCTTTACAGTTTCTAGCATAGGATAGATTATACAGTAGCTATTTTAATTAATTTTTGTTTCCTTCAAGATTTAGGACAGCGTTCTTAGACCTTTTTTTGGTGTTTAGATTGTGGCATGGTCACTGTTTAACTCCCAGGATAGGTCCTCTGTCCCAGGTAAACACTTCTTTACCTGGAACTGAGCCCTGAGAGGTTTCTCTAATTGTTCCTCATAAAGAAGACACTACAACATGGGGACAGTAAAATACTGTTAAACACCATGTGCCAAGTGAGTGGGCCCGGGTGTGGAGATTCTGAGCATTTAGTGGAGGAAATGATCACCTTTGACTGGGGAAGGCTGTGGAGCTGGGACTTGGCAATTCCAGAGCTGAGTGGAATGAGGATGCTGACTGGACTTACAAAAATGTGTCCTATGTGCTCTTTGGGATTCTGTGGAGAGAACTTCTTTCTCTTATCTGAGTCTCACTGGGATGGGGGGCATTTTATTCAGGCTTCAACCTTCAATTCCCAATCAGCTGACATCTGCTCTCCATGCCTTCCTTGATAGGCTTTCTAACCTTGTGGAGACACCCAAGATTGTTCGGAAGCTCTCATGGGTGGAGAACTTGTGGCCAGAGGAGTGTATCTTTGAGAGGCCCAATGTGCAGAAGTACTGCCTCATGAGCGTGCGGGATAGCTATACAGACTTTCACATTGACTTTGGTGGCACCTCGGTCTGGTACCATGTGCTCAAGGTAAGAATGGCTATGGCTTCTGAAGACAGCCAGGCCTTGGGCCTCCCTGTTTGTTTCAGGTGGCAGCATAAAGACAGGCTGCTAAGGCCTACCTGCGTCCCAGATTCTATTTGGGTGACATTTCCACATAACTGCTCTATCAGGGTTGGGTACTGAGTGGATATGCCATATAAACTGTCTCTACTTTACAGTTTTGATGGTTAACTTATTTTTTTTAATAACAGCAGATGCCTAAGGTTTTCTCTGACTGTTATCTTAATTGAACCAATCTGTACTCCTACCGCTGTGTATGGAAATGGCCATATTTACTGCAGAAATTTCTGGTAACATGAGAAATTCCCTCTCCCCTCCAAGTTTACTGAGTTATAATTTGTATACTGTAACATTCATCTGTTTTAAGTGTATAGTTTGATGATTTTTGGCAATTGTATAAATAGTTGCATGACTGCCACCACCATCAAGATAGAGCACGTATGAGATGTTTTTTTTTAATGTCAGCCTTTCTATAGTTTCCCTTTTAGTGGTCGTTACAATTTTATAATTAGCGTATTGATTGTCAATGACTATAAAGGATTTTTGAGGTCTGGAAAACAAATTTCTTAAGTAAGTTTTATTGTTTTCCACCACTGTTCATGCTATTTAGCTTTCTTATCAGAAACGCCAAGGAAAGAGCAGAAAACTTGGATATGGCTCTTGTCCAAATGATCACAAATCCTGAACTAGTTGTTTTCATTGGTTTATCATGAAGAAATTGGAGTGTGTAAATGAAAGTGCTATTATGCAAATGTTAGATTTAACTTTTTTATTTTTAAATAGTTTCTTTTTCATAGAAAAATTGCAAAAATAATAGGAAGATTTCCTGTGTGCCCTTCACTCAGATTCCCATGTTACTATTTTATTATACTCTCTTTCTCTGAAGCAAACATAATAAAATGGTTTTACATAAATATTTTTTCTGAAACACCTGAGAGTAGTTGCAGACAAGGTGTCCCTTTATCTCGTAATAATTCAGTGTGTATTTCTTAAAAACAAGGGTATTCTCTTATATAACCACAGTATAGTTATCAAAATCAGAAAATTAATATTTTTTTTTTTTTTTTTTTTCGGTACGCGGGCCTCTCACTGTTGTGGCCTCTCCCGTTGCGGAGCACAGGCTCCGGACGCGCAGGCTCAGCGGCCATGGCTCACGGGCCCAGCCGCTCCGCGGCATATGGGATCCTCCCAGACCGGGGCACGAACCCGTATCCCCTGCATCGGCAGGCGGACTCTCAACCACTGCGCCACCAGGGAGGCCCCAGAAAATTAATATTGATATAATACTGTTATCTAATCAACGGATCTGATTCAAATTTCTCTAATTGTACAGTAGATAATTTCTAGTAGATAATTTTCTACATTGAAATGTATTATGAAATATTGGTTAAACTAATCAAACTATGGGTTGGGGATATTTTTGTGCTAGTGGGTTTTTTTCTTTTCTACCAAATTATCTATCTGGTGATTATCCAGGCAAAACATAGTTAGGAAATAATATGTTCTTCCAACAGATAATCACCCAACATATAATCTTACAGAAGTCCTTGGGTGATTACTGAACTTTTAAACTTTTATTATTTTTGATTGCAGGTGTGAGAAGGAACACTCTCTGTAAATGGCATTTAAAGGCAAATTCAATTTTCTTCTCATTAGTAATGTGGCCTTAAATTCTCCTAGGGCTAGTAATATTGATCTACTCATCTATAGAGGCCATTTTTCATTTGGCATTGCATCTAAAATAGGAGCCTTTGGTGTACATTTGTCTTAAGTTGACAATTTTGTTTGAAATGCCCTTTCCTTTCCAAATTGTTTTTGTCAGTTTTATAGAAGCTTAAAAGTACAAAGTGCAAAAGGACTTTTGAAGTTTTCCAAATATATATATATAAATGATCCTTGGACAGAAGGAATTCTAGCATACTACATGGTCTTGGAACATGAGAGAGAGAATATTCTTTTGGAGACTCCCAGAAGACTTCTCTGGAAACCCTTGATATTTTTGACATGTCAATCTTTCTTTGTTTCAGGGTGAGAAGATCTTCTACCTGATCCGCCCAACAAATGCCAACCTGACTCTCTTTGAGTGCTGGAGCAGCTCCTCTAACCAGAATGAGATGTTCTTTGGGGACCAGGTGGACAAGTGCTACAAGTGTTCTGTGAAGCAAGGACAGACACTTTTCATTCCTACAGGTCTTCCCTGGTCTCCTCTGGGAGGGTTTGAGGAAGGTGGGAAGAGGAAGAGAGCTTGTGGCACTGGAACCAACCCCTTCCCATAATGTGTTGATCTGATTATGTGAGATATCCCTCCCATATCAGTTGAAGGCTCAGAAGTGGACATCAAGAAAATTCTAGTGGTGGCCAGTGGGCAGTGTGGTTTCTTGGGGAGGTCCAGGAGGAAGTTGATAGGCTCCTTTGCACTGGACTGATGTCAATTTGGTGGACAGATAGAAAACAGGACTCTCAGCCCCGTGACTCTAGAGATAGTGACTGAGAGACTGGCATTGTAGACTCTAAGTCAGAATGACCTGGGTGGGGGTAGGTTTTTTTTTCCCCAAAACAAAAAATGCCTAGGCTTCACCCCTAAAATTATAAATTCGTTGGTCTGGGGTGGGGTCTGAGTGTATTTATTTTGAAAGAGTCCCCATAGTTGTCTCAATTTGGGGAAAGTTGACATCTTTAGTATGTTGAATCTTCCATGAACATATATGTCTTTCCATTGATTTAGGTTTTTCTTGACTTTCTAATTTCTTAATTCCTTGATTTCAGAATTAGTGTTAAATTTTCTCAGAATGTTCAATAGAATTCTCTACTGCAGCCACATGGACCTGGAGATTTCCTTTTTGGGAAATTTTTAATTAACATTCAATTTCTTTAAACCTGTATTAGGCTATTCAAATTATCTGTTTCATATTGAGTGAATTGTAAGTTTGTGCTTTTCGAGCAATTGGTCCATCTTATCTAAGTTGTCAAATTTATGTGTGTAGAGATAGTATTTCTTTATTATTCTTTTGATATCTTCCAAGTCTCTAGTGCTACCCTGTGTTTCATTCCTGATGTTAGTAATTTGTGCCTTCTCTTTTATTCTATGTTAGTCTTAATGGAAGTTTGTCAGTTTTGTTGAACTTTTTAAAGAATCACTTTTTGTTTCATTGATTTTTCTCTGTTGTCTTTCTGTTTGCAATTTAATTGATTTCTGCTTTTATCTTTGTTTTTCCTTCTTTCTGCTTGCTTTGGGCTTATTTTGCTCTCCTTTTCCCAATCTTGAGATGAGAGCTTAGATTATTGATTTCAGACTTTTCTTCTTTTTTAAAATAAATTTATTTTATTTATTTATTTTTGGCTGCATTGGGTCTTCATTGCTGCGGATGGGCTTTCTCTAGTTGTGGCGAGTGGGGGCTACTCCATTGTGGTGCACAGGCTTTTCATCACGGTGGCTTCTCTTGTTGCGGAGCACGGGCTCTAGGTGCGCGGGCTTCAGTAGTTGTAGCACGTGGGCCCAGTAGTTGTGGCTTGTGGGCTGTAGAGCACAGGCTCCATAGTTGTGGCGCATGGGCTTAGTTGCTCCACGGTATGTGGGATCTTCCTGGACCAGGGCTCGAACCTGTGTCCCCTCCATTGGCAGGTGGTTTCTTAACTACTGCACCACCAGGGAAGCCCTTTTCTTCTTTTTTTTAATATAAACATTTAGTGCTATAAATTCCCCCCTCAGCACTGATGTAGCTGTGTCACATATTTTGATATGTTATATCTTCATTTTGTTAAATGTGCTTTAAAAAAATTGAGATATAGTGCACATACCATAAAAATTACCATGTTAAAGGGTACAATTCAGTTTTTAAAAAAATATTCATGAAGTTGTACAAACATCACCACTATCTAATACCAGAAAGTTTTCATCACTTCAAAAAGAAACCCTGTACCTATTAGCAGTCACTCCCCATTCCTTCTTTCCCCTCAGCCCCTGTCAACCACTTCTGTACTTTTCTCTGTGTATGAATTTGCCTTTTCTGAATATTTTATGTAAATGGAATCATGCAATATGTGGTCTTTTATGTCTGGCTTCTTTCACCCAACATAATATTTTCAAGGTTCATCCATGTTATCATACTTCATTCTTTAAATAGCTGAATAATAATTCCATTGTATGGATGTACCATATTTTGTTTATCCATTCATCATTTTATAGACATTTGGGTTATTTTCACTTTTTGCCTATTATGAATAGTGTTGCTATGAACATTCATGTACAAGTTATTGTGTTAACATATATTTTCAGTTCTCTTGGGTATATCTACCTAGGAGAGAAATTGCTGAGTCATATATATGGCAACTCTGTGTTTAACTTCTTGAGGAATTGCCAGACTGTTTTCTAAAGCAGCTGCATTTTCCACCAACGATTTATGAGGGTCTCAATTTTTCCACATCCTCCCCAACACTTGTTTTTGCCTGTCTTTATGATTATAACCATCCTAGTGGGTGTGAAGTTGTAGCTCATTGAGATTTTAATTTGTGCTTCTCTAATGGCTATTGATTTTGAACATCTTTCCATGCACTTATTGGATGTTTATATATCTTTTTTTGAAGAAATATCTATTCAAAACTTCTGCCCATTCTTTTTATTTATTTATTTACTTGATTGTGCCAGGTCTTAGTTGAGGCAAGCAGGCTCCTTAGTTGCAGCTCACCGGCTCCTTAGTTGCGGCACACGAGCTCCTTAGTTGTGGCATGTGAACTCTCAGTTGCGGCATGCATGTGACATCTAGTTCCCTGAGCAGGGATCAAACCCAGGACCCCTGCATTGGGAGTGTGGAGTCTTATCCCCTGTGCCACCAGGGAAGTCCCTGCCCATTCTTTAATTAGGTGATTTGTCTTTCTATTGTTGAGTTGTAAGAATTCTTTATATATTTTGGTTTAGACCTTTATCAGATGTATGATTTGCAAATACTTTCTCTCATTCTGGAGGTTGTCTTTTCACTTTCTTGATGTTGTTCTGTGAAGCCCAAGAGTCCAGTTTATCTGTTTTTTTCTTTGCTTGTGCTTTTGGTGTCATATCTAAGAAACAATTGCCTAATTCAAGGTCATGAAGATTAATACCTGTGTTTCCTTCTGAGTTTTCTTTTTAGTTCTTACATTTATGTCTTTCATCCATTTCAAGTTAATTTTTGTATATGGTGTGAGATATGGGTCCAATTTCATTCTTTTGCATGTGGATGTCCAGATGTCCCAGAACAATTTGAAAAGACCATTCTTTCCCCCATTGAATTGTCTTGACACCTTTGTCAAAAATCAGTTGACCATAGGCCATGTATTGGTTTATTTCTGGACTTTAAATTCTGTTCCATTGATCTGTATGCCTGTCTTTATGACAGTATCACACTGTCTCAGTTATTGTACACTTGTAGTAAGTTTGAAATTGGGAAGTGTCAGCCTTCCTGGGCCCCTAGAATTTCCATATGAATTTTTCAGCTTCAGGTTTTATATAGATTTTTTTTTTTTTTTGTGGTACGCGGGCTTCTCACTGTTGTGGCCTCTCGTGTTGTGGAGCACAGGCTCCAGACGTGCAGGCTTAGCGGCCATGGCTCACGGGCCCAGCCGCTCCGTGGCACGTGGGATCCTCCCAGACCGGGGCACGAACCCATGTCCCCTGCACCGGCAGGCGGACTCTCAACCACTGCGCCACCAGGGAAGCCCTATATAGATTTTTTTTTAGTGTTTGCTCTAGTTTTATGTATATATGTATACATATATAGATATTTATGTATATATGTATACATATATAGATATATATGTATATGTACATAGACATAGACATATACACATATATCTGTATATGTACATATATAGATAAATATGTATATGTATATGTATATGTGTATATATGTATATATGTACATACAGATCTATATGTATATATTTATTTAATTAATTTTTTTACATCTTTATTAGAGTATAATTGCTTTACAATGGTGTGTTAGTTTCTGCTTTATAACAAAGTGAATCAGTTATACATATACATATGTTCCCATATCTCTTCCCTCTTGCGTCTCCCTCCCTCCCACCCTCCCTATCACACCCCTCCAGGCGGTCACAAAGCACCGAACTGATCTCCCTGTGCTACGCAGCTGCTTCCCACTAGCTATCTACCTTACGTTTGGTAGTGTGTATATGTCCATGCCTCTCTCTCGCTTTGTCACAGCTTACCCTTCCCCCTCCCCACATCCTCAAGTCCATTCTCTAGTAGGTCTGTGTCTTTATTCCTGTCTTACGCCTAGGTTCTTCATGACATTTTTTTCTTATATTCCATATATATGTGTTAGCATACGGTATTTGTCTTTCTCTTTCTGACTTACTTCACTCTGTATGACAGACTCTAGGTCTATCCACCTCATTACAAATAGCTCAATTTCCTTTCTTTTTATGGCTGAGTAATATTCCATAGTATATATGTGCCACATCTTCTTTATCCATTCATCCGATGATGGACACTTAGGTTGTTTCCATCTCTGGGCTATTGTAAATAGAGCTGCAATGAACATTTTGGTACATGGCTCTTTTTGAATGATGGTTTTCTCCGGGTATATGCCCAGTAGTGGGGTTGCTTGGTCATATGGTAGTTCTATTTGTAGTTCTTTAAGGAACCTCCGTACTGTTCTCCATAGTGGCTGTACGAACTCACATTCCCACCAGCAGTGCAAGAGTGTTCCCTTTTCTCCACACCCTCTCCAACATTTATTGTTTGTAGATTTTTTGATGATGGCCATTCTGGCCGGTGTGAGAGGATATCTCATTGTAGTTTTGATTTGCATTTCTCTAATGATTAATGATGTTGAGCATTCTTTCATGTGTTTGTTGGCAATCAGTATATCTTCTTTGTAGAAATGTCTATTTAGGTCTTCTGCCCATTTTTGGATTGGGTTGTTTGTTTCTTTGCTGTTGAGCTGCATGAGCTGCTTATAAATTTTGGAGATTAATCCTTTGTCAGTTGCTTCATTTGCAAATATTTTCTCCCATTCTGAGGGTTGTCTTTTGGTTTTGTTTACGGTTTCCTTTGCTGTGCAAAAGCTTTTAAGTTTCATTAGGTCCCATTTCTTTATTTTTGTCTTTATTTCCATTTCTCTAGGAGGTAGGTCAAAAAGCATCTTGCTGTGATTTATGTCATAGAGTGTTCTGCCTATGTTTTCCTCTAAGAGGTTGATAGTTTGTGGCCTTACAAGTAGGACTTTAATCCATTTTGAGCTTATTTTTGTGTATGGTGTTAGGGAGTGATGTAATCTCATACTTTTACATGTACCTGTCCAGTTTTCCCAGCACCACTTTGAAGAGGCTGTCCTTTCTCCACTGTACATTCCTGCCTCCTTTATCAAAGATAAGGTGACCATATATGCAGGGGTTTATCTGTGGGCTTTCTATACTGTTCCATTGATCTATCTTTCTGTTTTTGTGCCAGTACCATACTCTCTTGATTACTGTAGCTTTGTAGTATAGTCTGAAGTCAGGGAGCCTGATTCCTCCAGCTCCGTTTTTCATTCTCAAGATTGCTTTGGCTATTTGGGGTCTTTTGTGTTTCCATACAAATTGTGAAATTTTTTGTTCTAGTTCTGTGAAAAATGCCAGTGGTAGTTTGATAGGGATTGCATTGAATCTGTAGATTGCTTTGGGTAGTAGAGTCATTTTCACAGTGTTGATTCTTCCAATCCAAGAACATGGTATATCTCTCCGTCTATTTGTATCATCTTTAATTTCTTTCATCAGTGTCTTATAATTTTCTGCATATATGTGTATATTTATATATACATATATATCTATCTTATGACAGTCTACTAGTATTGACATTTTACAAGTTTGAAGAAAGAGTTGAAACCTTACCTCTTTTCACATCTCTTTACCCTTACCATATGTAATGTATTTGTCTTAAATATTTCCTCTGCATACATTAGAGCCATGTCACATAGTGTTTTAATTTTTGTTTCAGCTGTCAAACATAATTTAGAATACCCAAGAGCAGGAAAGTCTATTGTATTTACCTGTATTTTTACTCTTCCATTGTTCTTCCTTTCTGGTGTTCCAAGATTCCTTCTCTTATCATTTCCTCTCTGTTTAGAGTTTCAGGGTAGGTCTGCTGGCAACAGATTCTGTTAGTTTTCCTTCATCTGTAAATCTCTTGATTTCCCTTTCACTCCTGAAGGGTATTTTTGCTGGGTGTAGAAATCTGGGTCGATATTTTCTTTCAGCACTTGAATGTTGTGCTGCTTCCTTCTGGCTTCTGTGGTTTCTGATAAGATTTTGGCTACCCTTTAAATTGTTTTTCTCCCTGTATGTGTCATTTCTTGCTACTTCCAATATTTTTTCTTTTTTATTTAGTTTTCCAGCAGTTTGACTATAATGTGTCTTGGTGTGGATTTCTTTGGGTTTATACTGTATATGTTCATCGAGCTTCTTGAATGTGTAGGCTTATGTCTTTTGCCACATTAGTGAAATTTTTAGGTATTATTTCTTCAAATACTTTTTCATTCCCTCACTCTAACTTTTCTTCTGGGTCTTTGATTATATGAATATAACACATTTTGCTGTAGTCCCACAGGTTCCTGAGGGTTTTTTTTCTGTACCATTGCATGGTTCTTTATTTTTTTGTGTCTTTTTTTATTTTTACTGGCATATAGTTGATTTACAGTGATTCAGGTATACGGCAAAAAGAGACTCAGTTATATATATAGTATCTATCTTTTTTCAGATTATTTTCTATTATAGGTTATTACAAGATATTGAATATAGTTCCCTGTGCTATACAGTTGGTCCTTGTTGGGTTCCTGAGTTTATTTTTCTCTCAGTCTATTTCTTCTCTCTTGTTCATATTGGGTGCTTTCTATTGTTCTGTTTTCAAATTCTCTGATTCTTTTCTCCATTGTCTCCATTCTTCTGTTGAGTCCATTGTTTCATTATATATTTCAGATGTAGTATTTTTTAGTTCTATAATTTGTACTTGTTTCTTATTTATAGCTTCTCTTTCTTTTGTTTGTTTGTTTCCAGCATGCTTGTAATTGTTTGTTGAAGCATTTTTATGATGACTCCTTTAAAACTCGTGTCATATAATTCTAACATCTTTGTCTAACATTATATTGTATAATTCTGGATTTTCTTTTCTGTTACTCAGATCTGTTTGTCTATTCATATATCAATATCATATTGATTTGATTACATTGGTTTTATAGAATGTTTAATATATGATGAGGCAAGTCATGCCCCCCTCCTCCTACTCCCATACCCATCTGCTTTTCTCTTTTATAGTTTTCTATTCCCATGCATTTATTCACCCATCTTTGAATTTTTTTGCTGGGTCTCACATGATTTTTTTTTTTTTTTGTACACTGGGCACTTGGTAACTGGTGAATTGAATTTGTCTACCAGAGATTTGAGTTGGATTCATTTGCATCTTGGTAGAAATTCCCAGAAACTGGGTGCAGTCTACTTAGTTCCACGAGCATTTCATGTCTACTGTCTGCCCCAACATTGGGCTAGGTGCTAGAGATAGAAGATGGATAGGCCATTTCAGTATAATATTCTAATCGACACAATAGAGGTATTCACCAGAAGTTTTGGGAGCACAGAGAAGAGCACTTAGTCTGGCCAGAGGTTTGTAAAAATCTTCTCAGAAGAGTGACACCTGAAGAGTAAATAGACTGACCAAGGAAAGAAAGGCAGGAAAGTCCTCTCAGATAAAGGGAAAGGCATAAACAAAGCAAAGATGTTTGAAGCAGTTTATGGATACTGGAGCCTAAAGACCAAGGGCTGGGAGCAGATGAAGCTGAAAAGGTTGGCAGGCTGAACTTACTTCAGAGGCAACTGGGGACTACTGAAGATTTATTTGTTTATTTAATTTCTAATGAAATATTTCAGATGGAGCAAAAGATATAAAGAATAATATAATGAACATTTATGTGTTTATAACTCAACTAAAAATATAACATATTACAAACATATTTGAAGCCTTGTATATACCTCTCCTCAATTACATTCCCATTCTGCCCTCTCAGAGCTAGCTGTTGTCCTGAAGTTGATGATATCATTCTCATGCATTTTTATTCCTTTATTACATAGGTATGCCTTAGTAAGCAGTATATAGTATTATTTTACATGTTTTTGAATGTTATATAAATGGAATCATATTAGATGTATTTTTCTCAACTTTTTTCTCTGAACATTATGATTGTGAGATCCATGTTGATACATGTGGCTATTGTTCATTCATTTCACTTGCTTTCTAGTATTCCATTGTATGAGTATACAGCAGTTTATCTATTCTTCTGTGGATGTACATTTCATTGAAGAGTTTCAAGCAAGAGGTGACATGGGCAGATTTGCATTTCAGATATACCACTTAGGGTTGAGATGTGGAGGATGGACTTCAGAGGTTGAGATTGGTGTGGACCAGTGGTTTACAAACACTTTGGACTCTGGACCTCTTTATACCCTTAAATATTATTGAGGACCCCAAAGAGCTTTTATTTATATGGTTTATATTTATTAATATTTACCATATTATAAATTAAAACTGAGAATTTAAAGATATTTATTAGTTCATTGAGGAAAAAACAAGAATAAGCCCATTACATGTTAGCATAAGTAACAATTTTTATGGAAAATAACTATTTTCAAACTAAAAAAATTTAGTGAAAAGATTGACATTTACATTTCTGCAAATCTGTTTAATATTTGGGTTAGCAGAAAACTTGTGTCCTCAAATCTGCTTCTGTGTGTTGTGATATCATGTCATGTACCCCTTGAAAAACTCCACTGTATACTGAGGGTTAAAAAGACAAATAACATCTTAGTATTATCATGAACATAGTTTTGACCATGCATATGCATATACTCTGAAAGAGTCTCAAGGAGCCCCAGGATTCCCTGGATCACACCTTAAAGAACCACTGGTGTTAGAGGAGCCAGTTTGTAGGCTGTTGCAAATAGCGTAGGTGAGAGATAATGATGGATCTGAGCCAAGCCATTAGTAGGATGGATGGATGAAGAAGGGGAGATGAATATGAGAGAGATGTAAGAAGAAAAATCAGAAGATCCCAGAAGGCAGTATAGGGTCAAGGGCAAGGAAAATAATTTAGTTTCAACTAGGTACATCCTCCACAACCAACGTGTAAAGTGGATATTTAGCTATAGGAAACGGCAAGATTTGAGCCCAGGTCTATCTAACACAAAAGCTCTTCGTTTTACCTAGCACAGAGTTAGAACGGGTAGTCATGGCAAGGAGGTGATGCCTTTCTTAGCAATAAGACAGAGGATGGGTGAGGCAACGAAGAGATTTTGAAGTGCAGAGAAGGGAAGTAGGAGTTTATTAACCCCATAGGTTGGCGCAGTTCAGGGTTATAATGATGGCAGACTTGGCTAGGATGGGCGTTGGGAGAGTGGAGGAAGCTAGAATGTTCTGAATTACTGCCAGGCTGGCTGGTCTAAGGAGATGTGTTTGAGCTGAGTGGGCAGTGGTGATGTCCAAAGAAGAAAGGCCCTCTGCCAGCTATGTTTTTTGCCTTGTTACACTGCAGGATGGATCCATGCTGTGCTGACCCCCGTGGACTGCCTTGCCTTTGGAGGGAACTTCTTACACAGCCTTAACATTGAAATGCAGCTCAAGTGAGTCCTGAAGCTCTGGTGATCCCGAGTTGGCCATTCCCATCTGCTAGAGTCCTTGAGTTCTCTGCTATTGTGAGGAGTGCAGCATAGAAGGGAGGCAAGATGATCAGAAAGGAATGGATACTGGTTTCTGATGATGTTCAGTCTGAAGATGAATACCTCTTCCTCACTTAGTAGTTATGTGAATTTTGTCAAGTCACATAATCTTTGAGCCCAAGTTTCCTAACCCTCTGTAAGGTCTTAGAGGGTAGTTGTGAGGATTAGAGATAATGGATACAGAGCATCCAGAGCAATACCTGATACATAGTAGGTGCCCAGTCAACAGGGTCCTTGTTATCATTGTTACTGTTGTGCCCACTTCCTCCAGAGCCTATGAGATTGAGAAGCGGTTGAGCACAGCAGACCTCTTCAAGTTCCCCAACTTTGAGACCATCTGTTGGTATGTGGGAAAGCATATCCTGGACATCTTTCGAGGTATGGAGCCCTTTGCCAACTGTCCTTTTTGCCCTGCTGCCCTGACCATGTGTGTGTGCACATGTGCACATAACCATCACCTCAAATCAAGATACAGTACCCATCACCACAAAGATCTCTGTAGTGTTACCCTTTTATAACCTCACCCACTCTCTCCCCCTGAACTGTCCATAACTTCAGGAAACCACTGATCTCTTTTTCATCTCTGTAATTTTGTCATTTCAAGAATGCTATAAAAATGGAATCAAAGGATGTGATCTTTTGAAATTGGCTTTTTTACTAATCGTAATGTAGGGTAGGGCATGGATTTTAACTTTTTTATTTAGCAAAGGGGACTGAGAAAATTGGATCACAGTGAAATTATTCCTATTTCCTGCCAATTAAAGTAAGAAACTCAATCGGTATAGTGTCAGGGTTCCCTGGACGTGCTTCCCCTGGGGACAAGGCCCAGTCCTGACTACCCATCATTGGCTTGGTTCCTGGGTATCAGCCCAGGTAGAAGCCAACCTGCTGGGTTTCCTCTTTCCTGGTCTGCTTGGAAATAGAGTGGCTCCCTTACTGAGACCTGAGATTCTTCAAGGTGACTTGGCCAGGAAGAGTTACAAAGAACCTCAGAGGCCAATGAGTACAGTCTCTTATGCAGTACCTCAATCCCTTATTCTGCCATCTAGGCAGACCATCACTTAAGTGTTCATTCAGAGGCTGGATGACTAACTGCTTATTATTTTCTGTTCTGAACAGCTTAGTTCAGTAGAAAATTCTTTACTGAGCCTAAATCTGGATGTTTGTTATAACCTCCTCCTGGAGTAACTCAGAACAAGGCATTAATGGCTCTTCAGATCTGTGTAGGTGGCAGTTGTCCTGAGTGTTCACATTTTGAAACCCAAGAGGCAGAGTAGTGTAGAAGGAGCACAGGCCTCAGATTTAGACAGATGAGGTTTCAATCTTGGCTTTGGCACTTACCAGGTGTGGCCTTTGGTTGTCTCTCTGCCTCTCTGAGCCTCATTTCCTGAACTATAAAATGAAGATAATGATATTTGGCTTATAGGGTTGGGTATAGGATTAAATGAGATAGTAGACGTCAAGGTAGTCATAAAATGAACACCATTATAAGAACTGAGATCTGGAGTTGTGCTCAGAACCTTGAGCATTTTCTCTGGTTGCCTGAAAAAAACTAACAAGTCCTTCACTTCCCTGCATGGCTTCTTTGACACTCTACCTTCCTCTTTCCCCCTTTAGGTTTGCGAGAAAACAGGAGACACCCTGCCTCCTACCTGGTCCATGGTGGTAAAGCCCTGAACTTGGCCTTTAGAGCCTGGACAAGGAAAGAAGTAAATATACTTATTTCTCTACCTACTTTAGAGGTCTACTCTCAGCAGGGACTGGCTTTGGGAAGATCCTCTGGGAACATGGAGGAAACTAGGGAGGTTTATGGGCTCCTAGGATTAGAGTAGAGGACTGGGCTAGGACTCCTTGGATTATATTTTTAAACCTTTCTTTCTGATTATAAAAATTAATACATGCTTACTGTAGAGAATTAGAAAAATACAGAAGAGTGTAAAGAAGGAAAAACTTCACCTGTAATTTTAACTCGGGGAATAAACATTAACATTTGGGTATACTTTCTTTTGTTTTTTTAATATTCATTTTTAAAACATGATTGCTCTCACCCTGTACATATAATTTTGTATCTGAATTGGTTGGCTTATCTTAATTTTTCTGTGTCACCAGAGTTCTCCACAAACATTAATAGTTACATGATATTCTTTTGCAGGGATGTACCATCCTTACCTAACCACTTGTTTATTGTTGCTTATTTATTTATTTGGGAGATAGTTCTAGAAAATCATGCAGTAAATAGCTGTTTGCATTAGTCTTTGTTCCTCATCTCTTGATTGTTTCTTCAGGATAGATTTTTAGAAGAGCGATCACTAGATCAAAGTATGTGAAAAAATGTAAGACTCTTGATGTATACTGACAAAATGGCTTTTTAGGATTATACCAATATCCATCTATCCAATTGAATACTAAACAGCTCTAAAAGAGATTAAGAAAGCTCTTTATGTACTGATTTGGAAAGATCTCCAGAATTTATCATGTAAAAGTGTAGAACTATGTGTATAGTGCGCTACCTTATGTGTAAAAGGGGGGAAAAGAAGAATTATATTTGTATGTGCTTGTATTTGACTGAAGACACAATCTGGAGGGATGCAGAAGAAACTAATAAAAGTGGTTACCTGTTGGGGTGGGCTAGGGGAGCTGATGGCAGGGTCAGATATATACTGAGGCTTTTCAATATATATCTTTCTATATTGTTTGATTTTTGAACTACGTGAATGGATTACCTACTCAAAATGTTGAATTTATTTAAAAACCAATTTTAAGAAGTGCAAAAAAAGGAAATATCAATATACTCTTTTATGCTTCTGATACTCTTTGTAGATTCCTTCCCCTGCATACAGTAGCCTGAGGAGACTTTTCAGCCACTGCAGGCTTAAATGTGCACAATCTCCCCATTTCCTGTTGACAGCCTTCCCCCCAGGTATCCTTGGACTTCATGTTTTGGGCCTTTTGCTCCCTGGACTCAACTGCACCTGGGCCTTAGCCTTCGATTCTGTTTTGCCACATCCCTCAGGTGTGGCTACCTTGGGTTTCATCTCTGACTCTGCATCCACACCTGACCCTCCCACGAAGTGAACTTCAGAGTGACTCTGTCCCAGGAACACCAAAAGGGAGGGAGGTGGGTAGGTCCTAAGCACTCATGTCCTGAGCCAGGATGGCCTCAGGGACCAAGGGATGGCCCCAAACAGTGTGACCAAAGGGAGCTGGAAGAGAGTAGGACACAGAACTGAGGAGCCCACACTCATGGGAGAAGTCTTTTGTGAAGTGCAGACAACTTCTCTTTTGTGAAGAGAAGGAGTTGCTCCTTCACCCTTCCAGAGCCCCTGGGCTGGGAGGAGAGAGCTGTCAAGGTTATCCAGCTGGGTCACATGGGTTCTCAGCCCCCATCACTGCCCAGCCACCAAAATAAATTCCAGATGGATTAAAAGAGTTAAAGGAATCAAACCATGGGAAGCAAGGAGGAAATGCTGAGGAATTTTTATCAGTCCTCTGGATACAGAATTCAAGTCAAAACTGGTGGAAGAAGTCACAGAGGAAAAGTTTGAGCTGTCTGTCTGCATAGAGATGTATTGATAAATAAGATTGCAAATGAATTAAAAGAGAGACAATCAATAGGTCTCTCCCTGGGTTGCTGTTGGGCTAGCTGTGGGCTTGTAGCTGCTCAACATTGAGTTCTGTCCTCACAAGTGGAGAGGCTGGGTTGTTCCCAGGGATCTTGCTGATGTTCTTGACTTTCTGAGGGGTGTGGTTCAAGCCACAACTAAGTTCCTCACACCTCTTGACACTGTCCTTTATTTTATTAGATATATGTTTTGCAAATATTTCCTCCCAGTCAGTGGTTTGTCTTAACAGTGTTTTTCTAAGAGAAGTTTTTATTTTTTAATAAGTCTAATTTATCCGTTTTTTCTTTTATGGTTCATACTTTTTATGTCCTAAGAAATCTTTGCCTAACCCAAGGTCCCAACGATTTTCTCCTCTGTTTCCTTCTAAAAGGTTTATAGTTTTAGATTTGACATTTAGGTCTGTGATCCATTGTGAGTCTGTGTGTGTGTCTGGTGCAAGATATGGAATGAAGTTCTTTTTTTGCATGTGGGTATCTGATCGGTCTAGTACCATTTGTTAAAGAGACTACCCTTTCTCCATTGAATTGCCTTGGTAACTTTGTTGAAAATCAGTTGTTCATTTATGTGTGGATCTATTCCTCATGCCTTTTGTTTGACAGGCTCTGCCAGACCACGAGGATGAGATCCCGGAGACAGTGAGGACCGTACAGCTCATTAAAGATCTGGCTAGGGAGATTCGCCTGGTGGAAGTAAGAAGCATGGGAGCAGGGGAGGCGTTTGGGAAGGGCTCAAGGCTCAAGTGGCAGGTCAGGCTTTTGCAGTTGGCATGAATGAGAGCTCAGGGGAAGGATTGGGAAGACCCCGCCAAGTACCCTATTCATTCATTCATTTATTCATTCATTCAGATAATTATTATGCGCCTCAAGTGTGCCACACGTTGGGCTAGGTGCTTAGGATACAGAAATAATACAGTGCCTGCCCACAAAGAACTCACAATCTAGTAGAGGAACCTGAGGAAAGTTAACCTGTCTGAGCCTCAGTTTCCTCATGTCTAAAGTGGGGATAACTAATAACTACTGAGGGATTATTAAGAGGATTGAGTAAAATAATACAGGTTGAGCACTAAGTATAGGGCTTGGCACACAGTAGGTGCTCAGTAAATTCTGCTGGTGGGTCATGGTGGTCGTGGGTGGCAGAGGTCATAGTAGTAGTAGTAGTAGTTGTTGTTATTAATATTTTGACTCAGTCTCTACATTCTACAAAATGACAGTTCTCCCGGGTTGAAGATGATTACAAAGCCATGTTTCAACAGGTGGCATATACCACGAGACAGTAAGGTGCAGTGGTAAGAGACTCAGAGAAACTTGGGTTCTGGTTCCTGCTCTGTCATTTGCAAGCCTTTCAGAGCCTCAGTATCCTTATCTGTAAAGTGGGGATAACACCACCTTTTCAGAGTTTTGTTATGATTAAGAGCTAATGTATATAGAGCCCCTCGCACAGTGCCTGGCAGAGTAAGTACTCAATAAATGTGAGCCATTGTTATTAATAGACTACAGCAAAGAGAGAACTCAGTGTGGGCTGGTGAAGTAGCAGAGGCACCAGAGGAGAACTGGATTTGAGGAAGTTTCAACTTTCCTTTAGCTCAGAAGCTGTAAGGTTCCATTTAGTGCCCAGGATATAGGCACTAAATCTGTGCTGAAGGGTGGTCAGAGTGAGCTACTGGGAAGTTGGGGTTCTAGCCTCACCTCCTGCAGCATGTTTCACTGCCTACACCATAGCTTACATTGTCCACCTCCTACCTCATTTTCCACCACTTCCATCTGTCAGAATCCTTCAGGGTTTTAGGCCTACCTTTTCTCTGGCTCTTCCCACTTAAACCAGTTTTATATACACAGAACTTTGGGCTGGTTGGAAGAGGGCTTAAGAGATGGATCATATCTTTTTCATTGGCTTTCAAATGTTTTGAAGCAATGAAATCCTTTTTTTCAAATGAAATCTTAATGTGGAAGCTCAATATATACAATCAATCAAAGCATAACTGCTATGACTAAGATGAAGGTGGGAGGCTAGTAGAATTAGGACTAGAACCTCTCTCCTGCTCTCAAATCCTGTGGTCCTTAGAGTTGGAACCACACATTTTAGTACTCAGTTATTTTCTGTCTCATGTCAGCTGCTCTTGGAGTCTTTTCCTCTCCGGTTTTGACAGTAGTGCTGAGCTTTTCCTCTGCTCGTCTTCTCCTTACTCGTCAATGGCTGGGTAAAGAAATGCCACCCAGTAAATTCTTGATGACTTATTGTGCCAAAACTAGGGTGTGCATAAGTGCATATGTGGAGCATCTTTAAGCCCCTTCATGGCAGTACTGCCAGTGCCATGAACAGACCTCTGCTCTTAGTGCAGAGTGAACCCTTGAGTAAGCTCTAACCCCCTCATGTACTAACACTCTTGTAGGATATCTTCCAACAGAACGTTGGGAAGACAAGCAATATCTTTGGGCTGCAGAGGATCTTCCCAGCCGGCTCCATTCCCTTAACCAGGCCAGCCCATTCCACTTCAGTATCCATGTCCAGGCTGTCACTGCCCTCCAAAAGTGGTTCAAAGAAGAAAGGCCTGAAGCCCAAGGAATTCTTCAAGAAGGCAGAGCGAAAGGGCAAGGAGAGCTCAGCCTTGGGGCCTGCTGGCCAATTGAGCTATAATCTCATGGACACATACAGTCATCAGGCACTGAAGACAGGCTGTTCCCAGAAAGCAAAGGTGGGTGCTGGCCCTTGGGTTCAGCCCAACCCTTTTGGGTCCCTTGGAAGAGCAGGGTATAAAAAGGATAGGCTCTCCTGTCCTCCCACCTCCCTTAGGGCCCCTGGTGTTTGGCTACCAGTCCCACTCATTTAACAGGCATTTATTGAGATCTTGTCTATGCTGGGCACTGTGATAGGTGCTGTGGACATAACCCTCAAGAGGCTGACAGGCTAGTGAGAAAGATAGGCATAAAAAGAAATGAGTGCAATGAAGTGTTGTGGATGCCACGATCAAGGGTGCGTGTGGTACCCTGAGACATGGGAGGGGATGATTCTATCTGGGTAGGGGCGATGGTCAGGAGCTCTTCTCAGTAAACGTGACACTTGAGATGAATCTTGAAATGCTGGGATGGGAATGACATTTGAGAGCATGGTATACGAGTGGCAGGTTGGAATCTTGAACAGGTTCTTGAGAAAAGCCCTCCTCCAGGGCTCCACCTTGCTTCAAGATTGTGGCGCCCTCCATAGGCATGTGAAGATGCTCCACCTCTTTTTAGGGAACATGTTTTGCAAGATTGATAGGTTTCCCCTGAGCCAGCCATACATTCTCAGCCTTCTGCTCCTGTGATCATTTGGGTTGGGGGTGGGGGGACAGCATAGCAGAAGGCCTTGGTTCAGGTGGTTTTGACAGTGAACTCAACCAGTGAAACCAGAGGGAACTGGTCATTCTGATTCACATGGGAGTTCCAGACAGGTGACAACTGAGCCTCCTCCTCCTACAGTTCAACATCACTGGTACCTGCTTGAATGACTCAGATGATGACTCGCCAGACTTGGACCTTGATGGGAATGAGGTCCCGCTGGCCCTGTTGATGTCTAATGGCAGGTGAGGTGGGGAGAAGAAGCAGAGATGCTGGGATTGTTGGTGGCAATATGCCACTAAGACAAGGCATGGAATTGGGACCTGGGGCTGGGACATGGGTGAGGGAGGGACTGTGCTTGGGGAAATAACCAGATATTATCAGATAACATTCCTTAGTACAGAGAACCACGGTGGTATTGGGGGTGGGAAGGGGGAGAGGTCTGGAACTAATTGGCAGTCCTGAGAAAAATCTTGTATAAGTTCTAGAAATTTCAGCAAGTCAGTGGATCAGAACTGTTGGTGGGAATAGGAGGTAGTACAGCATACTGGTTAAGAGCATTAGTTTTTTATATACCTTTTGCAATTCAGTTTTTAGGAACTTATTTTGCAGAAATATTTGCACAGGTGTGTAAAGAGAAATATTTAGTAGTCACTGTATCATTGTTTGTAATAGTAAGCAATTGGAAACGTTCATCAATAAAGGTTGGATAAATAAATTATGGTACATCTATGGAATAGAATGCTTTGTAACTTAAAAAGAATGAGTTTACTATCTACTGACGTGAAAAGATTTCCAAGATATATTTTAAGTGAAAAAATCAGGTTGCAAGATAATATATAGGAATAGTTCATTTTAACTTTTAAAAAAAGCACGTATGCACATATGTGTGTGTGTTTGTGTAAAAAAGCAACATACACACCTTTTCCTTTAACTTAACCTTTTTGAAGAGGTTTAAAATTTAATTTATGCGGTTTAAAATTCAAAAAGTGTGAAAGAATACATAGTGAAAAATTTTGCTCCCACTCCTCTCTGTTCCCAAGTTCCCCTCCGCATGGAAAACCAATGTCAACGATTTCCTTCCAGACATGTTTATACACATTCATGCAAATAAATATATTTGTCACATATTTTATACTTGTCACACCAAACTTGTAACAGTAGTTATCTCTGGAAAGTAGAATAGGGGAAGCAAGAGAGGAAATTTTCACTTCAAAAGCATTTGAATTTTATACAGTGAGCACATATTACTTTTCTTAAAATATTTTTTTTTTTTTTTTTTGCGGTACGCGGGCCTCTCACTGTTGTGGCCTCTCCCGTTGCAGAGCACAGGCTTAGCAGCCATGGCTCACGGGCCTAGCCGCTCTGCGGCATGTAGGATCTTCCCAGACCAGGGCACGAACCCGTGTCCCCTGCATCGGCAGGCGGACTCTCAACCACTGTGCCAGCAGGGAAGCCCTAAAATAATTTTTAACAGAATGTTTTCTAAAAGAATAAAATAAAAGCACATCTTGGCAAAAAGCTCCAGCTTGGGAATCAGACAATCCCGAATTTGAATCCCTGCTCTGTCACGTATTCGCTATGTGACCTTGACAAGCTAATTAACGTATCTGCACTTCTCTGTCCTCATTTTATCTATTCTATAGATAAAACTAACCTTAGGGTTGTTGGAGGACTAAATGAAGTAATGCATGTAAAGTGCCTGTCACAGGTTCTGGCACATAGTAAATGCTTGATAAATGGTCGCTCTTATGAATATGATGATGAAGTTGAAGATGAAAGGTGATGGTGGTAGTGGTGATGATGATGGTTGTGGGTATGGCCAGAAGCTAAGTAGGTCATCAGAAACCCTCAAACATGTAGGGAGGCAAAGGAAGACAGTAAAAGTTACCATCTGGACACTCAGAACACCAGACAGGAGCAGTCAAGAGTTAAGTACAGAGTATGAACAGTGTAGGAACATAAGCGACAAGGATACCTTAACAGCCTTTTTGTAGGAAAAGATTGTTTTCAGATCCCAAGGTAGTAGGTCTACCTGGCTGGGAAATAAGGGAAAAGGGAGTGGGAGGGCAGGGCAGATTCTGAAAGCAGCAGAGCTATCTTTGTTATTTGAGAACATAGTTACTGAAGAATAAGATTATAGAGACTGTTGAGCATTGCCTTTGTCTAGAACCCATGGTTGGTCTGCTGGGGTAGAGAAAATTAATAAGAGTCCGAAGGGTCCAGCCTATAATGGCTATTGAGGACACAATGAGACATTTTTCCCTTCCTCACCAGTCTTTCTTGTGCTGCTTCTATTACCTTCTTGCACCTGCCAGAGGCTGCTGCTAAGTGAACCTAGGGAGTCAAGGTATAGAAATATTTATAGACAATATGATATTATATCTGGTCTTTTCTCCAGAATAATGCCATGTTTTGTGGGGACTGAGGTGTAGAGGAAACAAGATTGGCTGTGTGTTGATAATTGCTAAAACTTAGCTGGGTCATAGGTACATGGGAGTTTTTAATATTTTATATATGTTTGAGATTTTTCATTATTAGAAGTTAATAAAAGATCAAGGTTAAATAGCTACCATTTATTGAGCACCTGCTCTGTGTCAGACTCTATCTTAGCCATTTACATACATTATTTTATTTAGTCCTCACAACAACCCTGAGGGTAAGTGTTGTTATCCCCATTTTACTAACGTGGGAAAGTGAGGCCCAGAGAACTATAAGATTAGCTACCATTGGGCCACTTGCCACGTGTCAGTCTCTACATTAGCTCGTTAATCCTCCCAGCAACCCTATGAGGTAGAAAACAGCTAATTCACTAAAATCAAGTTCACCAAATGACTATTTGCTGAATGTGTCAAGTGTACTGATTTACCAGAAACTTGTTTCTCTTAGCTATAAGGCTTATTTGAGCAGTCTCTACTGGTTAATATTGTTTACCATGTGTAACAGGATTATTTAAGCCACTTTTGAGTTCTTTCTACTTCCTTTATATATTTTAACAGCTTTTTTGAGGTATAATTTACATACCATACAATTAACCTGTTTTAAGTGTACAATTAAATGACTTTTAGTAAATTTAAAGAATACGCTGCCATCACCACAATATAATTTTGGAACATTTCTATCACACCAAATAGATCCCTCATATCCACTTACAGTCATTCCTGGTTCTCTTCCCCAGGCCCAAGCAACCACTAATCTACTTTCTATCTCTATGGATTTGCTTTTTTAGACACTTCATATAAATGGAATCATACATATGTAGTCTCTTGTGTCTGGCTTCTTTCACTTAACAGTGTTTTTGAAGTTCATCCATGATGTAGAAGTATCATTAATTTGTTCCTTTTTATTGCTCAATAGTATTTCATTGTGTGGATATACCACATTTAGTTTATCCATTCACTAGTTGATGGTCATTTGGATTGATTATGCTTTTTCGCTATTATGAATAATGGTGCTATGAGCATTTGAGTACTAGTTTTTGTGTGGACGTGTTTTTGTTTCTCAGGAGTAAAATTTTGGGTCATATGGCAACTCTGTTTAGCTTTTTAAGAAATTGCCAAAATTTATCCCAAAGCATGTACCATTTTACACTCCTACCAGCAATTATGAGTTTCTCCATATATTGGCTAATGGTTGTTATTGTCTGTCTTTTTGATTATAGCCATTCTGATGGATGTAAAGTGGTATCTTATTGTGGTTTTGATTTGCATTTCCCTAATGACTAATAATGTTGAGCCATTTATATATCATCATTAGAGAAATGTCTATTCAGATCTTTTGCTTATTTTTTAATTGGTTTTGTTTGTCTTTTGTTTCATTCTAAGAGTTATTTAAATATTCTGGATACAAATCCTTTTCTAGATAAATGATTTACAAATATTTTCTCCTAGTCTGTGGCTTGTCTTTTCATTTTCTTAATGGTGTCTTTTGAAGCACAATTGTTTTGAATTTTACCTAATCTCAGGCCACAAAGATATTTTCCTATATTTTCTTCTAGAAGTTTTATAGTGTTAGCTTTTACATTTAGATCTATGATCCATTTTTAGTTAATTTTTGTGTATGATATGAGGTAAGAGTGCACATTCATTTCTTTGCATGTGATATCCACTTATCTCAGCATCATTTGTTGAAAAGACTATTCTTTCTCCACTGAATTGCCTAATAAGCACCTTTGTCAGAAATCAACTGACTATAAATTTAAGGGTTTAGTTCTAGACTCACAGGTCTGTTCCATTGATGTGTATGTCTATCCTTATGGCAATATCACACTACCTTGATTACTGTAGCTTTATAGTAAATTTTGAAATTGAGTAGTATAAGTCCTCCAACTTTGTTCTTTTTTGAAATTGTTTTGGCCATGTTAAGTCCTTTGTATGCCCATATACATTTTAGTATCAGCTTATTAATCTCTACAAAACTAGATGGATTTAGATAGGATTGCATTGAATCTGTAGATCAATTTGGGTAGAATTGCCATCGAGTGTGACTGTTTTTATGTTCACCTTCACTCTCTCTCCAGTGCCAAGAGGGTAAAGAGCTTATCCAAGTCTCGGCGAGCCAAGATCGCAAAGAAGGTAGACAAGCCTAGGCTGGTGGCAGAACAGGTGATGGAGGATGAATTTGACTTGGATTCAGATGATGAACTGCAGATTGATGAGAGACTGGGAAAGGAGAAGGCGACCCTGATAATAAGACCAAGTGTGTACTTGTTCTTTTTCTTTCCTGCCCTGCCTATTTCAGTTTGTTTTTGGTCCGCTTGATAGACTCAAGACCTTAAGCCTGAGCTTGTTGACATTCTGATTTACCAGCTCTGTAGGCTTCCATGTATCCTTTGCTCTAGAGATTTATTTATAAGCTAATTCCTAACCTCCCTAAATTACTCGTCTGTGGTCATTACTTTCAGGAAAATTATAGTCTTATTCTCTTTCCCCTGGGTGTTTGGCTCAGATGCTAATCTTAGCTTCATGATAAGTGCATTCCATTGCTTTCTAGAATTTCCCCGAAAGTTGCCCCGTGCGAAGCCTTGCTCTGACCCCAACCGAGTTCGTGAACCAGGAGAAGTTGAGTTTGACATTGAGGTAGGGGCCTGCCCTGTTTCTAATCTTCTGCTCATTCTGGTTACGTAGACAGAATACAGATTGTCATTCTAGTTGAGGGTGGGGGAGACATCCTATGCATTCCATTCCTAAAATATTTATAAAATAAAAGACTGTGGGCTAAGTGCTCCTGAACATATAAATGGAAGATTATACTTTAGTTGAAATATTTTAAAAATTCTTTAATATAGAGTAGAATAAAAGTCAGTGTGATGTAGCAGAAAGAGTATCTGATTTGGAATATCTGTTTGTGACTTTACACAAATTATTTAACTTCACTGAGCCTTAGTTTCCTTATCTGTAAAATGGGAGTTAGACTTGCCTCACAAAGATGCTGTGGAGATTAAGATGAAAGAACAAATATTCTGCTTAGTACTTGGTAGACACTTGGTGCTCAGAAGATATTAGTATCAGGAGTGAGACTGTCAACCCTGTATTGGGGCCTTACCAGACCAACCCTGGGCAGCTGAGGTGATATCCTTTTTCTCCAACAGGAGGACTATACAACAGATGAGGACATGGTAGAAGGGGTCGAAGGCAAGCTTGGAAATGGGAGTGGAGCTGGTGGAATTCTTGATCTGCTCAAGGCCAGCAGGCAGGTGGGGGGACCTGACTATGCTGCCCTCACGTGAGTACTGGCTTTGATCTCCCCTTTCTAGGTGTTCAGACAACACACACCCCCACCTGCCACCCAAAGGGCTAGGTCAACCAATCAGTAGATATTAATTGGGTCATTTAAAGGGACAAAAATTAGCCAGGGCATTTGGGCTGAAAGAATAAAGTAGACATGAAATCTGTCCCGAGGTACTTAAGATCTGACTGAGAGAGGATATACGGACTTCAAGGGTAATAAGTTTGGGGGTTTTTGGAAGTTAGAAGAGGCATGGAAGGAGAGCTGGGCCTTTTCTGGGCCTTGCTTTAAGAAAAAAGAAAAAGGAAAGAATGCAGTATTGGTGAACAGGAAGGGAGGTGCACCCCTCTTTTTGCCTTCTTGCCTGCTGTCTATGGAGAGACTTGAGTCAAGGAGGACTGGCCTTTTTATGAAAATAGTCTTTGATACTATTTTGATCTTTAGTGTGGTTTCTGGTTTTTCGCCAGGGATGGTTCTCTCCTCCTTCCTCCCACCCTGACCCCAGCAGCTGTTGTCCCTCCTCCCTGACTCTTCTGATGACTGATTTCCTCTGACAACTAGAGAAACTCCCTCAGCATTTCTCCTCTGTCCCTTGCAGCGAGGCCCCTGCCTCTCCCAGCACTCAGGAGGCCATCCAGGGCATGCTGTGCATGGCCAACCTGCAGTCCTCATCATCCTCGCCAGCTACCTCCAGCCTGCAGGCCTGGTGGACCGGGGGGCAGGACCGAAGCAGTGGGAGTTCCAGCAGTGGGCTGGGCACAGTGTCTAGCAGTCCTGCTTCCCAGCGCATCCCAGGGAAGCGGCCCATCAAGCGGCCAGCATACTGGAGAACCGAGAGCGAGGAGGAGGAGGAGAACGCCAGTCTCGATGAACAGGACAGCTTGGGAGCATGCTTCAAGGATGCAGAGTATAGTAAGGGCAGCTGAGCACTTGAGTCCAGACCAGGAGGGCTCCCCCCTGCCCCCGTCTCAATCCCAAATCCAATCCAGGACAGCCTGTAGTGAGCAAAGGCATGGCCTTAAGCCTGACACTTGGTTTCTCTGTGCCATATTTTCTTAATCTGTAAAATGGGGATATCTCACAGGTTGATGTAAGAATTAGAGATGATGCTTGCACAGAGCACCTGGCACCATGTCTTGTTCATGGGAGGCCCTCAAAAAATGGTAGCTATTATAATTAGCTATTAACCATTTTTAGCGTTGTCCAATCTTCACTGCTGGTGACTCTTTTTTCCCTCTTGTCTATTTTACTTCCATTACCTGTATCATTTGTGTTATGTGTCATTCAGTTCATCCCTTGCAAAGGTTTATGATGACTTTTCGGTGGGCTTTTCACATTTAATAGATGACTCCTTTTTTGTAAAGTAAACTTTGTTGAGTACTACAATGTACAAAGCACTTTTTTGTATAGTGCAGCTGACTTTAATGTAGGTTTTTGTTTTAATATTATTTTAAAAATTAATCCTCATTGACCAAAATTAGAACAAGACAGAGAAGGCAGAAATTCCCTTTGACTAACACTCTTCCCCTTCTGAGAAAGGTTATCCAGAGGTAACCTTTGTTATCAGTTTGATATATACCTTTTATTTTCTTGTGTTTACACCCATACGTAGACATAAATAGATAGAGGTATAGTTTCGTTTAGTGTGTGTGGTTCTACAACTTACTTGGGTATCTTTCAACATCAGTACCTAGAGATACACTTCATCAATGCATTGAGATCTACCTGCTGCATAGTAGTCTGTAGCATAGGTATAGCATCATATGTTTAACTATTTCCTACTGATTATCATTTAGGTTGTTTCTAATTTTTAGTGTTTTGGAAATTCTTGTAAATAACCTTTTGTGCCCATGTGCCCGTTAACATTTCTGTAAGGTAGCTAGACCTGCTGAGTTAAAGGTATGTACAACATAAATGTTGATAGTGCCGAATTCCTTCCAAAAAGGTCAGTATATGAGTGGTGTATGAGATATACCTGTTTTCCGACAGCCTTACCAACAGTGGATGTTATCAGCCTTTTTAATTTTTGCCAATCTGATGGCAAAAAATGGTGTTGCAGTTTGTTTGTTTTATGTTTATTGGCTCTTCCTTATTCCTTTCCCATGAATTATCTATTCAGTTTTTCACTCATTTTCAGGATGTTAGTTTTTCTTATTGATTTGTAGGAGTTCTTTATGTATTCTAGATTTGTTGGAGTGTTTTTTATATATTCTGCAAGTGTTGAAAAATATTTTCTCTTAGTCTGTTGCTTGTATTTTAATTTTACTTATGGTATCTTTTAGCATGTAGCAGATTTCAGTTTTTACATAGTCGTCTTTATCAATTTTTTTTGTATTTTATGTTTTGTGTAAGAAGAATTTCTTATATTTTCACCTAAAACTTGTATAGAAGTTAAAATTTTAGCTTTTTTTCTGGAATTAGGTTTTGTGAATTGTGAGAGGTAAGAATCTATATTTTTTTCCACATGGATAGTCATTTGCCCCAATACCATTTATTGACTAGTTCATCAGTTATCCCCCTGATATGAAGCTCCGCTTCTGTCCTAAACTAAATTCCCATATATATATGGATTTGTTTTTCTCTTTTGGGGGGCGGGTGGCGCTGAGAGGCTTGTGGGATCTTAGTTCCCGACCAGGGATTGAGCCCACCCCCTCGGCAGTGAAAGTGCAGAGTCCTAACCACTGGACTGCCAGGCAATTCCCTGGATTTGTTTTTCTACTGTATTCCCAGTTCTGTTCCTCAATAGCTATGTAACCTTGGGCAAGCTAATTAACCTCTCTGTGATAATAGTACCTACCTCATAGGTTGTTGTGAGGATTAAATGAGTTATACATAAAGCACTTAAAACATTGCCCAGCACATGGTAAGTGCTGTGTGTTAGATACTATTAATATTATTCTGTTCCATAAAACCAACTTGTCCACTCATGTGGCACTACCTCATAGGTTAGTTACTCTAGGCCTTGTGTCTGGTAGGGCAAATCCCCTCTGCATAACTTGCTTTGGACCTGAGGAGAATACAGATGTTCAGCAAGCCCATCATCTCTGGGTTGAGCTGTGATTGGTCTTAGTTTGTTGCCAAGTTTCCCTGGCTATCCATCTTACCTTCAGCAGACAGTCACATTGACCTATAGCCAAGGAATCTGGACCTGGTCTCACTAGTCCTACCTCAGGACAAACAGCTCACTCAGCCTCTGTCTGCTTCCCCCTCCCTGCTTTGCCCAGCAACACTAGAAAGGCAGTTTAATGAGGAGGTACCCAACTACTTGTTATTATTTTTCCAGAATTTCTAGGCCATTATTGAGTTTTTTCTAGTCCAGATGGATTATAGAATCAGCTTGTCAAACTCCATGAAAAATCCTATTAGGATTTTTTATTAAGATTGCTTGGCATTTGCAATTTATGGATTAATTTATGGAGACTGACATCTTTCATCAGAGCCCTTTCTGCTACAGTGGGATATACACGTTTCTGAAAAATATCCTGAAGATTTGTACACTAAAAATAATAGGGCTTACAAGAAAAAGAAAGGGGTATACCCCTCAAAATCTCTGTGGCTTTGAAGCCAAAACACTGGCCCAGATAATGACAGTCCTAATAGTAATCCTTGCCTGGTTAGAGCCCATCGGCATTTGCACCCAGCATTGTAGTCAGTAGATCCTTTGTAGCCCTAAACTCTGCCTGGGCTCAGGTTCCTCCTTCCAGATGTAGGTCCTTGAGGGCATTTGCTTAAGGTAAATAGCAGCTTTATCAAATTAAAATCTGATCCAGAGCCTAGTCGTCAGCAGTCTTTTGTTGTTGTTTTTATTTTTTTAAATTATTTATTTATTTTTGGCTGTGTTGGGTCTTCGTTGCTGTGTGTGGGCTTTCTCTAGTTGTGAGCAGAGGCTAGTCTTCGTTGTGGTACGTGGGCTTCTCACTGTTGTGGGTGGCTTCTCTTGTTGCGGAGCACAGCCTCTAGGTGCGCGGGCTTCAGTAGTTGTGGTGCACGGGCTCAGTAGTTGTGGCTCACAGGCTCTAGAGCACAGGCTCAGTAGTTGTGGCACACGGGCTTAGTTGCTCCGTGGTATGTGGAATCTTCCCGGACCAGGGCTCAAACCCGTGTCCCCTGCATTGGCAGGCGGATTCTTAACCACTGCACCACCAGGGAAGTCCTTTGTTGTTTTTAAACACAGGGGAAAGTGTCTTCACAACGTCTTCAGCTGCACTCTCCACCATCCTCCTCTCCCAACAGAACTTAATTTTGTAGAAAACAAAGCCACCATTTACCCTTCCTCTGACGGGAGGCACTATTGCAGGATTTTTAGCATTTGTGTGTAGGTCTTCATATATAGCTAAGGTTTTCTCTGAACTGTGAGAAAACTCACCACTGATTGGTTAAAAACAACATGCCAGGGAAAATTGCTTTTGAACCAGTGCAACTTCTGGATGACATTGCTATCATTCTGCCATTTACCTTTGAGCAGCCGCAAAACAGGCCATCTTGTCCTTCTATCTTCAAAAATGGTCGATTTATTCAGGCTTTCTTGTATATCTCTTCTTCAGTTTATTACTAGGTATTTTATTTTACAGTCTGGTTCCTATTGAAAATGGCATCTTTTTATCTATTATATTTTCCATTTGGCTGTTGCTAGTATGCAGGAAAATAGTTGATTTTTCTATATTGATCCTGTGTTGGATTGCCTTATATACTCTTATTAGTTCTGTTAGTTTTTCAGCTAATTGTCTTGGGCTCTTGAGGTAGGTGATCTGTGTCCCCTATCTTAGTTTGCTAGGGCTGCCATAACAAAATACCACAGACTGGTTGGCTTAAACAACAAATTATTTTTTTCACAGTTCTAGAGGCTAGAAGTCCAAGATCAAAGTATTAGCAGGGTTGCTTTCTCCTGAGGCCTCTCCTTGGCTTGCAGATGACCTCTCTCTTGCTACCTTTTCACATGGTCATCCCCTGTGCACATGGGCCCCTGGTGTCACTCTCTATATCCTAATCTCTTCTTAAAAAGGCACCAGTCAGATTGGCTTAGGGCCTACCCTAGTGGTCTCATTTTAACTTAATTACCTCTTTCAAAGCCTTATCTCCAAATACAGTCATATTCTGAAGTACCAGGGATTAGGAATTCAACATACGAATTTTGGGGCGGGGGCACAATTAGCCCATAACACCCCCTTTCTTTCTGGTATTCATACCTCTAGATTTTCCTAGTTTTATTACAGTGTTGAGTAGTAATGGTGATAGGGGGCATCCTTGTGTTGTTTCTGACTTTAAAGGTAATGCTGCTAGTGTTTGTCCACTCAGTATGTGGGGCTCTGTAGGTCTCTGTTAGACTACTCCCATGAAGTTCAGGGGAGTTTGAGAGGTTTTTGTTTGTTTTAAAATCCAGGGGCTTACTTGGTGGCGCAGTGGTTGAGAGTCCGCCTGCCGATGCAGGGGACACGGGTTCGTGCCCCGGTCTGGGAAGATCCCACATGCCGCGGAGCGACTGGGCCCGTGCGCCATGGCCGCTGAGCCTGCGCGTCCAGAGCCTGTGCTCTGCAACGGGAGAGGCCACAACAGTGAGAGGCCCGTGTATCACCAAAAAAAAAAAAAAAAAAAATCCAGAGTGGAATTGGGTTTTATCAAATGATTTTTGGGCATCTTTTAATATAAACACATAGTTTTTCTGTTAATTTGCTAATGGTGATTTACATTAGTAGAATTACTGGTTTTGAATTGATATTTCCTTCTTGAAATTAGCTTTATTTGGTTGTAGTGTTTAACATAGTTTGTCTAGTTTATTTGATGATTTACTAATTATCTCCAGTGTTTGGTGTTTGTTTACTGTTAATTTCTGGTTTTATTTTATTCCTTTTTCTTAATGTTCTTTGTACAACATCTTGAGTTGAAAGCTCTGTTCATTTATTTTCAGTCTGTTTTCCCTTTTGATAAAGGGTTTTTTTAATTTTATTTTTAAAATTAACATTACGTAAAATTGGCTTTGTTGGTATACACACGCTTAGATTCTTGTAACCACCACCACCACCACAATGAGTAGAACACAGAACCCCTCCAGAGTCCCTTATGTTATCCCTTAGTAGTCATGCCCTCCTTCTACCCCTAACTCCTGGCAACCACCGTTCCCCATCACTGTGATTTTGCCTTTGCCAGAATGTCATATAAATGGAATTATACAGTATGTAATATTTTGAGACTGGTATCTTTTACTTAGCATAATGCCTTTAAGATTCTATCCATGTTGTTGCGTATCAATAGCTTGTTCTTTTTTGTTGAAGAATAGTTTTCCATTGTATGGATCTACCACAGTTTTGTTTTGTTTTGGGGGGGTTTTTTTTGGCTTGCCATGTGGCATGTGGGATCTTAGTTCTCTGACCAGGGATTGAACCCATGCCCCCTGCAGTGGAAGCACTGCAGAGTCCTAACCACTGGACCGCCAGGGAAGTCCCTCTACCACAGTTTCTTTATCCATTCACCCATTGAAGGACATTGGATTGTTTACAGCTTTGGGTGATTATGAATTGAGCTGCTGTGAATATTTGTATGCAGGCTTTTGTGTGAACATGAGTTTTTATTTCCCTAGGATAAATACCTAGGAATGGGATTCCTGAACAATGTGGGCAGTGGATGCTTTAACTTTATTGGAAACTGCCAGACTGTTTTCCAGTGATTGTGCCATTTTACATTCCCACCAGCAACGTGTGAGAGTTCTAACTGCTCTGCATATTCATCAGCACTTGGTATTGTCAGTATACTTATTTTAGTCATCCTAATAGGTGTGTAGCAATATCTCATTTAGCGGCTCATCTAATGGCTAATGATGTTGAACATCTTTTCATGTATTTATTTGCCAGTCATATACTCTTTTTTGAAATGTCTAAACAGGCACTTTGAACAACTGCTGCCTTTTAAAACATTAGGTTGTTTCTTAACTGTTGAGCTTTGAAAGTTCTTTATATAGTCTGGATTCAAGTCTCTTGTCAGATAAGTGATTTGCAAATATTTTCTCCCAGTCTGTGGCTTGTATTTCATTCTCTTAAGACTTTCTTTCTTAAAGTAAACACTTTCACTTTCTAGAAAGTCCAGTTTATCAATTTTATCTTTCATGGCTTATGCTTTTAGTGTCTTATTTAACGACTCTTTCTGTAAACTCAGGGCACAGTTTTCTCCCTTTTTTTTCACCTAAAAACTTTATGGTTTTAGGTTTTACATTTCTATCCATGTTCCATTTTGACTAAATTTTTACATAAGGTATGATGTTTAGGTTGAGGTTCACCTTTTTTTTGGCATATGGATGTCCAATTGTTCCAACACCATTTCTTGAAAATACTATTTTTTATTTATTTTTCTATTGACTCGCATTTGTACCTTTGTCAAAAATCGAATGACCATATTTGTGTGGTTTTCTTTCTGAATTGTTCTTTTCCATTGATCTGCATGTCAGTCTCTTTGTCATTATCTTACTATCTTGATTACTGAAGCTTTATTAATTCTTAAAATCAAGTAATATGATTTCTTCAATTTTGCCTTTCCATATAAATTTTAGAATCAGTTTGTCTGAATCCACAGCAATTTCTGCTAGGATTTTGGTTGGAATTGTGTTAAATATATAGATCAATTCAGAGAGAATTGTGATCTTTATTTTTTATCGAGGTGCAAGTCACATTACATATAATTAAACACTTTAAAGTGTACAGTTCAGTGACAGTTAGCGCATTCACAATGTGGTGCAACCACCACCTCTGTTTCCAAGATATTTTCATGGCCCCAGAAAAATACCCGGGATCCATTAAGTAATTGTTCCCTATGCCCCCCTCCCCTCATCCCCTGGTAACCATTAATCTGCTTTTTGTCCATATGGATTTGCCTATTTGGGATATGTCATATAAAGTAATCATATAGTTTGTGACCTTTTGTGTCTGGCTTCTTTCACTTACCATGTTTTTAAGGTTCATCCAAGTTATAGGATGTATCAGTATTTTGTTCCTTTTTATGGTTGAGTTAGTATTCCATTGTATGGTTATACCACAGTTTGTTTATCCATTCATCTGCTGATAGGCATTTGGGTTATTTCCACCTTTTGGCTGTTATGAATAATGCTGCTGTAGACATTTTTGTGCATGTTTCTGTGTGGACACACGTTTTCATTTCTCTTGGGCATATACCTAAGAGTAGAATTGCTGGGTCATATGATAATTCTGTGTTTAACTCTTTGAGGGACCACCAAACTGTTTTACACAAGGACTGCAAGAGAATTGTCACCTTAGGTATATTGAATCTTCTAATCTGTGTACATGGTATGTTCCTCCATATTTACTCTTTTAAAAATTTCTTTCATCAGTGTCTCATAGTTTTCAGCATACGGGTCCTACACATGTTTTTTGTTGGATTTATCCCTGAGTTGCATATTTTTTGGAGATACTGTAAATGGTACTTTTCTTAACCTTTGGTTTCCAACTGTTTATTGCTAGTATATATAAGTATGATTGGTTTTTGTGTGTTGACCTTGTATCTTGCAACCTTGGTAACTCACTTATTAATTCTAGGAATGTTTTATATATTCTTGGTATTTTTTTTTTTGTCTAGATGATCATGATCATGTCATGTGCAAGTAGGTACAGTTTTATTCCTTTCTTTCCAATCTGTATGTCTTTTTTCCTTCTTGCCTTTTTGTTCTGGCTAGGATTTCAAGCACAATGTGGTGAGAGTGAACTTACACCCTTGCCTTGTTTCCAATCTAAGGGGGAAGGCATTTAGTCTTTTCATTATTGTGATATTATCTGTATAGGTTATCAAGTTAAGGAAGTTCACTTCTATTCCTATTTTGCTGAGAGGTTTTTTTTTTTAATGAATGAATATTGAATTTTCCCCATGTTTTTATTCCACCAGTGGATATAATCATGTGTTTTTTTTCCCTTTAGTCTGTTAATATGGTAGGTTACATTGACTGATTTTCAAATATCAAACCAGAATTGAAATCACAGGATAGACCTTAATTGCTCATGGTGTATTATTCTTTTTATATATTACTGGATTTGGTTTACTAGTATTTCACTGAGGATTTTTGTGTCTGTGTTCGTGAGGGATATTGGTCTATAATTTTCTTTTCTTGTACTGTCTTTAGTTTTGGTATCAGGGCAATCAGTGCTGGCCTCAAAGAATGAGTTGGGAAATGTTCCCTTCTCTTCTGTTTTCTAGAAGAGATTATGTACAATTAGTGGGTTTTTTTAAATGTTTAGTAGAATTTTTGAGTGAAACCACCTGGGCCTAGGGATTTTTTTTTTTTAGGCCTTTACTATGGATTTATTTTCTTTAGTAGATATAGGATTATTCAGGTTTTCTATTTCGTCTTGGGTGAGTTTTGATAGTTCATGATATTCAAGGAATTGGTCCGTTTTAGCTAAGTTGTAGAATTTATGAGCATAGAGTTGTTTGTAGTATTCCCCTATTATCCTTCCAATGTCTGTGAAGTCTTTAGTGACATTTTTTTTATCTGATGTTATTTTATTTGTTTATTCTTTTTACTTTTATTCTTGATGTTAGTAATTTGTGTCTTTTTCTTTGTCATTCTTGCTGGCATCTTATCAACTTAATTGATCTTTTCAAAGGACATTTTTTAAAATTAATTTTTATTGGAGTATAGTTGCTTTACAATGTTGTGTTAGTTTCTACTGTACAGCAAAATGAATCAGCCATACATATATACATATATCCCCTCCCTTTTGGACTTCCTTCCCATTCAGGTCACCACAGTGCATTAAGTAGAGTTCCCTGTGCTATACAGTATGTTTTCATTAGTTATCTATTTTATACATAGTATCAATAGTGTATATGTGTCAATCCCAATCTCCCAATTCCTCCCACCCCCCTTCTTTCCCCATTGGTATCCATACATTTGTTCTCTACGTCTGTGTCTCTATTTCTGCTTCGCAAATAGGATTATTGATACCATTTTTATAGATTCCACATATATGTGTTAATATACCGTATTTGTTTTTCTCTTTCTGACTTACTTCACTCTGTATGACACTCTCTGGGTCTATCCATGTCTCTACAAATTACCCAATTTCGTTCCTTTTTATGGCTGAGTAATATTCCATTGTATATATGTACCACATCTTCTTCATCTTTTCCTCTGTTGATGGACATTTAGGTTGCTTCCAGAGACATGATTATTTTTGATCATATTTAAGACAGTTGATTTAGAGTCTTTGTATAGTAAGTCCAATGTCTGAGCTTCCTCATGGACAATTTTTATCAATATTTTTCCTGTAAATGGGACATAATTTCCTGTTTCTTTGCATGCCTTATAATTTTTGTTTCAAACCCAGACCTTTCGAATATTATAATGTGATAACTCTGGAAGTCATATCTTCCTTCTTCCCTAGAGATTGCTGTTGTTGCTTATTGTGAGCTACAGTTATCTATTTATTTAATGACTTTCCAAATAAGTTTTTGCAAATACCATGTTCCTTGTGTGTGGTCACTGAAGCATCTGTTCCATTGCCTCAGCAGTCAGCTGAGATTCCCTGACAGAATTTTCCTTAAATGCCTTAATTAAGCAGGCTTCTTCTTTGTTAAGCATCCCCTTTGTTGTTATAAGTTTTTGATTGGATTCCAGAGTCCCCAAAAAGTTGATTATTGTAGTTTTTGACAGCTTAATGGTTGCTTCATTGGAGGGACAGATCCTTGGAGCTCCCAACTCCATCATTTTTGGAGGAGGCATCACTCCTCCCACCCTTGTATTTTTTTTTTTTTTTTTTTTTGCGGTACGCGGGCCTCTCACTGCCGTGGCCTCTCCCGTTGCGGAGCACAGGCTCCGGACGTGCAGGCTCAGTGGCCATGGCTCACGGGCCCAGCCGCTCGGCGGCCTGTGGGATCCTCCCAGACCGGGGCACGAACCCGTGTCCCCTGCATCGGCAGGCGGACTCTCAACCACTGCGCCACCAGGGAAGCCCCTCACCCTTGTATTTTTAATATGCGTATTTTAACTTGTATTTTCTTTAAATGTCTAAAATTAATTATTATCTACATCTTATTCCATCTTGAATAAGACATGAACCTTAGAATGGAATTCCTTTTGTATGTTACTTTATACCTGTTATCTCTCAATCCTCAGAACTTTGCAAGGCAGGTTCATCTATTACTTCAATTTTATGGGTGAAGGTAGTGAGACTTATAGGAGTTCTCCTAGGCTACTAAGCTAGTGGGTCAGTCCAGGATTTCAAAGTAATTGTCTAATCCTGAGACTCAAGGTCTTTCTACTATACTACACTTCTTTCCTTTAGGTGGAAAAACTTTTCAAACCCAACAAAATAACATTGACAGCCATTAGTCTAGTAGGGATGGAACCTTTCTCAAACAACTCTGTTACCAGTAGTCATTTCTTTCTAGGGACAATTAATAAATTCAAAAAAAATTTTTAATGAGTCAAAGAGGTGTTTTACTTCTTTGCTCAAGGAGGAAGACCTGAAAAATGGACTTATTTTCCTACAGAGAGACCCTTCTGGAAGGAAGTGGGAGACTAGATTCCTCTGATGAAGTAGAATTCTAGAGAAGTTTGAAGCTGATCAGTAGGAGGAATGGGAGTAGTCATTAGGAGGAAATATTTACTCTCACTTTGCTTCTCTTTTAGTTTAGCAGCAGCAGAGTTTGACCTCATCAGTAGGACCTTTCTAGACCATTTTCCTATTAAACTGTATAGTGTTGCATGTGTATGATAAAACTGGATGTTTCTATGTATTTATATAGGTTGAGATACTTATATATGTGTGTTTTGTCATTCACATCATTCAGTTATAATAATCTTGTTCCCAGTTCAGCCTAAGTGGTCTTTTTGTTCCCTTTCTGTGAATGTGTGAACAATTTCTTTTTCCATTAATTCAAGCACTTACTGAGCACCCACTCTTCATTATGTTCAGCTCCCTTAGTTTAAAATCAAATAATACATATCCTTGCCCTCACAGTAAATTGGGGGTGACTTTTACTAATCATCTCTTAAATACTATATAACAACTCCAATAGAGGTATGCACAGAATACTGTGGAGAGTTGAGGACGCATCTGAATGAGATTAAGAGAAGAGGGAAGGCTTCTTTAGGATGTGAATCTAAAGCTGAATTTTGTACGGTCATTAACTCATGAAGTTACTCACTAAATGGATGTTGGGTGAGTGAAATCAGAGTTAGGTGATGCTGGGAGAAGGACATTTGCAGCAAGGGTACAAAAGTAGAAAGACATGAAAAGTATGTGGCATATTCAAGAATTCCTACAGTTGAGTATGGATTAAGTAAAGGGTCCACTTGTAGAGGGGTGGGAGGAGCTCAGGTAGGTATCATCCTGTCATCACCCTTCTGGATGAGATCTCATTTTACCCTGCTTTTCCCTCTCACTGCAGTTTACCCTTCCCTGGAGTCTGACGATGATGACCCTGCTTTGAAATCTCGACCCAAGAAAAAGAAGAATTCAGATGATGCTCCATGGAGTCCTAAAGGTGATCCAGTATTCTGTCCTTAAACTCTGTGGGGGTGGTTGGGGGGAAAAATATGTCCCACTGGCTAGGTGGGACATTTAATATAGGAAGACACTCATTTGTTTATTCAGCAAACATTTGATGAGTGCCTGCTGTATGCCAGGTACCATGTTAGGTGCTGGAGCAAAAATGATCAATAAGACACAGAGTTCGTGCACTCAGTTCAGCAAAATCAGAGGTAATGGAGCATGTTGCTTTTGATATTACATGGCTTGAGATGAAAAGAGGAAGACCTTGAGCAGATTTCAGCAAGCAGTCTAAGTCTCCTGAGAACATTCTGCTACCATCATCCCAGCCCTTTTGTAATAATATTGTTGTCAAAGGAGGGAAATTCCGCTAACTGTTGAGCTCTACAAGGCCCAAGACTCCTTATTGTTACCTGTACTGGCTGAGAGGCCATCTCTGAGGAAGGAAGAAAGAATGACTTTTGAGTTGAATATGGAACTTAGAGGGTAATAAAAGAATTTTATTCGTCTCACTGGCTGGGTGGTTTTTTCATTGGAGGGTATGTCAGTTGGCTTTTTTTTTTTTTTGTATATTTTACATACATGACTGGGGGTTCTTTTTTTTTTTTTTTTTTAATACACTTTAATTTATTTTTTTTTAGCTGCATTGGGTCTTCGTCTCTGTGCGAGGGCTTTCTCTAGTTGTGGCAAGTGGGGACCACTCTTCATCGCGGTGCACAGGCCTCTCACTGTCACGGCCTCTCTTGTTGCGGAGCACAGGCTCCAGACGTGCAGGCTCAGCAGTTGTGGCCCACGGGCCCAGCCGCTCCACGGCATGTGGGATCTTCCCAGACCAGGGCTCGAACCCGTGTCCCCTGCATTGGCAGGCAGACTCTCAACCACTGCGCCACCAGGGAAGCCCTGTCAGTTGGCTTTTGCTGCTTATCAAACTATCCAAAACTTAGTGTCTTAGAACAATGGTTGATCATTTCTCATGATTCTGTAGGTTGGCTGAACTACTGTTTTAGTCTGGACCAGATTGCCTGGGGCTGGATGGTCTAAAAAGATCTCCTTCAGGTGTCCGGGACCTAATTTGGGGTGTCTGGGGCCTCTCTCCATGTGGTCTTTCACCCACCTGAAGGCCAGCCTAAGCTTTTTCACAAGGTAGCAGAAGGGTGTCCAGCAGCAAGAGAGGACAAACCCAATATGCAAGCACTTTTCAAGCCTCTGTTGTGTCATGTTTTCTATTGTCCCATTGCCAAAGCAAGTTACATGGCCAAGTCTTGATTCCAAAAGTGGAGAAATAGATTCTATCTCTTGGGAGTGGGAACTGCAAAGTTTTCCTATGCACACAAGGACATGTGAGCAGATCGAGAGCCGTTACTGCAACAGTCTGCCACAGAGGGTGCTGGCATCGCAGTACCCCTGTGGTTCCCCAGGAAATAAAGGGCATGCTGTCCCCACCCAGCCTTATTTGACCTTTCTGGTATTTGCTTGGGATTGGAGGAATGGGGTGGCAGGGCAGTCCTGGGAAGTGTTCTCTTAGTGAGTCAATCAGCAAATGTTTCTTTTTTCTTTCTTCAGGCCTATTTTCTGATTTTATTTTCTCCTATACTTTCTGGCTTTTTAGCATAATAGGAAACTTGGAAAATAGAGGAAAGTATAAAGAAGAAATCACCCATGATTCTGCCACCCAGAAGCAACCACTGTTAATGTTTTGATATATTTCCTTCTAGTCTTTTCTCCTATGCATTTTTCTTTTTATGGTTGAAATCACAGTCATATATCCTACTTAAAATTTTTTTTTGCCTTTTAATCAAAATAATGTGTATATCTGGTAGCAAACCAAATAGTACAGAGAGGTTTACGATGAAATGCAATGGTCTTCTGCCTCTGCTTTCCCTACTTCCAATCCCTTGCCTGAGAGGCAAACTTGTCATTTTCATTTTTCTGGTAGTTGCCTCCAAAACTCAAGAAAATAGGGTTTATACCACCATTTCTTGATTTATTAACCTTTTTTTGATTTTTTTAAATTGGAGTGTAGTTGCTTTACTATTTACTATTGTGTTTATACTGTACAGCAAAGTGAATCAGCTATACATATATACATATATCCCCTCTTTTTTGGATTTCCTTCCCATTTAGGTCACCACAGAGCATTGAGTAGAGTTCCCTATGCTATACAGTAGGTTTTCATTAGTTATCTATTTTATACATAGAATCAATAGTGTATATATGTCAATCCCAATCTCCCAATTCATCCCACCCCCTGCCCTTTCCCCCTTGATTTATTAACTTAACCTCTGTTTCTCCTCCCGTCGGCTTTTGTCAGTCTCTCTTGATTACCCACTTTCTAAGATATGGACATTAGTGCTGTTATTCTTTCTTTCTTCCTCCAACCTTCTATAAGCTGTACTTTTTTGTTAATATTGTCAAGGTTGTTACCATTGACTTGTAATTAATACTCTATATTCACTAGAGGTTGACTGTAAAAGTTGAAAACCAGTAAATATATCTGGCCTTTTAAATTAATATTATATCATAAGCATGTCCCTGTGCCATTATTTATAAATAATATTTTAATGGCTACAAAATATTCTATCCCATGGATAAACCTAAATTTACCTGACCTCTTTAATGTAGGGCATTTAGCCGATTGCCAGGTGTTTACAATTAGTGGTAACATTGGAGTGAACATTTTTGTATGTAAGTGTTTGTACCTCTATTTATATGCTTAGGATAGATTCCCATGAAACTCTTGAAGGGCCAAGGTATATAAGGATATCCAGTGAAAAGTCTCCCTCCCAACCCTGTTCCACAGCCTTCCAATTCCCCACCTGGAGTCAACCACTATTACCAGTTTTATGTGTATCCTTTTAGACGTAGTTTATTCATATACAAGTAAATGCATGTATATATTTTCTTTCCCCCTCTTAACTCAATTGGAGACATACATTATATATGTTATGTGCTTTACTTTTCTCACTTAACAATTACATGTTGGAGATTGTTTACACTCCCACAAACAATGCATGAGAGTGCTTGTTTCCCTACACTCTTGCCACTACAATTTGTTAATGTGAATGTTTTAAAAGCTCTTGATATGTATTGCCAAATTGTTTTCCAGAAAGGTTTTACTAGTTTACGCTACCACCAGCCACATGCAAGAGTACTTGTTTATGAATCCTCACAGGCATTGAGCATATAGTTAACAATAGTCTTTGCCTATGAGTAATAGGAACCTCTCAGGCATCCTTAGTGAGTGCTTATCCCCTCAGGGTCGCAAGATGGCTGCTTTAAGTTCTACTTTAAAAAAAATATCTCTTTGGCTGAAACTGTGTCACATGGCCAAGATTATCTGCTAGAAAGGCCAAGAAGTGTAGTTTTTAGTTAGGTACATTGTTGTTCCACAAAATTATGTTTTTATTAGTAAGCAAGAAAGGAAGAATGATACTGGGTTGAAAACAAGCAGTCTGTATCATGGTATTTTTTGATCTTTGGTAATTCACAAGCAAACAACAGCATCTCACTGATTTAATTTGCATTTCTTTGATTAGACATTTCCTATATGTTTGTATTAGCATTAGAATTTCTTCTTTTGTAAATTTTATGTCTGACTTTTGCCCATTTATTCATGTAGGTCTTCAACATTTTCATATGCCCTTTTTACATATAGTAAGAAATAGTCAAATATATATATAATTTATTTATGATATTTTTTCCTCATTCTACATAAAAATATGAATATTTCTATATCAAAAGGTGATCTTATCCATTGTTTCCCTATTCCTAGAGCAGATAATTAACACTGCTGTATTTTTAACATAAATGTATGCATATATCTATGTATATTTCTCTAAAAAGAAAGCTAATAACTTTTATCACATTTTCAAAGTAGATACTTTTTTTTAACATCTTTATTGGAGTATAATTGCTTTAAAATGGTGTGTTAGTTTCTGCTTTATAACAAAGTGAATCAGTTATACATATACATATATTCCCATATCTCTTCCCTCTTGCATCTCCCTCCCTCCCACCCTCCCTATCCCACCCCTCTAGGTGGTCACAAAGCACGAAGCTGATCTCCCTGTGTTATGCAGCTGCTTCCCACTAGTTATCTGTTTTATGTTTGGTAGTGTATATATGTCCATGCCACTCTCTCACTTTGTCACATCTTACCCTTCCCCCTCCCCATATCCTCAAGTCCATTCTCTAGTAGGTCTATGTCTTTATTCCTGTCTTACCCTTAGGTTCTTCATTACATTTTTTTTCTTAGATTCCATATATATGTGTTAGCATATGGTATTTGTCTTTCTCTTTCTGATTTACTTCACTCTGTAGGACAGACTCTAGGTCCTTGCACCTCACTACAAATAACTCAATTTCGCTTCATTTTATGGCTGAGTAATGTTCCATTGTATATATGAGCCACATCTTCTTTATCCATTCATCAGATGATGGATACTTAGGTTGCTTCCATCACCTGGCTATTGTAAATAGAGCTGCAATGAACATTTTGGTACGTGACTCTTTTTGAATTATGGTTTTCTCAGGGTATATGCTCAGTAGTGGGATTGCTGGGTCGTATGGTACTTCTATTTTTAGTTTCTTATGGAACCTCCAGGGGCTTCCCTGGTGGCGCAGTGGTTGAGAATCTGCCTGCCAATGCAGGGGACACGGGTTCGAGCCCTGGTCTGGGAGGATCCCACATGCCTCAGAGCGGCTAGGCCCGTGAGCCACAACTACTGAGCCTGCGCGTCTGGAGCCCATGCTCCGCAACAAGAGAGGCCACAATAGTGAGAGGCCCGTGCTCCGTGATGAAGAGTGGCCCCCGCTTGCCATAACTAGAGAAAGCCCTCACACAGAAACGAAGACTCAACACAGCCAAAATAAAGAAATAAATTAATAAACTCCTACCCCCAAAATCTTCTTTAAAAAAAAAAAAAGAAAAGAAAAAAAAGGAACCTCCATACTGTTCTCCATAGTGGCTGTATCAATTTACATTCCCACCAACAGTGCAAGAGGGTTCCCTTTTCTCCACACCCTCTCCAGCATTTATTGTTTGTAGATTTCTTGATGATGGCCACTCTGACCAGTGTGAGATGATATCTCATTGTAGTTTTGATTTGCATTTCTCTAATGATTAATGATGTTGAGCATCCTTTCATGTGTTTGTTGGAAGTCTGTATATTTTCTTTGTAGAAATGTCTATTTAGGTCTTCTGCCCATTTTTGGATTGGGTTGTTTGTTTTTTTGCTATTGAGCTGCACGAGCTGCTTATAAATTTTGGAGAGTAATCCTTTGTCAGTTGCTTCATTTGCAAATATTTTCTCCCACTCTGAGGGTTATCTTTTGGTCTTCTTTATGGTATCCTTTGCTGTGCAAAAGTTTTGAAGTTTCATTCAGTCCCATTTGTTTATTTTTGTTTTTCTTTCCATTTCTCTAGGAGGTGGCTCAAAAAGGATCTTACTGTGATTTGTGTCATAGAGTGTTCTGCCTATGTTTTCCTCTTAAGAGTTTGATAGTTTCTGGCCTTACATTTAGGTCTTTAATCCATTTTGAGCTTATTTTTGTGTATGGTGTTAGGGAGTGATCTAATCTCATACTTTCACATGTCCCTGTCCAGTTTTCCCAGCACCACTTATTGAAGAGGCTGTCCTTTCTCCACTGTACATTCCTGCCTCCTTTATCAAAGATAAGGTGACCATATGTGCGTGGGTTTATCTCTGGGCTTTCTATCCTGTTCCATTGATCTATCTTTCTATTTTTGTGCCAGGACCATACTGTCTTGATTACTGTAGCTTTGTAGTATAGTCTGAAGTCAGGGAGCCTGATTCCTCCAGCTCCGTTTTTCGTTCTCAAGATTGCTTTGGCTATTCGGGGTCTTTTGTGTTTCCATACAAACTGTGAAATTTTTTGTCCTAGTTCTGTGAAAAATGGCAGTGATAGTTTCATAGGGATTGCATTGAATCCGTAGATTGCTTTGGGTAGTAGAGTCATTTTCACAATGTTGATTCTTCCAATCCAGGAACATGGTATATCTCTCCATCTATTTGTATCATATTTAATTTCTTTCATCAGTGTCTTATAATTTTCTGCATACAGGTCTTTTGTCTCCTTAGGTAGGTTTATTCCTAAATATTTTATTATTTTTGTTGCAGTGGTAAATGGGAGTGTTTTATTGGTTTCACTTTCATATTTTTCATCATTAGTGTACAGGAATGCCAGAGATTTCTGTGCATTAATTTTGTATCCTGCTACTTTACCAAATTCATTGTTTAGCTCTAGTAGTTTTCTGGTAGCATCTTTAGGATTCTCTATGTATAGTATCATGTCATCTGCAAACAGTGACAGCTTTACTTCTTCTTTTCTGATTTGGATTCCTTTTATTTCCTTTTCTTCTCTGATTGCTGTAGCTCAAACTTCCAAATCTATGTTGAATAAGAGTGGTGAGAGTGGGCAACCTTGTATTGTCCCTGATCTTAGTGGAAATGGTTTCAGTTTTTCACCATTGAGGACAATGTTGGCTGTGGGCTTGTCATATATGGCCTTTATTCTGTTGAGGAATGTTCCCTCTATGCCTACTTTCTGCAGGGTTTTTATCATAAATGGGTGTTGAATTTTGTCGAAAGCTTTCTCTGCATCTATTGAGATGATCATATGGTTTTTCTCCTTCAGTTTCTTAATATGGTGTATCACGTTGATTGATTTGTGTATATTGAAAAATCTTTACATTCCTGGAATAAACCCCACTTGATAATGGTGTATGATCCTTTTAATGTGCCGTTGGATTCTGTTTGCTAGTATTTTGTTGAGGATTTTTGCATCTATGTTCATCAGTGATATTGGCCTGTAGTTTCCTTTCTTTGTGACATCCTTGTCTGCTTTTGGTATCAAGGTGATGGTGGCCTCGTAGAATGAGTTTGGGAGTGTTCCTCCCTCTGCTATATTTTGGAAGAGTTTGAGAAGGATAGGTGTTAGCTCTTCTCTACATGTTTGATAGAATTCGCCTGTGAAGCCATCTGGTCCTGGGCTTTTGTTTGTTGGAAGATTTTTAATCATAGTTTCAATTTCAGTGCTTGTGATTGGTTTATTCATATTTTCTATTTCTTCCTGATTCAGTCTTGGCAGGTTGTGCATTTCTAAGAATTTGTCCATTTCTTCCAGGTTGTCCATTTTACTGGCATAGTGTTGCTTGTAGTAATCTCTCATGACCTTTTGTATTTCTGCAGTGTCAGTTGTTACTTCTCCTTTTTCATTTCTAATTCTATTGATTTGAGTCTTCTCCCTTTTTTTCTTGATGAGTCTGGCTAATGGTATATCAATTTTGTTTATCTTCTCAAAGAACCAACTTTTTGTTTTATTGATCTTTGCTATCGTTTCCTTCATTTCTTTTTCATTTATTTCTGATCTGATTTTTATGATTTCTTTCCTTCTGCTAACTTTGGGGGCTTTTTGTTCTTTCTCTAATTGCTTTATGTGCAAGGTCAGGTTGTTTACTTGAGATATTTCCTGTTTCTTAAGATGGGATTGTATTGCTATAAACTTTCCTCTTAGATCTGCTTTTGCTGCATCCCATCGGTTTTGGGTCGTCGTGTCTCCATTGTCATTTGTTTCTTGGTATTTTTTTATTTCCTCTTTTATTTCTTCAGTGATCACTTCGTTATTAAGTAGTGTATTGTTTAGCCTCCATGTGTTTGTATTTTTTACAGATCTTTTCCTGTAATTGATATCTAGTCTCATAGCGTTGTGGTCGGAAAAGATACTTGATACGATTTCAATTTTCTTAAATTTACCAAGGCTTGATTTGTGACCCAAAGTATGATCTATCCTGGAGAATATTCCATGAGCACTTGAGAAAAATGTGTATTCTGTTGTTTTTGGATGGAATGTCCTATAAATATCAATTAAGTCCATCTTGTTTAATGTATCATTTAAAGCTTGTGTTTCCTTATTTATTTTCATTTTGGATGATCTGTCCATTGGTGAAAGTGGGGGTGTTAAAGTCCCCTACTATGAATGTGTTACTGTCGATTTCCCCTTTTATGGCTGTTAGTATTTGCCTTATGTATTGAGGTGCTCCTATGTTGGGTGCATAAATATTTACAATTGTTTTATCTTCTTCTTGGATCGATCCCTTGATCATTATGTAGTGTCCTTTTTTGTCTCTTCTGATAGTCTTTATTTTAAAGTCTATTTTTTCTGCTATGCGAATTGCTACTCCAGCTTTCTTTTGATTTCCATTTGCATGGAATACCTTTTCCATCCCCTTAGTTTCAGTCTGTATGTGTCTCTAGGTCTGAAGTGGGTCTCTTGTAGACAGCATATATATGGGTCTTGTTTTTGTATCCATTCAGGCAATCTGTGTCTTTTGGTGGGAGCATTTAGTCCATTTACATTTAAGGTAATTTTTGATATGTATGTTCCTATTCCCATTTTCTTAATTGTTTTGGGTTCGTTATTGTAGGTATTTTTCTTCTGTTGTGTTTCTTGCCTAGAGAAGTTCCTTTAGCGTTTGTTGTAAAGCTGGTTTGGTGGTGCTGAACTCTCTCAGCTTTTCCTTGTCTGTAAACGTTTTAATTTCTCCATCAAATCTGAATGAGATCCTTGCTGGGTAGAGTAATCTTGGTTGCAGGTTTTTCTCCTTCATCACTTTAAATATGTCCTGCCAGTCCCTACTGGCTTGCAGAGTTTCTGCTGAAAGATCAGCTGTTAACCTTCTGGGCGATTCCCTTGTGTGTTATTTGTTGTTTTTCCCTTGCTGCTTTTAGTATGTTTTCTTGGTGTTTAATTTTTGACAGTTTGATTAATATGTGTCTTGGCGTATGTCTCCTTGGATTTATCCTGTATGGGACTCTCTGTGCCTCCTGGACTTGATTAACTATTTCCTTTCCCATATTAGGGAAGTTTTCAACTATAATCTCTTCAAATATTTTCTCAGTCCCTTTCTTTTTCTCTTCTTCTTCTGGAACCCCTATAATTCGAATGTTGGTGCATTTAATGTTGTCCCAGAGGTCTCTGAGACTGTCCAAAGTTCTTTTCATTCTTTTTTCTTTGCTCTGCATCAGTTATTTCCACTGTTTTATCTTCCACGTCACTTATCTGTTCTTCTGCCTCAGTTATTCTGCTATTGATCCCATCTAGAGTATTTTTCATTTCATTTATTGTGTTGCTCATCGTTGCTTGATTCATCTTTAGTTCTTATAGTTCCTTGTTAAATGTTTCTTGCATTTTGTCTGTTCTATTTCCAAGATTTTGGATCATCTTTACTATCCTTATTCTGAATTCTTTTTCAGGTAAACTGCCTATTTCCTCTTCATTTGTTAGGTCTGGTGGGTTTTTATCTTGCTCCTTCACCTGCTGTGTGTTTTTCTGTCTTCTCATTTTGCTTATCTTACTGTGTTTGGGGTCTCCTTTTTGCAGGCTGCAGGTTCGTAGTTCCCGTTGTTTTTGGTGTCTGTCCCCAGTGGCTAAGATTGGTTAAGTGGGTTGTTTAGGCTTCCTGGTAGAGGGGTCTAGTGCCTGTGTTCTGGTGGATGAGGCTGGATCTTGTCTTTCTGGTGGGCAGGTCCACGTCTGGTGTGTTTTGGGGTGTCTGTGGACTTATTATGATTTTAGGCAGCCTCTCTGCTAATGGGTGGCGTTGTGTTCCTGTCTTGCTAGTTGTTTGGCATAGGGTGTCCAGCACTGTAGCTTGCTGGTGGTTGAGTGAAGCTGGGTGCTGGTGTTGAGATGGAGATCTCTGGGAGATTTTCGCCGTTTGATATTACGTGGAGCTGGGAGGTCTCTTGTGGACCAGTGTCCTGAAGTTGGCTCTCCCACCTCAGAGGCACAGCACTGACTCCTGGCTGGAGCACCAAGAGCCTTTCATCCACACGGCTCAGAATAAAAGGGAGAAAAACTAGAAAGAAAGAATTAGTAGAAGTAGAAAGCAAGAAAGCAAGAAAGAAAGAGAGAAAGAAAGAAAGGAGGGTGGGAGGGAAGGAGGAAGGACGGAAGGTAGGACAAAGAGAAGATAAAGTAAAATAGAATAAAGTATGATAAAATATAATAAAGTTATTAAAATAAAAAATAATTATTAAGAAAAAAATTTCAAAACGGATGGATAGATCCCTGCGACAAATGGTGGAAGCAAAGCTATACAGACAAAATCTCACACAGAAGCATACACATACACACTCAGAAAAAGAGGAAAAGGGGAAAAAATCATAAATCTTGCTCTCAAAGTCCACCTCCTCAATTTGGGATGATTCGTTGTCTATTCATGTATTCCACAGATGCAGGGTACATCCAGTTGATTGTGGAGCTTTAATCCGCTGCTTCTGAGGCTGCTGGGAGAGATTTCCCTTTCTCTTCTTTATTCTCACAGCTCCCGGGTCTCAGCTTTGGATTTGGCCCCACCTCTGCGTGTAGGTTGCTGTAGTGCGTCTGTTCTTCGCTCAGAGAGGACGGGGTTAAAGGAGCAGCCTCTTCGGGGACTCTGGCTCACTCGGGCCGGGGTGAGGGAGGGGTACGGAGTGCGGGGCGAGCCTGCTGTGGCAGAGCCCGGCGTGACATTGCACCAGCCTGAGGCGCGCCGTCTGCTCTTCCGGGGAAGCTGTCCCTGGATCCCGGGACCCCGGCAGTGGCGGGCTGCACAGGCTCCCCGTGAAGTGCTTGTGGACAGTGACCTGCGCTCACACACTGGCCTCTTGGCGGCGGCAGCAGCAGCCCCAGCGTCCCACGCCCATCTCTGGGGTCCACGGTTTTAGCCGTGGCTCGTGCCCGTCTCTGGAGCTCCTTTAAGCAGCACTCTTAATCCCCTCTCCTCATGCACCAGGAAACAAAGAGGCAAGAAAAAGTCTCTTGCCTCTTCGGCAGGTCCAGACTTTTTCCCGGCCTCCCTCTCAGCCAGCCGTGGTGCACTAACCCCTACAGGCTGTGTTCATGCCGCCAACCCCAGTCCTCTCCCTGCGCTCCGACCGAGAAGCCTTAGCCTCAGCTCCCAGCCCCACCTGCCCCGGCGGCCAAGCCGACAAGCCTCTCGGGCTGGTGAGTGCCGGTCGGCACCGATCCTCTGTGCGAGAATCTCTCCGCTTTGCCCTCCGCACCCCTGTTGCTGTGCTCTCCTCCGCTACTCCGAAGCTTTCCTCCTCCCCCACCCGCAGTCTCCTCCCACGAAGGGGCTTCCTAGTGTGTGGAAACCTTTTCTCCTTCCCCGCTCCCTCCCAGTGGTGCAGGTCCCGTCCCTATCCTTTTGTCTCTGTTTATTCTTTTTTCTTTTGCCCTACCCAGGTACGTGGGGAGTTTCTTGCCTTTTGGGAGGTCTGAGGTCTTCTGCCAGCATTCAGTAGGTGTTCTGTAGGAGCTGTTCCTCGTGTAGATGAATTTCTGGTGTGTCTGTGGGGAGGAAGGTGATCTCCGAGTCATACTCTTCCGCCATCTTCTCGTGGTCCCTCTCAGCCATTATTTCTTGAAATAGACTTTCCACCCCTTTTTCTCTCTCCTTTTGGGCCTCCCATATGCCTGTGTTGGCAAAGTTGATCCATCCCACAGGTCCCTTTGGCTCTGCTCATTTTCCTCATTCTTTTTTCTTTCTGTTCGTTAGACTGGATAATCTCAGTTGACCTTTCTTGAAGGTCACTAAGTCTTCGTTCTGCCTACTCAAATCTGCTGTTGAAACCCTCTAGTGAAATTTTCATTTCCGTTACTTTTCAACTCTAAAATATCTATTTGATTCCTTTTTATGGTTTCTGTCTGTTTATTGGTATTATTTATTTGGTGAAACTTCATTCTCATACTCTCATTTTGTTCTTTAGACATGATCTCCTTTAGCTCTTTGAACATGTTTGAAATAGGTGGTATAAAGTCCTGTCTAGTAGGTCCAACTTTGTTCAGGTAGTCAGGGAGAGTTTTTATCCATTACTTTTTTCCTGTGTGTGGCTACCCTTTCCTGTTTTTTTGCATATCTTCTAATTTTTTGAAAACTGAACATTTAAAATAATGTGGCAACTCTGGAAATCAGAGACTCCCTACTTCACTCCCCAGGGTTTGTTTTGTTGCTGCTTGTTGTTATTTGTTTATTTACAGAATTTGTTCAGAAAAGTCAGTAAAGTAGAAGTTTCTACTCGGTTTGCTTAGTGGGCAGCTAATGATTAGACAGAGATTTCCTTAAATGCCTGGAACCAGTAAATCTCCCAGTGCTTGACAAGGGGCTCTATATGCATGTTGGGACATACCTTCAGCACTCAGGCAGGCAATTTACAACTGTGCCTTAGCCTTCACTTCCTGCTTTGCAGAGCCACAAAGTCAGCCAGAGGTGAGTGCCTGGGATTTCTCAAGTCTTTCCTGATCATGCACACAGTCCCTATGCATGCATATGGTCTTTTAGATTCCCAGAAATATGTGAGAGCTTTTCTAATCCCCAGTGGATATCTCATTCCTCAACTTTTACTTTTCAGCTTTTGGGTTAGTCTGTTGTTTGCCACAACTGTTATCCATCACCTTAAGCATCTGTGACATTAAGCACTTGCCTTTAAATATTTTTGATAAATGCTCCCCAGGGAGCACTAGGCTTTGGAAGGAAGCTTCAGCTCCTTTCTGTTCCCTACATCACTGGCAATGTGGCCTGTTATTTTTCAAGGCTACCACTGAGCTGGGGAGAAGTGTATGGGTCTAGGGCAAGTTAAAATGCCACAAAGCTCACTGATTTTACTGAGATTCAGCTCTTTTTCTTAAATAACTGCTCTCCAGGTAGCTGTAAACCTTTGGTTAATTTCCAGAGTTCTGAAAAAGTTTATTATGACAGTTTTTGCCAGTTTTTTCATTGTTTTAATTCAGAAGTGACGTTTTGGAAGTCCTTAACTTTGCCTTTTTTGTGGATTTCATCCATCGTGACATACTAAATATTAGTTCAGTATGCATCTCTATGAAAATGACTTTTTCTTTCATAACCATAGTTCCATTATTTTACACCTAAGTAAAGTAACATTTATTTCCTAATATCATTTAATACCAAATCCTTATTCTAATTTCCCCCTATTGTACCAAAAATAGCTTTTATAATTTGCTTATTTAAACCAGGATCTATTCAAGGACTACACATTTCATTTGGTTATTATAATCTCTTAATCTCATTCACTATTTAAAATTTTTTATTATGAGAACTTTCAAACATCCATAAATGTAGGAGAGTACACAAACACCCATATTCTCAATACTTAGATCGTACAGTTGTAATATTTTTCTGTATTTGCTTCATTATCTGTATCTGTCTGTCTAGTTTTTGCTGAGCCACTTTAAAGTAATGTGCAGCCACCATAACATACTATAGTATGTTATGGTGGCTGCACGTTAATACTTCAGTATCTCCTAAGAATAAGAATGTCCTCCTATATAACCACACTAACTTTGTTATACTTAACAGTTAATAATTCCCTAAGATCTTCTAATAACCCATTCTATGATCAGATTTTCTCAACTGTCCCTACAAAATGTTTTACATAGTTTTTTTCCCCCCTAAATCCAGATCTAATCAAGGAGGTTAATTTTTTTCAGATTAAAACAACTTGCTTTTGTATTATACAGGTCAGGAATTTAGAAAGGACACAATGGGGACAACTTGTCTCTACTCCATGATGTCTGGGGCATCAGCTGGGATAATTTGAAGGCTGGATGGCCAAGAGTTTGAACCATCTGAAGTCTCATTAACTCACATGTCTGGTGCCTGGGCTGGGTGGACTCAAAGACTAGAAGTACCAAGCAGAGTGCCAACATGTGACCTCTCCATGTGACTAGCTTCCTCACTGCCTGATGGCCTCAAGGCAATCAGACTTCTTATGTGGTTGCTCAGGGCTCGCTAAGTGTGAGTGTTCCAGGAAGCAGAGCAGAAACTAAAGTTGCCTTTTCTGACCTAGCCTCAGAAGTCATGCAGTGTCACTTCTGTCACATTCTATAGGCTACAAATGAGCCTGCTTAGGTTCAACAGGAGGGAACATAGACCCCACCTATTAATAGGAAAAATGTCAGAGAATTTGGGGCCATGTTTTAAAGCCACCACACACACAAAACTATGGAGAATGATATGAAATATACCCAAGAATCCATGACTGAAAATTGTGTGTTAACATTTTTGCTAGATTTGCTTCAGATCATTTTTTAAACAAGTTAAATATCAATATCACCTTTAAAGAAAGGACTTCAACCTCCTGAATTGCCTGTTCTAGAATCTGCATACCGCTTATACAGAAAGTCTCCTTTATAGCAATAACAATAGCTAACCAACCAAGGAATCTTTAAATCTAGGTGAGATACCACCACCACCTCTTTTTTTCCTGTGACATTGACTTTTTTCATTAATTAAAAAGAGTGAAATCCCATACACTCACCAATGAGAATCAACAGTTGTAAACATTTTCTCATATTTGATTCATCTATAACTTTCTTCTTTTTTTAAAAACTGTCTAAAGCAAATCCCAGATAGTGTCATTCCCTCCCCACCCCACCATGTACTTCAGTATGCATCTCTAAAGTATACATTTTCTCACATAACCACTGTCCTCTCATCATACATAACAAAATTAATAATAATTTGATAATTCCTTGATGTTATCTAATACTAAATCCGTAATCAATTTTCCTTAATTGTCTAACAAAAAAGGCATTTTCATAGCGGATTTGTTTAAATCAGGATCTGAACAGGGTCCATATGGCATTTGGCTATCACGTTTTTTGAGTATCTCTTAATCTAGAGAAATACTTTTTTCTTTGATGCTGTTGATTTGTTATAAAAACTAGTATAATTGTCCTTTAGCACATCCCACCTTCTAGATTTGTTTGTTTGCTTCTTTGTGACATTGTGTTTTTAAAGAAACCAGGCCAGTTATTTTATAGGATGACTGTTTGCCCTCAGTGTCATTTAACTTGTTTTTTTTTTTTAATCTCTGTGTTTCCTAAAAACTGGAAGTAATATGAACTGCTCACTTGATGTTAGGTCTTGGCAAAACTACTTCCCAGGTAATGCTGTAGATTTCCTATTGAATTGCATTAGGAGGTGCATGAAGTTGGCCATCTTTCTGTTAGTGACAATAAGGGGGTGATCTCCTGATCTTATCATTGTAAGGTTAGTTCTTTTTCTCAAGACTAGCAAGTCATCTGTGAGATAATACTTTGGTACTGTGTGAATATCCAATTCCCTAGAATCAGTTATTTCATTAGGGCTTACAAACCTGTGATTTTCTAATTTTGTCATTCCTTTTACATTTATTAGCTGGCATTCGTCCGTAAAGAACAGCTTTCCCTCATCATCTGGGGCTGTTTGGTTATCCTGAAATACACTTCCTATGTAAAATGTGGGATGAGTAACTATTTTTTGATTCAAGATTGTTAAGGCATTATATGAAAAAATTGTACAAGAAGGTGATCTTCTTTAGGAACTCGTAGCCTGTTTATTAGATAGAATAACACACATCAGCATTAGGGAATGAGACAGGATAGTATGTGCTATGTATTAAGTGACTTGTACATAAGTTCAGGGGAGGGGAGGGGTCAATGTGAGCCAAAGAGGTCCTAGATGTTTTGCATAGAAGATTGATTTCAGCTTACTTTTGAATAATGGGCAGGTTTAAAGAGGTGGACAAAAGGGAAAAGGGTACTGCAGGCAGTGTAGATGATGAGGATGAAGGCATGGGGGGGAGGATGAGCTGTACATGTTCTGGAGGTGTAATAAGGAAGCCATTCTGTCTGGAGAAGCTGAGGATATGGGAGTGGAAATAAGGTTGGGGAGGTAGGTAGGGAGCAGAACATGGACAACTTTACATGCCAATTCAGGGAAATTAACTTTTACCCTTTAATCAGTGTGTGCTTTGTGTACCTTGGGCATTTGTGAATTCGCTTTTTACCCAATGGGAAGCAAAATCTGGCTTTGTAAAAAGCTAGAAGCAGGAAAACCAATGAGACCACCTTTGGGGGGCCCAGAGGTAGGGAATATGATTGTCATTCAGATAAATGTCTTCATCCTGTTCCCTCTGCAGCCCGTGTGACCCCAACTCTACCGAAGCAGGACCGTCCTGTGCGTGAGGGGACCCGGGTAGCTTCCATTGAGACAGGCTTGGCTGCAGCAGCTGCAAAGTTGGCCCAGCAGGTAAGTGCTGACACTCAGGCAATGGCCCTGCCACTGATCCCAGTTTGACTTGGAGCCTCAAAACTCAGACCTCCAGGCTGACAGGATCCCACCGTTGTCTCATTGGGAAGTGGGTAACTTGTGATCTTTATCCATGGTAGTATCCCAGCTCCCTCCTATATCCTATATATACCAACTCAGTGACAAGCTACCTCCATAGGGCACACCGTTGAAATGATTTAGGATGAAAGAAAATAGGAGGCCAGAGAAAAGCCCTTGAATATATCACTTGCCTTTCTGGGTGTGTAAAAACCTCTCAGATGGGAAGGACCAAGTCTGTCCTTCGGTGAGAGCACTTGTCTTCAGATGAAGCTCCAAGGAGGTGACTCAGTTGAGTACACTCAGTTTCTCAGTCTCTCATCAGTATCGGAATTTGGTTTTTCTGGGGAGAGGCTTTTCTTGTTCTCTGTACCAAATACTTTGCCTGATCTTCACTCCATGCTTCCCAAGAAAACTTCACCCACTAATTTTTGTCCTAGAATCAAGTTGACTTCCTAGCATGTTATGGTTTTCAAAGTTCTTAAATGTGCTTGGCAACCCTGGGAGCAGTTGGAAGTGAATCTTGTGGTTCTCTCCTTATCAGTATCCCCTTAGATTCTCATGCCACATCCTATAGCTTAGAGCATTTATTGAGCATCTGCTTTATGTTAGGTGCTTCCATGTACAGTGTCTCATGTAATCTGCTCAATAACCCTTTTCAATAGGTAATATTTTCATCATTTTACAGGTGAAGAAAATGAGGCTCTCTTTAAGTGACTAGTCCAGGATAATACAGCCAGTAAATGGAGGAGACAAGATTCAAACTCATATCCTCTAACTTCAGATTTCATGTTACTTGCTATTAAAATAAAATGAAATAGTTAAATGTTTATATAATTAAGTAATTACATCCTATTTAAATAAAATTTAATAGAATGATGTTTTTCATATCATGTTCTGTGGAATTCCAGAGTTTAGAAATGTTTTGGAGGCTACTGATGGAAGCCAGCAGAGACCAACCAGGCCAGGCGGCCATTCTTTGTCCAGAACTTTTCTCTATTATGTATATCCTAGTGCCATGTAAGATGTAATTTGAAAAAAAAAAAAGGAAGTTTGACTGCTTTAAATGAACAAATTAATTAAAGGTGTGAAAACCATTTTTAGTGCCTTCTGTGGAGCTCACTTCTGGTTGAGTTGATCAGGGATGACCTCAAAGAAGAGATTTTGAAATTGGGAAGGGTTTTGCAGGCTAAGCTATTGGAGGGGAAAGGGAGGCATTCTAGGAGAAGGGGATTCCTTGGTAAGCACACAAGGCCCTCTTGATTTGCCCTCTGGTTACCTCTCCTCCCTGACCTTGTGTCAACCCTTCATGCATGCCCTTTACACCACCCATTACGGTAACTCATTGTTCATTCAGTGTATCAGACTGTCTCATGCCTCTGTGCCTTTGCACAAACTGTTTCCTCTGCCCATTGGGAATCGTGCCCTCTCAGATGCCTTTACCTAACACCCCTTCACACCATCCACCACCAGTTTATTTCAGTGGCCTTCTGTGCTTCCATAGCATTCTCATGGTACTTACAATCATAAGTGTACTTTTCTGTGTTCCTTATTAAACTGTAAGGGCCTCAAGGGTGAAGACATATCTAATTTAACTTGGTATCCCTACTATGCTAAGTGTGTGTTTAGTCGTTGTTGGTTGAGTGAATGAATGAATGAACGAATGAATAAAAGAATGAACAGATCTTTTTGGATTGGAGGCTTCTTGTTGGGGAATGGAGTAAGATAAATAGAGGTTAAAAAATGAATTCTGGAGCCAGCCTGCCTGAGTTCAAATCTCCTCCCTCTTACATGAGCAAGTTACTTAATTTCTCTGTGCCTCAGTTTCCTTGTAGACTCTGTCTGAGGATTAGATGAGGTAATATATGTGAAAGCTCTGAGAACAGCACTTGCCACACAGTAAGTACTATAGACACATTAGCTTTTCATCATTATCACTACAGGTTGGCTAGGTATAAGTGGCCAGACGATGGATGACCATAAATGTCAGGCCAGGGAGTCTGAACTTGGGTGGGGACTTGCTGATGGCCTTTTGAGATAAGGTGAAAGTGGCCCTGTCATAAGATAGTCTAGTCTTCTGTGGGGGATCTGGATGAAGTATATGAAAAGGAGATTGGCAACAAAGGTAGAAAATTTTAAACTATGTGATCTAGGTATGAAGAGATAATTTCTGGATTCAGATGAGAGCAATGGGGGCCGAAATGCAGTTCTTGGTATGGATGGAGTAACAAGCATTTTGGCTGATAAAAGAGACTCTGAAGACAGATGGCTTGGGTCTGAATCACAGCTTGGCCACTTACTGTTCCTATAACCTTAGGAAAGTGACTTAACCTCTCTGTGCCAGTTTCTGCTCATAAAAATGGAATTATAATTATTTTTTTCTCATGCTTCATAGGAGTATTAAATGAGTTAAATTATAGAACAGTACCTGGCATATATTACTAATATTATTATTCTCGTCCCACAAAAATCCCTAAGGTAGCCACAGCCTGTCAGATCTTCTGAAGGCAGGAGTAGGCCTGTGTTGCCAAGAGAAGGCAAAGAAATGTAATCACTGAGTTGGTCTCTGTGGCTGTGTAGCATTTCAGAAGGTGAAGTCGTTCACATGCTCTCAGCACCACCTTTCCAGGTTCTCAGGGGCCCAGGTGCCCACTATAAAGGTACCCACTACACAGTGGATAGTATATTCATAGAGCAATGGATGGATGAAATCCAAGATATTGTGAGAAGTGACACAACTCCTTATTCATCCCTCCCATCCAAAACAGAGATTTTAAGATCCAGTGACCTGGAAGACTCTTCTATTAAAAGAAAAGACCAGCAAGAAGAAGAGAAACCATTGTAAGAGATGAAGATAGAATAATAGTTTCCATTTGTTGAGTACCTACTATGTGCTATGTGTTTAATGTCATTATTTAATCTTTCCGGCAACCCTGAAAACCAGCTATTGTTTTGCCCATTTTACAGACGAGGCAATTGAATTTCAGAAAGGTTAGTAACTTGACCAAGGTCATCCAACTTAGGGAGCACAAGCCTAGATTTGAACCCAAGTTTATCTCATTCCAAAGCTGCTACTCTTTCACTCGCAGATGTCCCATTTTGAGAATTGTGCAGGGTGGGTGTTCAGATAGACCTAGTTGAATCCTGAACCCAACAACTGTTCAGCTGTGAGGCTTTGGGCTCAAGTTACTTAATATCCCTGTACCTCAGTTTTCTCATCTGTAAACTGAGGGATTTTCCTTCTCAGGGCTGTTCTAAGGAGTAAATGAGGTCAAACATATAAAGTGCCTCAGCTGCTGGTGTAAATTTAGCTATTATTATTAGGCATGTCCATGGTTCACCGCATAAGTGGCAATTCTAGGACCAAAACCCAAGTCTGTGAACTCATTTACCCTTCTGTTGCCACTGTACTGGTTAGTAGCAGGGTTGACTTAAGAATGGATGGTACCAAAGGACCTGAGGTATTGGAAGTCCTGTGTGTTGTGTGTACATATATCCAGGCTAAGCTTGGAGTAGGGGCAGGTTGCAGAACCACACTGACCACTGTCTAGATCCCTTTCTGGGAAATTTTCTTCTGTTTTCTTCACTCCTAAATTCTCCCCTCCCATTTGGCTTGTGTTTCAGGAGCTACAGAAGGCCCAAAAGAAGAAATATATCAAGAAGAAGCCTTTGTTGAAGGAGGTAGAACAGCCTCGCCCTCAAGAGCCTAATCTCAGCGTGGCAGTACCAGCCCCAACTCTGGCCACTACACCCCAACTTCTCACCTCCTCCTCGCCCCTGCCTCCCCCTGAGCCTAAACAAGAGGCCCTCTCAGGAAGCCTTGCTGACCATGAGTATACTGCTCGTCCCAATGCCTTTGGCATGGCCCAGGCAAACCGCAGCACCACACCCATGGCCCCTGGTGTCTTCTTGACCCAGCGGCGCCCTTCAGTTGGCTCCCAGAGCAATCAAGCAGGACCAGGTATGACTGGCATATGGTTGTAGAACTGAGAAGGATCTTAGGGTCACTGGCTTCAAACCCTTAAGCATTCTGGTAAATGAGAACACCTGGGAGGGACACTGATGGGCAACCTAAGATACTTGGACTTGACCTCATAGGCCATGAAGAGACATTGACTGGTGTTAAGCAGAGACAAACTCAGATGTGGGTTTGGAAAGATCCTTCCGGTGGGCCAGAGTGGAGGGTGGGTTGAAGGTGGGAAGTCTAGGAAGGAGGCACATACACAAGTCCAGGCTGCAGTGAAGAGAGGCTAGAGCTCTGGCAGAGGGAATGAAGGAGGGGATAAATTGATCAAATATGGAGGAGGTCACATGGGACATATGACTGATGTGGTAATGTGGTGATGAGGTGATTTGATGTGGGGAAAGAGGAAGTGGGGAGAGCTCAAGCCCTCCTTTTCCTCACTTTGGCTCTGAAAGCCCAGTCCCTAGAGTACGCAGCTCAAGGGTGATGAGATTGGTGCTTGTTTCTAATGAAACAAGGCCCTGGGAGTGGCAACTTCAGGGACACCGAGCTATAATCACTAACCAGGCACTTTTTCAATCCTGGTGGGCAGGATAAGAAGATGGAGAGGCACAATCACCTTGCAGAAGTTAGGAAGGAAAATAGGACCAAAGAAATCAGTGGGGAAAAGTAACCAGACAGAGTAACCAGGGAGTCTGTAGCCAATGCAGGAGGTCATAGGAGGAAGAGCCAAAGCATGTGGTGTTGGATGGGAGTAGTTAAGGGGGGCCTCTTGGCCCAAGATGGTCCTGGAGCCAGGCATAAGGATGGGGAGACTCTGTGGGCAGAGGAACAGAGGAGGAGGGTGGCCCAAGGACAGTTGGTGCTGGAGCTGCTGCTGGCACCCTTGCCATATCCTTTGCTTACCTCTCCCTTCCCCCGCAGGAAAGCGTCCCAAAAAGGGCCTGGCTACAGCAAAGCAGAGACTCGGCCGTATCCTGAAAATCCACAGAAATGGCAAACTGCTTCTGTGATCCCCTTTGTGTCCTGCCCCTCACCCCTTCACCCCCATTGCCTTCTCCGTTGTCAATTCTCGGGGCACTCCTGGATCCTACCTGCCCCGGACAAGGTGCTGAGGCGCATTGTCCTGCTTTCTTGGAACTGACCAAAGGCATGGACTCTCCCATGGGCCCCTTCACCTACTCCCTCAACTCCCTTCCCTACTTCCACTGGAGCATCCTGCCTTCCTTTTCCATATCTCTGAGTAGCCAGTAAATGGGAGAGGTTTCCAGCTGACTAGAGCCCTCTTTTCTGCTGCCCCAATCCATTTCCCTTTCACCAGCTTTGTCTGCCCTTTACTGTCATCCCCACTTAAAGCTGGAAAGCAGGATGAGGAGAGGCATGAGGAGAGCCTGGGCCCCTCGGTATTTCCCTGGTCATGAAGTGGGAGGCCCAGTGCTCAACACTTTCTGCGGCTCCAGCCCTGTCTCCAGAAGCCTGCCCACCTCTGCCCATTCTCCTTCCTCTTCTTAGCCCAATGGATGTGTCCCACTCAAGACTCGTTCCTGGGAGAAGCCTCTGGCCTCTGCCCCCTCTTGCCAAATGCTTCATGGAAATAAAGAGGAGGGCCCAGAGTCTTCTTACTGCCCCACCGTGGGCCATTTCCAGAGTGGCCTAGAAAGGCCATGGGCTGACTTCATTCATCCTTGGGAAGAAGAGAGATTCCTGTCACTTCTCAAGGTGGGGAGAGGACCAACACCCAAGACTTTGACCGAGACTTTGTAGCCCATTGGAGGAAACTACTTTTGGGTGGCTACAGATGAAGCCACCTCTCCCAGGGTGAGCTCCAGGGATTTGCCTAGAGTTTGAGGTCCTACAGAACATTATCCACATAGCTTTGGCTGGGCTCCAGGAGGCAAAGACCATCTCCCAAACGCCTTGAAAGCATCTGCCACTGAAGCAGATAGCCCTTGCTCTACGGCCTGATCCCTTCACCCGTACCACAAAGCACAGCCTGGACCTTCTGGAGAGGATGTGGCAGGACAGCTCACCCCAGGTTCTCCATCAGGAGCCTCCCTGCTTCTCTCCCCACCTTGAGGTCTTGGTCTGAAGAAGACTTTGGAACTCACATCTTCACTCCTGGACCTTTACACTCCCAGATGTCAGGTGGACGCTCAAGCAGAGTGCTGATGTGGGGGGAGCCCGAGCCTAGGAGCGGAGATGCCCACCTGTAAAGGAGCAGATCATCTGAACCTCCCACCCCCTCTTCCCTTTGTGAATGTTTCTATTGTCCAGACAGTGCCCACCCCCTCCCTCACCCTCCCCCAGCTCCCTCCACCTCCACCTGTCTTGCCTCCCTGGTGACCTGGACTGGATGGAGAATGTCTCCCTCTCTCCATTTCGGCACTGCCCAAGTGGAGTGCTTCATTGTCTTCTACCCCCCACTTCAACTTCACCTCAGTTTTCCCAGTGCTTCTGGGGAACTTAACAGCTACCGTGCAGGCCACAGGGAATATGTGAAGCTTCCCTGGTCGTCTTCGTGTCTCCAGTTTGTCTTTCTTTTCTCCACAGCCCGACATTTACTCTCCTTCCTTGGAATCAGGGGTCCCTTAGCCCCATATCCTTTTCCTATCTTGGGGGCCCCAGGGGCCAAGCAGTCCTCCATCTATACACACCAAAGGCAAAAAAGCCTGGCTACCTCCCCCTTAGCACGTGAGGTTCCCACTCCCCTCCCCTCTGTTTCTGCCCAGCTTTGCTTTTCTTGGGGATTTCAAAGCAACAGAGGGTAGTGAGGGGAGGGAAGGAGGGCAGCCTGTGTCCCTGTGTAGGCAACTGCCTGACTAGGCCCTGACTGCTGTAACCAAGACCAGGACCCCAGCCCTTCTGCCCATTAACACCCCCCTCCCCTTGATCTTTCAAAGGCAGCTAATTGCTAGCATATCCCCCCTGGTTCCCGGCCTCCTTCCCTTCTGTTTCTTTGTTAAAAGTTTTGTGGAGCTGAAACCCAACCTCCATTTGACTGGGTTTCTGATTAATTTAGTTGGGCTCTCAGAGCTGGCTGTTTGTTGTTTTGTGTTTTAAATGAAAAGCAAGTTTACCCTCAGATTTACGCTTTTCCAAAGAGGCTAGTGTGCTTTTTTTTTTCTTTTTCTTTTTTTTTTTAATGTTTCAGGTTCTAAGTGAAGTGAGTTGGGGAGGGGTTGGGAGTGGTTGTAACCAAGGTTTAGAACATGATGAGAGAGTTACCTCTGGTCTCCAATCTCCAGCACAGCTGGGGCTTGGATAGGGGGCAGGGAGAGAGGATTTCTATTCACTTTTAATATATTTTTACAAAAAAGCAATTTAAAAACAAGCCCACCGCTTCTGTACATGTCTAAATATATTTTTAGAAGTGGGTAGGATTGTGAATTTCTGATGCAGGGCCTTTTTATAAACAGGTTAGAATAGCATCATACAGACTTCTCTGTTGGTTTTTTTTCCCCTGTTTTTTTCTTATGTTGTGTTACTAATGTAATTTATATATTTTTTTTAGATCCTCCCTTTCCTATAGAGATAAAAGTGATTTATCTTGGCAATTGCTTTGCTCAGCATTCTTTTTTTTTTTTTTTTTTTTTGGTGGTGGTGGTGGGAGTGGTGGGGTGTTGGGGTCCAGGAGTACTGCCTTCTCTTTACATTCTGTCTCTCTCATCAACTCACCTCTTCCCCAGTGCACAGCCTTATGCCTGAGGTGGGGAGGGGACAGGATCCCTGCCCTCACAAGAGACACAGTTCACACACCAAAAACAGTCAAAAGTATAGTGAGCAGAAAAGAAAGGGGTGCAACAATTCAAAGGGGCCTGACAAGTTTGTTGGGAAGGCTTTCCATGGCTTCCATGGGCTGTTTTTACTGGCTATACCTGTATCCTCTTTCTGTGAATGTGAAGTTGTGGGGTTTTATTTTTTCTTCCCCTTCTCTCTCTCTCTCTCTCTCTCTCTGACATGTTTCTCAAACCTGAACTTGATTACTGTGTTAGGGCCAGTGCAAAGGATATAATTATTACAGCTAGCATATCATGCTCATTTCCTTGTGCCAGATACTGCTCTTAGTGTTCTATGTATATTGATTCATTTCATCATCACCAGTATCCTCATGCTACTGATGAGAAAACAGGCAAAGGAAACTTCTGGCATCACACATCGTACGTTGTGGAGCCAACCTGGTTCCACAGTCTGTGTTCTTATTACTCTGTTCTAGCACCTCTCACTGATAACCACTACTGTTTAAGTGCCTTTTCTGTGCCAGGCGTTGGGCTAGGGATTTTACCTAGGATATGTCATTTAATTCTCACTGACAACCCCAGGAGATAGTTACTAGCCCTATTTTACAGTGAAGGAGACTGAAGCTTGCCACTGGCCTTCCACAACAGGATCTCCCTGATGCCAAAATTCATGTTCTTTCCTCTCATCATGTTAGAAAATCTTCAGCAGCTCAATGACCCAACAGAAGTTTATTGCGCACTTGTGTGCAAGACGTAGCGTTGAGAGTTGTGTCCTGAGGAGAGCCCTTGGGGTGATGTCAGAAGCCTCAGTTCCAAATTTACCACCACATGGACTCTCTGTGACTGACAGCAGGCTGCTTACTGTCTGAGGGTCACTGTAAAAGAAGTTTGAACCCAATCAGGATTTCTTCATCCTGGAGATTTTGCTTCTGTAGGCTCTGGGGTGAGGCTGGCTGGGTTTGGCACCTACCGGCTAAATGACCTCCTCCAGCTCTCCCAATATGAATCTTGGTATTGGGCAGGATTTGGATAGAGAAGGTTCTTGTCTGGGGCATGGGGAACTGTGTCTCCTGGTAGAGAGGCAACAGGGAAGAGAGGAGGGATTTTAGAGCCCTTGCAGGAATGGTGGGCTGGGTTCTCTCTGTCACCAACTCCCACCCCACCCTTTCCAGTAAGGGGCCAAAGCACTGTCACCAGCCTCAGGTTAGAGGATAAGCTAGAGTCTTGGTCACCTTACTCTTCAGTCTAAGAAATGGAAGGAGAACAAGAACACCCAACTTCAGTCTTCTCTCTTTCCAATATGGAGTGGGAAAGTGCACAGGACTTGTCACTAAGAGCCTGCCTTCTCAATGATTAACCAAGTAATTTGGGGGAGATTGCTTGTCTTGATATCAGATGGAATGATCTCACCTATGGAGCCCTCTAATGCATGGTCACTCCTAAACTTCCTGGATGCTGTTAATTCCCATACTGAATCCTCTAGCCCTGACCTGTCCTGAGTACACATCACACACACTTCTGCTTGCCTGCATTGTGTTCCCTGCTTCAAGTACACAGGCTCCTCCCTTTCCATCAGGACCCTATTCACACCCAGTTGACTGAAATGGCACTTGTCTCCAGTAAGCTGAGTGGAGGAGAAGAGCACCGTATGGTACAATGTGATGATAGAGATGAGCACAGGATGCTGGTCAGGGAATCTGTCCCAGGGAAGCTGGGAGTTCAGACAAGGCTTCCTGTCAGGGGTGGTGTTTGAGCTGAAGGATGAAAATTAATTAGCCAGGCAGAGAACGGTGGGAAGAGTATTCCAAACCAAGGCAATAGCATGAATAAAAACAAAAGTGGAGGCAAAAAAAAAAATCCATGTGCATATAGACAGGCAATTTAGTATAACTGCAGCTGTAACTTTCATCCGGGGGAACATATGCAGAGTCTCCAAGAAGGAATGTATAGTTTGAGAAGACATATGATCCAAATTGATTAGTTTTTAGACACAATATTTATTTTAAAACCTCAGACAATGGAGGATATGTAATTTGATGTTTGTCGAAAGACATAGCTATATCCCATGAATGACAGAGAATCATTAAAGGGGTTTAAGCAGAAAATGGCACGATCCAACTTGCTTTTTAAAAAGATCCCCTTGCCAGTCATAGGAGTGGATTAGGAGGGAGAGAGATGAAGATAGGGAGATGAGTGAGGAAGTTACTGAAAGAAGGATGGGGAGGGCACCATCTTATCTTCTAATGCCCCATCAAATGCCACTTCCCTAAGGAAGTCTTCACCCAACTCTGCAGTCGATTCTGACCTTTTCTTGACTTCTACATCTCATAAAGGGTGGATATTCCAGGCCATTTCCAGGAGGCAGAACCATGGAGTCAGCCACTTATATAACCCAAGTGATAGAAGTTGCACCCCTTTATCCCCATTTTCAGCTTTTTAACTCTCAAGAAAGCTCTCCTTTCCTATAGGGCCACAACATAATGCCAGCACTCACCAATGAATGTGATAAGAGAGATACAATACCCATTTTATATTTTCCTTGTCAGGAGTCCAGCAAGCCTCCATCACATTCCATTCCATTCTATCATACACAGCCTTTCAGGGTTATCTCCCCAAAGTCCTCTCTTCATCATCTCTTCCTGCATAAAAACATCCATGGCTTCCCACTGCTTATTACACCTTCTGGGTTTCAAGGCTTTTCAAACCTGGCCCAACCTGGAGACAATGGGCTGTGGTGGAAGGAGGATGTACCTGGGAGCTGAGAAAACCAATGACTCAATTCCAACTCTGCCACCTATGGGATATTGAGCTGGCTACTTCATGTTTCCTTGACTCAGTTTCATCATCTATAACATGAAGATATAATTCCTACCTCATAGTATTGTTGGGAGGAATTATATCAGTGTCATTAAAGAACTTAATTCTATGACGAGCACTCAGGTCATCGGTAAATCTAGTTTAATTTTCCCCTGTTAAAATTTGCCCAACAAGGCCTATAATCTTATAAAGATTACAGAGAAAGTAAGCCTTTAAAGGAGTCAGAGAGAATATTTCAACCTGGGGTGGGAAATCAAGTTGGCTTCATGAGGAACATGTTTGAAGGACATAGAAAGATGGCTGAGTCAATAGCTGTGGTGAGCCTTACACTCTGTAGAGGAAATACAACTAAATCTATGACACAAAGTTGCTGGAAGGTGCCAGAGTATCATCCATGCCAGTTCAATATCATTGGTTCAGTTCTACAATGGTTTATCAAAGCTTATTTTGTGTCAAGCCCTGTGCATGCCTTTGGAGGACTTAATCCTAAGGAGCATGTGGTTTAGTACACAGACATGGAAACCCAAGTACAGCAATACTAGGATAAATACTGTTACAAATAAGTATAGGGTGCTATGGGAGCATGAAGGAAGGAGACCAAACCCAGTCTGAGGAGAAGGAAAGTCTTCTAGGAAGAAACAACACCTGAGTTGACTGTTGAAGGGCAATTCACCAGGCAAGGGAAGGCAGAAGGATGAGTTGGAATAGCATTACAAGTAAAAGGAACAGCATAAGCAAAAGTAGAAAATCAAAGCAGCCTGGTTTGTGGGTGGAACTATAAGACTTTGAGTTGAGTTGGTGTACAGGCTGGGGTGAGATGGCAAATGTTGGGGGATGAAGCTGAAGAGGTTGGCAGGAGCGCAATCGTGAAGGTCTGGTTTATGTTTCAGAACGTTCTTTCTGGCGATCCTTGGGGTGGTGAGACAAAAGCGGGTTAGTGTGGAGGCCAGTGTGAGGGTGGTTGCAAGATTCCAATTAAGATGCAGTGAGGTCTAAACCAGGGTAGTGGCTATGAAGATACTAGAGATGTTAACCCACACCTCTCTTTTTTATTTCCCTGATATTTTACTATGAACATTTTCAAGCATTCAGAAAATCAAAGTAATTATACAGTGAATACCCATATATTTACCATCTAGATTCTACAATCAGTGTTTTACTACATTTACTTTGTCAAATATATCTATCTATTCATCCCTCTATCCATCAACCCATCTTATTTTTTATGCATTTCAAAATTTGATACCTGTAACCCATTCTCTTAAACACTTCTGCATGCATGCCATAAACTAGAGTTCAATATATGTTTGTGATTCTTCTTTAGCTAAAATATTCACACAATGAATACAACTTTCACATACTTTAAGAGTATAATTTCATGTTTTGATAAATGTATATACCTGTGTAACCCACACCCCTATCAAGACACAGAACATTACCATCCACCCAGAAAGTTCCCACATGTCTCTTCCCAATCACAGCCCTTCTCCCTGCCACAGTAGGTCTTGAGTTTGAAAGGGTAGGATTTGAAAATAGATGATCCAGGAGGAGAGTCTGGGTGGCTTCCCCTTTCAGCAAAGTCATGAAGGCAGGTAGCCATGGGGTATACACAAGCATTAGTAAACAAGCTTGGATGGATGGATGCCTTTCAACCTCCCTCCTCTCCCCCTCCTGAGCCTCATCTTTATGGGTCAATTCATGAAATGGTGAGGCAGAGAGGAATTGAGTCAAGAGACTGCCGGGCCCTCAGGAACTAACAATCTTGTGGGGGAGACAGAGAGAAACAGGATCACAATTCCATGTGACAGATGTTGAATGTTGCATTGTACCAGGGTCAGTGCTATAACAGAGGAAAGAGTGGAAAGTGAGATAAAACAACACAGAAGCTCCACAAGGGTTTGGGGTGTGTGTAGGTGGGGGGAGAGGGGAGAGATAAGGCGAGTGGCTCAGACTCTTGGGAGGGACTGGAGGACTCAAAGGAAAAAGGGAGGAAGAGTATTTAGGAGCCATGAAAATTTACCTGGAGGTGAAAGGACTAAAATCTTGAATGATGTTGACTTTGATAATATGTGTCATAAACACAAAGCTATTTTAAGTTGCAAGTAACAGAAAATGCAAGTCAAGCATGGGACATTGGCTTATGTAACTGAAAAGCCTAAGAGTATGTGGATTTTAGGAACAGTTTAACCAGAGCTTTCGTATGTGTTAGCTTTGTCTTCAGGATATTTCTTCATGGTTAAAAGATGGCTGCACACAACAGCAAAAGAAAACATAAAAACAAAACAAAACAAAAAAACCGAAAAGACAACCTACAGAATGGGAGAAAATATTTGCAAATGATACGACAGACAAGGGCTTAATCTCCAAAATATACAAACAGCTCATACAACTCAACAGCAACAACAAAACCAAAGAACTAGGGACTTCCCTGGTGGCACAGTGGTTAAGAATCCGCCTGCAAAGGCGGGGACATGGGTTCAAGCCCTGGTCTGGGAAGATCCCACATGCTGTGGGGCAACTAAGCCCATGTGCCACAATTACTGAGCCTGCACTCTACAGCCCATGAGCCACAACTACTGAGCCCGCGTGCCACAACTACTGAAGCCCACACACCTAGAGCCTGTGCTCTGCAACAAGAGGAGCCACCGCAGTGAGAAGCCCATGCACCACAATGAAGAGTAGCCCCCACTTGCTGCAACTAGAGAAAGCCCACATGCAGCAACGAAGACCCAACATAGCCAAAAATAAAAATTTAAAAAACAACAACAAAAAACAACCCAATTGAGAAATGGGCAGAAGACCTTAATAGACATTTCTCCAAAGAAGACATACAGATGGGCAGTATGCACATGAAAATATGCTCAACATCACTAATTATTAGAGAAATAGAGAAATCAAGACTACAATGAGATACCACCTCACACCGGTCAGAATGGCCATCATTAAAATGTCTACAAATCACAAATGCTGAAGGAGGTGTGGAGAAAAGGGAACCCGCCTACACTGTTGTTGGGAATGTAAGTTGGTGCAGCCACTATGGAGAACAGTATGGATGTTCCTTAAAAAGCTAAAAAGAGGGTTACCATATGACCCAGCAATCCCACTCCTGGGCATATACCCGGACAAAACTATAATTCAAAAAGATACATACACCCCTATGTTCATAGCAGCACTATTCACAGTAGCCAAGACATGGAAACAACCTAAATGTCCATTGACAGATGAATGGATAAAGAAGATGTGGTACATATATACAATGGAACACTACTCAGCCATAAAAAAAGAACGAAATAATGCCATTTGCAGCAACATGGATGGACCTAGAGATTATCATACTAAGTAAGTCAGAAAGAGAAAGACAAATACCATATGATATCACTTATATGTGGAATCTAAAATATGGCACAAATGAACCTATCTACAAAACAGAAACAGACTCACAGGGCTTCCCTGGTGGCACAGTGGTTAAGAATCTGCCTGCCAGTGCAGGAGACATGGGTTCAAGCCCTGGTCCGGGAAGATTCCACATGCTGCGGAGCAACTGAGCCCATGCGCCACGACTACTGAGCCAGTGCTCTAGAGCCCTCGAGCCACAACTACTGACCCTGCATGCCACAACTACTGAAGCCTGCATGCCTAGAGCCCATGCTCTGCAACTAGAGAAAGCCCACGCACAGTGACGAAGACCCAATGCAGCCAAAAATAAATAAATAAATTTATTTTAAAATACCACACACACACACACACACAGACTCACAGACATAGAGAACTTGTGGTTGCCAAGGGGGAGTGAGGTAGGAGAGGGAAGGACTGGGAGTTTGGGATTAATTAAAAAAAAAAAAACAGTGGTGGCACACAACACAGTGCTTCCATTTGTGCTCATTTTTCATCTTATACATTCCCTTTAGTGAAGTGCCTATTGAAGTCTTTTGATATTTTTTTATTGGGTTGTTTGTTTTCTTGCTATTGAGCTTTGAGAGCCTTTTATATATGTAGGATACAAATTATTTGTGGGATATGTGATTTGCAAATATTTTCTCCCAGTCTGTAGATTCTCTTTTTATTCTCTTATCAGTATCTTTTGCTGAGCAACAGTGTTTAATTTTGATAAATTCCAATTTTATTTATTTTATGGATCGTCATGTTTAAGAATTATTTGACTAACCCTAGGTCATGAAAATTTTCTCCTATGTTACCTTCTAGAAGTTTTATGTTTTACATTTAGATCTATGATCAATTTTGAGATACTTTTTGTATACTGTAAGAGGTTTAGGTCAAAGTTCTTTTTTTGCCCATGAGGTGTTCAATTGTACCAACATCACTTGTTGAAAAAACTGTCTCTGTTGAATTGCTTTTGTCCCTTTGTCAAAAATCAGGTAGCCGTACTTGTGTGGGTCTATTTCTGTAATCTCTAGTCTGTCCCATTAATCTTATGCTTCTGTACTTCCACCAATACCACACTGTTTTGATTGTAGCTATATAGTAACCCTTAATATCAAATAGAGTTATTCCTCCCACTCCATTCTTCTTTTTCAAAATGGTTGAGCTATTCTAGAGCCTGTGCCTTTTCATATAAATTTTAGAATAAGCTTTTCTGTGCCTACACATACCTTGCTGGTATTTTGAAAGAAATTACATTGAATCTATAGACCAATTTGGAGAGAACTGACATGTTGAGGATTTTAAAATATTTTTAGATTTTTATATAATTTTAAATTGAAGTATAATATACATAAATAGAAGGGCACAAATTCAAAATGTACAGATTAAGGAATTGTCATAAAGTGAACACCTCCCTGTAATCATTACTCAGTTCAAGAAATATGATGAGTAGCACCAAGGAGATTGTGTCTTAACACAAAAGAGATAAGAGATGAGCTCTTGAGATGAAGAGTCCCTTAAAGAGCTATACCCTCAAGGAAAAGGATGAGAAAATAGCCTTCCTACCGGCATAAGGACACAATGAGGCAGCTTGTCTGTCTTGACTTGGGCTTTGGATGGGGGACAACTTTTTCTTAACTGTGTAACTGAGCTTCACATGTGTTTGTGGTTCAAGCCCATACTACTTACATGGGCTGAGAACCTACAACTTGTAAAATTAACAGAAAAACTGATCTCTCTGGGGGATCTGACAAAAGCAAACACCAAACCTCAGTATGAACAAGCTTGCAAGCCAGGCTGAACAGGAATTTCATAGATAAAACCCAGTTGAATGTGAACAAAATAATCCACAATAAGCAATAGTCATCAAACAACAAACAGTAGGATTAAACCTTTATGAACTTCAGATAATTGAAGAATCTAAGAGTTAATTATGTTAAATTTGATTAAGAACATAAAAGAAGAAATAAAAAAACATAAAAGAACAAACACTATTTTTAAAAAGAGTAGGCAGATTTGAAAAAAGAACTAAAGCTGACTTCTAGAAATGAAAAATGCAGTAATTGAAAATTAAAACTCAGTGAATGAGTTAAACAGATTAGATACTGTTGAAGAGATCATTTAATTGGAACACAGATCGGAAATTACTCAGGAGATAGCAACATAGAGTTAAAGAGAGAAAAAAGAGGCTAGGATATATGGAGGACAGAATGAGAAGGTCTCACAAAGGATTAATTGGAGTTGCAGAAGGAATAAATAGGTGGGAAAGAGGGGGAAGGTAATATACAACTGCCAACTCAACATTTTCACTTGGAAATATATCCAAAATGTAACGCATGATCTTCCCGCCTCAAAACTGTTTCTCTCCTGGTCTCCCTCATATTAGTAGATGGCAACTTCATCCTTTCAGTTGCTCAAGCCAAAAACCTTAGGTAGTCCTTGATTCACCTCTTTCACACCCCATATCCAAGCTGTAGGCAAATCCCACTGGCTTTCCTTCAAAGTATTTCCAAAATCTGTCCACTTTTCACCATCTCCACTGCTACCACCTTGGCCAGAACCATCATCATTTCTCACCTGGAAAATTACAGTAGCCTCCTAACCCATCTCGCTGTTTCCTCCATTGCTTCTCTATAATCTAATTTCAACATGGTATCAAGAGAGATCTTTTTAAAAATATAAGTCAGAGACTTCCACTTGAGAGAAAATGGAGAAGACATACTTTTCTCTGTTCCATCCACTAAATACAACTTGGGTATTACATATAAACAAACACAAGACTTTGAAAGGCAGAGAGAAGGCAGATCAGCTACGGGCATTGACACCTGAGAAACAGCACAGTGATAAGTTCCTTGGTTTGTTTGTGTTTTGTTTTGTTTTGCCTCATACATCCAGACTGGATACTGGAGAAGCTGGCAATCCACAAACACCAACAGATGCAGACAGCAAAAGATCCAAGAAAAGCCTGCTTTCTCTAGCTAAATGATCCATAAAGGGGTAACCTAGAAACAGAGAAAACTTTTAGACGATGACCATTTTACTCCAGCCAATCGCAGAAAAACTGTGGCTCTACCCCTACCCTCACCAATAAAGACTGAGTGAAGAGCCTAGACTCTTTGTGGGCTGTGATGAGAGGCTCCAACCTTCAACATGGTGGTGTCAGAGAAAGCCAAGTGGAGAACCTGGATTTCCACTCCCACCTAGCAGTAATGTTGTGGCACCCTAATTTCCCTTATCAGAGTCTTGTCAGAAGAGGCCAGCTCCAACAAAAGATTTAACTAAGGTCCAGAGTCTGATAACAATACCCAAGTGTCCAAGTTTCAATTAAAAAAAAGCACTTGTACTAAGAACCAGGAAAAGATCTCAAATTGAATAAGAAAAGACAATCAACCGATACTAACAGCAAGATGAAATAGATGATTAGATCTTCTGACAAGTGTAAAAGAACCATTATAAAAATGCTCAACAAGCAATTACAAACCCACTTGATATAAATGAAAAAGAAAAGTCACAGCAAAGCAATAGAAGATATAAAGAAGAAAATGAAAATTTTAGAACTAAAATGTTAAATAACTAAAATTAAAAACTCAATGGAGGGAGTTCCCTGGTGACCTAGTGGTTAGGATTCCGGGCTTTCACTGCTGTGGCCTGGGTTCAATCACTGGTCAGGGAACTGAGGTCCCACAAGCCATGCAGCGTCCCAAAAAACTCAAACCAAAACAAACAAATAACTCAATGGATGGATTCAACAGCAGAGAAGACAAATGAGAAAATAATCAGAGAACTTGAAGATAGAACAATAGAAATGACCCAGTCTGACCACAGCTCCTGGAACTGATAGGTGACTTCGGCAAGGCTACAGGATACAAGATCAACATACAAAAAAATCAACTGTATTTCTGTATACTAACAATCAATACCTGGAAGCTGAAATTAAGATTATGTAAATTTAAAATGTACAATCACTTAAAAATGCAATACTTACATGTAAATCTAACAAAACATGTATAGGACTTGTATGCTAAAAATACAAAATGCTGATGAAAGAAATCAAAGAAGATCTAAATAAACAGAGGCAGTTTGTGCTCATTGATTAGAAGACCCTACATAACAAAGATATCAGTTCTCCCCTATTGATATATAAGTTTAATACGATTTCTGTCAAAGCTCCCAGCAAGATTTTTTTTGTAGTTAGACAAGATTATTCTATTTGTATGGAAAGGCAAAGGAACTAGAATAACTACAGTGGGTTGAATGTTGTCCCCACCTCCCACAAAGATATGTTCACTTCCTAACCTGCAAAGCCTGTGAATGTGACTCTATTCAGTAAAAGGATCCTTGCAATTGTGATTAATTTAAGGATCTTGAGATGAGAGCATCATGGATTACCTGAATGAGCCCTAAATGCAATGACAACTATCCTTATAAGAGACAGAAGAGAAGACACAGACACAAAGGATAAGGCTACTTGAAGATGGATGCAGAGATTGGAGTTATGCAGCCACAAGGCAAAAAACACCTGGAGCCACCAGAAACTGGAAGAGGAAAAGGATTCTCCCCTAGAGCCTTTGGAGGGAGGGCCAACACCTTGATTTCAGACATCTGGTCTCCAGGACTGTAAGAGAATAAATTTCCGTTGTTTTAAGCCACCAAGTTTGTGATAGATAATTTGTTATGGCAGCCCTAGGAAACTAATAAAACAGCTAAAACAATTATGGAAAAGGAAAAAAAGTGGGAAGAATCACTCTACTTGGCTTTAACACATTGTATAGCCACAGTGATTATGACTGTGGTTTCAGTGGAGAGATAGACACAGAGATCAATGGAACAGATAGAGAACACAGAAATAGGTAACCTATCTACACACAAATACAGCCAACTCATTTTTTTGGACAAAGGTGCAAAAACAATTTAATGGAGGAAAGATAGTCTTTTCAACAAAAAGGTGCTGGAGCAATTAGATATCTATAGGGGAAAAGTGAACCTTGACCTAGACTTCACACCTTATGTAGAAATTAACACAAAATGGGTCATAAATTTAAATGTAAACATAAAATTATAAAACCCTCATAAGATAATGTATGAGAAATCTTTGGGACCTAGGGCTTGGTGAAGAGTTTTTAGACATGACACCAAAAACAGAAAAGAAAAAAATTTGATAAATTGGACTTCATTAACATTTTGCTCTAAGACCCTGTTAAAAGGCAAACTAAAGACTGGGAGAAAATATTTGCAAATCACAAATCTGACAAGGGACTCATATCTAGAATATATATAGAACAATCAAAACTCAATATTAAACAAACAACCTAATTAGAAAATTGGTAAAAAAAAAAAACAAAAAAAAGACATTTCACTGAAGAGGATATACGGATGACAAATAAGCATGAGAAAATATGTCCAATGTCATTAGCCATTAGGGAAATGCAAATTGTGCCTATGTTGGAACATCTCTACACACCTACTAGAACAGCTAAAATAAAAAATAATGATAGTGCCAAATGCTGGCAAAACTGAGGTGAAACTGGATCTGTCATACATTGCTGGTGGGAATGTAAAATTGTACAGCCACCCTGGAAAACAGCTTTTCAGTTTCCTAAAAAACTAAACATACACTTACCATATGACCCAGGAATTTTGACTCCTAAGCATTTACCCTAACAAAATGAAAATATGTCTGCACAAAAATCTGTACCCATATGTTCATAACAGCTTTATTTGTAATAGCCAAACACTGGAAATGAACTTTTGATATACACAAATTGTATGGGCCTTAAGGGCATTATGTTGAGTGGAAAAAGCTGGTCACACACTGTATGTCAATAGATAAATGGTTAAACAAACTGTGGTACATCCATGCCATTGAATACTATTCAGCAACCTAAAGCCGTAAACTATTGGTGCATGCAAAAACTTGGATGGGTTCCAGGGTCATTATGCTGAATGAAAAAGTCCAATCTTAAAATGTGATGTGCTGTATGATTCCATTTTTATAATGCTCTGGAAATGACAAAATTATAGAAATGGAAAAAAAAGATTATTACTGGTTGGTAAGGATTAGGGATGGTGGCAGGGAAAGCGGGAAGTACAACTACAAAGGGGAAGCATGAGGGAGGTCTGTATGGCAATGGAATAGTTCTGTATCTTGATTGTGGTGGTTACATGAATCTACACATGATAAAATGACATAGAATGATACACAAGACAATGCAAAAAGTGTCAAATTCCTGGTTACACACACAGAGTACAATATAATGTTGTATCATAATTATGTAAGATTCATCCATTACAGGAAACTGGGTGAGCACAAGACCTTCTGAACTATCTTTGCAATAGTCTTTAAAATTTCAAAATTAAAAGTTTAAAAATGTAAGTCAAATCATATCATTCCTCAGCTCAAAATCCTGCAGTGATTCCTTATCTTACTCAGAGTAAAAGTCCAAATCCTTAGATCCCTTACTTGTTGCCCCTGTCAACTCTCTGACCTCTTCTTCCACTCTCCCTTCATGCACTCTAGTCAAGCCACACTGACCTCCTTGCTGTTCCTTGAAATTGCCAGGCATACTCCTGCCCTTGCTTTAGCTAGAAATTTATAAACATCAGTTCTGGGGATTTTTCTTTACTTTTTGATCATTTCTTTCCTTTTCTCCTGTTCTTTCTGGAATCCCTTTTATTTGGAAATTAGCTCTTCTGGTCTGGACCTCTTGTTTCTTCTTGTTCCTTTCCTAATCCTCTAACTCTCTCTCTCTCCCTCACTCCTTCCCTTCCCTGCCCCCCCATATTATTTAATTATTTGTATTTACTTCCTGGAAGATTTCTTCAAACATATCATCCAAACCTTCCAACAAGTTTTTCGTTTCTGCTAATGTATTTTTAATTTCCAAGAGCATATTTTCTGTTGTTTTAAAAATTGTGTTCTGTTCTTGTTTCGTGAATATATTATCTTCTGAGAAATGGTTAATAGTTTTTAAAAGAGGTTTCCTCTTACTGCATAGTTTCCTTCAAGTTTCTTCTCATCCCTCTTTATCTTTCATGTTAGAGACTTTACTCAGGAGAATAATAATCTATTCGAACATGTTCTCTTAACTCCCTGTTGCAATATAGGATTACTAATCTCAATTATACCTAGAGTTCCCCATTCCAGAGACCCTGTTTTACCCTATTCTAAAAGTAATCATTGAGTCTTTTTGCCAGGATACAGGAGATAAATCACCCAGTTTACAGAATGAGGAGGGGATCTGGAAATCTAAATGCTTCTTAAACAGACTTTCATGCAAACCTTCTCTTTTTAGCCCCACTTTCATTACCACTTCCAGAAGTATCTGAAGTATCCGATGACCCTTTCTACAAAAATAAAAAAAGCCAATCCTAAATTCATATGGAATTGCAGGGTACCACAAATAGCTAAAAAAATCGTGACAAGAGCAAAGTCGGAACTTACCTATTTTAAAACATAAAGCTACAGTAATGAAAATAGTGTGGAACTGGCATAAATATGGATATATAGACCAATGAAATAGAACTTAGAATCCATAAATAAACCCATGCATATATGGTTAATTGATTTTTTAACATCTTTATTGGAGAATAATTGCTTTACAATGGTGTGTTAGTTTCTGCTTTATAACAAAGTGAATCAGTTATACATATACATATGTTCGCACATCTCTTCCCTCTTGCATCTCCCTCCCTCTCACCCTCCCTATCCCACCCCTCTAGGTGGTCACAAAGCACCGAGCTGATCTCCCTGTGCTATGCAGCTGCTTCACACTAGCTATCTATTTTACGTTTGGTAGTGTATATATGTCCGTGCCACTCTCTCACTTTGTCACAGCTTACCCTTCCCCCTCCCCATATCCTCAGGTCCATTCTCTAGTAGGTCTGTGTCTTTATTCCTGTCTTACCCCTAGGTTCTTCACGACATTTTTCTTTCTTAGATTCCATATATATGTGTTAGCATACGGTATTTGTCATTCTCTTTCTGACTAACTTCACTCTGTATGATAGACTCTAGGTCCATCCACCTCACCACAAATAACTCAATTTCATTTCTTTTTATGGCTGAGTAATATTCCACTCTATATATGTGCCACATCTTCTTCATCCATTCATCCGATGATGGACACATAGGTTGCTTCCATCTCCTGACTATTGTAAATAGAGCTGCAATGAACTTTGTGGTACATGACTCTTTTTGAATTATCATTGTCTCAGGGTGTATACCCAGTAGTGGGATTGCTGGGTCATATGGTAGTTCTATTTTTAGTTTTCTAAGGAACCTCCATACTGTTCTCCATAGTGGATGTACCAATTCACATTCCCACCAGCCGTGCAAGAGTGTTCCCTTTTCTCCACACCCTCTCTAGCATTTATTGTTTGTAGATTTTTTGATGATGGCCATTCTGACCGGTGTGAGAGGATATCTCATTGTAGCTTTGATTTGCATTTCTCTAATGATTAATGATGTTGAGCATTCTTTCATGTGTTTGTTGGCAATCAGTATATCTCCTTTGGAGAAGTGTCTATTTAGGTCTTCTGCCCATTTTTGGATTGGGTTGTTTGTTTTTTTGTTATTGAACTGCATGAGCGGCTTGTAAATATTGGAGATTAATCCTTTGTCAGTTGCTCCATTTGCAAATATTTACTCCTATTCTGAGGGTTGTCTTTTGGTCTTGTTTATGGTTTCCTTTGCTGTGCAAAAGCTTTTAAGTTTCATTAGGTCCCATGTTTTTATTTTTGTTTTTATTTCCATTTCTCTAGGAGGTGGGTCCAAAAGGATCTTGCTGTGATTTATGTCATAGAGTGTTCTGCCTATGTTTTCCTCTAAGAGTTTGATAGTTTCTAGCCTTACTATAGGTCTTTAATCCATTTTGAGCTTATTTTTGTGTATGGTGTTAGGGAGTGTTCTAATCTCCTACTTTTACATGTAGCTGTCCAGTTTTCCCAGCACCACTTATTGAAGAGGCTGTCCTTTCTCCACTGTACATTCCTGCCTCCTTTATCAAAGATAAGGTGACCATATGTGCATGGGTTTATCTCTGGGCTTTCTATCCTGTTCCATTGATCTATCTTTCTGTTTTTGTGCCAGTACCATACTGTCTTGATTACTGTAGCTTTGTAGTATAATCTGAAGTCCGGGAGCCTGATTACTCCAGCTCCGTTTATATTTCTCAAGATTGCTTTGACTATTCGGGGTCCTTTGTGTTTCCATACAAATTGTGAAATTTCTTGTTCTAGTTCTGCGAAAAATGCCAGTGGTAGTTTGATAGGGATTGCATTGAATCTGTAGATTGCTTTGGGTAGTAGAGTCATTTTCACAATGTTGATTCTTCCAATCCAAGAACATGGTATATCTTTCCATCTGTTGGTATCATCCTTACTTTCTTTCATCAGTGTCTTATAATGTTCTGCATACAGGTCTTTTGTCTCCTTAGGTAGGTTTATTCCTAAATATTTTATTCTTTTTGTTGCAATGGTAAATGGGAGTGTTTTCTTAATTCCACTTTCAGATTTTTCATCATTAGTGTATAGGAATGCCAGAGATTTCTGTGCATTAATTTTGTATCCTGCCACTTTACCAAATTCATTGATTAGCTCTAGTAGTTTTCTGGTAGCATTTTTAGGATTCTCTACGTATAGTATCATGTCATTTGCAAACAGAGACACCTTTACTTCTTCTTTTCCGATTTGGATTCCTTTTATTTCCTTTTCTTCTCTGATTGTTGTGGCTAAAACTTCCAAAACTAAGTTGAATAAGAGTGGTGAGAGTGGGCAACCTTGTCTTGTCCCTGATCTTAGCGGAAATGGTTTCAGTTTTTCACCATGCATGAAGATGTTGGCTGTGAGTTTGTCATATATGGCCTTTATTCTATTGAGGAAAGTTCCCTCTATGCCTACTTTCTGCAGGATTTTTATCATAAATGGCTGTTGAATTTTGTTGAAAGCTTTCCCTGCATTTATTGAGATGATCATATGGTTTTTCTCCTTCAGTTTGTTAATATGGTGTATCACATTGATTGATTTGCATATATTGAAGAATCCTTGCATTTCTGGAATAAACCCCACTTGATCATGGTGTATGATCCTTTTAATGTGCTGTTGGATTCTGTTTGCTAGCATTTTATTGAGGATTTCTGCATCTGTGTTCATCAGTGATCTTGGCCTGTACATTTCTTTCTTTGTGACATCTTTGTCTGGTTTTGGTATCAGGGTGATGATTGCCTCATAGAATGAGTTTGGGAGTGTTCCTCCCTCTGCTATGTTTTGGAAGAGTTTGAGAAGGATAGGTGTTAGCTCTTCTCTACATGTTTGATAGAATTCACCTGTGAAGCCATCTGGTCCTGGGCTTTTTTTTGTTGGAAGTTTCAATTTCAGTGCTTGCGATTGGTCTGTTCATATTTTCTATTTGTTCCTGGTTCAGTCTCGGCAGGTTGTGCATTTCTAAGAATTTGTCCATTTCTTCCAGGTTGTCCATTTTATTGGCATAGAGTTGCTTGTAGTAATCTCTCATGATCTTTTGTATTTCTGCAGTGTCATTTGTTACTTCTCCTTTTTCATTTCTAATTCTGTTGATTTGAGTCTGCTCCCTTTTTTTCTTGATGAGTCTGGCTAATGGTTTATCAATTTTGTTTATCTTCTCAAAGAACCAGCTTTTAGTTTTATTGATCTTTGCTATCATTTCCTTCATTTTATTCATTTATTTATGAGCTGAACTTTATGATTTCTTTCCTTCTGCTAACTTTGGGATGTTTTTGTTCTTCTTTCTCTAATTGCTTTAGGTGCAAGTTTAGGTTGTTTATTCGAGATGTTTCCTGTTTCTTAAGATAGGATTGTATAGCTATAAACTTCCCTCTTAGAACTGCTTTTGCTGCATCCCATAGGTTTTGGGTCGTCGTGTCTCCCTTGTCATTTGTTTCTAGGTATTTTTTGATTTCCTCTTTGATTTTTTCAGTGATCACTTCCTTATTAAGTAGTGTATTGTTTAACCTCCATGTGTTTGTATTTTTTACAGATCTTTTCCTGTAATTGATATCTAGTCTCATAGTGTTGTGGTGGTAAAAGATACTTGATACAATTTCAATTTTCTTAAATTTGCCAAGGCTTCATTTGTAACCCAAGATATGATCTATCCTGGGGAATGTTCCATGAGCACTTGAGAAAAATGTTGTTTTTGGATGGAATGTCCTATAACTATCAATTAAGTTCATCTTGTTTAATGTGTCATTTAAAGCTTGTGTTTCCTTATTTATTTTCATTTTGGATGATCTGTCCATTGGTGAAAGTGGGGTGTTGAAGTCCCCTACTATAAGCATGTTACTGTCGATTTCCCCTTTTATGGCTGTTAGTATTTGCCTTATGTTTTGAGGTGCTCCTATGTTGGGTGCATAAATATTTACAATTGTTATATCTTCTTGGATCGATCCCTTGATCATTATGTAGTGTCCTTCTTTGTTTCTTGTAACAGTCTTTATTTTAAAGTCTATTTTGTATGATATGAGAATTGCTACTCCAGCTTTCCTTTGATTTCCATTTGCATGGAATATCATTTTACATCCCCTCACTTTCAGTCTGTATGTTTTCCTAGGTCTGAACTTGGTCTCTTGTAGACAGCATATATATGGGTCTTGTTTTTGTATGCATTCAGTCAGTCTGTGTCTTTTGGTTTGAGCATTTAATCCATTTATATTTAAGGTAATTATGGATATGTATGTTCCTATTCCCATTTTCTTAATTGTTTTGGGTTTGTTATTATAGGTCTTTTCCTTCTCTTGTGTGTTTTGCCTAGAGAAGTTCCTTTAGCATTTGTTGTAAAGCTGGTTTTGTGGTGCTACACTCTCTCAGCTTTTGCTTGTTTGTAAAGCTTTTAATTTCTCCATCAAATCTGAATGAGATCCTTGCTGGGTAGAGTAATCTTGGTTGCAGGTTTTTCTCCTTCATCACTTTAAATATGTCCTGCCACTCCCTTCTGGCTTGCAGAGTTTCTGCTTAAAGATCAGTTGTTAACCTTCTGGGCGATTCCCTTGTGTGTTATTTGTTGTTTTTCCCTTGTTGCTTTTAATATGTTTTATTTGTATTTAATTTTTGATAGTTTGATTAATATGTGTCTTGGCGTCTTTCTCCTTGGATTTGTCCTGTATGGGACTTTCTGTGCTTCCTGGACTTGATTAACTATTTCCTTTCCCATATTAGGGAAGTTTTCAACTATAATCTCTTCAAATACTTTCTAAGTCCCTTTCTTTTTCTCTTCTTTTTCTGGGACCCCTATAATTCAAATGTTGGTGCGTTTAATGTTGTCCCAGAGGTCTCTGAGACTGTCCTCAGTTCTTTTCATTCTTTTTTCTTTCTTCTGCTCTGCAGTAGTTATTTCCACTATTTTATCTCCAGGTCACTTATCCATTCTTCTGCCTCAGTTATTCTACTATTGATCCCTTCTAGAGTATTTTTAATTTCATTTATTGTGTTGTTCATCTGTGCTTGTTTCCTCTTTAGTTCTTCTAGTTCCTTGTTAAATGTTTCTTGCATTTTGTCTATTCTATTTCCAAGATTTTGGATCATCTTTACTATCCTTATTCTGAATTCTTTTTCAAGTAGACTGCCTATTTCCTCTTCATTTGTTAGGTCTGATGGGTTTTTATCTTGCTCCTTCATCTGCTGTGTGTTTTTCTGTCTTTTCATTTTTCTTACCTTACTGTGTTTGGGGTCTCCTTTTTGCAGGCTGCAGGTTCGTAGTTCCCGTTGTTTTTGGTGTCTGCCCCCAGTGGCTAAGGTTGTTTCAGTGGGTTGTGTAGGCTTCCTGGTGGAGGGGACTAGTGCCTGTGTTCTGGTGGATAACGCTGAATCTTGTCTTTCTGGTGGGCCGTTCGACGTCTGGTGGTGTGATTTGGGGTGTGTGTGGCCTTATGATTTTAGGCAGCCTCTCTGCTAATGGGTGGGGTTGTGTTCCTGTCTTGCTAGTTGTTTGGCATAGGGTGTCCATCACTGCAGCTTGCTGGTGGTTGAGTGAAGCTGTGTCTTTGTGTTGAGATGGAGATCTCTGGGAGATTTTCGCCATTTGATATTACGTGGAGCTGGGAGGTCTCTTGTGGACCAGTGTCCTGAAGTTGGCTCTCCCACCTCAGAGGCACAGCACTGACTCCTGGCTGGAGCACCAAGAGCCTTTCATCCACATGGCTCAGAATAAAACGGAGAAAAAGTAGAAAGAACGAAAGAAAGCAAGAAAGCAAGCAAGAAAGAAAGAAAGAAAGAAAGAGGATAAAATAAAATAAAGATAAAATAAACTTTTTAAAATAAAAAATAATTATTAAGAAAAAAATTTTTTACGTAAAAAACAAACATCAAACAAACAAAAAACGGACGGACAGAACCCTGGGACAAATGGTGAAAGCAAAGCTATACAGACAACATCTCACAACAGCATACACATACACACTCACAAAAAGAGGAAAAGAGGAAAAAATAATATATCTTGCTCTCAAAGTCCACCTCCTCATTTTGGGATGATTCGTTGTCTATTCAGTTATTCCACCGATGCAGGGTACATCAGTTTGATTGTGGAGATTTAGTCCACTGCTCCTGAGGCTGCTGGGAGAAATTTCCCTTTCTCTTTGTTCGCACAGCTCCCGGGGTTCAGCTTTCGATTTGGACCTGCCTCTGCATGTAGGTCGCCGGAGGGCGTCTGTTCTTCACTCAGGCAGGACGTGGTTAAAGGAGCTACTGATTTGCGGGCTCTGGCTCACTCAGGCCCGGGGGTGGGAGGGGTACGGGGCTGGCCTGCGGTGGCAGAGGGCAGCGTAATGTGCATTCTCCCAGGGAAGTTGTCCCTGGATCACGGGACCCTGGCAGTGGCGGGCTGCATAGTCTCCCCAGAAGGGAGGTGTGGAGAGTGACCTGTGCTCGCACACAGGCTTCTTGGTGGCTGCAGCAGCGGCCTTAACGTCTCATGCCCGTCTCTGGGGTCCGCTCTGATAGTCGTGGCTCGTGCCCATCTCTGGAGCTGCTTTAAGCAGCGCTCTTAATCCCCTCTCCTCGCACACCAGGAAACAAAGAGGCAAGAAACAGTCTCTTGCCCCTTCAGCAGCTCCAGACTTTTCCCCGGACTCCCTCCCTGCTAGCCGTGGCGCAGTAACCCCATGCAGGCTGTGTTCACACTGCCAACCCCAGTCCTCTCCCTGTGCTCCGACCAAAGACCGAGCCTCAGCTCCCAGCCCCCGCCCACCCCAGTGGGTGAGCAGAGAAGCCTGTCAGGCTGGTGAGTGCTGGTCGGCACCGATCCTCTTTGCGGGAATCTCTCCGCTTTGCCCTCGCACCCCTGTTGCTGCGCTGTCCTCCGTGGCTCTGAAGCTTCCCCCCTCCGCCACCCGCAGTCTCCGCCTGCGAAGGGGCTTCTACTGTGTGGACACCTTTCCTCCTTCACAGCTCCGTCCCACTGGTGCAGATCCCATCCCTATTCTTTTGTCTCTGTTTACTCTTTTTTATTTTGCCCTACCCAGGTGGGGAGTTTCTTGCCTTTTGGGAGGTCTGAGGTCTTCTGCCAGCGTTCAGTAGGTGTTCTGTAGGAGTTGTTCCACGTGTAGCTGTATTTCTGGTGTCTCTCCTTCATTCTTGAAGGATATTTTCAGACACAGTATTAGGGGTTGACAGTTACAGTCTTTCAGCATTTGAAAAATATTCTGCCACTTGCTTCTGGCCTCCATTGTTTCAGGAAAGAAACCTACTGTCATTGAAACTGCTGTCACCCTCTTGTCATTTTCTCTTACTGCTTTACAATTTATTTTTTCTTCTCAGAAATTAATTATAGGGACTTCCCTGATCACGCAGTGGTTAAGAATCTGCCTGCCAATGCAGGGGACATGGGTTCAAGCCCTGGTCTGGGAAGATCCCGCATGCTGCGGAGCAACTAAGCTCGTGTGTCACAACTACTGACCCTGCACTCGAGAGCCCACAAGCCACAACTACTGAGCCCGCGTGCCACAACTACTGAAGCCCACGTGCCTAACACCCATGCTCTGCAACAAGAGAAGCCACCACAATGAGAAGCCTGTGCACCACAAAAAAGAGTAACCCCTGCTTGCTGCAACTAGAGAAAGCCCACATGCAGCAATGAAGACCCAACACAGCCAAAAATAATTAATTAATTAATTAATTAAAAAGAAATTAATTATAATATGTCTTAATGTGGATTTTTGGGGATTTGCTCACTTCCTGAATCTGTGGGTTAATTTATTTTGTTAAATTTGGAAAGTTTTCAGACATTATTTCTTTGAATATATTTCCCATTTTCTTTCTCCTCTCCTTTAGGGCTCAGTTTCTGCAAATTTACTTAACTGGTTTATCAGTTTTAATAGTTTGTTTGGGGATTTATTGAATTTTTCTATGTTCAGGATCACATCATTTGCAAATAGAAATAGTTTTATTTATTGCTTTCCACTCTAGATGGATTTTATTTATTTTATTGCTTAATTGTATGGCTAGAGCCTACAGTAAAGGTTAAATAGAAGTGGCAAGAGTGGACAATTTTGTCATGTTGCTGATCTTAGGGGAATAGCATGCAGTCATTGGCCTTTCAGTATGATGTTAGTTGTGAACTTTTTGTAGATGGTATTTATCAGGTTCAGGAAGTTCCCTCCTACTCCTAATTTCTTCTGTTAGTTCTTTTTTTATTCACGAGAGGGTATTTCATTTTGTGAAATGCTTTTTCTGCATCTATTTAAATAATGAAATAGTTTTGCCCTTTATCAGTACATTATGTTATTTGATTCATTTTTCTATGTTCAAACAATCATGCAATCCTGGTATAAAACCTAGTTAATCATGGTATATGCTCTTTTTACATCATGCTGAATTCAGTTTGCTAATGTTTTTTGAGGAGTTTTGCATCTATATTTATAAGGGATATTGGTCTGCTGTTTCCTTCTCTTGTGATATGATCCTGGTTTTGATATCAAGATAATACTGACCCTATGTAATGAATTTGGCAGTGTTTCCTCCCTCTTATTATTTTGTAGAGTCTTATGTAAGTTTGTTCCTGTATTTCTCTACTACTGCCTTCTTTTGCCTTAAATCAATATTTGCTGGTATACTACTTTAAATCCCTTGTTTCTTTTGAGTTATTCTCTTAGTCATTGCCTTAAAAATGACAATTTCTATCTTAAAATTAAAACAATCTACTATGATTAATATCAAATTAATTTCAAGAAAACAGGGCTTCCCTGGTGGCGCAGTGGTTGAGAGTCCGCCTGCCGATGCAGGGGACACGGGTTTGTGCCCCGGTCCGGGAAGATCCCACATGCCGCGGAGCAGCTAGGCCCGTGAGCCATGGCCGCTGAGCCTGCGCGTCCGGAGCCTGTGCTCCGCAACGGGGGAGAGGCCACAGCACTGAGAGGCCCGCGTAACGCCAAAAAAAAAGAAAACATTGCTGAGATTCATCTCCATTTCATCCCCTTACCATAATATTGTTTTCACACAAATTACATCTTTATATATTATAAGCCACCAACACAGTATTATGATTACTGTTTATGTAATTGCTTTTAAATAGGTAGAAGGAAAAAGTTAACTACAAAATACCTTAAAACTTTCTTCTATATTTACTTTTGTAATGCCTTTACCAGTAGTCTTTATTTCCTTATTTATTGAAGTATAATTGACTTACAATATTATGTGTCAGGTGTATAATTACAGTGATTCTATATTTTTATACCTTACAAAATTATCACCACAATAAGTCTAGTTATCTGTCACCATACAAAGTAATTACAATATTGTTAACTAAATTCCCCATGCTGTACATAATATACTTGTGACTTATTTATTTCATAACTCAAAGTCTCTATATCTTAATCTCCCCTCATTTATTTAACTCATCCCCCAACCCCCTCTCCTCTGGCAACCACCAGTTTGTTCTCTTTGTTTATAAGTCTGTTTATGTTTTGTTATGTATATTTGTTTTGTTTTCTAGATTCCATATATAAGTGAAATCATACGATGTTTGTCTCTCTCCATATGACTTATTTCACTTAGCATAATACCATCTAGGTACACCCATATTGCCCCAAATAGCAAGATTTAAATTTTTAATGGCTTAATAACACTTCATTGTATATATATGTGTGTATGTATGTATATATATGTATATATATATCTATCTCACATCTTTATCCATTCATCAAGTGATGGACACTTAGGTTGCTTCCATATCTTAGCTGTTGTAAACAATGCTGCAAGGAACATAAAGGTGCATATATCTTTTTGAAATAGTGTTTTTATTTTCTTTGGAAAAATACCCAGAAGTGGAGCTGCTGGATTGTATGGTAGTTTTATTTTTAAATTTTTGAGGAACCTCCACACTGTTTATCATAGTGGCTGTACCAATTTTCATTCCCAACCAACAGTGCACAAGGGTTCCCTTCTCTCCATATCCTTGCCAACACTTGTTATTTGTTGTCTTCTTGATAACAGCCATTCTGTCAGGTGTGAAGTGATATCTTATTGCTGGGTGTGATTTGCATTTTCGTGATGATTAATGATGTTGAGCATCTTTTCATGTGCCTGTTGGGCATCTGTATGTCCACTTGGGAAAAATTCAATTCAGATCCTCTGCCTGTTTCTTAATCAAAGGTTTTTTTTGATATTGAGTTGTATGAGTTCTTTGTATATTTTGGATACTAACCCTTTATCAGATATATAACTTACAAATACTTTCTCCCATTCAGTAGGCTGCCTTTTCATTTTGTTAATGGTTTTCTTCATTGTACAAAAGCCTTTTAGGGTCTTCCCTGGTGGTTCAGTGGCTGACTCTGTGCTCCCAATGCAGGGGGCTCAGGTTAGATCCCTGGTCAAGGAACTAGATCCCACATGGATGCTACAAATAAAAAGATTCTGCATGCCACAGCTAAAGATCTCACGTGCCACAATGAATATCTCGCATGTGGCAACAAAGATCCTGTGTGCCGCAACTAAGACCAGGCATAGCCTAAATAAACTAATTAATTAATTAATTAATATGTTTAAAGCTTTTTAGTTTGATGCAGTCCCACTTATTTATTTTTGCTTTTGTTGACCTTGCCTCAGGAAACATATCCAAAAAAAATAATACTAAGGCTGATGTCAAAGTGTGTACTGCCTTAGTTTTCTTCCAGATGTCTTAAAGTTTCAGGTCAAACATTTAACTCTTTAATCAATTTTGAGTTTATGTTGGTATATGGTGTAAGAAAATGGTACAGTTTCATTCTTTTTCATGTGGCTGTCCAGATTTCCCAATGTCATTTATTGAAAAGGCTGTCTTTTCCCAATTGTATATTCTCAACTAATTTGTAGTATATTAATTGATCATTTAATTGTGGGTTTATTTCTGGGCTCTCTATTTAGTTCCATTGATCTATTTGTCTTTTTCTGTGCCACTACCATACTATTTTGATTATTGTAGCTTTGTAGTATAGTTTGAAATCAGGGAGCTTTATACCTCCAGCTTTGTTCTTTCTCAAGTTTGTTTTGGTGTTTTGGGATCTTCTGTGTTTTCATACAAATTTTGGAATTCTTTTTTCCAGTTCTGTGAAAAATGCCATTGGTATCTTTATAGGGATTGCCTTGACTCTGTAGATTGCCTTGAGTAGTATGCTCATTTAGCAATATTAATTCTTCCAGTACGTGAGAATGTATTATATTTCAATTTGCTTCTGTCACCTTCAATTTCTTTAATGAATATCTTATAGTTTTCCGAGTACAGGTCTTTTACCTCTTTGGTTATATTTATTCCTGGGTATTATATTCCTTTTGATGCAATTATAAATGGGATTGCTCTCTTACTTTCTCTTTCTGATAGTTCATTAGTCTATGGAAATACAACAGATTTTGGTATATTAATTTTGTATCCTGCAACTTTACTGAATTCACTTATTAGTTCTAATAGTTTTGGGGGGGTCATGATATATAGTATCATGTCATCTGCAAACGGTGACAGTTTTTCATCTTCCTTTTCAATTTGGGTTCCTTTTATTTCTTTTCCTTCTCTGATTGCTGTGGCTAGGACTTCCAATACTATGTTGAATAAAAGTGTCAAGAGTGGGCATACTTGTCTTGTTCCTGATCTTAGAGGAAATGCTTTCAGCTTTTCACTGTTGAGTATGATGTTAGCTTGGGCTTGTCATGTATGGCCTTTATTATGTTGAGGTATGTTCTCTCTCTACCCACTTTGTTAAATGTTGTTATCATAAATGGATGCTGAATTTTGTCAAAAGCTCTTTTCTCTATTTGTTGATCATATGATTTTTATTCTTCAATTGGTTAATGTGGTGTATCACATTGATGGCTTTGCAGATATTGAAACATCCTTGTATCCCTGGGATTAACCCCCCTTGATTTTGGTGTATGATTTTTTTAATGTATTGTTGAATTTAGTTTTATAATTTTAAAAACATTTTTATTGGAGTATATTTGATTTAAAATGTTGCATTAGTTTCAGATGTACAGCAAAGTGAATCAGTTATACATATACATATATCAACTCTTTTTTAGATTCTTTCCTTATATAGGCCATTAGAGAGTATTGAGTAGAGTTCCCTGTGCTATACAGTAGGTCCTTGTTGGTCATCTATTTTATATATAGTGGTGTGTATATGTCAACCCCAATCTCCCAATTTATCCCTCCCCCCCTTACTCCCTGGTAACCATAAGTTTATTTTCTACATCTGTAACTCTATTCTTGTTTTGTGGATAAGTTCATTTGTACTCTTTTTTTAGATTCTACATATAAGCGATATCATATGATATTTGTCATTCTCTGTCTGACTTACTTCACTCAGTATGACAGTCTCTAGATCTATCCATGTTGATGCAAATGGCATTATTTCATTCTTTTTTATGGCTGAGTAATATTCCATTGTATATATGTGCTACATCTTTATCCATTCCTCTGTCGATGGACATTTAGGTAGCTTCCATTTCCTGACTATTGTAAATAGTGCTGCAATGAACATTGTGGTGCATGTATCTTTCAAATTATGGTTTTCACTCGATATATGCCCAGGAATGGGATTGCTGGATCATATGGTAGCTCTATTTTTAGTTTTTCTAAATGAACTTCTAACACAATCATAGTAGGGGACTTTAACACCCCACTTTCACCAATGGACAGATCATCCAAAATGAAAATAAATAAGGAAACACAAGCTTTAAATGATACATTAAACAAGATGGACTTAATTGATATTTATAGGACATTCCATCCAAAAACAACAGAATACACATTTTTCTCAAGTGCTCATGGAACACTCTCTAGGGTAGGCCATATCTTGGGTCACAAATCAAGCCTTGGTAAATTTAAGAAAATTGAAATCGTATCAAGTATCTTTTCTGACCACAATGCTATGAGACTAGACATCAATTACCGGAAAAGAGCTGTAAAAAATACAAACACATGGAGGCTAAACAATACACTACTTAATAACGAAGTGACCACTGGAGAAATCAAAAAGGAAACTAAAAAACACCTAGAAACAAATGACAATGGAGACAGGATGACCCAAAACCTATGGGATGCAGCAAAAGCAGTTCTAAGAGGGAAGTTTATAGCAATACAATCCTACCTTAAGAAACAGGAAACATCTCGAATAAACAACCTAACCTTGCACCTAAAGCAATTAGAGAAAGAAGAACAAAAACATCCCAAAGTTAGCAGAAGGAAAGAAATCATAAAAATCAGATCGGAAATAAATGAAAAAGAAATGAAGGAAACGATAGCAAAGATCAATAAAACTATAAGCTGGTTCTTTGAGAAGATAAACAAAATTGATAAACCATTAGCCAGACTCATCAAGAAAAAAAGGGAGAAGACTCAAATCAATAGAATTAGAAATGAAAAAGGAGAAGTAACAACTGACACTGCAGAAATACAAAAGATCATGAGAGATTACTACAAGCAACTCTATGCCAATAAAATGGACAACCTGGAAGAAATGGACAAATTCTTAGAAATGCACAACCTGCCAAGACTGAATCAGGAAGAAATAGAAAATATGAATAAACCAATCACAAGCACTGAAATTGAAACTGTGATTTAAAATCTTCCAACAAACAAAAACCCAGGACCAGATGGCTTCACAGGCGAATTTTATCAAGCATTTAGAGAAGAGCTAACACCTATCCTTCTCAAACTCTTCCAAAATATAGCAGAGGGAAGAACACTCCAAAACTCATTCTACGAGGCCACCATCACCTTGATACCAAAACCAGAGAAGGATATCACAAAGAAAGAAAACTACAGGCCAATATCACTGATGAACATAGATGCAAAAATCCTCAACAAAATCCTAGCAAACAGAATCCAACAGCACATTAAAAGGATCATACACCATGATCAAGTGGGGTTTATTCCAGAAATGCAAGGATTCTTCAATATACGCAAATCAATCAACGTGATACACCATATTAACAAATTGAAGGAGAAAAACCATATGATCATCTCAATAGATGCAGAGAAAGCTTTCGACAAAATTCAACAGCATTTATGATAAAAACCCTGCAGAAAGTAGGCATAGAGGGAACTTTCCTCAACATAATAAAGGCCATATATGACAAACCCACAGCCAACGTTGTCCTCAATGGTGAAAAACTGAAACCATTTCCACTAAGATCAGGAACAAGACATGGTTGCCCACTCTCACCACTCTTCTTCAACATAGTTTTGGAAGTTTTAGCCACAGCAATCAGAGAAGAAAAGGAAATAAAAGGAATCCAAATCGGAAAAGAAGAAGTAAAGCTGTCACTGTTTGCAGATGACATGATACTATACATAGAGAATCCTAAAGATGCTACCAGAAAACTACTGGAGCTAATCAATGAATTTGGTAAAGTAGCAGGATACAAAATTAATGCACAGAAATCTCTGGCATTCCTATATATTAATGATGAAAAATCTGAAAGTGAAATCAAGGAAACACTCCCATTTGCCATTGCAACAAAAAGAATAAAATATCTAGGAATAAACCTACCTAAGGAGACAAAAGACCTGTATGCAGAAAATTATGACACTGATGAAAGAAATTAAAGATGATACAAATAGATGGAGAGATGTACCATGTTCTTGGATTGGAAGAATCAACATTGTGAAAATGGCTACTACCCAAGGCAATCTACAGATTCAGTGCCATCCCTATCAAACTACCACTGGCATTTTTCACAGAACTACAATAAAAATTTTCACAATTTGTATGGAAACACAAAAGACCCCGAGTAGCCAAAGCAATCTTGAGAACGAAAAATGGAGCTGGAGGAATCAGGCTCCCTGACTTCAGACTATACTACAAAGCTACAGTAATCAAGACAGTGTGGTACTGGCACCAAAACAGAAAGATAGATCAATGGAACAGGATAGAAAGCCCAGAGATAAACCCACGCACATATGGTCACCTTATCTTTGATAAAGGAGGCAGGAATGTACAGTGGAGAAAGGACAGCCTCTTCAATAAGTGGTGCTGGGAAAACTGGACAGGGACATGTAAAAGTATGAGATTAGATCACTCCCTAACACCATACACAAAAATAAGCTCAAAATGGATTAAAGACCTCAATGTAAGGCCAGACACTATCAAACTCTTAGAGGAAAACATAGGCAGAACACTCTGTGACATAAATCACAGCAAGATCATTTTTGACCAACCTCCTAGAGAAATGGAAATAAAGACAAAAATAAAAACATGGGACCTAATGAAACTTAAAAGCTTTTGCACAGCAAGGGAAATCATAAACAAGACCAAAAGAAAACCCTCAGAATGGGAGAAAATATTTGCAAATGAAGCAACTGACAAAGGATTAATCTCCAAAATTTATAAGCAACTCATGCAGCTCAATAACAAAAAAACAAACAACCCAATCCAAAAATGGGCAGAAGACCTAAATAGACATTTCTCCACAGAAGATATACAGACTGCCAGCAAACACATGAAAGGATGCTCAACATCTTTACTCATTAGAGAAATGCAAATCAAAACTACAATGAGATATCATCTCACACCAGTCAGAATGGCCATCATCAAAAAATCTAGAAACAATAAATGCTGGAGAGGATGTGGAAAAAGGGAACACTCTTGCACTGCTGGTGGGAATGTGAATTGGTACAGCCACTATGGAGAACGGTATGGAGGTTCCTTAAAAAACTACAAATAGAACTACCATATGACCCGGCAATCCCACTACTGGGCATATACCCTGAGAAAACCATAATTCTAAAAGAGACATGTACCAAAATGTTCATAGCTGCCCTATTTACAATAGCCCGGAGATGGAAACAACCTAAGTGTCCATCATCGGATGAATGGGTAAAGAAAATGTGGCACATATATACAATGGAATATTACTCAGCCATAAAATGAAACTAAATTGAGCTATGTGTAATGAGGTGGATGGACCTAGAGTCTGTCATACAGAGTGAAGTAAGTCAGAAAGAGAAAGACAAATACTGTATGCTGACACATATATATGGAATTTAAGGGAAAAAATGTCATGAAGAACATAGGGGTAAGACAGGAATAAAGACACAGACCTACTAGAGAATGGACTTGAGGATATGGGGAGGGGGAAGGGTAAGCTGTGACAAAGCGAAAGAGCAGCATGGACATATATACACTACCAAACGTAAGGTAGATAGCTAGTGAGAAGCAGCCGCATAGCACAGGGAGATCAGCTCGGTGCTTTGTGACCGCCTGGAGGGGTAGGATAGGGAGGGTGGGAGGGAGATGCAAAAGGGAGGGGATATGGGAACATATGTATATGTATAACTGATTAAATTTGTTATAAAGCAGAAAAAAATATATATATATACAACTTGTTAAAAAATAAAAATAAATAAAAACCAAACCAAAACAAAACAAAACAAAAAAGAGGGACACAGGTCTTCAGGATTCTCCTATAATCTAGATCAATTGCATTTCCAAGAGAATTGTGATCTCCGGTGGAAGAGGAGACTCCAGGTGTATTAGGCCAGCTCGATAATAACCATTTCCATTTCTGTAGCACTTCACAGCTTACACATCTGCTTTTGGAGCCATTATTTAATTTGATTCTCATAACAACCCTATGAGGTAGCCAGGTTCAAAGAGGCCACATGGCCACCTCAAGTCTTACAATCAACCGGTGGCAGAGCAGAGACTAGCGCCCCAGTCTTCAAATTCCTAGCCTGTTACACCAGAGTGTCTTCTCCAAAAACACAAAGGTATGCTGTTTTTCCTCTTCAAAGGCTTCTCCTATCATCTTCCTCCCTCTCTGGGTTCTTATTGTGGCTCAGTTATTATTAGCCAGTCAGTCAAGCTTGCTGAACCTTCCAGAATTACTGTGGGGATCAGAGGTAATGTTGTAAAGTTCTCAGCCCACAGCCTGGCACACAGTAAGTTCTCACTAAATGAAAGCAATTATCTGCTATTATTTTTTCAACTCTTCCAGGCCAGCCTCATTGCCACTCACCTTCATTTCTGCTTCTTCCCATGAATCTCTGTAGTATCACATCCCAAGGTAAAACTTGCTTTCAAAAGACATCAATACCCAACAGCTTTTTAAAAATATTTTTTCTGATCTAATATTTCCATAAGGGTGTGTGTGTGTGTGTGTGTGTGTGTGAGAGAGAGAGAGAGAGAGCGTGTGAGACAGAGACAGAGACAGAGAGAGAATGCACAAGTGCATGCTGTTTGACTAACACTCAACAGCTTTTACAGGCAGTCATTACCCATCTACCAACACTTCCAACAAGGAGTATTTGGTTGTCAGTGGTGTGGTTTCAGCTTTCTTTCCCCCTAAATAAAAAAACAAACTCTTAAAATACAGGTATAATACCTAATGCCCAAATCTTGGTTCCTAACTGCCATTCTCAACTGAAAAGGACCAGGTCTCCTAGGGAAAAATGGTTGATACTGAGACTGGGGCAGGGAAAGAGCAAGATGAGCCTGGAGCACCTTGTGGTGCCAGAAAACAAGGAAGTGCTCAAGGAAGGATGGAGACCTGCCAAAAGGACAAGGAGTCATCTTCCTGCTGGCTAAATATGGGACATTTTGAACATCGAAATAAAGAATGATCTTAATGCATTATAACCCACTGAATATGATAGACAACCATGGGTCCATGAGGATATAAATAAATAAATGTAGGAGAAGAGAAAGCTCTCCTCTCACTCGAGAGCCAACTAATACAAGTCCAAAGAAGGATGGCATTGGACAGTCACCATTTGGCTACCTCAAGAATCATCAGTGAGGGCTTCCGTGGTGGTGCAGTGGTTGAGGGTCCGCCTGCCGATGCAGGGGACTCGCGTTCGTGCCCCGGTCTGGGAGGATCCCACGTGCCACAGAGCGGCTGGGCCCGTGAGCCATGGCTACTGGGCCTGTGCGTCCAAGGCCTGTGCTCCACAACGGGAGAGGCCACAACACTGAGAGGCCCACATACCGCAAAAAAAAAAAAAAAAAAAAAAAAAAAAAAGAATCATCAGTGAATGTTAAAACTGGTGGGTGAAAGTTTGAGGAGATGAGGATATATATATATATATATATATATATATATATATATATATATATATATATCTCAATATATCTCTCCACAAAATATTCACCAGTGACAAAGGGGAAAATTGTAGCATTACAGTGGAACAACACAAATAGTCATCATGTGCCTCCTGATATGATACACTGAAAAGGACACAGCATCCTTTCTGTGATATTCCTACCAAAGTAAAATCTGATCATGAGGGAATATCAGAAAAAAAAACAAATTGAGGGATAGTCTAAAAATAACTAGCCTGCACTCTTCAAAAATGTCAGTGTCAGAAGACACAAAGACTGAAGAACTCTTCCCTACCGAAGGGGACTAAAGAGATATGACAACTGAATGCACATAGTTCAGTTTTCTTTTGCTATAAAGGACACTGTTGAGGAAACTGGTGAGCTCCAAATAAGTTCTGTAGAGTATAATTATAATAGTATTGTATCAATGTGAATTTCCTGATTTTGATGATTGCTCTGTGTTTATGTAAGATAATTTCTTGTTTTAGGAAAAACACATTGAAGTATTTAGGAGTAAAGGGGCATCATGTCTGCAACTGACTATGAATTAGTTCACAGGAAAAAAATATATATATATATGAGACAGAGGGAGAAATAGAGTAAGATAAGTGTAGTAAAATGTTAACATTTGAGGAATCTGGTATTTGTTTTTAATAAATTTATTTATTTATTTATTTATTTATTTATTTATTTATCACTCCCTTGGGTCCTTGTTGCTGTGTGCGGGCTTTTTGTAGTTGTGGCAAACGGGGGCTGCTCTTTGTTTACGTGTGTGGGCTTTTCATTGCAGTGGCTTCTCTTGTTGTGGAGCACGGGCTCTAGGCAGGAGGACTTCAGTAGCTGTGGCACGTGGGCTCAGCAGTTTTGGCTCGTGGGCTCTAAAGCGCAGGCTCAGTAGTTGTGCACGGGCTTAGTTGCTCTGTGGCTTGTGGGATCTTCCAGGACCAGGGTTCGAATCCCTGTTCCGTGCATTGGCAAGCAGATTCTTAACCACTGAGCCACCAAGGAAGTCCCTATTTGAGGAATCTGGATTAAGAGTACACAGCAGTTCTTTGTACTATTCTTGGAACTCTTCTGTAAGTCTGAAATTATCTAAATAAAAATTTAAGAGAAAAAATTCCTAATTTAAAAAACACAGTTAAAAAACATTTACAAAAAATATAGAGCTAGTACCATAATTAGTGGTGAGAAACTAGACTTTTTCCCACTCAGATCAGGAACACGGCAAGGATGTCTGCTCTCATTTCTCCTTTCCAAACTCACACTGGAAGTCCTTGCTAATGCAATAAGCAAGAAAAGGAATTAAAATGTATAGAGATTGGGAAGCAAGAAATAAAAGTGTCTTTGTTCACAGATGACATAATTGTCTATGTAGAAAATCACAAAGAGTCAACAAAAAGATGGCTGGAACTAATAAACAATTACAGCAAGGTTGCAGGATACAAGGTTAATATACAAAAGTCAATTGCTATCCTATATACCAGCAATGAACAATTGGAATTTTAAATAAAAAACCCAATACCAGTTATATTAGTACCAAAAAACTAAATACTTAGGTATAAATTTAACAAAATACATACAAGATCTATATAAGGGAAACTATAAAACTCTGATAAAAGAAATCAAAGAAGATAAATGGAGACATATTCCATGTACATGGATAGGAAGACATATTGCCAAGATGTCTGTTCTTCCTGACTGGATCTATAGATTCAATGCAATACCAAGCAAAATCCCACCAACTTATTTTGTGGATATCGACAAACTAATTCTAAAGTTTATCTGTAAATGCAAGAGACCCAGAATAACCAACACAATATTGAAGGAGAAAAAGAAAGTCTGAGGACTGACACTACCTGACTTTGAGACTTACTATAAAGCTCCAGTAATCGAGACAAATGTGATATTGCTGAAATAATAGACAAATAGATAAATGGAACAGAATAGAAACCTTAGAAATAGATCCACACAAACATAGTCAACTAGTCTTTGACAAGGAGTAAAGGCAATTCAATGGAGAAAGAATAGTCTTTTCAACAAATGGTGCTGAAACAACTGGACATCCACATGCAAAAACATTAATCTAGACAAAGACCTTACACCCCTCACAAAAATTAACTCAAAATGGATCATAGGCCTATGTGTAAGATGCAAAACTACAAAATTCCTAGAAGAGAACATAGAGGGAAAATCTATGTAACCTTGAGTTTGGCAATGACTAAAAACAATACCCAAAGCACAACCCATGGAAGAAAAAATCGATAAACTGGGCTTTGTTATCAGTGGAAGACACTTAAAAAGAATGAAAAGAAAAGCCAGAGAATAGGTGACAATATTTGCAAAACACATATCTGGTGAAAGGCTGGTAATCAGAATATATAAAGGACTCTTAAACCACCCCCCAAAAAAATCCAATTTAAAAATGGGTACAAGGTCTCAATGGACACCTCACCAAAGAAGATATACAGATGGCAAATAAGCACATGAGAAGATGTTCAACATCTATGTCATTAGGGAAATGCAAATGAAAACAACAATAAGATACCACCACAGACCTATGAGAATGGCCAGAATCCAGAACACTGACACCACCAAATGCTGGTGAGGAGGTGGAGCGACAGGAACTCTCATTCGTTGCAGGTGGGAATGCAATATAGTACAGCCACTTTGCAAGACAGTTGGGCAGTTTCTTACAAAACTAAACATACTCTTGCCGTACAAGCCAGCAATCATGCTTCTTGGTATTTACCCAAATGAGTTGAAAACATGTCCACACAGAAACTTGCACACGAATGTTTATAGCAACTTCATTCATATTTGCCAAAACTTGGAAGCAAGCAAAATATCCTTTAGTATGTGAGTGAATAAATAAATTGTGGTACATCCAGACAATGAAATATTATTTTGTGATCTAAAGAAGTGGGCTATCAAGCCATGAATAGACACAGAGGAACCTCAAACACATATTACTAAGGGGAAAAAGCGAATGTGAAAAGATTACACATTGTATGGTTCCAACTATATGACGCTCTGGAAAAGGCAAAAGGATGGAGACAGTAAAGAGATCAGTGGTTTCCAGGGCTTCAGGGAGAGGAAGGAAGGGGTGAATGGGTGGAACAGGGGATTTTTAGGGAAACTACGCCATATGACACTGTAGTGGTGGATACATGTCATTATGTATTTGTCAGAACCCACAAATGGTGAGCCTTAATGTAAACTATGGACCTTAGTTAATAATAATGTATCAGTCAATTATATCTCAATAAAGCTGAAAAAAGAGAAAAAATAACCATGTATCATTATTGGTTCATCAATCGTAACAAATGTACCACAATAATGCAAGATGTTAATAATAAGGGAGACTGGGTTGGGTGAGGGGGGTATATGGAAACTCTCTGCACTTTCCATCCAGTTTTTGTGTAAACCTAAAACTGTTCAAAAAAATAAAGTCTATATATAAAAGAAGGAATGAAGTATTGATACATACTACAACACAGATGAACCTGGAAAACATTATGCTAAGTGAAAGACGTTAGTTGCACAAGGTCACATACTGTATGATCCCATCTATAGGAAACGTTCAGAATAGGAAAGTCCACAGAGACAGACAGTGGTTTCCTAGGGAAGGGAAGATGGGGACTTTGGGGGTGACAGCAAATGGGTACAGGTTTTTTGGGGAGAGTAAGGAAAATATTCTAAAATTGATTGTGGTGATGGTTACACAACTCTGGATATACTAAAAGTCATTGAATTATATACTCTAAATGGGTGAATTGTCTAGTGTGTAAATGATATCTCAATAAAGCTGTTAAAAAATAGAAACACAGCTATGCACACAAAGGACACACAGGGAAGTGCTAACAGTGGAGATCCTCAGTAGAGAACTGGGGAACTGAGGGTGGGGTGAGAAAGAGACTTATTTTTCACCGTGTACCTTCATGTGTCATTTGAAGGTTTTATCCTGTGTGTTTAACATAATCCTAACTTCCCCTCAAATACTGTTTCCAACAAGCCTACCTTGCTTTTCCTAACTGCATTCAAACAATGATCTCTCTCAGCTCGGTCCTTTGTGACCACCTAGAGGGGTGGGCTAGGGAGGGTGGGAGGGAGACGAAAGAGGGAGGGGATATGGGGATATATGTACATGTATAGCTGATTCACTTTGTTATAAAGCAGAAATTAACACACCATTGTAAAGCAATTATACTCCAATAAACATGTTAACAAAACAAAACAAGACAACGATCTCTCTTATGCTATCTCTCAAAATAAGACACAGAGAAAATCAAACCTAAAATCTGGCCAAACAGTTCTAAAGGAGGAAAGAAAAGTAATAAAAGGAATGCCAAAACCCATGCAGAAAGGAGTTCCATAAGTATACCCACTCAATGGAATATCGTGCGGCCATTTGAATGATGTTTATAAAGACTTTTAATGGGGAAATGCTTATGTAAAATGGCAATATATAATTGACTATACAGCCTGATCTCAAATATGTTTTTTAGGCCTAGAATACAGCCTAAGTGCACCAACATGCTAACATTCGTTTTCTTTGGGCAGTAGGATGTGTTTTTTTCCCCCAAATTTTCATCAATGAACATGTATTACTGTTGGAGGGAGGGGCGTTTATTCTGTTATTTGCGGACTTCTGAGCAGAGGGTGAGAGAGAAAGAGAGAGAATGTATACATATATTTTTTTTAATAGAAGCATAAAAAATATATATTTTTTAATGGAAAGTGCCCAGTCTGGGTCCGGCATTCTAGCTCCGGACCCTCCAAGGCCACACTCCACCCTTTCTTTCAAAGCACAGCCCCCACCAGTCCCTCCTATCGGCCAGGCCTCTCTCAACCCAGCCACTCTTCTTCCCAGACCCTTGCTGAAGCCATGATCCACTTCGCTTCTGAACTTTCCTCATCCCCTTTCATTGTGAAGCCTGACACTCCTATGCAAGTCCTGCCCTTGCTGCTGATTAGGTGTCTAAACTTCTGTAAGTCACTTCCTGTCCAGGAGCCTCAAGTTCTTCAGAGATGAACCAGGATATTAAGTTTTCACATAAAGGGGCTGCTGTGACTGTTAAGAGATTATGTATAGCGAGACCCAGCAAGTAATAGAAGCTCAATAAACGTTCACGTTCCAACACCCACCCCCCGACCCCGCCTCGATACGTCTTGGTGTCACCACAGCACAAGGTCACAAGCAAGTGTTCAGGATATGATTTCTTCTCTCTCTCCTGCCTTGACAATTTCTTCTCTAAGACGCCGGTTCAAGGCATGACTCCACCATTAACTACCGCAAATCTGTTGTCTAAAGGGGATGTCGGGGACAATGTGGAAGTGACTTGGAGTTGATCAGAGTTGGAGTTTCACCATTGCTGTACTTAGCTGTGTGGCTTTGGCAAGTCATCGAAGTCTCCCTGTGCCTCACTTTATTTACCTATATGGGGGAGGGGAAATAATAGCGCCTACCTCGGTGGGCGCCCTCACCTTCTATCCGCACCGCATCCCCTCTCTCCCACCACACCTCACCTCCCTGCTCACTTGGCTGGTTTGCCTCACCCTGCGTCAGCTGGTGAACCAAGCCACGCCCCCTCCCGGAGCAACCACGCCCTGGAGCTGAGAGGAACCTGCCAGAAAAGAGGGACTTCATGCAAGCCCAAAACTTTTGGGCAGGAGTGCACAACCACGGAGCTGAACCCAAATTTCATTTGTCATTCAACCATTCACGCACCTGAATGCATGCGATGAATATTCGCTGACCCTTCCTCTAGGACCAGACAGGTGCTGGGCTTTGCTGGAGACAGAGTCAGCTGCCCTCTCGGAGCTTCCCATATGTAGGAGAGAGAACCCCAGACATCAATTCCACAAAGGGCAGGGCAGAGTGGAGCTCTGGGGGCTGTGGGAGCCCAGAGAACAGGATCCAGTCCTGCTTGGGAATCAAGGAAGGCGGCTTGGATGAAGTGACACTTGAGGTGAGTTCATTAGGTTTGGGGAGTCATTGTGAAGGGCCTTCCATGCAGGAGACATTGCACAGACACCGAAGGGAGAGCCTGGTACATTGAAGGACCCACATGTAGTCAGTTCAGTGGCCAGAGCACAGTGTGTGAGGCCAGGGTGGCAAGAGATGAGGCTCGAGAGGCTTGGCAGGGGCCAGAACTGTGGGTGGCCTTAACTGCCCAACAAGGATCTAGAATTTTATCCTTGTGGGGGGTTGGGGTGTCACAGAAGGAAGTGACGTGTTGACTTCTAAACCAATGTGGTCTCTCTGCTGGTGCCCAGAATAGTAGGTTAAAGGTGGCCAGTCTGGAAGCAGGGAGCTGGGGAGTAGACTTGGGGTCATTCAGGTGATAAGTGCTGAGTCTGGAGCAGGGCAGTGGCAGAGGATGGGGAAAGAGGGTGGAGTATTTGGGAGACAGAAAGGAGAATCAGCAGGACTTGGTGAGGGATTGGCTTTGAGGAGAGAAGGGGAGTTTGGGCTGCACGTAAAGCAGAGAATACAGAGGAAACATATAGCACATGTGCCAGGGAGTGATTGAGATCATGGTGGGAGGAACTCTGAGGGCTGAGAATTCAGCGTGGGATAGCAGGGGCAGAAACACCTTTCTGGAGGAGGAAGGATTCAGACTAAGGCTCACCGTGTGTCCTTGAGCCAGTCGCTTTATCTTCCTCTGCTCCTTTAGGGTCCCACCTGCTAAATTGAGAGACAGAGAATGATCATTGTGAGGAGTGAATCACATAAAAGAATGTCCAGGAGGTGCCGAGCCCTGTGGGTGATTTGGAGGGGGAGATGTGGGGCAGGTGTGTTTGATCCACGGTGAGGTGGGTCTGGGCTGCCATTTGTGCGACAGCATTGCCATTGGCGGTGGGAGGCACCTACTTACAGAAGAAGGAGGTGTGTGGGGAAGGGATATGTGACCTGAAGACATGTGTGTTGGATTTGAGAGCGTCAAAAGCCAAGGCAGTCAAATCACTCTTACCCTGGGAGGCTGTATCTTGACAGTCAGGAGCGAGGGACTTCTCTGAACGGTGAACCCCAGACTGCTACTTCCTCAGGAAATACCTAGACCAAAGCCTCTGGGTTCTGATCTCAAGTCGTCACCCGAGTTGCCGTGTGAGCCTGGGTCAGTTCTAACCCATTGGGTCCCAGGTTTTCCATATGAACAACAACGACGATAAAAACATATGTGTGTTTGTGGAGAGGTGGATGAAATGTTTTCAGAGGTCCCCACCAGGTTTGTTATGCTTCAGTTCTATGACCCTGAGTCCTTTTTTAAAAAGTCTAGTCCTGTCTCCGTCCCTGACTTACTGTGTGGCCTTGAGCCAGCTGCTGGACCTCTCTGGGCCTATTTTCACATCTGGAATATCAGGAGATTGGGCAAGAGAGTCTCCAACATCCAGTGATTCTCCCTGGAGGATGCTCACCCTCTTCTCCAGCTGAAAGCTTCAGACAAATCAGAGGAAAGCGAGGCGCTGGTCACAGACGACCCCCTCCTTCCAAACCTTCCGTCTTCTCCCTACTGTCAGGAGCTTGCAGCACCAGCTCGCTTGCCAAACTTGTTGCTATGACAACGGGTTACAAATAACTCAGATGCAGACAAAGATTTTAACCCAAGAGCTGCTGGGCCAATGGCTTCTTCCTCCCTCCCCACATCAGACTGAGGGAACAATCTGACGAGTTCTTTGGGATCAAATCACTCACCTGCTCACAAGCCTGCCAGGGCTCCTCGGTGTCACAAGATTAAGTTCTGGTGTCTGAGGCCCTCCTGGAACCTGATTCAAATCCTTCCAATTACATTTCCCACTGGCTCCCATTAAAAAGTAGTCACTCCCATTTTTGAGCACCTACTGTCTGCCAAGCCCTGTGTTGGATGCTTTACATACTGTAGCTAAGAAAACCTTCCCAGAATTCTATCAGATAAACATTATTCTTCCCATTTTGTAGAGGAGAAAGTTGAGGCTCACGGATGTGACTTGAGTAAGGAGATCAGAGAGTCAGAATTCAAACTCAAATCCACCAGATTCCCAAACCCAGGCTCTTTTCACTGTGGTTCACAAATGTTGGTCTACACACTTGGGGCATATTCAGACAATCTGGGGCAGTTAAAAATTCAGATTCTAACTTCCATTCAAGAAGGTGGAACACGTCTGTCTCCTCTAACTCCTGAGACGTCATAAAATAAGAGTAAAGGAATCACGTGTATAAACCCACATCTCCAAAGAAAACTGGAGAAGTTTCCATCAATCAGGGAGAGATTTTAGCAAGTTTCTGGCAAGCAGAAAGGGACTGGAGGGGTGGTACTGAGAAAGCACAGCAGGGGAAGGTGAGGCACAGTCCACACATGGGAGGGGATCCATGAGAAGAGCACTGGTCTATCCTGCAAAATTCTGGCGAGGCGGCTCTGGTGCAGAAAAGGTATCCGACAGTGGGAGTGAAGTGTAGAGCCCCAGGCAGGGGGAGAATTGAAAGTACGTGTTGGAAGAGTTGACTCCCCCACCCTCCCTCTAACCTTCCCTGTGCTCGTGGGTAGAAACCACAAGAGCCAAACATCTATACTCAAGCAGAATACAGAGAGTTCCCCCAAAGAAATCAAACAGTCCCAGAGCAAAGCCTCCACTTTCTGGACATAGAGATCCTCCAGAAGATGGTCCCCACCCAGTCACCTTAAGGGGAAATTTAATAGCAGACTTGACAAACCCCTACGCCTTCCACAGGCTCCCAACCAATCAACTTTTTATTGATTTCGTCTTAAATCAATGGGCTGAGAGGTTTGAACACTTGTGGGGAAATATGCTGATAGGTTTATGAACGAACTGATGAAACAAACGGTAAAAGCTAAGGCTGGGCACGTTTCAAGTGGAAAAAAAAAACCCAAGCAATTATTAAATTCAGGAACACACCTCAAAAAAGGCCAACGCCCCCCCCCCAAAATCCAGGTAATTATAGTACCTTTCTTGGCTCGGTTGCAACTACTGATTTGCTAGGAATTGGGATATAAACATGTTGGAAGAGTGAAGGGAGGGAAAAGAGGAATGTGTGTGTGGAGGGGGATAAAGTCTTCTTCTACCATAAGAGCTGTCAAGAGATAATGTCTCCAATTGCTAAGTTAAGAAATAGTAGCATAAGCACATAATAGAGAAACATGGTGGTCCTTCAGTGAAAAATCCTTTCAGCTACAAGTAACAAAAAACCCAACCGACAGTGGCTTCAACACATATAGCATTATTTATTCATTAGTTTATTTATTTATTTTTCAGGAAGTTAACTTATTATTTACAAAAGTGTGGCGTGTGTTCAGCTGCTCAATGATGCCATCAAGGATCCAGGCTCTTTCTAACTTTTTCTTCCTTAATGTGTGGAGTCTACATCCTCATGTTCATCCCCTCATGATCACAAGATTTCTGTCACAGCTCCAGGCAGCACAGCTATATTCAAGGCAGAAAGAAGAAGGAAGGGGACGTTGTCAGATATGTGTGTCTCAGGAAAACAAAAGCCTTTCAGAGGGCCCCAGCAAACATCTCAGGGCCATAACTGGAACCCATAGCCATCTCTAGCTGCAAGGGGGGCTAAGAAAGTATCTGGCTCTTCAGCCTCTGAGTGGGAGATGGCAAGGGAGAAGGGGGTTTTGGAGTAGTAAGTGACGGAAGAAAAAGCCAAAGACGCAAAATAAAGCTCTTGCCTCTAGGGAGCAGGACTTGCAGTGGGAAGGAGCGGGACAGGATATTGCTGGGGTTTATTATGAGCTCTTTAGAACTTTTTTATTTTTCAACTATGTGCAAGTCTTACTTTGATGAAAAGTAAAAACTTAGAAATAAAGTGCTATGGTTTCTATGAAAGGAAAACATTTTAAAAATAAAAACTGGTGGCAGTTTTCTGTTTCCAGAGAAAAGGACATCCATTCACCTTAGAAGCAAACTAACCAGAATTGGGTCTTTATTGGACTAAGGAATCTCAGGTATCCACCCACTGATCTTACAGAAAATTGTGCCATCACTATTAACCTGAATGTGGCTGCTGGAAACCAGTACAGCACTGTGTAGCAGTTACATGGGTTGACTGGGGTTAGTCCTGGTGCAATTTCCTGTCTGCCGTTTTATTGGCCTTGTGACCCTGGGCAATTGACACCTGGGAGCCTCACTTTCCTTCTTTAGGAAATGAAGGTAATCCAAGTGCCTGGTTCAGAGTAAGCACTCAGCAAATGTTACCTACTGTGATACAAATGTTAAACGTTCTGAGCAGTGACATAATTTGGGTGTACTACAACAGTATTATGCTTCTACTGAGGTCGTTTTTCTTTGCTTTTCTTTTTTTTTTTTTTTTGTCCTATTCATGGGCTTGGACTGAACTGTCCCTGAAAATTATTTTTTGTTCCTGAGAGATGTGCGTGCATATTTTTGCCCAGGCTTTTGCTCATAGAAGATACGCAGTTTGGACCATCAAAAAATGTGCAGGCTTGGATTGCTGTCGGCTCCTATTGGAGGACGGACTGTAAAAAGGAACTAGTCTGGATTACTGTTTCCACAACATATATTGCGATTTAACATTAAAGACAATCCACCCTATGAAATGTGCTGATGACTACTGTGATGGCCTTGTGTAGGACACAGGGACCAGGTCACCACTGTGGGAAGTAAGTGTGAGAATATCCCAGAAAGAAAATGGATATGGGCAGTATCGTGCTGGCACAGGAAATACAGTTGCCCTGGGAGTGGGGAACAGAACAGTGACCTCCTCTCTCTGATGTCAAGGTGGGAGCTGGAGTTCTGGCCTCCAGGTAGGGAGCATATGGCTAAAAACCATCCAGTTGGTGGATAATAATCTTTCCCACACATGATATCAGGCTAGGGGTCTAAAGAGAGGGACAGCCAATAAGCAGTCCCTTTCAGAGGAGCGTGGGTGACATTCTTGTGGAGAGGTAATATCTGGTATCCATTTACAGTTTTCCTTTCTGGCCTGGTAATTATCATCTGTTATCCCCAAGACTCCAGTAAAGTTCTATTAAGCACACATACAGAGAAGATATTGCATCCATTAAAAAACAAAACAAAACAAAACAAAACGATGCTATGAAAAAGGCATCTTTGGAGAATAAGAAAGAGTGCTTAGAAATTTTAAATGACTGCCAAAAATAAAAATCTTCAGTAGAAGATAAAGTCAAGAAAATGTCCCAGAATGCAGAACAAAAAAGCAAAGATATGGAAAATATGAGAGAAAATAAAAAGACCATCACCCAGGAGGTCAAAATCCAACTAACAAGAGGTCTAGAAAGGGAACAGAGAAAATAGAGGAGAGAAAATTTTCAAAGAAATAAAAGAGTGATTTCTTAGAGGAGGCGGACCTGAGTCTTCAGATTGAAAAGGCCCAACCACCAGGTGCCCAGTAAAACAGATGGGGAAAAAGCACACTTTGGGGCTCATCATTGTGATATTTCAAAACACTTAAGTATGAAGGGAAAAAAAATGTAAGCTTCCAGAGGTAGGGAAAACAGGTCACCAACAAAAAATTAGAACCCGACTTCTAATCAGCAACACTACATGCTAAAAGCAATATGTGCAACATTCAGAGGAAAATTATTTTTAACGTAGAACTGTAAAGACAAACTATCATTCAAATATAAAGGTAAAATAATGCTACATTTTCAGACATGCAAAGACCCTAAAACTTACCTTCTTAGGAAGTTACTTGAGGATGTTCTCCAACAAAATATGTGACGTATCAGTCAGGATTGTTGGATGCAAGTAAGAGAAGCTGACTCCAGTTAGCTAGAGCAGAGAAGGGATTTATTGCAAGGTCATTATTGTAGCTCACAGAAGTCTGGAGAATCGGGCAGGAGAAGCCACAACTAAGGCCACGCTGGGGGGGCAGCTGGGTTTGAATGCTGCTACTGGCACTGCTAGCCCCACTGCTGTGACCCCTGGACACGACCCCAGCATCACAGGCCACTGAAGATGAACTCTAATCCTCTTTCTGTCTGTTCTCATTTATTTGTGGTCACCTTCAGCACTGTGTTAATCATGCTCTTCAGTCCATGGCACATTATTTTCATCAGTCCATTCAAGGCCCCTTTTTGCTTGATTTCATTGTAGTATTATTTTTCCCTGTCAGTCCCCACCCCACCCCAACTCCCACTCTCCTGCCCACCTCAGTGAACAACTCCAGTGTATGACATGTATATACACTTCCAATCCATCTTCCACAGATCTCCTTAGGTGTATGCACAGCCATCACATTATACAGTGTTGTTTTACATTTACACAGATGGTATTATGCTGTAAATCTCATTCTCTTTTTCACCTTTTCCATTCAACACTAGGTTTTGGAGACCTACCTATGTGACCATATGTAAATTTAGCTGTTTTCTTTTTATTGTTTTATATATTCCATCTTATGAATATATCAGTTTGCTTATCCAGTCCCACGTGATGGTCACCTGGGCTGCTTCCAATTCTTCACTATCACAAACAGTGCTGCAACAAACCACCTCAACTATATTTCCTTAATGACCTGTGTAAGAATTCTCTGGAATATATACCCAGGAGGGCCACTGCTGGGTCGTAGGGTATACACCTACTGAATTTCAGGAGGTACTGCCAGCTTACTCTCTGGAATACCTGTACCAGTTTACACTCCCACCCACACGTTTCCTTTTCCTCACATCCTCATCAGGACTTGATAATATCTGACTTCCTACATGTTGCCATCCTTTTATTGATTTCTCAATGTTATTTTAGTTTTCATTTCTTTCATTATTCACAGAGTTGAAAATCTTGTAATATATTCAAGTTTCCTCTTGTGTAAATTCAAGTTTCTCCTTCTGTTACTCTTCATATCCTTTGCCTATTTTCCTATTGAGTTTACTATCTTCTTTCTCTAGTTATTAATCTTTTGTCAGTTTTGCTCATTGCAAATATATTCTCCTAATCTATCATCCACCTGTTAATCTTGTATATTTCTGTCTCCTTAGCGTTGCTTACTCTGGATTCAAAGCCATGAACAGAGTATTCAGCCCTTGCTGCCTGGTGGGCAGGGAAAGGAAATCTGACCACCTTCAGTTTCCATAGAGGAAGTGGGGGCCTGCCTTCCACCGAGACTCACACGATGGGGAATTCCCCCAAACAGGCTGGAGATTTAGATACTAGGAAGCCAACAGAGTTCACTCCTTTGGTTGTCCAACATCCACATATACCCTTCTTACCAGACTTACTCTAAAAAAATGCTTTCACAATGTAGTGCCTCATATAACCAAAAAATGCACTCATTCCTTCTCTGAAGGCTGAGACCAACAAGTGTAAGTTATAATGCTTTCTGGTGCAGGTGATATAAAACCCAACTCAAACTGGTTTAAATAACACAAGCAATTTATTGGCTCGCTTAACCGACAAGTCCATAGGCAGGGAAGACTTCAGGCCTGGTATGATCAGGAATATGGTTCCATTTCCCTGTAATTCTCTTGGCTGTGCCTTCTCCATTTGTCAGCTCCATCCTCAGGTAGGCCTTCCACATGTTCACAAGATGGTTAACAGCAGCGACCAGGCTACATGCTTCTTTGTTCATGTCCAAGGGAAGACAGGCTACCTCTCCCCTCAAAAACTGAACAAAAGCTTCAGTGTGACTGGATCATCTCTGAACCAATCATCACTGTGGCAAAGGGGAGAGAGAGATTATCCATAAAGTTCTATACCTAGAGCTGGCAATGGGGTCAGTCCCACTCAAATTGCATAGTTGTTGTACAATGGGGGAGGAGAAGAATGGATGTTGGAGAACAACTACAAAGTCCACTACAAAGGAGTAAACTAAGAAAGAGGAAGATATGGGGTCCAGGAAAGATTGGGTCCAACCCAGAAGAGTAATGAAGGGACGTCCCAGGATGACAGTTGTGCTGCAGGCCTTTAGAGCAATCAGTCCAAATTGGAGCAGGAAGACGGAGGGCTGAGGAGGAACATATCTGGGAAAAAGCAGGATTCAAATGATTTTATACTTTCAATTATTTTGAACAACTTAAGAAGGTAATATATCAGAAAATGCAAGGAAAAAAGAAAGGCAATTAGAAACCCCAGGGTGAAAAATATATAAGAAAAGAGATGTAATCCTACTATACTAATTAGATTTTTGTGGAACAGTATTTATATAATCATAACAACATAAAGACTTTAAACTTTTAGAATGATCTGTTGGCACAGTATGGATGATTTAATTGTGGTTACAGAACGTAAATATTACTAGCCTTATTAATAGAAACATAAAAGTACAGCTAACAGGGGCTTCCCTGGTGGCACAGTGGTTAAGAATCCGCCTGCCAATACAGGGGGCACAGGTTCGAGCCCTGGTCCAGGAAGATCCCACATGCCGCGGAGCAACTAAGCCCGGGTGCCACAACTACTAAGCCTGCGTGCCACAACTACTGAAGCCCGCACTCCTAGAGCCCATGCTCCACAACAAGAGAAGCCACTGCAATGAGAAGCACATGCACCACAACCAAGAGTAGCCCCCACTCGCCACAACTAGAGAAAGCCCGTGTGCAGCAATGAAGACCCAATGCAGCCAAAAATAAATAAACAAATACATATTTTTAAAAGTACAGCTAACAGAAATTGAGAGAAAGAGGGAAGTTAAGACTATTATTTAAAAATGCAAAGCTAAGGAATAGCTGATATATAACTAGCGATATGGTTATATTAAGGGCATGGGAGGAGGGCCCTTGGGTGGTATAAATAGCAGGATATCAACAGATAATGTCTAAAATTGATAAATAAGTTTATAAATAGAAAAATCTATATATTATTTAGATATATGTAGATATTTACCAGAACAACAACAACAACAAAACTCAGTTAAGTGTTAAAAGTAAACCAGTAGATTTCCAGGTCAAGATAGCACACTTACCACATGTTTTAGCAGAGTTTCTTCTCAAGAATCTGCTAAAATGACAGTGAAAACATAAAAATAAGGTATTATAAACACAATGATGAAGTGAATGGGAGCTGGTCCATCAGCAAAAAATATATACATTCCAATAAATTTCTGGAAGATAGGAAGTAAAGGGAGGAATGGTGACTGATGAAGAATGGTGAAGGAAACTATAGTCTGGAGTATGCATGGAAGTATTGTCATGAAGGAGAAGCTGATCTTTTTCTGCAGAAGCCTGCAATGTCTTGGGTCTTGACAGTGCCAGGTATGATGAAAAGTGGAAGGGAGATGTGTGGCTGAAAACAGTTTAATTGAAAGGCTGTATATAAAACCATCAACTCACCCCCTTGGGCACAATTCACAGCAGCCAGGTGCCTACCCATTAGGATTCTGCTTTAAGGAAATTAAACAACCTCAGAGAAAATATTTATGCATTCTGGAATTCAGGGACTCTGCAGCATAGCAGTCAGTTCTCCTCCAATCATCTTAAAGGAAAGTCACCAGTTGCCTAGCACTTTCCCCATATACAGAGCTTCCAGTCAAATTTTTATTTCTGCATCCTTAAATATTAGTCAACAACCATGGATCACTAAGCATTTGAGAAAAGATTGCAACATGAAAAAAAGAGACCAAAATAAGTAATAGGGGTAAAACAATCTCAAATGAAATAGGTATTTCAAAGAAGAGAAGGAAATATAAAAATGCCTCTAATTATTATCTCAGAGAGATTCAAGGTGATAGTGCATACACAAAACATGAACAGGATGTTCTAAGAAAGGAAAAGAGAACATTAATAAAATACTTGGAAATTATAAAAGTGGTTGGCAAAATGAAAGGAAATGCAATAGAATAGTTGGAAGGTAATGTTAAAATTTCTTCCAGAAAAATAAACAAAAATAAAAAGAAGAGATAGAGAGAGTTATGAAAGGAGAATTATGAAAGGAGGGAGGTGGGAGGCAAGGAGAAAGTGAGGGAGGGAGAAATAGGAGGGGTGGAAATTAGGAAAGGAAGTACAAAAACTATAAAAGATCAATTCCAAAGGTCTAACGTTCAACTTGAAGGAGTTCCAGAAGGAGAACAAAAAAATTGGAAAGGAATGTATCAAAGAAATATATAAGAGACTTTCCCAGAGTTAGAGGACTTCAAAGTGAGGAGACCTAACAAATGATCATAATTATGTAAAAATTTTACATAATTTTATTTATTTATTTATTTTAGCCATGCACATGCAGGATCTTAGTTCCCTAACCAGGAATCAAACCTGTGCCCTCTGCAGTAGAAACACGAAGTCCTAACTGCTGGATTGCCAGGGAATTCCCTACATAATTTTAGAACACCAAGAATAAAATTTTTATAAACAACTATTTTTAAATGAGGAGGAATAGCATAGAAGTACTTTCCCCTATTCCTTCCACCAAATATGACTAAATCCTAAGACTCAGTCTCCATTGCTTTATAAAACAAACATAAGGAGACTCTGAAATGGGGAGAGAAAAAGGCAAATCAGCTAGGGAACTCAGCAACAGAAGAGCAGCACTGTGGTGAGTTTCCTGGGTTTGCTTTTGCCCCCACATATCAAGGACTTGGTGCTGGAGAAGGTGGCAATTAGTTTTAATAGCCACTCTAATCCAGCCAAACACCACAGAAAAATCTTTGGCCCTACCAGAAAAGGCCACATGGGGGGCCTAGACTTCCAGACTTGCTGGCTCTAGGGAGTAATCCCTCCCCCTTCCCACTGGGGAGGTGCCAGAGAAAGTTCAGTCGGAAGCCAGAACTCCCAACCTCAACTGAGTGGGGATCTTGGACTTCCACACCCATCCAGCAGTAATGAGGAAATCAATGTTCCCTCTTCCACTGGGACAGCGGTGTCTGAGGAGGCAAGCTAAAACAGAATATTTAAATAAGATCCAGAGTCACATAACACAATACCCCAAATGTCCAGTTTTCAGTAGAAAATTACTCATCATACCAAGAACCAAGAAAATTGCAACTTGAATGATAAAAGACACTTGATAGACTCCAACACTGAAATGACAGAGATGTTGAAGTTATCTGACGAAAGTTTTTAAGGAGCTGTCATAATGCCTCAATAGATAGTTAGAAACCATGCTTAAAAGAAATGAAAAAAATAGAAACTTTCAGCAAGGAAATAGGAGATACAAAGAAGAACAAATTAGAAATTTTAGAACTGAAAACACAACTGAAACAAAAACCTCAGTGGATGGGCTAACAGGAAAATGGAGAGGACAGGGGAAAGAATCACTCAACTTGAAGACTGAACAATGGAAATTACCCAATCTAGACAACAGAGAGAAAACAGACTGGCAAAAAAAAAAAAGATATATATATATATATATATATATATATATATATATGAACAGAATGAGGGTGTGTGGCTCAGAGACATGTGAGTCTGTAAGAAAACATTTGAAATTCATGTCATTGGGGTCCCAGAAGGAGAGGAGAGAAAGAAATGGGGAAACTTACCTGTAAAGCAATGAGATTCAGACTGCCTATCAAACCTATTATCAATACTGGAATGCTAGAAGTAAATGGAGCAATGCCTTTAAAGTTCTGTGGGAAATTGACATTGAGCCTCAAACTGTATAACCAAATGTGAGGATGAAACAAAGATATTTTCAGACATGCAAGGACTCAGAAAGTCTATCTCCCACACAACCTTTCTGAGGAAGAAATCCCCTACAAATATTTTATTGCTGTCAATTTTGCCTTCAGACCTGTCAATATTTTCTCTATATATTTAAGTGCTCTGATTTTGTGTGAATATATGTTTAAAATTGTTCTATGTTTCTATTGAATTGACCCTTTTATCATCATATAATGACCCTTTTCTCTAGAGATAGCTTTAGACTTGAAGTCTATTTCGTCTGATGTAAATATAGCCACTCTTGTTTTCTTTTGGTTACTGTTTGCATGAAATATCTTTCTTCAACTCTTGACTTTTAGTCTATGTGTGTCTTTAAATTTTAAGTAAGTCTCATTGACAGCATATTGCTGGATAATTTTAAAATATCTGTTCAACCACTTTATGTCTTTTGATTGGTGAGTTTAATCCATTTACATTTAATTATTGATAGGTGAGGACTTGCTATTGCCATTTTGTTGTTTTCTGTCTGTCTTGCAGTTGTTCTGTCCCTCTCTTCCTCTCTTGCTGTCTTCCTTTGTAATTTGATGATTTTTTTATAGAGATTTGCCTTGAGTCTTTTCTCTTTATCATATGTACATATTTTTTCTTTGTGGTGAGCTTGAGGCTTGCATAAAATATGTTGTAGTTGCAACATTCTATTTTAAATTAATAACAACTTAACTCTAATCACACACAAAAACACTACATACACTTTTACTTCCACTCACACACTTTGTGTTCTTGTAGTGAGAGTTTGCTTCTTTTTATACTATGTACCCATTAACAAATTTTTATCTAGTAAATTTATATAAGGGTTAAAAGTAATTTATGGGGGAGATTAGCTCAAGATGACAGAGTCAAAGGACATGAGCCCACCCCCTTCTTATGAAAACACCAAAATCACAACTAACTGATGAACATGCATTGACAAAAAAAAAACAACAAACAAGCAAAAACACACTGGAACCTACCAAAAAAAAGATACCCTACATCCAAAGACAAAGAAGAAGCCACAACAAGATGATAAGAGGGGTGCAATCATGATAAAATAAAATCTCATACATACCAGGTGGGCAACCCCAAACTGGAAAACAAATAAATCACAGAACTTATCCCACAGGAGTGAAAGTTCTGAGCCCCACATCAGGCTTCCTAACCTGGGAGTTGGGCAAAGGGAGGAAGGGTCCCCAGAGAATCTGGCATTTGAAGCCAGAGGCATTTGATTACTGGAAATCCATGGGATGGAGGGAAACAGAAAGTCCTCTCTTGGAGGGTGCCCACAAAATCTCATGTGCACCAGGACCCGGGGAAAAAAGCAGTGACTCCATAAGAGACTGGGCCAGACATACCTGCTAGTATTGGATGGTCTCCTGTGGAAGTGGGGGGTGGCTGTGGCTCACTGCAGGGAGAAAGACACTGGCAGCAGTAGTTCTGGGAAGTACTCATTGGCATGAGCCTTCTCAGAGGCCATCATTAGCCACACCCAACAGCCTGTAGGCTCCAGTACTGGGTCGCCACAGGCCAAACAATCAACAGGGCAGGAACACAGCCCCACCCACAGGCAGATGAGCAGATTAAAGTTTTACTGAGCATGCCCCTGCCCACCAGAGGGACAAGACCCAGCTCCAACAACCACCAGTCCCTCCCATCAGGATACTTGCATGAGCCTCTTAGACAGCATCATCCACCAGAGGACTGACAGCAGAAGCAAGAATAACTACAATCCTGCAGCCTATGGAACAGAATCCACAATCACAGAAAATTAGACAAAATGAAATGGCAGAGGAATATGTCCCAGGTGCAGGAACAAGATAAACCCTAAGAAAAACAACTAAGGGAAGTAGAGATAGGCAACCTGCCAGAAAAGGAATTCAGAATAATGATAGTGAAGATGATCTGGGGTCTCAGAAAGAAATGGAGGTAAGGATCAAGAAGATGCAAGGGAGCTTCCCTGGTGGTACAGTGGTTGAGAGTCTGCCTGCCAATGCAGGGGGCACGAACCCATGTCATTGAGATTTGGGGTTTATTTATTATCAAAGCATAAGCCACCCTATCACGATGCCTAACAGAAAAGAGCATCAGGTAATCCACAGGTTCCATGAGAGGCCTGGAGAACCAGGCAGGGTCAGGAACCAAGAGTGGCATGACATAACACAGCAAAGATTTGATGCAGGAATGGTCTGATAGGATGATGCTTTTGCTCCCATTATCAACTAACACTTGCCACTACGGCTTAACCCTGTTGTCCCTTGATATTATTACTGACTTATCTTTCACCTCCTTGACTTAATTGAAACTTGCTTCACCCCCTGAAAAATTGAAATCTGCTCAATCTGCTGTTCTCTATCCAATAATGTCCTCAATCATATGCCTTATCGTCCTTCTATCACAGCCCCAACACTGGATGAATATAATTATCCACCTTCTCTATGTCAATCCTAGGCTCATAATTGCTCAGATGGGAGCCACTAAAAAGTCATGAACCCCAACCTCTCTACTAGGTCTTCTATGCTGTATGGCAATTCTGTTTCCCTGCCGGGTTTTCCAAGACTCCATGGGCAGCTTTACCAAATCCCCATTTCCTCAGCTCTCCTACATTTTCCCCTCTCTTACCCTCTCACTTCACCTCCTACTGCACTTGAGAGACCGCCAAACAGCAATGTTCTCAACTCTTTGCCACACACTACCTGTAAACTGGTGAGTATCCCCACCTGACCAATTCTTGCTCTTTCCCTATTGTCACAGTGGAAGAGGTGCCCTTTTTCTTGTTGACTCATCTTTCCACTGGAGTTCTGTGTCCCATTCCCTTCAACTTCCTCAGGAAACTTGATCCCTCCTGTATCTTCAGCCTTTCCCTTTCTTTGAATTGGCCTTTAAACACATTCAATCTCTTGAATTTGGAAAAAAAATCTCTCTCTTTCTTATAAGGACAAAGTTAAATTTACCATGTGACCCAGCAATTCCACTCCTAGGTATCTACCCAAGAGAAATGGAAACATATATCCACACAAAGACTTGTACTTGGATGTTCACAGCAACATTATTCAGAATACCAAAAGTTGGAAACAACACAAATGTCGTTCAACAAGTGAATGCATTTAAATAAAATATGGGATATAAATTCAATGAAATGCAATTCAATAATAAAAAGCAGCAAAGTATTGATACATGCTACACCATTAACAAATCTCAAAAATATTATGCTCAGAGAAAGAAGCCAAATGCAAAAGAACACATATTGTATGGTGCCATTTACACAAAATTACTCCAAAAAAAGGCATATCTGGAGGGACAGAAAATAGTGTTTTTCTGGAGCTTGACTGTAAATGGACACAAGAGGTCTTTTTGGGGTGATGGAACTGTTCTAAAAGTGGATTGTGGTGATGTTTGTACAACTCCATTAACAAGCTAAAATTCATTAAATTGTAAACTTAAAGCAGGTGACTTTTATACTATGTAACTATACCTCAATAAAGATGTTTAAAAACAAAAACATTCACTCAAGCAGTCATCACTCTCTAGCTTCTGCCCTATATCTCTATTTTCTATCAGGGGCAAATAGCTTGAGAATGTGGTTTACACTCCTGTCCATACTTCCTGTTCACTGTTTTCATTTTTATCTTTTTTCCTCTGATCACCTCTTAACCCATTGCATTTTGCCTTCCACTCCTTCCTTCTTAACCCATTGTAATTTGCCATCCACCCCCACCATTCCATGTTCTCTACAAGACTCCCAGTGATCTTGTTGCTAAATCTAGTGGTTGGTTTTTAGGCTTTGTTTTGTGTAATATTTGGCATGTTGACCTCTCCTTCCATTTGGAAGATGATTTGCACTTGATTTCTGTGACACCACACTCTCCTGGTTCTACTCTTTAATCTTAGGCCACTACTTCTCGGTTCCTTTTGTGGGCCCCTCTTCCTCTGCCTTTTTAAAAGATGTCTAAATCTAAGAGAATAGATCCTAGAAGTCCTAATCACAAGAGAAAAAAATGTTTAACCATGTATGGTGATGAACATTAACTAGATTTATTGTGGTGATCATTTCACAATATATAAAAATATCAAATCATTATGTTGTACACCTGAAACTAATATAATGTTATATGTCAATTATATCTCAGTTTATTAAAGATATTTTTTGATGTGGGCCATTTTTAAAGTCTTTATTGAATTTGTTACAATACTGTTTCTCTTTTATGTTTCGGTTTTTTGGCCCTGAGGCATGTGAGATCCTAGCTCCCCAACCAGGGATCAAACCCACATCCCCTGCATGAGAAGGCGAAGTCTTAGCCACTGGACCACCAGGGAAGTCCCTATATCTCAATTAAAAAAAAAAATCTCTTAGCATTTAACTTTACAACTCTTTGGTGAGCAACTTTATTTTTTTAAAACATATTTATCAGTGGTGAACTTTAAATGTAATTTAAATGGCAACTTTAAATGAAACTTATTAACATTGCAATGTATCAAATTACATATGAAAGCTATCAATTTATATAACTATGTGATGATAATAGTGTAGTCAAAATTTTTTTAAAATATTTTTTAAAAACTTATTTTTAAACTAAACAATTGAAAATTTAATTTAATTTCTTAAAAGTTACTTTTAGTGGACTTAACTTTTGTTTTGCTTGATGTGAGAAAATAATTTTTAACTAGCTGCTTGATATTCTTTCAGGTATTTTCAACATTTTTTCTTTTCACTACTTGACGTAATTAATGGTGGATTAAATAACTTTTGGATAATTAAATAGAAGCCTTTTTTATTTAACTCTCAAAACCCAAATAACACACAAAGGCACTGAGGATCAAACATAAAGGCAGTCAATGGCAGCCAAAAGGCACAAGCAGGTCACTTGCCATATGGCTGCGAGAATGAGCGATGGTTTGAAAGTTTTCAAATCACAGCAATCTATTCGCCATGATTTTGTAACGCTAAGCTTGCATACACTTTGTGTATCTTACATGACTTCAGCATTATTGCTGCTCATGTGACGCAAGAAAACCCAGTAAGAGAAATTAAAAACTAAAGAATAAGATTTTGTCAGGTAGAGCTGAGCCTTAGAGGGACACAAACTATCATAATAGCTGTTTTTTTACCCCAAAAACACCCATTTTCACCCCCCTTGGGGGTGATTACCCACCACCCCATCCACCTTCCACCCCCACGTTGAGAATGCAAGCCCTGCAGTAGTATTTCATTTGGACTGAATAAAACAAGGTAGAATGAATGCTAGGTAGCCAAGAAAGAGATAGAGAGAGGGGCGTGCGGGGAGAACAAGAATTATCTACTAGGCATATACATACTACTATCTATATATATTTTAATAACCTATAATGGAAAAGAATCTAAAAAAGAATATATATATATAGATAGATAGATATAGATATAGATATATATCTGAATCACTTTGCTGTACACCTGAAACTAACAAAACACTGTAAATCAACTATACTTCAATAAAAAAAAGAATTAAAAAAAAAGTAATTACCGACTAGAGACCAACCATTTGTGAGAACAAGATGGATAACAAACTTTTCTCCAAACGTACAATCACAAAAATGCCTTGGTCCAACATAATGCTAGTAATCCATATATAATAGCCATTCACCCCTTCTCCAAAAGGAGATCATCCCGAATCTTATCACCTACTATCTCCAGCTCCAACTCCAAAAGTTTTGGGGTGATATCTTTTCCTCTTCCACCTACCTTGCAACCCCTTCTAGATATGCTACAAGCTATGAACTAGATTGTACAATGAACCATCATTTACACACTGTATTCTACAATGTGGTGAAGATGAAGAAAGATGATGGAAATAAATTACACACACACAGAGCAAGGAAGGAAATAAGGAGAATGGTTATAGTCCTTGCTGAAACTAGTCCAGAGGCCATAGCTGGGGTTTCTGACTTTCCTTTCTCTGTTTTGAATCCATGTGCATCCTTAGACTTTAACAAGAACCTTAGGTGTTCATGGTTATTTGTTTGGTAGCGTGAGGCCCTTGGTGGTCCTGTGTGTGTATCACTACTGTATTCTTTGGATAATCTTTATCACTGGATATGATGGGGATGAAGGTACCAAGGAGATTTCCTGGGACTCATATACTCAGATATAGAGGGTAGATTAAGCCCTGCTCCAGTGGGTCTAGCAATCCTGAGCTGCAACTTGTGTGTTATGCTCCTGAGACCCTAGAGGTTGCCTAAACAATGATTGTGTGGAATCTGAGCTCTTGGAGGTCCTACCTGTATTGGCTGGCTGTAACCTGCATTGACCTTTTGCCACTGGACATGGCAGTGCTAGGGTCATGCAATGAATATCCTGGGTTCCAGACATGCTCTTCCTTACCCCATTGTGTAGCAGAGAGATTCCCTATTTCCCCTTGATAGTTGGGACCACTCATCCCAGCCACATAGTAAACACCCCTTTTTTTTTTTTTTTTTTTGCCTATTCGTTCAATGTCATGAGGAACTCCAATTGGCCAGGTGAAAGTCTCAACTTCCTGTGAATCAAATTTTTGCAATTGTTTCACTAAGTGAAGTGATGAGAGGTTCCATTCCCATTTCCACCCTTTGGTTCCTAGACCTGTGTATTCTGTTTATGGGAGAAAGAGCATCATATATTGGTCGTTGATTCACAGAACTCACTGAATTCTACAGGATGGCCCCCAGACCTCACAAAGTGTTGTTTCCTAACTGTCACCAGAACTAAATCTTCCATAGGCCATCCCACCCTTCTGCAAAGGCAGTTGCTTGTGGGTGACGGCCTACTATCGTTAGACCATTTGTCTTACCTCTTTCAATGTGAAATGTGTTCCTTGACCAGAAAAAAAGATATTGTATGAGATATTTCAATGGCGTACAAAGTGTATAAAGTAATTAGAAAATCCAAGGATGGTGGTGCTGGTAAAAACACCAGGGAAGGCAAATCCATTCCAGAATATGTGATTATTTCCATAAGGATAAATTTATGTCCACTCCCTGATGGAAGAGGTCCAATCCCTCTGTCATCCAAGGACTTGTTTGTCTCTCCAGGAATTGGTGACATACTGGGGTTTCTGCTGTTGAGAAATTGGGCACTCAAAAGTGTTGGTAGCCAAGTCAACCTATGTGAAGGTAAATCCATGTCAAATCCCTACATAACATCCATCCCTTCTACAATGGCAGTTTTGTTCACTGGATCATATAACAAGCACTGGAATGTCTAGAGAAAGAGGTTGACAGATTTCTACAGGCTGGGTCATCATGCTCCCTTTTGTAAGCAATCACACGAGACACAAATATTCTCACACTCAGCCCATTCCAAGAGATTCGTTCACTTACTCCTCATATATATGTACTCAAAGCAATTAGACTGTGCCTTACACGTAATAAGTGCTCTCTAAGTATTTTGTTGCCTTGTTGTTATTGCTCAGTTCTCCTATCTTGTTCCTTCCCAGTGTCTGACCATCTGACAAGACTGTTAATTGGCATTTATCAGTGCCCTGGCTAGGTCACTTTCTGAATTAAGAGATCAACCAGATGCACAGCTCCGAGTTTTGCCTCCTAGGAGAATTTCCCTTCCTTACTTCCCATCAGGGTCACATCTGTTAACTTCCAGTTAGTCCCTACTTATCAAACAGCATCATCTGCAAACCATGCTCCTGGATTTTTTCTTCTTCAGTAAGCTGGTTATTGGGAACTCACCACAAGGGCCTAGAAGTGAGCTGAGGGAGAGAAAGCAGTGTGGCACGAGTAGGGACTATGGGAGTTTGCACCTCCTATAACTTGCTTTTGCTTTCAGGACCTGCTCCAGACTGACTTTGTTTATACTGCTGCTCTTTGGTGATGGAGTGTTGTTATTGCCTGTCCAACTTTATGGCTTGGTGGATCAGATGGCACCCAGCCTAGGATGGGTAGCTCAGTTTGCATGGTCACCTGGGGTCCCATGAAAATTCCTCTCTACAAATCACTAGTACAGAGTAATGAAGACCTGATGATAATTGTAATCATTAGCATTATCGAGCACTTACTAAGATCCAATTATGGTTCCAAATGCTTTATATAAATGATCTCATTGAATTCGCACAAACATTGTCTATAAAAGAGGTGCCATTATCCTTCCCGTGCTACAGATGAGGAGCCTGAGGCTTAGAGAGTGTGAATAATTTGTCCAGGGACCCACAGACAGCATCTGGGTCCTTGGAGCCTGCATGCTTAAACCCTAAGCTATAAATGGCAGCTCCCTCCCCCCTTCTCCTTAAAGGTTAAAACAGAGGAGAGAGCCAATCCTGTGGGGATAAAACAGAACAAAGACCTCTGAAAGGAAGGAAGCCAAGAGAATGTATGTAAGCAGGCGCCTCAGAGAGTATGGGAGCTCAGTTTGCCCCTAAGCTTCCTGACAGCTGTAGCAGGAAGAGGTAGGGTAGCAGAATTCCCAAGCTTCAATTTTCTGGATAAAAGGCGGCACATAGACATGTCTAAATGGACATTTGTCTTGGACTGAAATTCCAGAGGAGTTGTTCTTGGCTCTCGCTCTTGTGGCCAGCTCAGCAAACATCTGGGATCAGAAATTCATCTGTGATTTCATGAGACATTAAGAGCTTTATTTTTACACATGATTCTGAGCATCTCCCACTGAAGGCAGAGAGATGTATGAAATTCTATCCCAGTCTCCACAACAGTTTTGTCAAACCCCCATTCTCCTCAGCCCTCTCACACCTATACATAACTTTGGCCTCACCTCCTACTGCATTGAAAATAGAAGACACCAGACAGCAATGTCCTCAATTCCTTGCCATAAACTACCTACAAACTCATGAGCATCCCCACCTGTCCTCTCCTCACTCCTTCCTCCCCTGTAACAGTGGAGGAGTTGCCCTTTTTCCTACTGAATAATCCTTCAACTAGTGTTCTGTGTCCTATTCCCTGCTACCTCATCAGGAATCTTGATCAGTCAGTTGCCTCTCTCCTTTCTGTATCTTCAGCCTCTAATTTTTCTCCTGATGCAGGCTTTAAACATGTTTGAGTTTCTTACATCTTAAAAACACATTGCCAAGACATAGAGTCCACTTCCAAGATGGCAGAATAATGAGTTCCGTGGACCCATTTCCCAGCATACAAGCAAAATTAGTGAAAATAATTTTTAAAAAACAACCATTTAAAATCTCTGGAAATTGTCCTAAAGGCATACACCAAATGAAGCATTTATTCAAGAAAATCTCTTAAAACTTGGTAAGAACAATGAGAGTCTGTGGCTTTCAATCCGTGACCCACTCCCTCCTTCCCCTTCCCCCACTCAGCTCCACTGTGGGTGGGTGTGGCCAAAAAGATGAGGCTCCCACTCGCCTCAGCATCCAGCCAACAATTGCTATATCTCACCTGGAGAGGCAGGCTACCAGCATTTCTCATCCCTTCCAACTCTGAGTTGAAGAGGTGAGTGCAGTCAAGAGGCAGGGGGCTCCCTTCCTCTACCTAACTCCTTAGTCGTAGGGCAGACACTCTATCCCAGGCATGACAGGCCAGAAATACAGGTGGCCCAGTCAACTTTACCCAAGCTCACTCATAGAGCAAAAGTTCCACACTGAGAGAGGCAAGTTGAAAAGGCAAAGGTCTACTGCCCTGCTCAGCCCTCAGATTAGTGGCCCAGAGATTTTTCCCAGGGAGAGTGGCTGTCTATAGGAAAAGAATTCCAGAGCTCTTCCCAAAAGAACTTACTTTATTTGAAACAAAGTATGGGGAAGTTGCAGCCTATGAACACTCCTGAAAATAATAATTTCTCTTAATTAATTTAGCAATAAGCTAAATCATAGGCCAGCTAGTTCACCAAACAGAAGCAGGGAAACATATAGCTAAGAGCCTTTGCTGGGATCATAACAGACCTCCAAGTCTGATCTCAAAAAATACCCCTACACAAAACTGACTAGATCAGAATGTGAAGCAAATTATGCCCCAGGAGCTTCCCTGGTGGCGCAGTGGTTGAGAGTCTGCCTGCCAATGCAGGGGACACAGGTTTGATCCCTGGTCTGGGAAGATCCCACATGCCACGGAGTAACTAAGCCCATACACCACAACTACTGAGCCTGCGCTCTAGAGCCCACAAGCCACAACTTCTGAGCCCACTTGCCACAACTACTGAAGCCTGCACACTCTAGGGCCTGTGATCCACAGCAAGAGAAGCCACCGCAATGAGAAGCCTGTGCACCGCAACAAAGAGTAGACCCCACACGATGCAACTAGAGAAAGCCAGTGCACATCAGTGAAGACCCAATGCAGCCAAAAAAATAAGTAAATAAATATAAAAAAAAGAAAAATAAAATTTTAATCGCTTTAAAAAAAAATCTTCAACAAAATACTAGCTAGGCGAATTCAGCAGTGTAAAAAAAGTATTATATGCCATGATCAAGTGAAATTTACCCAAAGAATGCATAGTTTAACTTCCAGAAATCAATAGAATAAAGAACAGAAACTACATGGTCATCTCAGACACTGGAAAAGCATTTGACAAAGTCCAACATCCATTCATGACAAAAAAAATACTCTACAAACTATAAACAGAAGACTTCCTCAATCTGATGAAGGCCATCTACAAAAATCCCAGAGTTAACATCATACTTCATGGTTAAAGACTAAATACTTTCTTCTTGAGACAAGAAAGAAGATAAGATGCCCTCCCTTGCCGCTTCTGTTCAGCATTGTCCTGGGGCTTCCCTGGTGGCGCAGTGGTTGAGAGTCTGCCTGCCGATGCAGGGGACATGGGTTCGTGCCCCGGTCTGGGAAGATCCCACATGCCGCGGAGCAACTGGGCCCGTGAGCCAAAATTACTGAGCTTGCGCATCTGGAGCCTGTGCTCCGCAACAAGAGAGGCCGCGATAGTGAGAGGCCCATGCACCGCGATGAAGAGTGGCCCCCGCTCTCCACAACTAGAGAAAGCCCTCGCACAGAAACGAAGACCCAACACAGCCAAAAATAAATACATACATAAATAAATAAAGCAAACTGTCAACAAGTAAAAATTAAAAAAAATAAAAAAAAACCAAAAAAACCCCAAAAAACATTGTCCTGTTGGTTCTACCCAGGGCAAAAGGGCAAACAAAAGTCATAAAAAGCATGCATTTGAAAAGGAAGAAATAAATTTATCTCTATTTACAAAAGATATGGTCTGACAGAAAATCCTAAAGAATCAACAAAAATTATTATAGATAATAAATTTCAGCATGGTTGCAGATACAGGATCAATATACAAAAATCAATTATATTTCTTATTCACTAACAATGAACAATTCAAAAAGGAAATTAAGAAAAAAATTATTTACAACAGGATCAAAAAGAATAAAACAGGAACAAAGTTAACAAAAAAGTGCAAAACTTGATCCACAGAATGATAGACAAGATGAAAAGGCAGAGGGTTATGTACCAGATGAAGGAACAAGATAAAACCCCAGAAAAACAACCAAATGAAGTGGAGATAGGCAACCTTCCAGAAAAAGAATTCAGAATGATGATAGTGAAGATGATCCAGGAAAAAGAATGGAGGCAAAGATCGAGAAGATGCAAGAAATGTTTAACAAAGACCTAGAAGAATTAAAGATGAAACAAACAGAGATGAACAATACAATAACTGAAATGGAAACTACACTAGAAGGAATCAATAGCAGAATAACTGAGGCAGAAGAATGGATAAGTGACCTGGAAGACAGAATGGTGGAATTCACTGCTGTAGAACAGAATAAAAAAAAATGAATGAGAAGAAATGAAGACAGCCTAAGATACGTCTGGGACAATATTAAATGCAACAACATTCGCATTATAGGGGTCCCAGAAGGAGAAGAGAGAGAGAAAGGACCCGAGAAAATATTTGAAGAGATTGTAGTTGAAAACTTCCCTAACATGGGAAAGGAAAGAGCCACCCAAGTCCAGGAAGCGCAGCGAGTGCCATACAGGAGAAACCCAAGGAGAGACGCCGAGATACATAGTAATCAAATTGGCAAAAATTAAAGACAAAGAAAAATTATTGAAAGCAGCAAGGGAAAAATGACAAATAACATACAAGGGAACTCCCATAAGGTTAACAGCTGATTTCTCAGCAGAAACTCTACAAGCCAGAAGGGACTGGCACAATATACTTAAAGTGAAGAAAAGGAAGAACCTACAACCACGATTACTCTACCCGGCAAGGATCTCATTCAGATTCGATGGAGAAATCAAAAGCTTTACAGACAAGCAAAAGCTAAGACAATTCAGCACCAACAAACCAGCTGTACAACAAATGCTAAAGGAACTTCTCTAAGTGGGAAACACAAGAGAAGAAAAGGACCTACAAAAACAAACCCAAAACAATTAAGAAAATGGTCATGGGAACATACATATCGATAATTACCTTAAATGTGAATGGATTAAATGCTCCAACCAAAAGACACAGGCTTGCTGAATGGATCCAAAAACAAAACCCATATATATGTTGTCTACAAGAGACCCACTTCAGACCTAGGGACACATACAGACTGAAAGTGAGGAAATGGAAAAAGATATTCCATGCAAATGGAAATCTAAAGAAAGCTGGAGTAGCAATACTCCTATCAGATAAAATAGACTTAAAAATGAAGAATGTTGGGCTTCCCTGGTGGCGCAGTGGTTGAGACTCCGCCTGCTGATGCACGGGACATGGGTTCGTGCCCCGGTCTGGGAAAATCCCACATGCCGCGGAGTGGCTAGGCCCGTGAGCCATGGCCGCTGAGCCTGCGCGTCCAGAGCCTGTGCTCCGCAACGGGAGAGGCCACAACAGTGAGAGGCCCACGTACCGCCAAAAAAAAAAAAAGAAGAAGAATGTTACAAGAGACAAGGAAGGACACTACCTAATGATGAAGGGATCAATCCAAGAAGAAGATATAACAATTATAAATATATATGCACCCAACATAGGAACACCTCAATACATCAGGCAACTGCTAACAGCTCTAAAAGAGGAAATCGACAGTAACACAATAATAGTGGGGGACTTTAACACCTCACTTACACCAATGGACAGATCATCCAAAATGAAAATAAATAAGGAAACAGAAGCTTTAAATGACACAATAGACCTGATAGTTTTAATTGATATTTATAGGACATTCCATCCAAAAGCAGCAGATTACATTTTCTTCTCAAGTGCATATGGAATAATCTCCAGGTTAGATCACATCTTGGGTCACAAATGAAGCATCAGTAAATTTAAGAAAATTGAAATCATATCAAGCATCTTTTCTGACCACAAGGCTATGAGATTAAAAATCAATTACATGGAAAAAAACATAAAAAAGACGAACTCATGGAGGCTAAACAGTATGTTACTAAATAACCAAGAGATCACTGAAGAAATCAAAGAGGAAATCAAAAAATACTTAGAGACAAATGACAATGAAAACAACTTCCGCCTCCCCCTCCCCCTCAACCCCTGGTAACCAACTTTCTACTTTCTGTTTTGTGAATTTGACTGCTCTAGGTATCTCATAGAAGTGGAATCATACAATATTTGTTCTTTTGTGTCTGGCTTATTTAACTTAACATGTTTTCAAGGTTCATCCATGTTGTAGTATTTATCAGAATCTCATTCCTTCTTAAGGCTGAATAATATTCCATTGTATGTATACACCACGTTTTGTTTATCCATTCACCTGTTGATGGACATTTAGGATGTTCCCATCTTTTGGCTATTTTGAATAACGCTGCTATGAATACTGGCTACAAATATCTGTTTGAGTCCCTGCTTTCAATTATTTTGGGTATATACCTAGAAGTGGAATTGCTGAATTATATTGTAATTCTGTTTCATTTTTTGAGGAACTACTATGCTGTTTTCCATAGCAGCCACACCACTTTATATTCCCACTACTAATGTACAGGTGTCGAATTTCTCTACATCCTTGCAAACACTTGTTATTTTCTTGAAAATAACTATCCCCTTGGATATGAGGTAGTATCTCATGGTGGTTTTTTTTTTTTTTTTTTCTTTTTTGCGGTATGCGGGCCTCTCACTGCTGTGGCCTCTCCCGTTGCGGAGCACAGGCTTCGGACGCGCAGGCTCCGGATGCGCAGGCTCAGCGGCCATGGCTCACGGGCCCAGCCGCTCCGCGGCATATGGGATCCTCCCAGACCGGGGCACGAACCCGTATCCCCTGCATCGGCAGGCGGACTCTCAACCACTGCGCCACCAGGGAGGCCCTCATGGTGGTTTTGATGTGCATTTCCTTAACCATTGGAGATGTTGAGCATTAGATTCTTCATTGGAGAAATATCTATTCAAGTTCTTTGCCCATTTTTGAATCAGGTTGCTTGGTTTTCTTGCTGTTGAGTTGTAGGTGTTATTTTGTGTATATTCTGGGTATTAACCCTGCATCAGTTTCCTAAGGCTGCTATAACAACCAAAGGCTGCGTGGCTTAAACAACAAGAATGAATTTTCAGTTGCTTCCTTCCGTCCTTTCTTTCAAAATTAATTTTTATTGGAGTACAGCTGCTTTACAATGTTGTGTTAGTTTCTGCTGTGCAGCAAAGTGAATCAGTTATACATATACATATATCCACTTGTTTTGAGATTTCTTTCCCATTTAGGTCACTACAGAGCATTGTGTAGAGTTCCCTGTGCTATACAGTAGGTTCTCATTATTTATCTATTTTATACGTAGTAGTGGATATATGTCAATCCCAATCTCCCATTTCATCCCACCCTCCCTTCCCCCCTTGGTAACTGTAAGTTTGTTCTCTACTTCTGTGACTCTATTTCTGCTTTGCAAATAAGTTCATCTGTACCATATTTCTAGATTGCACATATAAGCGATATTATATGATATTTGTTTTTCTCTTTCTGACTTACTTCACTCTGTATGACCGTCTCTCCCTTTCTTGTCACATGGTCTTCCCTCTACATTTGTCTGTGTTCTAATTTCCTCTTCTTATAAGGACACCAGTCATATTGATTTTATGACCAACCTTAATGATATCATTTAACCATAATTACCTCTTTAAGGAACTTATCTCCAAATACAGTTACATTTTGAGGTACAGGGGGTTTAGGATTTCAACATATAAAATTGGCAGGAGGGGCAAAATTCAGTCCATAATGATTCCTCAGCAGATATATAATTTGCAAATATTTTCTCCCACAGGTTTTTTTTCTACCCTCTTGATAGTGTCCTTTGCTACACAAATGTTTTAAATTTTGATGAAGTCCTATTTAATTAATTTATTATTTTTTCTTTTGTTGCTTGTGTTTTTGGTGTAATATTCAAGAAATCATTGCCAAATCCAAAGTCATTAAAACTTCCCACTATGTTTTCTTCTAAGAGCTTTACAGTTTTAGCTCTTACATTTAGGTCTTTGATCCATCTTGAGTTAATTTTTGTATATGATGTATGATATGAGTCCAAATTCATCCTTTTACATGCAAATGCCCAGTTTTCCCAGGGCCATTTGTTGAAAAGACTGTCCTCTCCCCATTGAACAAAAATCATTCAGCCACATGTGTGAGGGTTTATTTCTAGGATCTCTATTCTATTCATTTGGTCTATATGTCTGTCTTTATGCATATACCATACTGTTTTGATTACTGTAGCACTGTGGTAATTTTTGAAATCAGGAGGTGTGAGTTCTTCTTTGTTCTTTTCCAAGATATTTTTGCTATTTGAAGTCTCTTAAGATTCATATTAATTTTGGTGTGGATTTTTCTATTTCTGCATAAAATGCACTGGGGAAAAATTCTATCACTTTATTTTGTCCATTTGAATGAACTATGTTTTTCTGGTATTTTTTGTATTTCTTGTTGAAAATTGAGCATTTGATAATTATAATGTCATAACTTTGAAAATCAGATTCTCCCTGTTTGCTTTTAGGCCATACCATACTAAATTTTCAAAGACTCTTCCTTGCTGTGTGTTTGGTGATGTCTCTGTTCCTTTGCCTTTTGTTCAGCTAATTTTTGCACAGAGATTTCCTTGAATTTCAGGAGTAGAAACAGTCAAACAAACAAACAAAAAAGAGAGATTAACAATTTCTCCCATGATCTTTCCAGACTGACTCTTTGCTGGTGTATTCCTTATGGATTAGATAGGCCTGCTCTAAGCCTAGGTATCACCTGAGGTGAAAGCTTAGGGTTTTCTCAGGTCGTTTGTCAGCATGACAGAGCATGTGTGTGGCTTTCTATATTCTGCATATATGAGGCTGTTTTTGAATGTCCTTTTCCTTTACTTCCTCAAGCAAAGTGTCTTTTAGTTCTTCAAACATACTTATAATGGCTTCTTTGAAGTCCTGGCATGTTAAACCCAATATCTGACCCCTCTCATAGGCAGTTTCTGTTGTCTTAATTTTTCCCTTTAGTATGGTCACATTTTCCTCTTTCTTTGTATGTCTCACTATTTTTTGTTGAAAATTGGACATTTTAGTAATATATTGTAGTAACTGTGGATACTGACTCCCCTCACTTCTTGCTAGTGCTTGTTTTTGTTACTGTTTATTTATTTATTTATTTATTTATTAGTGACTTGGCTAAACTACTCTAGTGAAGACTATTTCCCCATAGTATGAAACTCTGGTGTTGCTCCTCAGGGTTCTCAGCCTTGGGCATATTCATGGTCACCATGGGATGACAGTGCTTTTAGCAGGGCTCATTTTGACTGTCTTTTCCCCTGATCTCTTTGTTAAATTATCTATCTCATTTGATATCACACACAGCTGTCGATCTCTACTAATTATTGGCTGATTGCTCTATTATTTCTGAAATGTCCTGGGGCATAATTTTTTTTTTTTTTTGCGGTACGCAGGCCTCTCACTGCTGTGGCCTCTCCCGTTGAGGAGCACAGGCTCTGGACGTGCAGGCCCAGTGGCCATGGCCCATGGGCCCAGCCGCTCCGCAGCATGTGGGATCCTCGCAGACCAGGGCATGAACCCGTGTCCCAGGCATCGGCAGGCAGACTCTCAACCACTGCGCCACCAGGGAAGCTCCTGGGGCATAATTTGCTTCACAGTCTGATCTACTGATTCACAGTCTGAATCTGATCTGAATCTCAACCCTCTTGAGATTCCCTCTCACCTTCCCTATCCTACTCCTTAGGTGGTCACAAATCATCGAGCTGATCTCCCTGTGTGATGCAGCTGCTTCCCACTAGCTATCTGTTTTACATTTGGTAGTGTATATATGTCAATGCTACTCTCTCACTTTGTCCCACCTTCCCTCCCTCCTCTCGCATCCTCAAGTCCATTCTCTACATCTGCGTCTTTATTCCTGCACTGCCACTAAGATCATGAGTACCGTTTTTTTAGATTCCATATATGTGTGTTAGCATATGGTATTTGTTTTTCTCTTCCTGACTTATTTCACTCTGTATGACAGACCCTAGGGCCATCCACTTCATTACAAATAACCCAAAATCGGAGAAGACTCAAATCAATAGAATTAGAAATGAAAAAGGAGAAGTAACAAAGGACACTGCAGAAATACAAAACATCATGAGAGGTTACTACAAGCAACTCTATGCCAATAAAATGGACAACCTGGAAGAAATGGACAAATTCTTAGAAATGCACAACCTGCCAAGACTGAATCAGGAAGAAATAGAAAATATGAATAGACCAATCACAAGCACTGAAATTGAAACTGTGATAAAAAATCTTCCAACAAACAAAAGCCCAGGACCAGATGGCTTCACAGGCGAATTCTATCAAACATTTAGAGAAGAGCTAACACCTATGCTTCTCAAACTCTTCCAAAATATAGCAGAGGGAGGAACACTCCCAAACTCATTCTACGAGGCCACCATCACCTTGATACCAAAACCAGAAAAGGATGTCACAAAGAAAGAAAATGACAGGCCAATATCACTGATGAACATAGATGCAAAAATCCTGAACAAAATACTAGCAAACAGAATCCAACAGCACATTAAAAGCATCATACACCATTATCAAGTGGGGTTTATTCCAGAAATGCAAGGATTCTTCAATATACACAAATCAATCAACGTGATACACCATATTAACAAATTGAAGGAGAAAAACCATATGATCATCTCAATAGATGCAGAGAAAGCTTTCAACAAAATTCAACACCCATTTATGATAAAAACCCTGCAGAAAGTAAGCATAGAGGGAACTTTCCTCAACATAATAAAGGCCATATATGACAAACCCACAGCCACATCGTCCTCAATGGTGAAAAACTAAAACCATTTCCACTAAGATCAGGAACAAGACAAGGCTGCCCACTCTCACCACTCTTATTCAACCTAGTTTTGGAAGTTTTAGCCACAGCAATCAGAGAAGAAAAGGAAATAAAAGGAATCCAAATTGGAAAAGAAGAAGTACCTGTCACTGTTTGCATATGACATGATACTATACATAGAGAATCCTAAAGATGCTACCAGAAAACTACTGGAGCTAATCAATGAATTTGGTAAAGTAGCAGGATACAAAATTATTGCACAGAAATCTCTGGCATTCCTGTACACTAATGATGAAAAATCTGAAAGTGAAATCAAGAAGACATTCCCATTTACCATTGCAACAAAAAGAATAAAATGTCTAGGAATAAACCTACCTAAGGAGACAAAAGACCTGTATGCAGAAAATTATAAGACACTGATGAAAGAAATTAAGGATGATACAAATAGATGGAGAGATATACCATGTTCTTGGATTGGAAGAATCAATATTGTGAAAATGACTCTACTACCCAAAGCAATCTACAGATTCAATGCAATCCCTATCAAACTACCACTGGCATTTTTCACAGAACTAGAACAAAAAATTTCAAAATTTCTTTGGAGAAACAAAAGACCCCGAAGAGCCAAAGCAATCGTGAGAACAAAAAACGGAGCTGGAAGAATCAGGCTCCCTGACCTCAGACTATACTACAAAGCTACCGTAATCAAGACAGTGTGGTACTGGCACAAAAACAAAATGATAGATCAGTGGAACAGGATAGAAAGCCCAGAGATAAACCCACGCACATATGGTCACCTTATCTTTGATAAAGGAGGCAGGAATGTACAGTGCAGAAAGGACAGCCTCTTCAATAAGTGGTGCTGGGAAAACTGGACAGGGACATGTAAAAGTATGAGATTAGATCACTCCCTAACACCATACACAAAAATAAGCTCAAAATGGATTAAAGACCTCAATGTAAGGCCAGACACTATCAAACTCTTAGAGGAAAACATAGGCAGAACACTCTATGACATAAATCACAGCAAGATCCTTTTGGACCCACCTCCTAGAGAAATGGAAATAAAGACAAAAATAAACAAATGGGACCTAATGAAACTTCAAAGCTTTTGCACAGCAAAGGAAACCATAAACAAGACCAAAAGACAACCCTCAGAATGGGAGAAAATATTTGCAAATGAAGCAACTGACAAAGGATTAATCTCCAAAATTTATAAACAGCTCATGCAGCTCAATAGCAAAAAAACAAACAACCCAATCCAAAAATGGGCAGAAGACTTAAATAGGCATTTCTCCAAAGAAGATATACAGACTGCCAACAAACACATGAAAGAATGCTCAACATCATTAATCATCAGAGAAATGCAAATCAAAACTACAATGAGATATCATCTCACACCAGTCAGAATGGCCATCATCAAGAAATCTAGAAACAATAAATGCTGGAGAGGGTGTGGAGAAAAAGGAACACTCTTGCACTGCTGGTGGGAATGTGAATTGGTACAGCCACTATGGAGAACAGTATGGAGGTTCCTTAAAAAACTAAAAATAGAACTACCATATGACCCAGCAATCCCACTACTAGGCATATACCCTGAGAAAACCATAATTCAAAAAGAGACATGTACCAAAATGTTCATTGCAGCTCTATTCACAATAGTCCGGAGCTGGAAACAACCTAAGTGTCCATCATCGGATGAATGGATAAAGAAGATGTGGCACATATATACAATGGAATATTACTCAGCCATAAAAAGAAACGAAACTGAGCTATTTGTAATGAGGTGGATAGACCTAGAGTCTGTCATACAGAGTGAAGTAAGTCAGAAAGAGAAAGACAAATACCGTATGCTAACACACATATACGGAATTTAAAAAAAAAATGGCATGAAGAACCTAGGGGTAAAACAGGAATAAAGACACAGACCTACTTGAGAATGGACTTGAGGATATGGGGAGGGGGAAGGCTAAGCTGTGACAAAGCGAAAGAGAGGCATGGACATATATACACTACCAAACGTGGGGTAGATAGATGGTGGGAAGCGGCCGCATGGCACAGGGAGATAAGCTCGGTGCTTTGTGACCGCCTGGAGGGGTGGGATGGGGAGGGTGGGAGGGAGGGAGATGCATGAGGGAAGGGATGTGGGAACAGATGTATGTGTATGACTGATTCACTTTGTTATAAAGCAGAAACTAATAAAAAAAAAACAAAATAAAAAAAAAAAGAACTACCATATGACCCAGCAATCCCACTACTGGGCATATACCGTGAGAAAACCATAATTCAAAAAGAGACATGTACCAAAATGTTCATTGCAGCTCTATTCACAATAGCCCGGAGATGGAAACAACCTAAGTGTCCATCATCGGATGAATGGATAAAGAAGATGTGGCGCATATATACAATGGAATATTACTCAGCCATAAAAAGAAACGAAATTGAGCTATTTGTAATGAGGTGGATAGACCTAGAGTCTGTCATACAGAGTGAACTAAGTCAGAAAGAGAAAGACAAATACCGTATGCTAACACATATATATGGAATTTAAGAAAAAAAAAGTCATGAAGAACCTAGGGGTAAAACAGGAATAAAGACACAGACCTACTTGAGAATGGACTTGAGGATATGGGGAGGGGGTAGGGTAAGCTGTGACAAAGCGAGAGAGAGGCATGGACATATATACACTACCAAACGTAAGGTAGATAGATAGTGGGAAGCAGCCGCATAGCACAGGGAGATCAGCTCGGTGCTTTGTGACCGCCTGGAGGGGTGGGATAGGGAGGGTGGGAGGGAGGGAGATTCAAGAGGGAATGGATATGGGAACACATGTTTCTGTATGACTGATTCACTTTGTTATACAGTAGAAACTAAAAAAAAATAAAGATGCAGTATTTCTGGGCCCTAACCCTAGATATATTATTCATTAGTTCTGGGGCAGGGCCTAGAAATCAAAATTTGTAGCTAGTTCATTATTTGAATCTGATCCTAGTAGTCTTGCAAACCACCCTTTGATAAGCAGTGCTCTATGATTCAAGTTCATGTTTTTCTTTGCTAAAAATTTGCTGTGTGTAACCAGCTTTACAAAATTAACAATCTGGATCAGGAAACCCTAAAATGATTATGTTTCCCCTAAATGCTCCTAAATGCTGTATCTTAAAATGGAAACTAATTCATAATTTCTGGTATAAGAAACTGAGGAAAGTACTAAAAAAAATAACCCAATTTCATTCCTTTTTATGGCTGAGTAATATTCCATTGTATGTATGAGCCACATCTTCTTTATCCATTCATCTGTCAATGGACATTTAGGTTGCTTCCATGTCCTGGATATTGCAAATAGTGCTGAAATGGACACTGGGGTGCATGTGTCTTTTTGAATTATGGTTTTCTCAGGGTATATGCCCAGTAGTGGGATTGCTGGGTCATATGGTAGTTCTATTTTTAGTTTTTTAAGGAACCTCCGTACTGTTCTTCATAGTGGCTGTATCAATTTACATTCCCACCAACAGTGCAGTAGGGTCCCCTTTTCTGAACACCATCTCTAGCATTTATTGTTTGTAGATTTTTTGATGATGGCCATTCTTACCGGCATGCGGCATGAGGTGATACCTCATTGTGGTTTTGATTTGCATTCCTCTAATGATTAGTGATGTTGCACATCTTTTCATGTGTTTGTGGCAATCTATATGTCTTCTTTGGAGAAATGTCTATTTAGGTCAGCCACCCTTTTTTGTATTGGGTTGTCTGTGTTTTTGATATTGAGCAGCATGAGCTGCTTGTATATTTTGAGGATTAATCCTTTGCCAGTTGCTTCATTTGTTAATATTTTTCCCATTCTGAGGGTTGTCTTTTGGTCTTGTTTATGGTTTCCTTTGCTGTGCAAAAGTTTTGAAGTTTCATTAGGTCCCATTTGTTTATTTTTGATTTTATTTCCATTACTCTAGGAGGTGGATCAAAAAAGAACTTGCTGTGATTTATGCCAAAGTGTGTTCTTCCTATGTTTTCCTCTAAGAGTTTTATAGTGTCCAGTCTTACATTTAGGTCTTTAATCCATATTGAGATTATTTTTGTGTATGGTGTTAGGGAGTGTTCTAATTTCATTCTTTTCCATGTAGCTGTCCAGTTTTCCCAGCACCACTTATTGAAGAGACTGTCTTTCCTCCATTGTATATTCTTGCCTCCTGTGTCATAGATAAGGTGACCATATGTGCATGGGTTTATCTCTGGGCTTTCTATCCTGTTCCACTGATCTATATTTCTGCTTTTGTGCCAGTACCATACTGTCTTTATTACTGTAGCTTTGTAGTATTGTCTGAAGTCAAGGAGCCTGATTCCTCCAGCTCCGTTTTTCTTTCTCAAGATTGCTTTGGCTATTCGGGATCTTTTTTGTTTCCATATAAGTTGTAAAATGTTTTGTTGTAGTTCTGTGAAAAATGTCATTGGTAATTTGATAGGGATTGCATTGAATCTATAGATTGCTTTGGGTAGTATACTCATTTTCACAATGCTGATTCTTCTAATCCAAGAACATGGTATATCTTTCCGTCTATTTGTATCGTCTTTGATTTCTTTCATCAATGTCTTGTAGTTTTCTGCATACAGGTCTTGTGCCTCCTTACGTAGGTTTATTCCTGGTATTTTATTCTTTTTGTTGCAGTGGTAAATGGGAGTGTTTCCTTAATTTCTCTTTCTGATTTTTCATTGTTAGTGTATAAGAATGCAAAAGATTTCTTTGTCTTAATTTTGTATCCTGCTACTTTACCAAATTCATTGATTAGCTCTAGTAGTTTTCTAGTGACATCTTTAGGATTTTCTATGTAGAGTATTATGTCATCTGCAAACAGTGACAGTTTTACTTCTTCTTTTCTGATTTGGATTCCTTTTCTTTTTCTTCTCTGATTGCCATGGATAAAACTAGAAATTTAGGTTATTGATTTGAGATATTTTTTCATTTCTAATATAGGCGTTCACGGTTACAAATTTCCTTGTAAACACTACTTCATCCACATCCCATATGTTTTGCTATGTTTTGTTTTTAATCTCAAAGTATTTTCTAATCTCCCTTGTGATTATTCCTCTGTTATATATGAGTACATTGTTTAACTTACACACATTTGTGACTTTCACAGAGTTCCTTCTGTTATTGTTTTCCAATTTCTTGCTTTATGATGAGAGAACATATGTGGTATGATTTTAATCCTTTTAAACTTATTGAGGCTCGTTTTATGGCCTAACATGTGGTCTATCCTGGAGAATGTTCTATGTGCCTCTGAAAATAATGTATATTTTGCTGTTGTTCTGGGGAGTACTCTATAGATGTTCTGTTAGATTTAATTTGTAGTGTTGTTCAAGTGTACTATTTCCTTGTTGATCTTCTGCCTAGTAGTTCTATCCATTATTGGATGAGCAGTATTGAAGTCTCAAATTAATCTTTTTTAATTGTCTCTTTCTCCCATCAATTCTGTCATTTTTTAAAGTCTCATGTATTTGGGGACTCTGTTGTTAAGTACATATATATTTCTAATTGTTAGAGCTTTCTCGTTGAACTTTTCTTCATTATAAAATGTTTTTCTTTATCTCTAGTAATAATATATGTCTTAAAGTCTATTTTGTCTGATAATTGGATAGCCACTCCCATTATGCATATGGAGGTTAGTACACGTGATGGTTTCCCACAGGCCCATGAGGCTTTATTCATTTTTCTCTATTCTTTTTTCTTTCTCTTCTTCAGAGTAGATAATCTCATTAGACCTATTTTCTTTCTTTGTTTCTTTCTTTTTTTGCTTAAATTTATTTTTATTGTGAAAAAAATATAAAACAAAATGTACCATCTTAACCAATTTTAAATGTGCAGTTTATGGTATTAAGTAAATTTACATTATTATGCCACCATCATTACCATCCATCTGCATAGCTCTTTTCATCTTGTGAAACTGAAGCACTATACTTGTTAAACAATAACTCCCCTGTTCCCACTTACTCAGCCCCTGGCAACCATCATTCTACTTTCTGTCTCTATGATTTTGACTACTCTTAAGTACCTCATATAAGTAGAATCATACAGCGTTTGTCTTTTTGTGACTGACCAATGATTTTTCATCATTGGTATATAGGAATGCACGAAAATTCTGTGCTTTAATTTTGTATCCTGAAATTTTACCAAATTCATTGATTACCTCTAGTAGTTTCCTGGTGGCATCTTTCGGATTCTCTATGTATAGTATCATGACATCCACAAACAGTGACACTTTTACTTCTTCTTTTCCAATTTGTATTCCTTCTATTTCTTTTTCTTCTCTGATTGCCGTGGCATGAAGTTCCAAAACTATGTTGAATAATAGTGGTGCGAGGGGGCATCCTTGTCTTGTTCCTGATCTTAGAGGAAATAGTTTCAGGTTTTCACCATTGAGAATGATGTTTGCTGTGGGTTTGTCGTATATGGCCTTTATTATGTTGAGGTAGGTTCCCTCTATGCCCACTATCTGAAGAGTTTTTATCATAAATTGGTGCTGAATTTTGTCAAAAGATTTTTCCTCATCTATTGAGATGATCATATGGTTTTTATTCTTCAATTTGTTAATATGGTGTATCACATTGATTGATTTGTGTATATTGAAGATTCCTTGCATCCCTGGGAAAAATCCCACATGATCATGGGGTATGATCCTTTTAATGTATTTTTGGATTCTCTTTGCTAGTATTTTGTTGAAGATTTTTGCATCTATATTCATCAGTGATATTGGTCTGTAATTTTCTTTTTTTGTAGTATCGTTGCCTGGTTTTGGTATCAGGGTGATGGGGGCCTCATAGACTGAGTTTAGGAGTGTTCCTTCCTCTGAAATTTTATGGAACAGTTTGAGAAGGATGAGTGTTAGCTCTTCTCTAAATATTTGATAGAATTCACCTTTGAAGCCATCTGGTCCTGGACTTTTGTTTGTTGGAAGATTTTTAATCACAGTTTCAATTTCATTACTTGTGATTGCTCTGTTCATATTTTCTATTTCTTCCTGGTTCAGTCTTGGGAGGTTATAGCTTTCTAGGAATTTTTCCATTTCTTCCATGTTGTCCATTTTATTGGCATAGAGTTGCTTGTAGTAATCTCTTAGGATGCTTTGTATTTCTGCAGTATCTATAGTAATTCTCCTTTTTCATTTCTAATTTTATTGATTTGAGTCCTCTCCCTCTTTTTCTTCTTGAGTCTGGCTAGTGGTTTATCAATTTTGTTTATCTTCTCAAACAACCAGCTTTTAGCTTTATTGATCCTTGCTATTGCTTTCTTTGTTTCTATTTCATTTATTTCTGCTCTGATCTTGATGATTTCTTTCCTTCTACTAACTTTGGGTTTTGTTTGTTCTTCTTTCTCTAGTTCCTTTAGGTGTAAGGTTAGATTGTTTATTTGAGATTTTTCTTATTTCTTGAGGTAGTTCTCTTAGAACTGCTTTTGCTGCATACCATAGGTTTTGGATCATCATGTTTTCATCGTCATTTGTCTCTAAGTATTTTTTAATTTCTTCTTTGATTTCTTCAGTGATCTCTTGGTTATTTAGTAACGTATTGTTTAGCTTCCATGTGTTTGTGTTTTTTATGGTTTTTTCCCCTGTAATTGAATTTTAATATCATAGCCTTGTGGTCAGAAAAGATGCTTGATATGATTTCAATTTTCTTAAATTTACTAAGGCTTGATTTGTGACCCAAGATGTGATTTATCCTGGAGAATGTTACATACGCACTTGAGAGGAAAGTGTAATCTGCTGCTTTTGGATGGAATGTCCGATAAATATCAATTAAAACTATCTGGTCTATTGTGTCATTTAAAGCTTCTGTTTCCTTATTTATTTTCATTTTGGATGATCTGTCCATTGGTGTAAGTGAGGTGTTAAAGTCCCCCACTATTATTGTGTTACTGTCGATTTCCTCTTTTAGAGCTGTTAGCAGTTGCCTGATGTATTGAGGTGCTCCTATGTTGGGTGCATATATATTTATAATTGTTATATCTTCTTCTTGGATTGATCCCTTCATCATTAGGTAGAGTCCTTCCTTGTCTCTTGTAACATTCTTCATTTTTAAGTCTATTTTATCTGATAGGAGTATTGCTACTCCAGCTTTCTTTAGATTTCCTTTTGCATGGAAAATCTTTTTCCATCTCTTCACTTTCAGTCTGTATGTGTCCCTAGGTCTGAAGTGGGTCTCTTGTAGACAGCATATATATGAGTCTTGTTTTTTGATCCATTCAGCAAGCCTGTGTCTTTTGGTTGGAGCATTTAATCCATTCACGGTTAAGGTAATTATCGATATGTATGTTCCCATGACCATTTTCTTAATTGTTTTGGGTTTGTTTTTGTAAGTCCTTTTCTTCTCTTGTGTTTCCCACTTAGAGAAGTTCCTTTAGCATTTGTTGTACAGCTGGTTTGTTGGTGCTGAATTGTCTTAGCTTTTGCTTGTCTGTAAAGCTTTTGATTTCTCCATCGAATCTGAATGAGATCCTTGCCGGGTAGAGTAATCGTGGTTGTAGGTTCTTCCTTTTCTTCACTTTAAGTATATTGTGCCAGTCCCTTCTGGCTTGTAGAGTTTCTGCTGAGAAATCAGCTGTTAACCTTATGGGAGTTCCCTTGTATGTTATTTGTCATTTTTCCCTTGCTGTTTTCAATAATTTTTCTTTGTCTTTAATTTTTGCCTATTTGATTACTATGTTTCTTGGCGTGTTTTTCCTTGGGTTTATCGTGTATGGGACTCGCTGTGCCTCCTGGACTTGGGTGGTTATTTCCTTTCCCATGTAAGGGAAGTTTTCAACTATAATCTCTTCAAATATTTTCTCGGGTCCTTTCTTTCTCTCTTCTCCTTCTGGGACCCCTATAATGTGAATGTTGCATTTAATGTTGTCCCAGAGGTCTCTTAGACTGTCTTCATTTCTTTTCATTCTTTTTTCTTTATTCTGTTCCATAACAGTGAATTCCACCATTCTGTCTTGCAGGTCACTTATCCGTTCTTCTGCCTCAGTTATTCTGCTATTGATTCCTTCTAGTGTAGTTTTCATTTCAGTTATTGTATTGTTCATCTCTGTTTGTTTGGTCTTTAATTCTTCTAGATCTTTGTTAAACATTTCTGGCATCCTCTCGATCTTTGCCTTCATTCTTTTTCCGAGGTCCTGGATCATCTTCACTATCATTATTCTGAATTCTTTTTCTGGAAGGTTGCCTATTTCCACTTCATTTATTTGTTTTTCTGGGGTTTTATCTTGTTCCTTCATCTGGTACATAGCCCTCTGCCTTTTCATCTTGTCTATATTTCTGTGGTTGTGGTTTTTGTTCCACAGGCTGCAGGATTGTCATTCTTCTTGCTTCTGTATTCTGCCCTCTGGTGGATGAGGCTATCTAAGAGGCTTGTGCAAGTTTCCTGATGGGAGGGACTGGTGGTGGATATAGTTGACTGTTGCTCTGGTGGACAGAGCTCAGTAAAATTTTAATCTGCTTGACTACTGATGTGTGGGGCTGGGTTCCCTCCGTGTTGGTTGTTTGACCTGAGGCAACCCAACACTGGAGCCTACCTGGGCTATTTGGCACGGCTAATGGCCCACTCTGAGAGGCCTCACGCCAAGGAGTACTTCCCAGAACTTCTGCTACCAGTGTCCTTTTCCCCATGGTGAGCCACAGCCACCCCCCGCCTCTACAGGAGACCCTCTAACAATAGCAGGTAGGTCTGGTTCAGTCTCCCCTGGGGTCACGACTCCTTCCCTTGGTTCTTGATGCACACACTACTTTGTGTGTGCCCTCCAAGAGTGGAGTCTCTGTTTCCCCCCATCCTGTTGAAGTCCTGCAATCAAATCCCACTAGCCTTCAAAGTCTGATTCTCTAGGAATTCCTCCTCCTGTTGCCGGACCCCCAGGTTGGGATGCCTGACGTGGGGCTCAGAACCTTCACTCCAGTGGGTGGACTTCTGTGGTATAAGTTTCTCCAGTCTGTGAGTCACTCACCCAACAGTTGTGGGATTTGATTTTACTGTGATTGCATCCCTCCTATCATCTCACTGTGGCTTCTCCTTTGCCTTTGGATGTGGGGTATCTTTTTTGGTGAGTTCCAGTGTCTTCCTGTCGATAATTGTCCAGCAGCTAGTTGTGATTCTGGTGTTCTCACAAGAGGGAGTGAGAGCACGTCCTTCTACTCTGCCATCTTGGTTCAGGAGCAGTCTAGACCTATTTTCAAATGTTCTGATTTGTTCTCTTGCCAACACAAATCTGCTATTAAGTCTCTCTAGTGAATTTTTCATTTTAGTTATCATGCCATTAAAATGCAAGAATTTCTATGTGGTTCTGTTTTATAATATCTACCTCTTTACTGATATTCTCTAATTGATGAGATATCATTTTCATACTTTCCTTTAATTCTACAGGCAAGTTTACTTTAGTTCTTTGAACATATTTATGACAGCTGACTTAAAATGTTTGTCTTCTAAGTCCAACATCTGGGATTCCTTGGGTTGTTGCCTTTTTTTTTTTTTTTGCGGTATGCGGGCCTCTCACTGTTGTGGCCTCTCCCGTTGCGGAGCACAGGCTCCGGATGCGCAGGCCCAGCGGCCATGGCTCACGGGCCCAGCCGCTCCGCGGCATATGGGATCCTCCCAGACCGGGGCACGAACCCGTATCCCCTGCATCGGCAGGCGGACTCTCAACCACTGCGCCACCAGGGAGGCCCTGTTGCCTTTTTTTAACCTGTGTTTAGGCCATACTTTCCTGTTTCTTTCTGTGTCCCTTAATTTTTATTTTAAATTGGATATTTTAAATAATATAATGTGGCAATTCTGGAAATCAGATACCCCTCTCCCCAGAGTTTGTTGCTGTTGTTGTTGCTGTTGTTGCCACTTTATGTTTGTTTAGTGACTTTTCTGGACTAATTCTGTAAAGTCTGCATTTTTTGTTGTGTGTAGCTACTGAAGTCTCTTCTCATTTATCTTAGTTGTCAGCTAATGATTGGAAAGATATTTTCTTAAACACACTGAACAAATAAGTGTTCTATTATTTGCCAAGGGGATTTGTATGTGCTGGGACATGCCTTAAACAATCTGGCAGTTTAAAACTATGACTTTGCTTTCACTTCTTTCTTGTTTAGACTCTCAAGGCCAGAAGGGGGTGACTAATATTGGTTTTGTCAGATATTTCCTTGAAACACTCACAGCCCTGGACATGCACTTCACCTTCTAGATTCCTAGGAATATGTTGGCACTTTTCAAACCCCTGTATGGACATTTAATTCACTAAATTTTTATTTTAAGGGTTTTGGCTAGCCTCTTATTTGCAACTGGTAATTCATTCTTAGGTGTCTCCAATACTAAACAATTGTCACTGATTATTTTCTAGAAAGGACCTCAGAATAGAGCTTTCCTCATTGAGTGAGCAAGATAAAATCAAGACAAGTCCTGAGAATGAGGCTTTTCCAGAGAGCTGCTAAACAGATCAAATAGTGACAGTTTGTGGGAATGGGGCTTTGAGTGCATGAGGGAAATTATTGGGGGGATAAAAATGTTCTAAAACTAATTTATGGTGATGGTTGCAAACTCAGTAAAGTTACCTAAAATCATTGAACTGTGCAGTTGAAATGGGTGAATTTTATGATATAAAATATAGCTCAATAGAAATGTTTAAAATAGTTTAGATTAGCCATTAGAAGAAAAGACATAAGTGTATAACTTCCAAGATTAGAAGGAACATTGAATTTGGAATGAAAAAAAATCTTTTAAATCAACCCATAGCTAGGCAAACAACAATAGGAAAAGAATCATTTAAAAGGTGGTTTTGATATGGAAGGAGGGGCTATAACACCTTGAAGTGTAAAAAAGTAAGGAATTGCTCCAGAAATGATGGTCACGTGTCAAAAGGACCCAAGAGCAAACTTGAGAGAGCTCCCAATGTCCGAATCAGGGACAATTTGAGCAAAAAACAAAAAAATACAAATAAATATCCAAGAGTCCATCTTGACATAAATAATTTAATAAACGAAAGATAGGGTAGAAGGGAAAGCTCTTCCTTACAGTAGAATTCCAATTATTAATGTAGACAGAATAATAGAAATAGAAGATCTCCATTTGCCAAATATCACAAGAACAATTGTTTCAGGAAAACATGCTCAGTGGATCTCAGGGGATGCTAAAATTAGTGGGCTTATGATGAGAAACAAGATATTTAGATAGTCTTGAATTATCTTTTCACAAGATATTTATTAATTACAAAGGGGAAACTTTTCAGTAGAGAATCCTGGCAGACACTGACTTTAACCAAGTGGTCAAGATAATTAGCTATATGGAGAGCATGTATCCCCTAATAGTGATGTACAGAGAAGGGCATAACATCACTGCTATCACATTCTTGCCAAACATGTATAAGTTGGATTTAATAATGAGAAAATATCAGACAAACCCAAATTGAGGGACATTCCACAAAATAAGTGGCCAGCACTCGTCAAAAGTATTAAAGTCATGATATACAAAGAGAGATTAAGGAACTGTCAAAAACCAGAGGAGATTGACATTTAGGTTGCTTACATGTCCTGGCTATTGTAAGTAGTGTTGCCATGAACATTGGGGTGCATGTATCTTTTCGAATTATGGTTTTCTCCAGTTATATGCCCGGTAGTGGTATTGCTGGGTTATATGGTAGCTCTATTTTTAGTTTTTTAATGAACCTCCATACTTTTCTCCATAGTAGCTGTACCAATTTACATTCCCACTAACAATGTAGGAGAGTTCCCTTTTATCCACACCCTCTCTACCATTTACTGTTTGTAGATTCAACAGAGGAATGGATAAAGAAGATGTGGTACATATATACAATGGAATATTACTCGGCCATTAAAAATATGAAATAAAGCCATTTGCAGAAACATGGATGGATCTAGAGATTGTCATACTGAGTGAAGTAAGTCAGACAAATACAAATATCACAGGATATCGCTTATATGTGGAATCAAAAAAAGGGGGTACAAATGAACTTATCTACAAAACAGAAATAGAGTTACAGATATAGAAAAGAAACTTATGGTTACCATGTGGTAAGAAGAGGGAGGAATAGATTGGGAGATTGGGATTGACATACACACACTACTATATATAAAATAGATAACTAATAAGGACCTACTGTATAGTACAGGGAACTCTACTCAATACTGTGTAATGGCCTATATGGGAAATGAATCTAAAAAAGAGTGTATACATGTATGTGTATAACTGATTCACTTTGCTGTACACTGAAAACTAACACAACATTGTAAATCAACTATACTCCAATAAAGATTTTTAAATAAAAATAAAATAAAAGTAAAAAAACAGTGGAGATTAAGGAGACATGACAACTAAACAAAATATGGAATCCTGGATGTCACATTAGTGGGACAATTGACAAAACTTGAATAAGGTCTACAGATTAGTTAATGATATTGTATCAATGTTAGTTTCCTGTTTTCCAGAATTGTGTATCAGTGTTAATTTCCTGTTTTCCAGAATTGTATTGTGGTTATGTAAGACATTAACATTTAAGGAAGCTGGGTGAAAAGTATTTACAAATTCTTCATACTAAATTTGTAACTTTTTCACAAATCTAAAATTATTTCAGAATGAACATTTAATTTTTTAAATAAAAAATGAAATAATGGGCTTACACTTCCAGTATAATGGGTGAGTAGGAGCTCTGAGAGGCCCTCCACAAAAACTAGACCCCAAATATGTTACACTGTGCCTCTAACAAAAGGTAGAGGAGCTTTCCAGCAATACCCCACACTGCTGCCACCAAACAATATAAGCTGGGCATGGGGTAGAATTAGGAAACCTGCAGTCTTGGTGGTAATACTCTGAAGTAGTGGTAATGTCGAGGAGTCACCCACTAGGGAACAAAGCCTCAAAGGCAAGAGCTTGGCCAGGACAAGAATTCCAACATCTGTAGAGCCAGAGTGACAGGGACCAGGGAGGGGTTGAATTTCCATGAAGCCTGAGTCCTCTAGCAACCATTTGTATGGATAATGACTATTGGAATAGCAAGGAAATGGGAAGCTGAGCCTGAGACTCCAACTCAGAGACAAACCTTGAAGAGAGAGGCTGAAGTGATCATTTCTTTTGGGAAGAAAGTTTTCCCCAAGTTAGGCCTCACACAGATTAAGTGGAGCATGATCTCACAAAGATTACCAAACACCAGATCTCATCCATTAGTAAGAATCAGTAGAAATAAGACAAAAGAAAAACACATGTAAATCCTCAAGACGATAGATGTTGGAACAATCTAGTACGTAATAGTTATGTATGAGATGTTTAAAGAAATAAAGGATACAATTACAAAGATAAGGATGCAATAAAAATCAATAAGAAATGAATAGACGTGAAGAAAATGAGTTGAATTTTGAGCAATGAAAAATGTAATTGTTAAAATTTTAAAACTAAATGCATGGGTTAAACATCAGATTAGAAACAGGTGAAAAGATAATTATTGAATTGAAAGATACATGGGAAGAATTTATTCCAAAAACAACATAGAGAGATATAGAGAATGAAAATATTAAAGAGGGTTTAAGAGACATGGAGAATAGAATGAGATGATCTAACAAATGTTTGGAGTCTCAGAAGGAGAAAGTGGAGAGACAGTGAAAGAGACAATATTTTAAAAAAATAATGGCAAGGATTTCCTGGTTGCAGTAATGCCAGGCTAGGCTACTTGGATCAACTGTCTTACAGAAAACTAAAAAGGTTTAAGGTATATATCACACACATACACACACATTATATATATATGTGTACATATATATGGCATGTATGTAAATGTGTATGCATATAAAAATCTTAGAACACTGAAGAGCTGAAAATATAGTTAGTAAACTGCCAAGTTATATTTGGGGGGAGTGGATGAGGGTGAAGCAAAGCCCAAATCCATAAAGGTAAGGAGAATATTAGAGCATCAGAGAGGCTTTTGCCTTGAGGACATTTGTCCACAATCACACTTAGCTTCTGATCAATGGTGAAGGTGATGGAAGTGAAGGCTCGGCTCCTCCTTCTGGGTGGGAGAGATAGAGGAAACTCTCCACACATTTACTGGGGACTCCAAAGGTCTGCATTGTCAGGATAAGGGCAAACCAAAACTAAACTCCTTTTTACAACCCCAGGGTTTATTGAGGAAGCCATTTTAGTCTGCCAACTATAATTATATACCCAGCTCTTTCTCATTCAAGAACAAGAGGAAATGAAGACATCTCAGAAACAACAGACTTAGAGAGTTCACCATCATCAGATTCCCACTAAAGAAGATCCTATAGGATGTACTTCTGGAAGAAAGGAAGTGGTCCCAAATGGAAGGTCTGAGGTGCAAGAATGAACAAAGAGCAAAAAGAGTGGTAAATATGTGGGAATATGTAAGTAAATATTAACCATATTAAAAAGTAATAATACTATCTAGAAGGATTGAATAATTAAAGTACCAGACAATACCATGTAGGTTGGGAGGGAACAAAGGGAAATGTCTGGGATAAGGTTTGATGAACCTTAGACTTCTTTGATCAGATGCAGGGTAACCAGTGAAATAGAAACCAAGGATATAACTTCCAAACTAGTAGAGAGAAAAAAGTGGAGAAATAAAAATATTCAATCTACAATAAATGAAAGGCAAGAAGGGAGAGAAAAAGAAACAGAATGGGAGTCGGAAGAGAATGCACAAAATAAGATGGAAGATTTAAACTCCAAATATCAGTAACCATTTCATAGGTAAACAGACTTAAATGGTCCAGATAAGAGATAGAGATTATCACACTGGATAAAACAAACAAGCAAAAAAAAAAAAACACAAAAAAACCAAAGTCCTTACCTTGATAAACAGTATCTGCAAAAACTTACAGCAAGCATCATACTTAGAATTAATGGCACCATTTCATTTAAGTAAAGGACAGGACAAGAGTTCCTATATCAGGTGGGAGAGCTGAGCTCCGGACACTGGTCCACCTGAGACCTCCCAGCTCCACGTAACATCAAATGGCTAAAGCTCTCCCAGACATCTCTATCTCAAAGCTAAGACCCAGCTCCACTCAACGACCAGCAAGCTACAGTGCTGGACACCCTACGCCAAACAACTAACAAAACAGGAACACAACCCCACCCATTAGCAGAGAGGTTGCTTAAAATCTGAATAAGGTCACAGACACCCCAAAACATACCACCAGATGTGATCCTGCACACCAGAAAGACAAGATCCAGCCTCATCCATCAGAAAACAGGCACTTGTCCCCTCCACCAGGAAGCCTACACAACCCACTGAACCAACCTTACCAACTGGGGGCAGACATGAAAAACAATGGGACTACGAACCTGCAGCCTATAAAAAAGAGACCCCAAATACAGTAAATTAAGCAAAATGAGAAGACAGAGAGACACACAGCAGATGAAGGAGCAAGGTAAAAACCCATCAGACCAAACAAATGAAGAGGAAAGAGTCAGTCTACCTGAAAAAGAATTCAGAGTAATGATAGTAAAAATGATCCAAAATCTTGGAAATCGAATGGAGAAAATAAAAGAAATGGTTAACAAGGATCCAGAAGAACTAAAGAGCAAACAAGCAATGATTAACAACACAATAAATGAAATTAAAAACTCTCTACAAGGAATTAATAGCAGAATAATTGAGGCAGAAGAACGGATAAGTGACCTGGAAGATAAAATAGTGGAAATAACTACTGCAGAGCAGAATAAAGAAAAAAAAAGAAAAGAATTGAGGACAGTCTCAGAGACCTCTGGGACAACATTAATTGCACCAACATGTGAATTACAGGTGTCCCAGAAGAAGAAGAGAAAAAGAAAGGGACTGAGAAAATATTTGAAGAAATTATAGTTGAAAACTTCCCTAATATGGGAAAGGAAATAGTCAGTCAAGTTCAGGAAGCACAGAGAGTCCCATACCATACAGGATAAAGCCAGAAAGGGGTGGCAGGACATACTTAAAGTGATGAAAGGGAAAAACCTACAACCAAGATTACTCTACCCGGCAAGGATCTCATTCAGATTTGACGGAGAAATCAGAATCTTTACAGAGAAGCAATAGTTAAGAGAATTCAGCACCACCAAACCAGCTTTACAACAAATGCTAAAGGAACTTCTCTAGGAAGAAATACAAGAGAAGGCAAAGACCTACAATAACAAACTCAAAACATTAAGAAAATGGTAATAGGAACATACATATCGATAACTACATTAAATGTAAATGGATTAAATTCTCCAGCCAAAATACATAGACTGGCTGAATGGGTACAAAAACAAGACCTGTATATATGCTATCTACAAGAGACCCACTTCAGACCTACGGGCACATACACATTGAAAGTGAGGGGATGGAAAGATATTCCATGCAAATGGAATCAAAAGAAAGCTGGAGTAGCAATTCTCATATCAGACAAAGTAGACTTTATTTTTTAAAAACATTTTAATTGGAGTATAATTGCTTTACAATGGTGTGTTAGTTTCTGCTTTATAACAAAGTGAATTAGTTATACATATACATATATCCCCATATCTCTTCCCTCTTGCGTCTCCCTCCCTCCCACTCTCCCTATCACACCCTACTAACTGGTCTCAAAGCACCGAGCTGATCTCCCTGTGTTATGCGACTGCTTCCTGATAGCTATCTATTTTACATCTGGTAGTGTATATACGTCCGTATGTACACTACCACTCTCTCACTCTATCCCAGCTTACACTTCCCCCTCCTCGTGTCCTCCAGTCCAATCTCCAGTAGGTCTGTGTCTTTATTCCCATTTGCCCCTGGGCTCTTCATGACCTTTTTTTTTTTTTAGATTCCATATATATGTGTTAGCATACAGTGCTTGTTTTTCTCTTTCTGACTTACTTCACTCTGTATGACAGACTCTAGCTCCATCCACCTTGCTACAAATAACTCAATTTCGTTTCTTCTTCTGAGTAATATTCAGAAGAAGTAATATTCCATTGTATATATGAGCCACATCTTCTTTATCCATTCATCTGTCGATGGACACTTAGGTTGCTTCCATGTCCTGGCTATTGTAAATAGTGCTGCATTGAACATTGTGGTACATGACTGTTTTTGAATTATGGTTTTCTCAGAGTATATGCCCAGTAGTGGGATTGCTGGGTCGTATGCTAGTTCTATTTTTAATTTTTTAAGGAAGCTCCATACTATTCTCCATAGTGGTTGTATCAATTTACATCTCCACCAACAGTGTATGAGGGTTGCATTTTCTCCACATCCTCTCCAGCATTTACAGTTTGTAGACTTTTTGATGATGGCATTCTGACTGGTGTGAGATGATATCGCATTGTAGTTTTGATTTGCACTTCTCTAATGATTAATGACGTTGAGCATTCTGTCATATGTTTGTTGGCAATCTGTATATCTTCTTTGGAGAAATGTCTATTTAAGCCTTCTGTCCATTTTTGGATTAGGTTGTTTGTTTTTTAGATATTGAGCTGGATGTGCTGCTTGTAAATTTTGGAGCTTAATCCTTTGTCAGTTGCTTCATTGACAAATATTTTCTCCCATTCTGAGGATTGTCTTTTCATCTTGTTTATGGTTTCCTTTGCTGTGCAAAAGTTTTAAGTTTCATTAGGTCCCATTTGTTTATTTTTGTTTTCATTTCCATTTCCCTGGGAGCTGGGTCAAAAAGGATCTTGCTGTGATTTATGTCATAGAGCGTTCTGCCTATGTTCTCCTCTAAGAGTTTGATAGTGTCTGGCCTTACATTTAGGTCTTTAATCCATTTTCAGTTTATTTTTGTATATGGTGTTAGGGAATGTTTTAATTTCATCCTTTTATGTGTAGCAGTCCAGTTTTCCCAACACCACTTATTGAAGAGGCCGTCTTTCTCCATTGTATATTCTTGCCTCCTTTATCAAAGACAAGGTGACCATATATGCATGGGTTTACCTCTGGGCTTTCTATCCTGTTCCATTGAGCTATATTTCTGTTTTGTGCCAGTACCATACTGTCTTGATTACTATAGCTTTGCAGTATAGTCTGAATTCTGGGAGGCTGATTCCTCCAGCTATTTTTTTCTTTCTCAATATTGCTTTAGCTATTTGGGGGAATCCAAATCAGAAAAGAAGAAGTAAAGCTGTCACTGTTTGCAGATGACATGATACTATACATAGAGAATCCTAAAGATGTTTCCAGAAAACTACTAGAGCTAATCAATGAATTTGGTAAAGTAGCAGGATACAAAATTAATGCACAGAAATCTCTGGCATTCCTATATGCTAATGATGAAAAATCTGAAAGTGAACTTAAGAAAACACTCTCATTTACCACTTCAACAAAAAGAATAAAATACCTAGGAATAAATCTACTATGGAGAAAAAAGACCTGTATGCAGAAAATTATAAGACACTGATGAAAGAAATTAAAGATGATACAAATAGATGGAGAGATATACCATGTTCTTGGATTGGAAGAATCAACATTGTGAAAATGACTCTACTACCCAAAGCAATCTACAGATTCAATGCAATCCCTATCAAACTCTCATGGGCATTTTTCATAGAATTAGAACAAAGAATTTCACAATTTCTATCAAAATAGACTTTAAAATAAAGACTGTTACAAGAGACAAAGGAGGACACTACATATTGATTAAGGGATCAATCCAAGAAGATGTAACAATTATAGAAGGTATATAATAACAATTGTAAATATTTATGTACCCAACAAGGGAGCACCTCAATACATAAAGCAAATGCTAACAGCCATAAAAGGGGAAATCAACAGTAACACAATACTAGTAGGGGATTTTAACACCCCACTTTCACCAATGGACAGATCATCCAAAATGAAAATAAATAAGGAAACACAAGTTTTAAATGACACATTAAACTATATGGACTTAATTGATATTTATAGGACATTCCATCCAAAAACAACAGAATACAGTTTCATTTCAGGTGCTCATGGAACATTTTCCAGGATAGATTATATCTTGGGTCACAAATCAAGCCTTGGTATATTTAAGAAAATTGAAATCATATCAACTGTCTTTTCCAACAACAACGCTATGAGACTAGATATTAGAAGAAAAAAATCTGTAAAAAATACAGACACATGATGGCTAAACAATACACTACTAAATAACCAAGACATCACTGAATCAAAAAATACCTAGACCAGCAATCCCACTATTGTGCATATATCCTAAGAACACTATAATTCAAAAACAGTCATGTACCACGATGTTCATTGCAGCTCTATTTACAATAGCCAGGATATGGAAGCAACCTAAGTGTCCATCGACAGATGAATGGATAAAGAAGATGTGGCACATATATACAATGGAATATTACTCAGCCATAAAAACAAATGAAATTGAGTTATTTGTAGTGAGGTGGACGTAGTCTGTCATACAGAGTGAAGTAAGTCAGAAATAGAAAAACAAATACTGTATAATTACACACATATATGGAATCTAAAAAAGAAAGAAAAGTGGTTCTGAAGAACCTAGGAGCAGGAAAGGAATAAAGATGCAGACGTAGAGAATGGACTTGAGGACATGGGGAGGAGGAAGGGGAAGCTGGAACGAAGTGAGAGAGTGGCATGGACATATATACACTACCAAATGTAAAATAGATATCCAGTGGGAAGGAGCCACATAGCACAGGAAAATCAGCTTGGTGCTTTGTGCCCACCTGGAGGGGTGGGATGGGGAGGATGGGAGGAAGACACAAGAGGTAGGACATATGGAGATATATGTATAAGTATAGCTGATTCACTTTGTTATAAAGCAGAAATGAACACACCATTGTAAAGCAATTATACTCCAATAAAGATGTTTAAAAAAACTAAAAGAAAAACTAGAAAAAAATGACAATGAAAACACAATGACACAAAACCTATGGAATGCAGCAAAAGCAGTTCTAAGAGGGAAGATTATAGCAATACAATCCTACTTCAAGAAATAAGAAACATCTGAAATAAACAACTTAACCTTACACCTAAAGCAATTAGAGAAACAAGAACAAAAAAACCCCAAACTTAGCAGAAGGAAAGAAATCATAAACATCAGATCAGAAATAAATGAAAAAGAAATGAAGGAAACAATAGTAAAGATGAAGAGAACTAAAAGCTGGTTCTTTGAGATGATAAACAAAATTGGTAAACCATTAGCAAGACTCATCAAGAAAAAGAGGAAGAAGACTCAAATCAATAGAATTAGAAATGAAAAAGGATAAGTAACAACTGACACTGCAGAAATACAAAAGATCATGAGAGATTACTACAAGCAACTCTATGCCAACAAAATGGACAACCTGGAAGAAATGGACAAATTCTTAGAAAAGCACAACCTTCTGAGACTGAACCAGGAAGAAATAGGAAATATAAACAGACCAATCACAAACACTGAAATTGAGACTGTGATTAAAAATCTTTCAACAAACAAAAGCCCAGGACCAGATGGCTTCACAGGCGACTTCTATAAAATATTTAGAGAAGTGCTAACACCTATCCTTCTCAAACTTTTCCAAAATATAGCAGCGAGAGGAACACTCCCAAATGCATTCTACAAGGCCACCATCACCCTGATACCAAAACCAGACAAAGATGTCACAAAGAAAGAAAACTACAGGCCAATATCACTGATGAACATGGATGCAAAAATCCTCAACAAAACACTAGCAAACAGAATCCAACAGCACATTAAAAGGATCATACACCATGATCAAGTAGGGTTTATCCCAGGAACGCAAGAATTCTTCAATATATGCAAATCAATCAATGTGATACACCATATTAACAAACTGAAGGAGAACAACCATTTGATCATCTCAATAGATGCATAAAAAGTTTTGACAAAATTCAACACCCATTTATGATAAAAACCCTCCAGAAAGTAGGCATAGAGGGAACTTACCTCAACATAATAAAGGCCATATATGACAAACCCACAGCCAACATCATTCTCAATGGTGAAAAACTGAAACCATTTCCTCTAAGATCAGGGACAAGACAAGGTTGTGCACTCTCACCACTATTATTCAACATAGTTTTGGAAGTTTTAGCCACAGCAATCAGAGAAGAAAAAGAAATAAAAGGAATCCAAATCAGAAAAGAAGTAAAGCTGTCACTGTTTGCAGATGACATGATACTATACATAGAGAATCCTAAACACGTTACCAGAAAACTACTAAAGCTAATCAATGAATTTGGTAAAGTAGCAGGATACAAAATTAATGCACAGAAATCTCTTGCATTCCTATACACTAACAATGAAAAATCTGAAAGTGAAATTAAGGAAACACTCCCATTTACCATTGCAACAAAAAGAATAAAATACGTAGGAATAAACCAACCTAAGGAGACAAAAGACCTGTATGCGGAAAACAATAAGACACTGATGAAAGAAATTAAACATGATACAAACAGATGGAGATATATACCATGTTCTTGGATTGGGAGAATCAACATTGTGAAAATGACTATACTACCCAAAGCAATCTCATTGTCAATGCAACCCCTATCAAACTACGAATGGCATTTTTCACAGAACTAGAACAAAAAAATTTCACAATTTGTATGGAAACACAAAAGACCCCAAATCACCAAAACAATCTTGAGAAAGAAAAACGGAGCTGGAGGAATCAGACTCCCTGACTTCAGACTATACTACAAAGCTACAGTAATCAAGACAATATGGTACTGGCACAGTCCAGTACTATCCTGGTACCAACCTTTCTACAGGAGAGAAAGCCCACAGGTAAACCCATGCACATATGGTCACCTTATTTTTGATATAGGAGGCAAGAATATACAATGGATAAAAGACAGTCTCTTCGCCTGTCATACAGAGTGAAGTAAGTCAGAAAGAGAAAGACAAATACCGTATGCTAACACATATATATGGAATTAAAAAAAATGTCATGAAGAACCTAGGGGTAAAACGGGAATAAAGACACAGACCTACTTGAGAATGGACTTGAGGATATGGGGAGGGGGAAGGGTAAGCTGTGACAAAGCGGAAGAGGCATGGACATATATACACTACCAAACGTAAGGTAGATAGCTAGTGGGAAGCAGCCGCATAGCACAGGGAGATCAGCTTGGTGCTTTGTGACTGCCTGGAGGGGTGGGATGGGGAGGGTGGGAGGGAGGGAGATGCATGAGGGAAGGGATGTGGGAACAGATGTATATGTATGACTGATTCACTTTGTTATAAAGCAGAAACTAATAAAAAAAATAAAATTAAAAAAAAGACAGTCTCTTCAATAAATTGTGCTGGGAATACAGGACAGCTACATGGAAAAGAATGAAATTAGAGCACTCCCTAACACCATAAACAAAAATAAATTCAAAATGGATTAAAGACCTAAATATAAGGCCAGACACTCTAAAACTCTTAGAGGAAAACATAAGCAGAACACTCTATGACATAAACCAGAGCAAAATCCTTTTTGACCCACCTCCTAGAGAAATGGAGATAAAGACAAAAATAAACACATGGGACCTAATGAAACTTAAAACTTTTGCACAGCAAAGGAAACCATAAACAATATGAAAAGACAGCCCTCAGAATGGAGAAAATACTTGCAAACGAAGCAACTGACAAAGGATTAATCTCCAAAATTTACAAGCAGCTCATGCCACTCAATATCCAAAAATCAAACAACCCAATCCAAAAATGGGCAGATGACCTAAACAGACATTTCTCCATAGAAGATATACAGATTGCCAACTAACACATGAAAGGATGCTCAACTTCACTAATCATTAGAGAAATACAAATCAAAACTACAATGAGGTATCACCTCATGCCGGTCAGAATGATCATCTTCAAAAAATCTAGAAACAATAAATGCTGGAGAGGGTGTGGAGAAAAGGGAACCCTCATACACTGTTGGTGGGAATGTAAATTGTTACAGCCATTGTGGAGAACAGTATGGAGGTTCCTTAAAAACTAAAAATAGAACTACCATACGACCCAGCAATCCCATTACTGGGCATATACCCAGAGAAAACCATAATTCAAAAAGAGTCATGTACCACAAGTTTCATTGCAGCTCTATTTACAATAGCCAGGACATGGAAGCAACCTTAGTGTCCATTGACAGATGAATGGATAAAGAATATGTGGCACATATATACAATGGAATATTACTCAGCCATAAAAAGAAATGAAATTGAGTTATTTATAGTGAGGTGGATGGACATAAAGTCTGTCATACAGAGTGAAGTAAGTCAGAAAGAGAAAAACAAATACTGTGTGCTAACACATATATATGGAATCTAAAAAAAAACGGTTCTGAAGAACCTAGGGGCAGGACAGGAATAAAGACGCTGGTGTAGAGAATGGACTTGAGGACATGGGGAGGGGAAGGGTAAGCTGGGACGAAGTGAGAGAGTGCCATGGACATATATACAGTTCCAAATATAAAATAGATAGCTGGTGGGAAGCAGCTGCATCACACGGGGAGATCAGCTCTATGCTTTGTGACCACATATAGGGGTGGGATAGGGAGGGTGGAATGGAGACACAAGAGTGAGGAGATATGGGGATATATGTATATGTATAGCTCATTCACTTTGTTATAAAGTGGAAACTAACACACCATTGTAAAGCAATTATACTCCAGGAAATATGTTTTTTTTTAAAAAAAGAGTTCATATATCTTCTGTCACAATGTTGTACTAAAGGGCTTTATGCAAAAATCCAAAAAAAGAGAGAGAATTAAGAGGTATAAGAATTTGAACATAAAAGACAAGATTGTCGTTATTATTATTCAGTATGATGGTCCACATAGAAAAATCCAAGAAAATCTGCAAATTATTAGATCTAACAAGAGATTAAGAGAGTTCCCCAGGGTTGCTGGAGCCAGGTTTGCTGGATCAACATAAAAAAATAGCACTCCTATAACCAGTAATAACCATTTTTAAATGAAATTTTTAAAAGAACCCATTCACAGAAAGAAGGAAACAAACCCATTCACAGTATAAAGGGGGGGATAAAATGAGATACCTGGTGGATTAATTTTGTATTGCTGCCTTGCAATTTATCATAAACTTAGAGGCTTAAACCAACACACATTTATTACCTCACAGTTTCTGTGGCTCATGAATCTGGGCACAGCTTAGCTTGATCCTCCGTTCAGGATGTGAAGCTGCAATCAAGGTGTTGGCAGGGCCTGTCCTCTCATCTTGGGCTCAGGCTCCTCTTCTAACCTTACATCATTGTTGGCAGAATTGTCGTTTTAGTACTGAGGGCCTTATTTTCTTGCTGACTGTCAGCCAGGGACTCACTCTTAGCTCCTAAAAGCCATCCTTGGGTCCCAGCTATGAGGCCCTCTCACAGCATAGCAGGTGACTTCTTCAAAGCCAGCAGGAGAATCTGATCCCAGTCTGCTATGGTGGAGTCTTGCATAATGTAACATAATCATGGCAGTGATTATCCCATCACCTTTGCCATATAGTGTAATCTAATCAAGGGAGCAACTATCCCATCATATTCATATCCACACTCAAGAGAAGGTGATTATACAGGGCATGCATACCAGACAGCTGAAATCTTGGGAACCATCTTAGAATTCTGCCTACTCACTTAAGAGTAAATATAATAAAATATGTGCAACATATCTTTGAGAAAAAATATGAAACATTATTGGCTATCAAAGAGAACAAACCTGAATAAAAGGAGATCTATAACAAGTTATTGTATGGTAAGGCTCACTATAATAAAGCTATTAACTCTCCTCAGTTAATTTCTAAATTAAATTCCCAAGCTCAACAGGATTTTTCATGAAATTTGTCAAACTGATTCCAAAATTCATATGAAATAGATTTGTTCAAGAATAATTAATGCAAATCTGAAAAAGAATGGGCGGAGAAGGTGACTTGTTTTACAAGATATCAAGATTTATTTCAAAGCTATAGTAATTAGAACAGTGTGGGCATCCTGAGGAAGATGGCAAAAGAGTACGACGCGGAGATCACCTTCCTCCCCACAGATACATCAGAAATTCATCTACACGTGGAACAACTCCTACAGAACACCTACTGAACGCTGACAGAAGACCTCAGAACCCCCAAAAGGCAAGAAACTCCCCACATACCTGGGTAGGGCAAAAGAAAAAAGAATAAACAGAGACAAAAGGATAGGGACGGGACCTGTACCAGTGGGAGGGAGCCGTGAAGGAGGAAAGGTTTCCACACACTAGAAGCCCTTTCGCGGGCGGAGACTGCGGGTGGCGGAGGGGGAAAGCTTCGGAGTAGCGGAGGAAAGCACAGCAACAGGGGTTCGGAGGGCAAAGCAGAGAGATTCCCGCACAGAGGATCGGTGCCCTCAGGCACACACCAGCCCGAGAGGCTTGTCTGCTCGGCCGCCGGGGCAGGCGGGGCTGGGAGCTGAGGCTCGGGTATCGGGTTTCAGTCGGAGCGCAGGGAGAGGACTGGGGCTGGCGGCAGGAAGAGAGCCTGAAGGGGTTAGTGCAACACGGCTAGCCCGGAGGGAGTCCAGGGAAAAAGTCTGGAGCTGCCGAAGAGGCAAGAGACTTTTTCTTCCCTCTTTGTTTCCTGGTGCACGAGGAGAGGGCATTAAGAGCGCTGCTTAAAGAAGCTCCAGAGACGGGCGCGAACCGCGGCTACAGGAGCGGACCCCGAAGACGGGCGTGGGATGCTGGGACTGCTGCTGCCGCCACCACAAAGCCTGTGTGCGAGCGCAGGTCACCGTCCAGCCCCCCTTCCAGGGAGCCTGTGCAGCCCGCCACTGCCGGGGTCCCGGGATCCAGGGATGGCTTCCCCGGGAAAGCACAGGGAGCGCCTCGGGCTGGTGCAACGTCACGCCGGCCGCTGCCGCCGCAGGCTGACCCCGCACTGCGTGCCCCTCCCTCCCCTCGGCCTGAGTGAGCCAGAGCCCCCGAATCAGCGGCTCCTTTAAACCCGTCCTGTCTGAGCGAAGAACGGACGCCCTCCGGCGACCTACGCGCAGAGGCGGGGCCAGGTCCAAGGCTGAGACCCGGGAGCTGTGAGAGCAGAGAACAGACAGGGAAATCTCTCTGTGCAGCCTCAGAGGCAGCGGATTAAAGCTCCACGGTCTGCTTGATGTGCCTTGCATCTGTGGAGTGCATGAATGGACAGCGAATCATCCCAAATTGAGGAGGTGGACTTTGAGGACAAGATTTAAGATTTTTCCACCTTTTCCTCTTTTTACAACGAATTATCCCAAATTAATGAGGTGGACTTTGAGAGCAAGATTTCAGACTTTTTCCCCTTTTCCTCTTTTTACAACGAATTACCCCAAATTGAGGAGGTGGACTTTGAGAGCAAGATTTTCGATTTTTTCCCCCTGTTCTCTTTTTGTGAATGTGTATTTGTATGCTACTGTGTGAGATTTTCTCTGTATAGCTTTTTTTTCCTTTTTTTTTGTTTATTAGTTTCTGCTTTATAACAAAGTGAATCAGTCATACATATACATCTGTTCCCACATCCCTTCCCTCTTGCGTCTCCCTCCCTCCCACCCTCCCTATCCCACACCTCCAGGCGGTCACAAAGCACCAAGCTGATCTCCCTGTGCTATGCGGCTGCTTCCCACTATCAATCTACCTTACGTTTGGTACTGTATATATGTCCATGCCTATCTTTCGCTTTGTCACAGCTTACCCTTCCGCCTCCCCATATCCTCATGTCCATTCTCAAGTAGGTCTGTGTCTTTATTCCTGTTTTACCCCTAGGTTCTTCATGACATTTTTTTCATAAATTCCATATATATGTGTTAGCATACGGTATTTGCCTTTCTCTTTCTGACTTACTTCACTCTGTATGACAGACTCTAGGTCTATCCACCTCATTACACATAGCTCAGTTTCGTTTCTTTTTATGGCTGAGTAATATTCCATTGTATATATGTGCCACATTTTCTTTATCCATTCATCTGATGATGGACACTTAGGTTGTTTCCATCTCTGGGCTATTGTGAATAGAGTTGCAATGAACATTTTGGTACATGTCTCTTTTTGAATTATGGTTTTCTCAAGGTATATGCCTAGTAGTGGGATTGCTGGGTAATATGGTAGTTCTATTCTCTGTATAGCTTTGCTTCCAACATATGTCCCAGGGTTCTATCTGTCTGTTTTTTTTAATAATTACTTTTTTATTTTAATAATGCTACTATATTTTATACTTTATTCTATTTTACTTTATCTTCTCTCTTTCATTTTTTCCTACCTTCCCTTCCTCCCTCCCTCCCTCCGCCCCTCCTTTCTTTCTTTCTCTCTTTCTTTCCTTCCTCCCTCCCTCCCTCCTGTCTTTCTGTCTGTCTTTCTTTCCTTCCTCCCTCCCTCCCTTCTTTCTTCCTTTCACTCTTTCTTTTTCTTTCCTGCCTCCCTCCCTCCGTCCTTTCTTTCTTCCTTCCTTCCTTTCTTTCCTTCTTTCTTTCTCTATCTCTTTCTTTCTTCTACTAATTCTTTCTTTCTACTTTTTCTCCCTTTTATTCTGAGCCGGGTAGATGACAGGCTCTTGGTGCTCCAGCCAGGAGTCAGTGCTGTGCCTCTGAAGTGGGAGAGCCAACTTCAGGACACGGGTCCACAAGAGACCTCCCAGCTCCACATAATATCAAGTGGTGAAAATCTCCCAGATATCTCCATCTCAACACCAGCACCCAACTTCAGTCAACGACCAGCAAGCTACAGTGCTGGTCACCCTATGCAAAGCAACTAGCAAGACAGGAACACAACGCCACCCATTAGGAGAGAGGCTGCCTAAAACCATAATAAGGCCACAGGCACCCCAAAACACACGACCAGAGGTGGACCTGTCCACCAGAAAGACAAGATTAAGCCTCAACCACCAGAACACAGGCACTAGTCCCCCCCACCAGGAAGCCTACACAACCGACTGAAACAACCTTAGCCACTGGGGACAGACACCAAAAACAACGGGAACTACGAATCTGCAGCCTGCAAAAAGGAGACCCCAAACACAGTAACATAAGCAAAATGAGAAGACAGAAAAACACACAGCAGGAGAAGGAGCAAGATAAAAACCTACCAGACCTAACAAATGAAGAGGTAATAGGCAGTCTAGCTGAAAAAGAATTCAGAATAATGATAGTAAAGATGATCCAAGATTCTATTTCCCAGATCCAAAATCTTGGAAATAGAATAGACAAAATGCAAGAAACAGTTAACAAGGACCTAGAAGAACTAAAGATGAATCAAGCATCGATTAAAAACACAATAAATGAAATAAAAAATACTCTAGATGGGATCAATAGCAAAATAACTGAGGCAGAAGAACGGATAAGTGAGGTGGAAGATAAAATAGTGGAAATAACTGCTGCAGAGCAAAATAAAGAAAAAAGAATGAAAAGAACAGAGGACAGTCTCAGAGACCTCTGGGACAACATTAAATGCACCAACATTCGAATTATAGGGGTTCCAGAAGAAGAAGAGAAAAAGAAAGGGACTGAGAAAATATTTGAAGAGATTATAGTTGAAAATTTCCCTACTATGGGAAAGGAAATAGTTAATCAAGTCCAGGAGGCACAGAGAGTCCCATACAGAATAAATCCAAGGAGAAATACGCCAAGACACATATTAATCAAACTGTCAAAAATTAAACACCAAGAAAACATACTAAAAGCAGCAAGGCAAAAACAACAAATAACACACAAGGGAATCCCCATCAGGATAACAGCTGATCTCTCAGCAGAAACTCTACAAGCCAGAAGGGAGTGGCAGGACATAATTAAAGTGATGAAAGAGAAAAACCTGCAACCAAGATTACTCTACCCAGCAAGGATCTCATTCAGATTTGATGGAGAAATTAAAACGTTTACAGACAAGCAAAAGGTGAGAGTTCAGCACCACCAAACCAGCTTTACAACAAATGCTAAAGGAACTTCTCTAGGCAAGAAACACAACAGAAGTAAAAGACCTACAATAACGAACCCAAAACAATTAAGAAAATGGGAATAGGAACATACATATCGATAATTACCTTAAATGTAAATGGACTAAATGCTCCCACCAAAAGACACAGATTGGCTGAATGGATACAAAAACAAGACCCATCTATATGCTGTCTACAAGAGACCCACTTCAGACCTAGAGACACATACAGACTGAAAGTAAGGGGATGGAAAAAGATATTCCATGCAAATGGAAACCAAAAGAAAGCTGGAGTAGCAATTCTCATATCAGACAAAATAGACTTTAAAATAAAGACTACTAGAAGAGACAAAGAAGGACACTACATAACGATCAAGGGATCCATCCAAGAAGAAGATATAACAATTGTAAATATTTATGCACCCAACATAGGAGCACCTCAATACATAAGGCAAATACTAACAGCCATAAAAGGAGAAATTGACAGTAACACACTCATAGTAGGGGACTTTAACACCCCACTTTCACCAATGGACAGATCATCCAAAATGAAAATAAATAAGGAAACACAAGCTTTAAATGATACATTAAACAAGATGGACTTAATTGATATTTATAGGACATTCCATCCAAAAACAACAGAATACACATTTTTCTCAAGTGCTCATGGAACATTCTCCAGGATAGATCATATCTTGGGTCACAAATCAAGCCTTGGTAAATTTAAGAAAATTGAAATCGTATCAAGTATCTTTTCCGACCACAATGCTATGAGACTAGACATCAATTACCGGAAAAGAGCTGTAAAAAATACAAACACATGGAGGCTAAACAATACACTACTTAATAACGAAGTGATCACTGAAGAAATCAAAGAGGAAATTAAAAAATACCTAGAAACAAATGACAATGGAGACACGACGACCCAAAACCTATGGGATGCAGCAAAAGCAGTTCTAAGAGGGAAGTTTATAGCAATACAATCCCACCTTAAGAAACAGGAAACATCTCGAATAAACAACCTAACCTTGCACCTAAAGCAATTAGAGAAAGAAGAACAAAAACATCCCAAAGTTAGCAGAAGGAAAGAAATCATAAAAATCAGATCAGAAATAAATGAAAAAGAAATGAAGGAAACGATAGCAAAGATCAATAAAACTAAAAGCTGGTTCTTTGAGAAGATAAACAAAATTGATAAACCATTAGCCAGACTCATCAAGAAAAGAAGGGAGAAGACTCATATCAATAGAATTAGAAATGAAAAAGGAGAAGTAACAACTGACACTGCAGAAATACAAAAGATCATGAGAGATTACTATAAGCAACTCTATGCCCATAAAATGGACAACCTGGAAGAGATGGACAAATTCTTAGAAATGCACAACCTGCCAAGACTGACTCAGGAAGAAATAGAAAATATGAATAGACCAATCACAAGCACTGAAATTGAAACTGTGATTAAAAATCTTCCATCAAACAAAAGCCCAGGACCAGATGGCTTCACAGGCGAATTCTATCAAACATTTAGAGAAGAGCTAACACCCATCCTTCTCAAACTCTTCCAAACAATATCAGAGGAAGGAACACTCCCAAACTCATTCTACGAGGCCACCATCACCTTGATACCAAAACCAGGCAAGGATGTCACAAAGAAAGAAAACTACAGGCCAATATCACTGATGAACATAGATGCAAAAATCCTCAACAAAATACTAGCAAACAGAATCCAACAGCACATTAAAAGCATCATACACCATGATCAAGTGGGGTTTATTCCAGGAATGCAAGGATTCTTCAATATACGCAAATCAATCAATGTGATACACCATATTAACAAGTTGAAGGAGAAAAACCATATGATCATCTCAATAGATGCAGAGAAAGCTTTCGACAAAATTCAACACCCATTTATGATAAAAACCCTGCAGAAAGTAGGCATAGAGGGAACTTTCCTCAACATAATAAAGGCCATATATGACAAACCCACAGCCAACATTGTCCTCAATGGTGAAAAACTGAAACCATTTCCACTAAGATCAGGAACAAGACAAGGCTGCCCACTCTCACCACTCTTATTCAACCTAGTTTTGGAAGTTTTAGCCACAGCAATCAGAGAAGAAAAGGAAATAAAAGGAATCCAAATTGGAAAAGAAGAAGTAAAGCTGTCATTGTTTGCAGATGACATGATACTATACATAGAGAATCCTAAAGATGCTACCAAAAAACTACTAGAGCTAATCAATGAATTTGGTAAAGTAGCAGGATACAAAATTAATGCACAGAAATCTCTGGCATTCCTGTACACTAATGATGAAAAATCTGAAAATGAAATCAAGAAAACACTCCCATTTACCATTGCAACAAAAAGAATAAAATATCTAGGAATAAACCTACCTAAGGAGACAAAAGACCTGTTTGCAGAAAATTATAAGACACTGATGAAAGAAATTAAAGATGATACAAATAGATGGAGAGATATACCATGCTCCTGGATTGGAAGAATCAATATTATGAAAATGACTCTACTACCCAAAGCAATCTACAGATTCAATGCAATCCCTATCAAACTACCACTGGCATTTTTCACAGAACTAGAACAAAAAATTTCAAAATTTGTTTGGAAAAACAAAAGACCCCGAATAGCCAAAGCAATCTTGAGAACGAAAAACGGAACTGGAGGAATCAGGCTCCCTGACTTCAGACTATACTACAAAGCTACAGTAATCAAGACAGCGTGGTACTGGCATAAAAACAGAAAGATAGATCAGTGGATCAGGATAGAAAGCCCAGAGATAAACCCAAGCACATATGGCCAACTTATCTTTGATAAAGGAGGCAGGAATGTACAGTGGAGAAAGGACAGTCTCTTCAATAAGTGGTGCTGGGAAAACTGGAGAGGTACATGTAAAAGTATGAGATTAGATCACTCCCTAACACCATACACAAAAATAAGCTCAAAATGGATTAAAGACCTAGATGTAAGGCCAGACACTCTCAAACTCTTAGAGGAAAACATAGGCAGAACACTCTATGACATAAATCACAGCAAGATCCTTTTGGACCCACCTCCTAGAGAAATGGAAATAAAGACAAAAATAAACACATGGGACCTAATGAAACTTCAAAGCTTTCGCACAGCAAAGGAAACCATAAACAAGACCAAAAGAAAACCCTCAGAATGGGAGAAAATATTTGCAAATGAAGCAACTGACAAAGGATTAATCTCCAAAATTTATAAGCAGCTCATTCAGCTCAATAACAAAAAAACAAACAACCCAATCCAAAAATGGGCAGAAGACCTAAATAGACATTTCTCCACAGAAGATGTACAGACTGCCAGCAAACACATGAAAGGATGCTCAACATCTTTACTCATTAGAGAAATGCAAATCAAAACTACAATGAGATATCATCTCACACCAGTCAGAATGGCCATCATCAAAAATCTAGAAACAATAAATGCTGGAGAGGATTTGGAAAAAAGGGAACACTCTTGCACTGCTGGTGGGAATGTGAATTGGTACAGCCACTATGGAGAACGGTATGGAGGTTCCTTAAAAAACTACAAATAGAACTACCATATGACCCGGCAATCCCACTACTGGGCATATACCCTGAGAAAACCATAATTCTAAAAGAGACATGTACCAAAATGTTCATAGCTGCCCTATTTACAATAGCCCGGAGATGGAAACAACCTAAGTGTCCATCATCGGATGAATGGGTAAAGAAAATGTGGCGCATATACACAATGGAATATTACTCAGCCATAAAATGAAACGAAATTGAGCTATGTGTAATGAGGTGGATGGACCTAGAGTCTGTCATACAGAGTGAAGTAAGTCAGAAAGAGAAAGACAAATACTGTATGCTGACACATATATATGGAATTTAAGGGAAAAAATGTCATGAAGAACATAGGGGTAAGACAGGAATAAAGACACAGACCTACTAGAGAATGGACTTGAGGATATGGGCAGGGGGGTGGGTAAGCTGTGACAAAGTGAAAGGGTGGCATGGACATATATACACTACCAAACCTAAGGTGGATATCTAGTGGGAAGCAGCCGCATAGCACAGGGAGATCAGCTCGGTGCTTTGTGACCGCCTGGAGGGGTGGGATAGGGCGGGTGGGAGGGAGACGCAAAAGGGAGGGGATATGGGAACATATGTATATCTATAACTGATTAAATTTGTTATAAAGCAAAAAAAAATAAAGAAAAATTAAAAAAAATAACAAACCCAAAACAATTAAGGAAATGGGATTAGGAACATACATATCAATAATTACCTTAAATGTAAATGGACTAAATGCTCCCACCAAAAGACACAGATTGGCTGAATGGATACAAAAACAAGACCCATATATATGCTGTCTACAAGAGACCCACTTCAGGCCTAGAGACACATACAGGTTGAAAGTAAAGGGATGGAAAAAGTTATTCCATGCAAATGGAAATCAAAAGAAAGCTGGAGTAGCAATTCTTATATCAGACAAAATAGACTTTAAAATAAAGACTATTAGAAGAGACAAAGAAGGACACTACATAATGATAAAGGGATCGATCCAAGAAGAAGATATAACAATTGTAAATATTTATGCACCCAACATAGGAGCGCCTCAATACATAAAGCAAATACTAACAGCCATAAAAGGGGAAATCGACAGTAACACACTCATAGTAGGGGACTTGAACACCCCACTTTCACTTAATGGACAGATCATCCAAAATGAAAATAAATAAGGAAACACAAGCTTTAAATGATACATTAAACAAGATGGACTTAATTGATATTTATAGGACATTCCATCCAAAAACAACAGAATACACATTTTTCTCAAGTGCTCATGGAACATTCTCCAGGATAGATCATATCTTGGGTCACAAATCAAGCCTTGGTAAATTTAAGAAAATTGAAATTGTATCAAGTATCTTTTCTGACCACAATGCTATGAGACTAGACATCAATTACAGGAAAAGATCTGTAAAAAATACAAACACATGGAGGCTAAACAATACACTATTTAATAACGAATTGATCACTGAAGAAATCAAAGAGGAAATAAAAAATACCTAGAAACATATGACAGTGGAGACACGATGACCCAAATCCTATGGGACGCAGCAAAAGCAGTTCTAAGAGGGAAGTTTATAGCAATACAATCCCACCTTAAGAAACAGGAAACATCTCGAGTAAACAACCTGACCCTGCACCTAAAGCAATTAGAGAAAGAAGAACAAAAAACCCCCAAAGTTAGCAGAAGGAAGGAACTCATAAAGATCAGATCAGAAATAAATGAAAAAGAAATGAAGGAAATGATAGCAAAGATCAATAAAACTAAAAGCTGGTTCTTTGAGAAGATAAACAAAATTGATAAACCATTAGCCAGACTCATCAAGAAAAGAAGGGAGAAGACTCAAATCAATAGAATTAGAAATGAAATAGGAGAAGTAACAACTGACACTGCAGAAATACAAAGGTCATGAGAGATTTCTACAAGCAACTCTATGCCAATAAAATGGACAACCTGGAAGAAATGGACAAATTCTTAGAAATGCACAACCTGCCAAGACTGAATCAGGAAAAAATAGAAAATATGAATAGACCAATCACAAGCACTGAAATTGAAACTGTGATTAAAAATCTTCCAACAAACAAAAGCCCAGGACCAGATGACTTCACAGGCGAATTCTATCAAACATTTAGAGAAGAGCTAACACCTATCCTTCTCAAACTCTTCCAAAATATAGCAGAGGGAGGAGCACTCCCAAACTCATTCTACGAGGCCACCATCACTTTGATACCAAAACCAGGCAAGGATGTCACAAAGAAAGAAAACTACAGGCCAATATCACTGATGAACATAGATGCAAAAATCCTCAACAAAATACTAGCAAACAGAATCCAATAGCACAATAAAAGGATCATACACCATGATCAAGTGGGGTTTATTCCAGGAATGCAAGGATTCTTCAATATATGCAAATCAATTAATGTGATACACCATATTAACAAATTGAAGAAGAAAAACCATATGATCATCTCAATAGATGCAGAGAAAGCTTTTGACAAAATTCAACACCCATTTATGATAAAAACCCTGCAGAAAGTAGACATAGAGGGAACTTTCCTCAACATAATAAAGGCCATATATGGCAAACCCACAGCCAACATCATCCTCAATGGTGAAAAACTAAAACCATTTCCACTAAGATCAGGAACAAGACAAGGCTGCCCACTCTCACCACTCTTATTCAACTTAGTTTTGGAAGTTTCAGCCACAGCAATCAGAGAAGAAAAGGAAATAAAAGGAATCCAAATTGGAAAAGAAGAAGTAAAGCTGTCACTGTTTGCAGATGACATGATACTATACATAGAGAATCCTAAAGATGCTACCAGAAAACTACTAGAGCTAATCAATGAATTTGGTAAAGTAGCAGGATACAAAATTAATGCACAGAAATCTCTGGCATTCCTGTACACTAATGATGAAAAATCTGAAAGTGAAATCAAGAAAACACTCCCATTTACCATTGCAACAAAAAGAATAAAATATCTAGGAATAAACCTACCCAAGGGGACAAAAGACCTGTATGCAGAAAATTATAAGACACTGATGAAAGAAATCAAAGATGATACAAATAGATGGAGAGATATACCATGCTCCTGGATTGGAATAATCAATATTGTGAAAATGACTCTACTACCCAAAGCAATCTACAGATTCAATGCAATCCCTATCAAACTACCACTGGCATTTTTCACAGAACTAGAACAAAAAATTTCAAAATTTGTTTGGAAAAACAATAGACCCCAAATAGCCAAAGCAATCTTGAGAATGAAAAACGGAGCTGGAGGAATCAGGCTCCCTGACTTCAGACTATACTACAAAGCTACAGTAATCAAGACAGTGTGGTACTGGCACAAAAACAGAAAGATAGATCAATGGAACAGGATAGAAAGCCCAGAGATAAACCCACACACATATGGTCAACTTATCTTTGATAATGGCGGCAGGAATGTACAGTGGAGAAAGGACTGCCTCTTCAATAAGTGGTGCTGGGAAAACTGGACAGGGACATGTAAAAGTATGAGATTAGATCATTCCCTAACACCATACACAAAAATAAGCTCAAAATGGATTAAAGACCTAAATGTTGAGAATGGACTTGAGGATATGGGGAAGGGGAAGTGTAAGCTGTGACAAAGCGAAAGAGAGGCATGGACATATATACACTACCAAACGTAAGGTAGATAGATAGTGGGAAGCAGCCGCAGAGCACAGGGAGATCAGCTCGGTGCTTTGTGACCGCCTGGAAGGGTGGGATGGGGTGGGTGGGAGGGAGGGAGATGCATGAGGGACGGGATGTGTGAACAGATTAATATGTATGACTGATTCACTTTGTTATAAAGCAGAAACTAATAAAATTAAATAAATAAATAAAGACCTAAATGTAAGGCCAAAAACTATCAAACTCTTAGAGGAAAACATAGGCAGAACACTCTATGACATAAATCACAGCAAGATCCTTTTTGACCCACCTCCTAGAGAAATGGAAGTAAAAACAAAGATAAACAAATGGGACCTAATGAAACTTCAAAGCTTTTGCACAGCAAAGGAAACCATAAACAAGACCAAAAGACAACCCTCAGGATGGGAGAAAATATTTGCAAATGAAGCAACTGACAAAGGATTAATCTCCAACATTTATTGGCAGCTCATGCAGCTCAATAGCAAAAAAACAAACAACCCAATCCAAAAATGGGCAGAAGACTTAAATAGACATTTCTCCAAAGAAGATATACAGACTGCCAACAAACACATGAAAGAATGCTCAACATCATTAATCATTAGAGAAATGCAAATCAAAAGTACAATGAGATATCATCTCACACCAGTCAGAATGGCCATCATCAAGAAATCTAGAAACAATGAATGCTGGAGAGGGTGTGGAGAAAAGGGAACCCTCTTGCACTGCTGGTGGGAATGTGAATTGGTATAGCCACTATGGAGAACAGTATGGAGGTTCCTTAAAAAACTAAAAATAGAACTACCATATGACCCAGCAATCCCACTACTAGGCATATACCCTGAGAAAACCATAATTCAAAAAGAGACATGTACCAAAATGTTCATTGCAGCTCTATTCACAATAGCCCGGAGATGGAAACAACCTAAGTGTCCATCATCGGATGAATGGATAAAGAAGATGTGGCGCATATACACAATGGAATATTACTCAGCCATAAAAAGAAATGAAACTGAGCTATTTGTAATGAGGTGGATAGACCTAGAGTCTGTCATACAGAGTGAAGTAAGTCAGAAAGAGAAAGACAAATACCATATGCTAACACATATATATGGAATTTAAGAAAAAAAATGTCATGAGGAGCCTAGGGGTAAAACAGGAATAAAGACACTTTAGGATATGGGGAGGGGGAAGGGTCAGCTGTGACAAAGCGAAAGAGAGGCATGGACATATATACAGTACCAAACGTAAGGTAGATGGATGGTGGGAAGCAGCCGCATAGCGCGGGGGGATCAGCTCGGTGCTTTGTGACTGCCTGGAGGGGTGGGATAGGGTGGGTAGGAGGGAGGGAGACACAAGAGGGAAGGGATGTGGGGACTGATGTATATGTATGACTGATTCACTTTGTTATAAAGCAGAAACTAAAAAAAAAAAAAAAAGAATTAACGTCAATCCTTAGAAACTTCCAAAACATAGAAGAGGAGGTAACACTTCTTATATGAGGCCTGATACCAAAACCAAAGACATCACCAGTAATGAAAACTCCAGATTAATATCCCCTATAGATATAGATGCAAAAGTCATCAACAAAATATTAGCAAATCGAATTTAGCAAGACACAAAATAGATTATACACCATGACCAAGTGGCATTTAATCCAGGAGTGCAAGGTTGGTTTAATATGCAAAAAACGGACTTCTTTGGTGGTGCAGTGGTTAAGACCAACACAGGCAAAAATAAATTAATTAATTAAAAATTTAAATATAGGCATTTAGCAGGTGGGGTCAAGATGGCAGAATAGGAGTATATGGAGTATACTTCTCCTCACAAGTACATCAAGAATACATCTATAAATGGAACAATTCTCACAGAGCACCTATTGAACAATAGTGGAGGACCTTGGACACCTAAAAGGACAAGAAAAATCCCTGTGCAACCAGGTAGGGTGAAAGAAAAAAAAAAAGAAAAGAGGAAACAGGATGGGGCCAGCACTGCTTGTGGGGAGCTGAAGGAAAGGAGAGGTTCCCACAATCAGGAACGCCCCTTCACAGTGGGGACATCAGCTGGAACACAGAGGGGGCTTTGGGGGATCAGAGGGCAATGCAGCAACCAGCCTGTGAAAGGCAGGACAGAGTAAGACATATGTGCATGGTCCATGCCGAAGCCCTGAACACCCCAGGCTGAATTGTGTGTCTCCTGGTGTAGAGGGGGGCTGGGTGCTGGAAAGTGATGTTTGGTGAGTGGACCCAGGGAGGGGACAGCTGTTGGCTGTGAAGGGACAGACTGAAGGGATGGGACTAAGGAGCTCCACAACCAGGAAAGTTTGTGGAAGAAGCCTGGACCAACGTAGAAACAAGGTGCCATTGTTGAGTGGTGTGCAAGGGGAAGGCTGCCATTGCAACCCCCTTCTCTACCCGCCGGCCCCTGCCTCCGCAGGCAGTAGCAGGGACATCCGCCTGAGCAGACTCGTCCACACCTCAAGCCAAAGACTCCTCCGCCTGTGCAGGCCCCAGTGGACCCGAGTACCACACCTGCCAAAACTTCCCCTGTGAAGGCTCCAGTGGGCCTGAGCACCATCCCCGACAAAGCCTCCTCTGGCCATGCTGGCACCAGCAGCCATGCCCATCATCAACACCTGTGCCCGTGCTGGCCTGCACGGACACATGTGCTCTGGGGCAGCCTTGGGAGCAGACTCTGGTGGGAGGAACACATGCAGAGGTGGGGTTGAAACCACAGCTGAGCCCCAGGGACTGTGCAACTAAGGAAGAAGAGCTGAAATCTCTCCGCACGGTTACACAAACTACAGAGCTACACCTCTGCTCATAGCTTCCTAAATTTAACGCCTGCAGAATATCCAAACGGACAAGTGCTCCTGCAGCTGAGACGGGTCTGGCTTCAGCAGCTGTGGACTTTGTGGGCACGTACACACAGGGTTCTGTGCTGCTTTGATAGCTCCCACAGTGGGTCCACGTGCACAACTACTGCAGTCCTGGGACCTGACCTCAGTGGATCTGTGCTGGTGACCTGGTGAAAACAACACCTGAGAGTCACCAGGGCCAATTGCCAGTATACCCATGGTTAAGATGGGACTGAGAGCTGTGCCAACAACAGTGTACTTTGTGAGCCCACACAATAGGTGAAAGGGGACACAACAGAGCACACTCACAGGTGAATAGCCCCAGAGGAGGAATACCCAGAGGCTTCTCACACAGTGGGAGTGCTCCAATCCCACCTACCTCACATTGCAGATCAGAAACACAGCTAAGAAACAGACCTCGGGGCCTCTACTTCAACAACTAGGGAGCACACCATGTCCCTGACAGGACAGTGACAACCACAGAACAAATGGGAGGCCCTGCTCAATATCCACCTCATCCACTGGGGGCAGACACCAGAAGCAAGAGGAGCTATAATCCTGCAGCCTGCAGAAAGGAGACCACAAACACAATAAGTTAGACAAAATGAGATGACAAAGAAATCTGCTGCAGAAGAAGGAGCAAGATAAAAACCTACAAGAACGACTAAATGAAGAGGAGATAGGCAATCTACCTGAAAAGGAATTCAGAATAAAGATAGTAAAGATGATCCAAGATCTTAAAAAAAAAATGGAGAATGGAGGCATGGATTGAGAAGATGCAAGAGATGTTTAACAAAGCCCTAGAAGATCTAAAGAAGAAACAAACACAGATGAACAATACAATAACTGAAATGAAGAATACTCTATAAGAAATCAATAGCAGAATAACTGAGGCAAAAGAATGGATAAGTGAGCTGGAAGACAGAATGGTGGAAATCAGTGCTGCAGAACAGAATAAAGAGAAAGAATGAAAAGAAATGAGGACAGTCTCAGAAACCTCTGGGACAACATTAAATGCACCAACATTTGAATTATAGAGGTCCCAGAAGAAGAAGAAGAGAGAGAAAGGGCCTGAGAAAATATGTGAAGAGATTATAGTTGAAAACTTCCCTACCATGGGAAAAGAAATAGTCACCCAAGTCCAGGAAGTACAGAGAGTTCTTTCCAGGATAAACCCAAGGAGGAACATGCTGAGACACACAGTAATCAAACTGATAAAAATTAAAGACAGAGAAAAAATATTAAGAGCAACAAGGGAAAAACAACAAATAACATACAAGGGAGTCTCCATAAGGTTACCAGCTGATTCTTCAGCAGAAACTCTGCAGGCCAGAAGGAAGTGGCATGGTATATTTAAAGTAATAAAAAGGAAAAACCTAAAACCAAGATTACTCTACCCAGCAAGGATCTCATTCAGATTCGATGGAAAAATCAAAAGCTTTACAGACAAGCAAAAGCTAAGAGAATTCAGCACCGCTAAACCAGCTTTACAACAAATGCTAAAGGAACTTCTCTAGGAGGGAAACACAAGAGAAGAGAACAAAAGAGGGAGGGAAGAAAAAAGACCTACAAAAACAAACCAAAAAAATCAAGAAAATGGCAATAGGAACATACATATTGATAATTACCTTAAATGTAAATGGATTAAATGCTCCAACCAAAAGACAGACTGGCTGAATGGATACAAAAACAAGACACATACATACACTGTCTACAAGAGACCCACTTCAGACCTAGAGACACATACAGATTGAAAGTGAGAGGATGGAAAAAGATATTGCATGCAAATGGAAATTAAAAGAAAGCTGTAGTAGCAATACTCATATCAGACAAAATAGACTTTAAAATAAAGACTGTTAGGGCTTCCCTGGTGGTGCAGTGGTTGAGAGTCTGCCTGCCGATGCAGGGGACATGGGTTTGTGCCCCAGTCCGGGAAGATCCCACATGCTGCGGAGCGGCTGGGCCCTTGAGCCATGGCCGCTGAGCGTGCATGGCCAGAGCCTGTGCTCCGCAATTGGAGAGGCCACAACAGTGAGAGGCCCACGTACCGCAAAAAATATATATATAAAAAAATAAAGACTGTTACAAGAGACAAGGAAGGTCACTACATAATGATCAAGTGATCAATACAAGGAGAAGGTATAATAATTGTAAATATATATGCACCCAACGTAGGAACACCTTATTATATAAGGCAAACGCTAACAGCCATAAAAGGGGAAATCGACAGCAACACAAAAATAGTGGGGGACTTTAACACCCTACTTATACCAATGGACAGATCATCCAGGCAGAAAGTTAATAAAGAAACATAAGCCTTAAAGGACACATTAGACCAAATAGACTTAATTAATATTTATAGGGCATTCCATACAAAAGCAGCAGAATACACTTTCTTCTCAAGTGCACACGGAACATCCTCCAGGATAGATCACACCTTGGGTCACAAATCGAGCCTCAATAAATTTAAGAAAATTGATATCATATCAAGCATCTTTTCTGACCACAATGCTATGTGATTAGAAATTAATTACGGAAAAAAATTGTAAAAAACACAAACATATGGAGGTCAAACAATGTGTTATTAAATGACCAAAGGGTCACTGAAGAAATCAAAGAGGAAACCGAAAATTACCTAGAGATAAGTGACAATGAAAACACGTCAATCCGAAATCTATGGGACACAGTAAAAGCAGTTCTAAGAGGGAATTTTATAGCAATACAATCTTACCTTAAGAAACAAGAAAAATTGCAAATAAACAACCTAACCTTACATCTGAAACAACTAGAGAAAGAAGAACAAACAAAACCCAGTCTTAGTAGAAGGAAAGAAATAATAAAGATCAGAGCAGAAATAAATGAAATAGAGATGAAGAAAACAACAGCAAAGATCAATGAAACTAAAAACTGGTTCTTTGAGAAGATAAAAAAATTGATAAACCTTTAGCCAGACTCAACAAGAAAAAAAGGGAGAGGACTCAAATCAATAAAATTAGAAATGAAAAATGAGAAGTTACAATGGACACCACAGAAAAACAAAGGATCATAAGATATTACTACAAGTAACTATACACCAATAAAATGGACAACCTAGAAGAAACAAGTTCCTAGAAGGGTACAACCTTTCAAGATGGAACCAGGAAGAAATAGAAAATATGAACAGACCAATCACAAGTCCTGAAATTGAAACTGTGATTTAAAAACTCCCAACAAACAAAAGTCCAGGACCAGGTGGCTTCATAGGCAAATTCTATAAAACATTTAGAGAAGATTTAACACCTACACTTCTGAAACTCTTCCAAAATATTGCAGAGGAAGGAACACTCCTAAGCTCATTCTACTAGGCCACCATCACCCTGATACTAGAACCAGACAAAGATATCACACACACACACACACACACACACACACACACACACAAAAGAAAATTACAGGCCGATATAAAACATAGACGCAAAAATCCTCAACAAAATACTAGCAAACCAAATCCAACAGCACATTAAAAGGATCATACACCCTGATCAAGTGGGAGTTATCCCAGGAATGCAAGGATTCTTCAATATATGCAAATCAATCATTGTGATACACCACATTAACAAATTGAAGAATTAGAACCATATGATCATCTCAGTAGATGCAGAAAAAGCTTTTCACAAAGTTCAATACGCATTTATGATAAAAACTCTCCAGAAAAGTGGGCTTAGAGGGAACACACCTCAACACAATAAAGGCCATATACAACAAACCTCCAGCTAACATCATACTCAGTGGTGAAAAGCTGACAGCATTTCCTCTAAGATCAGGAACAAGACAAGCATGTCCACTCTTTCCACTTTTATTCAACATAGTTTTGGAAGTCTTAGCCATGGCTATCAGAGAAGAAAAAGAAATAAAAGGAATCCAAATTGGAAAAGAAGATGCAAAACTGTCACTGTTTGCAGATGACATGATACTATACATAGAAAATCTTAAAGATGCCACAAGAAAACTACTAGAGCTAATCAATGAATTTAGTAAAGTTGCAGGATACAAAAATAATACACAGAGATCTTTTGCATTCCTACACACTAACAACGAAAGATGAGAAAGCGAGATTAAGGAAACAATCCCATTTACCATGGCATCAAAAAGAATAAAATACCTAGGAATAAACCTATCTAAGGAGGCAAAAGACCTGCATCAGAAAACTGTAAGAGGCTGATGAAAGAAATCAAAGACAACACAAACAGATGGAGAGATATACCATGTTTCTGGATTGGAAGAATCAATATTGTGAAAATGACTATACTACCCAAAGCAATCTATAGATTCAATGGAATCCCTATCAAATTACCAAGGGCATTTTTCACAGTACTAGAACAAAAAATGTGGCAGTTTGTATGGAAGCACAAAAGACCCCAAATAGCCAAAGCAATCTTGAGAAAGAAGAATGGAGCTGGAGGAATCATGCTCCCTGAATTCAGACTCTACTACAAAGCTACAGTAACCAAGGCAGTATGGTACTGGCACAAAACAGAAATATATATGAAAGGAACAGGATAGAAAGAGCCCAGAGACAAACTTACGCACCTATGGCCACCTAAACTATGACAAAGGAGGCAAGAATATACAACAGAGAAAAGACAGTCCCTTCAATAAGTGATGCTGGGAAAACTGGACAGCTACATGGAAAAGAATGAAATTAGAACACTCCCTAACACCATACACAAAAATAAACTCAAAATGGGTTAAAGACTTAAATGTAAGGCCAGACACTAAAACTCTTAGGGGAAACCATAGGCAGAACACTCTATGACATAAATCACAGCAAGATCCTTTTGGACCCACCTCCTAGAGCAATGGAAATAAAAACAACGATAAACAAATGGGACCTAATGAAACTTCAAAGCTTTTGCACAGCAAAGGAAACCATAAACAAGACCAAAAGACAACCCTCAGAATGGGAAAAAATATTTGCAAAGGAAGCAACTGACAAAGGATTAATCTCCAAAATTTATAAACAGCTCATGCAGCTCAATAGCAAAAAACCAAACAACCCAATCCAAAAATGGGCAGAAGACTTAAATAGACATTTCTCCAAAGAAGATATACAGACTGCCAACAAACACATGAAAGAATGCTCAACATCATTAATCATTAGAGAAATGCAAGTCAAAAGTACAATGAGATATCATCTCACACCAGTCAGAATGGCCATCATCAAGAAATCTAGAAACAATGAATGCTGGAGAGGGTGTGGAGAAAAGGGAACCCTCTTGCACTGCTGGTGGGAATGTGAATTGGTACAGCCACTATGGAGAACAGTATGGAGGTTCCTTAAAAAACTACAAATAGAGCTACCATATGATCCAGCAATCCCACTACTGGGCATATACCCTGAGAAAACCATAATTCAAAAAGAGACATGTACCAAAATGTTCATTGCAGCTCTATTCACAATAGCCCGGAGATGGAAACAACCTAAGTGTCCATCATCGGATGAATGGATAAAGAAGATGTGGCACATATATACAATGGAATATTGCTCAGCCATAAAAAGAAATGAAACTGAGCTATTTGTAATGAGGTGGATAGACCTAGAGTCTGTCATACAGAGTGAAGTAAGTCAGAAAGAGAAAGACAAATACCGTATGCTAACACATATATATGGAATTTTTAAAAAATGTCATGAAGAACCTAGGGGTAAAACGGGAACAAAGACACAGACCTACTTGAGAATGGACTTGAGGATATGGGGAGGGGGAAGGGTAATCTGTGACAAAATGAAAGAGAGGCATGGACATATATACACTACCAAACGTAAGGTAGATAGATAGTGGGAAGCAGCCGCAGAGCACAGGGATATCAGCTCGGTGCTTTGTGACCGCCTGGAGGGGTGGGATGGGGAGGGTGGGAGGGAGGGAGATGCATGAGGGAAGGGATGTGGGAACAGATGTATATGTATGACTGATTCACTTTGTTATAAAGCAGAAACTAATAAAAAAAATAGATAGCTAGTGGGAAGCAGCCGCATAGCACAGGAAGATCAGCTGGGTGCTCTGTGACCACCTAGAGGGGTGGGATAGGGAGGGTGGGAGGGTGGGAGGGAGATGCAAGAGGGAAGAGATATGGGGATATATGTATATGTATAACTGATTCACTTTGTTATAAAGCAGAAACTAACACACCATTGTAAAGCAATTATACTCCAATAAAGATGTTTAAAAAAAAAAAAAGAGGACCCACTCCACTTGATTTCAAAACATAGTGTATAGCTACAATAATCAACACTGTGTGTTATTGGTGGAAGGATAGACACATAGATCAATGGAACATGTAGAGAACCCAGAAGTAGATCCACACAAGTCCAGCCAACTGATTTTTGACAAAGATGCAAAATAAATTCAAAGGAAGAAAGAGCCTTTTCAGCAAATGGTGCTGGAGCAATAGGGTATCCATTAGCAAATAGAGGAACCTCAACCTAAACCTCAAACCTTACACAAAAATTAACTAAAAGTGGATCATATATTTAAATATAAAATGTAAAATTATATTAGAAGAAAACATAGGAGAAAAATCTCCAGAACCTAGGACTTATTGAAGTGTTCTTAAGCTTGACACCAAAAAGATGATCCATAAAAGAAAAATATCAACAAATTGGACTTCATCAGTAATTTAAGCCTTTGCTCTGCAAAAGACCTTGTTAAGATGATGAAAAGATAAGCTATATACTAGAAGAATACATTTGCAAACCACATACCTGATAAAGGACCTCTATCTAAAATTTATAAAGAAATCTCAAAACTCAATGGTAAAAAATAGACAATCCAATTAGAAAATAGGCAAAAGATATGAAGAGACATTTCACCGAACAGGACAAGAGGATGGCACATAAGTTTATGAAAAGTTGTTCAACACCATTAGCCATTAGAGAAATGCAAATTAAGATCATAAAGGGATGCCACTACACAACTATGAAAACAGCTAAAATAAAAAATAGTGGCAAACTCAATGCTGGGAAGGATGTGGAGAAACTGGATCTCTTATGCATTGCTGGTGGGAATGTAAAATGGTACAGCAACTCTCAAAAATAATTTGACAGTTTCTAATAAAACTAACATACAATGACCCAGGAATTGCACTCTTGGACATTTATCTGAGAAAAATGAAAACTTATGTTTACACAAAAACCTGTACACAAATGTTCATAAGAGCTTTATTCCTAACAGCAAAAGTGTTGGCAACAACCAAAATATCTTTCAATGAGTGAATGGCTGAGCAAACTCTGATACATCCATATAATGGGCTAATACTCAACAATAAAAAAGGAATGAAATATTGATACATGCAAAAACTTGGATGGACCTCAAGAACATTATACCAAATGAAAAAAAAAGCCAATCCCTAAATATCACACACCGTACAATTCCTTTTATATTACATTCTTCAAAAGACAAAATTATAGACATGGAGAACAGATTAGTGGCTGCCAAGGGTTAGAGATAGTAGGGGGTAGAGAATGGATGGATGTAACTATAAAGGCATCAGGGGATCATTGTGGTTATGGAATAGTACTGTATGTTGATTGCAGTGATGGTTACACATATCTAGGTACTTTATACTAATACCTATTAGGGAAACTGGGTGAAGAGTACACTTCACCTCTTTGTACTATCTTTTTAACTTTCTGTGAATCTATAGTTAGTTCAAAATAGTTTCTTTAACAAACAAATCAGGTTGCTTACAAATTAAGCTGACCTTCCCTTTAACACTAAATGCCAAAAGACAAGAGACTTTTTTCTATATTTTTGAATGGAAATGCTTGTGACCCAAGAATTTTATACTTAGCCAAGTTGTCTCTCATATGTGAAGGAAATATAAATATGTGTTCAACTTCATTCATTTGTTCTACAAGATATTTTGAGCTCCTATTCCATAACAGGGAATGTGCTATGCATTGCAGATAAAAGAGTGAAAATAAAGATATATTTTCTGCCCTCACGAAACCCCCCAAAAGTACTGTGAAGTAGGTTTAGAATAAATAAGCAAAGAAACAAATGAAGAAATACTTTAAAACTGAGATAGATCCCATAAAGGAAACAAATAGAGTGCCATGATTCAGAATAACATGGGAAACCTAATTTAGAAGATGTGAATTTGCACTTACTAGTACTTACTTTTGGTTTCCTGTTCCAAAGCATTCCCAGCCCCTTTATTTGTTGACAGAGACACGTTCTCATCACAGATGCTGAGAGAGCTAAACACCCACTTTCCCAACCTCCCTTGCAACTAAGGGGCAGACATGTGATCCAATCCTGGCCAATGGGACCCGAGAAGTCAGCTGTGAGGCTTCTTGGAAAGGTTTCTCTCCCTGATAAAATGCAAAAGAGAACTTTTTCTTTTCTATTTTTTGATGTGGTTGTATGGGAGCTTGATGTCCAAAGCTGTGGCAGCCCCCTGAGGAGACTGGGTTGAAAACAAAAGCCAAAAGTTTTTCTGCTTTAGACCACTATTTTCCTAGTCCTTTGGCTAGAGGACCAGGCCATTCTTGGAGTTTTTGTGTGTGTGCCTATTGGCAATTCAGGGTTGGAGGTTTCTGCAGTGCCCTGTCCAATTGGGATATATGGGAGGCACTAAGGAAACCCAGGGAACTCACTGCTGTGTTGTTCCTCAAGTCCCAAGGTCCCTAGGCAGTCTATCTTCTTTCCACCTTTCAGAGTCTTCCTTTGCTTATTTGCTGTGTTATGTCCAGGGCTTGTTAGTTGTAGGAGGGAAGACTTGGGAGGAATGGGATTATTCCATCTTGGAAAGAAGTGGAAGTCCAAAAATTAGTTTTAAATGTTTCTTCTGGCTGCTTTGTAAGAGTTTGGCTTATATGGAGGCAAAGATAGTATAACATGTATACTTGTTAGGAGACAATTGAGTTGTTCCAGGGCCGAGATGGTAGCTTGGACTAGAGTGATGACAGTGGAATCAAACAGACACAGATGGATCTGAGATATATGTTGGAAATAGAATTAGATGGACTTGCTATTGGACTGGGTATGAGGAATGAGGAAAAGAAAGGAATCAAACAGAAACTGTTCAATATCTTCGGCATTTTCTGAGATAGAGGAGACAGAGGCAGAGATGGGTTTCAAGGGGAGGAGTGAGGAAAGCAGCATTTTCATTTTGGACATGTTGAATTTGAAATGTCTATGATATCCTAGCAGAGATGTCATGTAGGCAATTGGATGTATAAATTTAGAGCCTGGAGGAATGGTCTGGGCTAGAGAGTTTAAATTGGGAATCTTCAGGTTAAAGCCATGAGACTAGACAAAACCACTTAGGGAGGACAGGTAGAGAAAGAAAGGGGCCAGGACCAAGTCCTGAGGAGCTTGAATATGTAGAAGAAGAGAAGTCATAAAAGAAATACGGGAAAATAAAGCCAGTGATAATAGGGGCAAACCTACAAGTCTTCTGTGACTGTGTTGTCACAGAAGCTGAGAAAGGAAAACACTTCAAGAAGGAAGGAATGATAAACTACCAAATTCTGATGAAAGCAGGAATTAGAAGTCAGCAAGTTGGCCATTGGATTTGGCAACGTGGGGTCCACTTGTCATATTGACAAGAGCAATTTCCGTTAGATTATGAGGGTGGAAGCCCAATTTGAATGGGCTGATGAGTAAAGGGAAATCAAGAGGTGGCAGCAATACATAAGAGTATAGACAACCATTTTGAGAAGTGTGGTTGTGAAGGAGAACAGAGATATTCATTCATTCACTCTGCAAGTAGTTACTGAATGACTAATATAGGTTAGGCATTATTCTAAGTTCTGGGGATATATCTGTGAACAAGACAGGGCGACACATGCCCTAATGTGGAAAAGTATCTGGATAAGGACTCCAAAGAGGGTTCTTAAGGTTGGATAAACTAGAGTATGTCAGTAATCTAGTGGAAAAAGAAATACTCTTATGCAGCAGAGGGGATAACCCAAGGATAGAAGTCCTTCAGAAGGCAAAAGATAATGATGGGTTCAAAAATATACATCCTCTAAAAAAAAAAAAAAATATATATATATATATATATATATATATATATATACATCCTCATTACCTGCTTGTGAAAATTACTTGAATATGATCTCCAAACAAATGAGGAAGCAAAGTTTAAGAACTGTCTTCCAGTTTGAAAATAATTATTTTTTAACATTTTACTACGATTTTTTCAAACATATAGAAAACTCATAAGAATTATACAGTGAACACTAACATACCCACCACCTAGATTCTATAATTAATATTTAGCTATATTTGTTTTATCATATATCTATCCATCAACCCATATTACTTTTTGATGCATTTCAAAGTAAGTTAGAGACATCAATATGCTTTTTCACAAAGTATTTCAGTATGCATAAAAGATAATGATTTCAGCACATGTGTTTGTCTTTTTCTTTCATAATCCCACTGAAACAACCCAAGAACTATAAAAATAGGACAAAGTCTTTATGAGTTAACAATGAATAGATCAGAAACTTTTTAAAACAACTACAAGACAGTTTGATAAAAGCAGTGAGTAACCTACAATTCAATTCAGGCAAAGTAGTAAGAAGTAAGAGAGCTATTACCCAGAAGAGCTTTGGAAATGTCCAAAGTCAGCAGCAGGGCCTGGGAACAGAGGCAGGCCATAGGACAGATGCCAGGGAGAAAACCAAAGGACTGGAGTAACTGTTCCAGCATGCCACATGTGAACAAACTGGCTGAAGTCTGACTCTAGCCTTCATTTCCTGCAGATGGCAAGCAAAGTTAGAGGCATCACCATAGCAAGATTCTAAAATAGATAGTTGAACCAGTTAGAGAAGGGCTGTTGTGCCCCAACTAGCTTCAGGCTATCACAATAAGCACTGGCACATCGGGAACATTCCTCGTTGTACTGTAGGCTCCCTATTTTCCATGGGCATTTAGACTTATGACCAGTCACAGGAGTTCCAAATCTCAGACAGCAGAAGCCTGAGGTGAAAGGAATGAAAGGTCACTCTAGGGAGAAAATTCGAGTCATGAGAGACATTGGGACATGGTGCTGGCACGTGGAATGGTTGGGGGGAACATTGATCATTTTATAAAACAGTTAACTTCCCCAGCATATGATCATCTTTTGGTAGCTCATTCCATCCTCTTCGTGTCCCAGTTGAATTCCCCCAATATAGCAAAATAAAACTAAAGGAAATATAAACTTTCTCTTTTCCCCTTGGTCTTGGATAGCATCTATCCTAGACAGAGGGAACCAATCTCTAACATCAGTAATAGACAAATATAGGCCCCCTCTTCAGAATAAGCAGTCAGAGACAAGTAATGAGCTCACAAAAAGATTCAATAATTTAAGACAGGAGACCATTCTGAGAAACTGTTTACCTTTGATAATAGGTGACAACTTTAGAAAATTGCAAATAGGTATATCTCAATGAGATTTGAGAGGACATTTCAAAAACAAGTCAAGCTTACTTTCAGATGAAAAACTTAATTATCAAATTTGACAACACAATGGAGATAGTGAACAGTACATTGGATCCCGCTGCAAACCAGGTCAGTTATTCTTGAAAGAAATTCTTCTATAACCTAAAAAATAAAAAGATGATGATAATGAGTAAAAAGAAAAGCAACATGAAAGAATTTCATGAGTAAGGAAAGAAATCCTGTAAGAATCCAGAAAGAAAAAAGCAGGTTAACAGCAAAGGGGGAAAAAAATCAGGTCACCCTCAGATTTTCCTTCACACCACAAAATGTGAGAGGACAATTGAGCATTATCTATGGAGCCAAGGTTATGATGCCAGAATTCTATATCCCACCAAGCTATCACTCACATATAAGGGCAGAAGAAGAGACATTCCCAGATATGCAGGGACTCGGACAGTATACACATTCATTTCCCCTATGTCTAATCCTGTTCTGTAGAGAAACTTCCCTGTGCACAGACCATGCAAGGTGGTCCCAGACAACTGGCCACAGCTCTTTGGACCAGTGCTGGACACATGTCCCAAACTGAACCAATCAGGTTATTCTGAGAGCTAGAAATGGGACCCTGAGATATTGGTCAAAGAGATAACTCTGGGCATTTGAATCGAAAGGTCATTTAGAGTCAGCGTGGGAGTCACTAGCATTGTAGACCCTCAAGTTGAAATTGTGGTGGAGCAGTGGGGCTTTGAGAGGGAGGAAGAACCTGGTTTGCAGAAGGAAAAGGAGGATGGAGTGGATCCAGAGAGAGAAAGGAAATAGAAACAATGATTTATTTTCCTGTCCTTGATTATCTAAAGAGGCCACCTGTTGTTTTTGTTTTTTTTTGTTTTTTGTTTTTTTTTGCGGTACGCGGGCCTCTCACCGTTGTGACCTCTCCCCGTTTGTGGCCTCTCCCGCTGCGGAGCACAGGCTCCAGACACGCAGGCTCAGCGGCCATGGCTCACGGGCCCAGCCGCTGTGCGGCATGTGGGATCTTCCCGAACCGGGGCACGAACCCGCATCCCCTGCATCGGCAGACGGACTCGCAACCACTGCGCCACCAGAGAAGCCCTGTTTTTGTTTTATAAAATCCATTTTTGTCATTTTCATGTTTTATTTCTGTAGTAGTTAATGTTCTTATAGACGCAAGTAACAAAAACAAATTCTAGCTTATGCAAGAAAGAGAATACTTTATAGAGATACAAGAGTAGCTAAAGAAATCCAAAGACAGAAACTGGGCCTCAGGAAGGAATCGAATTCTCAAACACCCAGAAAGTCCTCTCTTTCCATCTCTAGTCTCTGCTACTCAATACATATTTGCTTCATTCTTCTCTCTCTTACTGCCAATTGATTCTCACTGCTTCCTGGTCTACAGGGTGGGAAATGATTATCAACAGCTTGAGAGTTTCCATCTCTTCCATCATTTGAGAGAGTTATCAAACTGAGACTGGAATCTCTTAGTCTCAGTTCCAAGGGCCCCACGGAAAGGGCTTATTGTTTCTGTTTGGATCAGATGCCCACTCCCAGTCCAATCATCTGTGGCCAGAGAACAGGGTCATGTTTACAAACTTGGTGTCTGGAAGCCCACACCTGTGCATCTAGGGTGGTTCCTGAAGTCCTCCTTAGAGGAGTCTACTGTAGATTATTTTAATAACAAAAACGAATACATTGGACAATGACAAATGTTGGTGAGGATGTGGAGAAATCAGAACCCTCATATATCGCTCATGGGAATGTAAATGGTGCCACTGCTTTGGAAAATTGTTTGGCAGTTCCTCAAATAGTATAACATAGAGTTACCATATCACCCAGAAATTACACTTCTGTGTATATACTCAAATGAATTGAGAACACATGTCCACATGAATGCTTGTACACAAATGTTCATAGCAGCATTATTCGTAATAGCCTCAAAGTGGAAACGACTCAAATGTCCATTGGTTGATGAATAGACAAACAAAATGTGGTATATTCATACAATTTAATATTATTCAAGCATAAAAACGAAGTGTTACAACATGGAAAACTCTTGAAAACATGCTAAGTAAAAGAAAGCAACATAAAAGGCCACATATTGCATGATTTCATTTATATGAGATGTTCAGAAGAGGCAAACCTATAGAGACTAGAAGTGGTTGCCAGAGGCTGGGGGAAGGAGAAATGGGGAGTGACTGCTAAAGGGCATAGGGTTTCTTCATGAAATGAAGAAAATATTCTAGAACATTCAATACCTAGAATTAGATATTAGTGATGATTTACACAACCTTGTGGACACACCAAACATCATTGAATTGTACACTTTAAAGGGACGAATTTTTGGTATGTGAATAATAATTCAGTAAAATCATTGCATGAGAAAAAATAATGAAAGAGACCTTATAGGACTTCCCTGGTGGCACAGTGGTTAAGAATCTGCCTACCAATGCAGGGGACGGGGGTTCGATCCCTGGTCCCGGAAGATCCCACACGCCGCGGAGCAACTGAGCCCGTGAGCCACAACTACTGAGCTTGTGCTCTAGAGCCCGTGAGCCACAACTACTGAACCCACATGCTGCAACTACTGAAGTCTGCGCGCCTGGAACCCGTGCTCCGCAACAAGAGAAGCCACCACAATGAGAAGCCAGTGCACAGCAATGAAGAGTAGCCCTCGCTCACCACAACTAGAGAAAGCCCACGCGCAGCAATGAAGACCCAACGCAGCCAAAAATAAATAAATAAATATATTTTAAAAATAAAATAAAAGAGACCTTTTTTAAACATCTTCATTGGAGTATAATTGCTTTACAGTGGGATATGGGATAATTGCTATCCCATATCTCCTGGGATAGGGAGGGTGGGAGGGAGACGCAAGAGGGAGGGGATATGGGGATATATGTATACATATAGCTGATTCACCTTGTTATACAGCAGCAACTAACACAACAATGTAAAGCAATTATACTCCAATAAAGATGTTTTTTAAAAATCATTTTTTTTTAAAATCTAAACAATAAAGAACTCCACAAAGTAAAAAATAGAAGTAGTTTCCTTATCACCTCTAATGAGTAACCACCATCAATTGGTTACTGTATATTCTTCTAGACCCTTTGTTATGCATATAAAATGTATACATAGTCTCCATAAATAGGTTTGGTGAGTTTTTTTCCTTTTTCACAAAGATCAAATAGATGGAATCATACTGTATGCTGATTTTGAATTTTCTCTGAACCTTGCATGAGTGCTACATTGTGTTAACCAGAGCCTGCGTTCAGTGTTGGGGTATGGGGTCAGGGTACTGCTGGACAGAGTACATTCCTAGGTAGTCTTTTGGGGATAGGAGAATTCCTTGTCTTCTGGGGGCATCAGCTGCCTGGATACTACCTTACCTCTGCAGCCCAAGTGCTTCTCCTCACACAGCTGCCCTTGTTTCATCCTTCAAGCAAACGCCTTTGGCTCTCTTTTGCTACAAGTTTCTATTATCTCTAAGCTTGGAGCATCTCCTCCTCTAAGATGCCTCCACCTTTTGCAACAATTTTTGCCTGTTTTTGCGATTCAAGGGTTTGGTTTCCTTTGTCTTTCCAATTATATTTGCCTTCCATCTTCCACAGATACCTCATAATTCTGGGTCTACTGGGAGTGCCTCTTCCAGTTTTCAAGCACAATACTTATTTCTTTTTAAGATATATCACTTCTGTCCTTTCCAAATATTTAGAGTAGGAGCAGGATGCTGGAGCATGTGCTTAGTCCTCCATCCTGATCTATTCTCCTTCATACTGTTTTATGACTTGCCGTTTTCACCCAACAATATATACTGGGGTATTAGTTAGGGTCCCTTGATTGCAAGCAACCAAACCTGATTTATTCTAACAAAAGAACCAAAGGAATTTACTGGAAGAAGAATGAGATAACTCACAGAATTAATGAAAAAAAAAAACCCAACAACTGAATCTCAGAAAGGACAAGAACAAGGACAACTCCTAGGATCTAGCTAGTCAGTTCTAATTGACAAGATGCCATTGTCATGATGGATCTGCTCCAATGATATTTTTCCTATCTTTGTGTTATTACACAAAGGTTCAAGTTCCTGAGAGAGTCTTACTGACCTAACCTAGATCACATGCTCACCCTTTCACCATGGGAAATAAGAGGACTTAAATGGAGTTTCATCAAGAATGTGTGTAGGTACATATATACAATAGAATGTTACTCAGCCATAAAAAAAAGAACGAAATAATGCGATTTGCAGCAACATGGATGGACCTAGAAGTTATCATACTAAGTGAAGTAAGTCAGAAAAAGAAGACAAGAGTGTGTGTAATTATTGGGGGGGATAGTTCCCCATAGGAAAAATGAGGAGTTAGTACTAAAAGAAGGATGCTGCACAGGCACAAACAATTGCTGTCCACCACAGGCCACTTCTTGTCTGCCCAATAGCCACCTTCCTATACTTGTAATTTTAAAAATTGCATAATGAAACCCCTTATATAATGCAACTATTCCATGTACAACTGAAAGTATATTTACTCCTTCTTCATAGACAATCAACAAAAGTCTCACCAGTTATTATATCCAGCCCCAAGTCCAGGATCTCTATGTGATGTATTTCCTTCTCCAGTTCCATCCTGATCTTATAGTCTGTAACCTTCGGACTAAATGATGAAGTTCACCATCACATCCATCACATCTACATATAGCAATGGATGAGAGTGAAAGAAAAATAATTTTTTAAAATATGTAAATATGTACATACATATGTGTAACACATAAAGTAAAGATATTCAAGTGGAAATATTCATTTCTGTAACTGGCCAGGAGCTTGTGGCTGGTATTTATGACTCCCCTTCCCAACTACCCATTATAAATTCTTAGCCCTTAGAGGTCCTGCCTATATGGAGTTGCTTTAGTCTTCCACTAGCTTTTACTTCTGGATACGGTAGCAGCAGGAAGTGCCCCAGAAGAACCCCTTCAGGTGCCATCCATACTCATCCTTGACTCATTGGGCAGTAGTAACCCTATTTCCCCTTGATAACCTCAATCGTTCCAACATAATCAGTAACTCCCTCTTATTTTTCTGGCCTGTCTTCCCAGTGGCATTAGAAGCTTGGAATGACAAGGTGGTTGTTTTCAAATATATCTCAGGGGAAGCATTCCTCTCTTCAGTATTAAAACCTCTTAACTGGGAGAGTTCAGAGTCACAGAGACAGGAAGCAAAAATTTTATAAATAATTCATTAAGTGTAATAATGAGAGAGATCATGTCCCTTTTCAATCCTTGATTCCTGGATCCATGTGTTCTGGCTGTGAGAAAGAAGCACCGTATATTTATCAGTTACTGTAGAATGGCACACCAACCTAACAAGGTGCTGTCTCCCACTAGTGCCATAACTTCCCTTCCCATTCTATAAGGCCAGTTGCTTTGGGGTGATGGGGTATGTAGTAAGACCAGTGAACATCAGTCCATTGCCTGGCTTTTTCTGCTACGAGTTCCTTGGCCAGAACAATATTTTACGTAATATCATAATGGTGAATGAAGTATTCAATACACCCATGGATAGTGAGATTTGCAGAAGCATGGTGGGCAAGGAAGGTAAATCCATTTCCAGGATAATTTGATATTACAGAGACAACAAATCACTGCCTGCTGCATGAGGGAAGGGGTCTAGTATAATCGAACGCCACTTTGTGGCTGGTTTGTCCTCACTAGCCATAATCCCTCATTGGAAGCTCATGGCAAGGAATCAGGGTTAAAAAAATAGTCACTCAGCAAAGACCAGTCCAGGTTTATAAGGGGAAGTTGGCCCTTTGCTCACGAGTACGTTGAGGAAGCACTGGGGTGGCTGGGAAGGGAGGGTGACTGACGTTCACAGGATGGGTCATCTTGTCCATCTGATTATTGAGAGCCTCTTCTGTAGCTGGGGACTTTCGTGAGTATTATCAAGTTATACAAACAGTTCCAAATTCTGGCACCATTTTGAGGGTTCTGTGTGCATGCATCTTCCCCAGGTTTTTATGCCATTATACCTCTAATCTTGTTCCTTTCCAGTTCCCAGCCCTCCAAACAAACCAATCGAAATTGTCTATGATCTAGTGTACGTCCCACGCTTCTATCTCTCCTTCCTGGCAATTGAACAACCAGTTTCATTGCTTGAAGTTCTGCCCACTGATAAGATGGTCCTTCACCACTGTCCTTCAGGAACATCCCTGAGTAGAATGGTAACACTATAGCAGTCTACTTCCAACTGGTAATATCAAACATAACATGGAACAATTTGTAAACTAGGCCAAATAGTTTTTTTATTCCTCTATAATCTAGCCATAGGTAATTCTTATTGATTCCATTGGTGTGAGATCCAGGAAATGTGAACCACCATTCATGCAACTTACTTGTGCCTCCAGGATCTGCTTGAATGCAATCTTGTATTTACTTCACTTTCATTATGGAATACTTATGGGAACACCATATGCTATTGCTTGGTAGGTCAGAAAAAAAATTACTGATAGGGCTTCCCTGGTGGCGCAGTGTTTGAGAGTCTGCCTGCCGATGCAGGGGACATGGGTTAATGCCCCGGTCTGGGAGGATCCCACATGCCGTGGAGTGGCTGGGCCCGTGAGCCATGGCCGCTGAGCCTGCGCGTCCGGAACTTGTGCTCCCCAACGGGAGAGGCCACAACAGTGAGAGTCCCACGTACCGCAAAAAAAAAAAAAAAAAAAAAAAAAAAAAAAATTCTGATAGACAGCTTAGTTTATACACCTAGGGGTGTTGTATGCCTAGGGTCAAGGCATTCAGTCTCCACCAGAGCAAACCAAGATGTGTTACTCAAAAGGAGATCAGTGCTTGAGGAAAGGGGCACAGATATATTTCAAACCCCTAAAGATCTCAGTTGTGATTCCCCTAATAGGGCCTTCCATGGGATCCCTACCCACTAAAGATTAACCTGTTAGTTCTGTAAAGGAGACATGGGCAAGACTCTGGGTGGATTCTGGATTTAGCAGAGGCTGCTATTCCACTCACCCAGCCAGCACCACAGAAGGAAAGAGAGAGGAGGATTCTTCTTCTGATTCTTCTCATTCTATTGTGAGAACCCGAGGTGGGGGGGTTCCTGGAGGAAAATGCAGAAAGAAGTTGAGAATGCTGCTGTCACTACAGCTCCCAGGAGATCCATACTGTCACACTAGCTCACAATCCAGCAATTGCCTCCAGCAATTGCCTCCAGCAATTCATCAAAATTTCTAGTTTAATGTTCTTACTGGCTTATATGGCATCAAGTAATGTCTACCCCAGGGAAGCAAATGTTTGGGTCCTGTGTCTCCCTGCAGGCACCTGTGTCTCTCCATTTGACTTGTGGCTTCAGTTCTCTGAGGGGTTCATGAAGAGCCATTGATTTGCAGTCTGACCAGCTTTCTTCTTATTAGGGCAAGTGTGACATCTTTTCAGCTCTCTATATCTCCAAGTTGAAACTGGAAGTTCTTTGGACACTGAAATTTGAATTTCATATAATTTTCACGTCACAAAATATTATTCTTCTTTTGACTTTTTCATCCCTTTAAAAATGTGAAAATGATTATTAGCTCACAGACCATATGAAAGTAGGCAGCAGACTGTATTTAGCCCACTTGTGGTAGTTTGCAAACCCCTGATCTAAGGGATTTATGCAGTTTATGGATTATCATGTGATATAGGGAAAGGTCTGCTGGGGCTTTTCCAAGATAGGTCTCCTCACTCTGAGAGACACATAGAAAAGACAGTCCAGATTCTTCCTTTTGATGTTGCATGTTTGTATGTGATACACAGAACTTTAGCAGCCACCTGGCAACTGTGAGGAGACCTAGCCTGAAGATTAAAGCCAGGAGGCTGAGGATGGCAGAGCAAAAAGATGAAAAGAATCCAAGTCCTTGATGACACTGTTGAGTAGCTGAATTAACAAACACTGGAGCCATCCTAGTTCAGAACTTATTACATGAGATAATAAATTTTTCTTATTTTTAATTATCATTTTATTATTGAGTTACATTTTCTGTTAGGAATTCTAACGAAAACAAAGAGTCAAAATTCTTTGTTTTTAATTCATCAAAATAAAGAATTCTGCTCATTGAATGACACTGTGAAGAGAATGAATACACAGCCACAGAATGGGAGCAAATATTTGCAAATCATATATCTGATAAAGGACTTGAATCCAGAAGCTAAATCGAGCTCTCAAAACTCAATAATACAAATTGTGAAATTTTTTGCTCTAGTTCTGTGAAAAATGCTGGTGGTAGTTTGATAGGGATTGCATTGAATCTGTAGATTGCTTTGGGTAGTAGAGTCATTTTCATAATGTTGATTCCTCCAATCCAAGAACATGGTATATCTCTCCATTTATTTGTATCATCTTTAATTTCTTTCATCAGTGTCTTATAATTTTCTGCATACAGGTATGGAAACACAGAAGACCCCAAATAGCCAGAGCAATCTTGAGAAAGAAAATGGAGCTGGAGGAAACAGGCTCCCTGACTTCAGACTATACTACAAAGCTACAGTAATCAATACAGAATGGTACTGGCACAAAAACAGAAATATAGATCAATGGAACAGGATAGAAAGCCCAGAGATAAACCCACGCACATATGGTCACCTTATCTTTGACACCAGAGGCAAGAGTATACAGTGGAGGAAAGACAGTCTCTTCAATAAGTGGTGCTGGGAAAACTGGACAGCTACATGTAAAAGAATGAAATTAGAACACTCCCTAACACCATACACAAAAATAAGCTCAAAATGGATTAAAGACCTCAATGTAAGGCCAGAAACTATCAAACTCTTAGAGGAAAACATAGGCAGAACACTCTATGACATAAATCACAGCAAGATCCTTTTGGACCCACCTCCTAGAGAAATGGAAATAAAAACAAAACTAAACAAATGGGACCTAATGAAACTTCAAAGCTTTTGCACAGCAAAGGAAACCATAAACAAGACAAAAAGACAACCCTTAGAATGGGAGAAAATATTTACAAATGAAGCAACTGACAAAGGATTAATCTCAAAAACATACAAGCAACTCATGCAGCTCAATATCAAAAAAACAAATAACCCAATCCAAAAATGGGTAGAAGACCTAAATAGACATTTTTCCAAAGAAGATATACAGATTGCCAACAAACACATGAAAAAATGCCCAACATCATTAATCATTAGAGAAATGTAAATCAAAACTACAATGAGATATCATCTCACACCAGTCAGAATGGCCATCATCAATAAATCTACAAACAATAAATGCTGGAGAGAGTGTGGAGAAAAGGGAACACTCTTGCACTGCTGGTGGGAATGTGAATTGGTACAGCCACTATGAAGAACAGTATGGAGGTTCCTTAAAAAACTACAAATAGAACTACCATATGACCCAGCAATCCCACTACTGGGCATATACCCTGAGAAAACCATAATTCAAAAAGAGTCATGTACCAAAATGTTCATTGCAGCTCTATTTACAATAGCCAGGAGATGGAAGCAATCTAAGTGTCCATCAACAGATGAGTGGATAAAGAAGATGTGGCACATATATACAATGGAATATTACTCAGCCATAAAAAGAAACGAAATTGAGTTATTTGCAGTGAGGTGGATGGACCTAGAGTCTGTCATACAGAGTGAAGTAAGTCAGAAAGAGAAAACTAAATACCATATGCTAACATATATATATGGAATCTAAGGGAAAAAATGTCATGAAGAGCCTAGGGGTAAGACGGGAATAAAGACACAGACCTACTAGAGAATGGACTTGAGGATATGGGGAGGGGGAAGGGTAAGCTGTGACAAAGTGAGAGAGTGGCATGGACATATATACACTACCAAACGTAAAATAGATAGCTAGTGAGAAGCAGCCGCATAGCACAGGGAGATCAGCTCGGTGGTTTGTGACCACCTAGAGGGGTGGGTTAGGTAGGGTGGGAGGGAGGGAGACGCAAGAGGGGAGAGATATGGGAACATATGTATATGTATAACTGATTCACTTTGTTATAAAGCAGAAACTAACACACCAATGCAAAGCAATTATACTCCAATAAAGATGTCAAAAAAAAAGATGTGGCACATATATACAATGGAATATTACTCAGCCATAAAAAGGAATGAAACTGAGTTATTTGTAGCGAGGTGGTTGGACCTAGAGACTGTCATACAGAGTGAAGTAAGTCGGAAAGAGAAAAACAAATACCGTATGCGAACACATATATATGGAATCTAAAAAAAAACATGGTCAGAAGGACCTAGGGGCAAGACGGGAATAAAGATGCAGACCTACTAGAGAATGGACTTCAGGATATGGGGACAGGGAAAGGTAAGCTGGGACAAAGTGAGATAGTGGCATGGACATATATACACTACCAAACCTAAAATAGATAGCTAGTGGGAAGCAGCCGCATAACACAGGGAGATCAGCCCGGTGCTTTGTGACCACCTAGAGGGGTGCGATAGGGAGGGTGGGAGGGAGGGAGATGCAAGAGGGAAGAGTATGGGGACATGTATATGTATAACTGATTCACTTTGTTATAAAGCAGAAACTGACACACAATTGTAAAGCAATTATACTCTAATAAAGATGTTAAAAAAACAAAACAAAAAACTCTCATCAAGGAGGAGCACAATTCTCTAATTTTTTTCACAGTAGGAGTGCCCTCTGTGTCATTAAAGTTGCAGCATATTTGTTCCTCATGATTAGGTTATATTTATTCTTCTGCTAATTGATCAGTGTGAAGCATCTATAAGTCAAGTATGACTACTTTAATCTATAAAAACAAAACAAAACAAAACAAAAACTCAATAATAAAAAAAAAATTTTAAGGGACTTCCCTGGTAGTGCAGTGGTTAAGAATCCACCTGCCAATGCAGGGGGCGCGGGTTCAAGCCCTGGTCTCGGAAGTTCGCACATGCCGTGGAGCAACTAACCCCATGCACCACAACTACTGAGCCTGCACTCTAGAGCCCCTGAGCCACAACTACTGAAGCCCACGCACCCTAAGGTCCATGTGCGGCAACTATGGAGGCTGCGTGCTGCAACTACTGAAGCTCGCGCGCCTAGAGCCTGTGCTCCGTAGCAAGAGAAGCCACCGCAATGAGAAGCCCGTGCACCGCAATGAAGAGTAGCCCCGCTCACCACAACTAGAGAAAGCCCAGATGCTGCAATGAAGACCCAACGCAGCCAAAAAGTTTTAAAAATTAAAAAAGAAAAATTTAAATTAAAAAAAGGCAAAATATTTGACCACTCTACCACAGAAGATATATGGATGGCAATAAGCACATTAAAAAGGCGCTCAACACCTTTAGTCATTAGGGAAATGAAAATTAAAGCCACAGTGAGATACTACTACTACCATATAGAATGGCTAAAATTAAAAAAAAACTAGCCAACCCAATTGTTGGAGTATGTGGAGGAGCTGGAACTCTTACACACTGATAGCAGAATATTAAACAGTCCAGCCACTTTGGGAAACCGTTTAGCAGTTTTGCAAAAGTTAGCTATATACCTGCCATATGCTTCAACCATTCTTCTCCTAGGATTTATCTAAGGAAAATGAAAGTATGTTTTAACAGAAAAAGACTTGTACAAGAATGTTTATAGCCACTTTATTTTTAAGTCTCCAACTGGAAACAATCCAAAGGTCCATCAACAGGTGAATTGGATAAAAAAAATTGTGGTACGTCCATACAATGGAATTCTACTCTGCAATAAAAATGAGTGAACTACAATACTCCAACACAGATGAATCTCAAACTAAAGTGTGCTGAGTAAAAGAAGCCAGACAAAAATGAGTACATACTGCATGACTCCATTTATATAAAGGTCTAGAAATTACAGCTAATCTATAGTGACAGAAAGCAGAGCAGTGGTCACCTGGGGGGAGCAGGGGGGCAAGGGTAGGTGAGAGGAATTACAAAGGGGCATAGAGAAATTTGGGGTGGTGATGGATATATTCATTATATTGATTGTGGTGATGATTTCATATATGTATGTGTAGATATATATATATATATCTCTACACATACATATATATGTCAAAACGTATCACAATTAATTGTGCACTCTAAATATGTGCAATTTATTACGTATCAATTAAATCTCAATAAAAATATTAAAATAATAAATCTTTGTTTGCTTACACAAGTTCATATGGGTTTTCTATCATTTTTAACTAAAATTTTTAACTGATACAATTGTCATAGTTAGGCAAACTATGTCTAAATGATACATTTAATCAACCTCTAATATGCCCAGTTGCACAATGGTGGAAGGAAAACCAGATAACTGAAATTAAAACTAGCATTTGGAAAAGAGGAAAGGAAACAGCACATAGCAGTCGGCTACCAGTCCAAAATCCAGACTCTACTTGGGTAGCAAAGGTTCCCTTCCTCTGCCAGTAGAATGCATCCCTTGATCAACCAATCTGTCTGCTCCCACCTCTGGGTCTGTCTTGGGAAAACTTATCCAGCCTGTTGTCCCCCTTGGCCCCATAGAAGAGGGTTATTGGGGAGAATTCCTCTTCTTGGGGCTGTATCACTTTAGTGGCCCACTTGTTGTTGGCAGATTCAGTGTTTCTGAAAGTATGATCCCTGATGTGTCTGAATCACAATCACCTGTTTAAAATGCAGGCTTCTGGGCCTCACCCCTGAACTACTGAATCAGAATACCTAGGGGCCTAGGAATTTACATTTCACTAAGCATTCTAGGTGATTCTTAGGTATATTGTAGTTAAGAAACATTGGATTAAGCCTTGAATTGTCACTCTCATTTCAAACAAAGAAAAGTCCAATTTAGGTTTCAATATTATTTCATCTCATATTGATAATCCCTTCTGAGGCTGTCCTAACCTAATGTTTCTCAAACTAAGGTCTATGGCCTGTGGGGGTTCCAAAAGCATATTCTCAGCTGTCTACATATTCTTCATAAAATATTTTAATTTTGTATTTTTCTTTTGATGATAATCTAATTACAACAATTGTGATTCTAGATTTGGATGATTATCTTATCGTCAAGTCCAGCCAAATAATTTGAATACCCATGTTACCACTGCTTTTGGTACTAAGGTTGATACTAAAACATATTATTTCAGTTGTCAGGTGTATAACAGTGTCTATGCCCCTCTGTCCCTAGGTAGTGATATATTAACATGCCCCAGTTCTTGTCTCAAAGAGCTCCTCTCTGACACCTGCAGATGTCCAGGGTGACCAGAAAGCACCCCTTCAAGTGCCATGGCTAACGGTCCTCACACATTGACTAGATGATCGTGGTACAAGGTCATGAGGCACAGACAGGATCTTGTTTCCACTCATGTAATAAGAAGGCAGTGAGAAGGTGAGGTTTGGAGGTACAGGCGGGGCAACAGTTCACTTATGCAGATGCTCAGGTGGCAAGATGTCAAAGCACAAATAAGGTGATGTTTCCATTCATGGGATGGATACTCTTGAGACTTAGCTCCTGGACATGGTTCTGGGTTTGGTTCTCTGGTCCAAGTCAGTGTTTCTCATGGCAATATCCCTCATCTACTGACCTAGCCCTTCTCAGGCCACTGATCAGCTTTGTAACAACACCCAGTGGCTGGTCTCCATTACCTTAAAAGACAGGTCAATGTTTTTATTTTTTCATGATCTCAGCCTACCCCCAAGAAGGACTTCTTGACACAATATGTGTGTCACGATTTGAGCTCTCATAACCTACTACCTTATGCTCCCAGTGAAAATCTTTATGCCTCCACAAAGAAAACTCACTCTACATCCCACATCCCTCTCCATGAGAAAATGGAAAACATCATTTTCTAAAACGGGTTCAAAAATTCCTGCATGGTAGTTTCAGGGTTGATTGATTCAGTAATCAAACAACATCATCAAAGGCACAAGGGCTTCCATTCTTTTCTCTCTGCCTTCCTCGACTGACAGCAGATATTTCCTCCTGGTTGTAAGATGGCTGTAGCAGTTCCAGCACTGCATGCAGACATAGCAACATCCTGTTAAAAAAGAGGGGAGTTTCCTCCTATACATCTCCTTTTATTACTGAGGAAAACCATTCCAAAATTCCCCCAGTAGACTTCCCCTCAGGTCCTAGGACTGGGTCACATTCCCATACCTAAACCAAGGAGAATCAGGCCATCAGCGATTGGCATTGACCATTCAAGATTCCACCACCACCTCAACATGGGGCTGGGGTACGACCCATCCCTAAGCACATGACCACTTCAGGACCATACCAGCAAGGAAGAAGAGGGAGAAATGGATGTAGGCAAACAAACAACTAGCCTTATCAGCTTTACCCACCTACATTCAGATTCCCCACATATGGACTGTTTGGTTCAAAGAGTGCTGCACAGGATTCTCCAAGGCTGTAGGTGGGTGGGCAGCTTCTCCTTATTCCCACTTGAATTCACTGCCCAACTCCCTCACTCTCTGATGGTTAAGGTGCTGTTTCCTTCAATTTAGTATAAAGCTGAATCCCTCAAAGGATTTGTTCTTGCCTTCTGTTCTGGGTGTGGAAAGATTGTTCCCTGTCTACACTGGGGTATGTGGGGGTCGTTTTCCTAACCAGTTCCTTTATGAACAATAAGTTATCTTGGTAGATCACTTTATCTGGACTTGCCCCACTTTCTGACTACACTTTGTACACAGCAGAGGGACCCAAGTTTCCTTACCACATGCTAGGAAGTTGTTGCTCACAGGGCAGCCCCAAATTTCACAGCAGCACCCAGGCCCCTTATCCTGTAGTTCCCCTTGCTTTTTCCTCTTGTTCACGGTAAGAGGCAGTAGTGGCTAGCTTACCAGCCACTACTGAGGATACTAACGGTAGATGAACAATAAGTGAAGTTCCCTGTAGCCTTGCCTCCCTCACCCATTCCAAATCAGAGATCAGTGAACAGCCAAGTGTATTTTCCAAACACCAAAAAGCAGCAGCAAAACTTATGGCATTACTTTGTGACCACCTAGAGGGGTGGGATAGGGAAGGTGGGAGGGAAGGAGACGCAAGACGGAAGAGATATGGGAACATATGAATATGTATAACTGATTCACTCTGCTATAAAGCAGAAACTAACACACCATTGTAAAGCAATTGTACTCCAATAAAGATGTAAAAAAAAAAAAAAAAAAAAACTTATGGCATTAATTCCTCCTGGTGGCATTTCAGATGTGTTCCAAGAATGCCTCATATTGGTTTCACTGCATTTTCTGATCAGGCCTGAGCATCCCAAATACATTTAATAAAAGTTAGTTAAACCCCTCTGGTTGTGGGTCTCCCCAGGCACAGTGGGGCTCAGTCCTGAACCTCTGCACCCTAGTTAATTGAAGTACTGTTGTCAGCAAATGTCAATCTAGGGGAAAGTTCGTTCACTGAGAATTTTAGGGCAGGAACTTCCTAAAGTTGTTATGCATAAACCTCTTAGTTTTGGAACCAAATGGCTACAATCAGGACGTATACTGTGGTGCCTGATTTTGTCCCTAGGTATGTTCAGGTGCTTCTCATCAAAGGATCAAAGGCAATGGCTTGCTGAGAAAAGCACTCTAAATTCTCTCCCTCCACCCACCACCACCACCCACTTGCTCCCAGATCACCCAAGTCATCATGCCACGGTCTCTAGACAAGGAAGTTATATATTCTGAGGATGACACTGATTGCTTCCTCTGCCTTGTACAGGGCACTGAAGCTCCGGATACATCCTCCACCTCCAACGATTAGGCACTTCTCATTCCCTCCAACCTTGCAAGAAAATATTAAGGTCCCAAGGGAAATAGAGCCCTTGTTTCTTTCTTTGATCACTTTCCTCAGCTCAGGGTCAGCCCACTCTGTCTTCCTCTACTCTGCACCCAAATGATGTAGCAATGACTACTGACTTGGTGCCACGTGACACCAAGCAGCCCCCCCAACCGTCAGCCTGTGCTGGATCTTTTGCTACTCTTTCTGGGTGTGCATTTGAACCCACTTCCTCTGGTTAGGGACTTCCCCATCTTACGATTCTTGGAAGGAGGCAGGGCCTGCCTCCCGCTACATACTTGAAAATGCCACATTTACTCTCCTTTGCAGCTAGGGTGTTGGCACATAACCTAGACCAGTCACCTTAGATTTTGTCAGAGTTAGAAACAAAGAATCAGGGACACAGGCAGAGTCTCTCTCGTGGGCAGCACTGGCATTCACAGAAAGATAGAGCTCTTTGCAGGGCGACAGTGCTGAAAGCTGCAGACTGGAGCGCTCAGAGGTGCTGCAGTGGGCTCTTTACCAGACCAGTTCTGCGGCTGGTTTGAGTGCTTGTTCCTGTGTGAAACCTGCTTCTCCAGACCACCTGCAGATTCTGGGAGCTGCCCAATATCCTTTTAATGAATTCTTTTCCTGCTTAAATCATCCAGTCAAATTCTGTTGCTTACAGTCAAAGACCTGGACTGATACACAGCTATATCTCCTTCAAGAATTTGTTCTACTTCTGAGAAGCCCCTAAGGGCTTTTTTTTTGTCCCTAGGGAGAGTTGAAGGGGATTCTTTGTAGATGTCCATTCTGTTATGAATGCCAAAATTAGAAACAGTAAGTCTACCCACCATTGTCCCACAGTATCTCACTTAGTATCAGTGAGCATATATGTTCTGAGCAATGTTGGAAAGCCCCTTTCAAAGATATTTTGCCCCAGCAAAAAACTTTACAACGTTTCTTGAAATAATTAGTTTCATGACTTCCTTTATATAGTAGACCTGCTCTCTGTGAATACGTTATTTTGAAATGGGGATTTAAAATGTGCTTTGGCAGGAACTAAATATTCAAATATAATGAGTTTAATTGATTGTGAGTGTTTCTTTTGAGATGATGCAATAACTGCCTCGTATTGAGTCTGCTGCTCCAGAGTGCGCTGGCAGGAAGGCTTCAAACTTTATCTTGATACATTTGAAATCTGGTAAGTGATTGGTTCTCTCTCTAAGCTCTGGTACAGAATCTAGCCCTAAATGATAAGGTACTAACATTTCCCTAAAACCTGACCAAAATAGGGCCACCCCTTGCTAAAACTTTGAATTCCAGCCATGTGGGTCTATCTGGGAAGGCTCTGGGGGCCACCACCTCCCTCGCATGACTACCAGGACTCACCTTTCGTATTTACCTCCACCTGCTGTGCCCACTTCAGGACGGTCAAAAGTGGGCTGCACTGGGGTTTGTGCCAAAACTGTCTACAAAGGCTCTAAGCATCTGGGGCTTGGGGGGATGCATACCAAGTATATATGTGCTGGTAAAGGAATTTGAGGGGTAAAGGAACTGTTCTATACCTTGATTGTGGTGGTGGTTATATGACTCTAGGCTCTGTCTAAACTCATAGAACTGTATACTAATAAGAGTAAATTTTATTACATGTAAATTAAAAATGAATTAAAAAATTTTAAAGAATATGAGTGCTATAATATCCATTTTCGTGAATTATGGCTGTGCAGTGGCACAGCATGCAGGCACAAGACCACAGTGGAAGACAGTGTCTCTAGCTAATCTGAAAGTACTATGTGGCTATTAGTTCATGCTCAATAGCCACCTCAAACATGAAATTCTAATATGTGTGAGTGACTGCCCTTTTTAGGGCCAAGAATTCAAATTTGTAAGGAGGGTACTGGGCATGGCTTTTTTCAGGCTCCTGCAGAAGGCTAAATCTGTTCCCCTTTTGTATTGCTATAGTACTATTTATTCCTAGACCCTAAAAACTGACATCTATGTGCATAACAGGCCTGGTAGAATCACTGAATGCCAGGAAAGCAGTTTGCACTGAACAACAGTCCACAGGATCCAAATTCCCAGTAATAGGACCAACTTTCCCTAAACGTTGTATGGAGTGGCTGGATTCCTACCATTCTCTTGCTTTGTTGGTGAAGCCCTGGTTTCATTCATCTCCAGTTGCTGTCCCACACAACTCTTGGTTGACCTCCTATCCTAACAGTTCTCAAACTCTCAACAGTTTAGAATTACCTGACACCCAGGACACCACCCAGACTAATTGGATAAGAATCTCTGGGGTGTGGAGCCCAAATAGCAGTATTTTTTAAAAGCACCTCAGGTGATGCCTATACTTCTGAAAGGGGGTGAGTTTCTATATCATGGACTGACAGGAACACAGGAAAAAGAATACCACAGACTAAGTGACTTAAACAACAGAAATTTAGTTCCTACAGTTCTGAAGGCTGGAAGTCCAAGATCAAGGTATCAGCAGGGTTGGTTTCTCCTGAGGCCTCTCTCTTTGGCTTGCTGTCTCTTCACAGGGTCATCCCTCTGTGCTCACTTGCCTCTGGTATCTTTGTGTGTCCTAATCTCCTCTACTTATAAGGACACTGTCAGATTGGATTAGAGCCTACCCTAATTGAATTTCCTTTTTAAAGGCCCTATTTCCAAATATGGTCACATTCTGAGTTACTGTAGGGCTTCAACATATGAATGGAGGGGGTTACAATTCAGCCCATTACAAAGGAGAGGTTCCTCTAAGACTTCTCAACCTTTTTGTTATCTTAACATCTTGGGTTTAATAGTCAAACTGATGATTCTTTGGGAGTATGGCTGCCTGCATCAGGGGGAGGAACTAGAGTTCAACAGGGCAGTCCAGGTTTCACCTTCACGAGACCATTCTCCCAGTACTGACCCCTGCTCCTCCTAGGACCAATGTTGGGCACCTCTGCTTTGTCTTCAGAAGGCTCTGAAGTGGATCAGAATAGGACATTAATCAAATTAACTCCAAGTTCCCTGCCACATCCTAGGCCATAAAGTCTATCCCTGTTGTATTTTCCCATCCTAAATTAAGCCCAGACACATTGTCCAATATGGTTCACCAGAAGTTACACATTCAGCCAAAATGATAGCATTAAAATGTCCCAAATAATATATAAATGTCCTAGATTTGAACAATGTGAGATCTCTCCTCTTCTGAAATCCTTGGGAAGAAAGTAAATTCCAAAATTACAAACAAATTTAAATCCAAAATCATTTCCTCCCCAATTTCTGTCTCTGCTCACTTTCAGCTAGAAGGATCTCACTCTGAGGTATGATGAGAGTGGAAGTTCCTTTGGCAACTGCAAACTGGGCTGTCATCCACTGGAATAGGTGAAGTTCATACAGGACCTCCAAAAAAAGAATTAACCCAACTCCAAGATTCACTTGTCTAAGAGTTCAAAAAGGATGTGTAAGATTTTCCCCGCACCAATGCCACATGTACAAACTTTAGATGAAAATAATGCAAGGAAGCAATCAGACAAACCCAGTAAGTGGAACACTCTGCAGAACCATTGGCTTGGTATCTTTGGTCAATCAGTATTATTAAAAATGGTGTCTGTGTTAGACTAAAAGACACTTAAGGAACATAAGGATCAGATGCAATGCATGGTCTGGATTGGCTACTTTTTTGGATGAAGCAGCTATAAGGGACATTTTTAGGTCATTTGGGGAAATATGAATATGATCTGGGTGTTAGATAAGTTGAAAATTTACCAAAATAGGAAAACAGGTTGATGACTGAAAAAAAAGCAGGCTATAGAACAGTATGTGTAGTAAGATCTCAGTTTGGTAATAAAATAAAAGCACATATACACAAACACACACACACACACACACACACACACAGTGTGTGGGGAGAAACTGCAGGTTACGCACTAGGGTCTCACAGTGGTGATTTCTAGGTAGTGGAAATTTTACTTTTTAAATCATTTATTATATTTCTGCTTGTCTATATTGTCTAATTTTCTACAATCCATCTGCACTGCTTCTGTATTACTAAAAAGTTATTTAAAAGAAAAAATTCTTAGCCACAAACAAAACTCAGGCCTTGAAGCAGTTATCCCAAGCAGAATTATGTTGCTAGAAACTAGTACATAATAGTGTCCAGACCCACACTGGTGTCAGAAAGCAAGTGTATATCCGAGACAGTGATATCTGGAGGAAAGGAGGGTAACCATAGAAAATGTGAGAGAAAGAGGGAATCATCTTGCTTTCAGCCTCAATAGGAGGCAACTTAGAGTGTGTTAGTTGTCTAGGATAGGGTTGACAACCTCTCAATTTAAACTCTACTGGGATTTATCAAGAGATTAACAATGGCACTCAGTTTACCATACAAGGGAGAGTGGAATTCCATGTATGTTTACTGTTTCCTCTCTTGGAGAGTGGCATTTGGGACAATCCTGTCTTCTTGAAAAGTTAAGAGATATTCTGGGGTGGCACCCCTAGTCCTCAGGTCATCATTGTTTCTGTTTGAAACCACTTACATCTCTGTTTAGAACCCCAAGCTCCTGGCATCCCAACATTGCCTTGAGGATGGGCTTGGTGTGGTGACCCAGCCTCCACACTCTTGTGAGCAGCTTCCTCCCTCTAAAGTAAAGTAAGCATAGCTCTGAGCCTGGTTCAGAATCTTGCCATAGGAGTTTCCTATTGCTGCCGTAACAAATTACCACAAAATTAGCAGCTTAAAATACACGTGTGGTCTCTTACAGTTCTGGAGGTCAGATGTCCCACACAGGTCTCACTGGCTGATAATCAAGTGTCACCAGGCTTGTTCCTGTCTAGAGGCTCCAGGTCAGAATCTGTTCGTTGCTCATTTGAGCTGTTGACACAATTCAGTTCCTTGCAGTTGTTGGACTGAGGTCCCCATTTTCTTGCTGGCTATAAAGTGAGGTTAACTACATTCCTCCTCTTGTGGCCCCTCCTCCACCTTCAAAGTCAGCAACATGGGTCAAGTCCTTCTCATGTCACATCTCTCTATCCTACTCTTCTTCCACTTTTAAAGACTCATGTGATTGTGATTAGACTGGACTCTCTCTGTTGCTGACCCCTGGAGAGCTCCTTTTTTGTTAGTTTTCAAGTTCAGCTGTCCATTTTTTTTAACTTCAAAAACATTTTATAAAAATGTGGAACAAAAAAATGTGGAACGAATGTTTCAAATTCAAACAAACTAAAAGATATAACAAAATGCAATGCATGAAACTTGACTGGATCCTGGTTTTTAAAAATGCTATGAAAAGATATTTGGGGGACAACTAGGGAAATCTTAATATGGCTTGGATGATATTATTAGATGATATTAAAATTTTATTGTGAGAATATTATTGTTCATTTCCTTAGGTGTGATAAAGGTGTTATATGTCAATTACACCTCAGTAAAACTGGGCAGGGGGAAGAAAGAAATTCTGGATCTGGAAAAGCATCCACAGTTCAACAATTCTTATCTACTTTCACCTCCCAGAATTGGATAATTCCACAAGGACGTATTCTCCCATTAAAATCAATGTCTATTCCAGGCTTAACTCAATCTATTACTGTCTTGCCTCACTCTCTTGTTATGTGTTTCATCTTCCTTGTTTCTTTCTCTTGGAGTCCTAACCCCATACTTGTTCTGAACTTTTGCTCACAAGGACATGTCGTACCTGCTTCTCCACCCATAATTTTTTGCCTTGAAACTCGTCTAAAATGCTTGAAGTAAAGGTCTCTATAAATGTATAAAATTTGAATAAATATTTTATATTGCTTCCAAGAAAAATAAAATAAAGTAAAACACTTGAAGTATTTTACAATGATATTCTTATCTCCCCTTCATAAATCAGTTCAAATGTTTTATATCCACTTAATATTATGGTATATAGTATTTTTCTATTGCTGTTGCAACAAATTACCACAAACTTCAAGGCTTAGCAATACGAATTTGTTATCTTACTGTTCTGTAAGTCAGCAGTCTGGATTGGCTCAACTGGTTTCTCTGCTCTGGGTTTCACAAGGCCATAATCAAGATATTGGCCAGCTGGGCTCTTATCAGAGGCTCTGGAATCTGTTTCCAAGTCCATTCAGATTGTTGTTAAAATCTAGTTCTATACTCTGGTAGACTTGAGAACCGTGTTTCCTTGTTGGCTATCATCTGAGGGCAGCCCTTAGCTCCTAAAGGCCCCTTTCCAGTCCTCGCACATGGGCACCTACATCCTACCCTTGGAATCCCTCTGACTTCTGCCATATCTCTCTTGCTGACAGCCAGGGTAGGTTCACTGCTCTTAAAAGGCTCATGTTATTAGATTGGGCCTACCCAAAAAATCCAGGATAATCTTCCTATCTTAAAGTCTGTACCCTTATTTATATCTGCGAAGTCACTTTTGTCATATAATATATCATATTCACAGGTTCTAGGGATTAGAGTGTGAACATGTTGGGGGGGTATATTTTGCCTATACTATGTGGGGTTTTTTTTCCCAGCTGTTCTAAATATACCGTCTAGGGTCAGCTTTTGGAGAACAGTTTTCTGCGGGAATACCTCCTCATAGCATTGTAGATCAGAACTCTTGCTGGTAGAGTAACTCCAGTGCACTTTTTTCTTCTCTCCTTGGTTCTCTGGGACCCAGACAACCTCTCTGACTTACTAACAATTAAAATATCTCTGTTTTCTAGTTACATCTTTAAGAACCTTTAGATCTGAGTGTACCTTCTTTTTCCCTTTCATCTTTGTATAGTTTGTTCTCCAAGATCACATTTTCCTAAGAAAATCTCTCTTTCTCCAGCTTAAATAGTATATCTTCTTAGATCTTTTTCTTTCACTCTGTCACTGATCTTGTTCTGATAGTAAGATCAAAGCTTATTTTTATTTTTTAATGTTTTATTATGGGAAATTTCAAACATACACAAAATTAGAATACTGTAACAAACCCCTATGAATAATAATGAATCACTCAGCTTCAACAATTATCAACACTTTGCCAATTTATTTCTTGCTTTTTTTTGTATTTGCTTGTTTAATGTCTAGTACATTCCTTGATAGACTGTTAAATTCCACCAGAGTAGGGACTAAGACTGTCTTGGTCCCTCCCATAATCTCAGCATGTAGTAGGTGCTGACTAAAATGTGTTAAACGGAGAAAAAGCTCTTACCACCTGTACTATAATCCCTCCCCCAGTAGGGGCTCCTTGTGGGCGAGGACCACATGTGATTCATCGTGTCTGACCCATACCCAGCACATACTTAGGAACCAAAAACAATGTTCTGACTTCAAGAAACTCACAGTCTAGCTGGGAAAGAGATCAGTTATCAATCACAGGGCAGGGCAGTAGCATAGTGGCTATGTTACTTATCCCCTCCGAGCCTTGACTCCCCACCTGTTGACGTTACTTCACGGGATCGCTGTGCACCTCAAACGAGCTGATCCACTGAAAGTACTTAGAACACGACTTGGCGCACAGTGAGCACTCACTGAATGATAGCTTTTATTACAAGCAGAAAGCTCTGTGGCCGGGAATTCTGAGGGGGGTTCAGGGAAAGCACTCCGCTGGTGCTAATTTATAACGACAATTACAATTTGAGGGTCAGGATCTGCTGACACTCCTTTGCATCATCTCGTTCTACACATGAAAAAATCGAGGCTCGGCAAAACTGACTCCCGGGCCAACCGCAGAGCCTGATCGGGGCCAGTGGGCTGGGCTGGGGCAAGGGACAGACCGCCATTCAACCCAGGAGGCCTCCGGCCTCAGGCCAGCCCAAAGATGAAACTATAAAAATGGCACCCTCCCTGCCTGGGAAACTTGCCCTTCTCACGCACCTTCCATGCTGGCCACAGAGATCCCAGGAGAACACTTTGCCAATTTAAATTCATCTATTCATACATTTTTTCTGGAATATTAAGCTAATCTCAAACATCATGTCATATCACTCACAAATAAATTAGTATGAAGCATTATTTTGAAAGAAATCCAGTACCTCCTTGATTTTGTGAGCAAACTGTATTCCTAGAGAAGGTGGTCTTTAAAGTTTTTTGCTTAGCCTTTGGAATTTTAATAATTTTAAGACAGGTTTCTCCACAATACAAGAAGATGCTATATCCTATATATGGTAAGGACTCCCACTTCTCTATCTGTACCTTGATAAAGAACCACCTGCTTTCCTAAGTTAAGCCCATAGTCTGGGTGTTTAAAATCCAAAGTCATGGCCGTGGCTCATGTCATTAGTAAATTCAGAGTCAACCTGAGACCATGTGGAGATGGTGTATGTTTGGTGGGGTAAGTCTAGAAGTCTGTGGATGTGCCACAAAAGTTCAAGAAGGCAGCTCCTCCAGAGTTTTTCCTTGCCTCTGGGACAGGATGCAATTCAAATCAAGATAGAGAAACAGCACTGATGGAATGCCACCTACTGAATGTAAAGATATAATCTCACTCCTTAGTACTCACCTGGAACTTTGCTACTTTTGCAATTAAAAGCCCCAGCCTATGGTCCTGGCTAAGAAATAGGAAAAGGGGAGCAAAAATTTTTCAGCCCTCTGATGCTGCTTTGAAGCTGCTTTGAGGTGAACCTTAAGAGGTACCAAAATATTATTTTCCTGATACCCTAACCCCTGTCTCTGCCACAAAAGCATGCACAGTCTGTTCTTGCTAGGGTTCACTTGGGCCCACCTGCTTTTAGATACCAACCACAGTTGTAAGGTCAAAAACCTATGAGGCCTGTGCTTTCTAAAGCTGCTGTCTATTAGAAGCAGTTGTGTGCCTTCAGACACCAATCATAATATAAACTTCTGCAAACTCCCAAAGTCAATGATGTGCATGGCCAGTGCTTTCTAAGGCCTACCCTTATGAAAAAAAAAAGCAGCTGCAACACATGTGCATGCCAGCCACCACACTCCTGCAAGGAGAGCTGCCTCCCTCAAATGTTACTCTAGATCTCAAAGGCCAGACACTGTATCCATTTCCAAAGTTTCTTGACCCGACCCATGGGATCTCTCTAAAGGTCCTATAATCAGCCCAATCTCTCCCCTTGAATTCCAAAGTAATTGAGAGATATATATAGGAGTCAAAGAAGGATAGGAATATTGAGATTTACTGTTGACAAGACTGGTTTGGAGAATAAGTCTATGGCCTGCAGTCTGAATCAGGTTTTCAACTTTTTCATCCTAAGCCTAGACTTTTGCACATTTCTGAGGGAATAGGTGGGTCTGTATAGCAGACCCTCACCCTGATGAGCTCACCCTAGTGGGGCTGACTACACAGAGGGGCAGAGAGGAGGACACAAGCATGCTATGAACAAGGGAGCTCTGAAAAATAGAGAGCAGGATGCTCGACAACCCTCGATGACATTTTGGAATCTCACCCAGCAGTCACTGTGGGGAGGAGGTGAGTGAAGGTGGGGGTAGTGGAGGGGGTGCTGAGAAGCTCTCTTCCTAATATTTCTGAAAGGGCAAAAGTTTCTAGTTCAGGGCTTCCCTGCTGGCGCAGTGGTTGAGAGTCCGCCTGCCAATGCAGGGGACACGGGTTCGTGCCCCGGTCCGGGAAGATCCCACATGCCGCGGAGCGGCTGGGCCCGTGAGCCATGGCCGCTGAGTCTGCACATCCAGAGCCTGTGCTCTGCAACAGGAGAGGCCACAACAGTGAGAGGCCCCCGTACCGCAAAAAAAAAAAAAAAAAAAAAAGTTTCTAGTTCAGGTATAGATGGGAATACTAGAAAGGGAAATATTACGTCATTAATAAATATGGTCAAAGGAGAAGCACCAAGAGAAGGGCTCCCTTCCCGAGAGGGCAGGGCTTTCTCCAGTGGCTTACATCCTCACTGCATGACTGGAACAAACTAGAACACAGTGATATGTAGAAATGGGTGCCCCAGTGCCCAGTAGAAACAGTGTAACATACTGCTTTCATCCCATGAACATCTCTTAAGAGTCGTGCCTGATTACTGTGGCCATTTGGGAGAGAGAGAACTTTAAAGTCAATTTAAACCCAGTTATTGGTGGTGGTTTTTTTCTTTTGCCCCAGATGGCAGAAGACATCAAGTCCAAATGCAAGACAGAGGATAAAAGAGAGCTTAAAACAGAGCTTGCAAACTGGTAGCCTGCTGAACAGACCCAGTCTACAGATGTGTTTGATTTGGCCTATAAGAATTAAAAAATATATTTTAAAGTACTTGCCAGCATATAAAAATTGGTAGAGTTCATATAAAAACTCAGATTTTATGGCTTCTCTGGAAAAGTCGGGAGATTCTGGCTATGTGGATGTGCATTTCTGTATGGCAAAATTAGCTGTACAAAGAAGTCATGCTTCTTTTAGGAAGAGGCACAGTCTCCATGTAGGCTTTTGTGTGACCTGCCTAGCCCTTGCCTACATTTGAGCTTGTGATCGCTGATTTAAACTGACCAGCATTAGATATTGTTTGTGATCTGAAAGACATGCAAATCATCCATCTCCATAAGTTTTTAATCACGTCAGAGCAAGTATTTGGCAATGTGGAGAGTGCCAGGGAGGTGTGTGCCAAGAATCTGACCATCCATCAGGAGGGGGAAGAATAAGAAGACATCTGTCTATGTAATGAGGATGGAGAGATTGTTATGAAAGGCCAGAGAAAAGGGAGCCACAGCCCGCAGTGTGGAGAAGCAGGCTAGGTTGGAGCAGGTGACAGCGGGAGTCAATTACAGCCAAGTGTTGCTAGGGCAACTCAGGCTTCATGAACAGCCTGGAGGGCCTCTGGCCTTCTCACTGCTAAGGCAGCTGATTTAGGAGGCTAGAGCTCTGAGGTCAGGGAAGCTTATGAGGAAAAAGATAAGGTTGCAGAAGCATTGTCCTGAGGTTAGGGCTCAAGCGTTGGTAGTAGATACAGAGGGAGCCACAACGTCCCACACAGAGCCAATGGTGGCCACTCTAAAGGCCTCTGTAATTGAAAACTATTACATCTCCCCCCTTAAGGGCACCTTTTTCCAAACTGTAGGTTGTAACACATTGGTGGGCTGTGAAGTTGATTTAGTGGGATGAGATCATAATTTTTTAATGAAAAGAAATAAATACAAGTTTTTAAAAACAGAGTTGTATTACACACAGTAAATACTGTTTTGTGAAACGCTGGTTTCAGGTATGTGTGTGTGCATGTGTGCGCAGGCGCACGTATACTGAGTTGTGTTGTCGGATATGTTTCTTACTCTGTGAATTGAGCTCAGAAAAGTTTGAGAGCCCCTGTCACAGGCTACAGAGTGAGTCACTGTGGCCAGCTGACTGTATGTGCCTAATTTGGCAAGTCTAGTGGATTTTTTTCTCTTTTGTTTTTGTTTTTGCTGTTGTGAGCAAGAATGGCAGATGTAGGCCAATTATAGCCTTCTAAAGAGGACTCTCCAGTATCAGAAAAAACACAGGTAATGTTGGGCCAGCTGGGAAACAGGTTTTGGGGTGTGGCTTCTCAGGAGAGGCACAACTCCACCTGGCTGCTCAAGACTCTCCCTCCTGGGAGTGGTAGCACCGCAGGTGAGTATGCAAATGAAACCGAAAGGAGAGACTGCTCTGCAGTGCTGGACCCCAAATCTGTTTTTGTCTGGAATTTTCCAGGGTTCTAGGAGCAACATCGTTCCCATCATTTTTTGCATGGTCCGCACTGTTGGTACCCTACCCAATGGCCATCCTTCACTTTACAGTCCCCATTTTTGTGAATATTTAGGGCAACCCTGTGCATCATGGGAGCTGGGATTCTCAAATGAAGACCTACCTACAAAATGCCAGCCCCCAATTTTTATTACATTCAAAAGGCATAACAACTACTCAGTCAACTTGTTATAAAAGTTTCCAAATGATAGACAGAAGACAAAGGGGGAAAGGAGGGAGGGATAAATCAAGAGTTTGGGATTAACAGATACACAGTACTATATGTAAAATAGATAACCAACAAGAACCTACTGTATAGCACAGGGAACTATATTCAACATCTTGTCATAACCTATAATGGAAAAGAATCTGAAAATATACATAACTGAAATGTATATAACTGAATCACTTTGCTCTACAAGTGAAACTAACACAACATTGTAAATCAACTATACTTCAATTTTTTTTTAAAGTTTCTAAACATATAATCTCAAATTCTGCACCTAGCTGGTAACCAACAGTTTGCAGACTAGTACCAGGCTAGGGACCATACTGAGAGGGGCACTCGTCTGAGGCAACTAATCATGGTAATTCTATTTACCTTGCCAAATACTTGGTTTCAGCATGGGCATGAGACATGATTTCTGGCCATTGAGCTAAGAGAGGATGTCTACTGGGGGTTCCTGGAAAAAGTTTCTCTTAGTCTTAATAAGGGATACATGACAGTTATGTTCTTTCTTCCAGCCTCTTGATGTTGGTATATGACAACGTGATGACTGAGTAGCTGCGGCCATTTCGGGATCATAAGGTGAAGGACCAATAGGCTGAGGATAGTGGTACAGGATGGAGGTAAAGTGGGTACTTAATGATGTTGTTGAGCTGCTGAATCATCTACTTTTGCGTCCCTCCCTCTATGTATATATGGGAGATAATAAAATGGGCTTACTTGTTGATCCACTTTGTGTTGGCTTTGCTGTTACCTGCAACCGAAAGAATTCTAATTGATGCACCTTGCAGGACATGACAGGGTTAACTAGTCTGAGTACAGAGGCCTAGCTGTACTTAGGATATTTTATTGTGAGCTTAGAATTCTCAGAAGAAATTTTTCAAATAAAAAATGGTTAAACAAAGCTGCAGTTGTGTACAGACCCACCAGACATAGCAGATGTCATTCTAATTCTAGTATCATTTTTTTGTATTTTCTTTTTTAATTAACATACAGTAAATTTAAATTTTTGTGTATATAGTTCCATTTTAACACATGCATAGATTTGTGTAACCACCACTGTAATCATGATACAGAACAGTTCCATTGCCCCATAAAACTCTATCATGCTTTGGCTTTGAAGTCACACCCACCCCCCACTCCTAACCACTGATCTTTTCTCCATCACTATATTTTTATCCTTTCAAAAATATCATATAAATGGAAGTATACAATATGTAATGTTTTGAGATCATATTCCTTCATTCAGCACAATGCCTTTGAGATTGATTCAAGTTGTTGCATGTTCGTTTCTTTTTATTGTTGAGTAGTAGTCCATTGGATGGATGTACCACAGTTTGTTTATCCATTCATTCCACAAAGGATATTTGTTGTTTCCAGATTTTGGTGATTATGAATAGAACACTTTAAGCTTTTATGTACAGGCTCTTTGTGAACATAAGTTTTTATTTCTCCAGGGTAAATACCTAGGATTAGGATTACTTGGTCATATGTTAAGTGTATATTTAACTTTATATGAAACTGACTAATTCTTTTCCAGGGTGGCTGTACCATTTTTCATGCCTCCCAGCAACATAAGAGAGTTCCAGATGTTTCTGTATGCTTTTTTCTAAAAAAAAATATAGTTTTATGATTGATATTCTGATCTATTAGCCACTTTGAGTTAATTTTCATACAAGGTGTGAGGTTTTGGTCAAGGTTCATTTCTTATACATGGATGTCCAATCGTTCCAATATCATTTGTTGAAAAGACTGTCATTTCTCCATTGAATTCTTTGCACCTTTGTCAAAAATCAATTGACCATATTTGTATGGGTCTATCCTCTCTTTGGTTGCATTGGTCCATATGTCTATCCTTTCTCTATACCACACTGTCTTGAATACTGTAGCTGTATAGTAAGTCTCAAAATCAGATGGTGTGATTCCTCCAACTTTATCAGTATTTTCAATATCATTTTGGATTATACGTCCTTTGCCTGTCCACATAAATTTTAGAGTCAGCTCATCTGTATATACAACAAATCTTACTGGGATTTTGATAGGAACTGCATTACATCTACAGATCAATTTAGGGAAAACTGACATCTTTAATATGTTGAGAGCTCCAGTCCATAAACATGGTATATTTCTCCAGTTATTTAGGCCTTTGGAGATTTCTTTCATCAGTGTTTTGCAGTTTTCAGCATATAGATCCTGCACATGTTTTGTTTGATTTTTATCTATTTCATTTTTTGGAGCTATTATAAGTAGTATTGTTTATTGCTAGTATATAGAAATGTGATTGATTTCTGTGTGTTGATCTTGTATTCTTGAACCTTGCCAAATTCATTCATTAGTTCCAGGAGGGTGAGTGTGTGTGTGTGTGTGTGTGTGCGTGCGTGTTATTTGTGACTGTCTGTGTAGACAATCATGTCATCTGTGAATAGGGACAGTTTTACTCCTCTCCCTTCTTTCCTCTCCTCCCCCTCCCTAACTGCCTAGGATTAAGATGCCTAATTTGGATGAAATATAAGAGTGGAGGATAAGTAGAGTTGTTATAGGTCATCTGCAAATTATTCAAGTTGCTTAGAAGTCATTCTACACGCAAGAGGGAGGGGATATGGGGACACATATATACGTATAGCTGACTCACTTTGTTATACAGCAGAAACTAACACACCATTGTAAAGCAATTATACTCCAATAAAGATGTTAAAGAAAAAAGAGAAGTCATGCTACAACAAGATAATAGAGGGCTTCCCTGGTGGCGCAGTGGTTGAGAGTCCGCCTGCCGATGCAGGGGACACGGGTTCGTGCCCCGGTCCGGGAAGATCCCACATGCCGTGCAGTGGCTAGGCCCATGAGCCATGGCCGCTGAGCCTGCACGTCTGGAGCCTGTGCTCCACAGCAGGAGAGGCCTCAACAGTGAGAGGCCCGCATACCACACACACAAAAAAGATAATAGAAATACATATGCAGATGATATCATGTACTATGAAAAAATAATTAAAATTTTAATAACAAATATTATAAAAATACCAGTACTCCTATGTGCCAGGGACTGCTCTAATAATTATACATAAATGAACTTATCTAGTAATCACAATGCTATCATATGGGTACTATTTTCCCCATTTTACAGATGCAGAAACTGTAAATGGCAGAGCTGGGTACAAACCCAGGTAGTCCGGCTTCAGCACTTGCACACTTTACTATTACACAATGGAACATAAGATTCTAGAAGCAAACTCTAAGATATCTGGGAGATTAGCATTTAATAAAGGGGGCATTTCAAATGAATGAGTAAAATGTCAACTATTCTATAATTATGTAGGAACAATTGGATAGCCATTGGGAAAAATTAAAGTTGGAAATCTACATTTGTTCTGTACATCAAAATAAAACCTGTATGGGACAAGTATTCAAAGGTAAAAATTAAAAGCATAAAGGTGCTAGAAGAAAACATGGAGAAAGAGTTTTATAATCTTGATGTAGGGAAAGCTTTTCAAAGTACAACACATATGCCAGATATTATAAATGAAATGAACAATAATTTGATTATATAAAATATTTTAAATTTGTATATTCTAAGAAAAAAATTTACAAGTTTCAAAAACAAATAACAAACTGAGGAAAATATTTGAGACAGGAAGACAAAGGGTTATTATCCATAATATAAAAAAGAGCTATTCCATTTTAAAATCTGGTTGTTTGAGGTTTTGTTGTTGTTGTATGAATTCTTTATATGTTTTGGATATTAGTCCCTTATTGGCTATATGATTTGCAAATATCTTCTCTCATTCAGTAGGTTGTCTTTTTGTTTTGTTGATGGTTTCCTTTGCTAGGCAAAGCTTTCTAGTTTGATGTAGTCCCATTTGTTTATTTTTGCTTTTGTTTCCCTTGCCTGAGGAGATATATTCAGAAAGATATTGCTAAAATCTATGTCAAAGAGTGCACTGACTCTGTTTTCTTCTAGGAGTTTTATGGTTTCAGGTCTTACAGTCAAGTCTTTAATCCATCTTGAGTTGATTTCTGTGTATGGTATAAAATAATAGTGTAGTTTCTTTTTCTTTTTTCTTTTTTTGCATGTGGCTGTGCAGTTTTAACAACACCATTTAGTGAAGAGACTATCCTTTCTCCATTGTATATTCTTTGTTATTTTGTTGTAAATTAATTGTCCATATACGTGTGGGTTTATTTCTGGACTCTCAATTCTGTTCCATTGATCTATGTATCTGTTTTTCTGCCAAGACCATGCTGTTTTGATTATTATAGTTTTGTAACATAGTTTAAAATCAGGGAGTGTGATACCTCCAGCTTTGCTCTTTCTTCTCAGGATTGCTTTGGCTATTTGAGGTCTTTGTGGTTCCATATAACTTATAGAATTTTTTGTTCTGTTTCTGTGAAAAGTTTCCTTGGGGTTTTGATAAGGATTTCATTGAATCTGTAGATTGTTTTAGGTAATATGGACATTTTAACAATGTTGATTCTTCCAATCCACAAGCACAAAATATCTTTCCATTATTTGTGCCACTTTGGAAAACAGTATGGAGATTCCTCAAAAAATTAAGAATAGAACTACCATACGATCCAGCTATTCCACTTCTGGGTATTTATCCAGAGAATACAAAAACACCAATTTGAAAAGATATACGCACCCCTATGTTCATCACAGCATTATTTACAGTAGCCAACATATGGAAACAACCTAAGTGCCCATCAACAGATGAATGGATAAAGAGGATGTTTTACATACACACACACACACACACACACACACACACACACACACACCCCAGAATACTACTCAGCCATAAAAAAATGAAATCTTGCCATTTACAACAACATGGATCGATCTTGAGGGTATTATGCTAAGTGAAATAAGTCAAATACTACACGGTTTCATTCATATGTTGAATACAAAAAACAAACAAACAAAACAAAATAAATGAATAAACCAAACAAAACAAAAACAAACATGTATATACGGAACAGAGTAGCAGTTTCGAGAGGAGAAGTGGCAGGGGGGAGTTCAAACTGGTTAAAGGGGGTCAACTGTAGGGTGGTAAATGGGAAATAAATTTTTGGTGGTGAGCATGCTGGCATGTATTCAGAAGTAGAAATATAATGTAGTATAGATTAAACATATAATGTTATAGATCAATGTCATTGCAATAAAAAATTTTTAAATAAAAATTAAAAAAGAGACCTATTCATAATCAGTAACAAAATACTAAATTCAATAAAAACATGGGCAAACAACACAAACAGGCTACCCATTTGAAAAAGGAAGAAGAATACAAATGGCTAAGAAACAAATGAAAAGGTGCTCAACTTTACCAAAAATCAAAAACAATTAAAGCAATGACATATCACTTTGACATATCAGACTAACAAAGAAAAAATGAATGAAAATGCACAGCTTTGGCAAGGGTATGGGGGGAATCACTCTCATACTCTGGTACTACAAATATAAATTTGTATAATTTCTTTTAGAGGGCAAGTTGGCAATAGCTATCCAATTGTAAAATGTGCATACCCATTGGAGCAATTCCATTTCCAGCATTTGTCTTACAGAAGTACATACATGTGGGGCTTCCCTGGCGGTGCAGCAGTTAAGAATCTGCCTGCCAATGCAGGGCACGTGAGTTCGAGCCCTGGTCAGGGAAGATCCCACATGCTGCGGAGCAACTAAGCCCGTGTGCCACAACTACTGAGCCTGCACTCTAGAGCCCGCAAGCCACAACTACTGAGCCCACGCACCACAACTACTGAAGCCCACGCGCCTAGATCCCATGCTCTGCAGCAAGAGAAGCCACTGCAATGAGAAGCCCGTGCATCGCAACGAAGAGTAGCTCCCGCTCGCTGCAACCAGAGAAGAGCCTGCACACAGCAACGAAGACCCAACACAGCCAAAAATAAAATAAATTAATTAAAAAAAGAATTATACACATGTGCAAAGCTATTTACAAGGATGTTCATTTTAGCACTCTATAATAATGAAAAATCAGTAACAATCCAAAGGAGCACCCACCCCATGCAACTAATTTTTTAGAAAGGGTAAAGTTTTAAGTATTTATATATTAAGAAACCCATAATCTACTGTTACCTTATCCACTTATTTCTGAGGATCCTCAGGGGATTTTTATAGGGTGACTATTACTTAAATTAGCACAGCTTTGTAACTTGTAGAATGGGCATAATTGTAATACTTGCCTCATAGGATTGTTTATTCATTCTTTCTTTCAAAAAATATTTATTAAATAGATACAAATGTTAGGTACTGTGCTAGGTGCTGGGGTACAAATATAAACAAAACAGACATAGTCCCTGCTCTCCAGGAGCTCACTGTCCACTATAAGGTGTGTGTGTAGGGTATATGTATGTCTGTGTGTGGTGGGGGGAACAGGCATTAATCACACAGCTGTACAACTGTCTTGGGTGCCTATGGAGTAAAATAGCAGAGTATCATGAAAGTGTATTACAGGCTGCCTTGGTCTAGTTTTGGGGGGGTGAGGGAGGGCTTCCCTGAAGTGATATTTGAATTAAAAAAAGATAGTGATGGACCAGGCACTTTGTACAAATGCTCACTCCAGAGATTAGTTAAAAAAAATAAGGTAGATGTATATACACTGACATAGAAAGCATGTCAAGAATACATTGTCAATAAAGCAAGTTGTAAAACAGATATAGCATAATTCTCTCCCTTTTTATGATTAAAAAATCTATAGTATAATACATATATCTATCAATGTATAGATAGAAAAAGATCTGGAAGAATATATATCATACTAACAGTTGTTAACTCTATTTGAATAATTTGTCTGTCTGACATTCTGTAATCAGAAAAAAAACCAATAAAGATGTATATATATAGGAGCAACAGCATTAACGTTAGAAATGTTAGTATTCGAGGCAAAAAATTTTAAATAGGGTAAAAGAGATACTGATAAAAGATACTATCTATCAAGAATATCTTCTGTCATGAACATATATACCAAATGATATTCCGTTAAAATATATAAAGAAATCAGAAAAACAGATAAGTTATATTTTATAAGGTAACTTAAAAAAATGCCTATGCAACCCTTGCAAAAGTTGATCATGTACTAAGTCACAAAAGAAAGCATAATACATTTCTATTAGTAGGAATCATAAAAGTCACGCTATTGGACCACAGTGCAATACAACTAACTTCTAATTACAAAAACAGCCAAAAAAAAGTTGTCACTTCAAAAATCAAACAACACTTCTAAATAACTCATGGTCAAAGAAGAAATCAAAACCAAAATTATAGACTAGAAATTAATGAGAATGAAAGTACTACATATTAAGGTCAAACAGAAAAAATTTATAACCTTAAATGATTTTAGAAATAAGTAAGGAAGACTGAAAATGAATAAGCCACATATTTAATGTAAGCCATTTCAAAGAAAACAGCAAAACAAACTTAGAACTAGAGGAAGATATTAATAAATATAAAAGCTGAAAATAATTTATTAAGTAGAGAATAGGATGGGAGAAAGTGGTAGAATAGGAAAATAAATCCGAGAAATATGGTTTGATTGATGGATAGATGATAGCTATGTGATAAAGTATAGCAAAACATTAATGATAAAATCTATGTTGTGGGTATGCAGGTGTTCACTGTAAAACTCCTTCAACTTTGCTCCATGTTTGAAATGTTCATAATTAAATAGATTAAAAACCTATTATCATCCAGAACATGAGTTTGTGAAACACTGCACTAGAAGTTTCACTAAACCAGGAGAAAGACAAAGATGTCCACTGTTGCCTCTACTATTTAACCTTTTTTTCCCAGAAGTTCAGTAAAACATTATATGTCAAGTAAATGCATATAGGAATTATAAATATGATAAGGAGGGGAAATCATTATCCACCTGGAAAACCAAAGAAAATGAATAGAAAAACTATTAGAACTTATAAGGAAGGTAAGTAGGATGGCCAGTTACAAAAAGACATCCCATTATGCATGAAAAATATAAAGGGCTACTTCTAAATAGAGGTGGTAGTGAAGGGGAAGGGTGGTGAAACACGTCTTTCATGTGTTGCTCCGTGAATGGTACTTCCGTAATGTTTGAATCTTTTACAACAAGAATGATTCACGTAGTTGTTTGAAAAGGGGAAAATAAATCTATAGTAGGCAGAATTCTAGAATGCCCCCTCCCTAGATTTCCCACCCTAATTTCTGGACTTTGAATGTGATGAGATACCATACCTATGATATGTTACATTACCTGGTAAAAGAGATTTTGCAGATGTATTTAAGGTTCCCCTTAAAATAGGGAGATTATTTTGTATTATCCCAATAGCCTTAATCTAATCACATAAACCTTTTAAAAGCAGAGAGCTTTGAGAGATTTCAAGCAAAAGAACGATTCAGTGTGCCAGTGCTGGCTTGAAGATGAAAGGGGACACGTAAGGAAAAATGTGAGCAGCCTCTAGAAGTTGGGAGCATGGGGATCTCAGTGCTACAACAGTAAGGAATTAAATCCTGACAACAACCTGAATGAACCTGAAGTGGATTCTTCTCCAGAGAACTCCAGATAAAAGCCAAGTCTGGGGACACCTTGATTTTGGCATTGTATGATCCTAAACAGAGAACTCAATCAAGCCCACCAGGACATCTGACCTACAGAACTGTGAGACAATAAGGTGTTGTTTTATGGGTTTTTTGTTTGTTTGTTTGTTTGTTTGTTTCGGTACGCGGGCCTCTCACTGTTGTGGCCTCTCCCATTGAGGAGCACAGGCTCCGGACGCGCAGGCTCAGCGGCCATGGCTCACGGGCCTAGCCGCTCTGCAGCATGTGGGATCTTCCCAGACCAGGGCACGAACCCATGTCCCCTGCATCGGCAGGCGGACTCGCAACCACTGCGCCACCAGGGAAGCCCTAAGGTGTTGTTTTAAATGGCTAAATTTGTGGTAATTTGTTATGCAACTATAGAAAACAAATACAAAATACATTACATCAGCAAAACAATGATGTGTCCTCTATCAAATTTTCAAAAGTTCAAAATCTGTTAATGACCCAGTCATGCAGCAGGATAGGGAGATGACATCCCATACACCCCACGGAAACGTAAATTGGGAAAATCTTTCTCAAAGTACACTGAGCTATGCCTATCAACCTCTCCCAAAATGTGGATATGCTGTGCCTTATTGAAATTATTGTAGTTAAATAATTATAGTGGTGAGGAAAGATTTTTCTAAATGTCCTTCACAGAGTTGCTTATTAACAGTGGACAATTAGGAACAACATGAATATATGGCAATAGAAGACTAGTTTGTCAAATATAATATCCTACACCCATTTGATGAAATAAATTTATGTAATATAAAGCCCAATAGGAATTCTTATAGAACTTTACCAGCTAATTTAAAAATTCATCTGGAAAAGAAAATGCACCAGAATAGCCAAGAAATTTGTGGGGAAAAAGACAGAGGAGCTTGCCCTAGCAGAGATGAAATAATTTAAAGCTCAGATGTTTTTAAAAAGTATGGTATTGATGCTGGTATGGATTTTAGGACCATCGAACTGATGATTTACATTCAAACCCATATACATACTTAGGAATTTGGTTTTTATTTATTTAGTTAGTTTTGACTATGTTGGGTCTTCGTTGCTGCACGTGGGCTTTCTCTAGTTGTGGCAAGGGAGCTACCTTTGCTGCGGTGCATGGGCTTCTCATTGCGGTGGCTTCCCTTGTTGCGGAGCACGGGCTCTAGGCACGTGGGCTTCAGTAGTTGTGGCATGTGGGCTCAGTAGTTGTGGCTCACGGGCTCCAGAGAGTAGGCTCGGTAGTTGTGGTGCATGCGCTTAGTTGCTCCATGGCATGTGGGATCTTCCCGGACCAGGGCTCAAACCCGTGTCCCTTGCATTGGCAGGTGGATTCTTAACCACTGCACCACCAGGGAAGTCCCAGGAATTTGGTTTTTGATAGAGGGAAAGAATGATCTGTTCAATTAATGCTTAGGGCCCTATGAAAAATACTAATAAGTAATTAGTATTACAATGGAATAATATTCACCTATGAAACATACCATTGTTAGAACATTTAATGACTAAGAAAAATGTTTACCAAAAAAATTCCAGAAAATTAAAGAGCTAAATCTATAAAATTCTAAAATATTACAAGGAAATATAGAACAATGTTTCTAATCTTGGAGTAGAAAAGTCTTATACAAAATTCAAACTGCAAAAGCTATAAAAGAAACCATTGATAAATTTGAATACATTAACATTTAAAACATCTATACTCAAAAAGATCCCATAAGCAAAGCTTAAAAATAAGGAAAAGTCTGCAAAAAAATTTCCCATACCTGTAACAAAGATTTATATCCAGACTACATAATTTAATAAGAAGTCAAAAAATCCCATTGGAAGACAGATAAAAGATATGAACAGGCAAAGTCACCAAACAACAAAAGCAAATGGCCAAAAAATCATATGAAAATATTCCTTAACTTCGATAATAATCAGGGAAATGCAAATAATGAGACATTTTTCAACCATCACATTGGTACAACATTGAAATGATTGGTTAATACCAGCATGGATAAAAATTTAGGGAAATGGTTATTCTTATTCACTCCTGATGTAGGTGTAAACTGGGTCTTTCTGCATGGCAATTTGGCATTACCTATTAAAATTCCAAAAAGTGCTGTTTGAGCCACCTATTTTACTTCTTCATATTTATCTTATAGAAATATTTTAGCATAGCACTGTTAATAGTAAAAAAAAAAGCACTGTAACAGTATAAGATTGAAAACAATTTTGTATCTATCAATAGGTTACTTATCAATAGTTAACTCTAGTACACTCATTCAATGGAATACTATGCAGTACGTAAAATGAATGAGGTAGATTTATATATACTGACATGGAAGGATCTTTAAGACATAGTAAGTGAATAAAGCAATTAGAACAATACATAAAATAGGATGCCATTTATATTTTTAAAAAGTAAAAAACACAAAACAAAGCTATGTATTTTTATATGTGTATGTAAGAGGAACTTTACATTTTTCTGCTTTGAGTGTTTTACAATAATGTATTCATTCATGTGTAATTAGGCAAACATTTTTAAAATGAAAAAAGAACAAAAACGAAACTAATTACATGTTAAAGAAAGGAATGCCTAATGTTGCCATTAAAATTGTTACAGGGCTTCCCTGGTGACGCAGTGGTTGAGAGTCCGCCTGCCGATGCAGAGGACATGGGTTCGTGCCCCGGTCCGGGAGGATCCCGCATGCCATGGAGTGGCTGGGCCCGTGAGCCATGGCCGCTGAGCCTGCGTGTCCGGAGCCTGTGCTCTGCAACGAGAGAGGCCACAACAGTGAGAGGCCCGCGTACCGCAAAAAAAAAAAAAAAAAAAAAAAAAAAAATTGTTACAGACAAATATTTAATGGCATGACAAATATTCACTAGGTTATTAAATAATAACATGCTATGATACTGTTTTTGTTTAGAACAATAAGTACATATGTAATGCATAGAAAAAGGCTGGGAGGACATAAAACCAAAACATTAAGAGTGGTCCTCTCTAGGTGGTAGGATTATAAATTTTTAATCTTTTGGTATCTTCTTTATGCTTTCATATAATTTCTGAATAGTCTACAATTAAAAAAAATAGAAACAACAGGTGTGTGCGTGTGTGTGTAGGGGGATATTAGTTGAAATTAGGACTGCAAAAGGAGTGGAGCTGGCAAGAGAACTAAAGGGTGCTGCAGACTGAAATTAAAACTAGAGTTGTGGGGTATGTGGGATTTTAGAATTAGGAGTTGGGGAACTAGACTTTATGGGGCCTAGGAATTGACAATAGAAATTTAAGGGTTAGAATTAGGAGTAGAGACCATGGATTATTAGAATTAATTCAGATGGTGTGAGAGATTGTAATTAAAATCAAAGTCTGTATTAAATTAAAAGGTTTTTTGAAAACTATAATGGCAATATCGGTGAGGGTATGGGAATATCTGAATGAACTGGAATTCTCATGTATTTCTGGTGGGACCCTAGCTACTTCATTTCTACAAATTTCTCGAGAAGAGTCTCAGAAATATCCAAATATTTAGTTACATCAAATTTCATACCTGTATTTTTTATAATTAAAAAAGACAAACATCGAGTCTTGGTTAAATAATTAGCATTACAATGGAGTAACATTCACCCATTAAAAATAGCATTGTAAGAATATTTAATGGGTCAATCTACCTCAAATGGGCCTCCATAAAACTGAGATTATACACAAAATTTTATGTGTAAATATATATATTTGGCGGGCAGTGGATCCATTCATCACATTCTCAACTTGGGGCATTAACCACTGCTCTGGAGGGCTGGAATTAGAACCGGAGGGTACAATTACAGTTTTTATTTCCTCTATGTCTCAAGAGTACTTCAGATAGTGCTTTTGTCTCTATACTTTACATGCTTTTTGTTAAAAATTCAAACCTTACTGAAGTATCTAGAGTTTCGAGTCAAAGCTCCCTTCTTCTGCACCCCAGAAGTAAAGCACGGTTAATAGTGGTAACTCTTACCTGATCTTTTTTATTCTTATGCATTCACAGATGTAGATCCTCTATAAGCTCTTTGCCAATCGCACTGTCACCCCAAATAATACCAAGGAGAAAAAGAGAATGTTTATTGAGGTCTCACTACCTCCCTGAAGTAAGGGTTTACCTGTGTAAACTCACTATGGTAGGCGCCCCCGTCATCTCCCGCCCTCCACACAGTGTCCCCGCTTGCCCTCTCGCCCCCCATTCTTCGCTAGGCAGCTGGAGAGATTAATTTTTAAACGTTAGTCACATCAAATCACGTCACCCTTCAGCGGTTTCCATCGTGCCTCGAATCAACTCACAATTCCTTAGTGACCCTACTATCCTCTACGGTTGGGTTTGCTGGGCCTGGAGTACCTCAGGCGCGGTCCCCCGTAGGGGACCCGGCTTCACCGCGGAGGGAGTGCCCTCCCGGGGGGCAGGGGCGGGGCTTCTCGAGCTGGGGGCGGAGCCTCAGAACGAGTATGAGGAGAGCCGGAGGGGGAGGTTTTCGGCGGAGGGCGAGCTGAGGGGAGCAGGTCTGAAGCAGGGCCGCGGACTCGGTACGCTCCTGGTAGTGCCGCTGAGGTGAGCGTCTTCCTCCGGGCTGGGGGGCGGGCTCTGCTCTCGCGGCCGTCCTCTGCTTCTCGCTGGGGGATGTTCCCACGGGACCCTGCGCTGAGGCGCGGAGGTGGCGGCCTTGGGGAGCCTACGGGAGAGGCTGGTGAAGGAACCCGGCGGCCTGCCTCAGCCCTCCCTCAACCCCGCCTTCTCTCCCCTCCCCCAGGCCTCGGCCGGCGCCAGTGAAGAGAGCTCGCCGCATCTCCTGGAGGCAGCCCGGCAGCGGCCGGCAGTGCGGCGAGAGAGCGGCCGACAGTGGGGATGCGAGGTACCGGCATTAGTCGTGGCCAAGTGGCCCTAGAGAGGGAGTAAAGGCCGGGCCTGCGGCGTTTCTCTCAGGGGTTCGAGGAAGGCGGCCTCAGAGGAGGGGGAAGGTGAGGGGGCTGGCAGGCAGGCTTCGCGGGTAACTACTTAGGCGTCGTATATGTAGGTTTTGGTATCTAAATGGTACTACACACACACGCGCGCGCACACACACACACATTCATTTCGGCTAATTGCTTTTTAAAAACTTAACAATATGTCTTGTAGATCTTCCTATATCAGGGAATCTAAATTTATCTCATTTATAAACAGCTGAATTGTATGATTGTACTACAGTTTATTTAACTATTTCCCGATTGATGTACATTGGCTTGTTTCCCTTTTGGGGGAGGGAAGGGGCTATTACAAGCAATGCTATAATGAATGGGCTTGTGTGTGTGTGTGTGTGTGTGTGTGTGTGTATTTCATGTATGAGTATTTCTGTAGGAGAAATTCTTAGGAGAGTAATCGCTGGGTCAAAATGTTTATGCATTTTGAATTTTGATTAATTTGTCCAAACTGTCTTCCCAAAAGGCTATACTAATTTACACTCTTCAATGTTGTGCGAGAATGCCCATTTTTCCACAGTTGTGCCAACACAAATTATCATCAACCTTTGTAATTTTGGCCAATTTAAAGGGCAAAAAATGGTATGTCATTTTTTTCATTTGCATTTCCCTGATTACTTGTGAAGTTGAACATATTTTTTATTTGTCCGATTACAGAACTAAATAGGCAAATATCGATAGTTTTCCTATCTATAAGCAGTAAGCATTTCGAAATTTTAACACTAAAAAAACCCCATTCACAATAACAAGAAAAAAGAATAAAAATACCTAGAAGTAAACTACAAAACTTTATTGAGGAATATAATGAAAGAACGTTTACATACGTGAAGAAGGGGATACTGTGCTTCTGTATAAGAAGGCTCAATTTTGTAGTGATGTCCATTTTATTCTGTGTTGATTTATACAGTTCATGCAATTTCAATAAATATACCAAGTGTTTGGAACTTAACATGATTCTAAAGTTCATCCAGAAAAAATATGGCTAAGAACAACCGAGAAAATATTTTAAAGATAAGTAAATATGGGGTATTTGTACTACCAGATATTAAAATGTACTCTAAAGGAACATTATATAAATTAGAATAGACAGAACAATGCCTTAGAATAGGAAAGCCCACAAATCGAGCCAGATTGGCTCCCAAGATTTATTGGAGAAACATTGTTGGCTAGACGTGGAAAAACTGCCATATTAAAAGCTTCAAGCACGCACTCCCCCCCAACCCACCCCCTTGGAAGCTTGAATTTTTCCTGAAGGCAGACCTCTTTGTTTGGAGAAAACCACTTTATTGGATCTTTTGGTTATGCCAAGGTAAAGCCTCAGGAGTTAAAATTTGTGGCTTTGGAGCTAGAACTAATGATATGAGCCTTTAGTTAGATTAAGATGGATTCAGTAGCCTGCAGTGCGGCGAGGGAAGGAGTCTGAATATTATCGGTCTTAAAAAATTTTTTTCCGATCTAATGGGCCAAAAATGTTATGTCATTGTTTTCATTTGCATTTGCGTGCTTATTGTGAGATAGAACGTATTTTATGTGTTAGTCCAAAATAATATGTGATTCCTGGAGTCAGGTAACAATGGGAGATCTATTGCTCCTCTCCCAGAATGGAGTTTGGTTAATTGGTACAGCTCCGCCCGGAAGCGTGAGAATAAACAGGTTGACTTTTTAAATTTTCCTCAAGCACTAGGCTCTAGACACCTTAGATCGGGGGCGGAGGCAGTTTTCAGGACATGGCCGAGATTTGGCGCTGAGCTGTGTCATCGCGAGGTTTGGCAGCCAGCTCCGCAGTGGGTCGGAAACCTCGTGGTAGGCGAGATCCCTGCAGGACGGGAGGTTCCTCCCTTCCCCTGAAAACTCCCAGTCATTTTCATGGAGCCCCGCCTCTCTCCTTTTTAGGAGCGTGCCCCAGGTCTCGCGAGATCTCGTATTTCCTAAAGACGAGGCGCGGGCGGCATCCTGCGGTGGTGAATTCGAAGGTCTCGCGGAGACCGAAACGTGTTATCGCGATAGTTCTGACCGCGCATGCGCGAGCCGGCGGCGGCAGAGTGGCTCCGCCCCTCGGCTCCGTGAGTTTGTGCGTCATTTGCTTTTTGCTCCGCGTAGGGTGAGAGCGGAGCCGTAGCGACTTCGGCTTTGGTGGGAGGAGGGGTCTGTGAAGGGCTGGGCTCAGGCTGTTCCCGTCGGGTAGAGGTTCTCGCGGGATCGCGCGGAGGCGGCTGCGGTTCGGCTACAGACTGCAGTAGCCGCGGAGGCGGCGGCAGCGTCTTCGGCTCGTGCTGTTCCTAGCCGGTGAGTTCTCGCGGGAGCGGGGTTACGTTCTCTTGGAGTCCTTCGGCGGTGGCGGAGGTACCTCGGGTGGGGGGTGGCAGTGACTAGGGTCGGTTTGCCTGCTGTTAAGATGGCGGCGGAAGCTGATGTCTGTCCGGCCAGGACCCGGGACTGAGATGTTGGCTGTCCGCGTTTGTGACATCTCTCAGGTACCCGACGTTAAGAAGGTGACGATTGGCGAAAAGCCGAGGTGCCGATAAGCCGAACCTGAGGTGAAGACCACTCCGTCTGTGGTCGGTTGAGGCGACACCATTTCCCGGGCCTCAACCGCGTGTGGGCCCGCCTTTACCCCACCAATCGGTCAACGCCTCCGTTGTCGCCGCCGCAGTGGGCGGGTTGGGAAGGGTGGGGGACGGGAGTCCTGGAGTTCGTTGGGGAGTGGGGTTGGGGGTTAGATTGGGCAGCGGGGGAGATGGGACCAACCTACGATGACTGATTCCCTCCTCCTACCTTTTTGTGGGCTCGCCTCGGTTTTCCGCTCCTTCGGGGCCCAAGTGAATCCTCTAGTTTTTCTTGAGTTGAGGTGGGCTGTACTTCCCCAACTCCCATGGTCTTTGAACTAAGATAGAGCGGGTCAAGCTTTGGTGCCTCTGACGTATTCCTTCCCCATTCTCCCCTAATTCCACCGTCCCTTTGAATCTTCCTCATCTACATGGATATTTGAGGCTCGTATTTAAGAGGGAGAGTCAAAGCTTTTCCCTGTCATCCCCTCCCCGGTCCTGTTAGGCAGAGCTTAGCCCAAGTCTCCTAATCCGTCCCGCCCCCGCCCCCCCCCAATTGATCCACTTGACACAGGCGTTGACTAGAGACCCTTTCCTGTTTCCTGCAGTTAGTCCGTCTTCGTGGATGGTCATAGTAGCCTTCAAGCCTGTATGACCCTGATCGGAGCACAGGGCACTGATTTCTCCAGCTCTGCTGCTCAACCATTTTTAAGTGGAACAATGAATGGATTGGTGGTTGGATGATTGCAGTCTTTGTGACCTCTTCGTTCTCGGGGCCGTTAGCCTTTCCTTCCTCATAAACACCCACTCCCCCCCAAAAAAAGGGGGAAAAAAAACTTTTAAAAAGGCTGTAGAGAATAACCCTCCAGTGAACTAACTTTTTGCTCTTCTTCCCCCCCCCCACCCCCCTCCCCGCCCATCTCCTTTGCAAGCTTGGGAACCGCCCCTTTTCCCTGCCTTGCTCTGAGTTCCTGTGGCCTCTTGGTCTGGACATCTTTTTTTGCTGCTAACCACCTCTTACATGTTTCTCATGTAATCATTAAGGATTTATTACTTCTTCTATTCCCCGCCCCCACCATGATGTTTTTCTGGGAGCTGAATCCCCTAGAGAGAAAGGTAGCCTCCTGTCAGTCTCCACTACATTTACCCCCCCCCATGTGCTGGAAAATAAAATAGCTTTGATAGATTATGTCTTGCTCCTCAGTCATTCCCCTGTTGTACTTTTTTTCTCCCCCCGCCATTCCACAATTACTATAGACAATTCCCTATCATTTGTTTCCTTTTTAGATTACATGTTCAGCATTGTTTTCTCTTAGCCCCGGAGTTGTGTATATTGAGGAGACACCAACATTTCCCACTCAAGGGAGGCAGCCTGGTATGGTAGAAATACTGTGTGCTTTGGGTTCACGTCAGACTTTGTGACCTTGGGGAAATTACTTTTCGTATTCTCAGTTTTTCATCTGTATAATGGGGACAGTAGCTCTTAATAGTTGTTAGAATTAAACAATTTATAAAGTGCCTGGCTTATGGTAGGCATACAGTAAATTGTGGTTACTTTTTCTTGGTGTAAAAACACGTTGGCAGATGCACCTGTGTCATATGGTAGTTTTATGACCTGGGAAAGAAGAGATTTTTGTTTAAAGAAACAGTTAAAGAACTGTAAATTTTTAGTATATTTCTAGGCCAGTCCTATCATTTTTGTATATTTTCCCCCCCCCCCCGTAAGCCAAACTTTTTATCTCCAATGGTTTATTATGTTTGAATGTGATTCCTACCTGTGTTTCTGGTCTAGGAATTTTAATGCAAAATCACCTTCCTGGAATGACCCCTGGCCATAATGTTCCTGTCAAGAACCACACCCAGGTGTTCTGCCTTTAGGAAGAGATGTTTCATCCCTTGCCTGCTCCCTCCTTCCACTCCTTCAAAGTCAGTCTGTCCTGTCATTCACCCTATGAAAGTAATGAAATTTGGTGCTGTGCTTTTCACAGTAAGAAAGAGAACATCTGCTAGCTAGTTTTTAAGTGTTCATACTGCTTTTCCCCTACCTCCTTTCTTTGGTCCCTCAGATCAGTGTGGGGATCTGTCATTTGGGCTTACCTGAACAGGATAATTCCTATCTGAGAGGATTTAGAAAGGTTGTTTGGGATACCAAGCTTCTTTTCCAAAGTGAATTACTGACAGTTCTTTAATACACTATCCCCTGTTGTGTTTTTGCCATTTGATATTTTCCAACACTCTTACTAAGTAGAAGTTACTGTATTCAATTGGATGTTAGTTTTCCTTACTGTTTATATTTTAATTAGACCAATATTAAAGTGAGTGCTTTTTTCTAATTACCTTGGATGGATGATGGGGTTTGAAATAGGAATATGATGGTGAAAAGTTTACATAGGATTAAAATTTTGCCATGGGTAACCATCTGTGAATTAACTATATGCAGACACTGGTTTTGCGCTTTAGGGTTTGCTTTATTTAGTTTGAAGTGCTTTGGAGGTAATGTAATTTTCCCCCTTTTTATTGGGAGGACAAGAGATCGCTTTCTGTTTTGAGATTTTGCCTTGGTGTTCTTCACAATGGGTCAAGTACTGATTAGAAATTAAACCTTAACTTGAGTTTTGTCATTCGGAACTAGAATAAATCTGGGAATGATAATCTAGGTGTGACCTCTAAAAGGTTTAATTTATTCTAGGTTGGTCTCTGAGAAGGGAGGAAGGAGTGGCAATACCAGTTAAAAACTGTCTAAGGTTCAGTGGCAGAGTTCAACCTGAGTTTCCAGGGTATTTATCATTTGTTTCCCAGTATGGCCAAAAAAGCATGTATGAAGGTGAAAAATAATTTATGTGTGCAGTTTTTTTCACAAAAAATTCAACGTTGTTTTACTGTCAATTCACAACAAGGATATAACTTTGTCTATAAAATAATCACTATTCCCTATAATTTCATTGGAATTGAGAGCTGAGTTTTCAGGGGTGTTGTCTAAATGTCAAAAGAATTGCTTTAGCTTTGGTTCTGAATTCTTGTTGCTGCTCAAAGCAGGTCCTAAAAAATGAAAATTGATATGTGAGGGTTATTGCTTAAGAAATAATAACTGTGATTATGTTTGAACGTTGATATAATCGTTAGCTCCCCCACACCCTAATAAATGTGTTGTGTATCTCTCCCCCTCCTTTTTTTTTTTTTTTGTAGGTCCTCCAGTAGTCTGACCTGAGTGGGTTAGCACTCCAGAGGAACCAGCAGACCAACTTGGTCAGGAAGGTTCAGGAAGCTGTTGGAGCAGTGTTGGGATTTCCTACCAGGATGAGTATGATTGGCTGTGATTTTAGGTTAGTTTTTGTGGATCTTTGTGGGTAGTATTTATATTTTACTTCCTAGAATGGAGGTGGTGGGGGTGTATGTATTTCCATTCTGTAATTGAGCTACTTTGGTTTCTTCCATTGTCTGGATCTGATGTGGTACTGACTGTTTCTTGTGTTTAAGTGGAGCTCATTACTAAATTAAAATTTAAATGAATTCTGTCTGTACATGATTTTTTAAATCACTCTAAGCATCATTCAAAAAATAAAATTGCAATATATTATGTCTAACCAATTTTTTGGAATTTTTTGAACATATGAAAATTGGATAATATAATGATCCCCCTGTGTACCCATCACCGGCTTTAACAGTTGCCAACTTGCAGCCATTCTTTTTCATCTATACTTCTACCCACTGAGGTGAGGCCCCTTACTCCCTACCCCCTGGATTATTTTGAAATAAACCCCTGCTGTTCTCTTTTTATTTGCAAAATATTTGTATCTAAAAGATAAAGGGCTCTTTTAAACATCAAAACCATTACCACAACTCAAAAAATTAACTGATTTTTTTTCTTTTTCTCACCGTATTGCACTGGCTAAGACTTTCAGGATGATAAAAAAAATTAACTGATTTTTTAAAATATCAAATATGAAGCTAGTGTTCAAATTTTAGTTTGAATCAGGATCCAAAGAAAGTCCATTTATCACAGAGGAAGATTGATATCTCTCTTAAATCTCTTTTAATCTGCAGGTTCCCTCCCTTTTCTTTTTCTTCCAGTTTATTTGTTGAAGAACTTGTCCTGTAGAGTTTCCCCCACATTTGGTGATTACATTCTCAAAGTGGTATCTAACCCATTCTTACTAAGTTAAAGACCCTGGAGGACCCCATTATAATGGAACAATGGCAGTAATCTCCTGTATCCCAGTTGGAGTTGATACTGCTGGCCTAGGCACTATCCCAAAATAACTAGTCATGGGTTCCTTTTTCTGTGGCAGAGTCTGATTTAATTGATACCTGACTTCAGTTCCATGTCTTGGCCCTGCTTACTGCTCCACATGAAAAGTAGGCCTCCTTGTGGAAGAAGCTAATGTTTCCTAGATAATGACCTGATTGTGCCTTTGGGGTTTTTCATTATGGTTTCAATTTCCTTAGGTAGTTTAGTTATTTTTATACTATCTTATAATGTTGCTTTTTATTCTTTTGATGTTGGTATCTCAGCTGCTCTGACCCATAACTTCTAGGCTTTTAAGACTTAGTAATGAGTTCCTCTGGCTGTAATACAGTTTTTGAAATGGCAGTACTAAACAGTTTTTGAGAGCTTCCACTTAGACATCCTGATTTTCAGCTATTATACACAACTGTAGTTTTCCTGTTGTTATTTATTGTTTCATTTTATTTCTTCTGGAAATGCTGTTCCCCCAGCATAGAGTCCTTTAAACTGTTCATTTATTTCCTTGTTCAGCATTGGCCATCGTAGGATTTACTGCATGTCCCTTCCATGGTCAAAACCTGAGAATGGAAGTTGGGCACATATGCTCCAGTCAGCCTTTGACTTAAGCACACGTTGGGGGCAGAGCAGGGCCACTTGTGCCTACCTTTGAAATGAGAGTGATTACAAGTTGAAGGGGCAGAGAAGGTTAGAGGTCATGAATGAAAGTTTCTGAGGTGTTTTAGATGAAATATGATTGTGAATCATCAGTGCTATGGATCATGAGTTCAGGCTTTTCAGTTCTTTGTTCATTAATGGAGAAATCAGACCCTTAGTTGTAAATTGACTAAGTATTAAAGAAGTGATTTCTTGGGAATTACAGTGAAATCCATTTGTCCAAGAAAATAATTTGAGCACATTATGTATAGTGATTAGACATTTACCCTTGTCATCCTGAGTTTTCTGTAGTTAGGAAGTTTGAACAATATCGCTTAAACCTTGTAATCCTGAGTTTCTGAAACTAGGATAACTAGAGTTTTGGGAGAGAGCTTTGCACACAGTAGACATTTCAATATTTGAATTGTTTCCAGAATTACAAGTTTACAATGGAAATCTATTGCTTCTTTTCCCTTTTGTTGTGTTTTCAACCATGGATTCAAAGTATTACTGAAATGCCAGAAATGGTTGCTTTGAAAATATTTGCCTTTCACATTCTATGTTACCTCTCTTGCAGTTTGATTAAATTGTTAAAATCTGATGTGTAGCTGTAATCATATTTGGCTGCTTTACAGTGATCTCACTATCTGTAAAGTTGATAGTAACAAGCAATTGGGTGTTTTGCTATATTGTTCTCTGACTTGTTTCCTCAATGACCGGTTACCAGATGTTTATGTGTTAATGTCAGGGATAATTCAGCTCAGATTCTTTGGAAGCCCTCTCATTTGATGTGTCATAAGGGTTGAGTTGCTAAAACTTGATGTACTTGTTGACCAGCTTGGTACAGAAACACTTTCAAGTAGTGAAGGAGTGGTTCTCTCTGAGTAAAACAGCTGTAGGTTTTGTTTGGGCTGTTAACCTGAGCATTTTCAACTTCTGGTTAAAAGTTTTAGTCATTTGGCTTTAAAAATTACAGTGGTGACATGGATTAGTTCCAGAATGTGATTTTACCGAAAATTGGAATTTCTTTCAACTTCTTATTAATATATCTTTAAATGGAGATTGGTATTGTAGATTGATTCAGTTTGGATTGCTGACTGGACTAGGTGAATGTGAAAATTCTTTTTCAACTCTGAGATTCTGATTGTATAATCTTAGATATTGAAGGAAAGCAGTTTTTCCTTCTCAGTAATCTTTAAGTAGTGACTGAAAGGGACAAGGAGTAGGGAGATGCAAATTATTCTGGAATGACTTTTTAGTATAATCATTTAGATTTTAAAGATTGGTAAGTGTGAACATACTGCCATGAATTTATGTACCATCTTTAGCATAACACAAATTTTAAGTCCTTATAATTAGGTACCAAGATAATTGCTCTGGAAATACTTGGGTATATTGTATTTGGTGGCTGCTTATATTTTGGAACACATTTGGAAGATTGCTTTAATGATTACCTTATTTGCTACAGTTATTTTCTTATTTTCCTGTCTTTATAGTGAGGTGTATTTTTCCTGGTCTTTTTAATTTGTTTTTCTGGCCACACCACACAACCTGCAGGATCTTAGTTCCTTGACCAGGGATTGAACTTGGGCCCTTGGCAGTGAAAGCGTGGAGTCCTACCTAACCACTGGACCACCAGGGAATTCCTGTCTTCTGGTCTTTGCTTTTTTTGTTTGTTTTTAAACTTCCCCTACTAATTTTCTATTACTGCATTCTGCTGATTGAATTCTTATAGGTGGAAAGAGCTTTCAGCACAGTGATTAAGAACCCAGACTCCCTGGGTTCAAGTTCCGACTCCATTGCTTATCAGCTGTGTCATCTTGTGAAAATGACTTAACCTATGTGCCACAGTTTTTAATCTGTAAAATGGTAATAATAGTGTTAACCTACCTCATAGGGTTTTTGAGAAGTTTAGCTGAGTTAATGCATATAAAGTTCATAGAACTTTAGGGAACATCAGAATCACCTAGAGGGCTAGCTAAAACACTGAGTTTCTGATTCTGTAGGTCGGGGTGGGGGTGGGGGCTAGATTTTGCATTTCCAACAAGTTCCCAAGGAGATGCTGGTGTTAATGGTCAGGGAACCAGTAGAATAGAACAGTGCTTGGCACAAAGTGTTAACTTTTTATTCAGGACTACTTTCCCAGTCCCTGAGTAAAACACTTGACTCTTCAGTGCTGATTAGTACTGCCTTCAGCTAGAAGCAGTTTTGAAATCCTTCATTGCAGTGGTTCTCAAAATGTGGTCCCCAGATCAGCATCAGCACCATCACCTGGGAACTTGTCAGAAATGCAGATTCTCAGGCTCTACCCCGGTTTTATTTTAAAAGTGTGTCTTGACTTAATTGAGGTGTCTTAGACTTTTATTAACAGCTTTATTGAGGTATAGTTCACATACCATACAATTCATCCATTTAAAGTATACAGTCGTTTTTATTTAGTACGTTCATGGTTGTACAACCATTACTACACCAATTTAGAACATTTTCGTCATCTTTAAAGGAAACCCAGTGGCCATTAATCACTCCCCTTCTCCTTTCTCACAACCAACCACTAATCTATTTTATGTCTCTATAGATTTGCTTATTTGGGGCATTTCATACAAAATGGAATCTTACCATATGTGAGAAACTTTAATGTGATTAAAATGTTTTCCTTTTATTGTTAAAAAAAAATAGAAAACAAATAGGAAAACTATCCCCAAACAAATTTATGGTTTAATAAATTACCTTAAAGCACTTTTGTTACTACCACCCAAGTCAAGAAATAGAATTTTGCCTGTCACCCTAGGAGTCCCTCCATGTGCCCATCCCCATCACAGCATCCTCCCTCCCTCTGGAAAGTAACTACTGTTCTGACTTTATAGTAGTCACTTCTTTGCATTCTTTTATGGTTTTAATCATACAAGTGTGCATCCCTGGACAGTGTAATTTACTTTGTCCATTTAAAAAAACTCAATTTGTCTTTTAAGTATCTGTAGCTTCCCTTTCTTCCTTTTCTTTATACTTTGTCTATTGACGAACTCAGGCCATTTGACCTGTAGAATTTCCCAGACTAAATTTTGCTGATTGCATACTCAGTATAGTTCAATATGTTCTTCTGTCCTCTGTATTTCCTAAAAATTGATAGCTACATCCAGAGGCTTTATAAATTCAGATTCATTCCCTTTGGCGGTGGTGTGTTCATTTACATTTGTTAGGTTGTAGTGGTCTCTTGGATTTTTTTTTTTTTGATGTTAACAGCTACTGCTGCCCAAAGCTTAGATCCATTATTAATTCATTGGGAGTTGCAAAATGGTGTTTTAACTCTCATTTTCTTTTCATGTATTGGCTGGAATAATTTATAGTTTATATAAGAAAGGCAGAATAAATGCTCAGGTTTTAAATTTTTTTCTGGCAACTTAACTAGTTCTGTCCCTTTGGACAAGTTAACCTATCAGTTGCTTCATCTGGGAAAAATACCTTATTTATGGGTTTATTGGGGTTAAATGTGAAAATATAAGGTGTTAGTATACTGTAGGTGGTTAAGTATATGGTAATTTCTTTAACATACTATTTCACTTAACCCCTCTGACAGCTCAAAGATGGGCAGTCACGGTGGTGAACTGATGGCCAGTTAGCAAAGCCTGTCTGGATCCTTCAAGGCTGTGCTTAAGGAGGAATGGTATTTGTTCTTTGATCATTTGGGGGCTAAGTCTCTGGCCAGTGATAACTGAACGCTCCACCAGAGTAGTTTTTCGCTTTGCCAAGCCTTTGGAGTCACATTCATACCCCCTGAAGTGTCTTACCCAGTTCTGTGGTGGTGTGCAGTACATTGATTGCCTTGATCTCCCACCCTCCAGCTACACAGCCCCCTAGTGTTTTAGTTTGTTCAAGGTTCTCCTGTAACCTTAGTAACCCATGATGAGTCTTCCTAATGGTTATCAGTATCACCACTATTAACATACTGGAGTAGCACTTTTTAAAAAATAAATTTTATTTATTTTTGGTTTTGGCTGTGTTGGGTCTTCGTTGCTGCATGCGGGCTTTTCTCTGGTTGTGGCGAGCGGGGGCTACTCTTCGTTGCGGTTCGTGGGCTTCTCATTGCGGTGACTTCTTGTTGTGGAGCACGGGCTCTAGGTGCGTGGGCTCAGTAGTTGTGATTCGCAGGCTCTAGAGTGCAGGCTCAGTAGTTGTGGCACATGGGCTTAGTTGCTCTGTGGCATGTGCGATCCTCCCAGACCCAAGGCTCGAACCCATGTCCCCTGCATTGGCAGGCACATTCTTAACCACTGTGCCACCAGGGAAGCCCTTGAGTAGCACTTTTAACATTTCATCTATTGTATAAAATATAGCATATGGCACATAGTAAGTCCTCAATAAACTGGAAACCATTGTTGGTTTTGTTGTTGTTATTGTTGTTAATATTATATCTTCTTTTTCCCTCTCACATCTTACTTCTCTTCAGTTCAACAAGCATTCTCTGAGTGTTTCTAAGTACAAGGAGCTAGGGACATACATTAGTATATGAGAAGAATATAAACGTGGATATATCCAGTATCATTGTTATAGATGCCTCTCTCTTTGTATCTATATCTGCTGCCATGTTTTACAGGGACTAGCTTGACTACTCCAGCTTAGAGTGCCTTGCAGTCTGTTGACCTAATCTGGAGTTCCAGTTCCCTGCTTCTCAAATTTCCTTAACTGTCTTGGTGAGGCCAGCCTTAAAAGGAAGTATAGTCTGGAGAAGTATAGATGTCACTTGAATACAACCTCTTACATAGAGCATTTTAGATTTTTGCTTTTCAAAAGTAAAGGCAGACTGCCTGCATGGGTGAATTCACATATCTACCTCTAGCAAAACAAATTACCAGTGGCATAAAAATGGTAGTCTTCTCCATGTCCAACAGAAGAGCTGGATAAGACGCTTATATTTGGTATTGTCTACATCAAACTCCTTATTTTATAGGCACAGGTTTGGGGGAAATGACTTGCCCAAGCTAACATGGCTGCTTAGGGGTGGAGTTGGCCATTGAACCCAGGTTATCTAGTTTGGTATGTTTCCACTTTGCTGTATCTTTCCTTAAAACTGAATTTATTATCTGTATTTCTAAATATGCCAGCAGGTGTCATCCATAGAAGTGCAAAATAAGTGGCCCCCTTCCTATAAGAAAGTTAACCAAAAAAATGGGGGAAATTTAAGGGAGTAGAAAGGTAAATGAGAAAGTCAGAAGTTCAAAGAAAGCTCAGTTTCTTTTGCCCTTTTGACTATGGTTATTACTTTTCAACATAAGGTCAATTTGGAGCTCTTTCATGGGACAATTCGATTTGGTTGCATGTTTTCATGCATATTTATGGATGCTATAAATCTATAGATGTGACTAAATTTCCTGCTTGTAAAACTTTCAAATTAAAGTGATGTTTTCTAAGCTCATCTTTTTTTCCCTTCCTTTTCAGCTGTTTTAAATTATAAAAGTAACGTTTGCTATTTTAAAGAAAGATACAAACAAAATAAACATTTCAGTTAAAAGTTAGTACTCCCCCCACAAATGATGATCTCCTTTTATATCTGTTAACAATGTGTACATATTCTTTTATAGCTTTTAACGTTTACATACTATACTTATCCATTTACGTACTATACGTATTTTTATACGTTAGAATATATGGCTGGACTCCATTCTTTTTAATGGTTGCGTTGCATCCCAAAAGCATGAACCTGCTATAATTTCATCATTCCCTGTTGAGCCTTGGAAATAGAATTCATCCTGGGTCAAAGGGTGGTACCCATTTAATTTTTTGATAGGTACTGCCAGAATGACCTCCAGAAAGGCTATATAGAATTGCCATTTCCACCGAAGTGTTTGTGAGTGTCCTTTTCTCCACCTACATTTGCCAAAACAAGATACAGTTGGTCCTTTTAATTTTAACCAGTCTGTTGAGCGAGAAATCACATCTCCTCGTTTTGATTAGCATTTTTGTAGTTACTAGTAAGGATAAGCAAATGTTTATATCCTCTGCAAATTACAAGTTCCCTTTTACTTGGTTTTCAATGATTGTCTTAGTGAGTTTTGGATGTTCTTTGTATATTAGAAACATTAACCCTTTATTTTTCCTGTTGCAGATATTTTCTTTGTTTATGGTTTGGAATTTTTATGTAGTCAAATTCTTTCGTTTATGGTTACTAGGTTGCACATCTTTCTTGGGAGATCTTTTTTGGGGGTAGGGTAGGGGGAGATCTTTTATTTGCCAAGATTACAAGAATATTTCCCTGTGTTTTTTATCTTCTAATATTTTTTAATAGTTTTTTTTTTTTAAGTTGGAATTTGGCCAAGTAGCAAACTGGGTTGGTTACTTTTTGCTCTATAGGTTTTGAGAATAATTCAGGTTGTTCATGTTTAATACTTTTAACATTTGTCTTGAACTGAAGGCATAGTATTATAGACAGTGTTTTAAGGGATCTTACTTATTATATTTCCATTTTACGTTTGTTTGAGGCCCAGATTGTCCTAAAGTCACAAAGTCAGTTTGTGTCAGGGAACTAGAGTGCCTTTGCATACTATTCTTACATTTTTAGCAAACACCTTTCAGTTATAAATGTTTTAAAGCAGCAGATTGTTCACATTGTCTGGTTTATTTAAAGAACATTGGAAATGACTATGTGCCGGGCTGTATGTAGTGGTGTTAAATTTACTCAAACAGAGCCAGTTTAGTCTATATGTTGGGACATAATCTTTTTTTCTAAAGGCTTTGTTTTAAAGCTTTCTTATCAGTGAACTAATTTGATCCTTGTAACAAACCTGTGAAGCTGGAATTGTTTTCATCATTCTGAAAGGAGTTTGCTGCTATGTTGATAATTGCTATAAATAACTTATTCTTTTAACCATGTAAAAGAATCTTTGTTCCTTCCAAATTCATTAAAAGTAGCTCAGAATAGTTGAGGTACACTTAAAATTTTTGATTCTTAAGTGGCATGGCCCAGACATTATTTAGTAGACTAACCTTTGGAGAACTATAACTAACTTGAGAGTGAGACCTGGAGCCTCCTAATCTTGTTATCAAAGTTAAGTTTATGTCCGTAATTAAGGCAAACAGTTTGGAGATTAATAAATACTTTATGTTCTTCATATGCGGATAACATGTAGAAAGGCTGGAAAAAACCAGCTTTTTTTGACTCTTGATCGTGTGTGTGTGTGTGTGTGTGTGTGTGAGAGAGAGAGAGAGAGAGAGAGAGAGAGAGAGAGAGAGAGAGAGAGAGACCCAGCATAAGATTGCTGCCCTTAGATTAATCTGGAGCTAAAAGAAATAAGATATAATAATGTGGCTTACTCTTTGCCAGGCACAATCCTATGAGATAGACTGTGTTGTTTATTTTACAGAGGTTACTGACTTGGAGTAACTTGTCTGAGATTATACACCTAGTAAGTGGAATTTAAGCCCAGCTTGACTCCCAGGCTTTTCCATTCTGTTGTTGTCCTCTATTTCACTTTTACTTTCTTCCAGTAGTATTCCTCAGTTTCTACTTTTAAATTTAAAAAAATAATAATCCTTATGTATGGTAGCAGATAAATACTAAGTTCTCTCTTCCCGTCATACAGATATATCTTTAGTCAGAATATTTTTGTTTGTTTGTTTGTTTGCGGTACGCGGGCCTCTCACTGTTGTAGCCTCTCCCGTTGCGGAGCACAGGCTCCGGACACGCAGGCTCAGCAGCCATGGCTCACGGGCCCAGCCGATCCGTGGCATGTGGGATCCTCCCGGACCGGGGCACGAACCCGTGTCCCCTGCATCGGCAGGCAGACTCTCAACCACTGCGCCACCAGGGAAGCCCCTGTCAGAATATTTTAAGGCATTAAAACCTAGCTTTTATTTAGAAATATACTTAATCTAACCTTTTTATAAAAGGATTGTGCCTTTTCTACCTGTCTTCAGGATACAGAGCTAGAGTATTTTATCCAGGAATACAGAATTCCCCCTTACATAGAGGAGGTTTAATTTTCGAGATGCTGCATATTTCTTTATAAACCTAGGGACATGAGAGAATTGTAGCTGAATAATGCACAAGGGTTGGAATTCTGTTTCTTTGGTTTCCTGTACTGTCTTTATTGTATTTGACAGTGGCCTGTCATGTGGCTTTAAGGGAAATACCATACGCCTGTGTTTCATAAATGAAAGTGAAAACACTGTAGTGGCTAAGCACACGGTGTCTTGGAGATATTTCTGGGGGGTGATAGTTGCTAATGTTTTTCAGGTCACAGATCTCTTTAAGAAGCCAATGAAAGAAAGCTATCAACTATCTTCTCAGAAAAATACCCACATAGGTGAAAATTTTCCATAGAATTTTAGGATTTTTGTGGTGCTCCCTCAATATAGGACACAAAGAAATCTAAAGATTTCTCCATGTGTCATTAAGAGGATGTCCAAATTGCTGTTGTTTGTGCTTATATTTCCTAGTGTGTCTGTGTGTATTTTTTTTCCCTAGACCAAAGCATTATGCCCAAAGGTGAAAGCTGGGCTAAAATTGTTTCACTTTCGCTGAAAGTGTACTCTGCTTTATGCAACTTTAATCTCTAAAAATCCATATTTTTTTAAAAAGCAGGAAGATTATGGTTGGTGTTACATAAGGATTTATCCTATGTAGTGTGTTGATCTTGTAATTGATTGTGTTTCCAGCTTTGCTTTGACCACTAGGAAGCTGTAATTTGTGTGTTTTGTATACTGGCTTTTTGTTGCTTTTATATTACCATTGCTTCTAGTCTTCCCTTTTCTCTGATTTACACCTGACCATCTCATAGCACCTATCACAATGCCCTGCATATAGCATATTCATAACTATTTGTTGAATGAAAGATGCAGATTGAATGAGTTGTATAAATTGGTTTTCTCAGTTGAAAATGTCACTTTAAAAAAGCGTTGAAAGTGATTTGGGATTTTTAGCTTTGTTAAACATTTACTGGGTAGTCATTCATTCATTTATTAATCTACTAAGTGACAGTTCCTATGCTGGCAACAGGAATGCAAAGATAAAGAGAATCCCACTCATGCAGAACTCACTCTAGTGGGGAGACTGACATGTAAATAAAGAGAGGTGTGTTGATTGAGGGTATGTGCAGGACACAGTGGGGACACAAAGGAGAGAGTGATCAGTGTTAATCTGGGGGAGGGGATATCTGAAAAGGCTTGACAGAGGAAGTGACATGTAAGCTGAGCTCTAGGGAATATATGCAGGGAGCAGCCATTTTAGCAGAGAGAACAATCTGAGTCAAGGTATCAAAGGTCTTGAATGGTAGGGAAACTGTAAAAACTTGACATGGTTAAAGCATGTGGGGAGCCAAGAGGAATATTATGTAATGTCATGGCCCTGGTAAGAGAGGTAAGCAGGCATTAGGTCCTAGAGGTCTTGGATGCTGGTTAGGTAAGGAGTTTACACTTGATGTTGTAGGTAGATTTTGAGTTTGAGGGAGATTGCTCTGGGAGCAATGTGGAGGATGGAATAGGGGGATCTTGCAAGGTAAAGTCTTAATTTAAAATATTTCTAATTTATGAGATTTTCAAACATACACAAAAGTTTGCAAACAGTATAATGAACCCCCATGTACTTGTTACCCAGCTTCAACAGTTGTCAACACATGGCTATACTTATTTATGTCCCATTCCCTCCCCCATTATTTTTAAGCATATTCCTAAATGAATCACAGATTGGCAAAGCATAATTAACAATATATAACAAAGTGGCTCTCAAGTCTGGCTGTGCAGCCAAATCACCTACACAGCTTGAAAAAAAAAGTTCCCACCTCTTATCTATTGAGTCAGATATTTATATGGCCAGACATTTTTCGTTTTCAAAATAAGTGTCAGTTGATTTTACAAAGCTAGGGTTGAGAACTCCAGATTTAATTTTTTTTTTTTTTTTTTTTTTTTTTTGCGGTATGCGGGCCTCTCACTGTTGTGGCCTCTCCCGTTGCGGAGCACAGGCTCCGGACGCGCAGGCCCAGCGGCCATGGCTCACGGGCCCAGCCGCTCCGCGGCATATGGGATCCTCCCAGACCGGGGCACGAACCCGCATCCCCTGCATCGGCAGGCGGACTCTCAACCACTGCGCCACCAGGGAGGCCCCAGATTTAATTTTTAAGTAAATTATTTTAAAGATATTTTTAAATTAGCTTTGACTTCTGACGGATGTGTTTTCCTGAACTCACTGAATGCTGTCTGTGGCTCTTCTGAGTGAAGATCATCTATTAGATAGTGGCAGGCTTTTGTGTGGTTAAGTTGTTGACAATTCAATAGAGCATAGTAGTTTAAAGGCTGATGTCTTAATTTTCTGTTAGAGGTGGGCAAGACTGGGAAGTACTTGCATCTTTGAAATTGGATGTGATGAGATAGGGAATAATCCATCATTGTTACCATTGATCTTTTGCACCAAATCCAGCCGCAAGTAAAGATGGGGATGGGAGACAGAGCATTCTTAAAGCGTAGACTAAGATTATTCCAGAGCACCAATTTAAAATGTGTAGACAAGGAGTCTCTTCCTCTTCTCCTTAATAAGCATAACTTTCACACAGGCATTGCTGTTTTTATTTATTTTTCTAAGGAATGCTAGGAAGGGAGGTCTCCTTGGCATGCTGCCATTTCGTCTCTGCTGGCAAAACTGATTTACAACTTTGGTGAGCCCTATTTGTTGCCTAAATTCTTTTGATGCCAGTTTCTCTCTCTAAGTAATTGGGAGTAATGACCAGAAGGATAACTCCTGGATCTGCAGCTTCCCAGGACTGTAGGGTAGAGGACGTGTAGGGGATGACTTCTCAGACACCATTCTCACCTCCAAAGTCAGTGTTGGAATTTTCAGATTCTTCCTCCTCGGTATCCCTGCCCTTATTTTGAGTATACTGCAGTGCAGAAAAGCACCAAGAGCAAGCATGAAAACTTATCTGAGGTATAGTGTTTTCAGGTTTTGAGGGAGAGAGAGACCCTGTCGACGTATTTCTGCAGATAATTTCCAGATTTGTCTTGGGTGAGTAAAGGCTATACCTCATTTGCTTTATTACTACATCTTACTATCAAATGTCCAATAAAATCTAGGTCAGAAGTTCTCAGGGTCATATTTTATGTGGCCAAGGACAGGGATATCGGTGTCTGTAGGAGGGGTGTAGCAGGGTGGACTGTGCATAGACATTTTGTGTACTGTACAGTTGTGGAGCAAATTTGGTTTGAATCTGGGTTGTACCACTTACTGGGTATGTGGCTACTCTTGGCCTCAGTAAACCAGGAATGATCTTCATCGCCAAGGTGTTATAAGGATTAGAGATAATACATAATAGGTGGTCAGTAAATGTTATCTGTTGTTACTATGGTGATAAATGGGTTCTCAGAATATTTGGTGGGTATTAATGTAAATAATCAGAAACTAGACTGGATGGAAAGGCCTGATAATCAGGTGGTGTCCCCTTGTCCCCTTTTACAAATCAGTCAATGTGATGTCTCTGCCTCTAATCAAATGGTCAATAGCAGGCTGGGTTTCAAGTTTCAGCTTGCTGTTTCCTGACATGATGGACGGTCTGGGCATTTCTCACCCGAATTTACTTTCAAGAGACTGCAGAGAGGCAAAAGGCAAATATAATTAAGTATTTTGCTTTGTAGGACGTTGGAGTTCAGTATTCTCTAAAGCATTACTTTAAAACCACCATAATGCTTTTCCATGATTTCGGTGGGAATCTTAGGCTGACTTTTTTGTTTTGTTCTTTTTGTTTTTCATTTAATTAGCCAATATTTATTGTTTCCTATAGGAGCTTAGTGTACAGCTAAGCTGTGAACAAAACAATCAAATAGGGAAAATGCCTTCACGGAGCAGCCGTTCCCATGGGTAGGCTGTCTCTGATTCATCCACACTCCCGTACATGTGTGCAGCATTTCTTAACCTACCAATAATAAACCAAATCAATAAATACTGAATGCTTGCTGTGTGCCATACTTCAGGATTAACCAGCAAGAGGTATAGGAAAGAGGCTCCAAGAGCCAACAGCAGCCAATCCAAGGCATTTGTTTAGAGGATATTTTTCTTAATTTGATACATGCCCTTTGGTTCAGGGGCCACTGTTTTCTACCTTAAGAAAAATTGTACAAAAGAAAAATTCTCATTATAAATGGATGCATGATTATAGAAAATTTGGAAGGCTCTGAAGAGCATGAAGCATAAATAAAACTGTGTTATCCTGCCACCTAGAGGCAACCACTGATAATGTTGTATATTTCTTCCCTTCCCAAGGTTGGTTGGTTGGTTGGTTGGTTGGTTGGTTGGTTGGTTTTCTTCCTCATCCTGTGGCATACATTTTCTCATTAATGTCAGGAAGTGATAGGTACAGGGTACAGTGTGAGCATGTAGGAGGGACACTCAGTCAAGTTTTAAGAGATTAAGAAGAGGATTGTCCTAATTCTGGTTAGTACTATTTCTGCTGTTGAAAACCCACGTAAGTGTTCACTATGTTAAGGTGAAATAGTGAGATTCTATATAGTCCCCTACCCTCAACTTTCTTAGGGATTTTCTTTCCATTATCTCCTTTTCCTCTCCCTTACCCTCTGCCTTTCAGTGAGACCCCATAATTTTCTGCTTGTATTTACAATCAGCCTTTTCAGGAGTATTCTACACATGCCATCTATATTGCCTCACTTCCTATTGATTCCTTGACTCATTCCAGTCTGACTTCCTTTCCAACCATGCCACTGGAACTAATGCTTGTCAAGTTATCTCTAGTCCCAATTTCAATGGACATTTTTCTGGACATACCTCATTTTGACATTTGACCCAGTTGATTAGCCTTGCCATCTTGTGTCTTTCATGATGCCGTGATGAACTAGTTTTGCTTCTACCTCACCAGCCTCTCCTTTGCTGGATTCTCCTCCCATGGCTTCAAGTACTGTCTATATGCTTACAATCACAGATTTTTTTTCTCAGTGCATACTTCTTTCCTGAACTCAATTCTATAAATATTTGCGTATCTATCACATGGAAGATGCTGTGCTAGATGCTGAGAGCTTAACACTGTAGGAAATCAAACCAGTTATACTAATTGATATTTGCGATGAGAGAAGTAAGCAGGGTTACTATCATAAAAAAAAATAACAGACAGCTTTAGGCAGGTTGCCTTGGGAAGCCGCTTTGGGTCTTAGTTTAAAGTGAATTTCTCAAATAGAACTAGCTCTGGGAAGAATGAGAGTGTGGAGCAGAAGCATTCCAGTAGGAATAGCACCTGTAACTGTCTAGAGGCTGGAAACAATTTAGAGTGTTCCAGAAACTAAACGGAAGGACTAATGTGGTTGTGCAGAGAGGAGATTGGAGAGAGTTCCAGGAGCCAAATCATGCCAGGGCCCTCTGGCTCATGGTTAGAATTTGGAAATAATTGTAGGGAAACTGTTGAAAGGTTTTAAGCAAGGAAGTAACGTGAGCTGATTTATGTTTTAAGAAGATTACTTTTGCTGCTCTCTGGAGAATGGATTGGATGAAAGTGAGTATGGAAGTGGGAGATCCGTTATCCATATTTCACAGTTGAGAAAACAAGTGCACATACGCTGATTTGTCCATGCTCATACAGTGAGTAAGTGATACAGCAGGGATTCTAACCTGGGTTTCCTGGTTTGGAGCCTGTGTTATAATCTGGTGCTTCTCAAACTTTAATATATGATCTTATTAAAATACAGATTGATTCTTCACGTCTGGGTGGGGCCTGAGATTTTGCGTTTTTAGTAACTCCCAGTTGATATCAGTGCTGCTGATCCTTCAACCATACTTTGAATAGTAAGGCTAGTCCACCACTGTACTCAACTGCTGTTGACCCAGATTTGAAACTATAGGTGTCCTCTGCCCTTAAGCTGATTTCAATATTGAAAGTCATTATAAATTTGATCAACCGGAGGTGGTTACTACAGAGTGAGTTACCCTTTAAAGAGTGACTTCCCTCACTGTATTTTAATTGTACCCTCTTGTCTTGATGTAAACCCTATAAAACCAAGATTCAAACTTCAAAGATAAGTGAAGTTGGGGGGAATGAAGGAGTGAAAAAAGAAATGGTTAATTAAATGGAAGTATTTAAGTGTAATGGTAATCGCTACAGATGGTGATTCATAATAATTCATTAGTTTTCTGAAAGTTGATCTTTCTAACCTGAGTTTAGGAAGAAATATTTATTATGTGTAGAGATTGCTTGGTGCACAGAGTTCTGGTCTGACCCAACAAAGGCAGTAGGCTGTTTCCAGGGATTTGTTTAGAATTCACTTCTTTTTGTTAGAGACTTTTTTATGTAATGGGATTTTCATCTGTTTAACTTCTAAGCATTAGGTAGAACTCATTCTCTAGTTACTGTTCCATCATTAGTGAGATTGATAATATCTCAGCTTTTCACCCTGTGCCCCAGCTTCCTCTCTTACAATATTTTTTGTGAACAATAGGATCCAACAGTGTAGAGGAATTTGTCACAAATTTGTATTTTCATCTGTAAGCATTTATTGTTGTAAAACTCGTAAATAAAGTGAACAGCATGTTATTGAAGCATGGACTTGGGAGTCAGAAGGGCCTGGATTTAGATCTTGGCGCCAACATTCACTAACCAGGCAAGGTTCTGAATTTCTCTGAGCCTCTGTTTTCTATCTGTAAATGGGGAAAGAACTTGGCTTGCATGGTGAGGATTGTAGGAAAGACAAATATGAGGCCCCTGAGCAGCATGTCTCAAAGTGTATTCTTTGGGATTCTTAAATTGGACTTTCAATAGATGCCACCTGCAGGAAAAATGTTTCTATGTCCTAATAAGTTTCCTTTACCCGGGATTTCTTGGAGCTCTTAGTAATGTCAGTCAGCCATGTGACTGTCCTAAAGGAAGAGAAATTTGTAACATTTCCTAAATTACTGGAACCTAGTCTTCATGGAGCAAGATGCTCTAGAATGCTTTGAGAAACACCAGCCTAAGTATTATCTGGTTTGTAGTGGGCACTCAAAAAGTATTCTCCCTTCCTACTGTGAAACCAGCTTAGAAATAGAACAGGAACAAAAAAGACATGAATTTTCTTAATTGATGTCTCACGGGCAGTGATATCTTTTTTAAACTATAGGTATTTCTTGCAACAAAATTATAGAGGCCAGGTTAACATTGTACTTGTTACGGGAACGTGTGCTTGATCATTCATTTGTTTTGGCTTGTTTTTTTTATTTGGGTGCCTATCATCTGAATCTGTTTATGAAAAGTTTGGAACCTGAACAGTGTGGAAACTGAAAAAGCCAAATGCACTTGCTCTCCCAGAACCTTGACAGCTAGAGCATGGGCATGGGACCTCAGCTTGACCAATCAGATGCTCACACTTGGGACAGTGCATCTAGAGCCACTGATGCAAATACCTGAGGCCATTTAGAAATCATACTGCCACCAGCAGTAGCTTCTAGGCATTCAGAGTCCGGTGTTGGCAGCGTAGGCACCCCCAACTAAGCTGTGTCTGTGGGAGGTCTTTGGCTGTAGTTCCAGGATGCCTCGCTTCCTTGGTTCTGTCTGTTTTCTGAATGTGGATCTCTAAGCTTTCCTGTTGATTGCGTGAGCTATCAGTTACCCTTCCAGTAAATCACATTTTTGTTTTAGTTAGCCAGAGTCTATTGTTTTCAGTCCAGACCCTTGAATGGTACAGAATAAGTCAAAATAGCTTTAGTTAAAGTGAGATACATATTTGTGTGAAGATTTGCCAGTGACTTCATCTACATTTTTTTAAACCAGTAAAATCGTGGTGAGTTGGTTATTTGCACAAGTTTTAGTCTGTGCTCTTGTTCTGGAGGATTTTTTTTTTATTGTTGGGTTTCAAGAGTTCTTTATATATTCTAGATAGTATGTATGGTTTGCAAATATTTTCTCCCAGTAGATTTTTTCTTTTGTGGTTTTTTTTTTTTTTTTTTTTTTTTTTTGCGGTACGCGGGCCTCTCACTGTTGTGGCCCCTCCCGTTGGCGGAGCACAGGCTTCAGACGCGCAGGCTTAGCGGCCATGGCTCACGGGCCTAGCCGCTCTGCGGCATGTGGGATCTTCCCGGACCGGGGCACGAACCTGTGTCCCCTGCATCGGCAGGTGGACTCTCAACCACTGTGCCACCAGGGAAGCCCCTCCCAGTAGATTTTATAGTTTTACATTTAAGTCCATCATCCTTTCTTTTTTCTTTTTTGAGATGTAATTGGCGTTTAACATTATATTAGTTTCAGGTATACAACATAATGATTCCATATTTGTATATATTGTGAAATGATCACAATAAGTCTAGTTAACACCCATCACCATAGTTACAGTTTTTTTTCTTGTGATAAGAACTCTTAAGATCTGCTCTTAGCAACTTTCAAACATATAATACAGTATTAACTACAGTCATCACGCTGCACGTTATATCCGCATGACTTCTTTGTTTTATAACTGGAAGTTTGTGCCTTTTGACTACCTTCATCTGTTTCACCCACCCCACCCCCCCAGTCCCTGCCTCTGGCAAACACCAATCTGTTTCCTGTATCTATAAGTTTTGTATTTTTGTTTTTTGGGGGTTTTGTTTGTTTGAGATTCCACATATAAGTGGGATCATACAGAATTTGTCTTTTCTCTGTTTGGCTTATTTCGCTTATTAGCATAATGCCCTTAAGGTCCATTCATGTTATTGCAGATGACAAGATTTCCTTCTTTTTTGTAAGACTGAATAATATTACATTTTATATATCTTTAATATATATAAAAACATAAAATGTGGTGTACATTTTATCTATCTACAGCCACATTTTCTCTATTCATCCATCAGTGGACACTTAGGTTACTTCCATGTCTTAGCTATTGTAAATAATGCTGCAGTAAACATGGGAGTGCATATATCTTTTCAAGTTAGTTTTTTTCGTTACCTTTGGATAAATATCCAGAAGTGGAATTGATGGATCATATATTTAATCTTTTGAGGAACCTCCTTACTGTTTTGCATAGTGGCTGCACCAATTTACATTCCCACCAGCCGTCCACAAGAGTTCCCTTTTCTGCACATCCTGGCCACATGATCCATTTTGAGTTAATTTTTATATAAAATATGAGACTGAGGTCAGAGTTCATCTCTTTGCATATAGATGTCTACTTGGTCTGGCACCATTTGTTGATTAAAATATCCTTTGATCGTCTTGCTTTTTCACCTTTGTCAAAAATCAGTTGGGCATATTTGTGTGGGTCTATTTCTTGGTTCTCTATTCTGGTCCATTGGCATATGTGTCTATCCCTCCTTTATTACTGTGTTTACAATCTTGACTACTGTAGCTCTGTGTGTGTGTGTGTGTGTGAGAGAGAGAGAGAGAGAGAGAGAGAGAGAGAGTCTTAAAATTGGATAGAGTGATTCCCTCTGTCTCCTTTTTCAAAATTGAGCTATTGTAGTTCCATTGTCTTTAATATGAGTCGTCTTAGTCCATGAACATAGTATATCACTTCATATTTTTAGGTCTTGATTTTCTAAATCAACATATTGTGGTTTTTAGCATACAAGGCCTGTACATGCTTTGTTATATTTATGCCTAAGTATTTCAGATTTTTTTGAGCAATTATGAGTGGTGTTGTAAAGTTTTGAGTCCACATGTCCATTGCCAGTATACAGAAATATGATTGATCTGTGTATGTTTATTTTGTATCCTATAACTTTGCTGAGATCACTTGTTAGTTCTGGGGAGTTTTTTGTAGACTCCTTGGGATTTTATACTTAGATAATCCTTTGTTACCTGCAAATAAGGACAGTTTTATTTCTTCCTTTCTGATTTGTATACCTGTTACTTCCTTTTTTTACCTTATTTCAGTGGCTAGAACTTCCAACACTGTGTTGAATGAAACTGGAGAGAGCAGACCTTCTTACTTTGCTCCTAATTTTGTAGGGAGAGTATTCAGTGATTCGGGTTGTATGGTGTTGGGGCTAACTGCTACTTCCTGTAGCTGAGGCAGTGTAATAGCCTCCCACAAATGACTACAGCCACAATGATGTGACAGCCACTTGCTCGAAGTAATGGGTGTGAGGTTTTGTGAGACAAAGCAAACCTGAGAGTAAGTGTACAAGTAGCTCACTTATAGTTTCCACTACATGTATCAGATTGTTGCCAGAATCCTGTTGGCCTCATTTTAGATATTTGGAAGTTATTGGCAGAAGGCATCTTGCTTATTTTCTCTTAGATGCTGAGGTAATTTTTTAAAAAAGTAATCTGTAATCACATACCCTAAATGTGAACTTTAGAGGGGAAGCATCTTTTTTTCTTCAGGAATGATCCCTACAGCAACATTTTAGAACATATTCTGGATTTTGTACCAACTCTTTCTGAATGCCCATTGGTTGAATGGATGCCAGCCATACAGACAAATACATGTTATTTCCAAAATACTGAGCATGTTGGACTAACTCTAGACCAAAAGCTGCCTAAAATTTATACTTGTGCTTAGTCAGCTTTATATTATGCCAGCCTTCTTGGAGGAGGGACATTGACCCCCAGTGACTGCTGTATAGCAAATACATTATTAGAGGTAAAGAGCCCTGCGGTTCACCTCTTCCTCTGCATATGTGCTAGTTGCTAATGGGGGGAAACCTTTGTTTCTTCCTGTGCCTTGGCTGGAGCATCATAATGGACCTTAGTAAAGTGATTGTGTTCTGTGCTCAGGATATTTCTAGTGGGAGTTTTATATACCTCATTTTCTAATGAAAAAAAATAAAAGTATTTTGTTTCCTTTGTTCTTCTGACATAATATATTTTTATGGGTTAAAACAGTACAGATAAAGATATAGAAAAGCACAGGTAAAACAATCATACATAATCCTTTTGGTTAGATTGAATTAACATTTTGATGCATACCCCTTCTAAGCTGTTTTCTTTAAACATGGGTTTATACTATTTATTCTGTTTTGTAACCTTTTTATTTCACCATGAACAGCTTTGCTGTTATGTAATTGTGTGCAGTGTTTTTAACAGCTGTGTAATAGTCTGTTTTAAACCAATCCTATTTTGGATATTTGATCCTTTTCACTTCTTCACTGTTATACATGGTCATGCAGTATGGATTCTTGTGATTAAATATTTATATACATTCTTATGATTTTCTTTGGGTAAATTCCGAGAAGTGGAATTGCTGAGTTTTCCAAAAAACTGCAGGATATGGTGAATTTTTCCATCCTGAGGTGTGTTAAAACATTTTACTCTTACTTTCAAGTATGAGTTTGAGAGGTCAGGGTGGGGTCATTTTAATTTTGGCTTAAATTGGTTACAAGCTTGTGTAACTTGAATGTGGGCCAGTTTTATTTGGAGAGATTGTTTACCACTCTTTACCTCGTATCTGTGCCTCTGAGTTGGCCTGCATCATAACTCCAATTTTACTTTAAACATTTTGCATGCTCTTTGTTCTATATTGTCTATGTCCAAGCATGTAGAGCTCAAGCTTGCAGCTTTAAGTCTCACATTTTGGGGAATTTCTTTTCAGATCATAAAACAGAAAATCGAAAACATGAAAGTAGACAGGACTAAACTGAAAAAGACACCTACTGAGGCTGTAAGTATCCAAAAGTTTGCCTATTTTTTCATTTCAGAAAAAAATCTTTGCAGTCAGTTCACTCATATTGATCTTCCAAATATATCATCACTTATATACACACAGTGCAGTAAAACAGCAACTTGTCTTGAAACAGTCAAATTTTCTTTTGAACTTCCCTTGGTTAAAAAGGTGAATAAGCTAGTGATCAGTGGAGAGTGAGCACTAAACAGTTTATAGCTATATATACCTGAAGTAGGCTGTCTGGCTGCTGCTTCTGTGCACTGAAAGCAGCATGGTATAATGGAAAGAGCAAGTACGGATTCAAATTCTGTCTGTATTTGCAGGATCTTTCTCAATTTTGTTATCTAGAAAATTAAAGTGGTAACACCTTTCTCACTAGATTTCATGTGAGGCCAGTGTTTTAGCTTTCTTTATTACTGATTCTTAATCATGCAGTTCAGCTTAACCTATATTAACCTATGTATTGGGTGGCCATGTCAGTTGATCCTATGTCAGCAGTAGAAATCCCAGCTTCTGTCCAATATTCTATTGGCCTGCTTAAACTGCATTCTGAAATTAAGACAGTATTGTATTGTTATGACACTCCCATAGACCCCGTGTGCTGTAGTTCAAGGAGCACAAGCTTTGGAATTAGACATGGGTTTGAATCTTACTAGATTTTTGTGTCTGAGAGTTAACTTGCCTGGTTTCCACAGCTGTAAAATGGGGTTGAAAATTCCTCCCTCCTTGATGTGAGGTAGCTGCTCAGCAAAGTATCTGGCACATAATTAGTTGGTTCATTTTCTAAATACAGGCCACTTGGTTTTTTAAAAACTGTAACTACCTGGCAAGTATCACCCAAGGGTATCACTATTGATATTTATTCCAGTATTGCATGGGCAGTTCTCCTGCCCTTTTCATTCAGTGTTATACTAATGAGTATGAGAAGTGCTGTCTTCCTACATCCTCTCCAGCATTGCAGATCATCTTTTACATTTTTGTTAATAGGTGGAGAAAAAATATTTCACTGTTCTGATTTGCATGCATTAATACATATATTTTCACATTTATTGGCCTTATATTAGTTGTCTGCTCATGCTGTTTTATTTTGTATTTCACATTGGAATGTCAGTTTCTTATTGAATATGCCATACATATTGAGTATATTCATTTTACATACCTGTTCATTTGCTTTTCATTTTGTTTTTGATACGTTTCGGCATCTAGAATTTTCGACAGTTAACATACTCAAATTTTTTGGAAACTGAAGAGCAAAAAGAAAACTTGCCTGAAGTCATTTAACTTCCAGGATAATTCAACCTTGTAGATAATCAGAGAAATTCAATTTCTTTTTCTTTTACCTAGTAGATTGTTATAGATTTGTTCTTGGAGTCACACTTATGTACAAATTCCTGGCTTATTTCAGTTAGCATAATGCCCTCAAGTTTCATGCATATTGTCACAAATGACAAGATTTCATTCTTTTTTATGGCTGAATAGTATTCCATTGTATATACGTACCACATCTTCTTATCCATTCATCGATGGACACTTGGGTGTTTCCATATCTTGGCTATTATAAATAATGCTGCAATGAGCATGGGGGTTCATATATCCTTTCAAGTTAGTGTTTTCATTTTCTTTAGATGAATACCCAGAAGTGGAATTGCTAGATCATATGGTAGTTCTGTTTTTAATTTTTTGAGGAACCTTCTTACTGTTTTCCATAGTGACTGCACAAGAAAGATATTTATTGATCACTTTATGTATTGGCAGCTGTGCAGAGGATTTTTTCCCTAGATTTGACATCTTTATTGGAGCAAATCAGTATAAACCATGGCAATTGGTATGCAGCCATTGAACTGGCAAGTGCTTTGTTTTGCACTACCATGAGTAAGGAAAATCACACTCAGTTTGCATTTATGCAGCAGGGACAAGACGGTAAAGATACACTTTTGTCCCTGGTGCATTCTGCAGACCACAAGGTCCATAGGGATCTTGATACTCCTGATAAAACAACATGGTGCTGGTACGTTAAATTGATGCTGTTATGCTAACTGGGGCTTGTGAACAGAAAGCACAAACACTTTAGATGCCTTAGACATATGTGTGCCAGAGAGTGCCCTTTGAAGTTTGAGGGCCTGCCACGTCAGGAAATTTTCTAGGGGTTCAAAGGTCTGGGAAATGTCAAAATTTCCCTTCTAAAGTGAGAGACATGTTTTTGCACCTTGTACCACACACCATGAAGAAAGAGGAACAGTGTATGGGGTGCCTCTTTGGATTTTGGAGCCAGCATGTATTACATTTAGGCATGCTGTTTTGATCCATTTACTGGATAACTTCTAAAGTGATAGTAGTGTTTGGATCTAGAGAAGACTCTGCAGAAGGTTCAGGCTATGATGTAAGCTGCCCTACTCCGTGGACATTATGGCCTAGTAGATCCAGGTGTCTGACTTAAGTGTCAGCCAAAGATGCTGTGGGATGCCTCTGGCAAGCCCCAATAGGAGAATCACAGCTTAAGACCTAGGGGGTAGAGTTTGGCCGTGCTGTTCTCTGCCAACAGCTATTCTGACATTCAGAAAAGCAGCTTCTGGCTTGCTACTGGACCTTGATAAAGACTGAATGCCTGATTATGAGATAACCAAATGATTACAGGACCCAAATGTTTGTCATGAACTGGGTGTTATCTAACCCACAGAATCATAAAATTGGATCTGCATCGTTGCAATCCATTAGAAATTGAAGTGGTATATTTGATAGTAGGCCCAGGTAGGTCCAGAAGGCACAAGTGAACTGCATGAGCTGGTGGTTCACACTCCTTTGTTATCTGTTTCTACTACTTCAGTACCTCTCCCTCAACCTGTATGACTTCAAGGAGAGGAAGAAAAATTGCAGGTCTGGTTTGTTGAAGGGTTTTATGCCAAGAATTTTACATGCCTTTAATTACCACAGAAATTTGAGATAGCTCTTAATAATGCTTACTTTAGAGAGAGAAAAGGTTTCAGACTTAGCTTAAAAAAAATTTGCCCTTAAGCCCCTATTGTTCCACGTTCCATTTTGGCTGCTGAAAATGCCCCTAGTTTAAATCTCACAACATTGCTGGGTAAATAGGTCATGTTAAGTTCATTTTGCAGAAGAGGATACTGAGATGCAAAGAGGTAGCTTACCAACTACCTAATTCTAAAGTCCATGCTCTTTGTAACAGTAAGCTGTCTTTTCAGTATTTAAGCTCCTATTATGTGAGATAAGTGCTTTATGCAAACACTTGAGCTTCACATTTCCAAGGTGGTTCTTAGGTCTTTTTTCTGGTAAGAAAACTGTGGCTAAGAGGTTGGATTTGCTTGTGATCAAACAACTTTGTAAACATCAAGCGAAAAACTGAACCCAGATTCGTTTGGTTCCAAATCTAGGCCCATTCCTAGGATACCATACTGCTTTACAGAGTCAAAGAGCAAGTGTAATCACTTCTAGCTGCCATCCATTAATAGAAGCATCTCTGTCCCAGTCCCTATCCCCCCGCCACCAGCTCCACTTTTGGAAACTTACTATGAACTCTGAATCCACACCTTGTTACCTGACAAACAGGCCCTTTCATCAGTAAAACAGAGCAGGAATATATGGAAATGGAAACCCCAAGTAAGAATGGAGTCCTAGTTTTACACAGTTCAGAAATTCTTTGCCTCCTATAATTGGACGGTTTAATGTTGCAGAAAAATACAGCCAGTGCTAATCTTCACCTTTGTGAATTCACTAGGGCTCCTCAGTGTTCCTCTAATTGAACATTTCTTATCAGGCATTCTGGTTAACTTTCAGACTATGATACAGATTCCTTCATTTTGTTTTTATTGATATTTAGCTTGTTTCCTTTATTTGTGTTGTCTGTACACTTCCAAGTAGTTTGTCTATATCTACAGGTTCATCCAGGTTTTAAAAAAATACACAGATGGATTGTTTCATTATAAGATTTCTGTATTAATCTCAAGTGATCGTCTGGCAAATTTCCACTTAAGTAGTGCGTTCTATCAAAAGTTAAATCATTGAGTGTGTTGACATAAGGGTTTTTTTTTCCTATTCTTCCTTGTTGTGTCTCCCTCATACTCCAAAACACCCTTTTGTGAATACCTGTTTGTTTTTCTCAGCCTGCAGACTGCAGAGCCTTAATAGACAAACTCAAAGTTTGTAATGATGAGCAACTCCTCTTGGAACTGCAGCAGATCAAAACATGGAACATTGGAAAGGTATGTAAACCCATACTCCCAAAAGAGAAATCAAAATGAGGTAGCCTCATTCAGCAATTACTTCATAAGCATCTAGTGTGTGTCTGGCACAGCTCTAGACCAGTAATTTTTAGCCTGTGAATGGTTGCCAAGGAAATTTTGAAAGAAATGTAAAAGGAAAATTTTGCTAGCCAAGGATGAAGAATGTTTATACAGGTGATGATAAAGAATCTCAACCACAAAATTCCTTTAGTTTGACTGACAGTATGAGTTTGAGATAGTCTCAGGATTTTTACTCTTAGCTTAAAAGACTCTTCTTTAGATAACTCTAAAAATGAGCACTTCAGATAAAGTGGATTCTGGCAGGGAAAGTCCTTGTGTTTTTAGACCTCAGAGGTAGCCGGAATTCTCCTTTTGAAGACCGAGCTGTAGGGGTTTTGTGGTGTCTCCTGGTGTTAGCACAAGTTTTTTGTTTGTTTGTTTTTTGCGATACGCAGGCCTCTCACTGTTGTGGCCTCTCCCGTTGTGGAGCACAGGCTCCGGACTCGCAGGCTCAGCAGCCATGGCTCATGGGCCCAGCCACTCCGCGGCAGGTGGGATCTTCCCGGACCGGGGCACGAACCCATGTCCCCTGCATCGGCAGGCGAACTCTCAACCACTGCGCCACCAGGGAAGCCCTACCTTATTCTTATATCTTCCTCTTTCTCTTCCCCTCTCCAGTGCGAGTTATATCACTGGGTGGATCTGTTGGACTCCTTCGATGGAATTCTGGCAGACGCTGGACAGACAGTGGAGAATATGTCATGGATGCTCGTGTGTGATAGGCCAGAAAGAGAACAACTGAAGATGCTTCTCTTGGCTGTGTTGAACTTCACAGCCTTGCTCATTGAGTACAGCTTTTCCCGGCATCTGTATAGTTCCATAGAGGTAGGAGAGGTTCAAGCCTATGTGATCTGTTCTTAACTAGAATTGTTCACGTCCAGAATAAGGAAATTGTTCTTTCTTTCTGATGATTCTTTCTTTTTCATTATGGAGTTCTGGGGTTTTCAATGTCAAAGCCAATGGTAGGATGTTTCTTGGCTAAAGATACCCTTCACAGGGTTGATGGGAAGGTTCTTTACTGTCACCTTCACCTTGCCTTTTAAGATTTAAGAAGTTAATGAGAATGTAATACATGTATTGATGTATTCTTGGGAATTTACAGGAATTGATCTTGGTCCCAGGTTATCAGAGCAGCCCCAAATTACTTTTAAAATATTAGACATAATTTGATTTCCTTGACACATTACTGCACTTACTACTTTTCTAAGTTGTAGTGTGCTGCTTTTTAATTTCTTCTCCCCCTCCCCAAAATGTATATTAATAGCATGCTATGTATTCTTAAAGAGTAAAGTGGGCACAGGAATTAGTGAACTTTTGAACTGGTCAAAAATCAGTATAAGAAGAAACTCTCTTCCTTTAGCCTAACTTTAGAGTTTTTATCACTTGATTTAGTGCCCTGTTGTTATGTGTTACTTTTCCTAAGTCTTCATTAAAGAAACAGAATCAGAACAAACAGAAAGTAAATGACTTAAGAAGAGAAGTGGAATAACTCAACTAAAGACCTAGTACCTGAAGTTTTAAGTAGGGGATGGCTAAGCAGCCTGTTGAAGATGACATAGATAAGCTGCAAAAGGAAATCCATAGCCTTCTGTGGATAATCAGCAACCAGAAATACTTTGGTTCATTTCCATCTAAATTACATACTGATTTTAACACTAACCAAATGTTTCAATATATTGGTGAATTCTGATTGTATTAAAAAGCAAAAATAGTTATTGGGTTATTGTTACATACACTGTATTGTAACAGTCATAAGTGCCACCAACTGTTATTTTTAGTTTCTATATGAAGAACCCTGTGTTGTAATTAATTCCAATTTTATATTTGTTGTAAAGGATACAGAAGGAGCATAAAATTATCTTAGTCTATACTTTTAGTCTAGTTGGAAACTTAATGTTCTTGAGTTCTGCTATGTATTAAAATATTACACTTGTCTCTCTTGTAATGTTTCTTCCTGTGGAGACACCTATGTAATTTTGAACTGTTCACATTTTTTTAATTTAAATTGGACTTTCTGGCTTGCTGCCAGATTGTAAGCTGCTTGGGCATAAGGTTACATGTTGTAGGTGCTCAAATATTTATAAATTTTTTTTGTACTGTTAAACTTCTTGATAGCTTTATAAATCCATGGCATTTCAAGTTTTCAAGGTCTTGTATGCCTGATACCATGAACTTGCCCCCCCTCCATTTTTGTCCCCTGTAGCATTTGACAACTTTATTGGCTTCTTCTGATATGCAAGTGGTGCTGGCAGTCCTCAACCTTCTGTACGTATTTAGCAAAAGATCAAATTATATCACACGCCTTGGATCTGACAAGAGAACCCCACTGCTAACCCGGCTGCAGCACTTGGCAGAGGTGAGTCATGGGTGAAGAGTTGGAAGGACACAGAAGTTGGACCCTGTTATTCCTTTTCACAGGTGTTTCTTGCAGTGTCAAAATGAATAGGAATCCGTAAGTTAACTTTACTGGCCTAATTGAGTAGAACTATTGGGGCCCATTTAACTAAGTTACCCCAAAAATCCTAGGAAGTATTCTCAATTTTATGAAGTAATTTTGAGGGATTTCATGAATCTCTGCTCACAAAGAGAATCTCTCTTTGTTCAAAAATGGCCACTTCTCTTCTGGAAAGAAAGTTTAGAATCAGATTCTACTTGGAGGGAAACATTGGCTGCAATAAAAGATCTGGATTTTGAATCCTGGCCTACCTTATTAGCTCTGATAGCAGTTTTCTCATCTGAGAATTTAGTTATATCTACCTTAAGAGTATTTTCAGAATAAAATAAAATGTAGGGTTCTTAGTGCTGTGCTCAGTAATTGGTCTGTGGTGGTAATGATTGTTAATTGAAGGCAAAAATGCTCATGTTAAATTCAGCTTAGTCAAACTATTGTCCAGTGTTTGTAGAGGCAAACTGATAATGCGTACTCAGGTTTGAGAGAGGTAGCCATTGCTAGAAAGCTTTCTTGGAAGAAAGTTGGTAGGGCTAACTTTTTAAAAGCTGAATAATAAATGGTTACCTCACAAGTCATACAACTCAAGTTTCAGGCTATGTTTAGGTGCATGGTTACTTTAAAATCATTTTTGTGTGATTATAAATGTAACATGTATTGCAAAAATTCTAGGATGTATAGGAAAGTATAAAGAGAATGTTAATCACCTGATATTCATCCAGATGGAGCCTCCCTTAAAATTTGAGCATATTTTATTTTCTTGGATTTGCAAATACAAGATTTTTTTTTTTTTTTTGGCGGTACGCGGGCCTCTCACTGTTGTGGCCTCTCCCGTTGCGGAGCACAGGCTCTGGATGTGCAGGCTCAGCAGCCATGGCTCACGGGCCTAGCCACTCCGCAGCATGTGGGATCTTCCCAGACTGGGGCACAAACCCATGTCCCCTGCATCAACAGGTGGACTCTCAACCACTGCACCACCAGGGAAGCCCCAAGATTATTTTTAACCATTTTCTCATGATAGTTTTTTAGTGACTCAGTTAACCCAGTGATGTGAGCCAGTTGTGACTATGCACAGATATTAGTGAACTGCGAATATAGCAGAGTTCTCCAGGAAGACTTGAATCAGTTAAAAGCCAGTTGGTTGATTTTTGTAAGGGTCTAGGACACTGGTTCTCAAACTCGAGCATGCATGAGAAAGTTGATTTATTAAAGCATAGATTAGTCTCCCTCTCCTGTCTGCTCATACCCCTTTACCTCAATTCCCACAACCCCCATTTCTGATTCAGTAGGCCTAAGGCAGAGCCCAGTAATGTGCATTGCTAATAAGTTTCCAGGGGATGTTGAAGCTGCTGGTCCAGGGATCATACTTTGAGAACCATTGGTTTAATCTATCCTATTGGGCAAAGTTACAAAATCTTACCAGATTCTTATAGTTCCATCCCAAAGGCATCAAGACCTTCTCCCTGATATCTGAATACATACCCATTCTTGAGCAAATCCCATCTAGTGAGGTGGTGTCAAATATGACATGGTTGATATAAATGTTATTTATTGGGTGTCTACTTAATTGCCAGGATCATATGGTAACTATGGAGTAGGTGAGGACGATGAGATTCAGAAGTTACATTATTTTTAGGAAAAGCCCATGGGCTTTTAGCCCCTGATAAAGTGTAAAATGTGATAACTGCTGTTTGTAGAGTTGATTGAGCATGGCTTATGTTCCAAACCTGGGTGTCAGCCTGAGACCCAGCTCCTTGAATCCACACCCAACTCTTCCACTTGATAACATTCAAGAAGTATATGGCTAATCCTGTGCTGGATATAGTATAAAACATGTTCTTTTCTCTAAAAAGCTCACATAGTAGTTGAGAAAGTGTTATGGGGGCATAATTAAAAGGACAAAGAACTAGTTATTCTTAGTACTAACTAGTAAGTACCCTTGAATCTTAAACATTCCATAGGTTTATCTTGTTGGCTGCAAAACAAACATCATAATAAAAATAGGTGCTTGGTATTTAAAAATTTTAGAAATGTACAGAAGGAAATTTATCATAATTATGTATCTACTCTTCACATTTTGGTACATTTTCTTAGTCTTTATGCATATTTCTTTACATAGCTGAATGCATATAGTATATGTAACTTGATATCCTACTTTATTTACTTAACATACTAGCATCAGTGTTTTCCCATATTAACTTTACATAATTTTGTAAGAAATGTTTCTTTGTATTTAATAATGATAATATCTCAGAAATGTCACAACATCACAGACTTTTCATGAATCAAGTTTGGCTTGACATGGTCTTTTAAGGATCCCAGCTTACCACAACTTTCTTATCGTAGGCACTTGATTTTTATTAGAACACAAAAGATAGAAAGATTTAGGGGTGACAGTGATAGTTGAAGTATTCTACAGAACAGTTAGTTGTGACAACAGAAGAAACAAAAGGAAGGTAATTGTGAAGATACATAGCCTTTCAAGCTTATTCCGCCTTGCAAATTCAGATCCTTGGTTTGACTTACCTGTCACCCCTCTGTGGCATCAAGTATTTATATTTCCCTTGTCCTCACAGTTTTCAGCAAATTCCATGTTTCTTCACTGGAAGTCCTGGGAATAGCCAAGAAAATATTGAAAATGGAATGAGGAAGTACTCTTCCTATTGGGTATTAACTTTTTTTATAAAGCTAAAAGGAATTAAAATAGTGTGGTAATAACAGTGGAAAATTTCCAGAAATGGATCCAACGTGTAGGAATCACTAAGCTTAATCATTTTTAGCTTTTGATACAAAGTGAGAGATGTGCAACTGTTCCTTTTACTTGATCCTTAGAGGCCCTTGTAAGTTTATTGATTGGCCTAATTGCAATATTATTGTGTCTCAGGGAACAGAGAGGACTGAGGAGAGGGAGAGAGATGGTAGAACAGCCAGCCAGTGGAGCAGTCAGAACACATTTTTTTTTCCATTGAATTTGCCATCTTGTATGGGCATGGTTCGTGGCACCCCAAAATAATGACAGTAGTAATAACAATGATCACTGATCACAGATCATCATAACAAATATAATAATGATGAAAAGGTTTGAAATATTGCAAGAATTACCAAAATGTGACACAGTGACGTGAAGTGAGCAAATGCTGTTGGAAAAATGAAAAAAACAGTAGACTTGCTCAATGCAGGGTTGCCACAAACCTTCAATTAAAAAAGCAGTATCTGCAAAGCACAGTAAAATAAGGTATGCCCCTGTGCATAGGCTCAATTTTGAGGTAAAGATCAGAGAAATCAAGTAACTTGTTCTGGGTGTTATCGAAGATGAACAGAATAGCTGTCTTAAATCTTTCCCTTTTCACTGGTTCCTCCTATATGTATATTTTAAAAGAACAAGCTTTAGAGAGCAAGAACATACTTTTTTTTGGGTCAGTGTAGCTAAAGGTTTGTCTATTTTTGTTGATATCTTCAAAGAAACAAATTTGGTTTAGCTGATTCTGTTTTTCTATTTTGTTTCATTTATCTCTGCTCCAGTTTTACTATTTCCATCTTTATGTTTGCTTTGGGTTTAGTTTGCTGCTGTTTTTCTAGTTCCTTAAGGTGGACTGTTAGGTTACTGATTTGAGATCTTTCTTTTTTAAATGTAGGCAATTAACAGCTGTAAATTTCCCTCTAAGCACTGCTTTATCCCATAAATGTATCCCATAAGTTTTGATATGAAGTGTTTTCATTTTCATTCGTCTTAAGGAATTTTCTAATTTCCCTTTTGATTTCTTCTTTTACCCATTGGTTGTTAATAGTATATTGTTTAATTTCCATGTGTTCGTGAATATTCCAGATTTCCTTCTGTTACGGATTTCTAATTTCTTTCTGTTGTTGGATATGATACTTTGTATGATTTTATTCTTTTTTAGAAGTTTCTTAAAGTTTGTTTTGTGGCCTAACATATGGTCTATATGGGAGACTGTTTTGTATGTACTTGAGAAGAATGTATATTCTGTTGTGGGGTGGATTGTTCTATATATATGTATATATATGTTAGGTCTAGTTGATTTAATGTTCAAGTCTTATGTTTTCTTGTTTTATCTTTTGTCTAGTTATTAATGTTTTCCCTGTGTATTACAACTAACATCTTCATTAATGAAAAGTTAGTTCAAATTAATACCAACTTAGTTTTAAGAATAGACAAAAACTTTCCTCCTATATAGCACTTTCCTCCCACTGTATGTTTTTGCCACAAATTACATCTTTATATATTGTGTGCCCGTTCAACATAGATGTAGAATTTACTTTTTTATGTAGTTGTCTTTTAAAACACTCAGAAAAAAAGGAGTTACAAACCAAAAATACATTAATAATTCCTTTTATATTTACCTATGAAATTAACTTACTGGTGTTCTTAATTTCTTCATATGGAGTCAGGTTACTGTGGCGTGTTCTTTCATTTCAGCCTGCAGGACTCCCGTTTAGCATTTCTTATAGGCAGGTCTACTAGCAACAAGCTCTTTCAGCTTTTATCTGAGAAAGTGTTAATTTCTCCTACATTTATGAAAGATAACTGTGCCAGATATAGAATCTGATTGGCAGCTATTTTCTTTTAGCACTTTGAATATGTCTTCCCACTGCATTCTGGCCTCCATCGTTTCTGATGAAAAATCAGCTGTGAGGATCCCTTGTACATAACAAGTCACATTTCTCCTTCTGCTTTCAAGGTTATTCTCTCTGTCTTGGCCTTTGGCAATTTGATTATAATGTGTCTTTCTGTGGATCTGTGTCGTTTTATCCTGTTGAATTTCATTGAGCTTCCTGGATTTATAGATTCATGTCTTTTGTCAAATTTGATGTTTTGGCCATTATTTCTTTAAATAATCTCTTTGCCCCTTTTTCTGTCTCTTCTCCTTGGACTCCCATTATGTATATGTTGGTTTACTTGGTGAAGTCCCACAGATCTCTTAACCTCTGTTTACTTTTTTTTTTCTCTATCTGCTCTTCAGACTGGGTAATTTCAATTGACCTGTCTTCAGGTTCATTGGTTCTTTTTTTTTTCACCTTCCAATATTTATTTTCAAATAAATTTGTCAGAATTTTTATAAAAAGCGATGCATGTTCAATGTTGAAAATTAAGAAAATACAAAAAAGTATAAAGAAGAAAATAATAATAATCCTCAACCACCACCATGTAGAAAAAACAACTAACATTGTGTTTCATATGCTGCTTTCCCCGCCCCCCATGTAACCTATGGTGAGTATTTTCCCACAGCATTAAATATTCTTTGAAAATACCATTTTTAAAGTCTTAAGCTTCCAAACCACCCTCCTGGTCCTCCATTGTTGCCCTTCGATGTCTGCTTGACTGGTGCCTCCTCTTCTGCTGCCTCCGAGTGTTAGAGTGGCCCAGGGCTCCACCCCAGGCTCTGTGTCTTATCCAGCTATCAATACATTTTGCCTAGGTGATCTGATCCAATTTCATAGTTTTAAGGACCATTGACTCCAAAAATTGTATGTTTTCCTTGAACCTCAAACTTGTATATTTACTGCCTTCTCAAAATCTCTGCTGGATATCAGTTGTAATGTGTACAAAATCAGACTTTGACCTCACCTCACATTTCTTTCCTCCAGGCTCAGTCCATTCCAGATAACTGGCACCCTTGCTTTCCTGGACAGTGGCAGGCACACTCTTGCTGCAGGGCCTCTGCACAGCTACATCCCCAGTTGCCTCTATGGCTTCCTCCCTTATCTTCTCTAAGTCTTAAGAGCCACCATCTCAGTGAAGTCTTCCCTACCATCCTGTTCTAAAATTAGAACACCTACCATACTCCCTATTACACTTCTCTTCATTTTTTTCTGTAGCACATATTACCACCTAACATTATATATATTTAATTAAGTTCATTGATTCATTTTTCTCCCTGCTTACATCTGCTGTTGAACCACTCTAGTGAATTTTTCATTTCTGTTATCGTGCTTTTTCAGCTCCAGAATTTCTATTTGCTTCCTTTTTTATAACCTCCGACTCTTTATTGACATTCTTTGTTTGATGAGACATCATTCTCATGGTTTTCCTTTAGTTCTTTGTATATGATTTCATTTAGCTCTTTAAGCATATTTAAAATAGATGATTTAAAGTCTTTGCCTACTAAATCCAGTGTCTGGACTTGCTCAGGAATGGTTTCTATTAATTAATTTTTTCTGGTTTTATGGGGATATAATTGAAATAAAGCATCGTGTAACTTAAAGGTATACAACATGATTTGATACACTTAATATATTGCAAAGTGATTACCACAGTAGAAGTTTGTGCGATTTGACCAACATCTCCACATTTCCCCCAATCCCCAGTCCCTGGCAACCACCATTCTAACCTCTATTTCTGTGTGTTGAGCTTTTTTAGATTCCATGTATAAATGATACCATACAGTAATTCTCTTTCTCTGTCTGATTTATTCACTTACTAGAATGCCCTCAAGGTCCATCCATGTTGTCGCATAAGGGGAGATTTCCTTCTTTCTTGTGGCTGAACAACATTTCAGTGTGTGTGTGTGTGTGTGTGTGTGTACAGCACATCTTCTTTATCCATTCATCCTTAGGCAGACACTTAAGTTGTTTCCATACCTTGGCTGGTGTGAATAACTTTACAGTAAATATGGGAGTGCAGATATCTCTTTGTCCTGATTTCCTTTCTTTTGGATATAGCCAGAACTGGGATTGCTGGATCATATAATAGTTCTATTTTTAATTTTTTGAGGCACCTCCATACTGTTCGTCTTCTGTAGTGGCTATACCAATTTATATTCCCACCAACAGTGCACAAGGGTCCCCTTTTCTCCAGATACTCACCAATACTTGTTATCTCTTGTCTTCTTGAAAATGGCCATTCTATCAAGTGTGAAGTGATATATCATTGTGGCTATGATTCGCATTTCCCTGATGACTAGTGATATTGAGAACCATTTCATGTAACTGTTGGCCATTTGTATATTGTCTTTGGAAGAATGTCTATTCAGTTCCTCTGCCCATTTTAAGATCAGATGGTTGGTTTTTGTTATTGTTATTCAGTTGTATCAATATGAGTTCTTTATATTTTGGATAGCAATTTCTTATCAGATATAATGGTTTGCAGATATTTTCTCCTATTCTGCAGGTCGTCTTTTCATTTTGTTGATTGTTTCTTTTGCTGTGCAGAAGTGTTTTAGTTTGATGCAGTTTGCCTTTGTTGCTTTTGGTGTCATGTCCCAAAAATTGTCACCAAGACCAATGTTGGGGTGCTTTTACCCTGTGTTTTCTTTTAGGAGCTTTATGGTTTCAGGTCTTATGTTGAAGTCTTTAATTTAGGTTAATTTTTTTTTTTTTTTTTGGCGGTATGTGGGCCTCTCACTGCTGTGGCCTCTCCTGTTGCGGAGCACAGGCTCCAGATGCGCAGGCTCAGCGGCCATGGCTCACGGGCCCAGCCGCTCCACGGCATGTGGGCTCTTCCCGGACTGGGGCACGAACCCGTGTCCCCTGCATCGGCAGGCGGACTCTCAACCACTGCGTCACCAGGGAAGCCCCAAATTTAGTTTAATTTTTTGAGTGGTGTAAGATAGGGGGTCAAATTTCATTTTTCTGTGTGTTATCCAGAAAACTGGTTATCCAGTTTTCCCAGCACCATTTATTGAAGAGAGTATATTTTCCCCATTGATTATTGGCTCCCTTTCAAATATTAGTTGACTATGTGAAGATTTATTTCTGGGCTCTTGATTATGTTCTGTTGGTCTGTGTGTGTTTTTAATATGCTAATACCATACTGTTTTGATTACTATAGCTTTGTAATGTTTGAAATCAGGAAGTATGATACCTGTAGCTTTGTTCTTTCTCAGAATTGCTTTAGTTATTTGGGGTCTTCTTGGTTCCATATAAATTTAAGGATTGTTTTTCCTATTTCTGGGGAAAATGTCATTGAATTTTGATAGTAATTAAAATCTGTAGATTGCTTTTGGTACTGTGGACATTTTGACAATATTAATTCTTCCAATCCATGAACATAGGATGTTTGTGTCTTCTTTAATGCCTTTCATCAGTGTTTTATAGTTTTCAGTGTACAGATTTTTACCTCCTTGGTAAAATTTATTTCTAAGTATTTTACTGTTTTTTCTGCTATTGTAAATGGGATTGTTTTCTTTATTTCTTTTTCAGATAGTGTATGGAGATGTGACTGATTTCTGTATGTTGATTTTGTATCCTGCAACTTTACTGAATTTAATTCTAACAGTTTTTTGGTGGAGCCTTGAGGGTTTTCTATATATAAGATCATATCATTTGCAAATGGAAACAGTTTTACTTCTTCCTTTCTGAATTGTATGCCTTTTATTTCTTTTTCTTGCCTAATTGGCTCTGGCTAGTATTTCCAATACTGTGTTGAATAGGAGTGGTTAGAGTGGGCACCCTTGTCTTGTTCCTGATCTTAGAGGGAAAGGGTTCACCCTTTCATCCTTGAGTATGCTGTTAGCTGTGGGCTTGTCATATGTGGCCTTTATCATGTTGAGGTATGTTCCTTCTATACCCCATTTTTGAGTTTTTATTATGAAAGGATGTTGAATTTTGTCATTGCTTTTTCTGCAACTTTTGAGATGATCATGTGATTTTTGTCTTTCATTCTCTTAATGTGGTATCACACTTATTGATTTGCATGTGTTGAAACATCTTTGCATCCCAGGGATAAATCCCACTTAAATCGTGGCGTATGTTCCTTTTAGTATGCTGTTGAACTTGGTTTGCTGGTAGTTTGCTGAGGACTTTTGCAAGTTTGTTCATCAGGGATACTGGCCTGTAGTTTTCTGTTCTTGTAGTGTCCTTATCTGGCTTTGTTATCAGGGTAATTTTGGCCAAACAATGGTAATTTTTCAAGCAATGAGTTTGGAAGTGTTCCCTCCTCTTCAATTTTGGGGTAAAAGTTTGAGAAGGATTGGTTATTCTTTAAATGTTTGGAGAAATTCACCAAGGAAACCATTTGGTCCTGGAATTTTCTTTTTGGGGTATTTTTTGATTACTGATTCAGTCTGCATACTCATTATTGGTCTATTCATATTTTCTATTTCTCCATGATTTTGTTTCATTAGATTATATATTTCTAGGAATTTATCCAATTCTTCTGGGTTATCCAATTTGTTGACAGTTTGTTCATAGTAGTCTCTTGATGATCCTTTGTATCTGTGGTATCAGTTATAATGTCTCTTCTTTTGTTTCTCATTTTATTTATTTCAGTCTTCAGCCTTTTTTTCTTGGTGTAGCTAAAGTTTTGTCTATTTTGTTGAGCAGTTTTTTTTAAAAGAGCTCTTATTTTCATTAATCTTTTTTTTTGCGGTACGCAGGCCTCTCAGTGTTGTGGCCTCTCCCGTTGCGGAGCACAGGCTCCGGACGCGCAGGCCCAGCGGCCATGGCTCACGGGCCCAGCCGCTCCGTGGCATGTGGGATCTTCCTGGACCGGGGCACGAACCCGTGTCCCCTGCATCGTTAGGCGGACTCTCAACCACTGTGCCACCAGGGAAGCGCTTCATTAATCTTTTCTGTGTTTTTTCTAGTCTCTCATTTATTTCTGCTCTAATCTTTGTTATTTCCTTTCTTCTGCTAACTTTAGGCTTAGTTTATTCTTCTTTTTCAAGTTTCAAGTTGAGGTATAAAATTAGGTTTATTTGAGATTTTGTTTCTTAAGGTAGGCATTTATTCCTATAAACTTCCCTCTTAGAACTGCTTTGGTGCATCTCATTCGTTTTCATGTGTTTGGTTTTCGTTTTCATTTGTTTCAAGATGTTTTTAATTTCCCTTTTGATTTCTTTTGACCCATTGGTTGTTCAGTAGTGTATTGTTTAATTTCCACATCTTTGTGAATTTTTCCAGTTTTCTTCCTGTTACTGATTTCCAGTTTCATACTATTGGGGTCCAGAAAGATACTTGGTACGATTTCTATCTTAGATTTGCTAAGACTTGTCTTGTGACCTATCATATAATCTATGCAGGAGAATGTTCCATGTGGATTTGAGAAGAGTGTGTATTCTGCTGTTAAATAAAATGTTATACATATGCCTACTAGGTCCGTTGGTCTAAAGTATAGTTCAAATCCAATGTTTCCTTCTTGATTTTTCTCTCAGTACAATCTGTCCATTGTTGAAAGTGAGATGTTGACATCTCCTACTATTATTGTTCTCTGTTTCTCCCTTCATATCTATTAGTATTTGCTTAATACATTTAGATGCTCCAACATTATGTCCATATAATTTACAATTGTTATATCCTCTTTGAATTGACCCCTTGATCATTCTATAATGACCTTAATTGTCTCCCATTACAGGTTATGAGTTAAAGCCTGTTTTGTCTGATATAAGTAGCTATCCCTGCTCTTTTGGTTTCCACTTGTGTAAAATATCTTTTTCCATACCTTTACTTTGAGCCTATGTGTGTCCTTAAAGCTGAGGTGAGTCTTGTAGGTAGCATATAGTTGGGTCTTGTTCTTTTTTCCATCCAGCTACTCTATGCCTTTTTTTTTTTTTTTTTTTCTTTTGGCGGTATGCGGGCCTCTCACTGTTGTGGCCTCCCCCGTTGCGGAGCACAGGCTCCGGATGCGCAGGCCCAGCGGCCATGGCTCACGGGCCCAGCCGCTCCGCGGCATATGGGATCCTCCCAGACCGGGGCACGAACCCGTATCCCCTGCATCGGCAGGCGGACTCTCAACCACTGCGCCACCAGGGAGGCCCTCTATGCCTTTTGATTGGAAAATCAGTCCATCTACATTTGGAGTAATTATTGATAGGCAGGGACTCAGTAATGCCATCTTACTAGTCCTTTTTTTGTTGTTTTGTATTTCCCTTGTCCCTTTCTTCTCTTGCTGCCTTTCTTTGTGAATGATGGTTTTTCATAGTAGTATGCTTTCATCCCCTACTGTTCGTCTTTTGTGGTTTTGTATTTCCCTTGTCCCTTTCTTCTCTTGCTGCCTTTCTTTGTGAATGATGGTTTTTCATAGTAGTATGCTTCCGTCCCCTACTGTTCGTCTTTTGTGTATCTAATCTAGGTTTTTGCTTTGTGGTTACCATGAACCTTACATAAAACATAGATATAATAGTTTTGGGACTTCCCTGATAGCGCAGTGGTTAAGAATCCACCTGCCAATGCAGGGGACACGGGTTTGATCCCTGGTCCGGGAAGATCCCACATGCCGCGGAGCAACTAAGCCCATGTGCCACAACTACTGAGCCCATGTGCCACAACTACTGAAGCCCACGTGCCTAGAGCCTGTGCTCCTCAACAAGAGAAGCCACCACAGTGAGAAGCCCGCGCACCACAACGAAGAGTAGCCCCCACTCACTGCAACTAGAGAAAGCCCGAGCGCAGCAGCAAAGACCCAATGCAGCCAAAAATAAATAAATAAAATAAATAAATTTATTTTTTTAGAAAAAGATATAATCGTTTTATTTTAATACTGATAACAACTTAACTTTGCATCTGAAAGACTTTACTCTTTTATTCCCCTCCCATTTTATGTTTTTGATGTCACAGTTTACCTCTTTTTATATTGTGTATTTATTAACAAATTATTTTAGCTCTTATTTTTTTTTAAACTTTTGTCCTTTAACCTTTATCATCCATGGATGATTGTTAAGACAGTGTTCTCCTCGGGCTCTCAAACAGCTGTTGAGAGTGGCTACAGCTGGTTCACAGGCCACTGCAGGGTCCACAGCTGGGACTGAGGTCTGTATGCCTCCTCCCAGGTTCCTTTGCATATGAGGCTGGTTTCCACAGCTCCCATAAAGGCACTTTTCTCCATGAATGGATGCCAAATTATTGCAGGGGTGGGGGGTGCAGTGAGAGACATCTTATTTGGCCATCTTGCTGGCATCACTCCTTATGTTTCTGAAATGGGCATTTTGGGTATTATATGTGGCAACTCTGGAAATCAGATTCTCACCCCTCCCCAGGGTTTGTTGTTATGATTTGTCATTGTTTGTTTAGACTTTTCTGAACTGACTTCATAATTCTTTGTTTTGTGTGGTCATTGAAGTCTCTATTCTATTAGCTTAGTGGTCAGCTAGTGATTTGCTTTAAACTCCTGGAACCGAAATATCTCCGTCTTTGCCGGTGGGGTCTGTGTGTATGTTGGTATCTTCAATGTGAATACTCACTGTCTTCAGTACTCGGCCAGGAAGTTTACAACTCTGACTTAGCCTTCACTTCTGGCTTGCATAGAGCCTGATGTCAGCCAGAGATGTGGGATCTTAGTGCTTTCTCAGGTCTTTTCTGAGAATGTGCCCAACCTTGGGCATACATGTGGCCTTCTAGATTCCCAGGAGTGTGTGGAAAGGGCTTTTCAAAGCCCTTATTCCCCAAAGCACTGCACGCCCCAGCCTTTCTTCCCAAGCTTTTCAGTTTGTCTATTATTTACCCCAATTGTATGCCTGTCCCAGGGGACTAATGCACTTACTCTTGAATGTTGTCAACAAGTGCCCACCCCACCCCTGGGAGAGTTCAGAATTAGGCAAAAATGATGGATATCTCAAACGCTGTTGAAAATGCAGGCTAGTTTTTAAGCAAGATTGTATGGCTGGGGTTTTGGACTTGGAAGTCAATAATAGTGTACAGTTGAGCCATTCTCCCCTATTACCTTAGGGGCTAGTACTTGTTGATGAGTTTTTTAGACTTTGTGGTGGCAGAGTACAGTAGTAGTAAGCAGTGCAGAGTCTTCTACTTTGCACTTTGGCTCATGTCAAAAAGTAAGAAACTGGAGAGCATGTAATTCCACCCTATGTGAGAGGTGAGCAGGCTGAGCATGGAAAGCACGGTACAGTACTGAAGACCCAATGGATCAAGACTGACCTTTCAGCAAGCCTGACTGCAGTCATATAAAATACATTTGCTTGCAGGAGCTGTTTATGTTCTTCTCAGTAGCATCCTCACAGAATAATGAAATTGATCTCATTGGAGAAATCACCTTTAGGCAGACCATGTTGCCTTGAGTCTTAGTGAAGTTCTTGCTTCTCTTTGCTCCCTCTTTTTGTTTGACTTTAACATTGGATGTCTTCTCAACACTGTGTTCCAGGCAGCCACATACTCATAAATATTTTATACACAAAGCTACCTTAGGCACTGTTTTAACACTGTCTTTTCTCTTTTTCCAAGAGCTGGGGTGGAAAGGAGAATGGCTTTGGACTTGCAGAATGTTGCAGAGACTTGCATATGGTGGTAAGTGACTCTTTGGGATATGGGTGTCTTTTGACAGCTGTGCGTGATCTCTTTTTCAGCCTTACTTTACAATGAATATATGGTATTTAAAGTTGCCACTTCACATCAGGACTTTTGAGGAACCTGAGATCAATTGAGATATAGCATACCTTTTCTAGAAATACTTGGGCTCTCAATGTTCTGGGGGTAAATGAAGAATCTCAGAAACAAAGTATATGATCATACCCATCTCTTGAGTAAGAAACTGCATTTGGTGAGTCAGTTTGAAAGTGATGAAAAATCCCAGAAAGTACACTTCCTTGTACTTTTTCACTGGAACTATCAGAACTCTGGGCAGTCTGGCATGATTTAAGAATGGCTGCTTGGAGAACAGTTCTGCCATTTTGGTTATTGAGAACTTGTAGTGTTCTGTGTGCTTTCCATGTTTACCCCTCATGCCTGTCCTGCTCATACCTTTAACCCATGTTTAGACTATGAACTCAGGCCATCCTCCCCTCTGCTTTGATACGTTGCTATAGCACCACAAAGCACAACTGGATTATTATGATACAGTTCCGTGCCAAGAAGCAGCTGTATTTTCCAACAGATGTACTGCTTCTTTTGTCAATTTGTCATGTATAGGACAAATGGCTGCAGTGAAATTTAGTGTATTTATCTTAAGAAGCCTTTTTAGCCCTAGGAGAATGGTTCTTTTTCTGGTCACAGAAAACTACAAATAGAACAAATTACTTTCCCACCTTAGCTGGTATACTTTCTTTAGTGTGCATTATATGAGTGGATATTGGGTAATATGAGAGGTGAATGTTGTCTGTTTTAATCATCAAAGCTATATAAATCTTAAAGGGTATTCAGTTTGGAATTCTAATTCTGAGAAAATTATTTTTCATCTTAAAGTTTAGTTGATTAATTCTGAGACTCCTTATGTATATCAAGCTTGTTCTTGGCCACTTGAGCAAAACAGTATGATATACTCTACCAGGCTTGTGTGATGTCTGTTACCCATCGTGGTCTCAGCCTATATTAAGAAATCATGCATTCTTTTATTTACTGATATTTGGTATGTCATAGGACTTTGAAAACTTTGTGTGCTTTGAAAGGAAGTAATACATATACATGTTAAAAAATTCTAGGAGTATAAAGAGTATAATTCTCCATCCCCAGAGGCAACCACTGCTACCGGTTTCTTTCAAAGATACACTTTAATGGGCATGCTCTTGCAGTCTTACTTTGTTTTTCATGTTGCTTTTCTAGAGTTAAATAGGATTTGTTGTCAGGGTCTGGTTTATATTGACTTGGTATCTACCTGTGCAGAAAAGCAGTTGGATACCATGAGAAATTATGTAGGATAGTATGGAAAGGAGTATTTAAAGAATTATGAAGGTAGGCCCATGAGGCATAGTTTGAATAAAATATTTCAAAAGGCGATTATATTCACTGAGATTTCCATAAGAGTGTTCTTTTCCATTCTCGAACTGGTACCTAGACCCTTGTATTTATCCTTCATCCTTGGACTCTTATTAATTATTGGGGCAGACTTGCCTCTCTTTTTCCTCTTGGGAATAGCTGCAGTCAAAATTGATCTCTTGAAAGAAAGAACAACTGATAACTTGAGTTATCAAGTAAGGAATATGAAAGCTTTTAGAGCTCTGGGCTCCACCCTCCTAATTCTGTGTTGTTACATCTGAGCTCTGCTAAAACAAGGAGTGAAGGCACTGTAGCTGCTGACGATACTACTCATTCTGCTGTCACACTGAGTTGGACAAGTGGCTAAGTCCGAGGGAAGATTTAAGAGAAGATGGTATCTCATTCTTTCATGTGCTTTATACACAGAAATACCCACCCAGTGCAACTACACTACACTTCGAATTCTATGCAGACCCTGGGGCCGAGGTCAAAATCGAAAGAAGGGTGAGTCTCATTCACACTTGTTCTAATAAAGTCAGTAATCCGTAGCTGGGGTCAACTTTTCTAGGACTCCTCAGTAAAAAGAGGGAATGATGTTGAGCTACGTTGCTGCCCTTCCAAGCTAATATATCCAGCAGCTTCTCAGGAATAAGTGTTCATTGTTTGCCCAGCTCTGATAGGTTTGAATCTCACTTATGTTGGAACTGCCAAAAGACAGGACTCTGTTTATGTGGCACTGTTAGGACTGGTGTATTTTTCTCAGTCTCAGTTGAGAATTCCACCGTTTAGTATAATAGTCTAGGTAGTGATCGGCTGAACTTTCTCTACTTAAGCCAGCCTGCAAGAAGTCTATGTATTTGCTTACAAGGTCCTGCTTCAGTTGTCTGGACATTGCATATTCTTTGAGGAAATACCAAAATTCACTTTGGTTTAGAAGTGGCCTAGTGAACAAGATCTTTTTTTTTTCCCCCTTTCTACTTAAAATATATAATAATAATAAATAATCTTTCTAGGTTTTTGGTGCCTTGAGAACAGCTCTAATGCATATTTAGAAAGAAACCATTTTCATGGATTCACTCTACTGTGAATACAGAGGCTGTAGGTATTAAGTCAATACAGGTTAAAAAGGGATAAGGAAGAACATGAAATGTATCTGGCTATGTACATTATATATTTAATGTACTGGTTTCAGAGAAGCTTTGCTGAAAATATATAAGATGAAATTTGGGGGGATTCTAAAGAATATTTTGATTTTTGAGAGCATTCAGGTGAGGCTTCAACCTAGGGGGTGACATCTTGTTTTTCAGATAGCTCTTGCAGTCCTATGGCAGGGGGAAGCTAAGGTATACAGTGACTCCTAACAACTCTCCTATCTTTTTAATTTCAGACATCTAGTAACACACTACATTATATTCACATAGAGCAACTTGACAAGGTAAGAAGAATCTTTGACTATGGGTTAGTTCTTAACATTTGGTTCACTTTTTGTTGCTAACAGTTTTTTTTCTAATGTAGATTTCAGAAAGCCCTTCTGAAATCATGGAATCTCTTACCAAAATGTACAGCATTCCTAAGGATAAGCAGGTATGATATGTCTTAAAAATATCTAAAGGGTGTGGTTGTTATCCACATAGATCAGTGATATGTGCTGGGGCTGGGATATAGCATAGCAGAAAGAATGGAGTCAGACAGTGGGCAAATTAGCCTCCGTGGGCCTTAGTTTCCTCATCTTTTTTGAGGCCAACACTTAAACTGACTTCCTAGGTCCTGGTGAGACTTTGAGGAAAACAGAAGCAGCCTTATTCACCATGAATATCTAATAAGTGGTGGTAGCTCGACACTTTGGATACCAAAGAAGAAAACGTTTAGTTGTGTTATTTTTTTCTGCTCATTGTAATGGTGATCAAATATTTGATTTGATTAATAACAATCAGAACTCTTGCCAAATGTCAAGTAGCCCAGTGAGTAAGATTTAGCCCTTCCTCAGAAAGTATAGTCACCTTTTCCATTGGTTTCCTAATTTAGGTCTTATGTCTCTACAGATGCTGTTATTTACACACATACGGCTGGCCCATGGCTTTTCTAATCACAGGAAGCGATTGCAAGCTGTTCAGGCCAGGCTGCATGCAATATCTATATTAGGTAAGAGAATAACACCCTATAATTAACAGGCCCTGGTTAGGCAGTTTAGACTTGATTTCCTTTGAACTTCGTCTGTCTTTGTTGCTATGGGGCTTATTGTAGCTACCTAGGTGGCAAGTTAAATTGCAAAATTGCCAGCATTCCTAGTGTTCACTGTATTCATCATCCTTGGGCTCCTTAATGTTGGATCAGAAAGAGGATATGATCGACATATATCACATAGGTTTAGTCTTTATTTGGGTGGGGTGTTTTTGTTTTTGTTTTTGTTTTTTATGAGTGTTCAGATAGTCGTCTTCCTCTGGGCCCTATTTTTCCTCTTGCCATTTCATCTTCCTCTTCTTTGGGAGTATAATTTTGAAATTCATTAAATAGTACTGTGCATTTTACTTTTAACTGTAGGGTGGTATAGTGGAAAGCACACTGGTTTTGAAATCAGTCCTGGGCTTTCGCCCTGACTGAGTTTATTAGGCTCCTGTTTATCCTTTTGGCCTCAGTTTTCCTCATTTAATAAGTATTTTATAAGCTGATCTGAGGATTAAATGAAAACCTGTAAAGTACCTAGCACAGGCCAGGCACATAGAAGGTATAAAATGGTAGCTCCTGTTAATATTACCATCCTTCATTATGTAATTACTTGTTTTTCTACTCTTGAAAACTATGAGTTCCTTGAAATGAAATTCCTACTATTCTATTTGTATTCATACCTAGCATAACTTCTGGTATGTTAGTGGGTACCCAGGAAATGTTTGTTGAAAACTGAATGTGCTCAAATCCCATTAGTTTGCACTTCGGGGGACTGTGTTCAGTATTACCTTTGTGTGGGATTTATTGGAAGTGGATTACATGCATTCTCTCAAGTTTTACTACAGTGTCATACAAGTTTCTAATTTAGTCTGCAGTAGTCCATAAATTCTGTTCTTTACAGTTTGTATAAGTGTTTCCAGTGTAAAACAGAAACACATGAAGAGACTAAAGTGGAAGTCCAGGGTGTAATAGAGTTAGCAAGTAGTGATGTTATAAAATATTAATTCTTCATTCTCTTTTGATTCCTGAAAATCTTTGCTCAAGACAACATCATTAATAGGAGAATCTGTCAGTTTGGTGGGTATTTAGAGCTTATCATTGTATTTGATCCAACCCTCTAGAATTCAGTGATTCTGCCCTCCAATGCTGGTGGGAAGGGAGTCCTTCCCCAGAACCAGTAGGTGCCAAAAGGTTTGTCATTGGGCAGTGGCTTGACCACTGCCTTCTTGCCTAAAGTGTTTATTTCTCCTTTTGCAGTGTATTCCAATGCCTTGCAGGAGTCCGCAAACAGTATCTTGTATAATGGGTTGATAGAAGAGTTGGTAGATGTCCTTCAGATAACAGATAAGCAGCTTATGGTAAGTATTTATTAATATTTTCCTGTGTATATCAGGCTCGTATGTATTTATCTGAGTTTTGGTTTTTCCCAGAGGTTAAAATGAACCCCAAGAGGGAAGCTTAGCCCTTTTCCTCTTTGGATATTTTGCTGCAAATTTAACAAACGCAGGATTTTCAATGTTATTCTCAACAGACCTCCATCTACTCCAAGCAATTACCAGTAGAATGACTTAAATTTTAGAGTGGGTATTAGCAACTTGGTTCAGTCGTCTACTTCTTATTTAACACATCCCATGTTTACTTTCTGTTTTCAAAGGAGATTAAAGCTGCTTCTTTACGAACATTAACATCAATTGTCCACTTGGAGAGAACTCCCAAACTCAGCAGTATTATTGACTGTACTGGAACTGCCTCCTACCATGGATTTTTGCCTGTACTTGTGCGGAACTGTATCCAGGCCATGATTGGTAAGTTTTCGTGGTTATTGTCCTAGCCACCAAGAGGAACCCTACCCTTTGCTTTGTCTGCCTTTGTTTAACATCCTGCCAACTTAACACCCAATTCTGAGCTTGCTCTTTCTCTCCCTCTCTCCACTTCCCTTGTAGATCCTTCCATGGATCCGTACCCTCACCAGTTTGCCACTGCTCTCTTCTCTTTTTTATATCATCTGGCCAGCTACGATGCTGGTGGCGAAGCCTTGGTCTCCTGTGGAATGATGGAAGCCTTACTGAAGGTGCTCTACTTGTTTTAAAAAATACATTTGTGGGGAAATCAACTAAGAGGGTACAGAGTTGTGAATGGTTTACAGTGGGAACAGTTAGCATAAGAAAGCTTACCCAGAAAATGTCATACTTAATTTCTCAAGTTTGGCCTTCTAGTTATCTCATTAACAACTTTTAAGAGCAGCTATTTCCATTATTAAGAATTGCTCATAGTCCAGCATGATGTGGTAGGAGGCCCTGGGTACTAATTAAGATATTGCCACATCTTATCGTGACCTTAGGCATGATAGGCTTTGCCATGTGCTGGGCACTGGGCACCAGCTCTTTTCTCCCTGAATATTTTATTTAATCCTGAAAGGTAATTTATGTCCCTATTACCTCAGGAGGTTGAGTCTCAGAAGTGATAGAGCTATCATTTGGCAAGCACCAAAAATCAAACATATTTTTTTCCTCCTATACCGTGCTGCCTCTCTGAAACCCTAGACTGCATGTTTCCAGAAGAGCACATTATTTACAGCTTTGTGTCTTTTCATTTGATTGGTTTTACCTTTTTCTCTCCCTAATAGGTCATAAAGTTTCTTGGTGATGAACAGGACCAGATTACATTTGTCACCAGAGCTGTCAGAGTGGTTGACCTCATCACCAATCTGGACATGGCAGCTTTTCAATCCCATAGTGGACTTTCTATCTTCATTTATAGACTTGAGGTATACAAGGAGCACTTCGGAGCACTTTGCATATACTTGTATGTAGTGAGAGCTGAGCCTAGGAACTATCCTTATAACCCTAAAGAGCCATTTTATCCCTCTTTTGTTTTTAGAAACCAGTTCTGTAATCTGCCTGTGATATTCTTTTGTTATAATTGTTTTTAATCTCCGTTATTTATGTAGGATTATCTTGCTCTTTTCCCCTTGATCGTAGCATGAAGTAGATTTGTGCCGAAAAGAATGTCCTTTTGTGATCAAGCCAAAGATCCAGAGACCCAGTACTACACAAGAAGGAGAAGAAATGGAAACTGATATGGATGGTAATTAACAGTTACTATAAGTATTGGTTCATTATCTTCTTTTTCCCAATAAAGTGTGAGCTCCGTGAGATCAGGATACTGTTTTGTTCACTGCTGTAATCTCCAGTAGTGCCTGATATGTATATCGTAAGTGTTTAAATATGTGTTAGGGAAAGATAAGGAGAATGTAGACACTAAAATGGGACCCTGTGAAACTACCTGGCCATTTTGAGAAGGAAAGGGAGAGGTGAAAAAGTTGTTGGGTAGGGAACAAGTTTTAAATCATAAAGTCTGAAAGATAGAAGACCAGGTATTCTTAATCTTGGGGTGCATCAGGTAAGTCCATTTTTAAAACTTCCCCCAGTTCATAGCTCTTAATAGTACCAAAAATAAAAAACTTCCACAAAACAGCTTTCTTAGAATTTAATCTTATTTTGACCCAGGATGTCATTACATATATCTGTTATCATGCTAATAATAAAGGTATTAGTATTTTTATAATGCTTTCATTCTTTACACTAAATATCCCTAAGTTTTCATTCCTTTTTTTCCCGAACACAATTAACTATGTGCATTGCTGCCCCTAGAAGCCCCTTTACCCAATTTCTATCTCTAGTCTACAGTGGGTGACTTGGCATTTGAGGTAATGGGTGTGGTCATGTTGTCCTGAGTATTGATTAAAATGTGACATCTCCTAAATGTGGTGGTGTAGAAGACAATTTAAAGACTCACTCACTGTTCACTATAAATCAGTGGTTGTCAAGCTTTAGTAAGCATAAGAATAAAATAAAGTGCTTGCTAAAATAAAGATTTAGTGCAATGCTTGATTTAGTACGTAAGACCAGGAAATCTACATTTTTAAAAACTAATCCTGGTGATTATGATATACTCGTAGAGAAAATTGTATATTCACTGAAAAGCAGGTTACAAAACCATGAGTTTGTGTTTCCTGTGTGTAAGTAGGCACATGTATGTATGTTTGTATATGTATAAAAAAGACTAGAAGAAAAATCCACAGTTGGTTGAATCCACAGATGTGGAACCTCGGATATGTAGGGCTGACTGTAAAGATACATGCAGATTTTTGACTATATGGAGGGTTGGGCCCCAACGTTTGTGTTGTTCAAAGGCCAACTGTATTTTCATTTTGGGTTTCAATATTCTAATCCTTCTCCATTTCGATATCATTCATCTCACCTTACGGAAAAATATTGTTCTGAAATAATCTTCTCTTTGGTGGTGCCTTTTATTCTAACTAATTTTCTTTATCATAACTTTTACTTTAGTTGCAGATGTGACTATGGAAAGTAGTCCCGGCTCATCCATCTCTATGGAGCACCGGCTGGATGTTGAATTAAGGGCATCAAGTTCCGGCAGCACTAGCATCTTCTCTGGCCCTGGCCCTCGTCCTGGTATGTAGACATAGAGAGACACAGCCGATAACAGTGACTGAATTACTAAACTAGTGAAGCAAGGTGCTTTGGGGGAGCTTAAGCAGTACATTTGGAGGTTTGCTTCTTAGGACTGTGACCGTTACTTTGCCATTCTGGTATTCATTTTCTCGTATTAACATTTATTTCATAGCATTTTATAATTTTCCAACTATTCACACATTGATTATTTTATCAAAACATCCATGTTTGAGGGCAGATAATATTCAAAATAGTAACTGAGGATCAGAGTTAATCTTTTTACTTTGTAATTTTTCTTTTTTACTTTAGACTTTTAATTTTAGTATAGGTTTTGTGTAGTCCTTGGTGATTTATTTTTTCCAGTTTTAAAGCTTAGGTAAATGTTCTTCCCAACATCCAGACATTTCACTTCGAATGTCTGCTAGTGTTGCTGTAGGGCATGTGGATCTCCTAAAAATTTGTTTTATATACCTGCTCATTGTACATAATGGTGAACCAGTATAATCCTCTTTCTCCCTTGCCAGGAGTCCAGTGTATTCCACAACGAGCCGCACTTCTGAAATCCATGTTGAATTTCCTCAAGAAGGCCATTCAAGACCCTGCTTTCTCAGATGGCATACGACATGGTATTTGATTCTAGATACTTTCTGGAGGGGTGTTTGACTCTCTCAAAAATTGGTCCTTTTCATACTTTTTAGGAAAAGGCCATGCCATTTTGAATAGCTTTCAGTCCTTTAGTGTCACTTTTCCTAGACCTAAGGATTGTTCGTTCAACTATTTTAATAATGATTCACCTATTTTTTTCCTTTTCCAGCTTTTGAATCTGTGTTCATTTCCAGCCTGCTACCCCACTCTGTCTCTCAGTGTCTGTATTCTTTTATTCTTTGACCTACTGTTAAAAGGTTATTGCATGGACAAGGAATAAATAATAGAATATTAAGAGGAGACAAGTGGAGGCCATTAAATTGGAATCAACATAGACTTTGCCACCGTGCGGTATATGTAATATATTGATCCATCATCCCCACCCATCAAACTACTACTGGACTGATCATGTTTTTCTTGATGTTTGCTTTTCTCTTAGTGATGGATGGTTCTCTGCCTACCTCCCTGAAACACATCATCAGCAATGCAGAATATTATGGCCCATCACTTTTTCTCCTAGGTAAGTGGAGTTGAATTTGTTCATACCAAGCTGGAATAACCTAGCAGTATTCTCTGTGTGTTTTATATCCTGGTAGAATTTTACTATCCACATTTGTCCACTGTGTGATTATGTATCTTTCTAGTTGGTGATGAAATAGAGAAAGGTCAGAGTCCAGTTTCAAATAAATATCCACTTGCAGTGTATTGTGTCAGGCAAATGTGATAACTACTACATTACAGAACTCTTTTTTTTTTGTGAATCATTTGTTATCAGTAGTATTATTGTACACTTGGATTTTTGTGCTACACTTACATTGCAGGTGTGATAGGAAACATGTCTTTATTCAATGGTTAGTCCCTAACCTTGGTCTAAAAAGCCCAATCAGAATGGTTTCCATTCTCAGAACTGAATGTCAGACCTGTAAGCTGTAGTATAGAAAATTGTTTCTTACTGTAGAAAATTGTTTTGGAACCTGTGGGTACTTTGTAGTTACTTATAGAAAATGTCCTTGCATTTTGACATCACCACTACTTTGAGTATTGCTGTTGTTAAAACCTCATATTTATTAACTGGCATTTATTGAGTGCCATACATATTCAGGACAATACACGAGATATATATGCTTCTAGAATTCTCCTTAAAACTGCAAAGGAATTTAGTGGGAGGTGTAGAAATAGAGAAAGCCTCCTTGTACCAGTAGCACACATATTTTAGTACTTTGGGGTGTCTAGAGGGAGAAGTTTTGGCTACTACAGACTCAGATGCTTAACTGCCTTGCTGAAGCAATTTAGGGGGTTTTTTGTATATTAACTTTGTATCCTGTGACTCTGCTAAATGCTTTTTATCTTATTTTATTTTATTTTATTTTATTTTATTTTATTTTATTTTATTTTTTGTTCCTGAACTCAGAGGGGAAAGCATTCAGTCAGTATTTCACCCTTAAGTTTGAGGTTAGCCAAAAAAGAAAAAAAAAGTTTGAGGCTAGCAGAAGATTTTGTGTTGAATGTTTTGTTCCTCTTGATCAGGTTGAGGAAGTGTTCCATTGTGTTACAGCAACTCCATTTTGACATGGAGAGGCTCCCTCCCAAGGTTAGCTTCAGGTGGAAAAACTCCTTACAGTAGTCCTTTGGTATGATTTAAAAAGGATTTGTTACACAGTTGGAGAAGTCCCAGGTCAAGGGACAGGGAAGGATGGCTCTCTTTGGGAGAAAGCCCCAGAACAGAGAAAAGCAAGTGCACAGACCTTTATTTATAAAGGGGAAGTTTAAAAGGCAGCAAGAGGATACATGTGCTTGTGGGTTGGGATGGGGAGCAGGTGAGCCCTCTCAGGATGATGAAGGAAGCAATAAAGACTTAGAGCATAAAAGCAAACGTCAGTGTAGGTCAAAATTCCTTCTTTAAAGTCTTGATTCATCCCTGGCGTTTGAATTAACATAACAACCTCCCAGGTTCCCTGTAAATAAACTTGTACTTGAAAGGGACCAGATTTGCAAAGCCAACCCAAAGTAATTAGTCCAGCAATTATTTTAGCTCCATAAATAATAGTGTAGAGCCTTTCACCCCAGGCAGAAGGAGATGGCCAGGAAAAGAAATTAATGGGGGTTTGAGAATCTCTTGGAGTATTTTAGTAATATAATTGGCTGTTTTGGTTTGTTTTTTTGTTTTGGTTTGTTTTGGCGGTACGCGGGCCCCTCACTGTTGTGGCCTCTCCCATTGCGGAGCACAGGCTCCGGACGCACAGGCTCAGCGGCCATGGCTCACGGGCCTAGCCGCTCTGCGGCATGTGGGATCTTCCCGGACCGGGGCACGAACCCGTGTCCCTTGTATCGGCAGGTGGACTCTCAACCACTGCACCACCAGGGAAGCCCTGGTTTGTTATTTTATTTGTTGAACTATTCTGGATATCTTTCCTATATTATTAACCCACATGCAACAGGAGGTCCCCTTTAAGGCACAAGCTCCACTTCGAAATACCAGTAGGTAGTTTAATGTAATGTATTATCAATTGTCATAGCAAGTAGATTGCTTTGTCCCTCATTAAGGGCTTCTAAGACCTGAGTTTGGTTTATGTGGTCGGCCAGGAGTTATGCCATTATCTGGGTAGCCTCTATGAGATGAATCTGTTACAGAATTGGAAACACCTAAACACCGTGTGTCTATTACACCAAAGCTGGTGATGAGGCTCAATATAATAGGTAAAAGGATGTCCCAGTGCTCCCTTTTGCAGCCAGTTGATGGTGGAGCCTGGGGGAGGGCATGAAGGGGAAGTCAGTGAGGAAGCACCTGGTGAGGTTGTGGTGTCCTGCTGCAACAATTCCATGCTAAAACCCACCAAATAAAAATTCTGACTCCTTTCATATCCTACCTCTGGCTCTTCTACCCCACTTTTATACCCAATTGTGTCCCCTTTAACTTCCTCAACTGCCTTTTCTTCTCTCTCACCTCCTGTCTTAGCCTTGCCACATTTTAATCTGTTCAAGTCTGCATATGCTCTGTTCCTAGCCTAGCTGACACTAGTACCAACATGGTTATTGTGGGCTGCTTAACTGGAGAGGGTGACAGGTAGTCAGTATGAATATTGAAGACCTCCAGAGCAGCAAGAGTTATCTGTGTAAGTGGTTGCATCTCCTGGGGCACCTGGTAACATTGCTGGAGGTTTAGTGCTCAGGTGACATTCTCTGTTACTATTACAAAAAATGTTGTCCATCAAGTTGAGGAAGAAGGAAATGTGGGGTAGTGATAGGGGAATAATAGGGAGTGAAGTATGAGACTGTCCGATGAGGGGAAATCAGCTCATGGGGCCATGGAGTTGTGATGAGTATAGCAGCAGATATGGGAGCAGTTAACATTTGAGGGTGTCAGCATCGAGTCTGGGACTATCAATTATGCTGAAATCATTATCTAGGATGCTGGGTTGATGGGAGTCCTGGCCTAGCCCCAAAACTTTGATGGAAAGTTTTATACATTGGAGAAGTACTTACAGAAATGACTGAATATCAGTATTCCTTTGTCCCTAGGAGTTATAATGTAACTTCTTACAGGAAAACTGTGGACTGATTGAATACCCCAAACAAGTGAAGTCACAGCATAGACAAGAAAGGGCCCAAGGAGTTTGGCATTGAGCTGGAGTGGTAGAATCCCAGACCCAGGCCAGCCAAATGAGGCATTGCCAGGCCAACCAGAGTGTGGCATAATATTATGCTAGAATGTTGCATAATATTTTCAAACCTGTGGTCTCCGGGCCTTGGCATGCTAGAGGTGCCTATGTATTATAGGGGCCACGGGCATTGTTATCCCAGATTATGTAGTGGTTTCTCAGTCAGTATCTCTGTAATAGCATGGATTCAGAGCTAGCATCCTATTTAAGAGTGTTGGTACTGGGAACTAATTTAAGATCTTCCTTTCCTCTTTGGAAGAACCATAAAGTTGTAGATGTGGGGCCAGCCAGGCACCAAGACCTCCATTTCCTGCAAAGAGGGATCTCCAGTTAGTGAACCTTTAAAACTATTGGGTTAGCCAGAAAGTTACTTCAGTTTTTAAGTAAAAATAAAAGACACATTTTTCATTTTCACCAAGAACTTTATTGAACAACGTATTCACCCTTTTGTTCCACTACCTTCTGCCATTTTTCAGGCAACTTCATAATTCCATCTTCCCAAAACATTTTACCTTTTTGAGCAAAGAACTGTTCCAGGTGCCTTTTACGGTCTTCCAGAGAACTGAAATTTTTCCATTAACAGAATTTTGTAAAGGCCGGAATAAGTCCGAAGGTGCAGTATCTGGTAAATACAGCGGATGAATCAGAACCAGCCAAGCTGTAACAATTTTTGCCTGATCATCAAAGAAACATACAGTCTTGCATTATCCTGATGGAAGATGATGCGTTTTCTTTTGACTAATTCCGGACGCTTTTCGTCGAGTGCTGCTTTCAGTTGGTGTAATTGAGAGCAGTACTTGTTGGAATCAATCGTTTGGTTTTCCGGAAGGAGCTCATAATAGAAGACTCCCTTCCAATCCCACCATATACACAACATCACCTTCTTTGGATGAAGACCGGTCTTTGGTGTGGTTGGTGGTCGTTCATTTCGCTTACCCCACGATCTCTTCCATTTCATATTATTGTACAATGTCCACTTTCATCGCCCGTCACAGTTTGTTTAAAAACTGAACATTTTTGTTAGTTTAAGTAGAGAATCGCATAGAGAAATACAGTCAAGAATTGTTTTTTTGCTTAACTTATGTGGAACCCAAACATCAAAGCGATCACGTAACCAAGCTGGTGCAAATGAATGTCAGTGCTTGATTTGGATATTTTGAGTGTGTTGGCTATCTCCCGTGTGGTATAACATTGATTGTTCTCAATTAATGTCTCGATTTGATCTCTATCAACTTCAACTGGTCTACCCGACCATGGAGCATTCTCCAGCGAGAAATCTCCAGCATGAAACTTCGCAAACCACTTCTGACACGTTCAATCAGTCACAGCACCTTCTCCATAAACTGCACAAGTCTTTTTTTTTGCATTTCAGTTGCGTTTTTACCTTTCTTGAAATAATAAAGCATAATATGCCGAAAACATTGCTTTTTTTCTCCCATCTTCAATATTAAAATGGCTACACAAAAATTCACCAGTTTTGACAAGGTTTTTTTTTAATGCATGCTGATAGGACAGCTGTCACAATACAGTCTAACAAAATTGTTTCGAATGAAGTTAAAGACAGCTAAGCTACTAGAGCCATCTTAATGGAAAAAAAACTGAACGAACTTTTTTGCCAACCCAATATATTGGGCAAGGTTTGGCAGAGGCCTTTCTCGTGGCATACAGAATAGTCTGTTTGGGAGTGTGAGGGCCCTCAATTTCCAGTGAATCCCAGTCTATTATCCACTCTCTATGTAAGTACCAGTCTATAGATTGCACCAAGATCAAAAAGGGAAGGGGTCTTTTAAGTGAGGGGGGATTTTCTTCGGGATCATAGATTCATATATGGGGAGTGTCCCCTTTTGTGGCCAGAAAAGAGAATGGAGAGGTCCTCATTGCGTTTCGTTAGGATGCCCTATGAATTAAAAGGTTAAGAGTTCAGAATAAGAAAGTGGGCAAAAGAGAGACCCATTTAGGAGACCATTGTCCATTTTGTAAATTTAAGAGAGCATCCTTGAGTAGGCCATTATGTTTCTCTGTTAGGCCTGCTGTCTGCCGACAGTAAGACAGATTGGAAGCTCAAGTGATGCCTTGTTTTTACAGCCCATGTCCAGACTGAATGAGCAGTAAAATATGTACCCTCATCAGAGTCAGTGTTACCAGGAAGCCCAAAGGGAACTAACGTTTTGTGAGGCCTATAATAATACTATTGTTAGCAGTAGCGTGGCAGGAAGGATAAACCGAGATCAGGCCTGTCTTAACAATCAATCTTTGTCGAGGGCATAGCAATTTGCACCAGCATATTGAGGCAGTGGCTTAACAAAATGAATTTGCCAGTAAGAGAAGGGGTGTTCATTCCTTGGTATGGATTTCCATTGGCCATAATGCCAGTGACAGGACAGGACACAGATCACATTGAGAGGCCATAGTTTGGGCCAAGGCCAGTGTCACGGGGTTGCCATGGTGTTTAGCCCATATTTAAGGGTCTGGGGACTGCAGTGACTGGACATCTCATGGACCCACTGAACCAAGGACAGGTAGTAATATCTGAGCTTATTTAAAAAGTGTGAGCAAGTTAGTCAGCTGTGGCATTAAAATGAACTTCTTCTGTGGTGGCCTTAGCATGAGTTGAGACACGAAACTTTAATTGTAATATGCAAAGTCTGAGCAGTAGCATATCCCTAATGTGGAAGGCCCCATAGGGCATGATCCTGAATGGGATAATTACTTTGAGCCCATTGACCAGAAATAAGCAGTGAGGCCATTAGCTACCACCCAGGAATCTATAAACATATGGAAAATGGACATAACCTTTATTGAAGTGTGTTCTCCAGTGCCAAAATGACTAGAGTCAGCTCTCAAGTTGAGCTGACTCTTTAAGTCCCATCCTTTATCAAGAGTGACGCAGTCAAGGGGTGGAAAGCAGCAACTCTCCAGCAGGCTCTATCACGTGTGATTGCCATCCATAATATAAATGAAATCCCCTTTTTACTGAATTTTCTACTCAACAAAGGTATGTCCCTGTGCTTTTATGTCCTATTCCAAGTACCCTAAACAGTCTTGAAAACCAAGGTCACTTGGTTGGGTAAATTATCTGCAGGACAAAAGCCTGAGGCTCTAAATTCTTGGTGCTTTTTTCATATTCTGAATCTTAAATTAATTTTCTTACTCCTTTTTTTGTAACTGTTATCCTTATATTGTTTTATCAACATCTAAACTTGTAAAATTTCTTGTTCTATCCTCTGCCAAAATGGACAAAATAAGACCTTTAGCTTGCCTTTACTCACTTCTTTTTCAGCATTCTCTTTGTTTTCTTTTTAGTAACCCTTGGCTTTCCCTCTCTTCGATGCATTTTTTTTAATTTTGTTGGAGTACATCTTTGGGTAATTTTTAGGGTGTTATACTTCCTTTTCTTTAAGAAGTTTGTGGACGTTTCTCCACTGTCTTATGTTACATATTGTAAATAACCATGTTGTTAAACTGGTTCTTGTTCCTTTGTAGGTAACTTCATTTTCTCTTTACGCTTGAAGTTCACAAACTTTACCAGGATGTATTTATTTATTTTATAAATTTACTTATTTTTTTGTTTTTTGTGTTTTTTTTGGCAGGGGGTGGGGTTGACTGTGTTGGGTCTTCATTGCTGTGTGCAGGCTTTCTCTAGTTGCAGCGAGCGGGGGCTACTCTTCGTTGTGGTACACGGGCTTCAGTAGTTGTGGCACACGGGCTTAGTTGCTCCGCGGCATGTGGGGTCTTCCTGGGCCAGGGATCCAACCCGTGTCCCCTGCATTGGCAGGCGGATTCTAAACCAGTGCACCACCAGGGAAGTCCCTACCCAAGGACTCTTAACATTGCTGATGGTATTTTTAAATTGCTGAAAGGGCTTTTTAGAAGACATTTTGTCCATTTTTTGTCCATTCTTAACCACTGTACCACCAGGGAAGCCCTCAGGATGTATTTAGTTCTATTTCTTTTCAGTGTTCCCTCATAGCACGTGGTTAGGCCCTTTTAAAAATCTAAATATTTTTTCCTGCTTCAGGGAAATTCCTTTGGTTCCATTTAACTTACATGTTCTCTCCTGGAAACCCTATTGCTTAGCTAATTAGACTACCATATTGATCTCATGTCACTTACTTTCTGAGAGAATTTCTTTATAATCTTTCAAGATGCCTATTGCATTATCAAATCTTTAATTCTTTACAAATGTTTTTGATCACCAACTATTACCTTATTTTTAAGAGACCCTTTGTCTTAGATTATTGCTGTTTTATGGGTTTTGTGGTTTCTAGGATTTGATTTTAATCATAAATTTTTTAAGAGTTATTTCTTTTAGGAGTTAGTTGCTTGGTTCCATCTGGAACTGATTGGTTTTAGTGTGTTCATTCGAATTCTTAATCATCTATTAATTTTAAAAGAGGGCTTAAACTGTCCCCGTTTCACAGTAGCATTATGACATAGCCCGTTTCACAGTAGCATTATGACATAGCATTATATTAAATAGTTAGACCTCCTTAAAATAACAGACTTGATGTCTTAGTAAGCTCTAATAGAACACTAATTTTAGTTTATGAATACTCAATTTTAATAGCTCCTTAGAATTTAGACATTTGTACGAATGGAAGTCTGTTGAAGGGTCTATCATATACCAATAGAAACCCCAAAAAAAGGACTTAAATTTTCCATAAGTTTATAGCTCATCAGAAATACCAAAGGCCATTGACAACTGTTGGTCCCAGTAATTGTCATATATCTGCCATTTCAATAGCATTTGATGAGAGGTGCTGTGTTGACCATCATGAACTGAAGATCCTCTGGTTTCTTTTAGATCTCAGGCATCAGCAATTATGAGTTTGTTTTATACATGGTTTATGGATATTGTATGTGCATGTGCCTTCCTTGTCAGGTTTTAAAATGAGACTTTTTAAACTCTCATTAAATGAGTTAGGAAGCCTTGTTTTAATTGCTCCTAGAAGGTTTAATAACACTCATGTCTAAAATTGTTGGCTTGGTTCCTTTCTGTTACTTGGTAGTATTTTTTAAAATTCTTGTAATGGTCTAGTCTGCTTTGCTATCATTTCTTGATAGTCGATTTTTATGACATTTTCTTACAAAAGCATTGCATTTCATTGTTAACATGCGGTTTGTAAAATTTTATTTGTTCTGAATCCATTTAAATCTCTTTTTTTTCATTGCTAATATATATTGCTCTCTTTATTAGATTTCCCTTAAGCTTGTAAGCTTTTTCAGTCTTTTCAGAGGGCTGGCTGGTTATTGGTTTTAATTATTTGTGCATTTTGCTTGCAGTTTCACTAAATTCGACTTTCTTCTGTTTTTTCTAGTTTCTCTTTTGTTTACTTTTTAATGAATGCATTAATGCTATACTCTTCTATCTTGCATAGAGTTTTTTCCATATTCTTTTTGCCATATTTGCATTAATGGTAGTCTTAAGGCATGTTTCTATATACTGTCAAAAATTGGTCAGATTAATACACAAGGACTCTTTTTTTTTCCACGGCATGTGGGATCTTCCCGGACCAGGGATCGAACCCGTGTCCCCTGCATTGGCAGGCAGATTCTAAACCACTGCACCACCAGGGAAGTCCCTACCCAAGGACTCTTAACATTTCTGATGGTATTTTTAAATTGCTGAAAGGGCTTTTTAGAAGACATTTTGTCCATTTTCATCAGTAAGTTTACATTCACTTTGACCCAGCAAACACACACCACCATCTTACATTTTTTTCCTGCTTAAGCAGACAAAAAAGGGTATATTTTTAGGTTTATCCATTCTCACCATCATGGACTGGTTTATGTACATGGTGGTACATGTATTTAGTAGAACAGTATGCAGCCATTCAAATTGAATGAGTTGTAGTGACATGGGAAAGATAAAGGAGATTATATGGTGCATATTACAATTGAAAAAACAAGTTAACCTCATTCTTGTCAAAATTTGCTCATAAAAATCTTGAAATTTTCAGGTTTTATTTATATATTTTTTCTTAAATTTTATATATTTAAGGTGTACAACATAATCTGATATACATAGTGAAATGATTTCTACAGTCAAGCATTATCTCCTCACATAGTTTCCCTTTTTTGTGTGATGAGAGCACCTGAAATCTACTCTCTTAGCATATTTCCACTACTCACTACAATATTACTAACTATAACTGTCATGCCTATACATTGCCCCATAAAAATCTTGAAGAGTAGTCACTAAATTCCTAATAGTGATCAATCTCTGATGGGCAATATTAGAACTTTTACTAAGCACATGCACGCGATTAAATTGTTGTGCATTGAGCTCTGGGTTTGGTTTTTTTTGTTATTTTGTTTTGTTTGAGCCTTTGAAGTTTTGCTTTTAATACCTGTGAAGAATCTCTCAGTTTCTTTTACTTTTCATCTTTTTTTTAGCTACTGAAGTGGTGACTGTGTTTGTATTTCAAGAACCATCATTGCTCTCCTCACTCCAGGACAATGGATTGACAGATGTCATGCTGCATGCACTGCTGATCAAAGACGTGAGACCTTTCTGCTGATCTGTAAAGAATGCTCCATGCATACCCCTTTCCATAAAATATACAGACATACACACACACACACACTTGAAAAGCAGTCTTATGGCATGAAAATCCTATCTTTTGTTTTCTATGTGTAGTATTGAAACTATTGGAGGGTGGGGGGAAGGGATAGTTAGGGAGTGTGGGATTGACATGTACACACTGCTGTATTTAAAATGGATAACCAATAAGGACCTACTGTATAACACAGGGAACTGTGCTCAATATTCTGTAACAACCTAAATGGGAGAAGAATTTATAAAAGAATAGATACATGTATATGTATAACTGAATCACTTTGCTGTACACCTGCAAACTATCACAACACTGTTAATCAACTATACTCCAATGTAAAATTAAAAGTTTTTTAAAAAAGAAAGAAAACATTGGGACCTGGTCATCAAGATCCCTTTGATCTCTCTGTGTAGTGCCCCTGGCCAAAGTTTCCTAACTGTACCTGGACTCTTTCAGATGTCTTCAAGCTCACTTTATTTTCTCTCTAGGTTCCTGCTACCCGTGAAGTCCTTGGCTCCCTCCCAAATGTATTCAGTGCACTCTGCTTGAATGCCCGAGGTCTTCAGTCATTTGTACAGTGTCAGCCTTTTGAACGTCTCTTCAAAGTTCTTCTGTCTCCAGATTACCTCCCAGCCATGCGGAGGAGGAGGAGCTCTGATCCTCTAGGTAAGTAAGGATTTGCCTTAAAATAAATAATTGGTTGGCTGTTGTGCCGAGAGTTAGGTGATTATCAAGCCACCACTTGGCAAGGAAACCCTTCCTTGACCTCACTTCATGTCTCTGGCTAGGTGTGCTAAGCTTAATGGGAATTACCACCATATAGTCTACTGCAGGGAGAAAAGAATACTTCATCCTTAACCTCTCCTTATAATATTTCCATGCTTCTCAACAGTTCACTGTTAAATGTACTGTTACAGTGCTGGTGAGAAATAGGTATTAGAAAACCAGCAGTAGATTTTCAGGTCCACCATCTAGTCTTCAGCAACAGGAGATCCTGGTAATCTTCTGTTCTAATATCCAAGTCCCTAAGATAGTCACAAATTAATAGATTTCCTTCTCAGTGTATTTTAGACCAGGTCATTGAGGCGTAGCAAGAAGGAAGGGTTCCAGAAAGAATCCAGCTTTCAAAATGTGCTTTGTGCTTTGTCACCACTGTAGCATTTTAGCCACTACCATTCTTTACCGGGGCAGTCAGGGTTAATGGTTTATGGTTCTTTCGTTTCTCGTTCTCTCTTCACCCTACAATAATAGTTCAGACCTTGACAGTAGAGATTACTAGGGTAGAATGTAGCATACATGGTTACTTTAAAATGTGTTTACTAGACTGATAAATTTCTTTCCTCCTCCCCAGTGATTTGGTTGCAGAGGTTGGTGTGAATTCATTTGAGAAAGCATGGCATTAGAAGATCACAACAACCAGCTCAGTTTCTTCTTTCCTCCTTATATTAGCACCAAAAAAAAAAAAAAAATAGCCCAAGCTCTATTTTCTTCAGTCTTTCTAACAGTTCCATTTTTGGCTTTAAGGGGATACTGCCTCCAACCTCGGGAGTGCTGTTGATGAGCTCATGAGACATCAGCCAACCCTCAAAACAGATGCAACGACTGCGATCATCAAGGTGGGAAGTGATACGGCTGTGACCATGGGCATGGGAGAGCAGTGAAATGGGAGTTTTTAGGAAAAGGCATGACCTACTGGAGGTCATTTGGATTCTTAGACTGTGCCTATAAGAGGATTATGTCTGCCTCATTTTCTCCAAGTCCTTGGGTTGGTCCTTTACCCCACCCCCCAAAAAAGTCACTTAAGTATTGCTTTCTTATACAGGATACTAAGAAGTTGCCATGGCTTAGCTTCTGTTTGTAAAAGTATATTGCCCTTTCTAATCTTTGTTGCTTGGTTTTTGTTTTGGGGGGGTTTTTTCCACATTTACTGGCCCTGCTGGTTGCCTCTTCGGATTGTTGAAACTGGTAAATGAGTTACTGGTGGTTGGTGAATTAGAACATGGAGTCACATCAGTCAGTCAGTCACTTAACAGCCATGTGACCCTGAAGAAGTTATTTAACTTCATAGGACTTCAGTTTCCTTGTTGGTAAAGTGAAATTAATGACTATATTCCAGGAATAGTGTATATAAAGTGTTTTGGCAATTCTGTATATAGCACATAGAAAGTGCTCCAAAAATGTTAGTCATCTCCCCATTCCTTAATTACTAATAAGTAATCTTGTTTCCTTTGCCTTTCAGTTACTTGAAGAAATCTGTAACCTTGGAAGAGACCCTAAATACATCTGTCAGAAGCCATCAATCCAGAAGGCAGATGGCACTGCCACTGCTCCTCCCCCAAGATCTAATCATGCTGCAGAAGAGGCCTCTAGTGAGGATGAGGAAGAAGAGGAAGTTCAGGCCATGCAGAGCTTTAATTCTACCCAGCAGAATGAAACTGAGCCAAATCAGCAGTAAGTGTTCACAAGACAGGTTCTCTAGCCTTGTGATCTTGAGCGTGTTATTTTCATCTGTAAAAATGAGGGAGTTGGATTAGATCCAGTTATAAGGTTCTTCCGGCCCTAAATGTCTGTAATTTATCTTTCTTTGACCCTTGTGTGTCGTTTGTGCTTCGGTGTTTGTTTTCATTGCTTTAAGCAAGCTTTCTTTTTTAAACGCTGTTCATGAAATTGAATCAGAATTCAGTATATCAAATTAAAAGGCCTTCTTCAGAGGATTTCCCTTTGTTGATTTGGTATTCCATGTCATTGACTGATTGATGGTTTTCCATAAGTGAGCATACATTAAACATGTTGCACTTTTGAAGCCTATCTCCTAAGAAGTTCTTAAGAGTTACAGGGATCTGTTGTTGGTTGGTCTCTGTTTTTGTTTATTTCATCTGTTCATTCCAGATACATCAGAAGGCTTTGGAATGTACTATGATTGTAACTAGGCACAGTAGATTTTCCTTCTATTTATTTGAGGTTTGTTCTACATGAAAATTGATTACCTGGATGGTGAGATGGGGATGGGGATGAGCTTAAAGACTGCTGGTAGACCTGGTTCTTCAAGCTTACAGTGTTCGCATGCAAGGGATGAAAAGCAACTGCTGTAGCTGTAACTCTTAATCACCTTCATGCTCGAAATGGGCATGATCCCTCTGGACACTCATGCATTCTTTAATAAGTGCCCTTTTGGTGTATATATAGAAGTAGTTCTGAGAAAAGCATGAGCATTTTAGGTGTGGATTTGAATGGGTTTGAGCTCATCTCAAAGGGTGGCTTGGGACTTAAGAGAAGATTATGGTGGAGTAGACAGCAGGAGCGAAGGTCTAGAATCCAAAACAGGTATGCCCTCTTGGAACTCTAGAAAGTAATGAGCCTGTTGGTGTGAATTTTTTGGAGGGGAGGCATTACGTTTTAAGTATGTTGCTTTCTTGGGCAGATATATTTTCATTGTCTGAGAAGGCAACCCTGCCTTCATCTAGCACCATCTTCTGTTTTGATTAAAATGTTCTCTTTCTGAGAGGAGGTGTTTTAGAGTGCTGGTAGTAACATAGTGAGTTCAATTTGTATAAAACTATCAAGCTGTTCACTTAAGTTGGTGCACCTTTTGCTTGTATGTTGTGTGTCAGTAAAAATTTTACACACACACACACACACACACACACAAAATGTTCTCTTTCTGGAAAAGGAGGATACCCTAAAAGAAAGCAGGACTTTATTTGCAAAGGAGTTGGGATCTTAGTGCTTCATTGCCACATCCTTGATTGTCAGCCATCCTGCTGGCATAGGATTCCTGTTCCTGGCTACAAACTAGGGGTGGATTTCTTGAATGTTAGTAGTGGTGGTGGTTTTGAGTCAAGCTGTGTACATTCGTCTGCATATAACTTTTCTACCTGGATTTCTTAATACCTTTTGTCTAACATGCCCAGATTTTAAGCTGCCTTGGTAAATTGACATTTTCTCAAGCCCTCATATGTCTTCACTCTACATGCTTTTCTTGGAATATCATGAGTCACTGTATATTCTATTCATATTTATCCCCCATCCCCAAATTATCTTATCTCCTTCTTTTCCATCTACCAAATTCCTACAAGTCTAGCTCAAATGTCTTATTCTTGGTTTTTTTTCTAAGTTTATTTATTTATTTTTTATTTTTGGGTGTGTTGGGTCTTCGTTTCTGTGCGAGGGCTTTCTCTAGTTGCGGCGAGCGGGGGCCACTCTTCATCGCGGTGCATGGGCCTCTCACTGTTGCGGCTTCTCTTGTTGCGGAGCACAGGCTCCAGACGCGCAGGCTGAGTAGTTGTGGCTCACGGGCCTAGTTGCTCCGCAGCATGTGGGATCTTCCCAGACCAGGGCTCGAAGCCGTGTCCCCTGCATTGGCAGGCAGATTCTCAACCACTGCGCCACCATGGAAGCCCAAATGTCTTATTCTTAAAAGAACCTTTTTAAACCTCCAAATAGGAAGTTGATCTTTTGTGTTCTCCCAACAGTTTTGTTTAAATTATTTATATATTCTAATGGTTTCCCCCACTAATCTGTATAGTTCTCCAATGCAGGGACAATGTCTGATTCAACAGTGTATCCAGATCACTTTGTATATAGCAGGTAATCAGTCAATAACTGTTTATTTAGTGAGTTGATACAATGAATCAAGAGTATTAGATTAAGGAGTCCCTGAGTCTTAAATGCCAAGAGAGCTGGGCCTAATGAAACATGAACAAGAATGAAGAAATAGTTAAAATCTAGACCCACAGTAATACTCTATCATAGTGTTAGTCATATGTAGCTTCTAAGCTGCAAAGTACTCCAATAGTTGCTGTTCCATGGTATTGATGTTCTTCTGCATGGTCTGGGTGTTCATCAGCACCTCATTCGCATAACATATCTAAGAATCTCACGAATATTGACACATGTACTTTTCCACTTCTGCCACCTTCACAAGCTTCAGTTGGGTCATTACGTGGATTATTAGGGCTGGAAGGGAACACAAAAGACTATCTAAATTCAACCTACATTTTGAAAGCCACTACCTATTATAGGTAAAATTCTTTTACCTCCTTATCCCAGGTAGTTGTTATGGTGGGAGTTGCTATGTACTTTTCTGCCAATATGGGAAAGTGGCTTTGAAAAATTTGCAGTGTGTGCCATCCCTCTCCCCAAAAGTCTTGTTTGTATCCTTCCCCCACCCAACGCAAAATTCTTCAATGGGACTCCCGAACAAATTCTGATTTCCCATGCCCACATCTATTTTCCAATGCCTTAAATACACGCATGAGTAAATCTTTTCCATTAATTTTAATTGAGGTATAATTCCTATACAGTAAACGGTACAGATTTTAAGTTTCCTATTTCCCTACCCTAAAATGGGGAAGCTATCTATCTTATTTCTGTCCTTTGTAGAATAAGTTTGCCTGTTCTGGAACATCGTATAAATAGAATAAACGGAGTCTTATATGTATATCATATCTAATGTATGTACTTTTTTGTTTCTGGCTTTTGTTGCATAGCGTATTTTTGAGATTCATCCATGTTGTGTCTATCAGTATGTTGTTTTTGTTGCTGAATAGTATTCCATTGTATGAATATACTACAGCATGTATCCACTCACCTGTTGACGAAGTTTTGAGTTTTCTTTTTTTTTTTCCCCCAGACTAAGACAGTGTTCTTTTCCCTTGGTTTTGTGCTACAAATCTGCAATAAGGAAACTTAGGCATTACAGTCTACCCCAAATACATGGAGTTCTGTTCTACATTCAAAGGCATTCACCACAAGTAGTTCTAAATACTTGTCTTTAGGCCTCTTTCTTCTGCCTTCTGAATTGTTTGAGCTCAGCAAAACTGATATTGCTGGGGGTGAATATACTTGCCAGTAAGTAACCAAGGTTTTCAGTTGGGGCACCATGGTTTATTTTTGTGATTGATTCCATTTATTTTGCCTAACTTAACCACCTACCCTGAACAACTTGAAAGAAATGGGTTATATATATCCATGTGGTCTTTGGAACTTGAATAGCAACTGTCTGGGCTTTAAAGGCATCAGATGCAGAGAAGCAGTTGTTCCCTGAATCGTGGCCCACTGGGAGGGCTCTTTTGCCAAAGGCAGCTGTGTCTCCTCAGGAGTGGGAAGAAAGACCTGATTTTCCTCTCCCCCCGAAAAACCCCAAAACATGAGATCTGTTGTCCTGTACCCGTGTACTATGACACTCAATTGGAATCCTTATCCTCTACATCTGATTAAGGGCTCCAACATCATAAATACCCATGTAAAAGTGACTAGAGTTAAAATTAAGTTTGGGAATGTGTGTCTGTTTTGGAGAAGGCAGAGAGGCAGCAGTTTTTAATTTGACAGTTAAGATAAATTTGTTTCATTCTTCATGGAAATGCAGTCTTGCATTGTTTCAAAGATGCTATGGGTCAGAGTTTCCTATCAGGTTAGGATTAGAATGACTTTTCTTAAAACCAGTGGTAGGGGGATTTCTACTGAAGAAAGTTGATCATTTTTACTATTCCTATATGATGCCATGAGCCTGGAAGCCAAAAAGATGAGGGTGGGGAGAAGAGTGGTTACTGAACAAGTTCATTCCTGGAGTTTAAGAACCACTGTTGGTTTGTTTTCTCTCTCATTCTCTCCAACTTCCATCTAGCAAATGAAGAAAGTACATTTCATGATGGTGCTTTGGGTCTTTACCATTATATTTGGCTTCTGCAAAGGGGCGGCAGGCATCTCCCTGGGCTTATTAGAGCCATACCTGTACTTCTTAGCTGTAGAGGTGGATCTCTGAGTTCTTCCCGATGAGGTGCAGTCAACTGGGGCAGATAATTGGTGTAAGTGGCAGGGAATGTGGCAGTGGTTCTGCGGAGGAAGTTTACAGTCAGGGAAGGCTTTGTAATCTTCCCATGGAATCATTTCACTCCTGGCTCAATATAGGTCCTCCCTTTGTACAAAGTTCTTCCCCATATTCTTCATTGAGCATGTTCGCAACATCCTAACCAAGCCCTAGCTCGGGATATTTTAGCTCTAAAGCCATTCGTCATGCCTCTCCACTCTCTTTGCCTATTGCCTAGTCTCCGTTTTGCTGCCACATATCCCCATGCCTGGCACATTTTTGTTCACATTTTATCTTGCTCAGAGACGAAAATTTCTTGCCAATTTTTCTGCCTTCTCCCCCTACCTCTCCCTTCTTCTATCTCTGCCCTTTTCTCCCAAATTTCTCCCAAGGGTCTATATCTAAAATGTTCTTATTCAACTCAGGTTTTGTCCCTTTCTAGGGTTTATCTTTTAGGTAGATTTTGTTTCATTTCAATATACTTTGTGGGGTTTTTCCCTGTTTATTTCTTACAAATGCCAAGGTGTAGTCATTGGTCTAAAGGCTGCATTTTCTGCAGTTATGGCATTATTGCAGCCTTCTTATCTTCAATGCACCATTGAAGCATCTGAAGCAAAAGGACCTGATCACAATTTTTGGGTAGTTCAGGAAAAGGTTGTTAGAGAAGTAGGCCTTGGGTGTTGCCTTCATCTTTGACCAACTTTGACTTTTCTGAATCGTTTACCAATCTAAGCATGGAATCTTGACCAAAATTAAATTCCATCTCCTGCTCTCTATAACATTAAATCTGATGCAAGAACACGGTAAGATGTTTGTGTATTTGTTTCTTTGCCTAGCTCCTTTCTTCAAGCAAATATTTAAATAGTCTCTTAATTGAACTTGCTTATTTTTAGTATTTTCATATTGATGAATTCCTCCTACAGTTGTTTGCCTAAGATAGAATAATTTCTTTTGAGATATGTACAAGTGCTGAGTTTGTGAAAGCTTGGTTTTTCCTTTTGTGCTCTCAACCTACCCAGGCTAGGAAAGCTACCTTCAGAATTGATTTCAGCTCTTTTCTTTTTCCTTCTTTTTTTTTTTTTTTCTGTGCTATATACTAAAGGCTATAAGTCTAACTGAGAGAAAGGACTAGAATTTCACGGTTTCCTTTTCTTCGCTTTGTTCTCTTGCACTGGTATTGTGAATTTCTGTGAAACTCACTCTTTTCTCCCTTAACAGGGTTGTTGGTACAGAGGAACGTATTCCTATTCCCCTCATGGATTACATCCTTAATGTGGTAAGTTAATGGCAGGGCAATCTGTGTAAAGGTGTGTGCTCTTCTGGAAAATGTGTGGGGTTACCAAATAGTCTGATGACTTGTGTTTATTTTCACTGGGGCCCTTAAAGTGCAGAGAGCAGCGGGGAAAGATGTGTAAACCTTGTTCTGTGTGATTTGCCAAAAATTAGCTAACAGTCCCTTTTTGAATATTCCCAATTTTCTGTTCATTCCCCTTTGGAATCCAAACAGGAGGAGAATGGGCTTTGTTAGGCCAGTCCAGTATTATGTTCTTTGAGTGCGTCCCAACATATTTTTTTCCCGTTACTTGCCATTTTTTTCCCATTAACTTCTCTTTTACCAATAATAATAATAATGATGTGGTGTTTTCTTTTAACTTCTGTGTGCCTCACAGGAAAAAAGGAAGAGTTTGAATTTTCCCAGAGTTATTTACCTATAAGGGGAAGCCCATTTAGCATTTGTTCTAGCCCAGTAAGCACTTCCAGACTTCCAGAGATGGTTTCTCTTTTGCTTGTGTGTTTGTTTCCCATATTTTACTTTCTTACCCTTACAAAATGCTCTGTTTAGTCTAAGTCACTTCCAGAGTTCTAGGTTTCATTTGTATTATGAGCACATTTGAAGAAAAGTATCCATTATGTTTGCTTCCAGGGGAGAGGCAACACATTATCTGTAAGAAGCACTAAATGAGCAAATTAAGAGATTAGACCTGATTCTGCCACTAATTCATGGTGTGGCCCTGAGCAAGTCATTTAACCTCTCTGTGCTTCTCAGATTATGTGACTTTAGGTGTGGCTGAAAAGATACATTGGGAAGAAGTTGTAATTCCTTATTTTCTGGATGTTTAGGGGTCATTTCATATACCTATTACTGCTTACCTGAGGTTTTGATAGTCTAGAAAATACTGATTTCATGACTATAAGGTTACCCCTGTCCTAATTCCAAGCTGGCATTTTAGTTCCAAGTGTCAGGCTCTAACTTTTTTTTTAATTTTTATTACCTAGATGAAATTTGTGGAATCTATTCTGAGCAACAATACAACCGATGACCACTGCCAGGAATTTGTGAATCAGAAAGGACTCTTGCCTTTGGTTACCATTTTGGGTCTTCCCAATCTGCCCATTGACTTTCCCACATCTGCAGCCTGTCAGGCTGTTGCAGGTGTCTGCAAATCCATATTGGTAAGAAGCATCTGGTCGAATATTTTCATTTCTTTTAGAAATCAATTTTGCAATACCTCTATATACGTGTTTTTACTGTGGTCTCTCCCCTTCAACTAAAACATAATGAAGAAATTTGTGGTTATGTACTGTAAGTGGGTTTTGTGACTAATAAATAGTGTGCCATGTTATTTCTCATTGAAAAGTCAAAGTGTTTGTTCTTTGTTCCTGAGTTTGGTATATAGTTCTAACATATGAGTTTTTTGGAAGGGAAATAAATCTCCAAGAAAGCTTTGGAAGTGGCTTTTAACACAGTCTAGTTTGTTTAGCCATGTTTTTTTTTCCTTTCTCAGGCTTGATAGTTGTGTATTTTAAGCATGATTGACCTGTAGTTCATTGCTCAAATTTTGCCCAAAAATGAAGTTGCTTTATTTTAAATAGTGCTAAAGGAGATATAACATGATATTTACCGCTTTAACCGTTTTTAAGTGTATAGTTTAATAGTGTTTAGTACATCACATTGTTGTGAAACCCATCTCCAAAACTCTCTTCCTCTTGTAAAACTGAAATTCTGCACCCATTAAACAACAACTTTCAATTCCCCTCTCCCTACCAGCCCCTGGTAACCACCATTCTACTTTCTGTCTCTGAATTTTGACTGTTCGAGGTATGTCATGTAAGTTGAATTCATGAAGTACTTGTCTTTCTATGACTGGCTTAATTTGCTTAGCATAATTTTCTCAAGATTCATCCATGTTGTAGCATATGTCAGAATTTTCTTCCTTTTTTTAAGGCTGAATAGTCCAGTGTATGTTTAAACTGCATTTTGTTTATCCATTCATTCATTGATAGACATTTTGGTTGCTTCCACTTCTTATGAATACTGCTGCTACAAACATGGGTGTGTTCTCCAGACCCTGCTTTTGTGTATGGTGAAAACACTTAAGATCTACTCTCTTAGCAAATTTCTAGTATATAATACAGTATTATTAATTATAGTCACCACACTATACATTAGATTCCCAGAACTTATTCATCTTATAACTGAAAGTTTATACCCTTTGACCAACATCTCTGCAACTTCCCCCAGCCCCTGGCAACCACCGTTCTACCCTCTGGTTCTGAGTTTGACTTGAAAGTGAGATCATACTCAAGACTCTGCTTTCGGTTATTTTGGTTATCTACCCAGAAGTAGGATTTGCTAGATCATTTGGTAGTTCTGTTTTTAATTTTTTGAGGAACTGCTATACTGTATTATTCACAACATCTCTACCGTTTCACATTCCAACCAGCAAAGCACAAGGGTTGATTTCTCTGCGTCCTCACCAATACTTGTTATTTTCTAGTTTTTTCATACTAGCCAACCTAATGGGTGTGAAATGAGATCTCGTGGTTATCGTTTGCATTTCTCTGTTGATTAGTGATGTTGAGCATCTTTTCATGTGCCTGTTGGACATCTGTATGTCTTCTTTAGAAAAATGTCTGTTCAGGGCCTTTGCCCATTTTTCTTTTCCGAAACAGTACATTTTATTTGACAACAAACTCCCCAGTTTGTCTCAGTTGTGACATATAGATGGCTTGAGATTGCTTTTTTGGTGGTCACCCATGCTGAACAAGATTTTTCAATCTTCAGAACAACCAAGGCTCAGAGATTCTGCGTGTCACTTCAGTCACAAATCCAAGTGTGTCCTCCATTCATTGGAGCATTTTGGCATAGATTCCCTTTGAGGTAGAAGGGTAGAGATGAAGCCGTTCCTCCAAGTTTAAAGAAATAAGGTGTTGCTGGCTGGTGCTTCTCAGAAGGCTGGCACATCTGTGTGTTTCTTGCCTAATTCTTCTCATTGGCCTGGAGCACCTCTTCACTTTTCTCTAGATAGCCTGGCACGTTTTTTTCCCCTCAATTGCCTGATGCTTTCCTTCTCTCATCAGCCTAGAGCTTCTGAGGAAAAGGGAGAGCCCATTTTTTAATAGGGTTGTCTGTTTTTGTTGTTGAGTTGTAAGAATCCTTAATATATTTTGGATATTAATCCCTTATCAGATAAATGATTTGCAGATTATTTTCTCCCATTCCATGAGTTGCTTTTCACTCTGTTAATAGTGTCATTTGATGTGAAAAGGGGTTTTAATTTTGATGAAATCCAGTTTGTTTTTTGTGGGGGTTTTTTTGTTGTTTAGTTTTTGCTTTTTACTTTTCATTGCCTGTGCTTTTCATGTCATACCTAAGAAATCACTGCCAAATCCGGTGTCGTGCAGCTTTTATCCTATGGCTTTTTCTAGGTGTTTTATAGTTCTAGCTCTTATATTTAGGTCTTTGATCTATTTTGAGTTAATTTTTTGTATGGTGTAAGGTAAGGTTCAGTTTCATTCTTTTGCATGTGGGTATCCAGTTTTCCCAACACTATTTGTTGAAAAGATTGTCCTTTCCCTATTGTACCCTTGTTTGGGCAACCTTGTCAAAAATCATTTGACCATATATGCAAGGGTTTTTGGGGGGGGCTCTCTGTTCTGTTGGTGTTGATGTCTATCTTTATGCCAGTACTACACTTTTGATTACTGTAGCTTTGTGGTAAGTTTGAAAATCTGGGGATGTGAGACCTCTAACTTTGTTCTCTTTTAAGATAGCTATATCTATTTGGGGTCCCTAGAGATTCTGTATGAATTTTAAGAGAGATATTTCTGTTTCTGCAAAAAAAAAAAAAAAAAAAAGCCATTGGGATTTTTATAGGAATTGGATTAAATCTGTGAAGCTTATTTATTAGCTGAGTTGTGCAGTGATAAGTAATTTCTGGAAAGATCCATAACTGTGACATCTGCATTTGATATTTTATTCTGCTTTTCTTTTTGCAAATATTTAATTAAGTGCTATTTATGAGAGAGAGGGGGGAAAGGGCTGCTCCATCTTTATCCTACCTGTAAGATACTGTGTGAGGGTGGATAGATTTATTTAAAGCCATAGGAAAGGCACATAAGTTCTCCTATCTTTGAATGGCAAGTGATAGTGTTCACTGTCAAGATTTTTCTTCTTACTCAGAAAGAAATTGCAGGGGCCATATAATCCTTGAGTTGTCTCCAAAATAAGAAAATGCCTAGCTGATGCCTATCCTAGAATTGTCTCTTATTGTGGTAAGAAAAAAACATTTGTAATAGTGGTTCATTTCCATGCTTTGGAACCTTGCCTAACATTGCTCCCTGTTGTGCAAAATTTGGAATTAATCTTACAGCATGGAGTCCTTGCTGTAACAGTAGTCCAGTTTGGCCATCACAATCTTTTAAATTTGATTGGCCTACCACCTTTGAAAGCCTCTCATTCAAGAGAAGTAATGTGTTGCTCTAAAAGGCGTTTAGGTATGTCATACCTTCATTCATGTTTTGGCTCCACCATTTACCAGGTGCAAGACCATGGCCAGGTCTGAAATTCGTGAGACTTGTCTTCCACTTCTTTCATTGTGACTATTAATACATGCATATGAAGTTCATTGTACATTAATGATTTAATTATTCTTCTTATTTCAGACACTGTCACATGAACCCAAAGTCCTTCAGGAGGGTCTCCTTCAGTTGGACTCCATTCTTTCCTCCTTGGAGCCCTTACACCGCCCAATAGAATCCCCTGGGGGCTCAGTGTTGTTGCGAGAACTGGCTTGTGCTGGCAATGTCGCTGATGCTACCCTCTCAGCTCAAGCCACACCTCTACTGCATGCACTCACTGCTGCCCACGCCTACATCATGATGTTTGTTCATACTTGTAGAGTTGGACAGGTAAGAATTATGTTAGGTGTGAACATGTTGGTTTAAAGTCGGTAAAATACCTAGGGCGTGTACGTGGCATCATAGTATACTTAGAAGCAGTTCTACCTAGGCGAGCTGCTGAAAGAACAGTTTTAGGGTGAGTTCTTTTGGGTGGATGACTTAAGTTTATGCTTCAAGTTGCTGTCTAGTTTCACTTCCCCGTAGTATTTTGTTCATTGGAAGTTGGGTGACCATATAACTTGTTTTGTGAACTGGACCTTCTTGAGAGTGAAAGAGGTTGAGATAAATACAGGTATTAATAGATCTGTAGCATCCATATAGGCCTTAAGGATGTATAGTCACCCCTTTTCGCAGACAAGCCTCAACTGGGTGCTCATCTGACCGTGTTACTTCCTAATCTTTCTACAAATGCCTGTAGGCTTGATAATAAGATGGCAAGAAGGAAATTTGACCACAGAACATTTAAGTTAATGGTGATTAACAGATTACTAAAGATTTCCTAAATATCAAACCCTATGTTTGCAGTCCATGTGAGGGTCCTCTTATGGTTCCAGAAAGTTGAAGTTTGAGGGCGGGGGGGTTTGTTTATTTGTTTTTTGAGTACTCACAGTTCTGCCACCCTTAGTTGTCAAGTAATCAAGTCTAAAGATTATTGATGTCGTATTTTTAGCAGCTCTGTTTTATGCTGTTGAGCTAGGAGTGTGTTCTTTGGATCAAATTAAATGAAAAGCACAATTATAAACTATTTAGAAAATAATTAAATTACATAGAAAAGCTTTAGGGACTGATTTGATTGATTGATTGATTGATTGAAATAAAGAAATAAACAGGAAATAACAAGCCCCTTCACCATCTAAAAAAATTAGGAAGCTGTCAATGAGTCTATAAAACTGTTTCTTCCATTTAGAAGAACAGAGTTGCCTATGACTCCTGTTTTTCACTTTACAAAGAAGAAATGAGAAGGGATGTTAGAGACAGATTGTAAATATTGTAAGAGAATACCTTCTGGAACTATGATCTCTTAAGTGTGGAAATTTTGATGAAGTACACAACTCTGAGAATAGTAAGGAAGGAAAAATAGAATCCCTTATCCTTTGTAAATAGCTAACAGTTGATTTTTGAATATAAATGTTCAGAGGGCATCCCAAAGATCACCTTTTTTACTTTGGCTACAGAGTGAAATTCGTTCCATCTCCGTAAACCAGTGGGGCTCTCAGTTGGGTCTGAGTGTTCTGAGCAAGCTGAGCCAGTTATACTGTTCCCTGGTGTGGGAAAGCACTGTCCTTCTCTCCCTGTGTACCCCAAACAGGTAAGGAAATGGTCATCTCTTTTACTATCTCTGTTGTCTTTCCTAACAGAAAAACTAAGCTTAGTGAGCCTGGGGCGTTGCTTTGGTCAAGGATTGAAAGGTAAAAAGTTCAGAGGCCTCCTTGCCTGTCTCAGTTCATTCGGGCTGCTATAACAAAATCCACAGATTGGGTCCTTATAAACAACAGAATTTTATTGCTCAGAGTTCTGGAGGCTGGAAGTCTGCATGGTTGGATGAGGGCTGTCTTCCACATTGCAGACTTCTCATTGTATCCTCACATGGCAAAAGGGACTAGGAATCTCTCTGGAGCCTCTTTTATAAGGCACTAGTTCCATTCATGAGGGTTCTACTCTTAAGACTTAAGCACCTACCACAGACCTTACTACTAATACATCTCATCAGACATTAGGATTTCAACATTTGAATTTTGAGGAGACACAACATTTAACCAATAGCATTGTCCTTCCCACTTATCAGCCAAAGGACTTCCTTACGAATGTGTCATCTTTGACCTGATATCTCAGTTATGCTGTGTCAGCATGGTGGGTGTTTACAGTTTGGTCCTGTTGTTAGCCAGATATAAAGAGTTGAGTTGGAAGCCTGTTGAGTACTACCTCAGGAATTCCGTCATTGCAGGTGTTTTATTAGGTTAACTTACCTGCTTGCTATAGGAGGGGGATAGTGTCAGCCAAGCAGGTCAGAGACCAAGCACAACATTAAAAAGATGAGTTATCAGAGGTTTTTTTGCTCACTGTTTCTCTTCTTGCAGCCTGCCATCTGGGTGTGAATTTGGTCAGGCGGACATGCAGAAACTGGTTCCAAAGGATGAGAAGGCAGGTACGACCCAGGGCGGAAAAAGATCAGGTAACTCCAAGAAACTAAAATCCTAGCCATTAATTCTCTTAAGTTCTGTCTGTCTCTGTCTTTATAGGTCTATTGTGAAATTTTAGTAGGTCTATCATCTGTAGTCCTCAGTTTTTTCCATTCATTAATTTTTAATTATTTATTTTAAAATTAAACTATTTTCAGTTATTTTTTCTATTAAAAAATACATACCCACAATGATAAAAATTAGAAAATGTAGTAGAAAGAAGAATCCCCCATATTTATACCACAAAAAATATTTTGGAAGTATCTGCTAATCTTTTTCCCTGAAGGTATGTTTTATTAACATAGTTGTGATTATCTTAGACATAATATTTTACAGGTCTCTTTTCACTTAGTATTAAGTGCCATGTAAAGGTACCATGAATTAACCCTTCCCTGTTAAGTTTCTAATGTACTATTTTGAAAACTGAACATCTTTGTATGTAGTGTTTTGAGAATGTAAGATTGATTCTTAGAAATTACAGTAACAAAGATTATGGTGGGTCTTTAATTTTTTGTATGCTTATTTTTCAGAAGCTTAATTTCTTACGTTAAAATGGTAAATGACTATTCTAAGTGGCTGTGGAGCACTTTTAGACCCACACTGTCCAATATGGTAGCCACCAGCCACGTGTAATGTGGCTACTTTACATTACTACTTGTAATGTGGCTAGTACAACTAAAAGACTGAATTTTCGTTCTTTGCTCCCTTGCTCCCTCCTTCCTTCCTCCTGTCCTTGTGCGCGCTGCCTCACACTCCCCCCACCTCCACCCCCTCCACCCCCGTCTGTCTGTCTGTCTCTCTTTCTTTCTCTCTCTCTCCCCTCGTGTTAAGTGGAGGGTGTTATGGGTTGAATTGTGTGCCTGCCCCCAAAAATTATATGTTGGAGTACTAACCCCCAGCACCTCAGAATGTGACCTTATTTGGAAATAGGGTTGTTGAAGATGTACGTAAGATGAAGTCATAGGTTGGATGGAGAAAACTGAATTTTTAATTTTTATTAATTTTGTTGTTGTTGTTTGTTGTGGGGTTTTTGTGTGTGTGTGTGTGTGTGGTACGCGGTCCTCTCACTGCTGTGGCCTCTCCCGTTGTGGAGCACAGGCTCCGGACGCGCAGGCTCAGCGGCCATGGCTCATGGGCCTAGCCGCTTCCGCAGCATGTGGGATCCTCCAGGACTGGGGCACCAACCCGTGTCCCCTGCATCAGCAGGCGGACTCTCAACCACTGCGCCACCAGGGAAGCCCCTATTAATTTAAATATAACAACTATTAACTCTGTTCAGTTGTTGGAGGACTTTTAAGTATGTTTGGAAAACTTGGGTATGTGAATCTTTTTTTCCCCAGTAAATTATATGAAATAAATATAGATCAATTAATGAAAACTTAATGTCTGTATTGAGATGCTCTGTAAGCATAACAATGATACCTGTTTTTTTAAATATTTAATATAAAAATGTATGCTCAGTCATTTTTATATTTGATTACATGTTAAAATAATTTTTATTATATTGGGTTAAATGGTGTATTAAAAATTATAGCTGTTTTTTACTTTTTAAGTGGTTACTAGATATTTTTTAATTACATATGTGGTTCACATTATATTTCTGTTGGACAATGCTGTTTTTTTGTTTTGTTTTGTTTTTTTCACAGTTATACTCCTTTATTTATATTTTACTGTAGCTGCTTTTTGGCTACAGTGACTGAACTGAGTAGAAACAACAGACATCATATGGCGAATCTAAAATATTTACTCTCTGGTCCTTTACACAAGTTTGCCAACCCCTGCTCTAGAAAAGCGGGAAAAAAATTTTTTTTGAAACTCGTATGCTGGGATTTATACTTTTAAAACAGTTAAACTTTTAGAGAATTTTTTCCCTTGAAACAAACTTTAGGTAGAAGTAAATATGTTACATTACTCTCAGTAATCTCAGTTAGAATAAACACTAATTCACAATTATTCCTGCACTGAGGAAGGGAATCCACCTGCAGATTTTTTTATTTTCATCTAAGAAATAATCACAAATTAGTTTAACTAAAACCTAGCACCCACCTGAATTAGCATCAACTGCAAAAACTGCTAGATATTTCTGAGCCTCAAAATAGGACATTGTAAGCCATAAAAGTATTTACTTTATTTTTTTACATCTTTATTGGAGATAATGCCATTTTATAAAATAGCTTTTATGTTATATTACAATAGAAGTTGCAAATTGCAGTAAGCAGAAATTATATTGGGTGGGCCAAAAAGTGCCTTCGTTTTTTGTTTTAAGTAAAAATAAAAGACATTTTTCATTTTCACCAAGAACTTTTTTGAACAACATATTCACCCTTTTGTTCCACTACCTTCTGCCATTTTTCACTCAACTTCATAATTCCATCTTCCCAAAACTTTTTATCTTTTTGAGCAAAGAACTTATTCCAGGTGCCTTTTACAGTCTTCCAGGAAATTGAAATTTTTTCCATTAAGAGGATTTTGTAAAGACCGAAATAAATGGAAATCCGAAGGTGCAATGTCTGGTGAATACGGCAGATGAATCAGAACTTCCCAGCCAAGCTGTAACAGTTTTTATCTGGTCATCAAAGAAACATATGGTCTTGGATTACACTGATGGAAGATTATGCGTTTTCTGTTGACTAATTCTGGACACTTTTCATCGAGTGCCACTTTCAGTTGGTCTAATTGGGAGCAGTACTTGTTGGAATCAATCATTTGGTTTTCCAGAAGGAGCTCATAATAGAGCACTCCCTTCCAATCCCACCATATACACATCACCTTCTTTGGATGAAGACTGGTCTTTGGTGTGGTTGGTTGTGGTTCATTTCGCTTGCCCCACGATCTCTTCCGTCCCACATTATTGTACAATATCCACTTACATCACCCGTCACAATTTGTTTAAAAACGGAACATTTTTGTTACATTTAAGTAGAGAATCGCATGCAGAAATACAGTCAAGAATTGTTTTTTTCGCTTAACTTACGTGGAACCCAAACATCAAAGCGATTCACGTAACCAGGCTGGTGCCAGTGAATGTCAGTGCTTGATTTGGGTATTTTGAGTATGTTGGCTATCTCCCGCATGATATAACGTTGATTGTTCTCAGTTAATATCTCGGTTTGATCGCTGTCAACTTCAACTGGTCTGCCCGACTGTGGAGCATCGTCCAGTGAGAAAACTCCAACATGAAACTTCGCAAACCACTTTTGGCACGTTCAGTCAGTCACAGCACCTTCTCCATACACCGCACAAGTCGTTTTGTGCATTTCAGTTGCGTTTTTACCTTTCTTGAAATAATAAAGCATAATATGCTGAAAATGTTGCTTTTTCCCCCTCCCATCTTTAATATTAAAATGGCTACACAGAAATTCACCAATTTTGATGTCTTCTTTTAAATGCGTGCTGATATGACAGCTGTCACATAAAATCTAACAAAATTGTTTTGAAGGAAGTTAAAGACAAGTTAAGTGCTACTAGAGCCATCTTATGGGGAAAAACGAACGAACCTTTTGGCCCAGCCAGTACAATCTTCTGACCGTAATGCAGCAAACCTAAAATTAATAAAAGTAGCTTTTCTAGAAAGTTTTTTTCTCCTATACTCTGCATCAAGGAGAAAATGAATTTGATAAACTATTAAGAAAACTGAAGATAATTCTGTGTATAAAAACCTATCACAAAGATAAACCCATGCACATATGGTCATCTTATCTTTGATAAAGGAGGCAAGAATATACAGTGAAGAAAAGACAGTCTCTTCAATAAGTGGTGCTGGGAAAACTGGACAGCTACATGGAGAAGAATGAAATTAGAACACTCCCTAACACCATACACAAAAATAAACTCAAAATGGATTAAAGACCTAAATGAAAGGCCAGACACTATAAAACTCTTAGAGGAAAACATAGGCAGAACACTCTATGACATAAATCACAGCAAGATCCTTTTTGACCCCACCTCCTAGAGAAATGGAAATAAAAACAAAAACACATGGGACTTAATGAAAGTTAAAAGCTTTTGCATAGCAAAGGAGAACCATAAACAAGACGAAAAGACAACCCTCAGAATGGGAGAAAATACTTGCAAACGAAGCAACTGACAAAGGATTAATCTCCAAAATATACAAGCAGCTCATGCAGCTCAATTTCCAGAAAACACAGATTGCCAACAAACACATGAAAGAATGCTCAACATCATTAATCATTAGAGAAATGCAAATCAAAATTACAATGAGGTATCACCTCACACCAGTCAGAATGGCCATCATCAAAAAATCTACAAACAGGGCCTCCCTGGTGGCGCAGTGGTTGAGAGTCCGCCTGCTGATGCAGGGGACACGGGTTCGTGCCCTGGTCCAGGAAGATCCCACATGCCGCGGAGCGGCTGGGCCCGTGAGCCATGACCGCTGAGCCTGTGCGTCCGGAGCCTGTGCTCTGCAACGGGAGAGGCCACAACAGTGAGAGGCCCGTGTACCGCAAAAGAAAAAAAAATCTACAAACAATAAATGCTGGAGAGGATGTGGAGAAAAGGGAACCCTCTTGCAGTGTTGGTGGGAATGTAAATTGATACAGCCACTATGGAGAACAGTATGGAAGTTCCTTAAAAAACTAAAAATAGAACTACCATGTGACCCAGCAATCCCACTACGGGGCATTTACCTTGAGAAAACCGTAATTCAAAAAGAGTCATGTACAACAGTGTTCATTGCAGCTCTATTTACAATAGCCAGGACATGGAAGCAACCTAAGTGTTCATCGACAGATGAATGGATAAAGAAGATGTGGCACATATATACAGTGGAATATTACTCAGGCATAAAAAGAAACGAAACTGGGTTATTTGTAGTAAGGTGGGTGGACCTAGAGACTGTCATACAGAGTGAAGTAAGTCAGAAAGAGCAAAACAAATACCGTATGCTAACACATATATATAGAATCTAAAAAAAAAAAAATGGTCCTGAAGAACCTAGGGGCAGGACAGGAATAAAAACACTGACGTAGAGAATGGGCTTGAGGACGGGGAGGGGGAAGGGTAAGCTGGGATGAACTGAGAGAGCGGCATTGACATATACGCACTACCAAATAGATAGCTGGTGGGAAGCAGCCACATAGCACAGGGAGATCAGCTCGGTGCTTTGTGTTCCACCTAGAGGGGTGGGATAGGGAAGGTGGGAGGGAGACACAAGAGGGAAGAGATATGGGGATATATGTATATGTATAGCTGATTCACTTTGTTATACAGCAGAAACTAACACAACATTGTTAAGCAATTACACTCCAATAAAGATATTTTTTTAAAGAAAACCTATCAGATATACTGTATGCTAACACATATATATGGAATCTAAGGGGAAAAAAGGTCATGAGGAACCTAGGGGTAAGACGGGAATAAAGACACAGACCTACTAGAGTGTGGACTTGAGGATATGGGGAGGAGGAAGGGTAAGCTGTGACAAAGTGAGAGAGTGGCATGGACATATATACACTACCAAACCTAAAATAGATAGCTGGTGGGAAGCAGCCGCATAGCACAGGGAGATCAGCTTGGTGGTTTGTGACCACCTAGAGGCGTGGGATAGGGAGGGTGGGAGGGAGGGAGACACAAAAGGGAAGAGATATGGGAACATATGTATATGTATAACTGATTCACTTTGTTATAAAGCAGAAACTTACACACCATTGTAAAGCAATTATACTCCAATAAAGATGTTTTTAAAAAAGATATGCTTAAAAATTGTATTGAGATTGCTAAAGATAGAGAAAATGATAAGGAACTAATAAAGCAGACATGAGTTTTGAAACAACAAATAAGGATTTATATGACAGCTAATTATTGTATTGTGGAGGAAGGGGACAGAATTAATAAAATATACACGAAAATGGACGAAACCAAATGTTAGAATCTCAAATTTTGTCAAAGTCTTAAATATACCAACTTTAAGTCAAGGAAATAATAAAATAATTTACTAAAAACCAAGAACAAAATTAGACTCACAGTCAAAGAATTGCCCCACATAACAATTTAGATATATTTTTCCCCAGCAGTTTCTTTCACACATTTAACAAAGGTATCTTCATTTCCACATAGTTTTTCCAGAATATTGCAAAGAAAATTTGGTGTGTTTTATAGTTTGCCTAATGCTGTTTCTTAGATCAAGAGCACACCCCCCCACAAAAGACTCATCTCACATTCATATACAAAAATCTTAAATTCTAGGAAATATATTTCTCCAGTGGTGATATGTGATGTCCAAATTGAGTTTATTAACGAGCTCTAAAATTCTACCTGGGTATGCGCCTTGAGTGCATGGGGTCACCACACACACTGCAGTTTATGTGAAGTTTCTGGGTCATGCAGTGTGCCTACAGTCTTCCATGGTAGCCCTTGAAAGTTAAGACTTTTAACATGCTCTCATTGGAAGATGTCAGTGTTAGCTACTTAGAAGGACTCCAGGGAAAGAAGTACAGTTTTGTGTTTTTTTCTTTTCAGATTTAGGAAGTTGTGGACATTTAAAGAGTAACAAGCACTATAGGTAGCTCTTTCTTCTGACTCTTCAGAACAAGGAACCAGGTGAGTGCTGGCTCAACATGGTCTTATTGCTCCCCTCTTATGTCTACAGATGGGGAACAGGATGGAACCACTGGAAGTATGGATGCTTCTACCCAGGGCTTGTTGGAAGGCATTGGGCTTGATGGTGATACGCTGGCTCCTATGGAGACAGATGAACCTACTGCTTCAGACTCTAAGGGCAAATCTAAAATTACACCTGCCATGGCTGCCAGAATCAAGCAAATCAAGCCGTTATTGTCAGGTGAGTGATTCTCTTCCTTCTGCTCCCTTTTAGAGCCTGGTATGGCTGTATTGTTTCTTTTAAGGAAGTTTTAAACTTGGTGGCTCATTTTCAGGTGTCTGCCATGTGACAGGCTCTGTACTAACTGTTAGGGATACAGAGATGAGAGAATCACTTTCTGAAAGCCAAGTCTACCCCTCCTTTTCTTCCTGCTCACTCTTCTACTACTGCAAATGACCTCTGCTCCTACCGTTTCCCTGAAATGTCTCACCAAGGTATCTGTAACCTCCTTGTTGCTAAGTCCATTGGATACTTTTCAGTCCACTTCTCAGTTTTCCACAGCATGATGGTTGACCTATCACCTCCTTCTCAGAATACTATTTTCTTGGCTTTTGTGGTATTAATATTAAGCCCTCCTGCTTTCCTGTTACCTGTCTGGCTACGGCACTCAGTCTCCTTTTCCTTTTTCTGTCCCTCAAATGTAGCTGGCAAGTGACATAGTTGATTTGTGTTTTAGTAGTTACTTTGCCAGCTCTGTGGAGACTACAGTAATATGATGCAAGACCACACTAAAGATGTGCACTGGGGACTTCTCTGGCGGTCCAGTGGTTGAGACTCTGCACTTCCACTGTGGGGGGTGAGGGTTCAATCCCTGGTCAGGGAACTAGGATTCCACGTGCTGTGTGGTGCAACCACAACAGTGAATAAAGATGTGCACTGATCTGTCTTTGCCATCGTTTGCCCCTTAATGTAAAATCAGTGGGGAACCTATTTTCTATGTTCTGTACCTCTACCAATTTTGTACATTTGCCACTTTCTGACACCTTAATGTGAAGGAAAATGTAGACAACTCCTGGGAATTGGGGGCTCTGCCCAAAAGCAAGCAAAACTTGGCCTTTGGTGTTTCCATTTGGTATTTTAAACCCCCTTGAATTTTATGTTCTGTTTTAATTTGTTTAATTCTGCTCCTTTGTTTTAATATGAAAGTCTACTGCCACTTTCCCCAAATTGAAGGAAAACTGACCATCCAAGAAGATGCTAATGTTTATTTCCCCTTTCTTTGTTAGACCTCTGTGACCTTGGCACATTCTGGGGTTTCTTTGTGGGCCCAGCCCATGCTTTTGATGTCTGTTTCTCTGTGGTTACTGGCCTTTTGTTTTTCTCTTTTATCCTTGCTGACTACCTTTGAGCCACTTTGTTGTCTATTCACCTGAAAACGGTGGTGGAAAAGTACAAACTTAATGTGTACATGCATTAGGCTTTCAGAGTCTAGGCCCACCCAACCTCCAGCCAGGCAGTGCGAGTAATCTGTAGCCTGATCCCTCATTAGGATTGGGAGATCCTAATTTGGGTGGATTGGGAAAAAGAAAAGACCTGTTCCTGTCTTCTTATGCTGTATATCTCAGAGCTTACTGAGTTTGGGGGGTACGATATGTGGCACCAGCTCAAGTGGAGCCTATTTTTTTTTTACAGTGGGTTCATATATACATGTGTATAATTAAGAGATGTGCTTTGATTCAAACCTGGATCGTGATGAAATAATGTTTATTTCAGACATGCTGTGACAGCATTTTCATTTGTGATTTTAAGAGTAATAAATATTCACTATAGAAAAAGTACAGAGAAATGTTTTAAGAAAAGCAAGGAAATTACCCAAATATAATGTGTTTAGATATATTTTCTTTCCCTTTTTCTGTACATCTCCTTTTACATGTTTATATTTGGATTCTGCTTTTTTGGTTCAGCAATATATACCAAAAAGCATCCTACAAAGATGAAAATTTGAAATACTTGTAATCTACCTAACACCTTACAAGATTTTTATAAGAAGGCCACTTTTTAAATTTTTATGCTTTTCCTAACAATCTTTTTTCCTTTGGGGACCATACATTTAATGTTGTGATGAGACGTTACTAGTATATATGTGATGTTCTTTTCTGGTCTAAGTTGTTAGCATTTTTGCCATTTTTAAAGTTCTCTGTAGGCATTTTAAGTGACTCCATAATTCAATACATAGATATATCATTTACTTAAATAGTTCATATTGTGTATTGCTTTCTACAAAGGTGGTTTCAGTTTATATCTCCTAACAGTGTGAGTGCTTATCTTGTTTGTCTTTCATATTTATTATATATTGAATGCCAACATACTTCTCTGTCTCCTGCCTTCAAAAGAGGCATTTATTCCCTGCGAAGCTTCCTTTTCAGATATCATATGTAGAGACAAGTCCAGGTGTTTCATAGAATGTTTGAGTGGGAGGGAGTAGTCAGTCATTAAAATGTATTAACAGTAATGTGTCTGTTATAATGAAACCATTCTGAAAGTACTGTACAGCCTTATTCTGACTTTTGGGTTCCAGCTTCCTCTCGATTAGGCAGAGCACTGGCTGAGTTATTTGGGCTCCTTGTTAAACTTTGTGTGGGGTCTCCTGTCCGCCAGAGAAGGAGCCATCATGCTGCCAGCACCACCACAGCACCAACACCCGCTGCTCGATCAACGGCCTCAGCTCTCACTAAGCTCCTCACAAAGGGCTTATCTTGGCAGCCTCCACCATATACGCCTACTCCACGCTTCAGGTGAGGTTCCGCTTGAGATGCAGAATCTAATTGGTTCCTTCTCCACTTGAATGCAGAGTGAGCCACTGAATTAGAGGACTTGGAGGTCCCTTGTTTTACTCTTAAATGTGTACCCCAAATACTGTTTAAGCTACTTGTTTTGGTTCTGCCTAGTCTAAAATATAGAGATTTAAAAAGCATTTGTAGTCAAACTGCATTCAGCTAGTCACCCAGTGCAATGTTCAGTTTTACTCTTGGCTTTTACTTGATTTTCCCATTGCTTCTGTGTCTGCCTCAGAGAAGGTTAACTTTTTGCTTTTTCCCTCTTCCAGGCTGACATTCTTCATCTGTTCAGTTGGTTTTACATCCCCAATGCTGTTTGATGAGAGGAAGTATCCCTACCACCTCATGCTGCAGAAATTTCTCTGCTCTGGAGGCCACAATGCTCTTTTTGAGTAAGGATCATGTTGCTTTACAGAGAAGCATTGTTTGGAGTTTGGTCTTTTCTGTGTACCTTAGCAGCCCACAACTTTCTAAGCCGCCTATCCTGTGACAGTGAGATACATAGAGACAGCCATTGGGTATACCCTTTCACGTTTCAGGAACTAACTGTATTTATCTCCATCTTCCTGGAGGGTGGGATTCAGCCTGTCCTAGGAATGTTTGTAAGGGTCTCTGTTTTTCTTCATTTGGCTTGTAATGTCTGGTACATATTTTTCTAATAGACTTGTCCTTTTCTGCTGTTTCTCTGAATATGATCATTTTTCTGCTTCTTTTGGTCAGAAGATTCTAAGCTAAGTTTCACTTTGGTGTTTTTGTTTGTTTTGGCTTTAAAAGTAAAGCTAGGGCTTCCCTGGTGGCGCAGTGGTTGAGAATCCGCCTGCCAATGCAGGGGACACGGGTTCGTGCCCCGGTCCGGGAAGATCCCACATGCCGCGGAGCAGCTAGGCCCGTGAGCTATGGCCGCTGAGCCTGCGCGTCCGGAGCCTGTGCTCCGCAACGGGAGAGGCCACAACAGTGAGAGGCCCGCGTACCACAAAAAAAAAAAAAAAAAAAAAAAGTAAAGCTAGAAGTGGTAGTAATTTCACCATATATGCGTATAACAAATATATGTCAATAATATATCAATAAAGCTGGAATAAAAACCCAAATAAAAGGTAAAGCTCTGTGTTCAACATCTTGTAATTACCTATAATGAAAAAGAATTTTATATACATATATATATATATGTATGTATATATATAAAACTGAATTGCTGTATACCAGAAACTAACACAACATTGTAAACCAGCTATATTTCAAGTAAAAAAGGCGGGGGGGGGTTGGTAAAGCTAATAAATGTTGGACAGACTGGAAGCAATAGCTCCAAGAGGAGGGACTGGGAAGCTTTTGAATGTGTCCCTTTCTCTCCCCATCCCCAATCTAAAATACTAATATTCTATCTCTATACTTTCTCTTATTTGAATTTAGAACATTCAATTGGGCTCTGTCCATGGGAGGCAAAGTTCCTGTTGCAGAGGGATTAGAACATTCAGACTTACCTGATGGCACAGGAGAATTCCTAGATGCCTGGCTAATGCTGGTGGAGAAGATGGTGAATCCCACCACGGTGCTTGAATCTCCACATTCACTGCCTGCCAAATTGCCTGGAGGTGTTCAGAACTTTCCACAATTCAGTGCCCTCCGCTTCCTTGTGGTAACTCAGAAAGTGAGTAGTCAGCATTCTAAAACCAAGAGCAATTTCTCATGCCAACTGGGTAGCTCCCACTCTGTTTTGTCCTCCTTAGTGAAACAACTCGATTGGTAGAGAACCACTGGATCCTACTCCCAGATAGGACTGCCTTGCAGAATGGGATAGAGACCACTTGATAATTTTCTGTGGTGTAAACATTTGAACTGTAAACTTCAGATTGGTACTTCCAGGTTGGGTTAAATGCCCCTTCTCTGTACTTCCTTGCCCCCCACCCAACCTCAGTAATGCCTAGGATTTTGTTGTTGGCACTGACTGTGGAAGGACCATCTCATAAGTCTTTGACTTATTCTTCCTGGGGTTTTGAATTTGAGACAAAATGATCTTTACACAGCTTTTCAAATGACTTACAGGCAGCCTTTACTTGCATCAAGAACCTGTGGAACCGGAAACCCTTGAAGGTATATGGTGGGCGAATGGCTGAGTCCATGCTGGCCATCCTGTGCCACATCCTCCGAGGAGAACCTGTCATTCGAGAGAGACTGAGCAAAGAGAAGGAGGGGTCTCGAGGAGAAGAGGATACAGGACAAGAGGAAGGTGGCTCCCGCCGGGAACCTCAAGTCAACCAGCAACAACTACAACAGGTGGGGTTCTGGCCTCACACTCCAGGACCAAGACTTTGCACCGGAGAGTATACTGCTCGTGGGGTTTCTAAGTTTCTTAATGCCTGGTCCTGTTAGGGGATAGGTTTAAATTTGTTCCCTCTTTTACTCTTTTATTTTTTTCTCTTGAGAAAGCTGGAGAACAGTTTCAGTACTCCTAATAGGTAAAGGATTTGTGTCCTCCCAAGCATATTGTTTAGTATTGGAAGTCTTTTACGTATTCTCAGTAGGCTGTGGTTGCCAGGTTCTTTGGAGGCAAACTGTCCTCAGCTACTTTCTCATTAATCTATAAAGAGAAGCAATATCGTGGCCCAGATTGATTTTCCATCAAGAGCTTTCGGAAACCTTAGTCACCTACAAAACTTTTGTTTGCATTTTTAAATTTTAAAAAATTGGAGGCTAGAAGTGTGGGGGGGGTGCACTTAGATCCTCACATTTCAGTCTCAAACAGCATTTAGCATACTCCTCTTGCAATTTGTGTGTATGTATGTGTCTTCTCTTTATATCTAGAGTCCTGTTCAAACATGTCTTCTGTATGTACATGCCACTTTTTTTATTATAATAGTTAAAAGTGCTCACTTAAAGAAAAGTTAGAAATGTAGCAAAATACTTTTTAAAGGCATTCTTAATATCACCACACAGAATAGTCATTATGTCCTTTTTTTCATCACTTAGTTCTATGCCTAATTTTTACATAGTAACATACAGTATGTAGGCTTATACCACTGTCATTAAGAAAATGGGTCTTTTTTACTTCTTAATCATTCTTTTATTGCTGGATATGTTGATTTTCTTATTATTTGATATTGTAAAGCTGTGATGTATAGTTTCTTTTTCTACAAATTTTTCTATGCATCTCATGATTATTTCCTAGTTGTAGATTTCCTGGGTCAGTTTTTCAGGCTCTTGTTCTGTTGCCAGTTTGTCTTCAAGAAAAGTGAGACCAAGTTTTGCTTCTGTGTGTGAGTCTCAGTCTTTGAATTAGAATAATCTTCCTAATGATAATAACCATCTAGGTGAATTTTCTTAAAGGATGGAATTGAGAATCACCTTGGCTCCTTGCCTCAATGTGTAGCTCTGTGTAAATGGTATGGAGGCACCAGGCAGAAAGGATCATTCACGTTATCTAACTGCCTTACCTTATAAATGTTCTCAGTTCATATGAAGTTAGGAAAACTTGCTTACATCTTAAAAGGATTCCTTTCTTTTTAAAATGCATTTGGATTTCTCTTTTACCATGGTTCTGAGATCCTGCCTTCTTTTTGTAGCTCATGGACATGGGCTTCACAAGGGAACATGCCATGGAGGCCCTGTTGAATACCAGCACCATGGAGCAGGCCACAGAGTACCTTCTAACCCACCCTCCCCCGATCATGGGAGGAGTTGTTCGGGTGAGTTGGCTCAGGGGCTCTAATCTTTCAGGGCATTGGTTTGGCTGCTGATGTGCTTTACTTCCCTGTGCCAATATTTTCTTTATATGCTAACTCTTATAGCTCTAGAATATAAGGAGCAGAAGCTTTCTGTCTCCTAGTCATGCAAATTACTGGACTTTGCAGAGGAACTCTTAAATTATGCATAATCAGAAAGTAATAGGAAGGCTCTCTTTTGTGAGATGCCAAATAGGTGGTCACATTGAAGCTCCTTTCCTATATTTAATTTTGTTGTGATTTTTCCCTCTCGTTCGCGTAAGTGACCAGGTAAGCCTAATTGAGTTTGACTCTAGAGAGCAGCATTCAGAGCCCCTTCTCTTCCTCTCTAAAGCTTGAGCACAGGATGTCTGGCTCCTTATGAGTTGTGTGTGTAGTTCCTTGGAGTGTGTGTAGTTGCCGGATTTTCTGTTGTTGCTCTTTAGGATCTGAGTATGTCCGAAGAGGATCAGATGATGAGAGCAATTGCCATGTCTCTGGGACAGGATATCCCAATGGATCAAAGGGCAGAGTCACCTGAGGTAACTAGGAAATGGGGCTTCCAAGAGGGTCTGACACATTAATCTTAGTATTTCTATGAACATTCTGCTACTACTGCAGAGTAATTGGTCGAATTAAAGTCTAAACAAAGACATGTGAATACTCATTCATCCCAACCTTGCCATCGCTAATCTACATTACATTGACCTGAAGCTTTAAGTGAAACAGATGAAGCATTAATATTTATTGTCAAATAAGAGGCCCAAAATGTCCTTGGTAGTACCCATTAGGCCAAACTTGGCTGTCTTTATTACCTAGGAATCTAGGTAATAATTACTTCAGTTTACCATACCTGCAGAGAATGCAGGACAATGTCTACAAATGATATTTGTGGGGGGTGATGTAGGATGATGCACGTAAGTTGCCAGTGCTTTGAGTATTGGAGGTGTCCTTCCCCTGTCTTGCCTTAGCCTGCGTGGCTGCCCTCATACTCGTTTCCACACTCTAACGAATGTATCACCTGCTTGAGGAGAAGGTAGAGAATATTCATATGGTAGGGCAGACACATTTTTAGCCTTCTCACTTTCTTCCTTCCCTGCCTCCAGGAAGTTGCTTGCCGGAAGGAGGAGGAGGAACGGAAAGCTCGGGAAAAGCAGGAAGAGGAAGAGGCTAAATGTCTAGAGAAGTTCCAGGATGCTGATCCATTGGAGCAAGATGAACTCCACACTTTCACAGATACCATGTTGCCAGGCTGCTTTCACCTTCTTGATGAGCTCCCAGACACAGTGTACCGGGTGTGTGATCTGATCATGACAGCAATCAAACGTAATGGAGCAGACTATCGAGACATGATTCTGAAGCAAGTAGTCAATCAGGTAAGTTCTCCGGGGGCCAGAAGAGGGGGGTATATAAAATGGTTTTCCTGCCATCTATCAAAACCGGATTTCTTTTTTTATTTTTTTAATCAGTATTTTTGCATTTTATCTGATGTGGATGTATTCTTTCTTTGAATTCTGTAGATCTAGTAATCTAGCTCTTTCTTGAGTGTTTTCCTGAAAAACATGAATTAACTGCTCCACACACAAAATATCTTAGAAAGAAAAAAACAAAGCTCTCTTTTTCTAGGTATCTCTTCTTAGATTCATCTAAAATGTCAAAAATGTCTCTCACTCTTGAGCCAAGTTAGGCCCCCTGGCCTAAATAAATGTTTTTCCCTCTCCTCCTATGCAGCAACCATTTTGACAGATGAGTCCCCATCTTAATGAGTATTTGTAACCTATTGTTTGTCTTTTTTTAAGCAGTGTTTTTCCTCATTATGAAATTAATGTATGCTAGTTGTTGAAGTAGAAAAAGAAATAAATTACCCTAAATTCCCACATAGCCAGTTAGCATTTTGGTTGTATTTCCTTTACTGTTTTTTATGATTTATGTATTTAAATCATTGGAATCTTGTTTTATATATTTTTTTAAGTTTAGAGACAGAGGAAGAAAGTAAGTGTTGTATGTAAACATAACTTTAGTGTATGGAAACATCACAAGAGTAAAAGGCAAACTGAATAAACCCTTTTTCTTCCCCCCACAAGATATGACCAATGTTTAGTTACCTTTAATCTATATTAAGAGCTTATAGAAGTGATTTTAAGCAAACTAAAACCTTAATAGACAAGAGCAATTACATAAAATTCATTACAAGAAATTTTTAACATGCATACTAAAGCAAGACCAATGTTTCTAACTGGGATTTTTGTTTTCTGTTTTTAATGATAATTCTGGGGTGAGTGTAGTGAAAGATTTTAAGTTGGTAGAACCTTTGTGGGATTGACTATATATGCACCAGAAAATTTTTAAAAATATTAATTTTCTTTAACTTAGAATTTAGACTTCTTGTAATCTAGCCTAAGAAAATAATTTTTTAGAGGTGCTCCTTTAGTAGCATACATCTTCTTTTGATACAGACACCCTATAGTAAATATGTTAATATTTATCCCCTCTCCTTCAGTGAATGTATTAGAGGTGGAGGGAGTATTTTACAAGGTTGAGAATGTTTTGACATACCTCATCATACTCAATCTACAGTTTTTGACTTGGCCACTTTTCTGCTTTCCTAGGTGTGGGAAGCTGCTGATGTATTGATCAAAGCCGCTCTTCCCCTGACAACGAGTGACACAAAAACTGTGTCAGAGTGGATCAGTCAGATGGCCACCCTGCCCCAGGCCTCCAATTTGGCTACTAGAATCTTGCTCTTAACACTGCTTTTTGAGGTAAGATTTAGACCTTTTGGTCCTTGTGATTCATTCATCAAAGAATCATCAAACACCTACCATTTGAGACATTGAAGAAGGTAGAGAGAAATGTAGGACATGTCTGCATTTCATAGCCTACAGTTTCTAATAGGCTGTAATGCACACAATTAAGTACAAAATACAGCATTCTATGCCACATGAATGGCATAAACAGTTTTACCTGAGTTCAGGGTGGGGCAGTATGCATCACTTCTGGATAATGAGAGAAGGGCTTCTCAGAACAAATGTTAATTGAATTGGGTCTTAGAGGATTGGGGGGTGGGGTGTAATTATAAGAAGGTACTTAGAATGACTATTAACAGTTAAGCTGTGGAATATTTTTGGCTTCTCTGAGGAAAACTAACTAGCAGCCAAAGAGTGGGGTAGGATGTGGACATTTGGTAATAAGTGTCAGATAGAATCTGACTCTTCTTTCCTACCTGGTCAGTCAGCAGATTATTTGAGGTAAAGCGTGGTTTGGCCAGGACATGTTCTTGTTCCAGCCATCATAGGAATTAGGAGGCACCTAACCTTGAACAAGTGATTCTTCATTCTTAGCTTATCATGTTTAATGGTAAAACCTGGATTTAATGGAGTAAACTCTTATAGCAACTCAGGAGTTAAGTCCAATATATGTGTCAGTCTGTGTGTCTACAGTCTCAGGGCTTTCCTTTGTGTTAAAAGTGGTGATTCTTATTATATAGCACTTGTGAATAGATACTTGTGGGAAATGTTGCAAAGTACTGGATGCTGGGGGTCCCCCAAAACATTACAATATAAAGAAATCACTCATGAGCCCCCTGTTTTTTAAAAAAATCACAAATGACAGCCTAATATTTTTCTTCTAGTCTTTTTTCTGTACATTTAAACAGTTGGGATCAGAGTATTTAGAAAGTTTTGTATTCTTTTCTCTCAGTATTATATTACAAATATTTTCCCACGTCATGTATATATTATTCCATTTTTTTGAGGTCCCCTAGTTTAAATAACTACCTATTGTCGGCCATTTAAATTACTTCCAGTGATTTCCTGTTGGATCAGTAACACTTCATGTAGCCCTTGTAAGGGGAACCATTAACTATGTTGCTGTGTTTAATTATTCCATCTTCCTTGGAAGATTATAAAGGTTCTCTGTAAATCAGAAGCTTTTCAACTAGCGTAGGTAACAGTTCTTAATGATATTAATGATACTAGTAACAGTTTCCATATTAAGCACATACTAATGTACCAGCCACTGTGTTGGCACAGTGTATCACAATTACCTTGGAGATAGAAATTATTCCCTTTGACCCATGAGGAAACCAAGGCCTAGAGAATTTAAGTAACTAATCTTGGACCACACAGATGGTAAGTGGTGGAAATGGAATTTGAATTCAAACCAATTCTATTAGCGTTCGCTTTTATGTTCTGTACCATGTTAATCCTTGATACTGAGTAGAAGCTGGTATTTGTTTTATTTTTTTTCCTTTGATTAATCAATCAGGAGTTGAAGCTACCTTGTGCCTGGGTGGTTGAATCTAGTGGCATCCTTAATGTCCTAATCAAACTCTTGGAAGTGGTTCAGCCCTGCCTACAGGCCGCCAAGGAACAAAAGGAGGTCCAGACCCCAAAGTGAGTGACCCTGTAATCTCTCTTGTTTTCATTTCTGTTGCCCTGGGGATTTGGGCCCTCAAGCTTAGGGCTTGAATCAGGGAGTTTTCTGGGTCATGTATGGGATAAATCTTGTATACTTTTTGTGGTTTGAAAATTGTGAAGTACCTGATGAAATCAAGATAAATTTTCCCATGTTGTGCAGGTTTCTGGCTTGCCTAGAGTAAATCATTTCTCCTGTTTTAGGTGGATCACCCCAGTGTTGCTTCTGATTGATTTCTATGAAAAGACAGCCATCTCCTCAAAAAGGAGAGCCCAAATGACTAAGGTACCTAATATGGTGTATGTGGTGAGCAGAACAGCTCAGCTTCTTGAGGCAAGAATAGACCAGAAGAGAATATGGGATAGTGGTAAAAAAAAATGTAAAGCTCTCTGATCAAGGCATAAATCTCTTGAGGGATCTTGATAGCTAGAGTTTTCTTTTGAATTGGGAGTTAGAATTTTTTTTTTTTTTTATGGAGCTGCTGGCTAACGGGTCTAAGGACTTAGCCTGGAGGTAAATGTCTCCAGAGGAGGAGTGGCTCTTCTTTTATGTGAAGGACTGAGTGTGCAAGGATTCCTCCAAAAGCAAGTGCTCCTTATATGAAAATTATATACGCCACATCATCTTAGTACCTTCCCAGAAACAGAAGTTTTGTTCCAGTACATCTAAAATGTTTACCTTTTGTGGAAAATAGTTGGAAACAAAAGGAAAGCAGAGCATCACAGAATAAGGGTATAGAGTGTTTTGTGCCTATGGAGAGGCTCAGGAATGCGAGGGTTAAGGTATATAAAAACTTCTCTCTTGGTTTGCAAAACATTTAAAATGTCCAATATATTTCTTTTTCCTGGGTTAGCTTTAGCAGTGAACACTGATGAAATTACTATTTCTTCTCTAACAGTCAACCTTGTAAGGAAGTACAATGAAACTTTGTGTTCTTGTATTTAGTACCTACAGTCCAACAACAACAACTGGCGCTGGTTTGATGACCGCTCTGGACGTTGGTGTAGTTACAGTGCAAGCAACAATAGCACTATTGATTCCGCCTGGAAATCTGGAGAGACAAGTGTGCGTTTCACTGCAGGCCGGAGAAGATACACTGTCCAGTTCACTACAATGGTGCAGGTACATGCTCACTCAGTGCCATAAACTTGGTTGAAAAGAGGGGAAGGTGCTGAGTATGGCTTTCCATTTGCTTCTTCCTGAACCAGCAGTCCTGACATGTTATAAGAACAGTATTACCACTACTAAATGGGGTATAGTTTTCAGAGAACTGAGTCTTCTTACAGCCATGTGTTAGGCCATGAGTCTGTGGCAATTTGATACTGTCCCACCCGGAAATGATTTTAAGTGTTCAGTCAAGGATTAGGGAGTGGTTGGGGATGGAGTCTGCTCTATTGGAAAGTTTATAGTTTGCTGTAGGGTCTTGTGTATGCCACTTTCCTTCTGAGGACCTTCAGGCTTTCTCCCTGTAAATGATAGGGGTGGGATAACTTGCCAAGGTTCCTTCCTGTTACAGCATTTTGCTACAGAGTTCCAGCTCCCCTACCCCCCTTACAATTCTTTTTTCAGTAGAGATGTTTTTGTCTGCTTGAATTCCTAGGTTAATGAGGAAACAGGGAACCGGCGCCCGGTGATGCTGACACTCCTGAGGGTACCACGGCTGAATAAAAATTCTAAAAACAGCAATGGACAGGAACTAGAGAAGACATTGGAAGAAAGCAAAGAAATGGATATCAAACGTAAAGAAAATAAAGCCAATGGTATGTACTTTTAGTTTTGAGTCTTTCAAGGAGTGTCTTACACAAAGCTAGTGTGCCTTTATGGCTTAAATTCTGGCCAGATTTCATCATGAGTGATTTCTTATCCATCACATTGCTTGGTGACTTAAAGATACACAGTCCTCCTCTTTATGTGCCTTTTCATCTGGTCTTTGAATTGGTATTTGGTCTGTTTCTCTTAATAGGACCCAAGTGTTTGACTGGTTACTTAAGAGGGAGAGGATGGGAGGAAATGTCAAGTTAACTGTCTGAACACTTACTTTCCCATTTATAGATACCCCCTTGGCCCTAGACAGTACAAATACTGAAAAGGAGACAAGCCTGGAAGAAACAAAAATTGGGGAGATCCTGATCCAGGGCCTGACAGAGGATATGGTGACTGTTTTAATCCGGGCCTGTGTGAGCATGCTAGGGGTCCCTGTGGACCCAGACACTTTGCATGCCACCCTTCGCCTCTGCCTGAGGCTCACCCGAGACCACAAATACGCCATGATGTTTGCAGAGCTGAAGAGTACCCGCATGATCTTGAATTTGACCCAGAGTTCAGGCTTCAATGGGTTTACTCCCCTGGTCACCCTTCTCTTACGACACATTATTGAGGACCCCTGCACCCTCCGCCATACCATGGAAAAGGTGAGTCTTTTTGGTGTCAGATGCTGGTTTAGCTTTACATAATACCTTGTTCTCCTTGCTCTCAGAGCAGATAGACTTCTGATTCTTCATCAAGTATATAGCTAGGTGTTACAGATGATATGCTCTGCCCAGCAAAATTTCCCAACTGTGTGCTCAGGTGCTTGCTTAGGTATGGTAGATTATCCCATCGAGTGACATTTAAAAGGTACTAGAAAATACATTTTTTACCTTTAAATTTACTATAGTGATAGCTCTTATCTAGAAAGTCCTCTCTAGCAATATAGGTTTCTTGAACCAAAACTTTTTTTTAAAACATCTTTATTGGAGTATAATTGCTTTACAGTGGTTTGTTAGTTTCTGCTTTATAACAAAGTGAATCAGCTATACATATATCCCCATATCTCTTGCCTCTTGCCTCTCCCTCCCTCCCACCCTCCCTATCCCACCCCTCTAGATGGTCACAAAGCACCGAGCTGATCTCCCTGTGCTATGCGGCTGCTTCCCACTACCTACCTATTTTACATTTGGTACTGTATATATGTCCATGCCACTCTCTCACTTCATCCCAGCTTACCCTTCCCACTCCCCGTGTCCTCCAAAACTTGTTAATAAGGAACTAGAATACCCTCCACCAAGTTCATGTTTTAAAGGTCATTGTCCTATAGGAGTACTTCACCCAAGAGCCTGTTTTCCAAACTTTGTGTTTTGGGGTTGTAAAAGTACAGTTGACTCTTGAATAACACAGGTTTGAATTGCACAGGTCCACTTACATGTAGATTTTTTTCCCAGTAATAAACACTACAGCACTACCACAATCCACAGTGGGTTGAATCCACAGATAAAGAACCTCAGATGTGGAGGGCCACTATAAGTTATTCGTGGATTTTCGACAGCATGGAGGGTTGGTGCCCCAACCCCCATGTTGTTCAAGGGTCAGCCGTAGTAAAATTTTTGGAATGTTTATGACTGTGATAAGCTCTTTTCAAATATGCATTGTGCACATGAGAAAACTGAGGTTTATTTATTTTAGGAAACATATAAAGCAGTAGAAGAAATAACAAAGCAATTAGAAAAATAAAAACCTTTATGTCATCAACTTTAAGACATCAACAGAGGGGTTGGGGGCTAACATCTCACCAATAAGGCTTTTTTCTCCACAGTACTTTTACAAACTCCTTCCTCTGCTAATTCTTTCTCAACAATCATCAGGTGAATGCTACTGACTTCACTTTCAATTTCCTCTCTTGGAACATCGTTTCCCACATTGATATATAGTGTTGCTATTTGCATTTTTGTGCATAGCTTTGTCACATTTAAGGTCGTTTTTCTTATAAATGCTTAGAAATTGGATCAAAAGGTATATATTGTTTTTTAACTTGCTTGCCAGAAAGGTGGTGCCACTTCATACTTCTATGCATATATGAGTATATATCTCACATTCTTCAGACAGTTATTCTTCAGCCAGCCTGTTTGATTTCACCTGACATGAGCAAAACCAAAAGAAGGCTGTTAAAGACAGCATGTACACTGATCCAAGGTCAGGAGACAGCCCAACAGAGAAGAAACAACTATATACAGACAGGATTCTGACTTTAAAACAAACATACTTAAAATGTTTAAAGTTTATACAACTTTTTTAAATGCTATGAAAAAATATAGGTTCTTTTTGGATGACAGAAAACTTTGTAAGCTTAAAGGAAATTTTATTTGGGGGTGTGGGAAACAAAGGAAGATCAGTGGCATGTTTAACGTATCAAGTAGCAAAATGTAAATGCTTGATAATATCCATTGCAGGTACGGGTGTGAAGAACCAGGCATACTCTTACTTTTGGTAGGAGTGGAAATTGGTGCAACCACATTGGAGGGCAATTTGGTACTGTCAGTTTAAGATATCCTTTGACCTAGAAATTCTGTGGCTAAGAATTTATCTGATAACTAAAGTCAAGTATGCCAAGGTACATATACAAGAATGTTCACTGTAGAATTACTTGTAATATCAAGACTAGAGATCTCATGTCCAGCAGAGGACTGAATAAACGATGGCACATAGTGGAATTACACTTTTCTGTATTTAAAAAATGGGAGTTGGGCTTTCCTGGTGGCGCAGTGGTTGAGAGCCCGCCTGCCGATGCATGGGACACGGGTTCGTGCCCCGGTCCGGGAAGGTCCCACATGCCACGGAGCTGCTGGGCCCGTGAGCCATGGCCGCTGAGCCTGCACGTCCGGAGCCTGTGCTCCGCAACAGGAGAGGCCACAACAGTGAGAGGCCCGCATACCGCAAAAAAAAAATTAAATAAATAAAAATAAAAAATGGGAGTTATTTTACGATTGCAGCCTGGCAGGCAAGATGTAGAAGTTGTTAGGCTAAACTGAAGAGCATGACCAATTTGGTAAGAAAAACATTGAGTCCAAAAGATTTTTACCTTTATGAACATAATTCACAAAGCAGTAGATCGTGGGAAATACAGTGGAACTATTTTCTTTATACTTTCATATATTTTCCATGATTAACAAGTCATTTTATGAGAAGAGCAAAAGCATGACAATGTCTAAGCCCTGTGGTATCAAAGCAAATAGTCCATAAGTAGTTTGATATCTCCTGGCTGTCATTATCCAAGACTGATTATTGACTTTGAAACATAAAGAAAGCATTTAATTTTGTTCTTATACACTAAGTGGATGTCAATATTACATATTTTTAGAGTTTGAACCATTCTGGTTTAAAATCGGGATGGCATTTGGGAAGGCTAGGAGCTGGCACTTAAATTGGGGAGCCATAATCTGGATGATCAGTGATCTATATACGTTACCCAGTTTCTATAAAGGTCACGTATCTAGTCTAATAGTTGATAATTTGGGGGGTATGCTGAATGCTGTAGCTTTTTGTAAGCCACATTTTTTGAATTGGGAAGGAATAGGACTTGAAAGACCAAGTGTATCTTTCTCCCAAAGATCAAAGGCTACATCCACTGTCTTGAGGCAGAACTTGGTTGGTATTTTAATCCTTGGTAAGTCTTCCTTGAATGCAGTTGTGTTTTAGAAAGTGGTCTTTAATCAGCAGTGTTCTCCCTCTCTTTACTAGGTTGTTCGTTCAGCAGCTACAAGTGGAGCTGGTAGCACTACCTCTGGTGTTGTATCTGGCAGCCTCGGCTCTCGGGAGATCAACTACATCCTTCGTGTCCTTGGGCCAGCCGCATGCCGCAATCCAGACATTTTCACAGAAGTGGCCAACTGCTGTATCCGCATTGCCCTTCCAGCCCCTCGAGGCTCAGGAACTGGTACGTTTACCCTTCTCTTGGCCTTTGAGACACTGAGGTCTGTGGCTTAGTATAACTCCAAAAATTTTCTGTGCGGAAGCCTATAACTTGGAAAACCTCCTTAGGCAAGCGGTGGGACATTGGCTGGTTGGTCAAGTGGGTCAATTCAGGGGTAGTTCAGTAGCTTCTCTGGTCCTTGCCCTGTGCTAATTCCTGCCAGAGATTCCAAGGACTCATTCAGTCTAGTCCTTGCCTTCAAATAACTTAGCTTGATGTGACAATAGTGAATGTAAACAGTGAATGGTTTACAGATAGAGTGATAATTGAGGGACAAATGGACATGTGACTCATGTGATACAGTAGGAAGAATCACAGTGTATTCTTGCCAAAAATGTTTGACCTATAATTATGAGGAAACAATTAGATAAGTATAAATTGTGAGACATTCCATAAAACAACTGACCTAGACTCTTCCAAAATATTAATGTCGTGAATGGAAAAAATGCAAGGATCTCCTAGATAAAAGGAGATGAGAGAAAACCACCAACCTTGATGGGATGCTGAATCTAGATAAAGGAGATTTGGAGAAGTTAGAACAGTTACTATATATTAGATAATATAATTGTATCTGTGTTAAATTTCTTGGGTTTTATGGTATTCTGGCTATGTAGAAAAATATCCTTGATCTTAGATGCAGGTAGACATATTTAGGGGTGGACAAATGGTGATTCTAGATGAAAAGTATATGGATTTTTTTGTACTAACCTTTCAACTTTTCTGTGGGGTCGTGGGGCTTTAGGGGTTTTTTTGTTTGTTGGTTTGTTTGTTTTTTAAATTAAAAGTTGGGAAAGGGACTAATTATTTTGGGAGCTCCACCTTGGCTCTGTGCTGGGCATTTCTCATGTATGGTCTCCTTTAATCCTCAAATTTTCAAGAATGAGAAAATTGAGGTTTGTTAATAATCTGGCCATGATCCTGTAACAGAACTGGATTTCAAAACCAAGTGTCCCCAACTCCAAAGCCTGTACTCTTTTTTTTTACTATTTGATATTGCTGTATGAAATCCTATGGAATTTAGGGAAGGTAAAAGCCAGATTTTCTAATAGACTACTTGAACATTGTTTGGAAGTGGCCCCCCCGCTTCTGAGTCTTTATCAGTAACCAGATGTAGGTACCCGTTCATTATTGGCTGATTTTTCTCTGTCTCGCTTTGGCTTAGCTTCAGATGATGAATTTGAGAATCTTAGAATTAAAGGCCCTAATGCTGTACAGCTGGTGAAGACAACCCCTTTGAAGCCCTCACCTCTGCCTGTCATTCCTGATACTATCAAGGAAGTGATCTATGACATGCTAAATGCCCTGGCTGCATACCATGCTCCAGAGGAAGGTATGTAACTAGCCCACCTGAGGAGGCTGGGCACTTTGTTTAGGTCACTTCAACTAACTCATGGCTTAGTGAGTACTCAACTGTTTGCCCACTCTCTGGGAATCAAGATGAATAAGACACATAGCCCACTTCTCTGAAGAAGTTAATAGTCATACAGTATGAATGATAAGGATAAGGAGATTGCCAGAATCTTTTGTATGAGAGTACATCCCATACAGAGGGAAGAATGAACAAAGATTAAAAAGGAGATAATAAGCAGGTTGAGCAGGTTGAAAATAAAATACCAAGAAGTCTCCAATGTTTTCACTCTCAGAAACAAAACATAGTTGTTGCCCAAAGATCTGGGAACAATATTAGAAGGTGTGGCTAGGCTTCCTGACCTCTGAGACCACCATCCCTATCTTTTGTCCTTAGTTAAGGTGCTGCTTTTAAGTATTGGGAAAGTCATGAATGAATTGCTTGGAAGTCAAGTTCCATTCCAGTCAGATCCTTCTGGATTTTATTCAGGACATACTTATTTGATAGGTCCCACAGAATTGCCAAAAGTTGATGAATAGTGCATTTAACAAGTCAAGAAAATCTGAGTCTTTACTTTAGTGCTTTTCATCCATACATCACTCTAATCCTTATAGAGCTCCTTGCTTTTCCCACAATCGCAAAACCTTTACCCCACCTCCTAAACCCTCCTCCCCCCCAATAATAATAATAATAATAATAATAATTTAGCTATATATAGCAACCATTTATTGACCTCTCACTGTACTAGGCAAAATGTCAGGTATGTTCATTTAAGCTTAGTAGTGACAACTAAGGACAGTGCGGAGAGTAAATTGCCTGTGGTCACAAAACTAGTGATAGAATGAGGCTTTCAACCATGCTCTCTCTACATTTCTCATTCTTAAATCAAAGCCTAGCAATATTAGTGTGTAAACAGTTGTAGCAACTTGGAGCAAAATTGACCAGCTACCAGATGGTCATTAACATTGCACAGTCTAAAGAGTTTTGTTTTGTTTTTATTTTTCTAGCAGACAAATCTGATCCTAAACCTGGGGGTATGACTCAAGAGGTTGGCCAGCTCCTGCAAGACATGGGTGATGATGTATACCAGCAGTACCGGTCACTTACCCGTCAGAGCAGTGACTTTGACACACAGTCAGGATTTTCCATTAATGTAAGTCAACTCCAACCTTCTATCTGCCTTCTCGCTTCTCAGTACCTACTATGGGATATAGGGTTATGCCAGGGATATTTCAAAGGTATTAATTTTGATGTATCTATAAATTATCTGTTGCCTAAAAATGAATATCGGGTTGTCCCTGGGATTTTCTTTTTTCTCCTTGGATTAGAAATGTTTCTTTAATTCATTTTTCATTCTCATCTTCCCCTGTTCCCTTTCCCCTCAATCTCCCAGTCACTGTTTATAATGATGGCTTCCCATGGATTATAGTATACAGAAGGAAAAGGTGGTTAAAAGATAGACAAAGAGAGTCTATAACATTTACGGCCAGTACCCTGAAAAGGAGTCCTGCCATTTGGGTACAACTGTCTTTGAAATTAATAATGGCTCAGGAGTTTTCTTCCTCCATAGAGTCAGGTCTTTGCTGCAGATGGTGCCTCCACTGAGACTTCCACATCTGGGACAGCCCAAGGAGAAGGTAATGGTTTGCTTTTCTCTTTTGTTCTTATTTCTTGAGAAGACAGCTTGAAGAAACGGAGTGTCCTGGGCAGGCAGTAGGGGAATACAGGCATAACTGTCACATTTACTTGTAAGTGAACTTTCTCAGGGGTGAGCTCAGCGTTCTGTAAAACAAAAGGTCCATCCCAGTTATCTGAGACCAGTTTAGTCTTTATACTCTTCAGGAATTCAGGAATACATGCAAATCTCCTTAGAGCTAGCAGCTCAGGACTGTAGGCCCCATTGCTACCAGCTCCAGAAATTACAATGCTTTCTTTAGGGTCTGTAGAAGACTGCCATTTGATTGCCCCAGTGAGAGCTGGTGCTATAGGCACAACAGTGATGTTAAAGAGTGTCCATTAATGACCAGAGCCAAGTAAATCAAAGACCCTGGGCCCAAATGCCAGCTTTCTATATCAGCATTTCACGCGTGCCTACGTTTTCTTATTGGGATCTATTCCATTTCATAGTATATGGCATCCTGGCCCTGCACCCACCCCTCATTATATGCTAAAATTAATGGAACTGGCCATTAAAAAGAGTGAAATTTTGCCATTTACAGCAACATGGATGGACTTGGAGGGCATTATGCTAAGTGAAATAAGTCAGACAGAGAAAGACAAATACTGTATGGTATCACTTATACATGGAGTCTAAAAAAATAAACTAGTAGGACTTTGCTGGTGGCGCCGTGGTTAAGAATCCTCCTGCCAGTGCGCGGGACATGGGTTTGATCCCTGGTCCAGGAAGATCCCACATGTCGCAGAGCAACTAAGCCCGTGTACCACAACTACTGAGCTTGCACTCTAGAGCCCGCGAGCCACAACTACTGAGCCTGCGTGCCGCAACTACTGAGCCTGCGTGCCTAGAGCCCATGCTCCACAACAAGAGAAGCCACCGCAATGAAGAAGCCTATGCACCACAACAAAGAGTAGACCCCACTCGGCGCAACTAGAGAAAACCCGCGTGCAGCAGTGAAGACCCAAAGCAGCCAAAAGATAGATAAATTTTTAAATATATGTGTATATTTTTTAAAAACTAGCAAATATAACAAAAGAGGCAGACTCACAGATACAGAGAACAAACTAGTGGTTACCAGTGGGGAGAAGGAAGGGGGGAGGGACGGTATAGGGGTAGGGGATTAAGTACAAACTATAGTTATAAAATAAGCTACACAACGGAATTAGTTATAAAATAAGCTGCACAACGGAATTAGTTATACAATAAGCTACACAACGGAATATATTGTACAACACGGGGAATATAGAATAAATAAAGTTAATGGAACTGTAACTTAACTAACCCAGTAGTGGTTGCTGTGGTAACATCCTTTAGTTCTACTCTTTAAACCTCTCCGTATATTTCTTTTGGTAGCTTCCATGCTGGCTTATAGAACTTTGGTGCCAGTGACACTATTGTGGCTACAAGATTTATATGGTAGATTCTTACTTTCTAGCAGTTTCAACAGAGCCCATTGGCTACTTGCCAAGAATTAGAGAAATGTCATGTGGAAGCAATTCTAATGAGACCTTCAAGAGCTCCTTCTCCTTGACAGGGAGGATCTTTGAAATCTAAGTTGAGATGTTGTACTTAATGCCAGTTTAGTCCCTGGAGGATAAGCTTAAAAGGCTAATACTTAGTAAAATATTGGTTAACTCATTTTGGTGGACTTACTGCTCATATGTAGTATATAGTATGGGTGATGGTAGTATCATTCAAGGGAAGCATCATTGCCCACTATGTGGCAGACTATAGTAGACACCAAAATGAATCAGATTCATTCCCTGCACTTAAAGAATTTTGTCTAGTGAGGGTGACATGCAGTGCTTTTAGTACAAGATAACTGCTGGAATGGAGGCGTGCTGGGATAAGTTATAGAGTGGGCACATGATAATGATAGCATCTCAGTGTGCCTGGATGAAGCAGGAAAGCATTTATAGAGGAGATCATCTTTTGAGCTTAGCTAGATTAAGTAAATGTGTGCCACACAGACGTGGGAAGAAGAGGTAGAAGAGTATACAAGGCATGTTTGGAGAACTACTATTAGTACAGTATTTCTGGAACATAAAATGTATAAGAGGAGGGAAATGGCGGAAGATGTGTGAACAGTTGGGTAAAGCCTCTCTGTTGTAACTATATCCGTAGAGCACATCTGAGACCTGTGTCATATTAGCTATCTGTCTTTCCACTGCAGTAGGAGGAGGGCATTCAATTTGTACTAGTGGCCTGAAGTATCCTTTCCACCTAAGACTTGATTTTGCCAATATTCCAGTGTGGAATTGAACCAGTGTTTGGCTCTTTCTCAACAGCTTCAACTCCAGAGGAGTCTCGGGATGGGAAGAAAGATAAAGAAGGGGACCGGGCGTCTGAGGAAGGCAAGCAGAAAGGCAAGGGCAGCAAACCATTAATGCCCACCTCCACTATTCTTCGGCTTCTGGCAGAGTTGGTGAGATCCTATGTTGGTATTGCTACCCTGATTGCCAACTACAGCTATACTGTGGGCCAGTCTGAGCTGATCAAAGAGGTAAGATTTCTAATTTCTGCTTAATATTTTATACTGTTATAATTTGGATACCTGCTATGTGTTGGATGTTTTGCTAGGAGCCCGTGCATGCTAACCCAGTGATGAGAGAGGCAGAGGCCTCTTAAGACACATTAAAGAGCTAGGCCTTTTTTTCCATGATGTGGAGCCATTAGGCTCATTTGCAGGGAGTGAGTTGATATAGTTTGTTAATTTGTTTTGTAGAAAATCACTTGGTCTGCCTTATTAGAGACTGCAAAAGGCAAGGTTGGAGTCAGAGAGACCAGTCAGGACGCTGATACAGTAGTCTAGGTAATACAGGACCTTGATGAAGTTGGAGGGGGAAATGAATGAGTTGAAGAGATGTTTTAACAGTAGAAATGGACGAGATTGGATTTGGAGGATAAAGGTGAAATCAAGGACTCAAGAGATGTTTCTTGTTTTGTGTTTTTTTAATTCCTTTTGTTAGAAGAGGAAATGGTTTGAAGAGAAAGTGTAGAATTTGAGAGGTATCTGTGGATCACCTAGGTAAAGGTATCTAGGAGACAGGAGAATAAATGAAGTACACAGTATTGGAGTTTATCTTCCAGATGTACTCACACCTGTGCAAAGACACCTGATGTGGTAACAGTACTGGTAATAAATAGAATATAAGAAAAGCCTAAATGTTCATCAATAGAGCATGGGAAAGAATGAAGTCATATTTTATATGTCCTGATACAGAATTATCTTCAGGTTGGATTTTTCAAGTGAAAGGACACTTTTAAGAAACCTTGTCATGTTCCCATATATGTAAAAGGGGTACCCAAGGAGGTTTTTTTTATAAAGGAGACCTTGTTTTGGAGGTCACATAGCTATTTTATGGTTAGTAAGCAGTAAAGGGTGTGAGAATGGAACAGGGGCAATAATGTTGCAAAGAATCTATGACAGCAGCTGCCATTTTTAAGCTATTTTTATCTTAATCCAAGCTTTTAAAATGCATACAAAAATACACAACTCCTAAATGATTCACCAGTTAATTTTTCTTGGATGACTCCCACTAAATTCAACATTAGAAACTCCACAAAAGCTAATCCCACTCACACCTTTGCACATCTCCCCTTCCCCTTTGAACTTCCATAAGGTCACCATTATCTTGCGTTCGTGAATTGGGTTTGCGCTTTATGTAAGTGGAATCTTACAGTATGTCCTGTGTCTGGCTTCTTTTGCTTAACGTGTTTGCAACTACATCTTTGTGTGTAGTTTTAGTTTATTTTCATTGCTGTATAGAATTCCGTTGTGTGAATGTAACACAGTCTTATCCATTCTAGTGCTTATTGACAGTTGGCTAGTTTTCCTTTTGGAAGTATTAAAAGTAGTGCTGCGGGCCTCCCTGGTGGCGCGGTGGTTGAGAGTCCGCCTGCCGATGCAGGGGATACGGGTTCGTGCCCCAGTCTGGGAGGATCCCATATGCCGCGGAGCGGCTGGGCCCGTGAGCCATGGCCGCTGAGCCTGCGCATCCGGAGCCTGTGCTCCGCAACGGGAGAGGCCACAACAGTGAGAGGCCCGCGTACGGGGGAAAAAAAAAAAAAAAAAAGTAGTGCTGCTACGGTCGCTCTTATACATGTCTTGGTGAACATACATAAGTTCGTGTGTGTGTGTATGTATTTATATACACACACACACGTTCATACATAAGTTCATATATTTCTGTTGGGTGCTGTGTGCCTAGGAGTGGAATTGCTGGTCTGTTCAGCTTTAGCAACTGATAACAAGTTTTCCAGAGAAGTTGTGTCAATTTATATTGACACAGCACAGCATATGGAAGTTTGGATTATTTCACCTCCTTGCCAATATTTGGTATTCCTGTTTTTCATTTTAACCATTCTAGTAGGTTCATACTGGTATTGCATTGTGGTTAAAATTTCCCTGTCTTTGTTGGCCATTTGTATATTCTCTTTTGTGAAGTGTCCAAGTCTTTTATTCTTATTTTCTACTGAGTTCTTTACATATTCTGGATATAAGCCCTTTATGGAATGTGTGTATTAAGTATATATTAGGCATTTATTTCAAAGCTTATACTCATTTATGCCAGTTGTAGTTATAATAGCATACTTGTGGAATAAGACGCTTAATTGCAAATTTATTAAGTATCTGCTTTAATATGTGTCAAGTGACCCACTTACTGGTACTGGGTACTCATAGGTGCTTTACAGATACTATTGATAATCCTCACCTCAGCACTGCAAGGTTGTTGGTATTGCTCCCCTTAACAGAGAGAAGAGAAGGCTCAGAGAGGTCAGTAACTTGCCCAAGGCCACACTTCAGAGTAGCAAGACTAGGATTAGAGCCCAGGTCTCTGGTTTCAAATCCAGATTCCTTCCACTCAGTCACGGTTGCACGAATCCACTCAGTCGCCCAAATTGCAAGGCCTTTTTTTTTTTTTTCCAGTTTTTACTGGTAATGTTACACTTTTTTTCAGAAAACTGTTTTAACTTTGTATTTTATTCACTACTGGGAAATTTTTATTTCTAATAGTTAACAGGGTCACCTTATCTAATTTCCCAGAGCCTAAAATTCTTCAATGCATTTTTTTTTAATATTTATTTATTTATTTATTTGGCTGTGCCGGGTCTTTGTTGCGGCACACGGGCTCTTTTAGTTGCAGCATGTGGGCTCTTGGTTGCAGCATGCAGGATCTAGTTCCCTGACCAGGGCTCGAACCCAGGCCCCCTGCATTGGGAGCGTGGAGTCTTAACCACTTGACCACCAGGGAGGTCCCTTCAATGCATTTTTTAAATTGAGGTAAAATGCACATAAAACTAAGTATCTTAAAGTATACAGTTGAGTGACATTTTACATTCAGTGTCGTGCAACCATCATCTCTATCTAGTTCCAAAATCGCCACTGCATTTTGATCCAAAATCTACTTGAATGACAACAGAACTAAGTTTTTTTCTAAGATAAAGAATTATCAGGGCAGAAATCATTTTTAGAGGGGGAGGGAAAGTCTGACTTAATTTCCTTCCCTGTTATTGGGCCTTTTTTGCTATTTTAAATAACCCTGCATTAACTATTTCTGCATATCCATATCTGTGACTGTGCTGTGTGTTTCTCATTCAACCCCTGCCAGTTTTTAGCCCAGGGTCCTGGGCACATTGTAGGTTTCAGTAAATACTACAATTTAATTAGAAACTGGAGTAATTGTAGTACTGAATTAGGGATCAAGGTTTGAATCATCGCCATTGACTTAAGTTCTTTGGCAAGCCACATTTCTTTAGGCCTCAGATTAATGAAGATGTGTAAACTTGGAAAATGAATGGAATTTGGAAGCATAAACTCGAGATTTGTTACTCACTTGGCTTGCACCTTTAAGTCTTGGTTTTTTCGTCTATAAAGTGGGCCTGATAATCATTGACTGGATGACTCCAAGGATCAGTTCTGTGTGCGTGTACCTTGTTGATGTGCAAACAGTATGGCATAATTGTGCTTGTGAGTAAATGTCATGATTAATGACTTTTCAGGACTGCAGTGTGCTAGCTTTTGTCCTGGACCACCTCCTCCCACATACCCAGAATGCAGAAGACAAGGACACACCTGCCCTGGCCCGCCTATTCCTCGCAAGCCTGGCTGCCGCAGGGAGTGGCACAGATGCCCAGGTGGCCCTTGTGAATGAAGTAAAAGCAGCCCTGGGAAGGGCACTGGCTATGGCTGAGAGTACAGAGAAACATGCCAGGTAAAATCAATGCCTGACTTAGTGCTAATAACCAGTAGCATCCCCTAACTTCATTCTTGTCCCATGGATTCCTTGCATTTGAACAAGAGTTCTGGTCATACTGGCACTGTACATTCTCTGGTTCTCTCAGATAGTTCTAGTGCTACAAAATACCCAAAGCACTAATGACACTTGGAGGAGGTGGGTAAACAGCTCAGAGAAAACAAAGGGATGTTTTCATTATATTTCTAGGGTCTTCAAGAAGTTGAGGGGGTTATTCAACTTTACTTTTTCAAATTATGTTTAAAGAAAATAAAGAATGCCTCCACCCAGGGAGTGAGTTCTTTCTTACCTGTTTAGATGTTACTTCCAGAAGGAAACACAAAAGAAACCAGGAGGGTTATCTGAGGCAAGTTAGTGAAGACGTGGCCTAAGAATGGGCTGTATTCACATGATAGAGATGTCAAACTTCTCTCCTAGGCTTCAGGCAGTGATGTGTATCATCAGTACTATCATGGAGTCCTGCCCCTCCACCTCCAGTTTCTACAGCAGTGCAACAGCCAAGACCCAACACAATGGCATGAACAACATCATTCGACTCTTCCTGAAGAAGGGACTGGTTAATGACCTGGCCAGAGTTCCTCACAGCCTGGACCTGTCCAGGTAAAATTATTCCTGACCTCCAGCACCAGGCTTTTGCCCTCTCCTTAATCGTGCTTCGTACTTGTCCATTTGCCTAGTATTTCATGTATCCTTGCCAGATAAGTAATTAGCAGCCAGTGTGATAGGAAGAGTTTGGATGTAGGCGGGAACCTGAGTTCTTAGTATTGTTGCTTTTAAGCAAGGCACTTTCCTTTCTTTGGGCCTTAATTCTCTCATTTGCCGCAAACCCATGAGTTGGTCTGTATCAGTAGTTTTTTTCCCAAGCTTCCCCCCCTCTTAATTATTGTAAGAAGATTATTATGGACCTTGTATTACATCTGGTTATGTCCTCTGAGTCTCTGTTATCCTAATACGGGTCCTTAATTTTTTTTAATCTTCATTTTATTGCTGTTGTTCATGAACGAATTTATTGAAGTGATCAGACCTGCAGAATGTTTTCCTAGATTTGGTCCACTTGGTTCCACACAGTGTAGTTTAACTTGTTGCTTTTACTCCCTGTTTGCTGTAAGCTTAGAGGTAGAGGCCTAATGGAGCAATTTAAATATTATTTGGCTAGGATATATCATAGATGATGATGTACATTTCATATTATATCATGGGGAGGTGCATCTCTTTGAACTACCATTAATCATGATAAGATTGACCACTAGGGTAGAGTGATAATCATCATTGTACTGTTATATTTTCCTCCTTCTTACTAGAAAATAACAGTGTTATTACTTCAGCACTGTACAAATGTCTAGTTCCCTATCAACCATATACCTAATTAATGGTCTTAACACCAGTTGATAATCCTTGCCTGTGTCTTTTAATTTCTTAGAGGGTTACCAGTGACAACTTTGTAATTTCTGTCATTCCTTCTACATTATTAGCTGCTATATTTCTGTGATTATAGCTCCAGTTCAAGAGGGAAAGTTGGTTACTCTGTAATACAGTTCCTACTAAAAAGCCAGGATAAAAACTTAATTTTTTCCCTTCAGTCACCAATTTTCAGAGTAAAGTCAAAAATGGGTTAAACTCCACCTCAAATACGAGCTCTGGCTTTCTATTTTCTGTGTAGTATTATGGACTCATGAATTTTCCTTGATTTTTAAAATCTGATTGAATTACTTGAATCACTACAGTTATCCTTCTTTTCGTGCTCATCCTTCATGTTCTTTTTCATTACACCTTTGGGCTTGTGGGACCTCTTCAAACTGACTTCTTTGTTCTTTTGATAACAACCTCATCAGTTTTTTTCTTAATGTTTAAAAAATTTTGAGCTCACAGTATAATGAGCACTGTTCGTCTCACCTAGATTAACCAGTGGTTAGCATTCTGTCCTATTTGCTTTAGTTCCCCCGCTCCTCTTTTCGTGAGGTAAATCATTTGAAATTTGTTATAAATGTGATGCTTAACCTCTGAATACTTCAGCATATGTCTCCTAAGAACAAACATTCCATTACATAGCTAAAATACCGTCATCACCTCTAAGAAGCTTACCATTAATATAATAATACTCACTATGTACTTCATATTCATCTATCTCCAATTATTCTAAGAATGTCTTTATATCTTGGGGGAGAGTGTGTTGATCCAGGATCCAGAGAGCGTCATTCATTGCATTTGATTGCCACGTGTCTCTTATTTTTTTGACATTTGACTGTTTTGAAGAGTCCAGAAGGTCGAATGTCTTATAGAACATCCCATAGTCTGGATTTGTCTAATTGCTTCCTTATGGTTAGGTTCAGGGTAAACTTTTTTGGCAAGAATACTACATAGGTGATGTTTGCCTTTCTCAGTGCATCACATCAGGAGACGCATAATGCCAGTTTGTCCCATTATTGGGTGATGCTAAGTTTGATCACATAGTTAATGGTAGAGTTCCACTTTGTATTAACGAATTATCCGTGAGGTGATGCTTTGAGTTCACGTGAAGATCACGTGAATATCCTATGCCCTGAAGACTTTTTTTTTTTCCTGCAGTACACAGGCCTCTCACTGTTGTGGCCTCTCCCGCTGCGGAGCCCAGGCTCTGGATGCACAGGCTCAGCGGCATGGCCCATGGGCCCAGCCGCTCCGCGGCACGTGGGATCCTCCCGGACCGGGGCACAAACCCGTGTCCCCTGCATCGGCAGGCGGACTCCCAACCACTGCACCACCAGGGAAGCCCTGCCCTGAAGATTTTTAACTCAGTAGTTTTAGCATTCACTAGTGGTCTTTACCTAGATCACTTAACATTGCTGGTTGCAGTGATAGTTTTCTGATTCTCTCATTCCTGTTTATTAGCCGGCGTTCTTATATAATAATGAAGACCTCTTTCTGCCTGCATTTGTATCCCTGTGGCTGCAGATTATATTTAATGTGTTACAATCTATTACCATTATCATTCTTTTTGATGCTAAGATTTGGCCTGTGGTAATGACCCCATTTTTTAGTTTTAAAGCCTTCTTGCTTTTGAAGGCCTTCTGGCACGACAAGATGTCTCAGGCTCACCTTGTACTTTCCATGTCCCATTCCGGGGATCAGTTGTTACTCTGATGAGCCTTGGTTCCTTTTAGTATGGATTTCTGTGCTCAGTTCATCTCTGTATCTTCCTTTATCTCAGTCCCAACATGGCCAACACAGTCAATGCTGCTCTGAAGCCTTTGGAAACACTTTCCCGGATTGTGAACCAGCCCAGTAGCCTTTTTGGCAGCAAGAGTGCTTCTAGCAAGAGCAAGTCTGAGCAGGATGCCCAAGGAGCTGCTCAGGACTCTAATAGCAACCAACAGGACCCAGGTAGGGAATCAGCCAATGGACTGGAGAGCTGGCCGGGTGGGTGTAGTTATTTTATGGGCATGGCATCACAACTGTTGTAGCTTGGTATTGTTTCCCTGGGAACTTGCTGGCCTTCCACAGATCTGTCATAGTGGCGTGGGAATCTGCCCCACAAAGAATTCCTTAAAATTGCAGCCTTATTTGGCTATCCTCACACGTAGCCTTGTCTTTTCCTTTGTCACCCATTCATTTATTCTCTGAGAACTTGTAAATTTGCCCAGGGAAGGGACCTTACTGTCTTACGCTTGTCTCATGGTGCCCTGCACATAGGCACCCTTTGATTATTTTGCTGGTTGGTTGATTGTTTCAGGCGAGCCTGGGGAAGCAGAAGTGCAGGAGGAGGATCATGATGTCACTCAGACAGAGGTGGCAGATGGGGATATCATGGATGGGGAGGCTGAAACCGACTCAGTGGTGATTGCTGGGCAGCCTGAGGTGCTCAGTTCACAAGAGATGCAGGTAGGGAGGCAGATCACCCAGCATATCCCTGTTGTGGTGCTGAACCAAACCCCCAAGTGTTGTGGGTGGGTGAGTACTTTAGATCCTTGCCTAAATTCATTTGTCTATTTTGCAGAGGAGCACAGATGATAATGCTTAGTAGATGCTCAGTAAATGTGTTTGAATTGTATTAAATGAGGGGTGGGTGCAGAGCCAGGATGCCATATACTATCTCTAAAATGGAGTAGATCCCAACAAGAAAACATAGGCGTGGGTGAAATGCTGATATAGAAAGCTGGCCTGAGCCCTTTGGGCCCAGGGTCTTTGATTTACTTGGCTCTGGTCATTAATGGATGCTCCTTAACATCACTGTTGTGCCTATAGCACCAGCTCTCACTGGGGCATTCAAATGGCAGTCTTCTACAGACCCTAAAGAAAGCATTGTAATTTCTGAAGCTGGTAGCAATGGGGCCTACAGTCCTGAGCTGCTAGCTCTAAGGAGATCTGCATGTATTCCTGAATTCCTGAAGAGTATAAAGACTAAACTGGTCTCAGATACCTGGGATGGACCCATTTGAAGGACAGTCTGAGTGTGGATTGGCAGCACGTGGTAGTTGCTGTGCTCTTAGCACCAAGTGTGTGGTGTTTATGTAACATCCTCTGTCACATATTATCCTAGAAATATATGCTCCCTTGCTGGCTTTTTTTAGGGTTGAGCACCAGCACAATGATAGACTTGTGTGCATCCATATATATGTTCTATTTCTCTCCAGGTTGAGAATGAGCTGGAGGACCTGATAGATGAGTTGCTTGAGAGGGATGGCGGATCTGGGAACAGTACAATTATAGGTGAGAGCCCCAGAACTGAGTATAGCCTCTTCCTTTGCCTCAGTCTCTCTCGGGAGGACCCTTTTTCTCATCATCTGCTTGCTCAGCTCTGCCTGAGGGCTCATAGCCAGCCTAGATTGCTGCTTGTCTTGATGTTGACAGTCTTACAGATGAGAAATTCACAAGCCATCTACAGACCTGTGGCTGGTCTGAAGTGTTGCCTGTGTGGGGGAGGTGGAGGGGGTGGCCATCAGTATAGATAATACATCAGGCACATCAAGGGTGTTTATTCATGGAGGCCTAGAGGAGGCTATAGAGGCTGTAGGGTGAGAAAGTGCTTTCCTTTCAGTTCTTCAGTGAATCCAGGAGCTTTCTGCCTCTAAGTCTCAGTAGTGTAAAAAGAGTGATCATTCCCTAAGGATCTTTTACAACTTTTACAGCTGAGTTGTAAAAAAGTTGCTTTTTACAACTCAGGAGAAACAGCAAAGGTACTCTACTGTCACCTGGCTCCAAGGGTATATGTTACTTGTTTTTATTTTATTGATGAAGAAAATCAAAGGATAAACAGAAGTAGACATGTATTCTTAAACTTGACAAGGCTTTTTCACACCCATTATCCTCTGTGGTTTCACAGTTAGTGGGATTGGCAGGGCAGATGTGATCATCCCATTTTACATATGAGGAAACTGAGACTCAGACAGGTAAAGTGACTGGCCAAGCTCACCTAGCTAGTCAACAGCAGAGAACCCAGGTCTTCCTCATCCAGAAAAAAAGTGGATATCTGCTGGGTGTACATAGCTACTTTAGGCCCACCCAATCTGGAAAGGGAAGTCCTCTGTTGTTCAGTGAAGGCTCTGCTCTGTAACCTTCAGTGAGCAGAAGTGGAGAGGATGAATCACAAGAGGACGTGCTGATGGATGAAGCTCCTTCCAACCTCAGCCAAGCTTCCACCTTGCAGGCCAACCGAGAAGGTGAGAGTGCCGAGGCCGGAAAGGCCTCCCTTCTTGCCCTGCACGTCTGACAGACACTATACTAGGGTTTTCCTGGAGGCAGCTGCCCACATGTGCAGAATAAGGAAGCATCTGTCTGCATGCGCTGACATACACCATCCACTTTATCCTCAGCCAGTTTTTCAAATAACATGTTAACTACTGCTTGCCCAAAAGTTTGTCACTTCTTACTTGGTTCGCTTTCTTCTCACCCACCTGCTATCATCGCTCCAGATTCCTTCTTACCAACAGGATGCAGTCAGTAGCAAAGTAGGGCTGGAAAGGCAAGGGGGCACCAACAGACTTGGCCAAGTCCTAGACCATGGCTCCTCAAGCACCACCCTATAGCCAGCCTCCACATTCAGCCGCATGGCTCAGCATATTGATGCATTGGTTGGCACTCTCAGGAAATCGGGGCTGGCTCACTAAGTCTGTACATCACCCCAGATCTGGTTCTTCCTCTCCTAGAGTCAAATACCCCATCGCCTTCCCACTCAATCTGCTGGCCTGCACAGTAGCCTGTTTTCTAGCTACTCAGTATAGTCCTCCAATGTGCTCCCTTTGTTTTAGATTCCATGAATATCCTGGACCCTGAGGATGAGGAGGAGCACACTCAGGAAGAGGACAGCAGTGGCAGTAACGAGGATGAGGATGATAGTCAGGATGAAGAGGAGGAGGAGGAGGAAGATGAGGAAGATGATCAGGTGAGGGGGGACTGTGTTTGGGTTGGTTCAGACATCCTCTTCCATGGGAACACACAACTGGAGAAAACCAACAGTCTGGGTTGCTAGCCTCAGCGCCTCCCTCCCTCATGTGCACATGTGGCCATGACACCAGACTTCAGAAAATCCTTACCTCCAGCAATTCTCCATCTCCTATTTTCCCCTTAAGGAGGATGATGAAGGTGAAGAGGGAGATGAAGACGATGACGACGATGGCTCTGAAATGGAATTGGATGAGGATTACCCTGATATGAACGCTTCTCCCTTGGTCCGATTTGAGCGCTTTGACCGGGAGGATGATCTCATCATTGAGTTTGACAACATGTTCTCCAGTGCTAGTAAGACACAGGGGCTCAGCTGGGTTTTATCTCTTGATTCTTATACCCTGAACTAGAGCAGCTATCAGTCTGATACAGAAAGCACCTCTTTTCTTATGCCAACTTCCTGGGGCAAGGGATATCTGAATCCATCTCTCTCAGTAAGTGTATACCTAGAAGGAGGAATTGTGAGAGGCTCCTTTTGTTCTCTCCACCTCAGTAAACAGGCAGCCAGCCATTTTAGAGCCTGGACAACTTACAACTTGATGATTTGCTTGAATTAAAAAAAAAAAGTGAGACCAAGGCTGACTGCATCAGGCACCCATGTGTACGCTACAGTGATAGGGCAATCACTAATCCTTATGTCTGTAACACTGGATCTTGAGAGTGGGTAGACACCTTTGAGCTTGGCATTGGGGAGTAGATTTGAACACATTCACTCTGTTCATCAAAAATGCATCTTTTCGGAGGAGAGAGTGAATCTCTTCTCTCTTCCCCCATCAACGTCAGAGTTCCCTTTTAGCATCCAGTTCTTAAAACCAAGCTGTCTTGAGAGGGCAGGTCTTTACTCCCAAATCACAAGCATGATATAGCAGAAAACACCGAACTGTTCTGGTCTGTTGTCTTGGCCAAGTAGTCTCTTACCTCTTTGAGCCTCAGTTTGTCACCTTTGAGCCTCAGTTTGTCACCTGTAAATGAAAAATGTGAAAAGAAAAAAAAAAATGGGGTGGATTACATAATTTTCAAGATACTTTTCTATTCTGTGATTTTCTTTGCATTTTTGTGATTTCCATCAATCTTCCTTATTAAGTTGAGCCTCTGTCCATTCAGCAAATTGAACAAATATTTGAGGAGTGCCTACTGTGTCCTAGGTGCTAGGGATACGGCAATAAAAAAGAAAACAGTCCTTTTCCCTCATAGGAGCTTATGGTCTATTAGGAATTATGAGTCAGCAGGCATTACATTGTAGTATGGTAAGAAAGCACAGAGTAAAGGGTTTTTAGGCCCATTTGTAGAATCAGAAAAAGTGATATCTAGGCCAAGAACAAAAGTACAGGTGAAGAAGGGGGAGAGGAGTCGTCAAGGTGGAGAGAACAGCATGTTTCTGAGGGGCCTACGAGCATCACTGTGGCTTAGTATAGAGAATGGATTGGGAGAAGGTACTATTTAGGAGGCTGTTGCAGTATCTAGGTGAGAGATGGTGGCATAAGCCATGGTAGTGTCAGTGATCGTAGATGAGGCATGGGAATGAGGGAGAAAGGACAAAGCTCAGGTTTCCGTGTGAGGAAGTAAGGCCCAGGAGACTTGGTTCTGCTTGAACAACCATAGAAGAAATTTCTTTTTGGCACTGACCCCTTTGCATACTGTACTTGCAGCAGACATCCCCCCATCCCCAGGAAATATCCCTACCACCCACCCACTGATGGTACGCCATGCAGACCACAGTTCCCTGACACTGGGCAGTGGCTCTTCTACAACGCGTCTCACCCAGGGCATTGGGCGCAGTCAGAGGACCCTGAGGCAGCTGACGGCCAACACAGGTCACACCATTCACGTTCACTACCCTGGGAATCGTCAGCCCAATCCTCCTCTTATACTCCAGAGGTGAGTTACAAGGAAGATTGTTGGCTCAATGAGCTTCAGCATTGTCTTGACCTGGGGGGATAATGCTGTTGTCACACACACAGATAATGTATTTGTCCTGTTTCTTTGTGGATTATATGTGCAGCCTTTGGGAGAATACCAAATTGTATAACATGTTTTTCTGCTTAAGTGTCCTGTACATACAGTCAGCAGTCACTAAGCATCTCATATGCCAAACACTTAGCACTTAAGATATGGTCAGGACAGGATCCCTGCCCTTTGGCTTAGAGTTTCTCCCACTAGGGAGAAACAGTTTTAGAAGTGAAAGGAAGGAATATAGGTATCATAATGGTCAATGTACAGATGGTAGTGGGTGTACAAGAGAGGTATTATGCCCTAACACAGTGCCTGATATTATCAGTGACACTCACTCTGTTCCAGGAACTATGGAGTAATACGCAACCTTAGCCCAAAACAAGTTTGCAAACTGATGGAGTAGTTAGAAAAGTAACTGAGACTTATGTGCAATATGATCAGGTCCATAATAATGTCATGCATTTCGTAGAGGATACAGAAAGGATCTCACAATAACAGTTTGCAGTGCCCCTGTGGATGTACAGTGACCATGGTACCCCACCATCACCCTACAGGTTGCTTGGTCCCTCTGCTGCTGCTGACATCCTTCAGCTGAGCAGCAGCCTTCCCCTACAAAGCCGAGGCCGGGCCCGCCTCCTAGTGGGCAACGATGACGTCCACATCATCGCCCGGTCTGATGATGAACTACTGGATGACTTTTTCCATGATCAGAGTACAGCTACCAGCCAAGCAGGCAAGTTTATGTGGTGAAAGAGAGGGTAACGTTTGTCTGGTTCTTTTTCCCTGCTTAGGGAAAGCAGAACAGTATCTGCCCTGCCTGGAGAAATCCCATTTTATAGGAGCCAGAACCACTCAGTGATTTAGCCAAGGGCAATAAAAACCGTATTACATCTGGATACCTATGATGTTCCAAACCTTGTGATAGACATTGGGTCCTGTTAGGGAAATACTGCAGTTTTGGGATCAATAGATGCATGACAGTGCCAAGAGTCTCACTCTCCTTTGTTTCTCTACAGGGACCCTGTCCAGCATCCCCACAGCCCTGACCCGTTGGACAGAGGAATGCAAAGTTCTTGATGCTGAGAGCATGCATGACTGTGTTTCAGGTGTGTGGCAGTTTGGTTATCAGGGCAGTAGTGAGTCTTCCAGGGCTGGGACAGTGCATGGAAAGTTGTTTCCCTGGTTCTCTTGGTGGCCCCAAGCTGTTTCCTTGGTTCTCTTGGTGGCCCCAAGCTCTGCCTCTTGGCTTTCTCCCCCACCTCCCCTGAGCAGCCTCCGATCTTTGCTTCTTTGGTCCAGTTGTTAAAGTGCCCATTGTCAATCACCTGGAATTCCTGAGGGATGAGGAGCTGGAAGAAAGGCGGGAGAAACGCAGGAAACAACTAGCTGAGGAAGAAACAAAGATAACCGACAAAGGCAAAGAAGATAAGGAGAACAGGGATCAGAGTGCACAGGTGATTCCTAAGAGCTGGGAGGATTCATCTTTGGCTGTGTCTGCCTTAACTTTCCCACGGTTTTAGCATACATGTGGCTGGCCCCAAGAGTCATTGAAGATTCTAGGACATTCACATTGAAACTGAGAAATGATCCACTTCAAATTCACTGTATACTTGAATGGTTTTTAGGGGAAAAGAATTCAAACCCAGAGGGAAAATTGTTTCTCCAGTGTTTTGCTGGGGAAAACTGGAGCCAGAACCAGAGCAGCTCCTGACTCACCAGTTACACTGTACAGTCTCTACTTTCAGTGACTACAGCTAGACAAGAACAATGACCTTGACTAAGCCCATGCTCTTAATGGTTCAGTTCCGTTTCGGTGGATTGCCTTCTTAAGTGTCAGGGAAACCTTACCAATATGATTCCATTCCAACATTTGAATAAAGTTGGGCTTAGGCTTCAGATCAGAGAAAATGTTCCTACCCTGAACCCCATGACCACATGTCATTTTCTAGGGCTCAATTTGTGAAATCTCTAACATGATTTTGGTTCTTCTGAAACCTCTGGAACCTTGAATAGTATAGCTTTGAAATAAATGAAGTAAATGCTGATAAAAATACAAGGAAACTAAAAGACTTGAGTGAAAGACTTTATTATACCTCACTCAACAGGGCATCAGATTTAAAAGGATATTGTAATGTTCAATTATGATAACAAGCTTGATCTAACAAATATCTTTGTATAGAACTTTTGCCTAATAAATAGTAACATTGTTTCAAGCACGTGTAAAGGGATAGGAAATAAGCCTGGCATATGATTGAAAAAGCCAGAGTGTACAAAATGAGCCCAAGGAAGGGAAATATATATAGATGAAACTTTTAAGAAATTCTTGCTTGTCTCAATGATTGTGTTCAGGTCATGTCCTATGTCCAAGCCCATCTCCAATGTGGTTTTTATTATCCTTTCCTCTCATTGTTTAGTCAGCCCCCTGACAGTTTCTCCCTTGTCCCCAAGCAGTCCTTGAGCATGAGTATGTATTAGAGAAATTGGAGGTATGTTTGCATGCTAAAGTGCTCATCTTCCATCCAGGTCATATGTGACATATGTGGGAGATGGCAACTATTAAAGTTGACCTCTGTCTCATGTGCTTGCAAAGTCCCACATTGGTCTGTCCCTTTTCTTTGCAGTGTACTACATCTAAGACAAATGACTCCACTGAACAGAACCTCTCAGGTAACTCTCCCTCCCTTTTCCCCTTCTTGCTAAATTGATTGGTTTTTTTATCCTGACCCAAATAGCTGGCCCAAGTGGGCTGAAGATGAACACTGGTGCTCTGTGGGATGAGGTAGTAGATTGTATAGTTTTAGGGTCATACCCCATCTTGGAGATAACTATACAGTCTACTGTCTTTCCCACGGTGGTGCACTTCCCCTCCGACGTGCTGTGTTTTTAGGTTCTCATTCTGATTATGCTGTACTGCGTTCTGGCATGTGTAGTGAGGCCATGTGTCCTGTCCCCTTTACTGACCCCCATGGTGTGGTGCTTAATGAGAACACCTGATGACAGTGGTTCCTAAATGCTAGTCCTCAGTGGAAATGAACAGAATAAGGGAGGTTTAATGAGTTTTTCAAAAAGCTGAGTTTGTTCAGTTTAAAGGACTATTATAAATTACAGAGATTATGTATTTCCTACTTCTTTGGTATCAAAATATTTTTATTAAATGATATTAATGGGATTTTTTTTCTTACTTGGCTAAATTAAAAGTTGGTGACCCTGTGTTAGTCTCTTGTCTCTTTTTATTTTTTCCTTTTTCTATAAATTTCGTGGGTCTGTGGAATCTAAAAGTCTAAGAATGTTGCCTTGAGCAATCTGCTTTTGGGGAAGGTAGCTCGGTGGGCTAAATGGTATTACTGCTATATGCTTTCTATTCCTCCTAATTTTCCTAACGTCAGTAGCCATTTTGTGATTCTAATAACTGGTCCATATGGTATTATATGTCTCCCCCACCCCTATTTCCTCAGAACTTTCTTCTGCTTCCCTATACCTTCTGTCTCCTTTGGCACTTGAGTTGGGAAATGATTGTACCAAAGCCTACACAGTATTTTTTAAAGCAGTGAAAGAGGGTAGGTGTCCTGGTGCCCTGAATCTGGTAGAAGGTCTTTGAAAGGGTCTGTCATCAGGTAAAATGGCCTTTTGCCTACTGCCCTTGCTAGAGGATTCTGCTCATGCCGGGGTGAGGTAGTAAGTTGTATTGTTGTGGGGTAGGGATTTTAAGCCCCAATTAGAAGATAACTATACAACTTACTACTTTCCCTGGTGTGTTGCATATTCACATTTAGTCTTAACACCGTTGCCTCCATCAGACAAGAGTTGTAGATGTTCCTTGGATAATCAGGACTGCGAGAAAAGGGAGGTGGAAGGGGGGACAGGTGGTATTTAGGGTGAGGCAAGTATTATAAAGTGACTTGAACTCTCCCCCTTCCACCCAGGGCACAGAATGGATTTAATTCTTAGGGGTCTACAAAGAGTCAGATCTTTTGGTTCTTGGGACTAAGATAGCACTGTGCCTTAGCTCTCATCCTGAGTATACCAGACCAGCCACAAGCTGTTCCTAGGAGCAGTTGGTGACTGAGAGGAATCCTGCCTCACTGACTGAGTGGGATACTTGTCGTGCCATATGTGCTGATTGAGTGGTCCCCCGGTCCTTGACTGATTGCCTTTTAACAACCCCATTGTCGTTCTTTCCGAGAAAGATGGGACTCCCATGCCTGACAGCTACCCAACAACCCCATCTTCAACTGATGCAGCTACATCTGAGCCCAAGGAGACCCTTGTCACTCTGCAGCCCTCACAACAGCAACCAACACTCCCACCCCCACCAGCCTTGGGAGAGATTCCTCAAGAGCTGCAGTCCCCGACTGGAGAAGCGGGAAGCTCTACCCAGTTATTGATGCCTGTAGAGCCAGAGGAATTGGGTCCCACAAGGTCAAGTGGAGAAGCAGAAACAACTCAGATGGAGCTATCCCCAGCTCCCACTATAAGTGAGTAGCATTTCAAGGTTTGGGGGTAGGGGTAGAACAGGGGGGAAGAACGGACAGCTCTGTAGTTTCTCTTTACTCTCTTACTTTTAGAGAATTTCTAAAGTAGAAGCTCAAGCCCTCATAGTAGGGTCTCATATTGCACATTACCTTTTTAGCTAAAGTTGAGGTTTCTTCTCTGCGTCCTCAAGTGATTATATATACATCGGAGTGTCTTAATGATACTAGTGATGGTGCCAACAGTTTGAGGTGATCACTCTGTTCCTGGCTATCATGCCATGCTTATTATTTTATTATTTAACTTCTTTAAAAAACAATCATCCAAAGTAGAGGGTGTTATCTCCATGAATAAACTGAAACTCAGAAGTGAAATAATTAGCCCAAGGTCACTCAGTAAGTGGTTGAGCTGTGATTAAAATCCAGATCTGTGTAACTCTGAAGCTTGCTTTTCTTCAACATTTCCAGGAATGGGCAAGCACGTGACCGCACACTTAGCAGCTCTCCCATCCTGGCAACACCATTTATCTCATGGCACTATTTCCCACTGGTTTGAAATGGGGCCTCAAAATTCTTCTCAGCAGTGTTCCAACAGGGTAAACAAGCCTGTTTGCCGTTCCTGCTCTTTACTATACTGCCTGTGACATGCTCTGGAAAAACCTTAGGGTATAGGGGGTTTTGCCTTAAAGGAACCTTGTTGTTTAGACAAGCAGAACCAAAGAGCTTGTGTAAATGATGCCTGCAGGAAATCTGAAAGTGACAGGATCCCTTACCTGGTGTGCCTAGAGAAGATGTTTCACAGGCATGCTTGGAACACCATAAATGTTCAACAGATAATAGAAAGGGCTTGAGATGAGTTTTTTAAAGCAAATGAGATTGAGGGGGGAGCATCAGGCCAGCGTGAAGTGAAGGTGAAGAAGTGAGAGGTCTGATCTGGCTACTTCTTAATTCAGCCTCCCCCTCTTCGAAGCACAGATCTAACCTCTCCATGTGACTTCCTCCTAGCCTCTCTTTCCCCAGAGAGAGCTGAAGATTCTGATGCTCTGACAGCTGTCAGCAGTCAGCTGGAAGGCTCTCCCATGGACACCAGCAGCCTGGCTTCCTGCACCCTGGAGGAAGCTGTGGGTGACACCTCAGCACCTGGCAGTTCTGAGCAGCCCACAGCAGGCAGCTCCACTCCTGGGGATGCCCCGCCAGTTGTGACAGAAGTGCAAGGCAGGAGTGATGGGTCAGGGGAACCTACCCAGCCCCCTGAGGACAGGTAAGCACTGTGTGAGTGAGAGGAGGGCAGGGTGTGCTGGTGGGTATTTCAAGCCACGTTCATACTTCAGTGCACATGCTTTGTATACTGGGGAAATCAACTTGGCTTCTGTGAGAAAAGGGGTACTACAGGAATATTTTATAAGTGGGAAAATATAATACAGAGAACCTGCAAATGATTTCCTTTAGCTCTACCCCTGCATCCTCTGAGAGTTCTTCCACCAGAGATTCTGCCGTGGCCATTTCTGGAGCAGATTCCCGGGGAATCCTAGAAGAACCACTGCCTTCAACAAGCAGTGAAGAAGAAGATCCTCTAGCAGGTGAGCTCCATGTGTGCTCAGGCCATCCTGGGGCTGTTTAGGCTTCTAGTAACCCTTGGCATGGAAATGCCCACCAGTCGAACCGTTCCATCCAGATGGCGGGTGGCATTTATATGGGGGGGAGGGCCTGCAGTAAGGGGATGCTGATGCTACACAATGGAATGAGCCCAGGCCTTTGGAGTCAAACTGATCTTAGCTCAAATCCTCTCTCTGCCACCTCCTACTTTTAGGACCTGGAGCCATTACTTAACTTCCCTGATCCTCATTGATACTGAGAGGGTAATGATAGCTACGTGGTGGGGCCTTGAAGGTTAAGTGACAGTGCACACACAGAACTTGGCATATAGCAAGAGCTGTTCTGAGCCTAGGGAAGGGTGGGTGGGTCTTCTCTGTGTCCCCTGTGTCCTTGGCATGAAATGAGGACAGAGAAAGCTGGTCTCCCTCATCCAAGGCCATGGGTTTCTTTGATCCAAGTACATCTTTAGGCGTCAGTAGAAGTGAGAGTCCCTTCACATCTTGCATCTCCCCTCAGGTATTAGTCTCCCCGAAGGCGTGGACCCCTCTTTTCTGGCCGCTCTCCCTGATGACATTCGCCGAGAAGTTCTGCAGAACCAGCTGGGCATTCGTCCACCAACGCGGACTGCCCCCTCGACAAATAGCTCAGCTCCTGCAGTGGTGGGGAATCCTGGTGTGACCGAAGTGAGCCCTGAGTTCCTGGCCGCCCTGCCTCCAGCCATCCAGGAAGAAGTATGTGAGCGGGGGGGCTGGTGGTGCCAGGCTACCTGGCTGTGGGTATGCCCCCATTGACTCCTCCTGCTCTGTAGGTACTGGCACAGCAGAGAGCTGAGCAACAGCGACGGGAACTGGCACAGAATGCCAGCTCAGACACCCCTATGGACCCTGTGACCTTCATCCAGACTCTGCCCTCAGACCTGCGCCGTAGTGTCCTAGAGGACATGGAGGACAGCGTATTGGCCGTGATGCCACCTGACATTGCAGCTGAGGCTCAAGCCCTGAGGCGAGAGCAGGAAGCCCGGCAGAGGCAGCTCATGCATGAGCGGCTTTTTGGGCACAGCAGCACCTCTGCACTCTCTGCCATTCTTCGAAGCCCGGGTACAGAGGGAGGCAAGTGGGAGGGCTCTGGAATGTCTGGCTTTGGCCACATGAGACTCTTTGTTCCCCCTTTGTATTACTTGGACCCAGCTCAGCACACACCCCCTCCCCAATTTCAGTTTCCTTTTTCTTTCCTTCCAGCCTTCACCAGTCGCCTGAGTGGCAACCGTGGGGTCCAATACACTCGGCTTGCCGTGCAGAGAGGCGGCACCTTCCAGATGGGGGGTAGCAGCAGCCATAATAGGTACCCTTTGCCTGTCTTTTTTTCCTTGCCATACCACCTTTCATGTCTACTACTAGTCCAACTCCCTTTATTTATAGGTGGAGAGGCTGAATGACCTCTCTAGGATGTTTACTTGAATGAATGGGGAAGCCAGATCTTTGGACTCCCCCTTCAGAAAGCCACACTTCTGGTTAGTGTAGCTACTGTAGACCATAATCACAAAGTAATGTAGGCAGGCAGCAGGCTCTAGCTGTGGTTACAACAAGGAAAGCCACCTGCCTCCCACACAAATAGGAAAACAGTGAGAACCGCTTGCCTTGAGATTACAACATTTAGGCTGCAGAAGAGTTCATTATTAACGAGGCCAGGGCGTGGAGTGATCAGTCCCTATTCAGCAGGCAACCTCCTGGTAGTCTACAGAAGGCCAAAGTAAGCATTGTGTCCTAAGACTTTATGGGCAGTCCAGTTTTAGCAGTTGATACAGACCTGGGCTGCAATCTCTGCTCTCTTCTCAGTCGTTGTGTGATGTAGGGCAAGTCACTTAACCTATCTGAGCCTCTTGCTCATCATCTCAAAATTGGGTGGTTCTCTAGTCTTTACAGGAGCCCCGTGAGGAAAGCTGTTACAGATATTGTAGGGTGTCTGGAACATAGTAGGCACTCAAGGGGACAGCTGTTGTTACTATTAAGAATACTTAAGAGTCCTTGGACTGGACACCTTCCCTGCTCGAGCCTCCTGGGATGTATCCAGCTCATCCCCCTCCCCTAGGCCTATGCCTGATCCCAGAGCTCTAGCCGAAGTATTACCCAGAAACCATGCTCTATTCCAGGCCTTCTGGCAGTAATGTGGACACTCTCCTACGCCTCCGAGGACGGCTCCTCCTGGATCACGAAGCCCTGTCTTGTCTCCTGGTCCTACTTTTTGTGGATGAGCCGAAGCTCAATACTAGCCGTCTACATCGAGTACTGAGAAATCTCTGCTACCATGCCCAGACCCGCCACTGGGTTATCCGAAGCCTGCTCTCCATCTTGCAGCGCAGCAGTGAGAGTGAGCTTTGCATTGAAACACCCAGGCTCTCCTCAAGTGAGGAAAAGGGCAAAAAGTCAAGCAAGAGCTGTGGGTCAAGCAGCCATGAGAACCGGCCCCTGGACCTGCTACACAAGATGGAATCTAAGAGCTCCAACCAGCTTTCCTGGCTCTCAGTATCCATGGATGCAGCCCTAGGCTGCAGGACTAATATATTCCAGATCCAGCGTTCAGGGGGGCGCAAACATACTGAGAAGCATGCAAGTAGTGGCTCCACTGTCCACATCCACCCTCAGGCTGCTCCTGTTGTCTGCAGACACGTTCTGGATACACTCATTCAATTAGCCAAGGTGAGGAGCTTGGAGGAACCCAACTCCTGGGGGTGGAAGACAGTTGTCAGCCATAGCGTAGGTGAAATCTGAACTCTGAGGGAGCTACCAGGTCCTCATCATTGGTGCTGAGGCCTGTATTGTTTCTGGAAGGTTGTCCAGTAAATAATTTTGTGGGTTTTTTGTGTTCACTCTTCACAATTTTTATGCATTGTCTCATTCAGCCATCAAACAACCCTCAGTGGTCTGCATGGTTCCCATTTTACAGATGAAGAAGCTGGGATACAGAAATCTTTAGTGGCTTTGTCATGTGGCTAGTAAGTGATGGAGCTGGCTGGACCTAGGACTTAATTCAGTCCTTTTTTTTTTCAGTCCTCTTTTTCATAAGCTTTGCTGCCATTTGTTGAGGGCCTGCCTTATACCAGGCACTATGCAAAATGCATTATCTCTAATCTCAACAATTTTGCACAGCCGTGTAGGTATCCTCCTCATTTTGTAAGTATAGAGATAGATGCTCAGAAAAGTTTGCTAATCGTCTGTCTCCCTACAGAGCTTTTGTTAGTTTCTCTAGGCTGCTTCACAACATCAGTTGGATAAAACTCCTATGTTACATCTCTCCAGTGTTACTAAAGCTGTCCAAAGGAGTGGAGAGTCTAGGAGCCAGTTGTCTTTCCTTGTCACAAGGCATTTTCTGTGTAGACCTCCTAGACCAAGCCTGTCCTTCTTTTCCTGGCAGGTGTTTCCCAGCCACTTCACACAGCAGCGGACCAAAGAAACAAACTGTGAGAGTGATCGGGAGAGGGGCAGTAAGCAGGCCTGCAGCCCATGCTCTTCACAGTCCACGAGCAGTGGCATTTGCACAGACTTCTGGGACTTATTGGTAAAACTGGACAACATGAATGTCAGCCGGAAAGGCAAGAACTCTGTGAAGTCAGTGCCAGTGAGCGCTGGTGGTGAGGGGGAAACTTCCCCATACAGCCTCGAGGCCTCTCCACTGGGGCAGCTCATGAACATGTTGTCACACCCAGTCATCCGCCGGAGCTCTCTCTTAACTGAGAAACTCCTCAGACTCCTTTCTCTCATCTCAATTGCTCTCCCAGAAAACAAAGTGTCGGAAGCACAGGCTAATTCTGGCAGCAGTGCTTCCTCCACCGCTGTTGCCACCTCAACCACAACTACCACCACTACCACTGCTGCCTCCAGCACACCCACTCCCCCTGCTGCAACCACCCCTGTCACTTCTGTTCCGTCCCTGGTTGCTGCCACGACTATATCCACCATTGCTGTAGCCGCTTCAACCACAGTGACTACCCCCACGACTTCTACCACTACTGTTTCAAGTAAGTGTGGATATAGGCTGGGAGCTGTGGGGTGTGTACACCCACCTCACCCCCAACTCTCCCCGACCCGGGTATTCCTCCCTAAATGACAACAATCAGCTTGGTTTGTGTTTGTGAGAGCCAAATGTGTTAATTCTCACCCTCATTCGTCCAAGTTCTCTCTCTCCGTCTTCCACTCCCTCCCCCCTCCACCACTCCTGTGGAGACCACTGAATGTGGCTTCCCCTAGGCTAAGCTCAAAAAAGGAGGAGGGGGAGAAAGTCCCTGTCTTTAAAGAATCCCCAGTCTTTCTAGCCTGGTTGAGGGAGCCAGTTCTCAGAGGAAGCAGTTCAAGAGCAAGCAGGATACAGTGGGAATCAGGGTAGAATCAAGTAGCCAGGCCACCGCAGGAAGTGAAGGGAATGAGCCCTGTGGCACACTAATAAGATTCATTTGAAGAAACAGATTTTGAAGGAAGGGGGGCTTTCAGAGGGCCCTCTGACGGTAGGGGAACAGTTGCGAGAAATATCTGGGATTCTTTGTCACTTTAGAAGGTACAGTCATAAGAGTCCTTGGTATCCCAAGTCATTTGGATTTGGCTATGTGGGGTGGATCTTCATTTTCACTACTTTTCCATCTTGAAGCCCTGGGCAGTGCAGCGATTGGCTCTGCCACTTAAGTCTCTGGCATGTGAGTTTCAGAGGCTTACAGTGTTCTGTCTGTTTCCTCAAAGCTTCTACTACTACTAAGGCCAGCAAATCTCCAGCGAAGGTGGGTGATATCGGCAGCAGCACAGACTTTAAGATGGTATCCTCTGGCCTCACTGAAAATCAGCTCCAGCTCTCTGTGGAGGTGAGTCCAAGCTCTTCTGACCTCCCAAGGTTGGGGGAGAAAGAGTTGACTGGGGTAGATAATATTTTAGTTCTCAAGTTGGGGCTCACCCCATCTCCTTTCTTTTTCCCAGGTGTTGACATCCCATTCTTGTTCTGAAGAAGGCCTAGAGGATGCAGCCAATGTGTTACTGCAGCTCTCTCGGGGGGACCCTGGGACCCGGGACACTGTTTTGAAGCTGCTGCTGAATGGAGCCCGCCATCTGGGTTATACCCTTTGTAAACAGATAGGTAATAATAGGAGTAAAGCACCCTGTTTTTCTGAAACCTTCCACTTAAGTGTCACCTCTTTATGGAAGCCTTCCCTGAACCCCCAGGCTGAATCAAACTCCTCTATGCATCTGTAGCACAGCCCCATGAGCTCTTCTGTCACAGCACTGATAATACTAGGTTGTCATCTGTTTTCCTCTGCCCAGTTCTCTGAGAGCAGGGCTGGTCTTCTCTCTACATTCCCAGTCCCTGGCACACAGCTGGTAATTGGTGCTTAGTGAAGGAAAGTGAGCACCCATAGGACCAACATTGCTTTTCCATCCTGGGCACTCATAAGAGCCCTATGATGAGCCTGATGAGGCAGTTCACCACCTCAGAGATGCACCTATGCTACATTTAGGCTCGGGAATTGAAAGAATAATACTCTCTGCCTTTGTGCAATTTTGAGGGTACAAAAATTCTAAGAATACTTGCAAATTATCTAGTTTCAGTCTTCCTGTTGTACCAAGAAGAAAACTAAAACCCAGGTGATGGGGTGACTGAATCAAGGAGTGGGGCCAGATTTGCTTTCAGCATAGAGACTCTCTTTGCTCTCTCCCACCCCCCATCCCAATCACGGGTCTCCCTAGATCTCAACCACCTGTGTAGTTATCTCCTTCTCACAAACATCCCTGGAGCTGAGGTGATATGAGAGTCAATTAAACTGTGTGACCTAGGATGTTCTTTGTTGCATGAGAATTACAGAGTTCTTCCAAAAGAGGCCTCTGATCTTTCTTGACTGCCACCATTTATTCAACATCCATAGGTTAGGCAGTATCCTAGGCACTCTGCTAGACAGTTATCTCCTAATTCTCAAAGCAGCCTTGTGAGGTTAGGCAGTATGAGCCCCATTATTAAGATGGGTAAGCAAATTGGGAAAGAGGTTAAGCAATTTGCCTGAGATTACCACAAAAACCTAAGAAGTTTGAGAGGTATACGGGCTTCAAAAAGGATACTTTTTCCCCTCTGCACTGAGCTGTATTTCTTGTAGATTCAGCAAATTCTCAAGGCCAGATAAACCAGTGGCCCCTGAGCAGTTAGTTGATCTGTGAGCACACATAGTAAAATGAACAGAGCAAAATTTCTGCTCACTCCAGGTTCAGTGCAGCTGAGCAAAGCACCTAGGAGGTTTTCTTGGAAAGGTTTGGCTTTTCACTGCTTCATTAAGGAAGTCTCTGAACACTTGCTGGCTTCTCTGCCTGCCCAGGAACCCTTCTGGCTGAACTACGGGAATACAATCTGGAACAGCAGCGGCGAGCCCAGTGTGAGACCCTCTCCCCTGATGGCCTGCCTGAGGAGCAGCCACAGACCACCAAGCTGAAAGGCAAAATGCAGAGCAGGTAGGTGGCAGCTGCCCATTTGGCTGTGGGGTTGGGATCAGGGACATTCTGAAGAGTGGCTCTTCCTGGCTTCCTGGTTATTTTTTCCCTCTTCCCTGGACAGATTTTGTTTCTGTCCTGTACACACTCGGCCCTATTTTTCCTACTTGTGTGATTTTCTTCTGAGATTCCTTACCCCCTGCTTGACACAAGAAAGCCCTACCTGCTCTGGGTGTTGATGCTTTGATGCTCTCAGTATGCGCAAGCCACCTCTACACTCTCCAGGTTCGACATGGCTGAGAATGTGGTAATCGTGGCATCTCAGAAGCGACCTCTGGGTGGCCGGGAGCTCCAGTTGCCTTCTATGTCCATGTTGACATCCAAGACATCTACCCAGAAGTTCTTCTTGAGGGTACTGCAGGTCATCATCCAGCTCCGGGACGACACACGCCGAGCTAACAAGAAAGCCAAGCAGACAGGCAGGCTAGGTATGGAACTGGGGTGTCCAGTTGAGGGGCAGGGTTGGTGGTGGAAAAACAAGATACCCTGGAGGGCAAGACTTAATGTCATGTCTCCTTCCTGTTTGATCTTTTCTAAGGAAAATGATGATCCTATCTTAAAATGTTGGTGGCTGCATTCTGTATCTCACTCAAGCCGTCTACATAGGAAATTTCACTAGGGCAAGTGGGAATTAAAGGGGAGTGGAAATCTGGCAAGGCAATTGGGGACAGATCTTTTGGTGAACAAGATTTAACTCACTGAGTTTGTCTCCTCTCTGCTTCCTTGAACACTCTTGGCTAAAATATTGTAGCCATGTTGCCTCAGCTGTGGCATGCCAAATCCAACATCTTTCCCCCTGTCCCGCAGAACTCTCTCACCTGCCACCATCCGTCTGCCCAGCCCCATGTCGCCTGTCCTTATCTGTAATGGTAGTTCTTAGTGCCTGATGATGAGCATTCTGAGGCTTCCTGAGCTTAAAGCTCAAAGACTTCAGCAAGGTGCCCTGTGGTGGCCCAGGAGATGGGAGAGAGAATATTGAGCATTCTCTCTTTCTACAGTTTGCATCTTCTTTTTTCTTTCTCCCAGGTTCTTCCGGTTTAGGCTCAGCTAGCAGCATCCAGGCAGCTGTTCGGCAGCTGGAGGCTGAGGCTGATGCCATTATACAAATGGTACGTGAGGGTCAAAGGGCGCGGAGACAGCAACAAGCAGCAACGGTTAGCATGATGCCTGTGGCCCCTCATTCATTTGTCTCTCCTCCCTCCCCCACCACATCATCAGTGGGGTTTCATTGCCCTTACCTTGTATGCTTTTGCATTAAGTTTGCTATATGAATGCTTCTGGACAACAGGGTTACTTTCTCTTGGTGCTTTCTTTACTGTTTGTTTATTGGTTTGGTTTGGTTTGGTTTGATTTAAAGCTTGGCCATCATTCCCCACTCCCAGCTATCCAGTCAACAGTGGCGCTTTTGCAAACTGCATAATGCTAAGTGTCTGGGTTCTGAGGGGGTTCGTGATAAAAGATTTTTCAGTCTCATGGAACAATGCAAGTACCTCAGAGACACGTCAGGAATCCTGCCCTTGAAAGTCCCCCAAGCTTGGTACACATCCCACACAGCCTCTTCTGGCCATGGCTGATCCCTCCACCCTGGTCTCTGCCTCTATTCTCCATACTCCTTGGGCACCCAGGCACTTGGGCACTTTTAGGAGGAAGCCTTTTCAGGTTCCTAGGTAGCCAGTTCATTGTTGGGATCTCAGCACAGAGTGGCTGTAGGAAAAGCCTGGCATCATGTATATACGCTGTGGCACTCATTGTTTTCCTGTCCTTGTAACAACATGCAAGTTGCCTTCCCAAGATCCGGGAAATAAGGATATCTCGAGGCCTGTTTTTTATTTGTCTGTAATTACTATTATACAGTGTGATTTCATTGAGCATGCTGGGAACAGCCTAGAATTTAAGGGCTGTAGCTCCAGCAGAGTAGAAAGGGAGAATAGAGAACTCTCATTTTGGAGTATTTTTTCTGCCCAGTCTCTTTCCCACACCTGATAGGACAGATGTTGGCTTTTTAAAAAAGCCAATCCCACCCATCAAAGATTGCACTAATTCATTGCCGTTATTTCCCCTTTTGTGAGCAAAAAGGAACAAAGAGTAAACCTACCTTCTGCCCATCTGAGTTTTATATATAGGTATATATACGTGTGTAAACTGTCCCTAGAAGTCTTGAAGTCCAGGAGGATGGTTCCTGACTGGACACAGGCCTGGAATAGAGTGGAGGCAAATGGGGCATCCAGGGAGCTCTTTGCAAAAGCTTGCTAGCTCAGGGTGGAGGACAGCAAAGGAGGTGGGAAGGCCATTCTTTTGTCCTGGAGAGCTACCTAAGGAAACTTCTTTCCATATGGGAAGACATGGGAGGCTTCTTTCCAAGCTTATGGTATGTGAGAGATTGTAGGACAGCCTCTCGCCTGTCCCTGAGGAAAGCAGAGTTGCACCCTTTATGTGACTTTGTCTCCCTTTTATCCAGTCGGAGTCAAGCCAGTCAGAGGCATCTGTCCGAAGGGAGGAATCACCCATGGATGTGGACCAGCCATCTCCCAGTGCTCAAGATACTCAGTCCATTGGTCAGTACTACTTCCCATTTCCAGCCCAACAAAAGGGAGAACCAGTCTTCATGGAATGGCTGCTGGATCCCCTGCTTCCAACATACATAAGCTCAGTGTTTTCCAGTTTGTTCAAGTGAACCCTGGTTTCTGTATGTTGATAGGCCTGTACCAATCAACTAAGATCACTAACCATCACCACCTGGTCCTCATTGGAGACTCATAGCACACATTGCAATTTCTGTAGTAAAGAAACAAGAAACTATGATGATATCGTGTGGAGATAGCATACGTTTGAGTCTGTCTCCCCATTTACTATCTCTGGGACCTAAGGCAAACCTCTCTGTTTCAGTTTCCTCATTTAAAATAGGGATATTCATAGTTAGGATTGAGTTAACACGTGTATATATAGCATTTAGAGCAGTACCTGGCACACAGTGGATGCTATTACTTGCAGCATTTCTCAAGGTTAATTTCATATAGAATGCTTTTTGGCACCCTTTTTTTTTTTTTTGCGACATGCGGGCCTCTCACTGTTGTGGCCTCTCCCGCCGCGGAGCACAGGCTCCGGACGCGCAGGCCCAGCGGCCATGGCTCACGGGCCCAGCCGCTCCGCGGCATGTGGGATCTTCCCAGACCGGGGCACGAACCCATGTCCCCTGCATCGGCAGGCGGACTCTCAACCACTGCACCACCAGGCACCCTTTTAACACATTCCTGTGGGATAATGTTGTCATAGGACATCCAGTTTTTAAAATATATTAAATCATTTAATAATCCATAGGTTTTCTGGGAGCTAGTAAGGCAATGAGAAGACCAGTGCTGTCTGGTAGAATTTTCTTGCAGTAGCCGTTAGCTACATGTAGCTATTGAGCACTTGAAAAAGTGTCTAGTGCAACTAGACAAAGTTTTTCTTGTATTTAATTTTATTCAGTTTAAGTTTAAATGCCATCTAGTATAGGACTAGAGCTTGCTTTCACATGTCACTCAATTACGCAGTGGCCAGTGGACCGATCTACTTGATCTGTCTAATGGCCTGTGCATTTGGTCTGAATGAAGGAAAAACCTCAGGGGCTTCCCAATCTCTCCTCTCTGTGCCCTCTAGGCTCAGATGGAACTCCACAGGGGGAGAAGGAGAAGGAGGAGAGGCCACCTGAGTTACCCCTGCTCAGCGAGCAACTGAGCTTAGATGAGCTGTGGGACATGCTGGGAGAGTGCCTAAAGGAACTGGAGGAATCCCATGACCAGCATGCGGTGCTAGGTGAGTTGTGGTCTGAGGGAGGGCCCAGGTCCACTGATCTGCTCTAGGGCCCTTTCTGCCAGCTTAATTTTCTTCCTTCCAGATTACTCCTCTCCGTCAGATCTCCATAATAGGAGTTCAAAGAAGAGGATTTTTTTTCTCTGACTTCATTGTCAGAAAAAAGATTAGCCTTCTCTTTTGGTAGCTGGTATCTTTTACTTTTTAGACCGGGGAAATCTTTATAACTGGTTGCCTATCCCATTTTTCTCTGGAAGCTCTGACTTCCTCTGTGGCACCATTATATTTCTCCTGCAAGTTTTCATTACTTTTTCATGTAGTACTTTTGAAATTTGATGATGAGGGGGGAAGAGTTTTATACGTTGAAGTTTATAAAGTAAATTGTCACTATCCTATCGTTCCTACCTCCAGTACTACAGCCTGCTGTCGAGGCCTTCTTTCTGGTCCATGCCACAGAGCGGGAGAGCAAGCCTCCTGTCCGAGACACCCGTGAGAGCCAGCTGGCACACATCAAGGACGAGCCTCCTCCACTCTCCCCTGCCCCCTTAACCCCAGCCACTCCTTCCTCCCTTGACCCATTCTTCTCCCGGGAGCCCTCGTCTATGCACATCTCATCAAGCCTGCCCCCTGACACACAGAAGTTTCTTCGCTTTGCAGGTACAGGCAACTCTTAGGCCCCCAAATGTAGAAGGCTTCATTTTTTTTTTACAGGGTCAATTCATACATTTTGTTCTTAGCTGATTTGCAGCGGGGGGGGCGGAGGGGGCGGGTTGGAAAGTGAGGCTAGTGAGGTAGGGACTGGGTCTGGAAGTCCTTGTGTGCCACACTACGTTTTTTTCCCCTGAAACAAGAGAGAATTGCTGGCTGGTTGGCTTTCATTCATTCTTCTGAGACCCATGATGTGCTGATTCCTGCTGTCCTTTCTCCCCCCCAGAGACTCATCGCACTGTGTTAAACCAGATTCTACGGCAGTCCACCACCCACCTCGCTGACGGGCCTTTTGCTGTCCTGGTAGACTACATTCGTGTCCTCGACTTTGATGTCAAGCGCAAGTATGTGCCCTGGTGTTGGGGGGATGGGAACTCTCTAAATGGTATCTCCTCTCCCAGGAAGGAGCCAAAATTTCTCCTGGGATGATGTTTTCAGGGAAAGAAGTTTCCCTTGGTGGCAGCCCTTAGAAGGATGCTGGGGGGTGGGGGTGGGGGAGAGACTCGTCTGTGCCACGGACAATCATTGTACCTAAATACTCCTTGGCCTTCTCCATCCCAGTCTCCATTCTTCATCAGAGAAATGCATGCCTTTGTTTAATCACATGATTTCTAAAGTCCCAGTCCTTCCTTTGGGGTAATACAGGAGGTGCAGGTAGCCACAGCAGGGCTCGTGGGGGGGGCAAGCCTCCACAACACTCCTGTCATTTTTTACTCTTCTCTTCCTTCCTGTGCACCTACACATGCTTACCTGCTTATTGCAGAAATTCCATGCCATAATGTCTGTGGGCCCCTATTCGATGGAGATGGGAAAAATTTAGAGTTGGTAGTGAATGACCTGCCTCTCCCAAACACTGGAAGGATCAGAGGGTCTGGAGGATGGGGGGAACATCACTGCGGATCTTCATCCTAATCAGGCAAACAAAAGTTTACTCTGCCACCCCTAATCTTATTTTCCTTCCTTTCCTACCTCCCAAGATATTTCCGCCAAGAGCTGGAGCGTTTGGACGAGGGGCTCCGGAAAGAAGACATGGCTGTGCACGTCCGCCGTGACCATGTGTTTGAAGACTCCTATCGTGAGCTGCACCGGAAATCCCCTGAAGAAATGAAGAATCGATTGTAAGAGCCCAGAGCAGAGAATAAACAGGATGGGGGGGTTGGGACCCTCCCTACGTGGTAGTGAAGGCTTACTTGGGGCCCAAGTGTGTAGGGGAACTTAGGGAGGTGCTGCCCTCCCCAGTAGGAATTCCTAAGAGGAATCCAGCTTAGATAATCTCACTGAACTATCACCCGTCTTCTCCACCCAGTCTCATGAGACTGGTCTTCTGCTGGCCACCTGGGCCTTGGGCTGAGCTATCCAACAATTCCTATACAGACTGGAGAGTCTTTCGCATTTACAAAGGTACACCTGATGGCTTCGCAAAGAGAGCTTCCTCCGTTGTTACACTAGGAACGGGAACCCTGCTGAGCAAATGGTACCCTGGGTTGAGGGAGACCGTACTTGCAAGAGTGGCTCCCCACCAAATTGGTAATCCCTCATTAGTGATTCTGGCGCCACCTAGAGGAGATTGGCAGTTTGCAGTACCACGTGTCATGGGAGCCATTGAGATGATAGACCTATTGATGTAGTTTGATCCTCCTGAACTCAGGAACTTGATTCCTCCCTTCCCTTATGGCATGGGCTCACTATCCATGTAGTCACACAGGAAGTCAGAGAGGCTTCCAAAACAGACTGAACCCTACTCCTCCACCACCAAATCCTTACAGACGTCGGACTCTGAGCTCAGGTCTCTTTGATGCCACTTGATGATTCCTCCCTACTTTCTTATTAGGCCTTTATACCTTTCCTATTATTGTTTTCTGGAATATGGGTGAGGCTTTACTGATACTTCGGGACATCTCTTCCAGATCCCCACCACTCCTCTGGGCTCTCCTGGCACTCTGCATTTACCACTGTCCTCTGACCCTGCACTCCCCAGCTACTTCTTCACAATCACTCACTCAGGTCATGCTGTGCAAAAGAATGGATTTGTCCTGGGCTTTCTGCACATCCCTGTTTCTGCTCTCTTATACAGGTATATAGTGTTTGAAGGAGAAGAAGGGCAGGATGCTGGAGGGCTCCTGCGGGAGTGGTATATGATCATCTCTCGGGAGATGTTTAACCCTATGTATGCCTTGTTCCGTACCTCACCTGGTGATCGGGTCACGTACACCATCAATCCGTCTTCCCACTGCAACCCCAACCACCTTAGCTACTTCAAGTTTGTCGGACGCATCGTGGCCAAAGCTGTATATGACAACCGCCTCCTGGAGTGCTACTTTACTCGGTCCTTCTACAAACACATCTTGGGCAAGTCTGTCAGGTGAGGATGTGGCACAAACCTGGGACTGTCTTCAGTCCTGGAAATCTGGTCCCTTTTCTTGTGTCCCATCACTAGGCTACCTCTCCACCCCAACCCATGGCCCTAATTTTGTTTATCTAGATATACAGATATGGAGAGCGAAGATTACCACTTCTACCAGGGCCTGGTTTATCTGCTGGAAAATGATGTCTCCACACTAGGCTACGACCTCACCTTCAGCACTGAGGTAGGTCAGGAGATCCTGACCATGGCACATCCCAGCTAGTCTAGGAAACCCATTATGGGGTTGTCCTTGAACTGGCATTGGATAATCTCTAATGCTTCTAAGGAAGCATCTTGATGTCTTAAGTCCCATTCCCCGTTCCCCATCTGGCAGAGAGCAGTGGGTATTTGCATGAGATGGCACAAACAGAAAAAACAGAATTTGTAAAAACAATCCAGGCTGTTTCCTGGTTTCCTCTATGTTTTGAAAAAGTGCTCTAGTACATTATTCTTCATTCCCAAAGGCAGTTCACTCTAGAAAAATTGTACAAATAGACATAAATGAAAAACAAAACAATTTCAAGGTTACTCTTCCCCCAAATTGCTTTCCATAAAGATTCTGTTGTGTTACATTATGTACGTTATCCATGCCCTTTTCCCTTTTACTATTGATAGTTTCTGTATGTTTTAGGACCAAGCCCTTGGCCTTTCCCTATTAGGGGTTTATGGGCTCATGAGAAAAGTCACTGTTTTTTATGACCTTGCTTCATCTCCTTGCCCAGGATACAGCAAAGAGTTTAGGGTGTGTTTCCAGGTATCTATGTAAGTTCCATCCTAGACCAAGCCTGATTCATATTATTGGTTTTGGGTATTCTAGGTCCAAGAGTTTGGAGTGTGTGAAGTTCGTGACCTCAAACCCAATGGGGCCAACATCTTGGTAACAGAGGAGAATAAGAAGGAGTATGTACACCTGGTGTGCCAGATGAGAATGACAGGTAGGGGAAATGTCCGTTAGACCCCCTAGTTGCTCAGTATGGGGCAAGGTCAGGCCTCACTCATTTCACAGACATTGTTTCTTCTCTTCCCCTATGCCAGCCACAAATGCCTTGCATAAAAGGAGTCCAAAAACCTGACCAAAAAATATTTCCCTTCATCCACCCTCATATGGGAGCCTAGAAACAAGAGTGGTAGGTGAGGTAGGCAGATCAGTCAGCATCCTGCCAGATTGGGGATCTCTGACCTCTAACAGTTGTATGAGTTCAGATGCCACGTGGCTTGTTGGTTCTCTCCCCAGGAGCCATCCGCAAACAGCTGGCGGCTTTCTTAGAAGGTTTCTATGAGATCATTCCAAAGCGCCTCATTTCCATCTTCACTGAGCAGGAGTTAGAGCTGCTCATATCAGGACTGCCCACAATCGACATTGACGATTTGAAATCCAACACTGAATACCACAAGTACCAGTCCAACTCTATTCAGGTGAGTTGCTGCTGGCATCCCTCCCTGTATCCTTAAGCAGTGTTAGTTTATATGACACCAAGTAAACCAGTACTCTTAGGGGAAGGGAGTTTTGAGTGACAGCTTACCTGTACCTAACTCTTCACTCTTCTGGAGTTTCAGTTTTCAGGTGATCTCCTTGCTCATCTTGTGAATGGAGGAACTGAAACCTGTCTCACAGAAGGGACTTGCCTAACATTCCAAATCCCATCCCCCTTTCTTCCAAGAACTCTCTACCTAACACTGGCTTCTTGTGTTCATTCCTGTAGATCCAGTGGTTCTGGAGAGCATTGCGTTCTTTCGATCAAGCTGACCGTGCCAAGTTCCTCCAGTTTGTCACGGGTACTTCCAAGGTGCCCCTGCAAGGTTTTGCTGCCCTTGAAGGCATGAATGGCATTCAGAAGTTTCAGATCCATCGAGATGACAGGTCCACAGACCGCCTGCCTTCAGCTCACACATGGTAAGAGGAAGGGTTTGTTCTCCTTTTCAGCATTTAGATTGAATTTGCGTATTTGCTACTTCTAGGCCCCTACCCGTGGTCAGGAGCGCAAATCTGGCCCCGGGTACCCCGGACCTGGGGTAACTCACAATTTGGTGGTTTTTGTGGAGAAGATGATATTTGAGATGACAAGCTGGCCCAGATTCACAGTGGGGCTGGGGTGACATTGCAGGTGAACACTGCCATGTGAGAACAAGGTGTATTCCAGGGCTCAACGTAGCCAGAGCAAGGAGTTGCAGGGAGCAGAATGCTAAAGAACGGCAGGGGTGACCAGTGACCCTGAATGCCTCCTTGGAGCTTTCATGTAGGGCCATGGTGTTTAAGGAGGAGTGACAGGGTCAGATTATGTTTTAGGTGCCTGGTGGCCAGTATTGGGGCCAGATTAGAGGAGGGCAGACAAGGCTAGGACAGGATTGGGAGTCTACAAGCAGAAGTCAAGTGGGCACCATGGGAACACGGATTTGGTTATCATCTTTTGTCACGAATTGATCTTTCTTCTTTCCCTAGTTTTAATCAGCTGGACCTGCCTGCCTATGAGAGCTTTGAGAAGCTCCGCCACATGCTACTATTGGCCATCCAGGAGTGCTCTGAAGGCTTTGGGCTGGCCTAATAAGGCCCCGCCCACCACTGTGGGGTTTTTCTACCATTGTTGGACCTGGGAAGGGGGGAAATGAAAACAAAAAAGAACCAGAAAGAAAATGTCAAAAACCAATAAGTGAAAATCCACCAACTCACCATGTGTGTGTCCCAGCTGCCCCATCTTCCCCAGCGCATACCCGTTCCCCCTTTCCTGCTCATTCTCTCTCCCCGCTCCCTTTTCCTCACCTCTCCCCGTTCCATGCCGTCCATGATCCCTCGCCCCACGTATTAAAAAGGCAATAGCCTTTACAGGGACCCGTTTGTCCCAACTGTTTGAACAGTGTGCTCCTCAGATTCTGTGTTCAGAAGGATTTGCTGCATTGAGACTTGAAACCTTTGGATAGGGGAAAAAAATTATATATATATATATTTTTTTGTTCTGTTTGCATTTCTTAATTTGTGCTTGGAATGTGTTGATGTGCACAGCTAATGATTCAATGCGAGACAAGATTGGCGTCTGTGTTGTGGAGGTTTCAAATAAAGAGCACTCTTCATAACTCACTTTTCACAATGGAGTTTCTTTCAAGTTTAAAAAGAAATAAACACCTCTTGAGCACATGCGAGATGGCTGGAGAAGAAATCCAATGGACTCTCCAGAAAGCCATCTCTGTCACCACACGGGTGCATCCTCCTCCTTCAGAGTCATCAGGAACTGGGGGGCTCTTTTTCAGAATGGGATCTGCACTTGGGGGTGGTGATGGTGTTAGAGATTGCAGCCAAGGACAAAGCATCGCCTTGCTCTAGGGGAACAAACCAGCAGATTGTAAGAGAATTCACTCAGCCCAACCGAAGTTTCTATTTCCTGAGCCTTTATAACAGTTTCAAGCCTGGAGCTCAGTTTAAAATTTTGATTTCATTTATTAATGTTTTAGTTTATTTCTAACAAATTTTAATAAGCAAATAATTTGACTAGCTCCTCAGAACAGTCTTTCCATCCTTTTTGGTTTTGTTTTGTCATCTGTTCGTTTGCCAGTGTGTTCACAGATCGCCCAACAGTCTTCTGTGGTTTTTTTACTCCATCCAGCACTTAAAGTTGATCTAAGGACTTTGATGGTTCCAGCCTTCAAAGAAAAAAGTAATAAAAGTTTAGTTAGAAAAATAACCTCAAGTGGTACTTGCTTTGTGTGGTTTTTCTCATTCTCCAAGGCTCTACTTCTTAGAGATTTTCCCCTTGACCATGTCCCAAAGTGTGGATCTAGGAAAGCAGTGGTGTGTCTGTCCTTAACCTGATCCCTTGGTCCTGATGCAAATGGCTGCTAATCTTTTTTTTTTCTTCCAATGTTCACACTTGTCTGTTCCTGGCCCTCCTGACCACTGAGAAGACAGATGAATCAACCCTGTCCCTCCTATTGAGCTTCTAGTCAAGGGGTGGAGACAGATCAGTTCTGAAGGGGGTCTGGGTGCCCAGCAGAAGTACCTGGTCTAGCCTGGGAGATCAGGAAAGGCTTTCTATCGTCAGTGGCATTTGGGTTGAATTATAAGTCTGTGTGAGAGTGAAGATTAAGAAGAACAGGGTAATCTAGCTCAAGGCAGCAAGAGTCCAGTTGATAGGGCAAGGCTTGAGCAAAGGATAGTGGCCTGAGATGAGGCTAGGAGTCCACCAAGGCTTTAAAATAAAAGGAACAAATAAGCAGAAATATAGTAGAATTGATCAATACACTTAAGAACCGGTTCTTTGAAAAATCAAAGAATAAAGCTCTGGTCATTTAAATTTGAAAGGGGTGCAAGGGTTGGGAGTCGGGTGTGGAAGTTCAGAGTACAGATGGAATAATCCTGAAGGAAATAAATGAATCTAACTCAATGGCATACCACAAAAACCTAATGTGACTGAGTATGATTTGCCTTTGGGATATTCATCACCTCAATGTCAAAAGAGAAAAACCTTTTGACAGTAGATGCAAGGCATTTGCCAACAGTAACTATTCCTGGTAACTTGTAAAGATACTACCTTGATAAGGTAGCATCAGACCAACAGTCAACATCACACTGCAAGCATAAAGTGGTCAATTATCACCATTAACACTGTTCTGCAAGTTCTAGCCATTTCCATAAAGCAGGAAACAAGGTATAGCTGTTGAAGAAAAACCATTTTGCTAAACCAAGAGAATCAAAAGTTACTAGAGCTTAAGTGAGTCCAGCAAGAGGCCTGGTTATAATGAACAAAACATCCGTGTAAACATTTATTGTCCAACAAGTATAATCTGATAAATTAATATAAAGAAATCCTATACAATAGTAAAAATATCCATTGCATATATCAGCATACACAATCTCAAAGATAAGCAAAAATGTATGAGACCTGCCTGTTTAAAAATTGCAAAACAATACTACATACGTGTGTACCAAGAACATGAAAAACCACATCCACATGTATGAATATGGAAGCCCGTGCATAAGTATGACAGTACTGCACGCTGTTCAGGATAAGCTATGGGGGACAAAAGGGGATGCAGTTGGGAAGAGGTACATTACCCCAGAGGGCTTAAATTAAATGTTTTATTTCTTAAGCTGGGTGGTGCTGGGTACATAAGTATTTCTTATAATACTATAATACTTTATAACTTTTCTACACCTGAGATATTTCAAAGTATGTTTTTTGAGATGGACAAATGCATTTGAGGCAGGTATCAGGGAAGTCAATAACAGGCCTAATTCTACGTGAAGGCTAATTAATAGCTGCTTTCATGATATGATTAAACATGTCTCTTTTTGCCCCCTAATAATTCCCTCCACTGATGTGTGAGTTACAATTACTACTGGTTATCTCCTTATTAAAATAGTCCCCTTTTCTTATAATTAGGGTGACCATATAACTTATCATCCAAAGTTGGGCAAATTTTAAAATAAAAAGGGTGTTATTAATTATGCCGTGGGACTTCCCTGGTGGTCCAGTGGTTAGTACTCCATGCTTCCATTGCAGGGGGCGCGGGTTCCATCCCTGGTCAGGGAACTAAGATTCCTACATGCCACATGGCACAGCCACCAAAAAAAAAAAATTACGCTGGGCCACAAGTGCAAACAAACCCAGATAAACTGGGATGTATGGCTCTATACTTATGAAACATAATATGTCTGGGCTGGAGAAACAATTATTACCCAACATAAACATTTTTACTGAGCGCTTACCATGTACTGACAACACTGAGAAGTCACTGCTTTCCAAAAACTCACTGAAGGGAAGGGGTTAGGTGTTGGGAAAGTTCAGGGAGCAATGGATACACAAAGACTCGATAGGCAGGGGTAGCAAGATTAAACATTTTCTCAAATACAAGCAATGACCAGTTAGAAAATAACAGGAAATAGATTCCCTTCACAACAGTAACATAAAATACCTAGGAATAATCTTAAGAAGCAGTGTTTGGGATCCATGTGAAGAAGGATGCTACAAAACTCTTGTGAGAAGCATAAACATAAAAAGAGGCAAATAAATGAACAGGCTTACTGTCTTCATTTGCAAGTATAGCTGGCCTTGAGACTTTGGGAAACAGACATGCTAAGCAAGGTGGAAGCTGAAATGAGCAGACCTGACAGAGAATGGCTTCAAGCCATGACTATTCAGTGTGCTGTGGTCTACTGTAAAGAGAAAATGAAGCACCAAGAGCCAGTTGGGGAAGGAATAGCTTTGTCAGTGTTATTAAGTTTGGGAAACTTGCCTAAGTATTGGAAGGGGGAGAAATAGAAAGTTTGCTCTGCAATTCACACTACATAAATTCCAAATGGAAGATTCAAGTGTGAAAAACGTGAACTTATTTTTGGGGGCAAATAACAAGTGATCTGGGATATGGAAAATCTAACACTAAAAACTACAAAAGACATTATAATGGAAAAGACTGATATATTCGACTACTAAAACATTGGCAACACCACGAGAAGAATTAAAAAGCAACGGCAATCTAGGAAAAAATACATCTCTAACAGGCAATGGGTTAATCCTTACTGTATATATATATTTTTATTTACAAATCACTAAGAGACAAACTCCCCAACAGAAAAACATCCAAGGACATGAAAAGGCAATTCAGAAAAGAAGAAACACAAATGACAGATGGCCAACAAACACATGAAAAGATGCTCAACATCACTATTACAGAAATGCAAATCAAAACTACAATGAGGTATCACCTAACACAGGTCAGAATGGCCATCATTAAAAAATCTACAGGAGGGCCTCCCTGGTGGCGCAGTGGTTGAGAGTCCGCCTGCCGATGCAGGGGATACGGGTTCGTGCCCCGGTCTGGGAGGATCCCATATGCCGCGGAGCGGCTGGGCCCGTGAGCCATGGCCGCTGAGCGTGTGCGTCCGGAGCCTGTGCTCCGCAACGGGAGAGGCCACGGCAGTGAGAGGCCCGCGTACAGCAAAAAAAAAAAAAAAAAAAAAAAAAAAAAAAAAAAAATCTACAGGAACTTACCTTGGTGGCTCACTGGTTAAGAATCTGCCGGCCAATGCAGGGGACACGGGTTCGATCCCTGCTCTAGGAAGATCCCATATGCCGTGGAGCAATGAAGCCTGTGCGCCACAACTACTGAGCCTGTTATCTAGAGCCCGCGAGCCACAACTACTGAGCCTGTGTGCCACAACTACTGAAGCCCGCGTGCCTAGAGCCCGTGCTCCACAACAAGAGAAGCCACCACAATGAGCAGCCTGCGCACCACAACAAAGAGTAGCCCCCACTCACCGCAATTAGAGAAAGCCTGCACGCAGCAACGAAGACCCAACGCAGCCAAAGATAAATAAATAAATTTATTAAAATTAATAAATAAATAATAAAAAAAATCTACAAACAGGGACTTCCCTGGTGGTCCAGTGGTAAAGAATCTACCTTGCAATGCAGGGGATGTGGGTTCAATCCCTGTTCAGGGAACTAAGATCCCACATGCCTCGCAGCAAATAAGCCCACCCACCACAACTACTGAGCTCGTGAGCCTCAGCTAGAGAGCCTGCGTGCCACAAACTACAGAGCCCACCTGCTCTGGAGCCTGCACGCCACAACTAGAGAAGAGAAAACCTGTACGCCGCAATTAGAGAGAAGCCCGCGTGCTGCAATGAAAGATCCCACATGCCTCAACAAAGATCCTGTGTGCCGCAACTAAGGCCTGACACAGCCAAAAATAAATAAAAACATTTTGTTTAAATCTACAAACAATGAATGCTGGAGAGGGTGTGGAGAAAAGGGAACCTTCTTGCACTGTTGGTGGGAATGTAAATTGATACAGCCACTATAGAGAACAGTATGGAGGTTCCTTAAAAACCTAAAAATAGAACTACCATATAACCCAGCAATCCCACTACTGGGCATGTACCCAGAGAAAACCATAATTCAAAAGGATACATGCACCCCAATGTTCATTGCAGCACTATTTACAATAGCCAGGACATGGAAGCAACCTAAATGTCCATCAACAGATGAATGGATAAAGAAGATGTGGCACATATATACAATGGAATATTAGCCATAAAAAGAAACGAAATTGAGTTATTTGTAGTGAGGTGGATGGGCCTAGAGACTGTCATACAGAGTGAAGTAAGTCAGAAAGAGAAAAACAAATACCGAACGCTAACACATATATATGGAATCTAAAAAAAAAAAACAATGGTTCTGAAGAACCTAGGGGCACGACAGGAATAAAGACGCAGATGTAGAGAATGGACTTGAGGATACGGGGAGGGGGAAGGGTAAGGTGGGACGAAGTGAGAGAGTGGCATGGACATATATACACTACCAAACGTAAAATAGATAGCTAGTGGGAAGCAGCCACATAGCACAGGGCAATCAGCTCAGCTCGGTGCTTTGTGACCACCTAGAGGGATGGGATAGGGAGGGTGGGAGGGAGGGAGACGCAAGAGGGAAGAGATATGGGAACATACGTATATGTATAACTGATCCACTTTGTTATAAAGCAGAAACTAACACACCATTGTAAAGCAATTATACTCCAATAAAGACGTTAAAAATATATAAATAAATAAAAATAAATAAATAAACAGCCTTGGGACTTCCCTGGTGGTCCAGTGGTAAAGAATCCGCCTTGCAATGCAAGGGATGCAGGTTCAATCCCTGGTCGGGGAACTAAGATCCCACATGCCACGGGGCAACTAAGCCCGCAGGCCACAACTACTGAGCTCGCGCGCCTCAGCTAGAGGCTGCGTGCCGCAAGCTACAGAGCCCACGCACCCTGGAGCCTGCACACCACAACTAGAGAGAGACAACCTGCATGCCACAACTAGAGAGAAGCCTGCACTCCACAATGTAGAGTCCTTGTGCCCCAATGAAAGATCCCGCATGCCTCAAAGAAAATCCCACATGCTGCAACTAAGACCCGATGCAGCCAAAAATAAATAAATTAAAACAAATAATAAATATATCTTTAAAAAAAAATACACAGCCTAGGGAATTCCCTGGCGGTCCAGTGGTTAAGACTTGGTGCTCTCACTGCACGGGCCCAGGTTCGATCCCTGGTCAGGGAACTGAGATCCCGCAGCCTAGCCTACAAGGACCTACTGTATAACACAAGGAGCTCTGCTCAATATTCTGTAATAACCTAAATGGGAAAAGAATTTGAAAAAATATATATACATGTATATGTATAACTGAATCACTTTGCTGTACACCTGAAACTAACACAACACTATTAATCAACTATACTCCAATACAGTTTAAAATTAAAATTAAAATTAAACAGCCTACCATCTAGTGGGAGAGCAGCCTGAGGGCCTGGCCCCATGGACTCGGCCAGAGCCAAAGCCCCAGGTATGCGGGCATCAGGAAGAGAAGGAGGGAAGGAGGGAAGGAAGGAAAGAAGGGAGGGAGGGAGGGAGGAAGAGAGGAAGGAAGAAAGGATTAAAGCATCCCATCCATATGATATTACTTATATGTGGAATCTAAAATATGACACAAATGAACTTATCTATGAAACAGAAACAGGCTTACAGACATAGAGAACAGACTTGTGGTTGCCAAGGTGGAGGGATGGATTGGGAGTTTGGGATTAGCAGATGCAAACTATTATATATATAGAATGGATAAACAAGGTCCTACTGTATAGCCTAGAGAACTATATTCAATATTCTGTGATAAACCATGATGGAAAAGAATATTAAAAAAAGAATATATATATATATATAACTGAATCACTTTGCTGTACAGCAGAAGTTAACACATTGTAAATCAACTATATTTCAATTAAAAAAAAAGAATGAGGGAGTTCTCTGGTGGTCCAGTGGTTAGGACTCGGCGTTTTCACTGCCATGGCCCCAAGTTTAATCCCTGGTCAGGGAACTAAGATCCTGCAAGCCATGCGGAGTGGCCAAAAAAAAAAAAAAAAAAATGAATGAAATTAGCTGTAGTTTTTATGTAGGTGCCCTTTATCAGATTAAAGAAGCCCCCAAATTCCTAAATTTCTAAGAGATTGTTTATTGTTTCTTTTTTATTTTATTTTATCAGAAATGGATGTTGGATTTTGTCAAATGCTTTACTGGCATCAATCAAGATGATCATATGGTTTTTCTTTATTAGTTCATTAATATGGTGAATTACATTGATTGGTTTTCAAGTGCTAAGCCAACCTTGTATTCCTGGGATTAAAACCCACTTGGTCATTATGTATTATCTTTTTCATATATTGTGTTGGATTTGATTTGCTCGGATTTTGTTAAAAACTCATGTATCTGTGGGGGGTTTTCCAGCTTTATTGAGGTATAATTGACAAATAAAATTGTAATGTATTTAAAGTGTACAATATGATGATTTTATATCTATATACATTGTGAAAGGATCCCCACAACTGTCTACTCCTCTCTTTTTTTTTGAAGTAACATTGGTTTATAACATTATATAATTTTCATGTGTACAACATTACAATTTACCTTCTGTATACCCTAGAGCATGCTCACCACCAAAAGTCTAGGTTCTGTCCATCACCATACAATTGACCCCCATTACCCATTTCTCCCTCTCCCCACACCTGTTCCCCTCTGGTAACCACCAATCTGTTCTCTGTATCTATGAGTTTGTTCTTGTTTTGTTTGTTCATTTATTTTGTTTTTTTAAATATTCCACATATGAGTGAAATCATACAGTATATGTCTTTCTCTGTCTGACTTATTTCACTTAGCATAATACCCTCATCCATGTTGTCACAAATGGCAAGATTTCATTCTTTTTTAAGGCTGAGTAGTATTCCATTGCAAATATATATACCACATCTTTTTTATCCATTCATTTGTGTATCTATGTTTATGAGGGATATTGATCTGTAGTTTTCTTTGATTTTTTTAATAGACTTTATTTTTAGATCAATTTTAGATTCATAGCAAAATTGAGAGGAAGATACAGAGATTTCCCATATACCCCCTGCCCCCACACATGCATAGCCTCCCCCATTAACAACATCCTGCACCAGAGGGGTACGTTTGTTACCATTGGTGAACCTACATTAGCACATCATAATCACTCAAGGTCCATACCTTACATTAGAGTTCACTCTTCGTGCTGTACACTCTGTGGGTTTGGACAAATATGTAATGACATGTATCCATTACAGTATCATACAAAGTATATTCACTTCTCTAAAAATCCTCTGTGCTCTGCCTCTTTATCCCTCACTCCTTCCCCCTAGCCCCTGGCAACTACTGATCTTTTTACTGTCTCCATAGTTTTGCCTTTTCCAGAATGTCATATAGTTGGAATCATACCTTTTCAGATCAGCTTCTTTAACTTAGTAATACGCATTTAAAGTTCCTCCATATCTTTTCATGGCTTGATAGCTCATTTCTATTTAGCACTGAATAGTATTTCGTTGTCTGGATGTACCACAGTTTATAAATCCATTCACCCACTGAAGGACATCTTGGTTGCTTCCAAGTTTTGGCAATTTCCACGTGCAGTTTTTTGTATGGACATAAGTTTTCAATCCTTTTGGGTAAATACCAAGGAGTGTGATTGCCAGATGATGTGGCAAGAGTATCTTTAGCTTTGTAAGAAACTACCAAACTGTCTTCCAAAGTTGTTGTACCATTTTCCATTCCCACCAGCAATGAATGAGAGTTCCTGTTGCTCCACATCTTAGCCAGCATTTGGTGTTGTCAGCATTCTGGATTTGGGCCATTCTGATAGGTGGTAGTGGCATCTCATTACTGTTTTCATTTGCATTTCCCTAATGACATAGGATGTGGATCATCTTTTCATATGCTTATTTGCCATTTGTATGTCTTCTTTGGTGAGGTGTCTGTTAAGGTTTTTGGCTCATTTTTTAATTGGGTTGTTCATTTTCTTACTGTTGAGCTTTAAGAATTCTTTGTGTATTTAGGATAATAGTCCTTTACCAGATATCTCTTTTTCAAATATTTTCTCCCAGTTTGCGACTGGTTTTTTCATTCTCCTGACAGTGTCTTTCACAGAGCAGAAGTTTTTAATTTTAATGAAGTCCAGCTTGTCAATTCTTTCTTACATGGATCATGCATTTGGTGTTTTATCTAAAAAGTCATTGCCAAACCCAAAGTCGTCTAGATTTTTCTCCTATGGTATCTTCTAGGAGTTCTATAGTTTTGCATTTTACATTTGGGTTTGAGTTACTTTTTGTGAATGGTGTCAGTTCTGTGTCTAGATTACTTCTTTGGCATGTGAATGACCAGTTGTTTCAGCACAATTTATTTTATTGTGATAAGAACTCTTTAACATGAGATCTACCCCATTAACAAATTTTTAAGTGTAAAAATTATTATTGCTGACTATATAGGTACAGTGTTGCACAGTAGCTCTCTAAAGATTATTCATCTTGTTTGACTGAAACTTTACGCCCATTGATTAGTAACTCTCCATTGCCCCCTCAACCCAGCCCTTGACAACCACCATTCCATTCCTTGATTCTATGAATTTGACTACTTAAGATACCTCATATGAGTAGATTCATGCAGTATTTGTCTTACTGTGACTGGCTTATTTCATTTAGCATAATGTCCTCAGAGTTCATCCATGTTGTTGCATATTGCAGTTTTCTTCTTTTTAAAGGCTCAATAGTATTCCACTGTATGTAAAATATTCATATTTATTTAGGCTGCACCAGGTCTTAGTTGCGGCACGGCAGGACCTTCACTGCGGCATGTGGGATCTTGGTTGAGGCATGCGAACTCTTAGTTGCGGCATGCATGCAGGATCTAGTTCCCCAACCAGGGATCAATCCCAGGCCCCCTGCATTGGGAGCTTGGAGTCTTACCCACTGGACCACCAGGGAAGTCCCTCCATTGTATGTATATACCATGTTTTCTTTATCCATTCACCTGTCAGTGGACATTTAGGTTGTTCACACATCTTGGCTATTATGAATAGTGCTGCAGTGAACATAGGAGTGCTCATATCTCTTTGAGATACTGATTTCAATTCTTTCAGATAAATAACCAGAAGTGGGATTCTTGGATCCTATGATAGTTCTATTTTTAACTTTTGAGAACCTGCCATATCATTTTTCCATAGTAGTTGCACCATTTTGCATTTCCACCAACAGTGTGCAAGGGTTCTAATTCCTCCCTATTCTCACCAACACTTGCTGTCTCTTTTCACTGTTGTTGCTGTTGTTTTTGATAATTACCATCCTGACAGGTGTCAACAGCCTGTGGAAAAGACTATCTTTGCTCCATTGTTATTATCTTTGCTCCTTTGTCAAAGATCAGTTGACTACATTTATGTGGGTCTATTTCTGGTCTCTCTCCTCTGTTCTATTGATCTGTTTGTCTATTCTTTTGCCAATACCACACTGTCTTAATTACTGTAGCTTTATAGTAAGTCTTGAAATCGGGTAGCAACAGTCCTCCAACTCTGTTCTTCACCTTCAATATTGACTTGGCTATTCTAGATCTTTTGCCTCTCCATTACACATTTTAGAATCAGTTTGTTGATATCCATAAAATAACTTGCTGGGATTTCTTTGTCTGGTTTTGATATAACATCAGGGTGATACTGAACTCATAGAATATGTCGGGAAGTATGCCTTCCTTGTGGTAGGCAGAATTCTAAGACAGCCCCTAAGATTTCCAGCCCCTGGTGTACACATACTTTCTCCCCGTTATTTAATTAAACATGAATCTAGTTACTGCTGTGAAGGGATTTTACAGATGTAATAAAGGTCCAAAATCAGAAGGACAAAAAGTATTTGACACACTGTTGATGTCCCAAAGACAGAGGGGGGCCACATGGCAAAGAATGTGGGCGGCCTCTAGGAGATAAAAGCATCCCCAGATGATGGTCAGCAAGGAAGTGAGATCCTCAGTCCTACAACTGCAAGGAACTGGATTTTGCCAACAAGAATGAGCTTGGGAGCATATTTTTCACCAGAGCCTCCAGACAAGATCTTGGCTTGGCAAACACTTTGATTTCAGCCTTGTTATACTGAGCAGAGTCATGTTATACTGGACTTTTTTAAATTTTTATTTTATATTGGACAGTGTTGTGTTATACTGGACTTCTGACCTACAGAAACTGAGATAATAAATGGATATTGATTTAAGCCACTAAGTTTGTAGTTATTTATTATGCAGCAATAGAAAATTAATACATGACTCTTCTATCCCCTGGAAGAGTGTGTGTACAACTGCTATTATTTCTTCTTTAACTCTTTGGTCAAATTCCCCAGTGAAGCCATCGGGGCATGGGGTTTTCTTCGTAGGAAAGTTTTAAACTATGAAATAAATTTCTTTAAAGACATATGGCTAGGGACTTCCCTGGTGGTGCAGTGGTTAAGGATCCACCTGCCAATGCAGGGAACACGGGTTCGAGCCCTGGTTCAGGAAGATCCCACATGCCGTGGAGCAATTAAGCCCATGTGCCACACTACTGAGTCTGTGCTCTAGAACCCGCGAGCCACAACTACTGAACCCACACGCCACAACTACTGAAGCCCACGTGCCCAGAGCCCGTGCTCCACCACAAGAGAAGGCACCACAATGAGAAGACTGTGCACCACAACGAAGACCCAATGCAGCCAAAAATAAATTAAAAAAAAAAAAGACGTGGCTATTCAGATTGTCTTTTTCTGGAGTAAGCTCAGTAGCTTGTGTCTTTTAAGGAATGTCTCTATTTTATCTAAATTGTCAAATTTATGAGCATAAAGCTCTTCGTGACATTCCTTTAACATAAATCGTACCAATGTTTTCTTAGGTCAGACTCCCAAGGCAATAGAAATAAAAACAAAAATAAACAAATGGGACCTAATCAAACTTACAAGATTTTGCACAGCAAAAGAAGCCATAAACAAACCAAAAAGACAACCTACAGAATGGGATAAAACATTTGCAAATGATGAGACCAACAAGGGCTTAATTTCCAAAATATACAAACAGTTCATACAACTCAACAACAAAAAAACAAACAACCCAATCGAAAAATGGGCAGAAGACTTAAATAGACATTTCTCCAAAGAAGACATACAGATGGCCAATAGGCACATGAAAAGATGCTCAACGTCGCTAATTATTAGAGAAATGTAAATCAAAACTACAATGAGGTATCACCTCACACCAGTCAGAATGGCCATGATTAAAAAGTCTACAAAGAACAAATGCTGGAGAGGGTGTGGAGGAAAGAGAGCCCTCTTACACTGTTGGTAGGAATGTAAATTGGTGCAGCCACTACGGAAAATTGTATGGAGGTTCCTCAAAAAACTAAAAATAGAGTTGCCATATGATCCAGCAATCCCACTCTTGGGCATATACCCAGACAAAACTATAATTCAAAAGGACACATGCACCGCTATGTTCACAGCAGCACTATTTACAATAGCCAAGACATGAAAACAACTTAAATGTCCACTGACAGATGAATGGATAAAGAAGATGTGGTACATATATACAATGGACTATTACTCAGCCATCAAAAAGAATGAAATAATGCCATTTGCATCAACATGGATGGACCTAGAGATTATCATACTAAGCGAAGTGAGTCAGAAAGAGAAAGACAAATACCATAGGATATCACTTATATGTGGAATTTAAAATATGATACAAATCAACATATCTATAAAACAAAAACAGACTCACAGATATAGAGAACATAGTTGTGGTTGCCAGGGCGGGGGCGGGGGGGGGCGGTAGGGGAGGGAAGGAATGGGAGTTTGGGATTAGCAGAGGCAAACTATTATATATAGGATGGATAAACAACAAGGTCATTCTGTATAGCACAGGGGAACTATATTCAATATTCTGTGACAAACCATAATGGAAAAGAATACATATATATATATATATATATATATATATATATATATATAACCGAGTCACTTTGCTGTACACAACAAATTAACACAACATTGTAAATCAACTATACTTTAATAAAATTTAAAAAATAAATAACATCCCTTTATTATTATCTTAATTTCTGTAGGATCTGCAGTGTTGTCCAAAATCTCATTCCTAATATTAGGCATTTGGGTCTTCTCTCCTTTTTCCCTCATCAATCTGGCTAGAGGTTTATCAGTTTTATTGATCTTCCCAAAGAGCCAGCTATTGGTTTCTTTGCTTTTCTGTATTGTTTTTTTTTGTTTTCTACTTCAGTGATTTCTGCTCTTGATTATTTTCTTTCTTCTGCTTACTTTAGGTTTGATTTCCTCTTTTTATCATAATTTCTTAAGGTAGAAGCTGAGGTCATTGGTTTGAGACTACTCTTCTAATATAAGCATTTAATGCTATGATTTTCTTTCTAAGCACTGATTTTGCTGCATTCCATACATTTTGATACATTATATTTCATTTTAATTTCATTCAAAATACTTTTTAATTTTTCTTAGGATTTCTTGTTTGACCCATGGTGTGCTGGTTATCAATTTATTGCCTCTCAACTTCAAATTCACCCTTTCTCCCTCTTCTCTGATAATGAAGCAATTTTAACCATTTTTCCTTTGACAGCTGGCACTGAAACTTTCTCAGTAGAGGGTGCTAGAGAGATATTGCAAGAGGAAAAGAGGTTTCCTTCCTGACTCCTGCATGTTCGCTTGACAGGCTCCTTCTGCGTGGCTTTTTCTAGAAGCAGACTCCTGCAGTGCTCACAACTCTTCCAGTGCCTGATTTCTACCGTGCATGGTGGTCAGTAGTACGCAGTGATCAGCAGCTTTCCTCTCCCTGCAGAACTCACCCTCAGGTAGTTTGGTAGCAAGCACAATGCTCCTGGATCTTGATGCACTCACAGCTTCCCCAGGGCCTGGCTCTTGCGGTGCACAGAGGCCAGCAGCACTCAGTGAACAGCTTTCTCCTGCCTCCCAGCAGGCAGATTTCTGGAAAGTTCCACCAGTGCAGCACAGTGACTTCTCTGCCCTGCAGTGAACTATAGTCATGTCTCTCCAACAAGATCTGGATCTCAGCCCCAGGAGCATTCTATGCCAGCCTAGGGATAGTGACTAATTCCTTTGCCACACTGCATGGCTTATTGGATCTTAGTTCCCCGGCCAGGGATCGAACCCGGCCCTCGGCAGTGAAAGTGCAGAGTCCTAACCACTGGACCACCAGGGAATTCCCTTGTGACTACTTCTTATATCTGCTATTTCTATATTCTTTCGAATTCTCTTCACATCTCACTAACCAATCCCTCATTATTCCAATCCCCTGTCATAGGTAATTCCTTATATTAACTTTCCCTGTTCAAATTACTGTGTTACTCCTCTCTCCAGCTAGGACTCAGACTGATACAGAATTGTTACCAGGAGTGGTGCTAGGAAAGAGATCTGCAAAGATGGGACTTTGAGATTGGTTTGTTCACACCTCTGGCTTATGCACGGTGCTGAACTCCTTGCCAATGAGAGATGGATGCTAGTAATCCATGGCATGCCGTTGCATCACAATTAATCAAGCTATGGTTGATTGTGATGAAGTGCCAACTGAAGCACATTCCCTGGAAGCCGAAATGGCTGCTGCACTTGACTATTATGGCCATGATCATGACTATGAAGACCGTGATGGGGGATAGATTATTTTGAATGCGCTTGAGCACTTACAAAGAGAAAAATAACAAGCTTGGGTCTGTTAATTTCTCAGCTCAAGTCACAGCCTAAGAACCAGAGAACTTTCATGATGTCTAGCAACAGGGCTAATATTGCTGAACATCAAACACAACATTTAATTGTATTAAGTTGTTGAATTACAACGACAGTTGAATTCACAGTCTTGACAATTTTCCATGTGAAAGTTATGGTATTGACTGTTAAAGAATGTGATCCTGAAACTTGGAATGGGGATATCTGTTTGGTCCCAAATGAAACTCACAGTCCTGAGCTACCAAGTCACTCTGAGCCTTCCTTACTAATGGAAGTAGCTTGCCCTTCAGTGTCCGAAACTAACCTTTCTCTCCTTGAAAATGCTGTGATAAACTCACCTGGTCCAGGTGCCTTGAAAAGGGATACTCATTCTCCTCATGACCCACCACAACCACCCCTACTGCTGATAGACACATGACTGAGGTCAAATCTCAGCATGGTCCAGGGGAACAAGTGCACACTATGACCAAGCTGGAAATTGCTTATACACCAAAATAATCGCAAGACTTTGCTAATGTATACTGGCAGAAATCTGGGGAATATATGCAGAAGAGGACTCTAAGGGTGTTAGATGAAGGAGGGCAGAATATAACTCTAGATTAGGCAGAATTCATTGATATAGGTACACTTACTAGAGATTCTGGATTTAACGTGTCAGCACATGCTTTAAGGGTTTACTTGGTTGGCTGACTGAAACTGAGACTCAATTGTGGCCTACAGTTAATGAGGTTGAGATGCCAGAGGTGTCCTGGCATGATATGGAGGAGGGAATCCAAAGGCTTTGGGCAATGGGAATGTTGGACAGAACTTATCATGTATGACTTGAATGCAACCCCCAACTATGTTCCATGACAAGGCTCAGAAGACACTACTTCCACCGAGACGTTGAGAAAGCATCAGTGAGAAGCGCACCTGCAAACTTGGAAAGCTTTGTGGTTGCTCTCTTTTGTAGGCCAGGAATGACGTAGGGGAAGAATGACCCTGAAGACAATCCAGAGATCATCAGGGCTGCCCTTCTGATCACAGGCCCAGAGTGCAAGGGCCCTGGGGGCAGAGTAATTTCAAAGGAGGAGCTGCTGGCACACTGCCCGGCACCGCCTCACGTGGTGGTGGGTTCTGCTAGTGCACTCGGCACTAGGCTCCCCACCTGCCCCAGGTGCAGCTCCGGCGGCCTGGGGTGGTATGGGCTACATCCAGCAGAACCAAGGGGACATGGTGCCTCCACCTTGATTTCAAAGGACTGGGCCTCCTGGCAGAGCTGCAGGCTCAGGACTCCAGATGCAAGAGCCATGGGGCCGTGGCACAGAACCACCTGGGAGCTGGCTGTCTGAAGCCTTGGGGGCCCAGCCCTTGCCCAGCAAAGCCACACCATTGTGCTTCACCCCAGTGTATCTGGAAGGTGGGCCTCCACCCCATTGGGCCTGGAGAGCAGAGCACCTGGCCAAAGAGGACTTGCTCTGGCCTTTGTCACTCCTTTCTTCTCTCCTATTCCTCCATTTTGGAATAGGAATGTCTACCCTATGCCTGTCCTAACACCGTATTTTGGAAGCACATAACTTGTTGGGTTCACAGCTGGAGGGCAATTTTCCTCAGGATGAATTGTACTTTGAGTCTCACCCATATCTGATTTAGAGGATATTTAGATGAGACTTTGGAATTTAGACTTTAGAGTTGATGCTGGAATGAATTAAGACTTTTCAGGCTGTTGGGATGGAATGAATGTATTTTGCATGTGAGAAGGATGTGATTTTTGGGGGGACAGGGGCAGAATGCTATATATTGAATATGTCTCCCACCCACCCCCAGTTCATATGCTGAAATCTAATCCCCAATGTGATAGTATTTGGAGATGGGGGCCTTTGGAAGGTGATTAGGTCATGAGAGTGGAGCCCTCATGAATGGGATTAGTGCCCTTATAAAAGGGGCTCCAGAGAGATCTCTAGCCCTTTCTGCCATGTGAGGACACAGGAAGAAGACAGCCATCTACGAACGAGGAAGCAGGCCCTCACTGAATCTGCCAGTGCTTTGATCTTGGACTTCCCAGCCTCCAAAACTGTGAGAAGTAAATTTCTGTTGTTAATAAGCCACCAGTCTATGATATTCTGTTATAGCAGCCAGAAAAGGCTAAGATAGGCTTCCTGGCTTCAATGGTGATGATGGAAACCCAGAGAAGCCGAGGCCAAGTAGCAGCACTTAACTGCCAAAGACAAAGTGGGCACATCTGTAAAGGGCAGCATGGATGTACAGGCAAATTGATCATGATGTCCCTAGGAATAAAATAGATGAATAGCCTACTAGACTATCACTCAATCTATATGATAGGAAAAGTTCTAGATCTAGTGGCTAAAAATCTGACTCAAGTCACCACAGTGGAGAGTCAGCCTCTCACTGTTTTCAGAAGTCAGTTCACTGACCCAGAGCCCCTTGATTGAAGGAGATGCCAGGTCCACTCGAGGAAGGAGCCTGTACCATTGCTGTAAGAACATACTGTAAATCTTCCTCCAAGCCTTCACCAGAGGGACCTGTGGCCATTTAATAGAGTGAGTGAGCATTGGGGAAAAGGAAATACCCAGACCTTATGAGGATTACTAAATAGTGGCTCTGATTTGACACTAATTTCTGGGGACCTGAAATGCTACTGTGGCCCAACAGCGAAAGTGGGGGGTTTACGATGGTCAGGTGATTGAGTCTTAGCTCAGATCTGATTCCCATTGAGCCCAGTTGGTCCATTAACCCACCTTGTAGTTATTTCTCCAATTCCTGAATTTATCCCAGGAATAAACATACTTAGAAACTGGCATAATCCCCACATCAGCTTGCTGATAATAATGAGAGCCATTATGGTAAGAAGAGCTAAATGCAAGTGAATTTCCACTCCCTTCAAAGTTAGTAAACCAGAAGTGATAACGCATCCCTAGGGAAATGCAGAGATTAATGGCCCTGTAGAAGAAGTTAAAGAAGTAGATGTGCTGACACCTCCCACATCTCCATTTAACTCACCCGTTTGGCCTGTGTAGAAGTCAGATGAATCTTGCATAATGACCATAGACTATGATAAATTTAATCAGATGGTGACTCCAATTGTAGCTGCTGTTCCAGCGATAGTATATTTACTGCAACAACTCAACATAGCCCCTGGAACTCAGTATGCAGGTATTGGCCTGGCTAATGACTCTTCCTCCATACCAATTTTCAAGGACTTCCAGAAACCATTTGCTTTTACCTGATAAGAACAACAGTATAACTTCAAGGTGTTGCCTCAGGGCTATGTCAAATCTCTCGATCTCTGCCATAATACAGTCTGCAGAGATCTCCATAACATTGACACTCAACAAAACATCACACTGGGCTACTACACTGATGACATGTTGATTGGATCTGGTGAGCAGGAAGTAACAAGTACTTTAGATGCCTTAGTAAGAATGAAAGTGTTGGGTGATGGTTAACTTTAAGGGTCAATATGGCTGGGCCAGTGCCCAGATATTTGGTCCAACGTTATTCTGGATGTTTCTGTGAAGGTGATTTTTTTGGATGAGATTAACATTTAAATCGGTGGGGAGTTCCCTGGTGGCCCCGTGGTTAGGAGTCCGTGCTTCCACTACAGGGGGCACGGGTTCGATTCCTGGTGGGGGAACTAAGATGCCACATGCTGCGTGGCATAGCCAAAAAAAAAAATTGGTTGACTTTTAATAAAGCAGATCATCCTCCATAATGTGGGTGGGCCTCATCCAATCAGCTGAAGAACTAACCTTCCCGAGCTAGAAGGAATTCTGCCAGCAGATGGCCTTCATACTTGAGCTTCAACATTGCCTTTTCCCTGGGTCTCCAGCCTGACAGCCCACCCTGCAGATTTTAGACTTGGTAGCCTCCATAATCATATGAGTCAATTCCTCAAGACAAAGCTCTCTCTAGTATATACACATCCTATTTGTTCTGTTTTCCTGGGGAAGCCTGATGAATACAGTTGTATATAAACCCTGCAAACATTCAGGGGCCTGTTGCCTCAGTGAAGTCTCTAGGAATAAATGGTCTAGAGCATGTTGAAAAATTCCCTCCAAGGGGAAAGACAAGCTGGCACACTTCACACCTTCTACCACAAAGAGGTATAATTCTTGTGCTATAGTCTGAATGTTTGTGTCCCCCCCAAAATTCGTATGTTGAAATCCTAATTCCCAGTGTGACAGTATTAGGAGGTGCTTTGGAATATACTTAGGTCATGAGGATGGAGCCCTCACGAATGGGACTAGTGCTCTTATGAAAAAGACCCCACAGAGCTCCCTCACTCCTTCTACCATGTGAGGTTACAGTGAGAAGATGGCTGTCAATGATGAAGCGGGCTGTTACCAGACACTGAATCTGCCAGCGCCGTGATCTTGGACTTCTGGCCTCCAGAACTGTGAGAAATAAGTGTTTGTTCTTTTTTTAATATAAATTTATTTATTTTATTTATTTTACTTTTGGCCGCTTTGGCTCTTCGTTGCTGTGCACGGGCTTTCTTAGTTGCGGAGAGCGGGGGCTACTCTTCGTTGCTGTGCGTGGGCTTCTCATTGCGGTGGCTTCTCTTGTTGCGGAGCACAGGCTCTAGGCATGCGGGCTTCAGTAGCTGTGGCACACGGGCTCAGTAGTTGTGGCTTGCAGGCTCTAGAGTGCAGGCTCAGTAGTTGTGGCACACGGGCTTGGTTGCTCCGCGCCATGTGGGATCTTCCCGGACCAGGGCTTGAACCCGTGTCCCCTGAACTGGCAGGTGGATTCTTAACCACTTTGCCACCAGGGAAGCCCCTAAGTGTTTGTTCTTTATAAGCCACCCAATCTGTGGTATTTTGTTATAGCAGCCTGAACGGACTAAGATACTTTTGCAGGCTTCTCTGGATTTTGGAAGCAACATTTGAGTGTGTTACTTTGAACCTATCTACAGAATTGCCCACAAGCTCTCCAGTTTTGAATGGGACCAGAACAAGCTAAAGCTCTGCAGTTCAGGCTGAAGGACAAGCTGCTCTTCACGTTGGATCTTATGATCCAGCAGATCCAATGATACTCGAAGTGTCTATGACAAAGGAGAATGCCGTATGACATTTCTGGTAAGCACTAATGAAAGAATCACAGCGTTGGCCTCCAGGATTTTAGAGCAATTTGAGCCCTCTTTTGCAGATAACTATTCTCCTTTTGAGAAACAGCTGCTGGCTTAGTACTGGACCTTGGCAGAGACTGAACACCTAACCATGAGATAGCAGGTAACCATACAGCCTAAGATCCCCACGTAGGTGTCTTGTGTGACCCACACAGCCACAGGGCCATAAATAAGCCATGTATAGCAGCAGTCTAATATCAAATGAAAATGGTATAGAAGACACCAAGTTGGGCAGGTCCAGAAGGTCCAAGTAAGTTGCCTGAGCAAGTGGCTCAGACTCTTTTGACACCAACTCCTGTTGTATTGCCTCCTCTCCTTCAGTTGATGTCTATGACGTCATGGAGCGTTCCTTATGACCAGTTAACTGAGGATGAAAAGACTCAAGCCTGACTTACATACGCATCTGCATGATATGCTGGTACCATCTGAAAATGGACAGATGCACATCACAGCTCTACTCGGGGGTGACCCTGAATGACCGTAGTGAAGGAAAATCCTCTCCAGTGAGCAGAACACAGAGCAGTATATTCATTGTCCACTGTGTCTAGAGTGAGAGATGACCAAAAGTATAGATCTGTGCTGATGTGTGGTCAGGGACTTGGAAGGAACAGGACTGGAATATTAGTGACAAGGAAGTCTAGCGAGGAGAGAGGTGAACGGACCTCTGAATGGACACAGACAGTGGAGATATTTGTGTCCCATGCGAATGCCCACCAAAAGGCACACATGCAGAGGAGACGCTTAATAATTGGGTGGATAAAATGATGTGCTCTCTGCCTATCAATCAGCCTTTTTCACCATCCTCTCCAGTGTTTGGTAAAAGAAACAATGGGCCCATGTATATTAGTCTGCTCAGGCGACCATAACAGAAGTACCATAGACGGGGTGGCTTAAACATCAGAAACATATTTCTCACAGTTCTGGAGGCTGGGAAGTTCCACCATCTGGGTGCAGGCCAATTTGGTTTGTGTTGAGATCCCTCTTCCTGACTTACAGGTAACCATCTCCTTGCTGTGTCTTCACATAGTGGACAGAAAGGGCTCTCTCATGTCTCTTCTTATAAAGACACCAATCTCAAAGTCTTCAAAGCCATTCTACCTCTCAGTTAGGCTAGCTGCTTCTAGATGATGTTGCATGTGGTAAGACCAGTTAATTCCATAGGCATGAACACTTTGCTACACGTCCTTTGCTGTGAACTGAGTTTCTGGATTAGCTTTGAAGACTCAGTTATGATGCTAGTTGGGAAACAACACCCTAAAAGGAGGGGATTCTGTTTTATAGGATGCAGTATATACTTTGAATCAGAGACCATTATATGGTGCTGTCTCCCCCCACAGCCAGTATAAATGGGTCCTGAAATCAAGGGGTAGAATTAGGAGTGGTCCCTCTAAGTAGTACACCTAATAACTCACTCACAGAATTTTTGTTTCCCATCTTGGCAACCTTGATCTCTGCTAGTCTGTATATCTAAGTGCTTCTGATTTTTTTTCAAACATTTTTATTGGAGTATAATTGCTTTACAATGGTGTGTTAATTTCTGCTTTATAACAAAGTGAATTAGTTATACATATACATATATCCCCATATCTCTTCCCTCTTCTGTCTCCCTCCCTCCCAACCTCCCTATCCCACCCCTCTAGGTGGTCACAAAGCACCGAGCCGATCTTCCTGTGCTATGCGACTGCTTGCCACTAGCTATCTGTTTTACATTTGGTAGTGTATATATGTCGATATATACACTACCACTCTCTCACTTTGTCCCAGCTTACCCTTCCCCCTCCCCGTGTCCTCAAGTCCATTCTCTAGTAGGTCTGCGTCTTTATTCCCGTCTTCCCCCTAGGTTCTTCATGACCATATATATATATATATATATATATATATATATATATATATATATATATTAGATTCTATATATATGTGTTAGCATACGGTATTTGTTTTTCTCTTTCTGACGTACTTCACTCTGTAGGACAGACTCTAGGTCCATCCACCTCACTACAAATAACTCAATTTCGTTTCTTTTTATGGCTGAGTAATATTCCATTGTATATATGTGCCACATCTTCTTTATCCATTCATCTCTTGATGGACACTTAGGTTGCTTCCAAGTCCTGGCTATTGTAAATAGAGCTGCAATGAACATTGTGGTACATGACTCTTTTTGAATTATGGTTTTCTCTGGGTGGGATTGCTGGGTCGTATGGGAGTTCTATTTTTAGTTTTTTAAGGAACCTCCATACTGTTCTCCACAGTGGTTGTATCAATTTACATTCCCACCAAGAGTGCAGGAGGGTTCCCCTTTCTCCACACCCTCTCCAGCATTTATTGTTTGTAGATTTTTGGATGATGGCCATTCTGACTGGTGTGAGATGATACTGCATTGTAGTTTTGATTTGCATTTCTCTAATGATTAATGATGTTGAGTATTCTTTCATGTGTTTGTTGGCAATCTGTATGTCTTCTTTGGAGAAATGTCTATTTAGGTCTTCTGCCCATTTTTGGATTAGGTTGTTTGTTTTTTGGATATTGAGCTGCATGAACTGCTTGTAAATTTTGGAGATTAATCCTTTGTCAGTTGCTTCATTTGTAAATATGTTCTCCTATTCTGAGGGTTGTATTTTCATCTTGTTTATGGTTTCCTTTGCTGTGCAAAAGCTTTGAAGTTTCATTAGGTCCCATTTGTTTATTTTTGTTTTTATTTCCATTTCTCTAGGAGGTGGGTCCAAAAGGATCTTGCTGCGATTTATGTCATAGAGTGTTCTGCCTATGTTTTCCTCTAAGAGTTTTATAGTGTCTGGTCTTACATTTAGGTCTTTAATCCATTTTGAGTTTATTTTTGTGTATGGTGTTAGGGAGTGTTCTAATTTCATTCTTTTCCATGTAGCTGTCCAGTTTTCCCAGCATCACTTATTGAAGAGGCTGTCCTTTCTCCACTGTACATTCTTGCCTCCTTTGTCAAAGATAAGGTGACCATATGTGCGTGGGTTTATCTCTGGGCTTTCTATCCTGTTCCATTGATCTATCTTTCTGTTTTTGTGCCAATACCATACTGTCTTGATTACTGTAGCTTTGTAGTATAGTCTGAAGTCAGGGAGCCTGATTCCTCCGGCTCCGTTTTTCATTCTCAAGATTGCTTTGGCTACTCGGGGTCTTTTGTGTTTCCATACAAATTGTGAAATTTTTTGTTCTAGTTCTGTGAAAAATGCCAGTGGTAGTTTGATAGGGATTGCATTGAATCTGTAGATTGCTTTAGGTAGTAGAGTCATTTTCACGGTGTTGATTCTTCCAATCCAAGAACATGGTATATCTCTCCAACTGTTTGTATCATCTTTAATTTCTTTCATCAATGTCTTATAATTTTCTGCATACAGGTCTTTTGTCTCCTTAGGTAGGTTTATTCCTAGGTATTTTATTCTTTTTGTTGCAGTGGTAAATGGGATTGTTTTCTTAACTTCACTTTCAAGTCCCTCTGATTTTTATGTGTCAAATTGACAGGGCCATGGAGTGCCCAGATAGTTGGTTAAATGTTATTCTGAGTACGCCTTTGAGACTGTTTCTGGATGAGATTAACATTTGACTTGGTAGACTAAGTAAAACAGATTGCCCTCCCCAATGTGAGTTGGCCTCATCCAATCAACTAAAATCTTTAATAGAACAAGAAGGCTGATTGATGGAGAATTCACTTCCTCACTGCCTGACTATCTTTGAGCTGGGATCAGTCTTCTGCTGAAAAATCAAATGCAGAATCTCATCCTGTGACTAGTTGAATTACAACGCAAGTTGAACTCCTAGCCTCGCAGGGTGTCTACTATTAAACTGAGGGCACTGATAGGGAAGGAATAGGATCCTGTAAGATAGAATGGGTACGTGTGGGAAGACCCTAATGAAGCTGGGGGCATTGTGCCCTAAATTCTGATGAGTCTTCTCTGCCAGTGGGAGAGGCCTCTACCAGGAGGCACATCAATGAGTCCACTGAATGGGAAGGTGAGACATTTTAGGCTCTATGCCAATGAAACTACAGGCCAAAAAAATTGGGGGAGGTAGAGTTAATTTACTGGCTGGAATGATTGATCTTCATTACCAAGGGGAAATTGGTTTGGTACTACACAACACAGGCAAGGAGGACTATGTCTGCAACCCAGAGGATTATTTAGGGTGCCCCTTAGTACTTCCATGCCCAATAGTAAAAAGTAATAGAGAACTACAGCAACTAAAAACTGGCAGGATGATTGAGGACTCAGGAATAAAAGTTTGAGTTACTCAATCAGGTGAAAAAGCATCTGAGGTTCTGGAAGAAGGCAGGGGGAAATACAGAATGGATAGTGGAAGAAAGAAGAAGGAAGCCATCGATGGCGATTACAGCCTCATGATCAAATACAGAAATGAGTACTATTGTAGCCTTGCCAATTTCCTTTTTGCTTGTTATATTTATGTATTTATTTATTATTTTTTTATGTATTTATTTTTATATGCTAGCCATTTTCTTTTTCTCTCTCCTTCCCACTTTTATTTTATATCATTTTTATTTTATATACAAATAGTTGTTGGAAGTTAATTTTACAATTTAGTCTTTAGATAATAGAATATCAGTGGAACTGTGACTAAATTTGAGGAATAATTAACAGCCAGTAATGGATAAAATGACTTTTGGAACTGTGTGGTGTCTCCTCATTTGGGGGAGAGAGTGATAACTTCCTCTCTTACGAGAAGAATAGTTATATCTTGTTAAGAAGAAATAAAATTGTTTTGTTGTGCAAAAATTCAAAAAGGGTGCACACAGAAGCTGAGTAGTCAAAGGGGTGGACTGTGCCACTTACTGATTTTTGCCTCTTGGCTTCAAATCCACTCTTTATGCCTGCTCTGCGCAAATGGATCTGGTCCATTTAAATATCTTTTCCTTCGCCAGCCCGCACGGAAGCTTTGCCAGTAGAGGGCGCTAGAGAGGCATTGCAAGGTGGAAAATGGTTTTGCTTACTGGTTCTGGGGTGCCCATTCAGCAGGGTCCTGCAGCACACACAGCTTTCTCCAGCACCGGGGGCCTGAAGCACCCACACATTTTCCAGTGCCTGGCTCCTGCAGTGCGTGGTGACCGCCAGCACCCAGTGGCCAGCAGCTCCTCCCTGGAATCCCCCATCAGCCAGCTCACTAGCAGTTTGCCTCCGGCTTCTGAAGCACTCACACAGCATCTTCATTCTCCAGTTCTTACAATGCGCACGCATAACAGCCAGAAGTGCCCAGTGGCCGGCCACTCCCTCCAGCCCCCCCAACCCCCGCACCCTCCCTCAGGTAGTTCTGTAGCAGAGTGCCTCTGATGACACACCTCCCCATGAACAACCTTCTTTGGCACCCTAGAGGGTGGATTTCTGCCAAGTTCCAGAAAGCAGATTTCCAGCAAGTTCCACCATTCAGAGAACCACGACCATATTCTCTCCAACAAGGACTGGATCTCAGTTTGGGAGGAGCAGGGGCGGAGTACGGTCTTCCTTGGGTGCTGCTCGTGCTCTCCTCTACCTTCTTGAACGTATGGATTATATTTGCAATAGTTGTTTTAATGTCCTTTTGTCTATTGGTTCTCTCATCTGGGTCATTTTCTATGAATTCTTTTTCTCCTCATTATGGGTGTATTTTCCTGCTTCTTTGTTTTATTGGATGCCAGACGTTGTAAATTTTACCTTGCTGAGTGCTTTTTTTTTAAATTTTTGGTACTTAAAAAATTGGGGGATGGGGGTGGGCTTTGTTCTAGGATACAGTTAATCAATTTAATCCTTTTGAGGCTTGCTTTTAAGTTTTTTTAGGCAGGACCTGAATAGCCTTTAGTCCAGGGCTAATTTGACTGTTAGTCTAGAGCTACTTTACTACTGAGGCAATACGTTTCTGAGGAGGTTTTTCCACTCAGGCTGATTTGGAAATGAACTATTCCTGCCTCTGAGGATTGTTCCTCCAGATCCTTTTCAGTGGCCTTTCTTTGGCCTCAGGCAGTTTTATCACATAGGCGTGCTGATCGGTACTTGGTTGAAGACTTGAAGGGAACCATCTGTAGTTCTCCACACCTTTCTCTCTGTGCGCAGCTCTCTCTTCCATAGCACTCTGACCTGTCCTGCAAATTCTAGCTGCTGTGAGCTCCACAAACTCTTAACTGTGTCTTCTAAACTCAGCGAGACCACCAGGCTCGTTTTGAGTCCTCCCCGCCACATCATTGCACTGCACATGGAAATTCTCTCCAGGTAATCATATGGTTTATTCATGTTTCCCTTCTCTGAGGAAACATGGTCCCATGTTTCCTGTTGTCTCATATCTATAAACCATCATTTCGTATATTTTATCTGGTTTTTTAGTTGTTTAAGGCAAGAAACTAACTCTAGTCCCTGTTCCTGCATCATGGCTGGAAACAGAAGTCCCCAAACTCTCTTTTCTGACCCATCTCCTGAGATGTTGCCTTCTGGAACTCACACTTAGTCATCAGCAGAATCCCTCCATCCTCAACCTCTTCTCTGAAGGTTGAGTTTGCCTTCTCACTCCAGTGGGAGCATGAACCTTCCTGGACAATAGTGCAGCCCTCTTGAGCAGTGAATTCGCTCCCACAGCTCTCAGACCACTGATCTAGGAGGCATAAATGTCCTTGCACTTCACACACAGCCCGCAGATCATGTTCCCTTCCTACTCAGGAAGTCCTCCAGCTCCTCGTCCAGACTGAGGCACAAGCATCAGTCTACAAGGCCTTCTCTGCATCTTTGTTACAGTCATCTACCACACCCCTCATCACTCCTCTTTAAGTTTTCACTCTCTCCAGTTCCTCTCTTGTTCAGAACCTTGGTGATTTCAAAACCTACATGATGGTGGATTCAAAATACACATTCCAAACCTCTGGCCTCTCTGTTCCATGAGCTCTTCTTCTCCATTAATGCTGTGCCCACCCTCCTTCAGCCACCCACTCCCATCATTATACCCTAACCTGTATGGATAACATTCAGTGCAGCCTCTCTACAATATCAATTTCAAGGTTCTTACTCTTTGGGACTTCCCCAGCGGTCCATGGTAAAGAATCCGCCTTACAGTGCAGGGGACGTGGGTTCGATCCCTGGTAGGGGAACTAAGATCCCACATGTCACGGGGCAATTAAGCCTGCACGCCACAACTACTGAGCTTGTGCACCTCAACTAGAGAAGAGAAAACCTGCACGCCACAACTAGAGAGAAGCCTGAACACCACAATGAAGAGCCAGCACGCCGCAACGAAAGATCCCACATGCCTCAACGAAGATCCTGCATGCCGCAACTAAGACCTGATGCAGGCATAAGTAAATAAATAAACAAACAAACAAACAATAAATCTTTTTAAAAAAAGGCTCTCACTCTTTGACCACCACCTCTTCTTCCAACTCACTTTCCTTTTGTATTAGTCAGGGTTCTCCAGAGAAACAGAACCAATAGGATTTATGTAGAGGGATTTATGATAAGGAATTGTCCTATGCAATTATGGAGGCTGACAAGTCCCAAGATCTTCACGGTGGTGACTCAGCAATCTGGAGAGCCAGGGGAGCCAACAGTGTAGTTCCAGTACAAACCTGAAGTCCTGAGAACCAGGAGAACTGTTGGTGTAGTTCCAGTTCAAAGGCCAGCAAGCTCAAGACCCAGGAAGAGTAGATATTTCAGTTCACAGCCAAAGGCAGGGAAAGGTAATGTCCCACTTCAAAGGCGGTCAGGCAGAAGGATTTCCTTCTTACCTGTGGGGAGAGTCAGTCTTTTTGTTCTATTCAGGCCTTCAACGGATTGGATGAGGCCCACTCACATCAGAGAGGGCAATCTGTTTTACTCAGTGTACTGATTTAAATGTTAATCTCATCCAAAAACACCCTCACAGAAACACCTAGAATAATGTGTCACTAAATATCTGGGTACCCCATGGCCCAGTCAAATTGACATATAAAATTAACCATCACAAGTCCACCCCTTGTCAGCTTGACACACATACACATCTCCTTAAGTCATACTTAATCTCCAAATGAAGGTAATAACAAGGTTATCCTTCTACCTAACATGATTCAGCTAACCTGCGTACACTAAAAATGCATTAACTCCTTCCCCAAAAGAGGAGGTAAAGTCCTTGGGTGATGTTTAATCTTCTCCTTGATATCCCATAACTTAAATACTATGATGTAAAGTTAACGACACTTAAATACTATGATATAGAGTGAATACATCTTATGTTCCATGATAAGAGAATACAAGTGGGAAGAAAAGGATATTTCACACACACACACACACACACACACGTTCATAACAAAATGTCTTATTCCATTTGGGCTGCTATAACAAAAATACCATAGCCTGGGTGGTTTACAAACAATATTTACTTCTTACAGTTCTGGAGGCTGGAAGGTCCAAGATGAAGGTGCTGGTAGATTTAGTGTCCAGTGAGGACCTGCTTCCTGGTTTATAGATGTTCATCTTCTCACTGTGTCCTCACATGGTGGAAGGGGCAAGAGAGCTCTCTGGAGTTTCGTTTATAAGGCCACTGATCCCATCCCTTTTATAAGGGCTCCACCCTCATGACCTAATTACCTCCCAAAGGCCCCACATCCAAAGTCCAACACACTGGGGAGAACGAACTTATGGTTACCAGTGGGGAAGGGTGGGGGGGAGGGATAGATTGGGGGTTTGGGACTGACATGTACACACTGCTGTATTTAAAATAGGTAACCAACAAGGACCTACTATATAGCACAGGAAACTCTACTCAATACTCTGTAATAACCTAAATGGGAAAAGAATTTGAAAGAGAATAGATACATGTATATGTATAAGTGAATAACTTTGCTGTACACCTGAAACTAACACAACATTGTTAATCAGCTATATTCCAATATAAAATTTAAAAATTATTTTTAAAATAAAATAAAATTTCAAAGAAAAGTCCAACACATTGGGGATTAGGGTTGCAACATATGAATTTTGAGGGGCACAAAAATTCAGTATAGCACAAAACAAGGAGGAAGTACTCACAATTACAGTCGTCATTTCTGTAACTGGTCATGCGCTTGTAGCTGGTATTCATAACCACCTTCTTCCACAACCCATCCCATATTCCTTTTGCTTTTAGCAAGAACCTCAGCTTGTTGTGGTTCTTTACCTTCATTCTTAAAGGATCTGGGCCATTAGTGGCCCTGCCTGAATTGGGTTGTTGTAGTTTTCCATTGTCCTCAATCGCAGGGCATGGTAATACTAAGGGATCACCTGTATTCCAGACATACTATTTCTGACCTCCATTGTGAAGTAGTGGTCCAATGTCCCCTTGGTAGTGAGGATTCACGCCAGCCAGCACAGTAATTCCCTTCTTTGACTGTTGATTCAGAGACACAAAAGGACCAAAGAGGTGGGGCAGCAGTCTTAACTTTCATTTCAATGGAATTACTGTTGCATCTCCTTATGGAAGCATTCCTCCCTTTTGAGCTAAGGCCTCTGGGCCAGCAGAGCACACGGTGTGAGAACAGGAAGCACCCCAGAGTCCAGTCAAGCTGACACATAAAATTAACCATCACACCCTTCAACCCCATTAGGACCCAGAATTTATTGATGCCACTACCTTTTCACTGTTCCAGACCTCTCTCATGTCCTCACTTTCCTCCTTACCCAGCTTAAATTCTATGGTCCATAATTATGTTTGATAGTACCTCTCTTACTTCATTGGATTCACTACAGCCTATCTCCTAATGAAAATATAGATCCAGGCAGTGATCACTAATGATTGCCACATCCCAAAAAGAGACATACTGGATATCACCAGATGTGAAAACTATGTTCCATTCTGTGTACCTGTGTCTGACAGTGTGTTTTAGGAAAATTTCTATGGCTGCTTCTGGATGTGTGTGACCCCAGTCTGCATGCCCCTTTGTTTCTCAGCACCTTTGCTTGTGTATGTACCTGTGTGACTCTGTCTGCATAGGTCTGGTTTGACATTGCTGTGTGTTAGCCTGCATAGGCTCTGCTCATACCTGTGCTCACGGGCTGTGTGTCCACATGGCATGTGGGTCTCTATGGGATTTGTGTCTCTTTGTGAGTGACTAATGGTCACTATACTGAGTGTCTCTGGGTGACTGTATCTGCAGGTGTCTGTGTTTGCTGTTGCCATGTGTCAGAGTGTGTGTGCCTATGTCTGGGTTTGTATGCCGTGGGTGTGTGAGCAACGCATGGTCACTGTACATGGGTGTGTCTGGGTCACTCAGGGGGCTGTGTCTGTACCTCTGACTGAAAGAGAGAGATAGCAGGAAGACTGTGATCTAGAATCTTCTCCCCTCCCACTCCCATAGGCCAAGGCATGCACTGCAAGAGTCAGGAGATCCACTGGGTGGGAAGCACCTGCCACCTGTCATAAACCATAATGGAAAAGAATATGAAAAAGAATGTATAGGGAGTTCCCTGGTTGCCTAGTGGTTAGGATTCTGGGCTTTCACTGCCATGGCCCGGGTTCAATCCCTGGTCGGGGAAGATCCTGCAAGCTGCATGGCGCGGCCAAAAAAACCCAAAAAACAAAAAGTATACATATATATACATACATATATATATATACATATATATATTTGAATCATTTTGCTGTACAGCAGAAATTAACATGTAAATCAACTATACTTCAATAAAAAATTTTTTTGAAAAAGAAAATGGATTCTTAGGTATAACACCAAAATTACAGACAACAAAAGAATAAACAGATGAATTGGGTTTCATAAACATTAAAAACTTTTGTGGATCAAAGACCATTATCAAGAAAGTGAAAAGACAACCTACGGAATAGGAGAGAGTGTTTGCAAATCATATGTCTGATAAGGGTCTAGTATCCAGAATATATTTTTTAAAAGTCTTACAACTCAACAACAACAAAAAAACAATCTGATTTTTAAAATGGGCAAAGGACTTGAATAGACATTTCTCCAAAGAAGATATTCAAATGGCTAGAAAGCACACGAAAAGATGCTCAACATCATTCATCATTAGGAAAATGCAAATCAAACCCACAATGAGGTACCATTCCCAATACGACTGCTATAATTAAAACAACAACAACAACAAAAAAACAGAAAATAAATGTTGGTGAGGATGTGGAGAAATTGGAACCCCTGTACACTGCTAGTGGAAATGTAAAATGGTTCAGCCACGGTGGAAACAGTTTGGCGGTTCCTCAAAAAGCTAAACAAACAAACAAAAAAGCTAAATATAGAATTACCACCTGATCCAGCAATTCCACTTCTAGGTAGACACACAAAAGAACTGAAAACTCGTACTCACCAAATAGATATGCATACATGTTAATAGCATAATTATTCACAGTACCCAAAATAAGGAAACAGCCCATATATTCACCAACAGATGAATGGATAAACAAAATGTGGTATATACATACAAAGGAATATTATTCAGTCATAAAAAGTTATGAAGTACATACTATATATGTTACAACGTGGATGAATCTTGAAAACATAATGCTATGTGAAAGAAGCCAGACATAAAAGGTCACATATTGTATGATTCTACAATGGGTAAATACACAGAGATAGAACACAGATTGGTGGTTGTCAGGGGCTGGGAGGGTAGCAGGGATGGAATGGGGAGCAACTGCTTAATGGGTACAAAGTTTCCTTATGAGGGTGATGAAAATGTTTTGGAACTAGATAGAGGTGGTGGCTGCATAATATTGTGAATATACTAGTTGTCACTGAATTGCTCACTTTATAATAGTTAATTTTATGTTATGTGAACTTCACCTCAATTTAAAAAAGCAAAAAAAGAGGGAAGGAGGAGGAGGAGGAAAGAAGGGGAAGGAGGAGGGAATCTAACTCTCCGGTGGGGCCTGGGGGAGTGGGTTTTCCTTCAGACATTTTTTCCAGCTTTATTGAGATGTAACTGACATACAATATTGTGTAAGTTTAAGAAGTACAATGTGATGGTTTGATACACTTATATATTGTGAAATGCTTATCACAATAAGGTTAGTTAATGCATCCTTTACCTCACATGATGACCATTTTGTTGTTGTTATGGTGAGAACATAAAAACTACTCTCATAGCAACTTTCGAGTATACAGTACAGTATTGTTAACTATAGTCATTTCGCTGTACATTATATCCCCAGAATTTACTCATAAGTGAAATTTTGTACCCTTCGACCTTCAGACATTTTCATCACAGTAATTCATGAGCATGGGACTAAGTCCCACAGTCCTGAGGAACTTTTGGTGAAAAACAAGGTTCCTGCGTGACCCTCCTCACCCCATATTTCAGGCCCAGAGACAACCATTTATACCTCTTCAACCTCTTTCTGGTTTTAGTTCTTCCAGTGCTTTCTCCCATAACTCTAGAGCAGCACTATCCAATAAAACGTTCTGAATGATGGAAGTGTTCTATTTTTACACTGTCCAATATGGCAGCCACTAGCCATATATGGCTATTGAGGACTTAAATGTGGCAAGTGTGACTGAGGAACTGAATTCTTACTTTAATTTTTTTATTGTGGTAAAATATACAAAATAACATAAAATTTACCATCTTAACCATTTTTAAATATACAGTTGAGTAGTATTAAGTACATTCACATTGCTATGCAACCATCACTACCATCCGTCTCCTGAACTCTTTTCCTCTTGCAAAACTGAAACTCTGTACCTATTAAACAATCACTCCCCATTACCCTCTCCCCCAGCCCCTGGCAACCATCATTCTACTTTCTGTCTCTATGAATTTGACCACCCTAGGTACTTCATATAAGTGGAATCATACAGTATTTGTCCTTTTGTGACTGACTTATTGCACTTAGCATAATTTCCTCAAGATTCATCCATGTTGTAGCATGTGTCAAATACTTTTAATTAATTTTAATTAATTTATTTGCAAATAGACACATGTAGCTAGTGGCTACCATATTAGACAGTGCAGCTCTAGATAATATTCTTCCATCACTTTGTCTCAAACTCGATATAAACTGTTCTAGAGTAGAGAAAAAGGAAATTCCCCAATGGACTTGTTGTGGCTCAAGTAACTCTATGTACTAGGAATTCACCTAAAGAATGTTGATAGAATTTTTTTTATTTAATCCAAATCACTTATTTAATCCAAAATTAAAATAAATTGGTGGTAAGGAAATAGACGGTTACATGACACAAGATAAAAAGCCTAATTCTATATTTAAAAAAAAAATCAAACCTTGGAAAGTCCCTGGCGGTCCAGTGGTTAGGACCGGGTTCAATCCCTGGGTGGGGAACTAAGATCCTACAAGCCACAGGGTGCAACCAAAAAAAAAAAAAAATCAAACCTTTTGATAGTATTGAAAAATAGCAGCATCTCGTGTTGTGTGCGTGAGCACCATAGGGTCAGGGATGCAGCAGCTGTCAGGTGGGCGGGGAGGAGGCTGAGGCCTCAGCTTGAGGGACCCCGCAGCCTCTCTGTGCCTATGTCTGGCAGAGCTGGTGTGAGATGAAGAGGCAACCCTTCCCAGCAGCCCGGATAATCAAGAGTTTGGGCCGGACCTTTGAGCACACACCAAGATACGGAGGAGCCAGACAAAAAGCACAGACTATGACACTGAAACGAATTAATAAGGAACTTAGTGATTTGGCCCACGACCCTCCGGCATAATGTTCTGTAGGTCCAGTTGGGGATGATGTTTCATTGACAAGTCACAATTATGGGACCTAATGACAACCCATATCAATGTGGTGTATTCTTTTTGACAATTCATCTTCCTACAGACTACCCCTTCAAACCAGGTTGCATTTACCATAAGAATTTATCATCCAAATATCAACAGGAATGGCTACATTTGTCTCGATATTCTAAGATCACAGGGGTCACCTGCTTTAACTATTTTTAAAGTTGTTGATAGAATTTTATTCCACACCTACCCCCACTCCAGGAAAAGGGAAGCAGAAGTTATATTTATTGTGTTAGGATTGAGGAAGTATGTTTTATGACAAAAGGTACAGTAGCCTTTGAAGATGAGCTGTGAGCCCACATCTGCCTTAACATCCTTGGGGTGGGGAGCAGGGCCTTCTGATGAACAGAAAGCAGGTGGAAGAATTATCATGAGCACTGAGCTGGGCTAGAACTACTGCTCTGATGCTCTGCCAGATCCACTCATTCATGCATGCATGTACTCCACAGATGCTTATGCATTGCTTAACTCTGTACCCGGCCATGTTCTGGCTGCTGGGGACACACAACACAGCAACCAGACAAAGCCCCTGCCTTCATGAATGTCACTTTCTCACAAGACAGAGACAAATAATAAATGAGCAATAAAAATAAGAAACTCAGATGATGATACTGAGTGCAAATCAGAGCAAAGGGAGAGGGAGTGCCGGGTTGTTGAGATAGGGAGGGCTTGTTATTTTATATGACATGGTCAGGGCAGATCTCACTGAGGAGGTGACATTCAAGCGGAGACCTGAAGGAAGCCTGGATTATTAGGCTGACTGCTTCCTATGGTCTAGTTTAACATGTACTTCTGACGCCTGGAGATCTATAAACTGGTAGTTGGATCTAGAAATTGACCTTCTACACATTCAGTTTTGGGGCAAAAATCCTTCATAGGTGGTGCTGTGAGGTCTTCCATCAGGAGGCATGTACGTCCGGTTCTCTCTTGTGACGCTGTGGCCCTAGATAGCCGTTGCCTGGATCCACTGCTTCATTAGTGGTGTGCAAAGTGATGAGAGTCCGTCATTCCTTCTTCATATAAGAGTTATTTTTAAAATCCTTGTTACACAGAGATTACTTTCAAACAATTCTGCCTCCCTTTGTCCTAAAGCCCCTCAGTTAAAAAAATTTTTTTATTGAATGAAAGACTATTTAAATTCTATAGTGCTTTATAATTTTCAAAAGTTTCACACAGGGACTTCCCTGGTGGCACAGTGGTTAAGAATCCACCTGCCAATGCAGGGGACACGGGTTTGATCCCTGGTCCGGGAAGATCCCGCATGCCACGGAGCAACTAAGTCCGTGCGCCACAACTACTGAGCCTGCACTCTAGAGCCTGCAAGCCACAACTACTGAAGCCCGCGCACCTAGAGCCCACGCACTGTAACAAAGAGTAGCCCCCGCTCGCCGCAACTAGAGAAAGCCTGCATGCAGCAACAAAGACCCAATGCAGCCAAAAATAAAAATAAATAAATAAATTTATATAAAAAGAAGTTTCACAGACATAATTTCATATAATCCCATAATAACCCTTTTTTCCCCTACCCCTATATTATCCCTCCCCCCAAAGCCCCTCAGTTTCAATGCTCATGTTACAAGGGTCCCAATTTGGTCAAAGTCATCTACCACCTCTCATTTCTCTGGAATTTTAGCTCCTAGATTGCTATGCCTCTCTCCAATATCACCCCTCCCTTGAACCTTACCGATTTCATTTCCATTTAAATGACCCTTCCATTTCCACACAGAGACCTGGCCTCTCTTCCTTGACTTTCTCTCCTCCAGTGATCACTTACTCCCACAGAAATAACCTTGACATCATCACCCAAACTGGAAAATGTACAATATTAAGTTCATGCATCCCACTCTCAGACAACTTCTTCCCATTGCTTCAGCTCATTCCCTCTAGTACCCCAACCAATCACGCTAAAAAACAGACACCAAAACATCTTAAAGACTTTGCACCCATGGATACAGACACTTAGGCATATCAGAGACAAGTCACCATGAAAACGTTCCCCCAAATCTTTATGACTTCAAATCCTGACAAAGATCCGTGAAAATCTCAGAAACCTCCCACATGGACTGAACCCCCAAAATTCATAACCCCCTAATCCCCCAGGTGCCTCACACCCTGGGACAAAGACCCCCCCCCCCAAAGTACAGGAATTTCACAACCTGGGGTACAGACCACCAATAGCACAGACCTCATCCTCCAAAAACACACCAGCAAACAACTTAGATACCTCATACATTAGACACATAGTCCCCAAGAGTTCTGAGACCTCCAACCCTGACACAAGCCTGCCTGTTTAAACCTCAGAGGCCCCAATCACCTCTGACATCTCACACATCAGACACAAATCCTCAGAGAGCTCAGAGGTATCTCACACCAGTGATCTTCTCAGTTGGTGATCTATCCCAAACAACTTAGAAACTACACACCCTGAAAAACAGATCCACCAAAAGCTCATAGGCCACATATGGTGGGCACAGACCCCCAAAAGCCTACACGTCTCATACCATGGACACAGAATCCCAAACAGATTTGAGACCTTATGCCTTGGGACACAGAAACCCTGAAAGAACACAAACGTCAGATCCTAAGACAGAAGACTTAAGTCAGTTCAAAGATCCTCATTACGTGGCCCATCTCCACAAAAGCATCATAGAGAACTTAACACCCAGAGGCACAGCCCTAGAAAGAGTACAGAGACATCCTGGAAACAGATCCCAAACAGAGGAGAGACATCTCATTCTACGACAAAATCCCCCAAACACCTGTAGATGCCACACATCCAAGGATGCAGACCCACAAACTGCTTGGGCACTATCATCTTGAACAGAAACCCAGACAGCTGAGTGACCTCACATTCTGGACATAGGTACTAAATCAGCACAGCTCAGAGGCCTGAAACATACCTCTGAACAGGAACCAGAATGAAAACCTTAAAATCAGAGCCTCCATACTCAGGGATACAGACCCACAGAATATCGAAACCTCACCATCAGGGAGAGTCTCACAAAAGTTTAGAGTCCCCACACCCTGGATAGCAAAAGCACAAAGGGCTCAGAGGCCTCAAACCCAGGTAGAAAATGGACAAATCAGCTTGAATTCACAACCTAGAAAACAGGACATCAGGGATTCCCTGGCGGTCCAGTGGTTAAGACTCTGTGCTTCCAGTGCAGGGGGCACGGGTTCTAACCCTGGTCGGGGAACTAAGATCTCCCGCGCTGCTCAGTGTGGCCAAGAAAAGAGAGAAAAAAAAAATAGAAAACAGGACACCAAACAACTTAGAGACCTCACACTTAGGACATAGATCCCCAAAAAGCCCAGAGACCTCACACCATGGGACACAGAAGAGCTCAGAGATTTCACTCTGTGGAACAAAGACGCAAGTAACTCAGATAGCACGCACCATGGTATTGAGACTCTACATATCAAACTATAGATTAGGGACTTCCCTGGTGGTCCAGTGGCTAAGACTTTGCGCTCCCAATGCAGGGAGTTCGGGTTCGATCCCTGGTCAGGGAACTAGATCCCACGTGCCACAACTAAGAGTTCGCATGCCACACTAAGAGTTCGCATGCTGCAACTAAAGGTCCCGCATGCCACGACTGAAGATCCCGCACGCGGCAACGAAGATCCCGCGTGCCACAACTAAGACCCAGCACAGCCAAATAAATAAATAAATATAAAAAAATAAAATAAGCTACAGATTAAAGATATCATGACGTAGACGAAGGCCCTCAAGCAGCTCACACCCTGGGACACAGAGCCCCTAAACACCTAGTATCACCGTATGATAAAATGTCCCAATCAGCATTTGAGATTTCACAACTTGGAAGACAGACTCCCAAAATTACTTGTACATTTAACATCCTGCAAAGAGACTAAAAAGCTTACTGACCTCACATTTTGGACATAATTGCTAAATCAGCTCAGAAACCTGACACATGGCTAAACACCACCTTGGAACAGCAACGTGGCCTCAGATTCAAGGAGAGAGCCTCAAAAATTCAGAGATGTTTATAGTCAGGAACGCCAACCCTCAAAATATCAAACACCTCACAACCATGGAAATGGACCCATAAAGACTTCAGAGAACTCATGCCACGGTCAAAAACAAATCAGCTCAAAGATTGCACAAGCTAGGAAGTGTGAGATGTCACACGTTGAGAAGTAGAACCCCAAAGGGTTCAGAGGCCTCACAGCCTGAGATACAGCCTAGAGACCTCACACTCTCAGACACAGACCCCCAGACATCCCAAGGAATTCACAGCCTGAGACAAAGAAACACAAATATCTCAGTGACCTCACATCTGTGACAATGACTCCCAAATATCTCAGAACCTCAGACTGTGGGTCAGCAACCCCCAAATACTTCAGAAGGCTCATACCCTGGACACATAGACCAAAGTACTCAAAGTCTTCACATACTGGGAAAAGAGCCCCAAACAGTTCATGGACCCCGCGCCCTAGGACACAGATCCCCAAAGAACTAAGAGATCTCACACCTGGGACACTGCCCCTTAGCCAGTCTAGAAGCCTTACTCTGCCCCCTGCAGGTAAGGGGACAGTGTAGGTGGTCTGGTGTTGTGGCTGCTATCTCCCTCCTCCCGCCATGGGGCCAGGGAGGGAACTTTCTCCAGATTCTCCCTTATCCTTCTGGTGAGAGCTTGGTGGGGTTCCTGAGGTAAAAACCTGCACTGCAGCCCCCAGAAGCTTCACACTCTCTCCCTAGTCTGCACTCAGCCTCCAGCAATCTGTCAAAATTTCTGGTTTAATGTTCCTCTCAGCTCATATAGCTTCCAGTGGCTTCTGCCCCAGGTGAGCAAATGCTCTGGTCCTGTGTCTCCCTGCAGGCACTAGTTTCTCTCCAGATTTCAGGACGACCATCTGTCCTGTGATCTCAGTTCTCTGATGAGTTCACACTGTTGTTAATTTGCTCTCTGTCCAACGTATTTCTTGTTGTAAGGATGGGAGCTTCTTTTCTTCAGTTCCTTTCATGTCCAAGTTGAAACCAGAAGTCTTTTCATTTATTTATTTATTTATTTTACTTTTGGCTGCATTAGGTCTTCGTTGCTACGTGCAGGCTTTCTCTAGTTGTGGCGAGTGGGGGCTACTCTTCGTTGCAGTGGGCGGGCTTCTCATTGCACTGGCCTCTCATGTTGGTGGAGCACGGGCTCCAGGCACACAGGCTTCAGTAGTTGTGGCACACGGGCTTAGTTGCTCTGTGGCATGTGGGATCTTCCCGGACCAGGGCTCGAACCCATGTCCCCTGCATTGGCAGGCGGATTCTTACCCACTGCACCACCAGGGAAGTCCGATTGCTGGATTTTTCTCATTCTGATTTATGCTGCTTTTTCATATCTTGTATCACTTGTTAATCTCTTAGCTCATTTGGAAATACCAGTATGGAATTTTCATTGGTTTCGTAGGCGTGTCTTTCTGGCGTTCTCTCATTATCCATAGGGATGTTATTCTGCTCCTTATCCTCTTTTTTCTTATAATAACGTTATATGGGATTTGACCTCCTTTCTTTTATATGAAATCAATTTTCTTGAATGTTTAGAAGGGAAGCATGGTTCAGGATGGCTTTTTTAACTTCATGGCTCTATAGCTCCCTCTTCTATTTTTTGTGAAGAGCTCAAAACTATGGGTACTTGCTCTCTGAGATATTGGGGTTTCTATTCTCCTCCCTCAGTTTTATCTGGACCTTCTTTTTCCTTTAACACTATGTTCCTCCTACTCACATTGGATTCTATTCCCAGTGTTTCCAGTGTGGTTTTTTTGACAGTTCATAGGACTCAGACTGTTCCTCCTTTCCAGAATTATTCTTTATCTTTGTGTATGTATGAAAAGTTCTATTAATAAATTTTTTAATCCCTATGAGAGAGAGAGAGTTGGGGCAGGAGGGGTGTGGTGAGAGAATGAAAACACTAGAATATTATTAATAAAGAATAATGTTAGGGAATACCCTGGTGGTCCAGTGGTTAGGACTCCACGCTCTCAGTGCCAAGGGCCCAGGTTCAATCCCTGGTCAGGGAATTAAGATCCCACAAGCCTTGTGGCAAAAAAAAAAAAAAAAGAATAATGTTAATGTTGGGGAAGGTGGACATTGGGTAGATGGACAGTGATGGCAGGAAGTTTTCCACTGCACACCATTTTTTTTTTTGCCACATTGTGTGGCATACAGGATCTTAGTTTCCTGACCAGGGATCAAACCCGTGCCCCCTGCATTGGGAGCACAGAGTCTTAACCACTAAACCACCAGGGAAGTCTGTCCTCTGCACACCTTTTAATCTTCATTTTTGAAGTAAATGCATATCACCTATTCCAAATTTAAGTAATTCTTTAAATTGTGCCTACAAAAAAAAAAAAAGACCTCAACCCATAAGGACAAAAAGAATTATAGAAGAAAATTCTGGAATGTATTTTGGTATGTGGGAGGCATATGGATGAGTGGTAATAGATATAGCAGACCAGAGAAAGCAAAATTATATACTAGCAGTTGGGAGGATAAAAATCAGCATAATATTGAAAGTGGAATCCCCAAAAGACTCCAAAATTAACAGTATCAGGTACCTCTGGAAATAGGAGTGCATCCAAAAACACGAAAAGATGCTCAACATTGTTAATCATTAGAGACATGCAAATCAAAACCACAATGAAATTTCACCTCACACCTGTCAGAATGGCTATCATCAAAAACAGATAACAAATGTTGGTTAGGATGTAGAGAAAAGGGAAACCTTGTACACTGTTGTTGGGAATATAAACTGGTGCAGCCATTATGGAAAATAGCATGGAGGTTTCTCAAAAAAACAAAAATAGAACTATCACATGACCCAGCAATTCCACTCCTGGGTATTTAACTGAAAAAAAAGCAAAAACACTAATTAGAAAAGATACATGCAGCCCAATGTTCATAGCAGCATTATTTGCAATAGCCAAGATATGGAAGCAATCTAAGTGTCCATCAACAGATGAATGGATAAAGAAGATGTGGTACATATATACAATGGAATACTACTCAGCCATAAAAAGAATGAAATTCTGCCATTTGCAACAACATGGAGAGACGTGGACGGTATTATGAAGTGAAATGTCAGACAAAGAAAGACAAATACTGTATGATATCACTTACATGTGGAATCTAAAAAATAAAACAACTAGTGAATATAACAAAAAAGAAACAGACTCACAGATACAGAGAACAAACTAGTGGTTACCAGTGGAGAGAGGGAAGGGGCGGCAAGAGAGGGGTAGGGGATTAAGACGTAGAAACTACTATGTATAAAATAAATAAGCTACAAGGATATATTGTACAGCACAGGGAATATAGCCAATATTTTATAGTAACTAGAAATGGGGTATAACCTTTAAAATTTTTGAATCACTATGTTGTACACCTGAAACTTACATTGTACATCAACTGTACTTCAATATAAAAAATAAGAACTTAGACCCAAACATCTCCAGTTCCACTCCATGAATCTGGAAGGATATAAAATATCTGAACAACTATTAATAATTGACATAGGGAATTCCCTGATGGCGCAGTGGTTAAGAATCTGCCTGTCAATGCAGGGGACATCGGTTCAAGCCCTGGTCCAGGAAGATCCCACTTGCTGCGGAGCAGCTAAGCCCGTGCACCACAACTACTGAGCCTGCGCTCTAGAGTCCGTGAGCCACAACTACTGAGCCCACGTGCCACAACTACTGAAGCCCATGTGCCCTAGAGTCCTCGTGCCACAACTACTGAGCCCACACACCACAACTACTGAAGCCCGTGAGCCTAGGGCCCATGCTCCACAGCAAGAGAAGCCACCGCTCGCCTCAACTAGAGAAAGCCCACACGCAGCAATGAAGACCCGACACAGCCAAAAAATAAATAAAATTAAAAGAAGAAAAACATCCACCTTTAAAAAAATTTTGACATATACAGGACACCAGAGCCAATGAAAACAGAATAAACTTTTTGAAATACATATAGAACATTTACCAAAATTAGCCATATCCAGAGCTATAGAGTAAGCTTAATAAATTTCAAAGTATTGAAATAATTCAGAGTACATTCTCTGACCATAGTAGAAATATGTGATACCATAAATAACAATATGATAACTAGAAAATCCAGAACTGCTGGGAAATTAAGTAGTACATCACTAAATAACAGAAGGGTCAATGTAGAAATCAAATTAGAAATTAGAAAACTAGGGGGTACAGCCAAAGCAGTCCTTAAATAAACTTTTATAATCTTGAGTGCATATGTTGGGAAAAGAAAAGCCTGAAATTCCAAGGCAGTAGCAAAAAAAAAAAAAAAAAAAGGAAGTACAGAAAACAAACACATAGAAAACAAATGTACAAAAAATATATATTAATAACCAAGAGTTGGTTGTTAGAAAACTTATGTTAAAAATTGATAAGGGCTTCCCTGGTGGTGCAGTGGTTAAGAATCCGCCTACCAGTGCAGGCAACACAGGTTCAAGCCCTGGTCTGGGAAGATCCCACATGCCGCAGAGCAACTAAGCCCGTGTGCCGCAACTACTGAGCCTGTGCTCTAGAGCCCGCGAGCCACAACTACTGAGCCCGCATGCCACAACTACTGAAGCCCGGGTGCCTAGAGCCCGTGCTCTGCAACAAGAGAAGCCACTGCAATGAGAAGCCCGCGCACCTCAACGAAGAGTAGCCCCTGCTCGCCACAACTAGAGAAAGCCCACTCAAAGCAACAAAGACCCAACACAGCCAAAAATCAAAAAAATTAAAAAATTAAAAAATTGATAAACACCTAGAAAAACTAATCAAGAATAAAGAGAGAAGATATTAATAACAAATATCGGGAATATAAAGGACATCCCTACAGGGGACCGCCCTGGCAGTCCAGTGGTTAAAACTCCATGCTTCCAGTGCAGGGGGCACAGGTTCGATCCCTGGTCAGAGAGCTAAGATCCTGAATGCCGCGCAGTGTGGCCAAAAAAATAATAATAGATAAATAAATTTTTTTTAAAAAAAGGACATCACTACAGACCTTATAGACATTGCAAGTATTAAAACATGGTTATGAACAATTTTATGCAAATAAATTTCACAATTTAGATTAAAATAGGTAAATTCCTTGAAAAACACAGCTCTCCAAATGAACACGAGAAGATATAGACAATCAAGTTTTGGTCACAGTAAGCTGAAATAAAATGAGGTAAGATATATCCCCTTGTTCTCCATTTTCTGTAAATAACCATGTAGGATTGATATTTCCTCCTTAAATGTTAGATAGCATTCACTGGTGAAGCCATCTGGGCCTAGAGTTTTTTGTGGGGGAATGTTGTTGAATCCAATTTCTTTAACAGTTATAGAACAATTAAGAGTTTCTATTTCTTCTAATGTCAACCTTAGTCATTTTATTTTCAGGGAACTTGCCCATTTTATGTAAGATATCAAATTGCTCAAGTTGTTTATTGTATTTACTTATTAACCTTCATATATCTGTAGGATATGTAGTGATATCCTGATTTTTATAGCTGGTGTTAGTAATTTGAATTCTCACTTTTTTCTCTTGATCAGTCCTGCTAGAAATTTTTCAATTTTTTTGACCTTTGAAATGATTAGTAAAACTTATTTCATGAAAAAAAATGTGCCTACATACTGTCATACACTGCAGGTAGGAATGCAAAATAATACAGGACCTATGGAGAAAAATTTGGCAGTATTCATTGAAATTACAAATGCACATATACCCCTTGACCCAGCAATTTCATTTCTGGAAATGTACAAAACAATGCATATGTGATTATTCATTACAGCATTTTGATAGTTAGAAACAGAGGACAACTCAAGAATAAGTAAATTAGGGTACATACACACAAACAAATGCTCAGGAACTGTAAAAAGAGAATGAGAAAGTTCTCTATGTATTGATTTGTAAAGATTTCCCGGATATATGGTTAATAAAGCAAGATGCAAAACAGTGTATCTAGTATGCTACCTTTTGTGTAAGAAAGGGGGGAATATGTATCCATACTTGCTTGTACACGCATAAAGGTATTCTGGACAGATACACACTAAACTAATAAAAACAGTTACAGAAGAAAGCCCAAGCTCTTTGGCCTGGAATACAAATCCTTCTAGGATATGCTTTGAAGCCAGATTGCCTGCCACTTACTTTGGTCAAATTACTCTTTCTTCACCTGCAACACAGGATAATAGTACCTATCCTCATAGGGTTATGAGGATAAAATGGACTAATGGAGTGTCTGCCACATAGTTAACATTCAATAAACGTTAACTCATTTATCATCACAAGTATCTGACTCTAGCCTACCTTCCCACCCACGTCCTCAACAACTCCCCTACAGCTGTGGCTTTCAAGCTCAACTGCGTATTAGGATCACAGGGATTTTTAAAAAAATACTGAGGCCTGGACCCCAGCCCCACCCCAGACCATATAAATCAGAATCTCTAGGGAAGTGGGTTAGTGGATCCCAGGCATTGACATTTTTAAACAACACCCCAGATGATTTTGATCATGCCTACCAGCTTATGGATTCCCTCAATGCACCTGACACACGTCAGGCTCATTCCTGCCTCCACACCTTTGCTCACACTATTCCCCGTCCCACTCCCACCCCGACTTGGGAAACCTTCTTCTCCATCCCACATCCCTGCCTGTTGAATTTCTGCTCATATTCCAAGACTTAATTTAGACGCCCTCGCCTCCATAAGGACCTTGCTTTTCTCCGCACACTCCTCCATTTGATGATTTCCTGCTGCCTACAGGATAAAGTTCTCCCCCACCACATATTTATTCCCTGTGCTTGTACCATACCAAACAATTTGCCCTTCTGCAGCCGCACTTATGCCTCAGCCTTTGCACATGCTCTTCCAAACCCCCAGCCTCAACCATACACTTAACCAACTCCTACTCATCCTTCAAGACCCAGCTCATGCAGCACTCCTGTGAAGCCTACTCTGAGCCCCTCTGCTAGTCTCCCTGAGGTAGAGTTAGGTATTCTCTGCCCTCTGTTCCCTCGCACTTTGGACTTATTTCTAACACTCAGCACACTGTGTTAATTGTCGTATATTTGTCTGGGTTGCCAGTTAGTCTGAGCTTCTGGAGGGCAAGGACTGTGAGTTTTCCATCTCTCTTACTTCCCTATAGCACAGACCCTGCACAAAGGAAGTACTTAGAGAATGTTTGACGAATTCTATTACTCTGTGGGGGTTTACTGGTATTCATGCTGAAAATTGCTGGTCTTCCCTTCAAGTTAAAGCCCTGATAACTGAACAAAATAATCTAAGACTAGTATGAACATCACTGAGGAAACCGGTTTATATCACCTATTTCATTTTGGCCCATTTCTGTCCATAGACTCCAGGGCTAAGATCTCAATACCTTATTTACATTGTATTATCAAGCCAGGCTTTGAGGTCTAAGATCTTATTAAGGTTAACAAGCCAGCCTTTCAGTACCACCCCCTCAACCAATTCACTGCCTGACAAATTGCTTTGCTTAGTCAATTGTCCTCACCTAGGCTATACATTAAAAAATCAGCTGGAGAGCTTTTCAACATCCTGCTGCTCAGGACGCCTGGCAGGCCGGTTACATTAGAATCTCTGGGGGAGGGTTCCAAGCATCAGTGTTTCTTGAAGCTCCCCAGGCGATCCCAAAGAGCAGTCAAGGTTGAGAGCCACTGGTAGGTTTAAAGCCATACAGCTCTCGCCACCGACTCTGCCCTTCTATTTTTCCCTCCTTCCTACCCTTGTCTCCACGCTCCTCTCCTCTCCCTCTCACTGGCTTGTTCTCCAGTCGTTCATACTTATTGAGTTGATACGACCCGCATGGCAACTGAGTAGTGGAAACCGCACTGAGCTGGGAAAGCCTGCAGCGAGCCTGGACCTCTGCCCCTTTGTGGTCTTGGCCCTTCACTCTGGATCTTTGTTTCCTCTTGAGTTGAATGGGGGATCATAACACTTGTTCTGCCTTCTTAAGAGGCTTGTGTGAGGAGCACAGGAAATATTGGACCCTAAAGTTCTTTGGGTGCTGGAGAGCTCTGTGGAGATGTAGGGAATATCTAGAGCTGCATGTCCAGCATAGGGGCCACACAGTGTTAATACCACTCATGCAAAACAAGACTATATCAGGAATTCCCTGGTGATCTAGTGGTTAGGACTCTGAGCTTCCACCACAGGGGGCACAGGTTCGATCCCTGTTCGGGGAACTAAGATCCTGTAAGCTGCGCAGTGCAGCCAAAAAAGAAAAAAGACTATGTCATGTTTGCAAAATAATGAGACATGCATGGACATGAAAAATTCCAAATTCAGGACAGTGGTCCCTGGGGGAGGAAGGGGATGCGCCTGGGGAATTGCTGAGGGGGATTCAACTGTACTGTTAATGCTCTCTTTAAAAAACCAAATCTGGGGAGTTCCCTGGTGGTCCATTGGTTAGGATTCGGTGCTTTCAGTGCCGTTCAATCCCTAGTCGGGGAACTGAGATTACACAAGCCGAGGGGCGTGGCCAAAAGGAAAAATAATAAAATTAAATAGATAAAAAATTAAAAGCCAAATCTGAAGTAACTATGACAAAATGTGAAGGTTTGATAAAACTGGGGGTGTTTTCTACCAAATGTAAAATAGCTAGTGGGAAGCAGCCACATAGCACAGGGAGATCAGCTCAGTGCTTTGTGACCACCTAGAGGGGTGGGATAGGGAGGGTGGGAGGGAGATGCAAGAGGGAGGGGATATGGGGACATATGTATATGCATAGCTGATCCACTTTGTTATACAGCAGAAACTAACACACCATTGTAAAGCAATTATACTGCAATAAAGATGTTAAAAAAAACTGGGTGTGTTTTATACTATTCTGTACTTTTCTGCACATTTGAAAAGAAGATAATAAAATAACTATACAACAGAAAGATATAAACATTTTTAAAGCAAAATAAAATACATTTTCTCAACTAGAGAAAGCCCGTGCACAGCAATGAAGACTGAACGCAGTCAAAATAAATAAATAAACAAATAAATAATAAAAATTAAAAACTATTAAAAAAAAAGAAGCCATTTTATCACACCGGTCAGAATGGCCATTGTTAAAAGGTCTACAAATAACAAATGCTGAAGAGGGTGGAGAAAAGGGAACCCTCTTACACTGTCGGTGGGAATGTAAATTTGTGCAGCCACTATGGAATATGGAGGTTCCTTAAAAAACTAAAAAGAGCTCTCGCCTTCTGAGATGGCCTACTCTGTCTATGGAGTATGTATTTCTCTGAATAAATCTGCTTTCACTCAAAAAACAAAAAACTAAAACGAGATGCCATATGATCCAGTAATCCCACTCCTGGGCATATATTCAGAGAAATAGCAGCACTATTTACTATTGCCAAGACATGGAAGCAACGTAAATGTCCATCAACAGATGAATGGACAAAAAAGATGTGGTATATGTATACAATGGAATATTACTCAGCCATAAAAAAGAATGAAATAATGCCATTTGCAGCAACATGGATGGACCTAGAGATTATCATACTAAGTGAAGTATATCAAGAAAGAGAAAGACAGGGAATTCCCTGGCAGTCCAGTGGTTAGGACTCGGCACTTTCACTGCTGAGGGCCCAGGTTCAATCCCTGGTCGGGGAATTAAGATACCTCGAGCCATGCGGCATGCCAAAAAAAAAAAGAGAGAGAGAGAGAGAGAGAGAGAAAGACAAATACCATATGATATCACTTATATATGGAATCTAAAATATGACACAAATGAACTTATCTATGAAACAGAAACAGACTCACAGACGTAGAGAACAGACTCGTGGTTGCCAAGTGGGAGGAGAGGTGGGGGAGGGAAGGACTAGGAGTTTGGGATTAGCAGATGCAAACTATTATATATAGGATGGATAAACAACAAGGTCCTACTGTATAGCACAGGGAGCTATAGTCAATATTCTGTAATAAACCATAATGGAAAAGAATATGAAAATATATATATGTATGTATAACTGAATCACTTTGCTGTACACCGGAAACTAACATAACATTGTAAATCAACTATACTTCAATAAAAAAAAGAGAGAGAGAAGTCATTTTAGGCCTAAACCATTTTGTGATCTAAGCCTGGCCACAATGCTTGCCCTTGAACAGGTCTCAGTAATAATGATCTTAAGGGAACAAAAGAACAAACTGTTGTCAGGCAAGAGAAGTAATAATAGCAAAGATAATAAATCAGTTGTAAGGACTCCCAGTTCTGTTTCAAGGGTAAAGATTAGCCTGAAGCACTTTCTTGAGCTGTTTTGCAGAATTCAAACCCCCCTCGAGTGCTCAACCACCAGATCAACTGGAACCTAAAGGATGATGATGCTGACCTTTGCTGACGTCATGACTTCAACTATAGCTTGGACTCTGACGACCTTTGCCCCAATTCTATGCTGAATTCTCCTCTGCTCAAGCCCCTCCATGTATATGCATACACTGCCCAATCCCCTTCATGAATATGCATGCACCCTTAGCTTAAAACTTCCCCAATTTTGCTGTTCGGGGAGATACCGCTTTGGGAAAAATCCCCAGTGTTCTCCTTATTTGCTGCAAGTAATAAGTCCTTCCTTCTCCTGCTCTTTGACTTGGTTGTATCTTTTGGCTTGACACCCACCAAGAGGCGAACCTAGTTTTTGAGCAACATAATTGCTCTTACACTGACCAACCCTCTTACCTGCTTTTTGTAATTTTTCACTTCCCTCACTCTACTTGAGCCCCTGCTTGCTCCTCCTCCCTCCTCTCTCATTCTCCCTTTAAAACACCCTGCACAAATTGGAACGGAGCTCAGCTCTTTCCCCTACTGTCAGTAGTTACTGAACAAAATCTGTTTTCACTGCTTTAACTAAAGTCCAGCTTTGTTGATCTTTGACACTCTCCACCGTCACCCTCCGAGACTCAGGGACAGAGACCACGGCTGTTTTGTTCACTGCTGAATCTTAAGTGTCTCCAAGAATGACACGCACAACAAACATTTGCTGAGTGAACAAATAAATGTTTGTTAAAATGCATATAGTAAAAAGACCCTGTTGGGCTGCACCCCGCAGGCCTATAAGCCCTGTGCTTGCCCAGCTTCAAGACTGAAGAAAGAGCCCAGAGTCTGAGACAGAGACATCAGTGGTTTAATGGATGGGGGGATCTTACATGTCTGAAGCAAGGTCCTGGAGCGACATCCCACTGTGTGCTGCGGATGGCAGGCAGGACATAGCTATGGCGGGCAGGACATAGCTGCAATCTTTGCTCCGGGGGAAGGGGAGATTGCCAGTTATAGGGGGAATTGACGTCAGGTTGGCTCATCGGTTACCAGGGAAACTAGCAGAGGAGCATGCCCCTCATTGCCCCACTGATAAGAACATTCGTCAGTAGCTGGGGCCTGGGGCAAGTATGTAGGAAGGTCAGTCATGTGAGTAGGGGATAGGTGAAGCAGGCACTGGTCGAGCAGGGGACGTACAGAGAGCAAGAGAACAGCCATCTTCAGTGGTCTGACTACACAGACCCCAAGACTGTGAGACAGGAGACCTAGATTTTAGTCTCATCATTTGTCTTGGTTAACTTGTTACCTGAACCAAGTTTCTTCATCAGGACTTCCCTGGTGGCGCAGTGGTTAAGAATCTGTCTGCCAATGCAGGGGACACACATTTGAGCCCTGGTCCGGGAAGATCCCACATGCTGTGGAGCAACTAAGCCCGCGAGCCACAACTACTGAGCCTGTGCTCTAGAGCCCGCGAGCCACAACTACTGAGCCCACGTGCCACAACTACTGAAGCCCGCGCAGCCCGTGCTCCGCAACAAGAGAAGCCACCACGAGAAGCCCGTGCACTGCAACATAGAGTAGCCTCCGCTCGCTGCAACTAGAAGAAAGCCCACGCACAGCAACGAAGACCCAACGCAGCCATAAATTAATTAATTTATTAAAGAAAGAAAGAATCTGCCTGCCATTGCAGGGGACACGGGTTTGATCCCTGGTCCAGGAAGATCCCACATGCCACGGAGCAACTAAGCCTGTGCACCACAACTACTGAGCCCACATGCCACAACTACTGAAGCCCGCGTGCCTAGAGCCCGCGCTCCACAAGAGAAGCCACTGCAATGAGAAGCCCACGCACCACAACAAAGAGTAGCCTCCGCTTGACGCAACTAGAGAAAGCCCACACACAGCAACAAAGACCCAACGCAACCAAAAATATGTAAATAAATAAATAAATAAATGAAAAGGTGTTTCATTAAAAAAAACAGTTGCTTCATCAACTTGGTCCAACTACTGTCTGTGTAATCTGGGGCAGGATATGGAACCTCTCTTTTTCTCCGTTACCAAGCAATTCCTTCTTCACAGGATTGTTGGGAAGACTGAAATGGTGTGAGAGAAACACAATAGTGTGAGAGAAGGTGCTCAGGAAATGATTTCCAAGCTTGACCTTTTACTGGGTCTCTCTTATCTGGCCTCTTACCCAGAGCCTATAGCTTGTGCTCTTAGGAGTGCAGACTCTGGAGCCAACTGCCTTGAGTTTCAAGTCCTGCTTTGCTCCTTACTAGTTATGTGACTTTGGAAAGTGGCTTAACTTCTCAGCACTCTCTTTATCTGTAAACTGGGGATGACTGTAATCCCTACCTCATAGCGTTGTCGTGAGGACTAACAAAGTAAATACACTCACTTTGAGTGTATTTACTTTGTTAGTCCTCACGACAACGCCATATATAATGTCATATATAAGTGTTAAATAGTGTGACTGGGCCTAGGGATCCTCATTCATAAGAAGCATCAGGCTTCAAGGTCCCTGGAGCCTCGGTGACTTCACACCTGCAGCCGGAGCAGCCAAAGGCTTCCTTCCCTTTCCTTACAGGGGTCTGGGGGTAAAAGGTCAGAGTCATCAACCCAGTCTCCCACTGGGCCAGTTTGCATCTCCTTCAGTCTTCACTACCTGATCGGTGGTCTGAAGTCACTCCTCTGGGCGCTGGCTGGTCGTGTCTGGGATCTTCCTCGACCTCAGTGGCCAGTGAGGAAGCAGCGGTTTTCCTAGGCCACAAAGACGACTCCACAGCAATTTTCAACCCTGCCCTGCCCCAGGGACCCCCTTTTCGACTCAAGAGTCCCCCAGAGGGTGGTGTGAGCCCCTGGAACTGACCGAAAGACTGGGGGTGGGGTCTGGCGCGGTTACTGTCCAAATTTAGCTTTTCTTCAGGGGGATGATCTGGGGTCCACTGGACCTAAGACTGAGTCCCTTCTAGGGCATGGAGATGTGAGGACGGGATCGAGAGGGCTTTCCTCCGGGTCTAACACACCCACCCCCTTCCGTCTTCTGGTTTTCTGCCTCCCCAGGGGCCCCCAAATTGCAATCCGGGAGAAAGGAGCAACCACTAGTGCCTGTCTACCTCTGAGGGCTCTGCGCCTGCCTAAACCGCCCCGAGCGGCCGCACTTCTCCTCCTCCTCTCTCTGTGACCTGTCGCTGTCACACGCCGCTTTGTCCACATCTCCTAACAGCCACTCCCTATGAGTTGGGCCGCAATCCACCCCTCAATCGCACCTCCAGCTCCTCAACGGACTCTCCGACCCTACTGGGAGCACATGAGCGGGCCGCGCATGCGCGGACAGCACCTCCACGGAGGCCAGCTCGACCCTGCCGGAGGGCGGGGGGAGCGCATGCGCAGATGCTGTGCACCGCTCCAGAAGGGAAGATGGGCTGAGTGGGTGGTGGCGAAGCTATACTTGTCAATCTCCGAGCCCCCTGCCGCCCTCCTTCCTCTCCCTGGGTCCGGTCTTCCCACACTCAGTCAGGACTATAGGACAGCCCCGTACTGGAATCTTAGTGTGAATCCTTCCGTTTAGCTAGCAACCCCTCTAATAAAGAAATAGAATGAGTGAGTAACAAGCATATTGAATCTGTTGACTTGCTTAGAGTGGGTGCAGCCTGTACATAGCCATCCAATACTTGGTTCCAGAGCAGGCGACTCTTCTTCCCCACCTGGGAGTGGCAGAAATAAAAGGGGAACTTGCCCCCTGCCGATCCCCTTCGCTGGACTCTTTGGGTTCCCTCCTAACGAGCCCCTTCGCCAGTCTCTTTGAGGGCCTGAGCCACCTTTGGGCTACCTGTGCCGACGGATCAGGGTCTCCCCCATTGTGTCCCATATCCCCTCCAATGGGACAGTCTCACATGGCGCAGGTGGCCTAGGGTGGAGGGCACAAGCACTAAGCACGACAGTTACTACGGACTGACCACCTTTTATACCAGGCATGACACACTAGGATAAAGCGAGTATTCGTATTCCCACTTGATTGCGGAGGAAACTGAGGCCGGAAGACGAAGAAGACTCGACCCAGGTCCCACAGCCGCCAGCCGCCCCTTCAGTGGGTGCATGGTCAAGACTTATCACACACAGGGCCTCTAAAGCCTCGCACCCGGAATGGGCACCCCTGCCCCCGCGGGCCCCCCACTTCTGGGTGTCGCCCAGTCACACTGGCGGGGGTTTCACTGGCACTGCCGCCCCGCCCGGGCTGACTCATCTCCCTCACACCCGTTCATTCTGTTCCGAGTCTTTCCTAACTCGACCCGGGCGGGCGCGGAGGGGATTTGGGGGCCGGCAGAGTTGTTGGAGAAACTAGTCTAAGTCCTTGGCTGGAGAGCTGGGAGGCCCCGAGAGGGCCAGCCCCTGTGTCCGCCTCTGACCAGCAGTGGGGCGGGGGTGTTCCGCGCCGCCTGGAGGAGGGGTGATGAGGAGCCCGGAGGGAGAAGAACGCTTCCACCCGCATTGCCAGAGCCTCCCTCCTCCCGGCTCCCGCCCCCTGAGGGCGGCGGCTGTCACTGCTCGCTCCGGCGCCAGCTGGCTCCTGGTTCTCCGCCTTCATGCGTACCTGCTCGCTTTCCTGCCTTCCCACCGGCTGTCCACATCCCTTTCCCTTCCTTCCCCACTTCCTCCCTTGCTCCCGTCCTCTTTGCCTTCCTCGACCTCCATATTGCCAGAATACTGTTGCCTCCCTCCCACTCCTCCCCTCCAAACAAACAAACAAACAAAAAACAAACCCAACTGGTCATGTAATGGCTTCACTAAGCCTGCAGATGACTCCCAGCTTTTTAGCTCGCCTGCTGGGTGGATATGTAAACCATGAGGTAATTCTTCCAAGTCTGTGAAGGGAAGGTAGCTACAAGTGGAACTGACGCTGTGTACTGATCACAACACATCGATTCCACCGAATGATGCAGGTTTATTGGGATGTCACACATATGCATTCATTCACTCAGCAAACTGCTGTCTGTTCTGCGCCAGGCCCTGTATGGCAAATGAAGGATAAAGAGATCAGAATACATCCCTGATCTCTCAGGAGGGTAAGTATTGGTTCAGAGGTGGGCATAGAGAGCCATGGGAGCCTGAAGAGGAGTATCTCACCATCCTGGAGGTTATCTGTGGGGTAGGGGTGCCATATTTAGCAACTGAAAATAGAGGATTCCCACTCAGATATGAATTTCAGATAAATAACAAATAATTTTAATTATTAACAAATAATATTAGTATAAGTATGCCCCAAATATTGCATGGGAGATACTTATGCTAAAAATTATTTGTTGTTTATGTGAAACTCAAATTTCATTACTGAGCATCTTGTATCTCATCTGGCAGCACTACTGTGGGGGGTATCAAGTCACTCGTCATTGCTGGAAAGTACAGTGTTATACAGGCTGAAGTCAGACAGTCAGAATGCAGCAACTTATGGAGAGCCGTAAAAGTGGGGGAGAACCACTCAAAGGGTTTAAAGCAAGGAGGGGGTAACATAATAAAATTTTAGTTTTAGCACGAGGTTTCTTCTGGCTTCTTGGAGGATCCTTTTAAGAGGGACAACAGTGGGATCTCACTAGTTATAATAGTTCAGGCAAGAGATTTTGGATAGTGATAGTAGGAAGATGGGAGAGAGGAAGTGCCAGATTTAAGACGTATGTAAGAGTTAGATCAACAGGATTTGGCAATTGATTAGATGGAATGAAGAGGGCATCACTCCCAGCGTCCAGCTTTGGAGTCTGGAAAGATGGTATTGCTACCAACTGAGATAGAACAGATGTTGGAGGCAAGGACTGAGTTTAGTTTAGGACATGTGTTGGAGGTGCCTAAGGGACATCTGGTGTAGGGGGCCAGCAAATGATTGGCTATCTCATTCTGAAATTCGGTGAAGGTAAGCCTGGAGATTAGGAAGTCTTCAGCAGAGAGGCAATATTGAAACCAGGAGATGGATGAGCTCCCCAGAAAAGGAACTCAGGCAGAAGGCCAAGAAGAAGCAGGGGAGCAGGAGGAACCAGGAAAGTGAGGTGTCATGGAAGCCAAGGGGTGGTTTCTAGGAGGGGGAAGTGATCAACCATGTCAGATGCAGCCAGAAAGTCCTGATTACACAAAGGCTGAACAACGACCATTGAGTTGGGCAAAGGTAAAGTCATCATGACCTTAGGCTGGCATCAAACAGGCTCATTTAGACATCAGTCCCATTTATTCAAATGATAAACACTCAGCTAGCATGCAGTCCTCAGCATGCTCTCAGATAAACATCATAGTCATTCTCACATCCCACACACTCCTTCAGAATTTAAACCATTCATTTGAATTGTGCCCCAACTCACTCAGAAATTACAGGCACACCTTCAGATGCTCTCCATACTCATCAGCTGGGGGCCTTTATATTTGCCAATGTCACCTCAGAGTCGGAGCTAGTGCAGCTCTGCCTTTGCAGGGATAACTGCAGGCACCCACGAGGGTTAAATGGGTTATCCTGTGGTTTTTATCTCCCAGGAGTGAAGACCACCTTTGCTCTTCGCTCACCTCCTGGTAGAGCTAACACCCCTTGGGTAATGCTGGATGTTGCGGGTTTTGGTGTCCCTGACATGACTCTTTGCTCACCTCTGGCCCTCATGCACCCTAACTGATGAGTGTGTGCAAAAGTTCAGTTTGCTCTGTTTCCTTTTTTTTTTGGCGGCACCAAGTGGTGCGGCACGTGGGATCTTAGCTCCCCGACCAGGGATCGAACCCATGCCCCTGCAGTGGAAGCGTGGAGTCTTAACCACTGGACCACCAGGGAAGTCCTGTTCCCTATTTTCTAATTATCTTCAGACAGAGGCGCGAACAATAAGAGAGGGGATGCTCAATGGCACAAATCCCCAAGGAAGTGGGAAGGGTTGGGATCCAGAGCCCAGTGGGAAGGGCAAGCCTCAAACAGGACCTCTCTTCTCTGAGACCCAAGGAAAGGAGAGTGTGGGTAGAGACAAGGTTGGAGGTGAAAAGAGAGGAAGTGTTCACCCAATAGCCTCTGTTTGCTTTAAATGCAGTAGTTCTTAACCCAGGGTCCACAGCCCTTTCAGAGTCTGTAGAGAGAATTCAGGGAGCCCATGGACTTGGAGGTGGGGGTGGGAATTGCATCTTTATTTTCACTATCACCAACAGATATGTAGCATGTCCTTCTAGGGCATGTGGGTAACAAACTACAGTAGTATTAGCAGTACCTGTGGCTTTGTCACCAATAGAAATCAAATTTTCATAGCATATCATGGTTGTTGCAGATCTCCCAAAATTACATCACTATTTGAAATCATCGTAGTCACTAGACCTGTTGATAGAGTTTGGTATTTAATGTATTAATAAAGAAGCACTTATATAACTACATTACAGATGTCTTTCTTATTTTGGTAATAGTATTTCTTTTGTAATCTTTATTTATCTCATGCATGCATTATTCTGGGAAGGGGTTCCTTAGACTTCACCAGATTGCCAGAAGTGTTCTTAGCATAAAAAAGGCTAAGAGACACTGCTCTGAAGAATAACAGTAGCTAACACTTACATAGCTCTTCCTAAAGGCCAGGTACTGTCTTGAGTACCTTTTTCTTTTCCTTATGTAGTTGTTAACTCATTTATTCCTAACAACCCTACAAGGGAGGTGCTTTGATTACACCCATTTTATGGAAGAGGATAATGAGGCACAACAGTAAAGTAGCTTGCCCAAGGTCATCCAGCTAGTAAATGATGAAGCTGAGATTCAAACCCAGACCTCTGGCTTCAGATCCTTTGTTGAAAAGTCAAGGAGGTGAATTGGTAGAATGCCAAGGGGTAAATGGGTTGAGGGCACTGGTGAGAATGGTAAAGAGAGAGGAGGAATGAGAGAGGGTCTACACTGTCCAGAAGAAAAGTAGGAAGAGGCTGCTGGGCTGGAGAAAATAGAAAGGCCCACAGATCAACAGGGTTCAAGGAGATAAGAGAAGTGGTGGAGAGGAGGAGACCTGAGGTGACTGGGAGAACACGGTCAGAGTGAGAGACAGTGGTGTGTAGATGTGGGGGAGTCATTCCAGGGCATGACAAGGTTAATAATGCGGTTTAGACAGAGGTGGTTAAAGTAGAGAGGAGGTGAAGGTCCCTGGAGCTGAGCAGATGAAAGAATCATGAAGCTGGGCCAGCAAATTCTTCCAAGATTGGCTGACTGATTGATTGATTCATTCCTTCATTCGTATTGAGTGTCTAGTACACTCTAGGCAGTGTCCTTGGCATTAGGTAGCCAAGAGGTAAACCAGCAGGACAAGACCCTGCTGCCATGGGGTTTACCTTCCAGCACAGGGAGTACAACACAAATACACACACAAACAAGGCCAGGTTAGACGAGACTCAAAAGCCTTGAGGCACAATTCCACAATGCCAAAAGTCCTGAAAAGTATAGGTTGTTTTTTCATACTTTGGAGCCGAAACTAATTAGGTGACAAAACCTGATCTGAAGTAGCATGAGGTTATTTGTAGTCTTGATTCACTCAGTGTGAATTTTCATACTTTTGACTCTAGAAATTAATGTTTAATTATAAGTGATGCTCCAGACCTTTCTAAGTAATATGTAATATAGAGTACATGCGGTGTATAAGGTTATGTAATATAGGGTACATGTCTTCCTTTCTAAAATTGAAAAAATTCTGAATTCCAAAGCATATCTGGCCCCAAGTTTGGAAAAAAGGTGATGGACCTGTAAGTGCTATGCAGAGAATTCAAACATGCAATGTGTTGATCCAAAAACTGGCCCCTGAACAGGGAGGGCAAGGAGAAACCGAAGAAAGAGGCAGACCGCTCTGCATTGGTAGGTGGCAGATTTAATGAGCAAGGGAACTTCCAAGGTTTGTTTTGGGTGGCCGAAAGGCGAGTAGATCTCCGCACCCACCTGCCAGAATCTTAAAAGTTTATATAGAGGCGTTAAGGGGGTTCAGTCATGTATTCAGTCCAGATGGTCACACCTTGCTTTTTCAAGGCTGCGTCCTTAAAACAGCTCCACCTGTGGGAACGGTGGATATATTCCAAGGACAGAGGAAGGGGTAAGGAGTCTCCCAATGCCTGGGTCCAGCTCTGTGGTCAAGCAGAGGTCACGTCCTCTTGATGACATCTTCCAAGCCAATGGGATAGTAACTAGGTGGCTTACAGCTTGAGAGTTCCAGGTGACATTTAAGCTTAGTTCTGAATGACCAAACAACAACAACAACAGCAACAAATACAGTCATGCAAAGATCGGGGCAGAGCATTCCAAACAGAGGGAACAGCTAATTCAAAGATAACACGGGGGGGCTTCCCCGGTGGCGCAGTGGTTGAGAGTCCGCCTGCCGATGCAGGGGACACGGGTTCGTGCCCCGGTCCGGGAAGATCCCACATGCCGTGGAGCGGCTGGGCCCGTGAGCCATGGCCGCTGAGCCTGCGCGTCCGGAGCCTGTGCTCCGCAACGGGAGAGGCCACAACAGTGAGAGGCCCGCGTACCGCAAAAAAGAAAAAAAAAAAAAAGATAACACAGGGGGGAGGGATAAATTGGGAGATTGGGATTAACATATACACACTACTATATATAAAATAGATAACTAATAAGAACCTACTGTATAGCACAGGGAACTCTACTCAATACTCTGTAATGGCCAATATGGGAAAAGAATCTAAAAAAACAGTGCATATATGTATATGTATAACTGATTCACTTTGCTGTACACCTGAAACTAATGCAACATTGTAAATCAACTATACTCCAATAAAAATTAAAAAACAAAACAAAGAAGAACACAAAGAGGGCACTGTGGTTGGAGCATACTGGGCTCAGTGAAGAGTGCTATAGACTGCTGGGGGGCTTCATGTTGTCAGAAAGATTGTGAATCTGGTATTAAATCCTTTGATGAATATGGTGTAGTGACCATGAGTGTGGCGGTGGTCAACATTTAGGAGGCCCAGAGGGAAGTCTTCCTGGATGGGAAAACACAAAGGGAGATACTTCAGATAGATTAAACATACAATCGAATGAGGCTGAAAATGTAGACTAAGGTTATGGTCTGAAGACCTTGGTTTGGGGAGAAGTATACTTCCATAGAAAGAAGTCAGATTAGGTAGATTAGGTGGGCTCAGGATTCTAATTGGGATACTGGTTAAAAGATGTTCTAGGATGTTCTGGGTCTTAAATGACAGTCTCGTTGAGGTCCAATCTGAAATGTTTCCAATCTGATCTGGGCTTTGGGGTTTAAAATAGGTTAGACAAAGAAGACAGTAGCAAAGGCTGACCTGATGAAAGATGTTTTTGGCTTCTCTGTTTATGCCTCTTTGGGTTTGTGCTTCTCAGCAGCTGTCTCAGAATGTCTGTCTCCTAGCTTCTCTCTTAATGGCTGCCCACATCCATATCTCTGAGAATCTGCCGGTCATCTCTGTTCCTCTCAATCTCTTCCTCGACATACTTCTCTGTACATGGCTCTCAGAATCTCCATCTTTGGATATCCATGTCTGGGTTCTAGAATCTGGTTCTTTGTCCCTTCCTTCGTGTGTCTGTACTGTAATTATCTCTTTTTCCAACTGAACTTTTTCCAACTTCCCTCTCGTAAGGCATGAACCTTTTATTATTCCTCTGGTTATCCCCAGTGCCCCGCACAGAGCCTGGCATATAGGAGTCTCTCAGATATAAACATATGAATGTTGAATGGAGGCTTTTTCCGAGGAGTAAGGTACGCACGCTCAATCTCCTGTCCCCCTCCGCCCAGCGGAGCTGGCCGTCTGCCCAAAGGCCGGAGGTTGTGGTGGTGCGATGCTGCTACTCGTTGTTTTCTCCCCCGGGTGAAATAACTCTCGGCCGGGACCTTGTCCGGGCCTGCTCTCGGGTCTTGGACGCTAGCCGCCGGCACTCGCCTTTTGTTCTCAGCCGCGGACAGCCAGCCTCGCCGGCCCCGCCCCGCGGCTCTGCCTCGGCCAACCAGCGAGCGCCCGGCAGTCCTGCTTGTAGAGAGGCCAGAGCAAGATGGCTGCTGCGTGTCGGAGCGTGAAGGTAACCGGGTCTTCGTCCCTGCTTCTTGCCCCGCTGCACCCGCTGGGACGGCGCGGCCGTAGAACTAGGGGGGAGAGATCGGTGCTGGGAGAAAGGGTTACTCTTATCGAGGCCTGCTATTGCGGCGGTTGGCCTCGGGAGGTGAAGGTCAACTCTCTGTGGCACGTGCATGCGGGGTGTCTGGATGGGCTTTTTGGGGATGAGACACCCAGAGGTCCCATCGTTAAAGTGAGGAGGCACATCAGGGCTAAACCGCAGGGGTGACCGGGAGCCTCCCTCGCAGAAGCCTGGGAAATGGGCAGATGCAAGGGTGGGGGTGGTCTGTACAGTATAGTTGTTGACCGTGCCCCTCTTCACAGGGTCTGGTCGCCGTAATAACCGGTGGAGCCTCGGGCCTCGGCTTGGCCACGGCGGAGCGACTGGTGGGGCAGGGGGCCTCTGCTGTACTTCTGGACCTGCCCAACTCGGATGGGGAGGCCCAGGCCAAGAAGTTAGGGAGGAACTGCGCCTTTGCCCCAGCGGACGTAAGTGGGATTACCTCACCTCTCCCATGGGGTCCCTTTTCATAAGGGTACCGTCTATGTGGGCAGTGGACCCATCTCCTTTTCCCTTTTGGCTGGAGCCGTTTTCAAAACGCCTTCGGTAAGGAATTTCTAAAGCTGGGTTTCACAACGGAGGGGTTGGGAATTGGCCATATCAGAATCTCCTCAAGGAAGTATGTATAGTTTGAAAATACATATTGTGCCCTGTAATTTTATATTTACAAAGTCAAAAAACTTTTCATGAAACAAACTACAGGAAGTAAAGCTTGACGAAATTATCTTAGCAGGTACGGGTACAAAAAAGCTAGATTATCTTCATATCAATAATTCTCAAAACTTCTCTGATCCACAGCAGTTGAGAATCTCTAGGGGTATGTGAATTTATCAGAAGAGGGTATGGATTTCAAAAATGTTTTGAAACACTGCTCTGTATTACCTAACATTTTCACCTTTATCCCACTCTCGAGTTTTCTTTCTCCTGGCCTCTCCCTTGCTTACACAATTCTCTTGTCACTCAAAGAGTGAACCTGCCTTGCCCTCCCCTCCTCAAGATTTAGTGGTATGTGTGTGATGGGAGATGAATACCTTCTCCACTTCTCCCTTTGAAGGTGACCTCAGAGAAGGACGTGCAAGCAGCCCTGACTCTAGCAAAAGAAAAGTTTGGCCGTGTGGATGTGGCAGTCAACTGTGCAGGCATTGCAGTGGCCAGCAAGACATACAACTTAAAGAAGAGCCAGGCCCATACCTTGGAGGACTTTCAGCGAGTTCTCAATGTAAGGCCTTAGAGGTTCTCCAGGGGTAGTAGCAAGAAGTATCTGGCTGTGGGTGTCCCCAAAGCTTTTAGGGGACAAAAGACTGCTTCTGCTTTAGGTCCTACACCATGTCTCTACTGGTCCTCCAGGTGAATCTCATAGGCACCTTCAATGTGATCCGCCTGGTGGCTGGTGAGATGGGCCAGAATGAACCAGACCAGGGAGGCCAACGTGGGGTCATCATCAACACAGCCAGTGTAGCTGCCTTTGAGGGCCAGGTGTGTGAGTAGGCGCAAGGCTTGTGCCTTGGTGACTTGTTGGGTCCCTTCCCCCTGTGACTTCCACTCCTTCTCCAGGTTGGACAAGCTGCATACTCTGCTTCCAAGGGGGGCATAGTGGGCATGACACTGCCCATTGCTCGGGATCTGGCTCCCATGGGCATCCGGGTGATGACCATTGCTCCAGGTAGACATATCCCCTCCCTGCCACACCTGGGATTGGATGGGATCCATGGGCAACTGAGAGGGGAAGGTATTTACCATCTAAACAGCAGCAGCCTTCTACCTCTGGGCATAGGGAAGCACCACAAGTAGGGTTAAGGTGAGGAGGGACCAGGTCAATATGAAAGCGAGGGTGGGTCTCTGACTCTGGTTGTCTTGTCTAGGCCTATTTGGCACTCCGCTGTTGACCACCCTCCCAGATAAAGTGCGCAACTTCCTGGCCAGCCAGGTGCCCTTCCCCAGCCGACTGGGTGACTCTGCTGAGTATGCTCATCTGGTACAGGCCATCATCGAGAACCCATTCCTCAATGGAGAGGTCATCCGGCTGGATGGGGCCATCCGCATGCAGCCTTGAAGGGGGAAGGCAGAGAGAACACAGGCTCCTCTGTCCCTCCTCTTCCTGGAGTACCCTACTCCAGCTTGGGAGGAAGCCCAGTAGCCATTTTGTAACCTCTGCCCACCAGTCACCCTTCGTGCCTAATAAAGTCTATTTCTCACAGGGGAGCGAGCAGCACTGTGTGCTGGGGGAACTGGCATGGGGAAGAAAGGTGAATGGGTGAAGCCTCTGACAGGGTTGGATGCTCAGAGCCCAGGGGTGGGGCGGGAAAGGCAGTACCTCACACCTTTTGTGTCCTGTTACAACACGTGGCCTTGATTTTAGTGAATAACTTTATTACCTAGGGTCAAAGGTGGGGGTGCTGGCTCAGCTCTCCCACTGGGTAATGGATTGGTGGAGCGGGTCTGCATCATCTTCCTCTCGACTCAGCCTCTGTGAGCTTGATGGGGGGAGGAGGGAGAGATGACCATCCTGAGCTCAGCGGCTGCTGGTGTTGAACTGCAAGTGATATTGGGCTGTAGGCTGATTGGTGTAGATTATTGAATTCAGTTAGAAATCCAGAGGCCTCAGGTGATGGGCTTTCCCTCTCTCCCTGGCCCTTGCCATCTGTCTCCACCCTCCCTTGGCATTCATCCCTGCTGCCACCCCCTAGAACTCACTGGTCTCTTTAAAAGCTTCTTAGCCAGCCGCTGGTTGAAGAAGCCTAGTCCCCCTCTGAAATTCAGCTCTTCTAGCTCCATTGCTGCCTGGGCCGAGCACATGGGCTGGCCTTCCCATATGGTATCCAGTGCTTGTTTGGTCTGGCGCTGTGCCTCCTTTTCATGGTGTTGCACCTCCTGTACTTTCTTGATGGCAGCTCTCTGCTCTAGAGTCATGCCCTTCCAGCAATAGGGCAGGACCCTGTGGGGAGCCATAGGGTTTTGGGCGACCTGGGGGTTCTCAGTCAGTAGGTCACTTGTGATCTGGTTTTGGATCTTCGTGAGGTTGGCCTCCTGTTGGTGCTGATGCTCACGGCGCTGCTGCTTAGCCATCTTAGCTACCTGGTGGGGCCCCAGAATGTGAGCATTTGGATGCCCAACCTCAGGGAACTCTCAGTCACGGGAGGGGGAGACATGGCCCTACTCAGGGAGAGAAGGAACAGATATTGCATGGCCTTTGAGTGACTTAAGGTGGGGGAAGGGCTGGAATGGGCAGGGAACTCCCCTGCCCTCTGGAAGCCCTTAGACTTAAGAGGCTGGGGAAGGGAGGGCAGTGTTCTGTTCTCAGGTCATCCTGAGTCTGGAGGTGGGGAAGGGGACCTTCTGCCCTAAGAGGGCCCTTGGGTGAAGGGGGAAATCCTCAGGTAGATGAGAGGGCTGGTGTTGATTCGAGAAGGGTTGTGAGGGGAAAGATGTGGCTGAGGTTCCCCAGGACTTTGTTCAGGGGACTGGGGAGAGCCGGGTGCACTGGATGGTTCTGGCCATACGTACCTGGGCCTTGTTGGCTTTGGCCGTGGCACACTTTATGGCCTCGCGGCAGCACTGCTCCAGCTTGGCCACCTGGATGGCCCGCAATTCCACGGCTAGGCGCAGCTGTTCACTGAGCGTATCTACACAGAGAAATATGGTCAGGGCACTGTACTGGCTTGCTGCATTCCTGGTTCACTCATTCAGCCATTTGTTCAGCGAGCTTTGTGGATGTATGTGTATGTATGTTTCGGAAGGGGGTAATGTCCTCATTGGAGGGATGTGTGGAAGGAGCTACTCTTTGGGGCCAGGGATAACCAAAGTGACAGCAACAAGAATTTCTCAGGTGCCTCACTGAAAGATGCCTCCAATGGACCTGAGTCTCAATGCAGCTCTGTTGCTTCTGGGCTGTGTGACCTTGGGGAAATCATTTCATCTCTGAGCCTCAGTCTAAGGGCCATGTGTTGGGTTCTGAGGATACCAACGAATTAGATCCTGTCCTCAGAGAGTTCCTTGTCTAATGGAGGAGATGGATCAAATGTAGATCATCAGACCACAATGTGGTAAGGGCAATGACAGAGATGTGTGTAGGGCATTAAGAGAGCTTTGGGTGAGAGGAAGGCTTCCAGGAGGAGGTGATCCTTGAAATACATGTTGCATATAGTCAGAAAGGGCAAAGGGCATTCCAGGCTGCAAGCACAGCATGAGCAAATGTATTGAAACTTTACTTCAATCCAGCCACACGAGTCTCCTTGCTGTTTCTAGAACATGCCAGACGTTCCTGCCTCGGGGATTTGCAATAAACGTTGCTCTTGTCTCGTGCTCTTTTGCCTCCCTCAGGTCTTCGCTCAAATGTTACCGCCTCACTGAGGCCTTCTGTCTCTCCTACCTAAAATTGCCACCTGCCTGCCCCCAACATTTATCCTCCTTCTCTGATTTATTTTTCTCCCTAGCATTTGTCACCATCCAATATACCCTACATTTTACTTAATTATTTTTGTCTATTGCCTGTCTCTCTCCTCACTAGAAGGTAACCCTTGTGAAAGCAGGGATTTTTGTCTGTTTTATCCACTACCATGCCCTAGCACCTGCATCAGAGCCTGGCACATAGTGGGTGCTCAGTAAATATTTATCAAATGAATGAAGGAAATCAGGAAACAGCATGGTCTGTATCTTAAATTACAAATAGTCTGCTCTTCCTAGAGCATAAAATGCAAGTGACTGGGGAGCTCTACAGGGGCCAGACTAAGGACTAAAAACTTGACCCTGAAGGTCGTGGGGAACATGGAAGGATTTTAAGTAAGGGGGTGACACAGATTTGCATTTTAGAAAGCTCCTTTTGGTGGCCAGTATAGAGGACAGTCAGGCTGGTGGGAGACAGTTGAGGTAGGGAAGCCATCTTGGAGGCTAAGGCAGTAGGCCAGTTGGGAGGGCTCAAACCAGGCCAGTGATAGAAAGGAGGGAAGGGAAATATATGGAGGTTACATCAGCAGTACTTGATGGATTGGATGAGGGAGTAAGGGAGAAGAAAGGCTTGGATGCTTTCCAGGGTCCTGGCTGGGATGACTCCATGCATCGTGTGGCCACCACTGGAACTAGAGGATACAGAATTCAGAGCAGGTTAGGGAGCACTGATGAATTGTTTAGGAAGCTGAGTTGGAGGTGGTCCGCAGGCACCTGGATATCTGATTCTGCAGGTAGAGAGTCCTCAGCACAGAGGTGGCGACATTTTAGCTGAAACCAGAATGAGGACCGAGGGTGCCTGAGGCAAGTATGCAGGGTAAGGAGTGCGCCAGGACAGAGTCTCAAGAAGGAAGAAGTAGAAGGAAGAGGAATCCGTAAAGGGCAGACAGAGGAGGAATGATCGGAGAGCTACAGGCAGAATGTGCTGTCACAGAAGCCAAGGAAGAGAGAGGTTCAAGAAGGAAGATGTGATCAGAGTCAAGTGTAGCGAGAAAGTCCCAGTCAAGGAGAGAAGACTGAACAGAGCCTCTTGTACCTGATAACACAAAGGGCATTGATGATTTTAGTAAGAGTAGTGTCAGTGAACCTGTGTGGGGAGAAATGAGATCTCAGGGGTTGAGGTGTGACTGGAAAGTTCGGAAGGAAAGAGCAAGTGGAAGCAGATTTTTCAGAAAATGCGGCTGTAAAGGAAAACAGCTAGCTCACAGCATCTAGAGGAATCACAGAGTGGAGGGAGACTTTTGTTTTCTTCCTAAGAAGGGTTAAACACAAGCATGCTTACAGCCTTCACAGAAGGGGCCAGTGGAAGGGCAAGTGTTGAGAACCCAGCCGGGAGTACCTAGGGGAGCACAGCCTGTGTGGGAGGCAGGGGGAATGGGGTCCAGAGCATAGGTTGAGGGGTTGGCTCTGGAGAGGCACAGGGACACAGATTTCAGAGACTGGAGGGAGGGGGAAGGGAGGATAGGGGTGCCTTGTTTCATTTCACTCTTCGTAGCAACCCAGAGAGGAAAGATGAGCCCCATTTTTCAGATGAGGTCCAGACATGAAGTAAAATGCCCAAGGTTACACAGCCAGCAAATAGTAAGTTGGGATTTGAATCCAGATCTCTCGAGGAAACAGCCCATGCTCCTTCCATGACACTACACAGACTCTCTCCCAGCATTCTGCAGTCCCTGTTGCCTTGCTCTACCTTCTCGTACACCTGCCTGCTGCCATTGGGCAGATGGCCCCTGGTTCCACTGCGACTGACTGTTCTGACAAAAATCACCAAATACTCCTAATTTCCAAATCTCATTTTTCAAATCTCATTTTCAAGTCTCATTCTCTTCCTATCTGAACTTCTCTGGGGCATTTGACGTTATTGATGACTCCCTCCCTGAAACTTCTCCCTTGGCCTCTGAGTCCCCAGTTTCTCATGGTGACTGACAGCAAGTGTGGCTTAGCGGTCAAGAGTGCAGGCTCTGGAGCCAGCCTGCCTGAGTTCACTTCCCGCACTTCCCGCTTCCATCACCCACTAGCTGTATGATTTGGGGCAAGTTATTTAACATCTCTGTTCTTCAGTTTCCTCCACCTAAGATAGGGATACTACTAGTACTTGCCTCATAGGGTTGTTGTGAGGATAAAATGAGTTAGTACATGGTAGAAAGCTTGGCACAGTGTCTGGTACACAGTAAGCGCTCAGCAAAGGTTAGCTCTTCCTTTTGCTACCCGCTCTGCCTAGAATGACCTTTTCTCATTCCCACTCTCTACGTTGCCGAAATTGTACCCAACTTTCCAAAATTGGTTCCTGACAGCGGGCCTGTGCCAACCCCCTACCCTGCCTCCTTTCCTTTGTGAGAACTGACCACTCCCATATTGATGTTCCCTCCGTGTCCTATATATACTTCTATCACAGTACCTCTCATAGTACCTAACGCGGTGTTAAAGTATAGATATGTGCTGGTAAATGACCTGTGCGTGTATCTTTTCCTCTTACTCTACACTGATTTTCTGGAAGGCATGGTTCTGTGGGTTCCTGGAGGGTAGGGTGCCTTTCTTGTTTACTTTGGTCTTCAATTGTTCATTCAACAATGACTTATTGAGCTCCTGACACTGTGGCAGACAATGTACTAGGCAACTGGGATATAGGGGTGGAAATGAGATATGTGGTTCATCTTCAGTGAGCTGACATTTTGGGGAGAAGACAGACATTCCACAAGTACTTTCAGATACTTAGTTACCTCTGTGATAAGCGGTATAACAGAACAGGGTGCTATAACAGGCGTGGTTTTAAAGGTGAGCAGCGTGAGTAGATAAGAGATGGTCCTTGCCCGTGAAAGGCTTACTCTAATGGAAGAGGGGGACATGGCCACAGATGTCATAGTAATATTGATAGTAGCTACTGGTTATTGAGCACTGACACTTGTGCTTTACTTACAGTATCTCATTTCATTCTCATACGAGCTCTATCTGGTATGGATTAACTTCCTCATTTTAAAGATAAGGAAACTGAAGCACAGAGAGGAAAATTCATTTGCCCAAACCGGCTAGTAAGCAGCAGAGCCATTAGGTTTGTCTTCACTCTGCTGCCTCCAGGTAATGGAGTGCCAGGCTGATTGGGGATCAGTGGCTATACTGTCAGTTGATGAAGGAAGTCAGGGAGGTTGGGGCCTGCTCAGTCTAACCTTTCAGCATCAGCCCCTATGGGTAACTGGACCTCCCCACGCAGTTCTGGTCTTCTGGGCACTGTATCCAGCTCAGGATGACTCCCCACTAGGCCTCAGGCCACAGCCTGGAGGGCCCCCGCTGCTTACCTGCGCAGATCTCCTCAACTCTGGCTTGCTGTTGCTCTTGCTGCGGCTTCTGCAGGCTGCACATGAACTCCTCCTGCTGCATTCTCAGGCATGTGGCCCTGTACCAATCTTCCCCAGAGAAGCACTGCAGGCTGGCTGGGCCCCAGTGGGGATCATTGTCACCAAGTTGAGCTGGAAACTCCCTCCAGAGTCGGTCTGAATCCTCACAGTCAAGTTCACGGCTTTTCTTGAGCTGCTTCTCCTGCTTCCGAAACTCGTGCATTTTCTTGACCAGCTGAGGTGTCCATTCTGCCTGTTCCTTCTCTAGCGTCTGAGCCACCATATCATACTGCGCCTGGTTGGTATCTGGGGGTGGTGGGTAGGGGCATGGAGAAGGCCCCACGGGAGGGACAGAGCCCACTCAGCACAGCCACTGTTCCCAAAGGCCAATCTGGTTTGTCTTACCACACCCCAGGCCTCAGGCCCCACTCCGAAGCAGAACTGCCCTGCCTTATCCCACTCAGGCCCTTGCTTTTCCCCTTTGTCTGGCCCCTGGCCTTGGGCTTTTACCATAAGCTGCCACCTTGCTCTGCGTTTTTGCCTTCCAAAGCTTTTTCTCTTCCATGTGGCTGTTCAGGGCTTCAGCATCCACCTGATCCCAAAGAAATGAGTTAAATCAAGGTACAGGCCCAGCAGTGGGCCTCGAATGCTCTAACACAGACTGCTCAGAATTTACCTGCTTCAGAATCCTCCTATAGGATCCCCAGTACCTACTGGATAATATTCTACCATCTCAGCATGGTTTGTAAGTCCCTCAGTGGTCTAGCCTCTTCCTCTGTCTCCAGCCTCATCTCACCCTCTTCCCCTTTCCCACCCTCAGAAGCTCTGCTTACAGTTCCCTGCACATCCCAGGCTGTTTCACACTGATAGCCTTTGTTCCAGCATCTCCCTCCACTTGGAACACTCTTGCCTCCCCTCTTTACCCAAACTCCTATATTCATCCCTTAACATCAGCTCAGACTTCACTTTCCTGACCCCTCCAGCAGGTGCTACTCCCATATAATCTAGGGCCCACTGCTGACACTATAATGAAGTTTGCCTCTATTGATTATCTCCTACACCAGACTGTGAGCCTGCTAAGGGCAGACACTGGGCCTTAGTCAGCTTTGTATCCCTACTGCCCAACCCAGTGCTTGGCACAGAGCAGGCCCAGAGGAAACGCTTGCCAACTAGATCTCAGTCACACCACTCATCCACCCAGCCAGCAATCTGTTTTTTCTTAAACTATCAATATTTTCTCTTTATTTTGATTATAATTCATTTAAAATGTTTCAAAATAGTGCAGAAGGGAATACAGTTTAGTGAAGAGTAAGTGTCCCTCCCATCTCTGTCCCTCAGGCTGGTTAACGGTTTCTTTTTTTAAAATATATTTATTTATTTTATTATTTATTTGGCTGCACTGGGTTTTAGTTGCAGCACGCAGGATCTTCGTTGCAGTATATGGGATCTTTTAGTTGTGGCATGTGGGATCTAGTTCCCTGACCAGGGATCGAACCCGGGCCCCCTGCATTGGGAGTGCGGAGTCTTAGCCACTGGACCACCAGGGAACAGTTAACGGTTTATGTAGCCTTCCAGAAAGAGTTTTAGGCATATGCATGCAATACCAAATATTCTTTTTTCTTTCTTTCTTTCTTTCTTTATTTATTTATTTTTGGCTGAGTTGGGTCTTTGTTGCTGGGCGTGGGCTTTCTCTAGTTATGGCGAGTGGGGGCTATTCTTCATTACACCTTGTTGTGGAGCACGGGCTCTAGAGCACAGGCTCAGCGGCCATGGCGCACGGGCTTAGTTTCTCCGCGGCAGGTGGGATCTTCCCGGATCAGGGCTCAAACCCGTGTCCCCTGCATTGGCAGGCAGATTCTTAACCACTGCGCCACCAGGGAAGCCCCCAAATATTCTTTATAGACTTCTTTCGGCTCCATTTGCCTGTCTCTTGAGAACCAGGCCACTTGGCCCAGAGCTGACTGGAGAAGTCAGCTGTCACTGGCTCCTCTTCCCCCAGTCTCTTCCCCTGCACCCCCAGTCCCCTTTCCCAGGCCCTTCCCACACGTGGGGGTGGGTGCCTTTTCACCCTCCCCCTTCCTTTCTAGCCCTACAGTCTGCTTGCATCAGGGAGGGGCTGTGATGGGCACTGCTATGTTCCTCTCCAGGTGCAAGAGTGAGGTGGCCCCTGGTCCAGAGAAAGTCCCCGCTGCCCACTCACCGGCATTTTTCTGGTCCACACACTGAAGAATCGGCTCTGTTGCTCCTTTTCTTGATTTCTTCTAGCCTCTATGGCTTCCACCTCCTTGGGATCTGGTTGTGGGTCTACCTTATACATCTGGAGCAAGAGTGAGGTGACGCAAGAGGGAAGGGATGTGGGAACAGATGTATATGTATGACTGATTCACTTTGTTATAAAGCAGAAACTAATAAAAAAAAAAAAAAAGAGTGAGGTGAATGGCCAGTCAGTGCTAACCATCCTCCTTGACTACACCCCCACCCCCATTCCTTTCTCCCCACAGTATCTTACCAGTTATTGATTCCTACTGATTTTACTTCCTGACATATTTCATATCTGTGTTCTCCATCTCTGCTGTCACCACCCTAATTCAGGCCTCACAAGCTGGTGCCAGACAGTATTCCCAGGAGCCTCACTGGCCTCCCTTGCTCCAGTGTTATGCTCTCTACCTCTTTCTCTGCCTTGGCTACCAAAGTGATTTTTCTGAAAGCAAATCTGACCATGGCACACCTCAGCTTAAAACCCTTAAAAGCAGCTTTAAAGCAAATGGTTCCCCAGTGTTTACAAGATCAAGTCCAACGCCCTTTGCCAGATTTATGAGTCTTCATGATCTGACCCCTGCTCACCTTTCCAAGTCTCAAACTCATTTACAACATCTCTTTTGCATTATGTTCTACTTAGTTTTCCCCGTTTCCGTAAAATGCCACCACCATTCCCCCTTTATTTTTATTACTTATTCTCCAGTCAAATGAAAGGCTAGAGGGTTTAAATTTGCCTGTGTTCCTTCATATTTTGGGAGGCCCACTTTTGGCACGTGAGCCAGCCAAAGCCACAGCCCAAACCACTTCTGCTAACTTAAATCTGCTCATGTCTTGCACCTGCTTAAAATCCTCCACTGCCTTCCTACTGCACTTAGAATCAGATTCAAACTCCTTACTGTGGGCTTTCACGATCTGGTTCCTGCACACCTCTCCAGTTCATCTCACGCCTCCCTATCCCTTGCTTACGGTGCTCCAGGCACACTGGCTTCCTATCAAGTCCTCCAACACTACAACTGTTCCCACCTCAGGGCCTTTGTACACTGTGTTCCTTTGTTTGGAACACCATTCTTCAACTCCTCGTATAGCTAGTTCCGGTCTCTCTCGCTCTCTTTTTTTTTTTTTTTTTTTTTTTTTGCGGTACGCGGGCCTCTCACTGTTGTGGCCTCTCCTGTTGCGGAGCCCAGGCTCCTGACGCGCAGGCTCAGCGGCCATGGCTCACGGGCCTAGCCACTCCGCGGCACGTGGGATCTTCCCGGACCGGGGCACGAACCCGTGTCCCCTCGTGTCCCCTGCATCGGCAGGCGACTCTCAACCACTGCGCCACCAGGGAAGCCCTCTCTCTCTCTTTTAACCATTTTGTAACTAAAATATTTGATGCATACAAGAGAATATATATAAGCCATATGTAAGTTAGGAAGCATGATAAAAGAGACCCATGAACCAACTCCCCAACTTAAGAAATAGTGAATGATCAATACTGTTGAAGGGTCTTATGTCTCTCCTCCCTCATCCTTACCCTAAGAGATAACCACTATCCAAAATGTTACCATTCCCTTACTAATATGCATTAATATACTGTGTGTGCGTGACTCCCTGAACAATATTTTAAAACATCTTCTTGTCTCAGAATTTTATGGAGTATCACACAGTATGCATTATTCTGCATCTTGCTTTTTTCACCCATGTTCATTCTATCATTTAACAAATATTTATGGAGTACCTACTGTCGGATGATCCTTTAAGCATTTGGGAGACATCAAGGAGCGAAAGTGACAAAAATCTGAGTCCTTGTGAAAGTTACTTTCTAGTGGGGAGTACGTTAAATAGTTTGTAAGAAGATGATAAGTGCTTCGGGAAAAAATATAGAGCAGGATAAGGGGAATTGGAAGTGCCAAGGAAGTGGGGGGCGTGTTGCAATTTTAAATATGGACGTCATGGGAGGCATAACTGAGAAGGTAATATTTGAGCAAATACTTGAAGAAGGTGAGAGAGTCTCCTATGCAGATAACTTGGAGAGCACTGCAGGCAGAGGGAACAAGTGCAAAGGCCTTAAGGTGGACAGAAGAGGCACACGTTCAAGGGGACAGCAGGGAGGCAAGGAGGAGTGGGAAATGACATTAGAGAGATTGGGTGGGGAGTGCAGAGCATGTAGGACTTTATAGACCATTGTAAAGGCTGCGGCTTCTACTCTGAGAGAAATGGGCAGCCATTGAAGGATTTTGAGCAGTGGGAGTGATGTGTCCTGTCTTTGATTTTTAAAGGATCTCTCTGGCTGCTCTGTTAAGAATAGACTGGAGGGGAGGGGAGGCAAGGCTAGAGGCAGGGAGACCAGACAGGAGGCTATTGCAGTCATTCAGGCAAGAGATGATGATGACTCACACCAGGTTGGTAGCAGCAGATGTAGCAAGAAGTGGTCAGATTCTGGATATATTTTGAAGGCAGAGCCAACAGGACTTTCTGATGGATTGGATGTGCTGTGAGAGAGCAGTGTTAAGAATGACTTCAAGGATTTTGGCTGGGGCAGTCAGAGGAGTTGCTATCAACTGAATAGTCTGTGTGGGGAGAACAGAATGGGATGAGGATCTGGAGATCAGTTTCGAAGTGTTGAGTTTGAGAGGTCGATTAGATACCCATTGATAGCATACATATAGTATGGTAAATTTTGTTATTGTTCAAAAATATTTGCTGTTGGGAATTCCCTGGTGGTCCAGTGGTTAGGACTCTGCGCTTCCACTGCACGGGACAAAGGTTAGATCCCTTGTTCCCTCCTTAGGGAATTAAGATCCCAGAAGCCCCATGTGGCCAAAAAAAAAAAAAAAAAAAAAATTTGCTGTTCCTCCTTACAGGATTCTATATCCTTATCTTATTGTCCTCAAGTTTAGCCACATGATCTGCTTTGCCCTCTGCAATGTGAGAATTGACGTGTGCCATTCCCAAGCAGAACTAAGAGCCATTACATGATAGCCACTTTCTCTCTTCACTCTCTGCTGTGGGACCGGCATTGTCCCAGGTGAGCGCTGCCCCTTCAGCCTCAGTCCTGGAGTGATGACAGAGCAGAGATGTAGCCAACCCACAGTGGACAAGAAGCAGGAGCAAGAAATCTTTGTTTTTATGAACTGCTGAGACTTAAAAAAACATTTTTCTAAGAGTTTATCTGAGCAAAAAACAAACCAGGCAGTGCCAAACCAGAAGTGGTTAAGAAGAGTTCAGGGGGCTTCCCTGGTGGTGCAGTGGTTAAGAATCCGCCTGCCAATGCAGGGGACACGGGTTCGAGCCCTGGTCCGGGAAGATCCCACATGCCGCGGAGCAATTAAGCCCGTGTGCCACAACTACTGAGCCTGCGCTCTAGAGCCTGTGTGCCACAACTACTGAGCTCTTGTGCCACAACTACTGAAGCCCACGCGCCTAGAGCCTGTGCTCCACAATTAGAGAAGCCACTGCAATGAGAAGCCTGTGCATTGCAACGAAGAGTAGCCCCCGCTCGCCGCAACCAGAGAAAGCCCGCACACAGCAATGAAGACCCAACACAGCCAAAAATAAAAATAAAATAAATTTATAAAAAAAAAAGAAGAAGAGTTCAGGGAAAGATCTTTAAACAGAAGAGATGGAAAGCAAGGAAATTATTTGATTGGCTATAGCTGAAGTGCTTGCTTTATTTGAGAAAGCCTAGGTGGCTGTTTGGATTGGTTGTCCTTAGTTTTTTTTTTTTTAAACAGTTTTTTTAAAAAATAATTTTATTATTCGGCTTCTGTATAGCAGGACCTTGCCTAACTGGAATTTAGTTAACCAGCAACCTCACCCACCCGTAACATAGCTTGAAACTAAAAATAAACAAAACTAGATCACTTAAGGCTTTCTCAGGGCCTCTGTCAGAAACAATTTGTTCTTATGTAGCACATATTTTTACTAAGCTTTATATAGCCTATGGTTTTATTTTCTTTTTTTTCTTTTTCTTTTATTGTCATCACAGTTAACATTTACTGAGTATTTACTGAAAAGGTGCAGTTATAAGCATGTTGTATTAGTAACTCATTTATTAGGTTGCACCATATGAAAATGCTGATATTTGACTATTTTTGACCTACTAGTTTTCTTCTTAATATTTCTATGAAGTAGATATTATTTTTTTCACAACTCACACAACACACGTTTAAACAGTTTTTTTAAAGGTTACTTTCCATTTACAGTTATCACAAAATATTGGCTGTATTCCCCATGTTGTACAGTACATCCTCGAGCCTATCTTACACCCAGTAGTTTGTACCTCCCACTCTCTCACCCCTATATTGCCCCTACCCCCTCACTGGTAACCACTAGTTTGTTCTCAATATCTGTAAGTCTGCTTCTTTTATGTCATATTTACTAGCTTGTTGTATTTATTAGCTTCCACATATAGCTGCTGAGATTTTGAGGTTGGTTGTCACCTCAGCATAATTTAGCCCATCCTGACTGATATAAGGAATTTAAAGCTAGGAGGCAGTGAGAGATCTCTAAGGGACTGTAGGTAATTAAGAATGCCTCAGGGGCGACAGGTAGAGGAGGAGCCAGCACTGGAGGCTAAGGAGTGGCCAGTGAGGTGGGAGAAAAAACGGGAATGCCTGAGAAGCCAAGTGAAGAAAGTGCTTTTGGGAGGAGAGGGTGAGCAACCGATGATGGGTTAAGTAAGATGAAGACTGAGAACTGACTAACTTGAAGGGGAGGGTTGCTGATGACCTTGATTAGAACATTTTTGGTGGGGCCTGACTGAACTGGGTTCAAGAGAGACTAGGACTCTAGGCAAACAACCCAGCAGCACAAACAACCCAGTTTATTTATTTTTTAATTGCAAGAGGAAAAGAGGAGGGACTTGTAGATTAAAAGAGACATATATACAGGTGGAAAAGTTTCCCTAGCATATACCTAGGAGTGGAAGTGCTGGATCATAGGGCATAAGCCTATTTAAACTTTACGAGATAATGTTGTTTTCCAAGGAGATTGTACCAATTTATACTTTCACTATAGTGTATAAAAACTCTAGCCACTCCACATCCTCAGCAACACTGGATATTACAGACTTTTTAATTTTTGCCAACTTGTGGGTATAAAATTATAATTATCAGTTTTAATTGGAATTTTCCTTATTGCTAATGAGGGTGCAACATCTTTTCATGTGTGTTTTGTCCATTTTTCTTTCTCTTCTATGGGCACTATGAAGTGCCCATTCATATCTTTTGCTCATTAAAAAAAATCAGTTTGTCCTTTTCCTATTAATTTTAGGAGTTCCTTATGTATTCTACACACTAATCATTTCTTAGTTTACCTGTGGCAAACATCTCCAATTTGTGGCTTGTCTTTTCACTTTATTATTATTTTATAATAATTTTATGGTAACAGTTGATATGCACAAAAGAATATGGTTAACACATGTAAATTATGAAGTGTAACAACAAAATGAACACCTGTGAACCCTCCACAGAACCCAGAAAATAGAACAGTATCAAAACTTTAGAAGCTTTCTGTGTGCAGTTACCATCTTTTCACTTTATGTTGTAATTTGGAGGAATTTGAATGTAGTTAAATTTACCAATCTTTTCCTTTAAGCTCAAAAGTTTTTATTATTTAAGAAATCCCCTGAGGTCATAAAGATATTCTCCTATATATTCTTCTAAAATTTCTAAAGTTTTGCTTTCCTCTTTTAAGTTTTTAATCTATTTGGGAATTGCATTTTGTATATGGTGTGAGAAGTAGGGATCCAATTTGATTCCCCCCCCCAAGCTCCATTTCATCTTAAATGGAACAGTAGTTCCTGTCAATTACATGAGATTGCTGTCCTTTGGTCATTTTATCCCCTCAGCCTGATCATGACTGTTTCTCCCAACTGAACTTCATTTACTAGATTGCATCAACCAAGCTTTCTCACTTTCCTGGACTTGTCCTAAGGCTTTAAGACTCTTCCCAGCCTCCAGACGTCATTTAAAAAATAGTTACAGGAATGGCTGTGGCAGCCACCAGACCCTTTTCATGTCTAAGCACCAACACCAGCCTACTCATTCCATCTGTCACCACAATATAAGGTCACACTGAAGGGGAAGATTCCACAGACAGCCTCTTGGACTGCTAAGGCCATTGCTTAGTAAAAAGCAGGTATAAGGTGATGGGGGATGAGGGGATGGAGGAGAGGGATAGAAAGATGGGAAACAGAGGGGAAGGGGACAGAAAGGGCAGAGTCAGGGGCAGAGGGAGAAAAGAGGAAGGAGGGCAACAGGGCGGTTGAATAGGGGTGGAGGGCAGAGAGAGAAGAGGAAGGGAGGAAGCAAGGGACGGCAGAGGGGGATGGAGAGGAGGGAATGAGATGGGGGTGAGGCATGGAGAGAGAGAGAAGAAGGGGGGAGAAGGGAAGAAGGATAGAGGTGGAGAGCACTGGCTTAGGGACCCTGACTCCCAGGGGTTCACACAAAATACCTTTCTCAGTAAGGAGTCCCAATTTTGAAGCTCCCAGGTTGGTTCTAGGATCAGGTCCAAGACTATAGCAGCTATAGCGGCAGTCTCTGAACTCTGCTTGGAGAAACAGGAGGGAGGCGGGGGACAGGGACAGTACCTCTGGCCATAGTTTTCCCCAGCCCGTATCCCAGTCGCTCCAGAGTACCCTCATCTCCATCCACGCCCCATCCCCCTTCACACCCCATCCCACCTATAACCCCACCCCACTCCACTTCCAACCCTACTCCACCCTCAGCAAGATCTGAACTCTAACACGGAATCCTCCCGCTGGCCCCTCCTTCTTGTACAGCCCTCCGCTCCCTGGGGTCCTTCCAATTCCCGACCCCGTTCTTGTTAGAGCCTTCCCGCCGGCCAGGCAAAAGCCTCAGCCGAGCTCCCACCTTCCTCTTGCCCTGGAGGGCATAATCCTGCTGTGACTCCTGGCTTGTCTCCGCAAGGATCTGCTCCTTCAGACGGGTTCCCCCATCCCAACAGCTGCAGATTCCTCCCGGCCCCGCCTGCCTCTTCCAAGACTATGTTGGGTGTTTGCGTTGCCATGCGACAAGGAAGGGGGGAGGGGCCCTAGCGCCTGTCGTAACCTCGCGCCCTGGCAACGGATCAAGAAAACCTCCACGTCAGCCCGAAGGCCCCGCCCGCGCCGGAAGCCGAAAACCCCGTTAGGCCTGGACTTATTCTCGCGAGGTTTGCCGTCCGCCCGGCCTGCACTGCGGTGTTTCCCGCGCGGGCTATCCCAGTTCGCGGGCGTACGGCGCGGCCTTTCTAACAGGCGCCGGGGCCGCCACGGTCATGGGTTTCCTGAAGCTGATTGAGATCGAGAACTTTAAGTCGTACAAGGGTCGGCAGATTATCGGACCATTTCAGAGGTTCACCGCCATCATTGGACCCAATGGCTCTGGTGAGATAAACCCGGCTGCGGCCCTGCTTAACGTCCCAGCCTGGACCCCCCCCTATCCGGCAGCACAGTAGTACAACCCAGCCTGTGCAGCCTGAAATGTCGCGAACCCTAACAGGTTCCTTGCCCTCCTGAGGGGTTCGACCTGGGCCCGCTTTTCCCGCTCGGGTGCGCTGACGCGAACCTCTTGCCCAGGTGTCAGTTGCCCGCTCTTTGTGCGACCCCCTTCCCGGCCCTAGTGGTACGGGCCGAAGTCTACGTTACCCCGCCCACTGCCCCCTGCAGCCAAAAGTGGCGCGTCCGGAGCCAGCTGCCAGTCTCTGGCCACGCAGTTCCTCCCCGGAGCAGCTGCATCCGGCCTCCACGCATTGTTTGAACCCCCCGGCAGATGTGGGACCGCTCGTGGCCCTCCCGTAGCCTCCGGGCCAAACGGTATACTTCTGCTTCATCCCAGCGCCCCCTCCCGCCTCGCGTTGGTACACTCCAATTCCTTTTTTTTTTTTTTTTCTTTTAAAAACTCTTCTCTGGAGGCGGCACTTTTGAATTTCGGACTCCGTGCTCGCGTCTCCGGAGTGCTTGGGGTCTCGACTCCCCGGCCTCAACTGAGAGGTGGGGATGCCTCGAATTCGAGGCATGCCTTTCCTACCACTGAAACCGTCAAAAGTCAGAACTCATTCGCTCGTCAAATTTATTGAATGCTTACTGCTTTATAAGGAGTTATTCAGTCAAGGTGCTGTGGAAACAGCGGAGAAGAGAATAAGCCATGCTTTCGGAGAACTTACATTCCAGAGGGGAAAGACGATAATAAAGGAGGAAATAAGTTGTTTTTCGGCTGTGATAAGTGCTGTGCAGGATTGATTTGATACAGTGATGTGATAGAGTGACTTGGATGGCTTTTTAGGAAGAGTGGTCATTAGTTAACAATACTGTATTGTATATTTTGTATATTTTAAAGTAGATCTTTAAAAAGTCACCAGAAAAAAATTAACTGTGAGGTGGTGGATGCTAACTAAACTTATTGTGGCAACCATTTTGCAATATATACAAATACAGAATCATGTTGTACACCTGAAAGTAATACAGTGTTGTATGTCAGTTATATCTTGTTAAAACTGGGAGAAAAAATAAAAAGAAAGAAAAAGGAAGGCAAGGAGGAAAGAAAGGGTAGTCAGATAAGGCCTCTATTTCATATCTAAATTCCCCATCTCTAAATTATACACCATGGAGTCCTCCCATCTACGGACATTAGAGGTCTGTTTGGAATCCTGCTGTGTTCCTTCACCTCAGAGGTGTTCTAGCTAAATCACTTTCTAGCCTGAGGGGCTGCCCTTACTGAAGTAGCTATAACTGATGGCCTTCCCTGGAGTCTTGCCTAGATATGGCTCTCTGTTAAGCAGGGTTTCTCAACAGCAGCACTATTGACATTTCCAGTGAGATAATGCTTCGCTGTGGGGTCCGTCCTTATAGGATGTTTAGTGGCATCCTTGGCTTTTACCCACTAGGATGTTTAGTGGCATTGTAAGGTGTAGGATGTTTAGTGGCATCCTTGGCTTTTACCCACTAGGTGACGGTAGCAACCCCCCCACCCCCTCCAGGTGTGACAATCAAAAATGTCTACAGGGCTTCCCTGGTGGCGCAGTGGTTGAGAGTCCGCCTGCCGATGCAGGGGACACGGGTTCGTGCCCCGGTCCGGGAAGATCCCACATGCCCCGGAGCGGCTGGGCCCGTGAGCCATGGCTGCTGAGCCTGCGTGTCCAGAGCCTGGGCTCTGCAACAGGAGAGGCCACAACAGTGAGAGGCCCGCTTACCGCAAAAAAAAAAAAAAAAAAAAAAAAAATGTCTACAGACACTACCAGATGTCCCCAGTGGGGAGGGGCAAAAATCACTCCACCCTCCCCCACCTCATTTGAGAACTACTGGCCTAGATGGCTAATGCTTGGGGTTCCACTGCAGTTTCTTAGGATTTTGGTGTGGTGGCCCCTGTGGAAAGAGCTGAGATGCACCTCTTGGCATTCAGTCTCCTCAACACGGGTAAATTTGTATACCCAGGTATTCCGAAAAGGCCCTTGGTCTGACTGGCCCTCCCTTACCCCGTTCTTTCTTTTTTTTTTTTTTTTGACGGGCAAGAAGTAGATTTTTTTTTTTAATTTATTTATTTTTAAATTTTTTACCTTATAACAAATTTAATCAGTTATACATATACATATGTTTCCATATCCCCTCCCTTTTGCGTCTCCCTCCCACCCTCCCTATCCCACCCCTCCAGGCGGTCACAAAGCACCAAGCTGATCTCCCTGTGCTATGCGGCTGCTTCCCACTAGCTATCTACCTTACGTTTGGTAGTGTATATATGTCCATGCCGCTCTTTCACTTTGTCACAGCTTACCCTTCCCCCTCCCCATATCCTCAAGTCCATTCTCTAGTAGGTCTGTGTCTTTATTCCTGTCTTACCCCTATGTTCTTCATGACATTTTTTTTTCTTAAATTCCATATATATGTGTTAGCATACAGTATTTGTCTTTCTCTTTCTGACTTAAAGAAGTAGATTTATAGGATGCTTGTGAGGGATACAAGTGGGAAGGCGAGGGAGCTCTGCTCCAAGGATTCAGTTGAGCTACATTTTTATAGTCAAAGGAAAATGGGGGAGGGGGAAGAGACTGCCTTCTTCCTCATTCTTCGAGTAGATGTCAGGCTTACATCCGACCCCATTCTTCAGTGCCCAGCTCCACAAGGCATTCTTTGATTCCCCTCAGTGAATTTCTCTCTGCCACATAGTAGACACTTGCTACATGTTCACGTTTATTCTGTTCTGTATCTTCATCACTGGTCTATGGAGTGCCCCAAAGAAGACATTCCTTGAAACATTATATCATTGTTCAGGTCATAATGCTTGTTATAAAAATGTTTACAATATTGAATGATTGCAAGTAGGGAGGCCTTTGGTTGTGAGATGTTCTTGCCATCCTTGGAGAGCATGGGAGAAGCCCAAAAGTTGGAAATGGGTGCCTAAAAGGCTGACTCCTGGTCAGTATGATGTGCTAGTCCTGCTGTGATGAGGGAGACTAAGCTAAGAGTCCAGACCTGGTTAGGATAGGATTGCCATTTATTGAGCATTCACTGTGTGGCAAGTACTTTATTTATTAGGACACTTTACATTTAAATTCTCACAGTGACCCTAGGAAGGAGATACCATTATCTTTGTTTTATAGATGAGAAGACCCAGGCACAAAGAGTTGTGATCACTTGCACACTTGATTCTCAGAGCCAGGATCAGAACCTGTGCCTGTCATACCTGTGCTCCTGCCACTCCCACAGAGAACTGTGTGCCGACCATTGTTTTAGATGCTTTACCCATGAGTCATGGTTTTTCAGATTTTCCAGGTGTGGGAAAGGAAGGTCAGCTAAGAAGTGGTGAAACTAAGATTAGAACCTGGTCTGTTGGACTAGAACCCAAGCTCTTTTTTTTTTAAATTTTATTTATTTATTTTTGGCTGTGTTGGGTCTTCGTTTCTGTGCGTGGGCTTTCTCTAGTTGCAGCGAGCGGGGGGCACTCTTCATCGCGGTGCGCGGGCCTCTCGTGTTGTGGAGCACAAGCTCCAGATGCGCAGGCTGAGTAGTTGTGGCTCACGGACCTAGTTGCTCCGCAGCATGTGGGATCTTCCCAGACCAGGGCTCGAACCTGTGTCCCCTGCATTGGCAGGCAGATTTTCAACCACTGCGCCACCAGGGAAGCCCCTAGAACCCAAGCTCTTAATCACTGTCTTGTTTTGCCTCTGTGGAAGGACCTGGGCTGCCATTTTTATAGCTGGGTAGAAGGGTTTTAGAAATCAGGTCCTCAGTTCAAGGTCAGATAGCATGTTGGGGGGAATCTTGAGATAGAATTTATAGAGATTAAACTATTCCCTACCCCCAACCCCGGTCTAAATTTTTTTTAATATATTTTTTTCTGAGTCTAAAATAGAGAAAGTAAAAACTGTGACTCCACTACTGAAAAGATAATCACTCTTAATGTTAAAAACCTTATTTATTTATTTGAATAGTGAATATATGCACATGGTATAAAATTCAGAAAATCCCAAAGGATATACAGTAAAAAGGAAGATTCTCTCCCTTCTCTGACTTGTTACCTATTTTCTTTCCCAGAAATGACGACTGTTACACTGTTTATATTTTTATGCCTTTCCGTCTCCCCAAGTTTTGTTGTTGTTGTTGTTTTTAAATTTTTTGGCTGCATTGGGTCTTAGTTGTGGCATGCAGGATCTTTCGTTGCAGTGCGCAGGCTCTTCGTTGCGGTGTGTGGGCTTCTCTCTAGTTGTGGCGCGTGGGCTCATAGGTTGCAGTGCGTGGGCTCTCTAGTTGTGGCGGGCTTAATTGCCCCGCGGCATGTGTGATCTTAGTTCCCCTACCAGGGATCGAACTGGCGTCCCCTGCATTGCAAGATGGATTCTTAACCACTGGACCACCAGGGAAGTCCCCCCAAGTTTTTTTTTTTTTTTTTTTTTTTTATTAATTTATTTATTTTTGGCTGTGTTGGGTCTTCGTTTCTGTGCGAGGGCTTTCTCCAGTTGTGGCAAGCGGGGGTCACTCTTCATCACGGTGCAGAGGCCTCTCACTATCGCGGCCTCTCTTGTTGCAGAGCACAAGCTCCAGACGCGCAGGCTCAGTAGTTGTGGCTCACGGGCCTAGATGCTCCGCGGCATGTGGGATCCTCCCGGACAAGGGCTCGAACCCACGTCCCCTGCACTGGCAGGCAGATTCTCAACCACTGCGCCACCAGGGAAGCCCCCCCCCAAGTTTTGATTATGAAACTTTTCAAACTTACCCCTGTGTTTTACTTAATCATTTGAAAGTAAATTGCAGACATAATGATGTTTCACCCCTAAAGGATTCAGCATTCATCTACTAAGATTACCATTCTCCTGTTTACCAGTATACCATTATCACACCTGAGAGAATTAATTTCCTCATGTCATCAGTTATCCAGTTTATATTCAAGCTTCCCAAATTGCTCCCCAAAATGCCTTTTTGGGATTTTTTTGGAACCAGAATCCAGTCAAAGTTTGTGTGCTGCCTTTGCTTATGTCTCAGTAATCTCTGTATCCTGGAATGGTTCTCCCCAAAAGACATTGACTTTTTAAAAAGACCAGACCAGTTGTCTTGTAGAATATCCCACATTCTTTGTTTGTCTTAAGGTTTCTTCATGGTGTCATTTACCATGTTTCTCTAACTGCTGTATTTCCTATAAACTGGAAGGTAGGTTTGTTTAGATTCAGGTCAAATATTTTAGGTAAGATACTTCATAGGTGAATGTTGTATCACTATAGGAATATGCCTTTTTAAAAAAATTATGTTAAAATACACATAACATAAAATTTACCATTTTAACCATTTTTGAGTGTACAGTTCAGTAGTGTTAAATATATTCACATTTTTGTGCAACCAATCTTCTGAACTTTTTCATCTTGCAAAACTGAGACTATACTCATCAAATAACAGCTCTGCATTTTCCCCCTTCCCTCAGCCCCTGTGTGTTTTTTTTTTTAAACTTGGTTGAGATCAAACTATGTTGAGTTTTGTATCATGCTTGTTTCTCCTATTGTGGGTATTTTCCCATGTCATCAAAGGTTGTAGAGGGACTTCCCTGGCTAATACTCCACACTTCCAATGCAGGGGGCGTGGGTTCGATCCCTGGTTGGGGAACTAAGATCCCACATGCTGCACGCCATGGCCAAAAAAAAAAAAAAAATGTAGAACGATTTATTCTGTGAATATACCATTTCCTTAGATGGGGTTCTAGTTTTTGGCTGCTGTAAGTGGTAACTGCAAAGGAGCTGTTTTTCTAAGCCTTTGATCCAGGGCTTTGGTCAGGCCCAGCCTTTACAGGGGCAAAGCAGTATTTTGTCCTCCTGTTAGTCTGTGCACTGAGTGGTTAGGGAACATTTATGTTCTTGTCAATGTCTCCTTTATTCCTTTTCCTCTCCCCTTCTTCGTGACTTCCCCTCCTCTACTTTGTCCTGTCCTCCCTTAGGTAAGTCAAATCTCATGGATGCCATCAGCTTTGTGTTGGGTGAGAAAACCAGCAACCTGCGGGTAAAGACCCTGAGGGACCTGATCCATGGAGCTCCTGTGGGCAAGCCAGCTGCCAACCGGGCCTTTGTCAGCATGGTCTACTCTGAGGAGGGTGCTGAGGACCGCACCTTTGCCCGTGTCATTGTTGGTGGGTGAGGCTGGCCAGAGGTTCTCCTTGGGTCCACGGGCATCGGGGGGTGGCTAGACTAGTTTGTTGGGGTAGGAGGGAGGCCTAACCCTCGGTTGACTCATGCATTGTCTTGTAGGGGGTTCCTCTGAGTACAAGATCAACAACAAAGTGGTCCAGCTACATGAGTACAGTGAGGAATTAGAGAAGTTGGGCATTCTTATCAAAGCTCGTAACTTCCTCGTCTTCCAGGTGGGCATTTTTAACAATTATTGGCTACCTGCTTTTTGTTCTATCCCCACTGGACCTGCTCCATCTCTGGCCTCATCATCTCTCCCCTGAACTAATGTAACAGCTTCCTCGCTGGGCTTCCCGACTCCAGTCTTGCCCCTTCCTGTTCATCCCCTAGGCCAGGATCATCTTATGGGAGCACAAATATGTTTCTTTCCCTCCTCTCCTTAAAACATTTCAGTGATTTCTCATTGCCTTCTGATGGCAGTTCTCAAATTGTAGTCTCCAGATCGGCATCAACTGGGGACATGTTAGAAATGCACATTCTCAGGCCCTACCCCAGACATATAGGGGCAGAGACTATGGGGTGGGGCCCAGCCATTTGTGTTTTCCCAGGCTCTCCAGGTTATTATGATGTACGCTAAAGTTTGAGAACCGTTGCCTTAGCATGAAATCCAACTCCTGTCATTCATGAAACACCACCCTTTGGTGCTTGCTCACCTCACTAGCCTCATATGCCATTACTCTTCCCTTCTAGCCCTGCCCTCCAGCCTAATTAAGCCTTTTACAGTTTCCCAAATTCACCTGCTTTCTTTGGCCTGCAGGCCTTTGCAATATTAATTTTCCTCTATGTGGAATAACCTCGTCTCTCTTACTTTCTTGGTTAGTTTCTTTCTTGGTTAGTTTCTTCGCCATCTTCCAAACTCATCTTAGATGTCACCTTTGGGAAACCTTCCTACATAGGTACCCCTACCAGTCTCCTACCCTCGAGCTTCATTTAGTTCTTTGTGCTACTGGTGTCACTGCACGTAACACACGGTGTTGTCTGTGCTTCTATCTCTTCTGTTCCCCACGTACCTCAAAAGGCAGGGAATGTGTCCTCAAAGCTCAGTGGTGAAATGTGGCACCCACTGTGTGGAAGGGATCAGTGAACTTTTTCTGAATGATTGAGTGGGAGTGGGTAGCGGGAACTGGACTGGCTAGGGTCTAAGTGGGGAGAGTGTTTTGACCTTTACTAGGGTGCTGTGGAATCTATTGCCATGAAGAACCCCAAAGAGAGGACAGCTCTTTTTGAAGAGATCAGTCGCTCTGGGGAGCTGGCCCAGGAATATGACAAGCGAAAAAAGGAAATGGTGAAAGCTGAAGAGGACACGCAGTTTAATTACCATCGCAAAAAAAACATCGCAGCTGAACGCAAGGAGGCCAAACAAGAAAAAGAAGAGGTAGGTGACCAGGTTGCCTCTGGGCTCTGAGAGGCCAGATTTAAGCCAGTGCCTTACTGATGCACCCCTGCCTCCACACCCCTATTTGCACAGGCTGACCGCTACCAGCGCCTGAAGGATGAGGTGGTGCGAGCTCAGGTACAGTTGCAACTTTTCAAACTTTATCATAATGAAGTGGAAATCGAGAAGCTCAACAAAGAACTGGCCTCTAAGAACAAGGAGATCGAGAAGGACAAGAAGCGCATGGACAAGGTAGAGGATGAGCTGAAGGAGAAGAAGAAGGAGCTGGGCAAAATGATGCGGGAACAGCAGCAGATTGAGAAGGAGATCAAGTAAGTGGCAGGCCTGGGTATGTGACTTGTGGAAAGCCAAGAGGCTGTGCTGTTTCCTAGGGCTCCTCTGAGCCCAGAGCCCAGTGCCTGTACTAGTTTCTCTATCTTCCCCTTGACTTGCTTTGGCTAGAATCAGACACATTAGTTGACTTGCATTTTAGACAAATAGAGTATTTAAGTACTCAGACTCCGGGTAGATAGGTACTCAGAAGAGGAGAACTTGAAAGGGGTGGTGGCTTTGCCAAGTGAGAGGGAGTGATGGGAAGCCACTCGTGGCTGTAGTCTCTTCCTAGAAGAGGAAAACTGGAGCTTGAAGTTTAAAGGACAGAAATTTGAAAAGGTTAAGTCAGATTACATGAACACAGGTTACTCTTGGGAGTGGTTACTGAGGGGCCTGACCTGGCTAGGGTTGAGGCAGGGGTGGTAGCTTTACCTTATAGAGTGGCTGGAATGCCAGGCCGAAGCCATCATTTCTAGGGAATAGCCCCTTTTTTGAGGATCTGTGGGGCATTAGGCCCTTGTTCTTTTAGGCACTTCCCTGAGGCTTGGAGTTTAGGCCCCCTTTGGATTAAAAAGCCTTGGAACCCTCCCTTCTCCCACAGTGCTAACTGGTTTCCCCCTTCCCCTCTCGCAAAAGGGAGAAGGACTCAGAGCTGAACCAGAAGCGGCCTCAGTACATCAAAGCCAAGGAGAATACCTCCCACAAAATCAAGAAGCTGGAAGCAGCCAAGAAGTCCCTACAGAATGCTCAGAAGCATTACAAGAAGCGTAAAGGTGACATGGATGAGCTAGAAAAGGAGATGCTGTCAGTGGAGAAAGCCCGGCAGGAGTTTGAGGAACGGATGGAAGAGGAGAGTCAGAGTCAGGGCAGAGATTTGACCCTGGAGGAGAATCAGGTAAGCTCTTGCGGGGGTGGGGAGTAGAGAGATCGCTGGGCTGATATGGACTGACTTGGTCATCCCTGTCCTCCTTCCCTGTCCCTGACACAGGTGAAGAAATATCACCGGTTGAAAGAAGAAGCCAGCAAGAGAGCAGCTACCCTGGCGCAGGAGCTTGAGAAGTTCAATCGAGACCAGAAGGCCGACCAGGACCGGCTGGATCTGGAAGAGCGGAAGAAAGTAGAGACAGAGGTGGGCATGCCGTACAAGATTAGGAGTGATGGTCCAGAGAAAAGGAAGTAAAGATAGTCTTAACAGTACTGACAATAGCTAACATCTAGCAAGCACTTACTGTGTGCTAGACACTGTTTTTTACATGTATGCAGTCATTTAATTCCTCATTTTCCAAATGAGGAAAGTACAGCACAGAGGTGAAGTAATTTGCCTAAGGTTATTAAGTGGCCAAACTGGGATGTGAACCTGGGCAGTCTAGCCCACACTTTTTTGGTTCGATCCTCTCTTGATTGGTGAGGAAGTTAGCCCAGGCTGGGTAGAACACCTATGAGAGGGTTTCATAGGGCCCAAGGTGACCCCATCAGTTAGCAGAGCCACATTGAACACCATCTTTGTGTCTGCTTTTTTTTTTTTTTTTTTTTTTTAAGATTTAATTTGATTTATTTTTGGCTGCGATGGGTCTTCATTGTCGCACACGGGCTTTCTCTTTTTGTGGCGAGTGGGAGCTACTCTTTGTTGCAGTGTGCCGGCTTCTCCTTGCGATGGCTTCTCTTGTTGCGGAGCACGAGCACTAGGGTGCTCGGGCTTCAGTAGTTGTGGCTCGTGGGCTTAGTTGCTCTGCAGCATGTGGGATCTTCCCAGACCAGGGATCGAACCCGTGTCCCCTGATTGGCAGATGGATTCCTATCCACTGCACCACCAGGGAAGTCTCTGTGTGTCTGCTTTTTAATGGGCCTCCTGCACTAGTGACCCATTGTCCGTGACTGTTGGGCTCTTGGATGAGCAGGCACATGGTGGGTGGTGAGCCAGGGCCCCATGGTCTTGGAGTTAACTTACTCAGCCTATGGTGATGTAGTGTATTTGTCTTTCTCCCAGGCCAAGATCAAGCAAAAGCTGAGGGAGATTGAAGAGAATCAGAAGCGGATTGAGAAACTGGAGGAATACATCACAACTAGCAAGTATGTGGCCTTGTAACCTTTCCTCTTACTTCCAGGCCTGTTCTTGTGAACCCTTCCTGTCCTGCCCCTCTCCAGGCAGACCCACAGAGTCCCTCTCGGCCAGGAATATTTTCTGGCCAGCCAGGGTAACCCTTGTGTTTCCTTACTTTGTAGGCAGTCCCTCGAGGAGCAGAAGAAGCTAGAGGGGGAGCTGACAGAGGAGGTGGAGATGGCCAAGCGGCGAATTGATGAGATCAATAAGGAGCTGAACCAGGTGATGGAGCAGCTGGGGGATGCACGCATTGACCGCCAGGAGAGCAGCCGCCAACAGCGAAAGGCAGAAATTATGGAAAGCATCAAGCGCCTGTACCCTGGCTCTGTGGTAAGAGTGGAGAGGGAACTCATTTCCTGAGCACTTACTTTCACACTCACTGTCAGATAATTTTCACAGCAGCCCTGTGAGGACAGGATTGCTAGTCCCATTTTTACAGCTGGGGAAACTGAGGGTCAGAGAGGTTAAATGACTCGCTCAAAACAGCGTAGCTTCTAAGTATTAAGAACTGCAATTCAGGGACTTCCCTGGTGGGGCAGTGGTTAAGAATCCGCCTGCCAGCGCAGGGGACACAGGTTCGATCCCTGGTCCGGGAAGATCCCACATGCCTCAGAGCAACTAAGCCTGTGCGCCTCAACTACTGAGCCTGTGCTCTAGAGCCCGAGCACCACAACTCCTGAAGCCGTGTGCTTAGAGCCCGTGCTCCGCAACAAAAGAAGCCACCGCAGTGAGAAGCCCGCGCACCACAACGAAGAGTAGCCCCTGCTCACCACAGCTAGAGAAACCCTGCATGCAGCAACGAAGACCCAACACAGCCAAAATAAATAAATAAATAAAATTAGAAAAAAAACTGCAGTTCAGACCCAACTTGTTCTGATTCTTAACCTCGTGTTCTTTTCATCACACCAGTTGTATCTTTCTGAAAGTTTTGTCTTGCTTGTGTCCACTCCTCTGTGGGAGGTGGGGAAACTGGAGAGGGCTTGGGGAAGGGAAGGGGACACAGGGCAGGAATTAGCTCCCAGGAAGTAGCTCTGTGCAGGCATCAGTATGAGCTTCTTTGGCAGGTAACAACCAGCTCATTCATTAGGCTTTATCAGATCTCTTGGCCTCTTAAACCAAATCCTGAGTCCCCAGATTCCCTGAATATTATTCCTCTATTGCTGTAATTCCATCCCTGGGTTCAACTTAATTGAGTTCCACAACTATTTCCTGATCTTTCCTATAGACACTGCTGGGGAGTTGGTAAGAAGGAGTTAGACTCAGTCACTGCCCTTAAAGATGTTACCCTTTATCTGATAGTTCTTAGGGAACCATGGTTGATTTGGGGGGCATGGGGGAAGTGAACTGAACAAAGAGATTTAGTTTGCTGGGTGTTTGTGAGAATTTGATATAATGCATATAGGGTCTCTGACATAATGCCTGGGTGGCAGTGGTCTGTGAAATGGTAAAAGTGAGGTTTAGAAAGATGATTTTTGGATTCAGACATGACTGCCTGAAGTTGTTGTTGCTTTAAAGCCAAAGTAGGTTTTTCTTCTGTAGTGTGGGGGCTGTGTTCCTGATAGAAATTCTGACCTGTTCCCACCCCCTTCCAAGCTGGGAATTGGGGTTCCTAAGCCAGCTCCCAAAAGCCTCATGCTTCACTTTTCTCTTCTGACTTTCCCTAGTACGGCCGCCTCATTGACCTCTGCCAGCCCACACAAAAGAAGTATCAGATTGCAGTAACCAAGGTTTTGGGTAAGAACATGGATGCCATTATCGTGGACTCAGAGAAGACAGGCCGGGACTGTATTCAGTATATCAAGGAGCAGCGTGGGGAGCCTGAGACCTTCTTGCCTCTTGATTACCTGGAGGTGAAGCTGGTGGTGATGGGGTCAGGGCAGTGTGAGAGGGCTGCTCCTCCTAGCCCTCCGTGTTCTGCCATTTAACTGAGCTTCTTCTCACAGGTGAAACCTACAGATGAGAAACTCCGGGAGCTGAAGGGGGCCAAGCTGGTGATTGACGTTATTCGCTATGAGCCACCTCACATCAAAAAGGCCCTGCAGTACGCTTGTGGCAATGCCCTTGTCTGTGACAATGTGGAGGATGCCCGCCGCATTGCCTTTGGAGGCCACCAGCGCCACAAGGTATGGATTCCCTTGCCCATATTGGAGTTGGACAGGCTTAGTATTGGCGATTCCTCTGTTTAGCTTCTCCCCTCTCTTCTCTTCTCCCTGCTGTATGTAGACAGTGGCACTGGATGGTACCCTGTTCCAGAAGTCAGGGGTGATCTCTGGCGGGGCTAGTGATCTGAAGGCCAAGGCCCGGCGCTGGGATGAGAAAGCAGTAGACAAGTTGAAAGAGAAGAAAGAGCGGTTGACAGAAGAGCTGAAGGTAAGCCATAGGCAGGGCTGTCCCTAAGAATGGGGGTCCGAAGCCCAGGCCAGCCGGCCACCTTCTTACCACCTAGCCCCTCTCTCTTGTCCACTTTAGGAGCAGATGAAGGCAAAGCGGAAAGAGGCAGAACTGCGTCAGGTGCAGTCTCAGGCCCATGGACTGCAGATGCGGCTCAAGTACTCACAGAGTGACCTAGAACAGACCAAGACACGACATCTGGCCCTGAATCTGCAGGTGGGGCCTGGCCTTCAGCCCTGTTTGCCTAAAGCCATCCTCACATTCCTGGCCTAGGTTTTTCTGGGGGTGGGGAACTTGTCCCACTTCCTTTGGGGAGCCAGACATAGCATAGAGTCAGACAAACAGGGGTTCAGATCTTGGCTCTGTATGACATTAGGCAAGTTACTAAACCTCTGTGTTGTATCTGTTCAAATCTTTTTTTTTTTTTTTTTTTTTTTTTGCGGTACGCGGGCCTCTAACTGCTGTGGCCTCTCCCATTGCGGAGCACAGGCTCCAGACGCGCAGGCTCAGCGGCCATGGCTCACGGGCCCAGCCGCTCCGCGGCATGTGGGATCTTCCCCGACCGGGGCACGAACCCGTGTCCCCTGCATCGGCAGGCGGACTCTCAACCACTGCACCACCAGGGAAGCCCTGTTCAAATCTTTTGCTCACTTTTATATTGGTTTGTAAGTTTTTTGAAAAATATATTCCAGAAACAATATCTTTGTCAAACATATGTATTGCAGATACTCAAAAGACAAAACAAAACAGGAAAAAAAAACAAAAAAACAAACAAACCTCTCAGTGTCAATTTTTTCATCTTAATCTGTAAAGTGGGAGTTAGAATTATAGGGTCCTTACAAAGATTGAATGAGTTAATACATGTGAAGTATTTAGAGTGATTCCTCATAGCCAGTGAATGTTCAGTAAATGTTAGGTGCTATTAACATAACTAATTCATTCAACAAATATTTGAGTTCCTTCTGAAAGTTTTCAAAGTGAACTACAGATATTTCAGTCCCTGTGGGTGGGGGTACTTTTATAGATACAGTAATGTGTTTGATTATGAGTGCTTCCCCAACTCACCCTGGAGGTTTATGTAATATGTAGTATATGTATCATTTTTCTAAAATCAAAAAGTCTGAATTCCAAAACATATCTCGCCCCAGGGGTTATTGATGAGGGAGTGTGGACCTGTAAGTAATGATGTTTACTGTGTGCCCAGCCTTTTGGATTGAAGCTGGCTGACTAGAGGCCAGGGAGGAAGCCATGTGATGGTCCAAGTGAGAGATGATGCAACCTTAACAGCAGTGCTAAGTCAGGTTCTCTCAGCATGTGGCGAGTTAGCCCTTTTTGTCCATGGGGCTACTATACTCAAGGTGGCTCTTTTTCTCCAAGGATCCTGGTCTCTTTTGTCCTCTCAACCCCGTTTCCTTCAGGAAAAGTCCAAGCTGGAGAGTGAGCTAGCGAACTTTGGGCCTCGAATCAATGATATCAAGAGGATCATCCAGAGTCGAGAGAGGGAAATGAAAGACTTGAAGGAGAAGATGAACCAGGTTGGTAGAGGATGAGCCATGCCAGCATGTGCATCAGGGCAGGACTGAGGCTGGAAGCAGCACTCTGACCCAGAGGGCCTTTTCTCTCCCTTGCTTCCCCCCCTCAGGTAGAGGATGAGGTATTTGAAGAGTTTTGTCGGGAGATTGGTGTGCGCAACATCCGGGAGTTTGAGGAAGAGAAGGTGAAGCGGCAGAATGAAATCGCCAAGAAGCGGTAGGTGGAAGTGTGGTTAGAAGGGGAGACTGGGGTGCCCTTGAGCCCCTAGCCTGACATCTGGGAAGTCAAATGCCATCGTAAGGCAGGGAGCAGCTTTTACAACGATGGGCATTTATGGTATGTCAGCCTTAAAGAACAGGGACATCAGGGAAGCATGTGGCACAGTATAGGGATTAGGAGTACCAACTTTAAATGTGGTTTTCCTGGGTTAAAGTCCCAGCTCCATGGTTCATTTATCTTGGGCAGTGACTTGACCTCTCTAAGCCTGTTTCCTTATGCATCAAGTGGGATAATTGTGATACCTATCTCATAGAATTGTTGGGGTGGATCAGAGGTTGGGCTTAATCCTTATAAAGTATTTAGCATGATACTTTGCACCTACTAAGAGCAATAGATATTAGCTTTTTTTTTTTTTTGGTCGCGCCATGTGGCTTGCAGGATCTCAGTTTCCCAACCAGGGATTGAACTTGGGCCATGGCAGTGAAAGCACCGAATGCTAACCACTAGACCACCAGGGAACTCCCAATAGATATTAGCTTTTATTATTGTCATTGTCCTGATGGGTGATGTGGGAGAGGAGGACCAAAGTTCTAGGTTGGAAGAATAGTAAGAACAAAGCAAGTTTCTCCTTTCTTTCCCACTTTAGTTTATTCATTTGTTCAACAAACCTTGTTTGAATACCTACTTGTGCCAAGTTGTCCTGTGCTAGGTATTGGAGAGAGTGGGGAGATGAGGGTAAGATAGGTGAACACAACACAGTCTCTCTGAAGGAGGTCACCCCCTGGACCCAGGGCTTCAGTCAGCAGTTCAGCTAGACCATCACCCATACAGTAACTGTTCATTGCTCTCCTACCCCCAAGTCAGGCTCAAGGGATATAGAATTGAATCAGAGACTGTCCTTGTCCTCAGGGAGTTATGGAGTAAAGAGGAAGACAAACAAGTAGATCAGCAGTTTCAGAATGATGCCGTACTTGAGGTAGATAGAAAATACAGAGGAAAATGTTCAAGGAGCTGCAAATCAACAAAAGGAAAAATAAAAACCTAGAGACCCAGTAGAATAATGGAGAGAGGATGTATTAGCATTTCAAGGAAAGAGAAGCTCGAATGGCTAATAACTGTGAATTGATGTTCCATCTCATTCCTAATTAGAGAAAATGCGAATTAAAACAATCTAGCAGTATTTGGTGAAAATAAGTCTACACGAGCCCAATGACAGCAAAGCCACTCCTGAGTCTATATCCCAGAGAGAGTCTTGGCCACAGGGTGACAAAGAGACACATTCAAAGTTGTTCATCTTGGCATAATTTGTAATAGTGGGACATTGGTGGCAATGTAGACGGCCATCACTGCAGAGAAGTATAAGTTAAATATGATGACTATACAGACTATGGAATACTGTGTAGCAGTTCAGACAAGAACTAGATTTACAGGCAGTAACAGGATAAATTTATAACACTGTACATTTGTATAAATTTAAAAACAAAACAACATTTTACAAGGATATGCATTTTTAAGGTTATATACGTATGTATGTATGTGTGTGTATGTATGTCACTTTGGTGTACATGCTCACTGTAGGGAAGATAATAGGAGTAGAAATCAGATTGAACCAAAGGAGAAAAGGGAAAGGTCTTGTACAGACAGCGATCATAAGTGTTTTATGGACTATGGGGTATGATTATACCAAAAAGGGAGGAACCCAACAAAGTGTAATAGGAACTAAGAACCTGCTCACAATCGTTGGGAAAGGTTTTATAGACCAAGGAGTGATGAACTGGAGATCTGTAGAGTGAGTAGGATTTAGCCAACCTGGCAGTAGACAGAAGAAGGGAGTTCCAAGCAGTGAGAACAGCATGCTCAGAGGTGTGAGAGAGCGTACCTTGTTCTGCAAACTAAGTATTGAATATCTGGAGCAGAAAAATGGGGTCAGGAGGAAGGCGGAGGTGTTGGAGAGGTCAGCAGGGGCCAGATCACAGAAAGCTTTGTGAGTCATGCTTAGGAGATTGAACTTAAAATTGCATAGCTCAAAATTATAGAGTTAATTACATCCCATTTGGATTATAGTGACTAATAGGTTTAAGCTGCTAGCATGACATCTGGCAGCATCTGTCACACCATACTGGGGGGTGGAGGGACAGTTGGAAGTTAGACCTGCCTGTCCTGCTAGCATCTGTGTATGCTGGTTACATACTCTTGAGTTTCTATAGAGATGGGGAGGAGGGAACTAGCAGGAATCTATTTTCTCCATTTTTTTTTTTTTTTTTTTTTTTTTTTTTTTTTTACTACCCAAGCTCTGCCCCTTTAGAGATTCTGGAATGTTGGGGCAGAGGTGTATGCGGGGGTTTGGGGGTAGTTGGAAAGAGTCAAAGCCCATGAACTGAATATGAACTGAATACAGCCAGTATACCTGGAGGTGGTGATGATAACTAAAATTTGTTGAGTACTTATTGTGTACCAGGCATGGTTCTAAGGACTTTATACATATTGACTCCCAATAACTCTGAGGTAAGTACTATTAATATTTCCATTTTTCAGGTGAGGAAACAGGCATGGAGAGTATGACTAACTTGTCTGAGATTCATTACTAGTAAATGGCAGAGTTGAGATACCAGTCCCCTTATCCCACCACATTATATTGCAAGGATGCCAGGAGAAGAAACCCAGGTTTTGGTGTTTACACCCGGGATCTAATGTCTCTTTGCCAGCTCTGTGGCCTTGGGCAAGGTCTTTTACCTCTTGGCCCAAGTTTCCTCATTTGTAAAATTAAGATAATAATGCCTTCTTGTGGAGCTGTTCATTAGAGGATTAGAGGTAATGTATGTAAATTACATAGAAGCTTAATAAATAGGAATTATCATAGCTGGTGGGTTCAGGTGGACCTTTTTGTGCCTCCTTCTAGGAACTCCGAATGGGGGCTCCAGTGTTTAAAGGAGGATTCATGGAGTTTGGCCCAATCTCCTCTGCCTTGTGCCATATCTACAAAGCTAGGCCAAGGAACTTAGTTCTGTAACTTCAGGGGACAGTTTTATGTGGATGAGCTGAGTGGTGACTAAAATTCAGCAGTAACTGAGTCCCTGTGCCCTAGGCCTAGTTCTCCTTTCTCCCCACAGTTTGGAGTTCGAGAATCAGAAGACTCGCTTGGGCATCCAATTGGATTTTGAAAAGAACCAACTGAAGGAGGACCAGGATAAAGTACACATGTGGGAGCAGACAGTGAAAAAAGATGAAAATGAGATAGAAAAGCTCAAGAAGGTAAGGAAGGAGACCATGAAAAACTAAACTAAAAGCTAAGAGGAAAAATTGGAAGAGATAATATCCATAATTTATAAAGCCCTCTTCTAAATAAGAAAAACACCAAGACCTAGATAGGGAGAAAAAATGAGTAAGTGGCACAAACAGTTCAAGAAGAGATTCAAATAACCCATAAACACATATATATAATTTAGCCTTAGTAGAAATCAAAGGAATGCAAATTAAAACAATTATGTGTAATTTGTTTCCTATCACATCACCCAAGATTTTTTTTTTTTTTAAATGATACTGGCCATGACGCACAAAACCAGCATTCTTAGGCCATATGGCACCATCCATTGAGAGTCTTCAGAATACATTTCTCCTCAGTAATACATGAGGAAATCCAAAATGCTGGCACATAGGTTGATGTTTTTGTTTTGTTATTTATTTATTTATTTGGTTGTGCTGGGTCTTAGTTGCCGCAGGCGGGCTCCTTAGTTCTGGCATGCAAACTTAGTTGCGGCATGCGTGTAGCATCTAGTTCCCTGACCAGGGATTGAACCCAGGCCCCCTGCATTGGGAGTGTGGAGTCTTATCCACTGCGCCACCAGGGAGGTCCCCCAGGTTGTTTATTTTTTAATTTAAAAAAAATTATTATTATTATTTTTATATTTTGGCTGCTTTGGGTCTTCATTGCTGCGCATGGGCTTCCTCTAGTTGTGGCAAGCGGGGGCTACTCTTCATTGCGGTGCGCGGGCTTCTCATTGCAGTGGCTTCTCTTGTTGCGGAGCACAGGCTCTAGGCGTGCGGGCTTCAGTAGTTGTGGCACACGGGCTCAGTAGTTGTGGCTCCTGGGCTCTAGAGCGCAGGCTCAGTAGTTGTGGCACATGGGCTTAGTTGCTCTGCGGCATGTGGGATCTTCCCGGACCAGGGCTTGAACCCGTGTGCCTTGCATTGGCAGGTGGACTCTTAACCACTGTGCCACCAGGAAAGCCCTGCATATTATTTCTTATGAGCCATTTGAGAGAAAGTTGCAAATATGTCCCCTTCTGTGACTTTCAGATCAAAATGAAAACATTCTCCTTTAAAAAAAAATCAGAGCATAATAGGTAAGATGACAGTCCCCTTTGACCACTCTCAATCCCAGTCCCCTTACTCTTCCTGGGGCTAATCTCATGTAGGGTGTATTCTTCCAGACCTTATAGGCATTTACTTAAATACTTTTTTTTTTTTTAATTTTTTTTTTTTTTTTGCGGTACGTGGGCCTCTCACTGTTGTGGCCTCTCCCGTTGTGGAGCACAGGCTCGGGACGTGCAGGCTCAGCGGCCATGACTCACGGGCCTAGCCGCTCCGCGGCATGTGGGATCTTCCCGGACCAGGGCACGAACCCGTGCCCCCTGCATCGGCAGGCGGACTCTCAACCACTGTGCCACCAGGGAAGCCCTACTTAAATACTTTTGCATTCATATATATGTACTCATGCAAAGTGCACAGTATTGTTTTTGTGGGTGTTTTAAAAACATTGATGTTATTGCTCATGACAGTAGTCTTGGTGTGGAAAAGATGCTTAAATAACATTAAGTCAGAATATAGACTTTTAATTACAATCTAGTCTCAACTATGTAGACCTGTCCATAAGTAATGCTGAGGGGAAATAGGCTAAATGTTAATTGGTTCTCTCTGGCTGGTGGGATTACAAGTAATTTCTTACTTTCCTCCTACTTCATACTTTTCCTATACTTTGAACTTTTCTACAGCAGGCAACTTGTATATTGGGGTAAGGGGGAGGTCAACAAAATAATTTGGAAAAAGGTAAAAGAACTCAGAGGGGTGATGGGGGTTTGTAAAAGCAGAGCTCATTGAAGACAGATTCCAGCAAACTGTCTGGTGGAAAGGGTGGGGACAATGAGGGAAGATCCCAAGGTGAGCTGGGGAAAGCCTTCACTTCTTGTCCTGTTCACCGTGCTGGGACCAGGAGGAACAAAGACACATGAAGATCATAGATGAGACCATGGCCCAGCTACAAGACCTGAAGAATCAACACCTGGCCAAGAAGTCAGAGGTGAATGACAAGAACCATGAGATGGAGGAGATTCGTAAGAAACTGGGGGGCGCCAACAAGTGAGTGGGTTCAGGCCTGGGCCTGGGGGAGGTACGTAGTACGGGCAGCTTGCTGGATTTGGGTCTCACCTATCTCCCTGGATCTTCTTAGGGAAATGACCCATTTACAGAAGGAGGTAACAGCCATTGAGACCAAGCTTGAACAGAAACGCAGTGACCGCCACAACCTGCTACAGGCCTGCAAGATGCAGGACATCAAGTTGCCACTGTCTAAGGGCACCATGGACGATATTAGTCAGGAAGAGGTGAGTATTAAGGCTGGTGGTGGGTGTGAGCTGTGAACAACATAACCAGGAATGGGGGATGAAGGTGGCTAGGGAGGGCAGGTGAGAGAGGGAGAGAGAGAGAGAGAAAAGGATGGTGGGTGCAGGTGGTGAGAGACAAAAGGAGGGATGCAGGGGAGATGAGGCAGGGTGAGGCTGTGAAGGCAGGTGAGGTGAAAGGTAATAACCTTGGTGTGAGAGGGAAGTTGTTGGGGGTAGGGCTGCATGTCAGTAGGTGGTGAGGGAGGTAAGCCAGGAGAGGAGGAAGTCATTCATTAACCTTAGGGACTTGAGCTAAGATAGTTCCAGCAGGTGATGGATATTGGTAGGAGTGGGAATTGAGGGTCATTAGCCAAGAGCAAAGGAAGATGGAATTGAGGGACCTGAGGGATGGTAACTTAGCTGCAGTGAGGGAGGTTGGCCGGGAGAGAGTTGGGTAAGGGACATCAGCAATGCAGAGGTGATGAAGCTTAGTTATGGAAAAGGGAGAGACACCAGCCAATAGAAGAGCCAAGGCATTTTATCCACTGGAAGTGAAGCTTGGTAGCAAGGGGCTGGGAATGTTAACTGAGAGGAGGTTTGCAGATATCTTGTCTTTGACCTGAACATGTATTTCAGTCCCACATGTCTTTCTCCCTCCTTTCTTCCCAAATAGCATTTCCATTTAATTCAGCAAAATATTTTGAACACCGGCAGTGTGCCAGGCATCATGGTAGCACGTGATATAATTACTCCTAATCCTAAGCACAGCCCTGCCAGGCAGGCATCGTCCGGTGTTACAGATGAGGGTTTGTGTGTTTAAATGAGGATTCAAGCAACAGCATGGCTTGCCCAGGGTCACGCGGTTAGTCGGTGGTAGAGCCCAATTTTGAACTCAGATCTTTCTCCTGTCAGAGCTGCTCTTCCTTTTGCCACAGGTACTTTCTAGCAAGGTGCTTCTCAAAGACATCGAAGGCTGCAAAGGAGCCCCTCAGCCCCCTCTAGAGGAGCAAGTGCTCTTATGGCCATTCGGGTCCATTTGACTCTCCCTCTTGCCATTGCAGGGTAGCTCCCAGGGGGAGGATTCAGTGAGTGGCTCCCAACGAACTTCCAATATCTATGCACGAGAGGCCCTCATCGAGATTGACTACGGCGACCTGTGTGAGGATCTGAAGGTGAGGCTCAGCCTCGGGGAGTGGGTACATCCTCCCAGCTGTCCAGAGAGAGGGTCAGCTCATCTGGGGGCCCTGTGGAGACAGACCATGTCTGGAAAGAGGGGCAAGCTGGCAAGGCGGGGGGTGGGGTGGAGTTGTGATCCATGGCTTCCCCCCATATGCACACACAGACACAGGCACATCTTCCACCTCCACCCCCAGCTGCCCCCATCCCTGCCTGTTGCCAGTCTTCCCCTTCCACCTGTGTACACGTCTCAGCCCAGATACACGGAGAACAGGCTCCTGTACAGTGAACAGATAGACCTCGGGGGGTTCTCAGGGCTCTGTCCCAGGCATCCTTTCCTTCTCTCATCCTGGGTATCTCCTCTACTCCCCTGGCTTCAGCTGCCATCTCTATGCTAGGGCCCACAGGTACCTCAAACCCCAGCCTTCCTCCCCAAATCGGCCTCTTCTCTTCAGTGCCAGCCCCAGGTTCAAACCAGAAATCTGAGCCTTGTCCTTAACTCTCTCTCTCACTTTGCATATTCAGTGAATTACCAAGCCCTGTCAATTCTACCTTCCAAATATCTACTGAATTCTACTTTTCTCTGTTTCCACTGTCTCTCTAGTTCAGGCTGCTTTCACCACTCACATGGACTACTGTAGGAGCCTTCTAAATAGTTTCTGGTGCTTTCCAATCTTTCCTTATAGCCAGGCAGGGGGACTTGATTTTTTTTTTTAACCTTTTTATTATGGAAAATTTCAAACAGATACAGAAGTAGAAAGAATGATACAATGAACCCCAGGTACCCATCATCCAGCTTCAATAATTAGCAACATATGGTCAATCCTGTTTTTTATACCCTTCCCCCTCCTGATTGGCACATTTTAAATCAAATTCTAGATATTCCATTCATAATTACCTCAGTATATATCTCTAGGACTCCTTTTTAAAAAATGTAACCACGATATTATACCAAAAAATTAGCACTAACTCTGTAATGTCACCTGATATTCAATAAATGTTTAGATTTCCATGAATGTCCCATAAATATCTTTTTTAAAAATATTTTTTCTGGGCTTCCCTGGTGGCGCAGTGGTTGAGAGTCCGCCTGCCGATGCACGGGACACGGGTTCGTGCCCCAGTCCGGGAAGATCCCACTCGCCACGGAGTGGCTGGGCCCGTGAGCCATGGCCACTGAGCCTGCGCGTCCGGAGCCTGTGCTCCACAACGGGAGAGGCCACAACAGTGAGAGGCCCGCGTACCGCAAAAAAAATAAAATAAAATAAAAAAATTTTCTGTGTTTAAATCAGGATCCAAGTGAGGTCCATGTGTTAAAATTGGTCTCTTATGGTCTATAACATTTTTTATCCCTTTTTATTTTTTTCTTGCTATTTATGGAAGAATCTGGGTCATTGGTCTTGTACAATTTTCTATACTCTGAATTTGGCTGATTGTGTCCCATGATGTTTTTTGACATGTTCTTCCTTCCATCCTTGTGTTTCCTATAAACTGGTAGTTAAATCTGTGGTTTGATTGGATTCAGATTCATTTTTTATTTTGGGCAAGAATATATCATACATGGTACCGTGTACTCATGAACTTCCTTTTGCATCGCATCAGTAGACACTGAATGTCAGTTCTCTCTATCTTTGTAATGATAAGATTGATGAATGCTCAACACTACCTGTGAAATATTCTTGCCAGAAACTCAAACAAGGATCTGATTAAGCTTTTATGTCCACCAATTACATGAAACACTGGTGCCAGAGGAACATGTTAAATAAAAGCACAGGGATGCAGTTAACTAAATCCAGACTGTGGGAAACTCTAAAGGACAAAAGACCTGGTCTCTTCCATAAATAAATGGGAAGAAAGAAATAAACAGAAAGGGAGAACTTTTATAGGCTTATGAGACAAATCAACCAATTACAATGTGTGGCCTTCCCTTGAATCCATTGCAAAGAAAAGAGAGGCAGGGGAATTTATAGATTAAATGAGATTTAAGAGACATATCAGCCAGTTGTAATGTGGGCACCTTATTTGGAACCTGCTTTGAAAAAAACCTGTAAAAAATTTTTTATGTAACACAATTAGGATGATTTGAACACTGACCAGATAGTTTATGATGTTCAGGAATTGCTGTTAATATTTTTAGGTGATAATGGTATTGTGGTTTTGTTTTTTAAATGTCCTTACCTTTTACAACAGTGGTTCTCAATGGGTGGGGTGGATTTTGCCTCCCCAGGGGACACTTGGTAATGTCTGGAGATACTCTTGTCACACCCAGTTGTCGCAACTGGGGCAGGGGTTGCTACCAGTATCTAGTGGGTAGACAACAGGGATGCTGCTAAACATCCTACAGTGCACAAAGGACAGCCCCCACAACAACAAATTATTTGGCTCAAAATATCATTAGTGCTGAGATTCAGAAACCCTGTTTTAGAGGTACATACTGAAGTATTTATGGATGAAACATTTGAGGTTTGGTTTAAAATAGTTGAATATAGAAAGAAATTGGGTATAGATGGCAGAGTATTGGCCATGAGTTGATAATTATTGAAGCTGGGTACGTGGGGTTCATTGTATTATTCTCTGCATTTCTGTGAATGTTTAAAAATTTACGTAATGTAAAGTTAAAAAAGGAAAAGCAATCATGATCACCATGTTCAGGTGTTGTTAGCCCCATCAATCTTATAAAGTTCCCTATCAGCCTTTCACAGCTGGTTTCAGCAGCTATTAACGAACGATCATTGCCTACATCTATTAAGGGCTGCAAAATGGTAATTTTCTGATTCTTTCATTCCTCCTACATTTATTAATTGGATTTCTAAAAAAGAACTTTCTCACATCAAGTGTTTAGTTCCCTTGAAATTCAGTTAGTACAGAAAAGGTAGAATAAATACTTAATTCTTTGCCTTTATTTACCAGCTTTCAGAATGACTTGGTTGCCCTTGTAACCTTTAAAGTTAGTGACCAGTGAGGTTTCTAATTTATATGTATTATAAACTTAAGTGTTGAAATGTCTTTTGGTATGTTTCAGTCTATTTGGAGTCATTTTTCTTTTTGATATTCAAATTGTCCCATTCTTGGCCAGCGGGAGCCACTTCAAGTTGATTTTTGCTATTGTTCTTATTAGATTTTTATTATGGAAAATTTCATATGCAGAAGTAAAATAGTACAGTGCTGTCTCATGTGGCCATCACCAGTTTCAGCAGTTATCAACTCATGGCCAAAGTTGTTTCATATGCACCCCCACACACTCCAGCCTCCCCTTCCCACCCCCAGGTTATTTAAAAAATTCTGGGCACCATGTCATTTCATTTGTAAATATTTCAGAATGTATCTCTATAAGAGAAAATTCTTAAAAATATTTAGAATCATTATCATACAAAAAACCCAATTACTTAACATTGGAGTTATATATTATTATATAATTCCTTAATAATAGTATTATGATTAGTGTTCACATTTCCCTGATTGTTATACACACACACACTCACAGTTTGCTTGCTTGAACTGGGAGTCAAGTAAGATGAAAGAGAGATAGATGATTGATATAGTGATTGCTTGATGATGTCTCCTAAGTCTCATTTAATCCAAAAGTTCCCCCTCTGTCTGTTTTTATTTTTCTCTGCAATATTTATTGTTGTTGAAGAAATTCGCTCATTTCTCCTGAAGGATTTTCTACATTCTGTATTTTGTTGATTGTATCCTGTGGTTTTTGAAATGTTCCCGCAGAACAAAGCAAAAAAAATAAGTTCTGCTGTCCCCCATAGTTCCTGTAAGTGGGTAGTTAGATGTAGATCAGTGTTGTTCAATAGAGATACAGTATCATCCACATGTGTAACTTTTAAAACATGAAATTAATTTTAATACTATATTTTGTTTAACCGAGTATATCCAAAAGAATGATCATTTCAATGTGTAAACAGTATAAAAATTATTGATGAGAAATTTAACCATCTCTTTGTACTAAGTCTTCAAAATTCATTATCTATTTTAAGCTTCCAGCACATCTCAATTTGGATGCTAAATTTTACTCAGAAATACTTGATCTGTATTTAGATATCCTAAAATTTACAATTGAAAAAGGAGAACCACATACCCGAGTTGTTCCAAATATACTTAGAAGTTTTGTAGTAACTGAATTGAGTATCAGTTTTTAAATTTAAATTAGCTAGCATTCAATAAAATTAAAACTTTAGTTCCTCGGTCACACTAGCTGCGTTTTTCATGCTCAGTAGTGACATGTGGGTTGTGGCCACTGTATTGGACAGCTCAGATCTAGAGGTTTGATTAGATTGAAGTTTTGGGGTTTATTTTGGTCAAGACTACTTCATATGACGTCATTACTTCCATCAGGAGGTTTATAATGTCTGGTCACTGGCTCTTTTTGTGTGGCTTGCAGCCATGATGATTATTGCCTAGATCCATTACATAATTTGTCAGGGGTTGCAAAATGGTCATCTTATTCTATCATTTCTTTATTAGCTGGAATACTGTAAAGAGATTTCCTCTCGTCAATTATTTGGTTACCCTGAGGTAGTTTGTATAGGAAAGGCAGGATATATGTGCTTGATTCTTTGCCTTTATTTACCAGTTTATAAAATAATGAGGTGGTTCTTTGGCATTCTCAAGATTTGTCCACTGAGTTGTTTTCATGTTATTATGAACTTAAGGATTTAAACACATTTGACGTGTTGCACTCTGCTGTGGTTATTATCCTTCTCATTGCATCAAGGTGTTGTATCTTTGGCCAGTGGGAACTCGTTCAAGTTGGCTTCTGAATAATTTTGACACAACCCTTGTAGTATTTTTTTTTTTTTTTTTGGCTGTGCCACGTGGCATGTGAGATCTTAGTTCCCCGACCAGGGATTGAACCCGCACCCCCGTATTGGAAGGCAGATTCTTAACCACTGGACCACCAGGGAAGTCCCCTCCTGTAGTCTTTGATATCTTCCTTGCTTTCTGGTATGTCCAGGCTCATCCTTTACGTTTCCCACCGCAGATCTGGAATTAGCCATTTCTCTGAGAAGCTCTGACTTCTTTTAGTAGGGAATGCTATTATTTAGCAACTACCATCTGGACACTGGAATGTTCATGACTGCTGGGTTGCTCAGTGCTTCTAGAACTTTTCAGTAGACTGGGCTACAAAATGCATTTTTTATTAGAGGGAAAAATGTATCATGAGTTCATATTGATACTTCCAACTGAAATTGTAATTCGCACAGTTTAACGTTGATTTTATGTTTGAGTTTCCAATTATTCTTGCTAAAAATCTGGCTTCTAGCAAGTATTCAATAGTATATTTACTTTAGCCTATCATGTATATAGAAAATCATAATAAGATATTATTAGTAACAATTCGATTACTGAATGCTATTTAAGATTTTCTTGATGCTAATGGCTCATTAAGCTAATGGCTCATGGGGCATGGATAGTCCTGTTCCTATGTTTTAAAGTGATTTGAAAGAATCTTCTGAGTGTTTAACCAGCCTAATATATAGGCAGATTTCTTTTGTTTAGTTTTCAACTTTTAAAGGATTTTGCTTTTTAGTATTCTCCTTTATTTTTTCCAAGTTTAATTTTGAAACTTTTCAAACCTACAAGAAAAACTGAAAGAATAGTACAGTTGAACACCCATATGCCTTTCACCTTAGATTGACCAATGAACATTTTCCCAGTTTGCTTTCTCTCTAATCTCTCTTGACTCTCTCCCTCCCTCTGCACTGCACACTTTTTTTGTTTTTGCTGCACCTTTTGAAGGAAGTTGTAGACTTCAACTCTAAATTCTTTAGCATGCTGGAACGAGGGATTCTCCTCCATAACCGCAGTTCAATTTTTTTTTTACATCTTTATTGGAGTATAATTGCTTTACAATGGTGTGTTAGTTTCTGCTTTATAACAGAGTGAATCAGTTATACATACACATACGTTCCCATATCTCTTCCCTCTTGCGTCTCCCTCCCTCCCACCCTCCCTATCCCACCCCTCCAGGCTGTCACAAAGCACCAAACTGATCTCCCTGTGCTATGCGGCTGCTTCCCACTAGCTATCTACCTTACGTTTGGTAGTGTATATATGTCCATGCCTCTCTCTTGCTTTGTCACAGCTTACCCTTCCCCCTCCCCATATCCTCAAGTCAATTCTCAAGTAGGTCTGTGTCTTTATTCCTGTCTCACCCCTAGGTTCTTCATGACTTTTTTTTTCCTTACATTCCATATACATGTGTTAGCATACGGTATTTGTCTTTCTCTTTCTGACTTACTTCACTCTGTATGACAGACTCTAGGTCTATCCACCTCATTACAAATAGCTCAATTTCGTTTCTTTTTATGGCTGAGTAATACTCCATTGTATATATGTGCCACACCTTCTTTATCCTGTCCTCTGTTGATGGACACTTAGGTTGCTTCCATGTCCTGGCTATTGTAAATAGACCTGCAATGAAGATTTTGGTACATGACTCTTTTTGAATTATGGTTTTCTCAGGGTATATGCCCAGTAGTGGGATTGCTGGGTCATATGGTAGTTCTATTTGTAGTTTTTTAAGGAACCTCCATACTGTTCTCTATAGTGGCTGTACCAATTCACATTCCCACCAGCAGTGCAAGAGTGTTCCCTTTTCTCTACACCATCTCCAGCATTTATTGTTTCTAGATTTTTTTTTTTTTTTTTTTTTTTTCTGTATGCGGGCCTCTCACCGTTGTGGCCTCTCCCGTCGCGGAGCACAGGCTCCGGACGCGCAGGCTCAGCGGCCATGGCTCACGGGGCCAGCCGCTCCACGGCATGTGGGATCCTCCCGGACCGGGGCACAAACCTGCATCCCCTGCATCGGCAGGCAGACTCTCAACCACTGCGCCACCAAGGAAGCCCTGTTTCTAGATTTTTTGATGATAGCCATTCTGACTGGTGTGAGATGATATCTCATTGTAGTTTTGATTTGCATTTCTCTAATGATTAATGATGTTGAGCATTCTTTCATGTGTTTGTTGGCAGTCTGTATATCTTCTTTGGAGAAATGTCTATTTAGGTCTTCTGCCCGTTTTTGGATTGGGTTGTTTGTTTTTTTGTTATTGAGCTGCATGAGCTGCTTGTAAATTTTGGATATTAATCCTTTGTCAGTTGCTTCATTTGCAAATATTTTCTCACCACTCTTCTTCAACATAGTTTTGGAAGTTTTAGCCACAGCAATCAGAGAAGAAAAGGAAATAAAAGGAATCCAAATCGGAAAAGAAGAAGTAAAGCTGTCACTGTTTGCAGATGACATGATACTATACATAGAGAATCCTAAAGATGCTACCAGAAAACTACTAGAGCTAATCAATGAATGTGGTAAAGTAGCAGGATACAAAATTAATGTGTGGAAATCTCTGGCATTCCTATACACTAATGATGAAAAAGCTGAAAGTGAAATCAAGAAAACACTCCCATTTACCATTGCAACAAAAAGAATAAAATATCTAGGAATAAACCTACCTAAGGAGACAAAAGACCTGTATGCAGAAAATTATAAGACACTGATGAAAGAAATTAAAGATGATACAAATAGATGGAGAGATATACCATGTTCTTGGATTGGAAGAATCAACACTGTGAAAATGACTCTACTACCTAAAGCAATCTACAGATTCAATGCAATCCCTATCAAACTACCACTGGCATTTTTCACAGAACTAGAACAAAAAAATTTCACAATTTGTATGGAAACACAAAAGACCCCGAATAGCCAAAGCAATCTTAAGAACAAAAAACGGAGCTGGAGGAATCAGGCTCCCTGACTTCAGACTATACTACAAAGCTACAGTAATCAAGACAGTATGGTACTGGCACAAAAACAGAAAGATAGATCAATGGAACAGGATAGAAAGCCCAGAGATAAACCTATGCACATATGGTCACCTTATCTTTGATAAAGGAGGCAGGAATGTACAGTGGAGAAAGGACAGCCTCTTCAATAAGTGGTGCTGGGAAAACTGGACAGGTACATGTAAAAGTATGAGATTAGATCACTCCCTAACACCATACACAAAAATAAGCTCAAAATGGATTAAAGACCTAAATGTAAGGCCAGAAACTATCAAACTCTTAGAGGAAAACATAGGCAGAACACTCTATGACATAAATCACAGCAAGATCCTTTTTAGCCCACCTCCTAGAGAAATGGAAATAAAAACAAAAATAAACAAATGGGACCTAATGAAACTTCAAAGTTTTGCACAGCAAAGGAAACCAATAAACAAGACCAAAAGACACAGTTCGGGCTTCCCTGGTGGCGCAGTGGTTGAGAGTCCGCCTGCCGATGCAGGGGACACGGGTTCGTGTCCCGGTCTGGGAGGATCCCACATGCTGCGGAGCGGCTGGGCCTGTGAGCCATGGCCGCCGAGCCTGCGTGTCCGGAGCCTGTGCTCCGCGATGGGAGAGGCCACAACAGTGAGATGCCCGTGTGCCGCAAAAAAAAAAAAAAGTTCAGTTTTATATCTAAGAAAATTAATAATTTTATGTCAGTATTCCACCCATATTCAAATTTCCCTAGTTGTTACAAAGTGTCTTTTGTAGTAGTTTGTTTTTTTTAAGCTGTGATCCAATCAAATTCATGCATTGCTTTTGGTTGTTCTCTTTAGTTTCTTTTATTTAGTTAGTTTCTTTTAATGTGGAGCAGTCCCCTCACTTTTTTTCATAACATTGGTGTTTTGAACAGTCTACATGTTGTCTCGAAGAACAGGATATGTTATGGGTACATTATGGATATGTTAGTTTCCTTTCATTACTCTGTTTAATTTGTTCCACCTAACCTTGTATTTCCTATGAATTGGAAGTTTGAACTATTTTAGAGGCTTGATAGACTTGGGTTAAGTAATTTTTTGGCAAAAATATTTCACTGTGTACTCCCCCTCCCCGCTGTCTGTGCAGCGTGGCTTGCCGAATCTTAGTTCCCCTAGCAGAGATTGAACTCTGGGCCATGGTAGTGAAAGCACCAAGTCCTAATCACTGGACCGCCAGGCAACTCCCCACTGTGTACTTTATATTGCACCACGCCAGGAGGCACATAGTGTTAGGGTGTCCCACTATTCATGATTCTAGGTTTGATCCTCAGTTAAGGTATCAATTGCCAGATCTCAATGCTAAGCATACACTTTTACCTTTGTAAGTAATAAGGAATCTTTAGGGTGATTCTTTGACATCTTGTCAGTATCTTGTTCCCCAACAGTTTTTTTACCCAGTGGCTTTCACATTTTGATTCAATTTAATTTTGTTTTATAATTATGTAAATTCTTCATTTGGTCCTGAAACCAGAAGTATAATACAAGGTATGTGAAGAGAAGTTTAGCTTTCTTTCCTGTCCAACTTCACCCCCCTTCCTGTATGTGTGACCATTTTAGTTTTTGGATTATCTTTTTGTTGTTGTTGTATTTTTAAAATACAAATATATTTGTATGTAAATTATTCACATTTCCTCTCTTAGGTAAAAGATAGCATTCTATTGTGTACCTTTCATATTTTACTTATACTGTATCCACGAATCACTCCATACATATATAGAGAGAGAGATGTTCAGAAAGGCTTTTCTAAAATATATATATGTATATTCATGTCCTTCCTGTGCTTGAAGTCATTCAGTGGTACCTCACCTCCCTTGGGGAAAAGTCCAAATTTCTTAAAAGGCCCATTATCATTGGGCTTCTTCATGTGCCTCCAGCTTTGTCTCTTTGCCTAGCGCACAGGCATGCGTGTGCTTACACACACACACACACAGTTGCTACTATTGCCATGTTGAATTGCCCTTTGCTTATTTGTTTGGCCTTTTTTTTTTCCTGCTGTGCTGTGTGGCTTGTGGGGTCTTAGTTCCCTGATCAAGGATTGAACCTGGGCCCCGGCAGTGAAAGCGCTGAGTCGTAACCACTGGACCGCCAGGGAATTCCCCTGTTTGGCTTTTGAAGTTCATTAAAGTTGATTACTTTTTTGAATTGCTTTGATTTCCTTGAATGAACCATGAATAAACCCTGGTTTTGCATGTGATACTCCTGTCTGCATAGAAGACTGTTCCTTCTCTCTGTCCTCACCATTCATCTTACAGGCCTGAGCTTAAAAATATTCCTGGAAGCCTTCCCTAGCCCCATTGTCTGAGTTAGGCGCCCTTCTTGTGTGCTGACCCATCACCATCTGTTTATCATTGTTTGGGTATTCACCATACGATGTTCTGATTGTTTGCTTATATGCATTCCTCTGTTAGTCCATGAGCTCTATGAACAAAGGAGCCATGACTCACAGGATATGAGTGGCCAGTGCCTGGCATTGGAAGGCATTCAGTAAATATTTATTGACTGAAAGTGGCAGAAAGGCACAAGCCCAGACATGCATCACAATATCCATAAGACCTAAAACCAAGTTCAAATGGGATTTGCTCAGGTGTGGTGACCTGAGCAGAAAACGTGAGTTGCCTTATTCGTTGTAGAGCTGTAAGTGGAGTCCAGACCAGCCTATGTGGGAGCCTCTAGGTCACCCTGGGATGGCGCTGGCTCATGGCCTGGGCTGAGAGCCAGAGAGGGGCACCACCAGCTGCTCCTCCTGAGAGATGGAGAGGTTGACGGCCTGGGGGAAGGGCTAGAGATGAGAAAAGCGATGTCAGCCTGTAATTTCTAGGGACGGTGGGAATGATTACTGTTGGCAGGACCTGATGAGAGGAGCAGGGTTAGGGAAAAAGAACCTGCCTTCTGCGTGGGAGTAGGTCCCCAGGCCCCCGCCCGGATCAGGTATCTCTGTAGGGGCCTGGCCCTTCTTGATGTTGCTGGACCTGGGATTTGCAGGATGCCCAGGCCGAGGAGGAGATCAAGCAGGAGATGAACACACTGCAGCAGAAGCTGAATGAGCAGCAGAGTGTGCTCCAGCGTATTGCTGCCCCCAACATGAAGGCCATGGAAAAGCTGGAAAGTGTCCGAGACAAGTTCCAGGAAACCTCAGACGGTAAGGGTTTCCTCTTCTTCTTGGTTCTAAGATGAGGGCAGGAGGCTAGAGGTATGGCAAGGGCCTGTTATACATCACAACGGCTCCTGTTTTTACGTGCTTTCTTACTCGAAACTCCCAAGAGCCCTAAACAGTAGGGATTATCACACCTGTTTTATAGAGTAGAAAACTGCTGAGGTTTAGAGAGAATGAGTGACCTGCCTGAGGTCACACAGCTGGTTGCTGGTAGAGCCCAGGGAAGAATCCGTGTTATGTGGCTGTAAGCCCATGTTTCTTCCTTTGCACTATGTGGCTGGCCCACTGGATACAGGTGATCGTGGAACTGTCTTCCTGGGCCCCTCCGCAGGCACTCCTCTTCCTGTGGGATGTCCCTGCTCTGTGGATTGTCAGTTGTAGGTCATTTTTGCCAGGGCATGGTCCTCAGCCTTGGCAGAGCCTGGGTACTGAGGGGTCACCTGTCTTTCCCTTGTGGCAGAATTTGAGGCAGCCCGAAAGCGAGCCAAGAAGGCCAAGCAGGCATTTGAACAGATCAAGAAGGAGCGCTTTGACCGCTTCAATGCCTGTTTTGAATCAGTGGCCACCAACATTGATGAGATCTACAAGGCCCTGTCCCGTAACAGCAGTGCCCAGGTAGGCTGGAGCCCCTTACCCAACTAGCCCCTACCCATCCTCATTTGCCCTTCCCTCTAGGCTTCCTGTCCTCATCCCCATCTAGACCCAGACCCTTGACCCATCTCCTTTCCCCCTAGGCATTCCTGGGCCCTGAGAACCCCGAGGAGCCCTACTTGGATGGCATCAACTACAACTGTGTGGCTCCTGGCAAACGCTTCCGGCCCATGGACAACTTGTCAGGGGGGGAAAAAACAGTGGCAGCTCTGGCCCTCCTCTTTGCCATCCACAGGTATGGCTGTGCCCGCCCGCCCCCCCCCCCCCGGGCAGTTGGTGGAGACTGTACTGAGGCCACTGGAGGCTCTGGGGTCCAAGGATATGCAGAGTTATGCCGAGGTGAAGATGATCTGGTGGACTCTGGATTGAATCCCTGTCTCCCTACCTACTACAGCATATCTGGCCTTGGTTTCCTGGACCTGTCTTCCCAATCCAGCCTCATCCACTCAGCATGCCCTCCCCTGCATGTATTCAGTCCCACCTCCAGGCTTTTGCTCACATGTTTGCTGGCTCATAAGCCCTTTTCATGCAAATCTAGCTTGGCCATCACCTTCCACCCCTTCACATCTCATTCTCTTCCTCCTGTTCCTCTAGGAAGCCTGCTTCAACCACTGTGGCATACCCTGACCTCCCCCTCCTGAATGCCAACAGTACTTGAATCTGACTCCCCCCCACAACTTAGTGCTTGATTGTACAGCATCATTCAGTGAGCATTTCTTGAGGGCTGCTCTGTACCAGACCTTGTTGGGGGATTAGGGACACAGCTGAGTCAGACGTGGTTTTTGTCTTCGAGGAGCTCATGGTCTACTGGAAGCCAGATGTGTAAACAGACAGTGAGCTAAATATTGTAACCGGGTGAGCGTGTGAGCTGTGGATGCACAGAGGAGAGCCACCAACCCAATCTGGGAGGGTGTGGGTAGCCAGGAAAGCCTTTCAAGGGCAGCTAACACTTGAGCAGGAAATGCAAAGGATAAGTAGAAGTTAGCCAGGGAGACCAGTAGGCATTCCAAGGCAGAGGGTACAGCATGTGCAGAGGCAGGGAGACATGGTGTGAGTGGGTGGGGTAGACCTCCAGGTAGCTTGGTCAGTGTGGCCAGAGCCTAGGACACTTTATCTCCCCAGCCAACCTGGATGCTCCAGAGAGGACCATGTCTTCTGTTCTGTGGGATCCTGGAGCGCAGGGCTGGATGCAAAGGAGGACTCAGTTGGTATATTGGCCTTTAGGGGCTCAGGCAACATTCAGACCTGGGTTTTTTAATCTCTGAAGAAATGGAAGGGGGTGCTGGCCTGTATGATGGGCTCTGGGGCTGTCATGCCCCGCCCCTGCCCCCATCAGTGTCAGCTCACCTACTGGTTCCCTCCCAGCTACAAGCCAGCCCCATTCTTCGTCCTGGATGAGATCGATGCTGCCCTGGATAACACCAACATTGGCAAGGTAGGTGCAAGGAAAGTGGGGCCCGGGAGGGAGGCCCCCAGGTCGGGGCTGGGTTTCAGGGAACAGCTCCTGAGTGCGCCCTAGCCATTCCTGCAGCCTGTTCTCTGTGCCTGGGAGGCTGGGCCCAGGGTCAGCCGCACTGTGTTAGTCAGTGGCCTCCTTTCAGCCTCTCTTCCCCCAACCCTCCACCCCCTACCCCATCCCACCTGCCTCTGGTTCTGACTGGATAAGACAGGGAGTGTTAGGGCTTCAGCCCTGCTAAGTGCTCCACGGCCCCTCCCACAGGTAGCAAATTACATCAAGGAGCAGTCGACTTGCAACTTCCAGGCCATCGTCATTTCTCTCAAGGAGGAGTTCTACACCAAGGCTGAGAGCCTCATTGGAGTCTACCCCGAGGTAGGGCGGGCTTGGCTCAGGAGCCGGCCCCACTCCCTGCCTGACTCCCCAGGGCAGGAAGGGAAGGCTGCAGTGCAGGGGCACAGGGGTGGGGGAGCATAGGGACTCAGGTCCTGAATGGCCATCTGGGCTTGTTGGAGCCCTGCCCTGGAGGCTTAGCCAGCTCAGCTGGGCAGGGCCATTGCATTTGGGGACAGGTGGAAAGGCGAGGCAGAGGCAGCCAGACAGCAGAGAAAAGGATGAGAGTGCAGAGATAGGCAGGAAAAGAAGGCACATGGGACTGAGTACATCCTCTCATACCCGGAGAACCATTGCCTGCGCTTTGGGCAGGTATGTAGGGAGGAGGGTTTGAGGCCCCACAATCCTGGGGCACTTGACCCCTCTTAATTCTCTCCTTACAATTTTATTTTTCTTTTTCTCCATCCTCCTTCAGCAAGGGGACTGTGTGATCAGCAAAGTCCTGACCTTCGACCTCACCAAGTACCCAGATGCCAACCCCAACCCCAATGAGCAGTAGCAGTAGTTCTGCCCTCCTGCCCTGTCTGGATCCCTAAGTTACACCTCTCCCAATCTCTGGATATTTGGCTCCCAACCTTCCCCTACCTCCTGTCCCTGTTTGGTAAGTCATGGGGTCTAGGCACCGCTATCAAGCATGAAGAGGAACAGAGGTGATGTTAGTTCTGGAGCAAAAATTCCTGAGCTTCAGGGAGCATCCTGGCCTCTGGAACGAGGTGCTGAGCTGAACTGAGCTGAACAGGGCCATCTGTCCATCCCCCCCTTCCGCCACCCTGGACCTTACCCCCTCACCCATAATCATGGATTCTTTGGGCCCCCTGCATTTTGCTTGTGTGTGGGTATGTACGTGTGTGTATATGTGTCCACATGTGCGCATGTGGGTGTGTTTGCAAAATAATAAAGATATTGGAGACCCATTTTAGAAGGAGCCTAGGCTGAATTTGATTCCAAGAGAGCTTAGTATGACAGCACCCCGGCGCTGGGCATAGTTATTCCAGACCTCAGGATTCAGGCAGTTACGTGAAACCACCCTCATTCACTCATTAATGTTTTCATTCATTTCGTGTGTTCATCAAATACATACTGAACGCGCTCTTTGTCAGACTCTATGCTAGGAATACAGAACTGAATCAGACATGATCTCTACCCTCCTACTAAGGAGATGCTAGTGGGTTCATGAGTTCCCGTGGTTAGCTGAATCATGTATAGGTGCTTTGAATTTGAGAAGAGGATGATCAGCTCCAGGCTTCCTGGAGGTCACATTTGAGCTGGACCTTGACAAGTTGGTAGGATTTGGTTGGGTGCTAGGAGCAGAGCCTGGGCTCTGGGGACAGTTCTAGTCCCATTTTTTTATCGCTTACTAGTTTGACACTGGGCAAGTCATTTGACCTTTCTGTGCCTGTTTCCTCAACTGTAAAATGGGGCTAACAGTATTTACCTACCTCATAGGATTTAATGGTGTCAAACTCCTCACTGGAGGCCTTATCCCTGCTTGGAGCCCACTAGGTGCCAACCCCTCAGAATACAAGCCTTCTCATGCCTTACCCCTGAGGGCTTCTGACCCCAGTTGTTAGGGACAGAAGGAGCCTCCAAATCTGGGAGATGCTGAATGCTCTGGTTATTGGGAAAGTTCCAGGGCATTGATGGGGTTTACCTGGTAAGTGGAGGACCTAAGGAACCCTATCGCTTCAATCATGTATGATAACTGGGTGCCTAAGCCCCAACCTGGGTTGTGAGGAAGTAGCGGGGAGGTAGCCTGGGCCGCATCCTGGCTGAGTGCGTGTAATGTTCCTTCTGGGAACTAACCGCATTAGTTGCAGGCACTGTGCAGAGGCAGTGCAGCCTGCTGCCGTGAGGTCGGTCTTTGCTTGTTCATGTGTACTGTCAGACCATCACCTTGTCCGATCTGTATACTACATTTTTTCTTTTTAAAAGTTAAATCAGTTCTAATTACCCAAGTAATGCATGAATCCATTTTCTTTTTAAGAAATTAGATTGTTGCAAATAAAGCTAGCTTCATTCGACTACCGTTCCCCCTCCCCCTCTCAATTGCTATAATGTCTGTTGTACATCCATCTTGACTTTGTTTTAAGACTTTTACATATGAGTTCATTGAAAATACTGTGTTTCATGCAGATGGTATATTGAATCATTCCGCAGTTTTCTTTCTTAGCAATGTTTTTGAGATCTATGCATGTTGCTAAATCTAGATGCAGTTCATCCTTAGTAATTGTTATGTAGATTGCCATGATGTGACTCTGCCACATTTTATTTACCCATTTCTCATGTGATAGACAGTAAGACTCTTCTGTTTTTGCTGTTATAAGGATACTACGCAGGAGCATCATGTGTGCGTGTGTGAAAATGTACCTAGGGTTGATTCCTACAAGTTGAATTACAGAATCGTAGGTTATTTATATTTTTGTTTTTAATAGATACTTCCAAATTGCCTTTCTATACTGTTTACTCAGTATTTTTCTTGAGGTTGTCTTAGGTCTAATATCGTTCTCTACTTCATTTCATCCTGAGTAGTGATAACCGTGAAACCATGGGTTTGATGTGCTAATAAGTATGTATTTTCTAATGCATATTAAAAGGGATAGCTATCAAAACAAAATAAATGTGTGTTCAGCCACAGAAGTCACATACCGCTAGTGGTATGTGTGCTGTAATTTGGGAAATGCTGGCATATGTGGAAGAGCACAACTGGGGAGTCACCCTGGTTCAAATACTAGCTGTAGAAACTTGAACCTGTTAGTTCACCTCCTTGAGCCTCAGTTTCCTCATGTAGGAAAGGAGATAATATACACCTACCTTGCAGCAGTGTAAGGAAGATGAAATATATCTGAAGCAATTTGGCTGGCATGTAGATTATCACAGGACTTTAAAGGTAGCGATTGCTGGGCTTCCCTGGTGGCGCAGTGGTTGAGAGTCTGCCTGCCAATGCAGGGGACACGGGTTTGAGCCCTGGTCTGGGAAGATCCCACATGCCGCGGAGCAACTGGCCCTGTGAGCCACAACTACTGAGCCTGCGCGTCTGGAGCCTGTGCACCGCAACAAGAGAGGCCGCGATAGTGAGAGGCCCGCGCACTGCGATGAAGAGTGGCCCCCGCTCGCTGCAACTAGAGAAAGCCCTCGCACAGACACGAGGACCCGACACAGCCAAAAATAAATAAATTAATGAATTAATTTTTTAAAAAGGTAGCGATTGCTATTCTTCCCACTTTGCAGATGAGGAGACTGAGGCCCAGCAAGGTTAAATCACCCAGCTACCAGATAACAGTGAGGGTTTGAACCCACACCCTCCAATTCAGTCTTGAGCTTTCTCCCCTCTAAGGGTGGTTATCAACCTTACCTGCGAAGCTTTTTCCTTTTCTTTTTTTTTTTGGTTGCACCACGCAGCTAGCAGGATCTCAGTTCCCCGACCAGAGATTGAACCCAGGCCATGGTAGTGAAAGCCCGGAATCCTAACCACTAGGCCACCAGGGAACTCCCTCTTTTTCCTTTTTAAAAATCAAAGCAATATATACACCAGTTAGAAAATAAAATAGTACAGAAGGGCTTATAATGAAAAGCAGCAGTTCCCTGCTGCACCCCCATGTCCAAAGGATGTGGAGCTCCTTGCTCTGGTCCCACCCCTGGAAATCTTATTCAGTAGGTGTGGATGATAATCTGGGTAACTAATCCCTACCTCACGAGGTAGAAAGCATTACAGGAGATGCCTTAGGATAAGACCCTGACACATAGGAATACAAGTGCTACAAAAGGTTTAAATCCTGAGGATCAGAGAGGTGAGATGACTTGTCTGAGATTCCACTGGTTCACTGCCAGAGCCTAGACTTCCACTGGGATCTCCTCTGTGCTTGCCCAGTGCCTTCCCTTGTGCCACACCACCTCCTATCATCACAAGGCAACACGTGCTCGGTGCAGGCTGTGCCCAGATAAGAGCAGACGCCATGGTGTGTTTCCAAGAGCCAGCTGGATCTGAGTAGAATCCCTAGTGCTAGTTGGAGGACACTAGATGGACTCCCTTATGTTCTGGACCTGGTAGCCTCAGTCTCGGGACACAAACGTGAGTCAAATCTTTCTCTTTTGAGGAACTCACTGTCTAGTTGGGGAGGCAATTCATAAAGCAGTGTGATCAGTGCTCTGACAGGAGCATGGATAAAGGAGGGGCATCTAGCTTAGGTAGAGGTTCAGGGAAGACGTCCTCTAGTCTAGGAAGTGACACCTGAGCTGACTCTTGGGGGACTGGCAGGAATTAGCCAGTTGAGGAGGAAGTGGAAGGAGTTTCCAGGTAGTGGGAACAGTATGCACAAAGACCTGAAGGCAAGAAACATCCTAGCAATTCAGAAATACTGAAGCATAAGGTTTCCTGGGCTGGGGAAAAGCAGCAGGAAATGAAGCTAGAGAGGTAGTCAGGAACCAGATTTGAAGAGGGTCGTAAGAACCTGGCTACAGAGCAGATTTACCTTGTAGGACAGTGTGGTTCCCAAACTGTCTGCACCAGAAACACTTGGGGCATCCTGGGCCCCAACCTCTAAAAATTCAATTTCCATAACTAAAGTGGGGGCCTTAGGATCTGGAGTGCTTATAAAGGTCTGCACACTACTCGGGGGTGCAGCCAGGTTTGGGAATTGTGGGTTGGAGAAAGCAGGGGAGCCGTGGAATAGTTCTAAGCAGAGGAGACTCCAGATAAGATGTGATTTTAACAAACTCCTTTCTGGCCAGCCAGTGTGGAAATAGATTAGGTTAGATGCTCAAGCTGTATGCTCCCATGCCTGTAGTTTCCTTGTTGTTCAGTTCTCAGACTGTTTTATATTTGCTTGTTTTGTCTCTGAATAAGCTGTAAGCACTACAAGGATCAGCCTGGGGTTATCCTGCTACTGGTATACCCCCAGCAAAAAGCACAGTGCGTGACCCCAAACAGGCACCTAATAAACAGTTTTTGAATGAATGAATGCATGAATGAATGCATTTGTGAGGGAGAGAGGGGAGACAGATTAGTTAGGGAACAGTTGAAAATACTAGGCCCACTCAAGGGCAAGGGCAGTGGGAATGGATTGGAGATGCGCTGTTAAAGGAAGATGATGAAGCAGACTTGGTGACTGATTATTGGATGTGGAGGGTGACTGAGGGTAGCATGAATACTCGTTAACAGCCAAGATTCCTACCCTATCTCAGTCATTCTCCTTCCTTATCCATCTGACTCAGAATCTCCTTCCAGCCTCCTCAGCAACTGGAATTCCTCAAGTTAGGTAAACATTCTCTGTGTGCTGTGTGGTCTCCCCCTCCCCCCGGCCATTGATTCATTCATCAAGTTCAATAAATCTTGGCTAAGCACCTCCTGTGCTTTTCCAAGCCAGGACTCTGACTCCCTCTTTCCTACCTCAGGTGTTTTTGTGGGCTTCCCCAGATAAGACTTATATCCCTTATACAGTAACCTAAAGGGAGATACCCAGATGTCAGACCTGTAAGGGAACTTACGGATTTTGTCTAACCCCTTCCTGAGGCTCTCAGAGGGGAGGGAACTTGCCCAAGGCCCCTCTGCTAGGAAGCGTTGGAGCCAGAACTGGAACCTAAGTTCCCTTTCCACATTGCCCCTCGAGCCTTGATTTCTCCCATTGCAGATCAGGACAGGGAGAGGAGGCCATGGAGAAGGTGGGACTTAGGTTGGCCATGAAGGTCGATGTACTGGACAGCCCAAGAAGCAGCTTGCCAATTACACTGCCCCCTTCTGGAAGCCCTCAGCAGACCTGCCATGCCCACAGTCCCTTCTAAGGGGTTTCTTAAGCATGAGTTGCCATGTTCTGTACCATGTGACCTCACAGTCCTGACCACAGATGGTTAAGTTGGGGTAGTATCTTACTCAAGGACAGCCAGTCTCTAAGCTGGCCAGTGGCCTACTAGATGGACTGATGTAAGAACTTTGCCTCCTAGTGATGGGCTGTATCGGATGGCAAATATATGAAACAATCAGATGCTTTTTCAGGGAGGTTGAATGTGAGGCATTCAGAAGAAGTGAACAGTTCATTAGAATTTATCAAGGCAGGAGTGGTGGTGGATGAAGGGTGTCAGAAACCGAACAGTGAAAGCAAGGAGAAAGCTGCAGAAATAATGAGACGTGTCATTAGAATGTGGGGCCACAGGTAGCAGAAGCCATGAAGCAGCAAGACAATGGGTCAAAAGGACACAAGCCATGAAGCAATGGGAGCCACGATGTAACAGTAGCCATGAGGAACAGAAATCATGAGACAAAACCCTGAATCTGTGAGATTCACGAAGCAGCATACGGCTTGAACAGACAAGATCCATGAGGCAGCAGAAGCGATGAGACTGCAAGAGCCACAAGGTAGCTGCAACCGCGTGGCAGCAAGGCAACAGGAATCAAAGAGGCAGCGGGATAGACAAGGCAAGCATAAAGTACAGCACATAGAAGCCCTGGATTAATTGGAACTGAAGCCCCAGAAGCCAGGAGGCCCAGAAGCTCTGAGGCCCTGAAGGCCATGGGCTAGGGAGGAGGGGAGCGGAGAAAAGGTAGTCAGTAGCAGTAGGAGAAGTATAAATACTGCCAGAAAGAAGTTGAGTCACCATTTTGGGAAGCACTAGAGAAGGGAGCAACAGATGCCTGCAGCTGAGGGGGTGACAAGATAAGCCAGGCACTAGAGCTGCTTTGGATCATGAACCATTTTCAAGTTTCTGTTCTGTGAGGCTGCCTGTGTAGCTGTTTTTGTCTTCCTTATTTCCCTGTGAATGCTTCAATAAATCTCCATCACTAACCTGAGTGTGTCTGTTCCTTGTAATCTAAAAGAGGTTAACACCGTGGCGTGCACTTTAGATGGGTGAAGAGCAGGGCAGAAGGTCTTCCAGGTGGGTTTGAACCGAGACACAGAGGTGGGAATTTATTCATTCTTCTCTCATACCCTCACTGGCACAGGCACTTTTCAGTCATTTACTCATTGGCTTCTTTTTCTCATTCATTCGTCTGGTCATCATTCATTTATTCACTTATTCATGTATAACTCATTCATTCACTTATTAACTTATTCATTCATGCATTAATATAAGCTCACTTGTTCTTTCCAGTATTCACTCGGTCATAACTTTTCCATCCATTTGTTCAGCAAGCATACATTGAGTTCCTGCTGCATGTCAGGCCCTGTGTTTGGTTCTGGAGATGAGATATACTCCCTGAACTCCAGGAAGTCACAGTTTACCTGGAGACTCAGATAAGTAAGCAGATAAGTGCACCAACTGTGAGAAATGATCTAACAGAAGTCTAGATGAGGCAGAGTAGAGAATATAAGACCATCGGATTGTTCTTCCTGGGGTGGGGTGGGATGGAGGGAGTAATCAGGAAAGCCCTTATGGAGAAGGGGGTACTTGAACTGAGTCTTGAAGGAAGAGCTGCTGTTGACCATGTAGAAATGGGGGAAAGAACATTCCAAGCAGAAGAGCTGCCTGAGCAAAATTACATAGAGTGTGAAAGCACATGGATTTAGGGGGGAGCAGTGGAAGAAATGGTGGAAGCCAGGGAGTCAAGCTTAGCTTTGATTCTATGGGCAATGGGAAGCCATAGAAGGGTTTGAAGCAGGGAAGTGAGGGTCAGATTGGTATTTTAGGAAGATCACTCTGATAGCTGCTCTGAAGGATGGTGGGGGCATGAAACATTGACCAGAATAACGTACTTGAAGAAACAACATGTAAGTGTCATAACTAGAGGCATGAATGAAGACTCGGGAGTCACCGAGGAGGAAGGAAGTTCTGCCAAGGGACTAAGGAAGACTTTTTGGAGGAGGTGGAATTTGAGCTGAGCCTTGAAGAATAAGGAAGATTCCAACTAGTGGAGATAAGGAGTAAATTTTTTTCCAAGCAAGGAGATGAGCATAAGCATGGCAAGCTTGGGCTAACGAATATTCCAGTTTGACTGCAGTAGAGCTGCATTTAAGGGAGAGGCAGGAAGGGAGGCTGCAAGGTTTCTCAAAGATTTGTATATTCTGATGCCATTAGGTCTGCAGGGACAAGGGAATTTGTGGGGAGGGAGTAAGTGGTGGGGAGGAGTGTCCTTTTTCTGTTTTTAAAAATTAATTTTAAATAAACGTTCATTTTAAAATAGAAGTAATGCATGCACGTTGTTCAGAAAACAAATCAATAAACTCAAATTAGTACAAAAGGAAATGAAAAGGGTCTACTGACCCACACATCCCCACCACCGTTCTACCACCTTTAGTTATTAGCAGCCACTTTTAGTTATTTCTTCTGATTGTTATCTCCATATCTAAATACTATGCCATGTGATTTGTCTTTTATCAGTTTCAGGCATTACCCATTGATGTCCTGCTATGACAGATGAGGATTTAGATAATTTACACCAAGTTCAACTCTTGTCCTTCCTGCTCCTAATATAATTTAGTTTCTCTATTAGATACTTTTCTGAATTTAAGCAACATTGTGATTCCTTGTTCCATGAGACAATTTTTCTTGACCAGAATTTTGTTAGCTGAGAATATCTTTTTGCTTTCTTCCCCACAGTTCAACCTCTCAACTTCTGTCATCTGGTCTTTTATGTGTCAAAGTTGGTAACATTGAATTCTGTTCTGTAAACATGATAAAGGCTTTTTCTGTGCGTTTTGTCTACAGTTTAATAGTTTGATTCTAAAAGTTTAAAAGCAATATGCAGTTATTATATTAATATGACTAATTGTTCATTGCAGAGCCAATTATGTACTTTTTTAAAAATAAATCTATATTTTTTATTTTTGGTTGCACTGGGTCTTCGTTGCTGTGCACGGGCTTTCTCTAGCTGTGGCGAGCGGGGGCTACTCTTTGTCGTGGTGCGCGGGCTTCTCATTGCGGTGGCTTCTCTTATTGAGGAGCACGGGCTTTAGGTGCACAGGCTTCAGTAGTTGTGGCTTGCAGGCTCTAGAGCGCAGGCTCAGTAGTTGTGGTGCGTGGGCTTAGTTGCTCCGCGGCATGTGGGATCTTCCCGGACCAGGGCTCAAACACGTGTCCCCTGCATTGGCAGGTGGATTCTTAACCACTGCGCCACCAGGGAAGTCCCAATTATGTACTTTTATAATTTTTTCCTTGTAGCAGTTTTTCATTTTTCCTGAAGTTTCTAATTCTTTGTTTCTCTTTCACTATTTTACTTTTTCATATATTCCATTTTTTTCTTTCCCAAAATCTCTATCACATTAAGTACATCAAGTCCACCCTCCCACCAAAAAAGAAAAAGACCTTCTTCTTGGAACCCTCCATCTCCTTTCTCAAATCTGTACTAGTTGCTCTCTAGGCCTGATGCATGGCTGTCATTTTGAGACTTTCCTTCACAGCTTTCCTTGGTTATATCTACTATTTACTGGTTCTCAGGGTTTTTGTTTTGTTTATTTTTTCCATTGTTTTGATAGTATACATCCTCAAGTAACTTTCTCAAAAAGGTTGTGTAGGGGGTAGACTTCCTGGGTCTTTGCATATCTGAAAATATCCATATTCCATTCTTATACTTGGCAGAAGTTTGATTTGTTTTGGGTTTTTTTGTTTGGTTGGGTTTTTTTGGGGGTTTTTGGCCATGCAGCATGCAGGATCATAGTTCCCTGACCAGAGATCGAGCCCATGCCCCCTGCAGTGGAAGCGCAGAGTCTTAACCACTGGACCACCAGGGATGTCCCCTAAAGTTTGAGGTTCAACATCATTTTCCCATAGAACTTTGAAGGCGTTGCTCCACTTTCCTCTAACATCCAATTTTGAGGATAAGAAGCCTAATATTAGTGTGAGTCTAATTGCTTTTACATAAATCTACCCATCTCTATTTCTTCTCTCCTGGGATCTCAGTGACATGAATGTTATATTTTTTCTTATAGTGTCGCAGGCCCCTGAGTCTCTGTTCACTTTTTGCCCAGTCTGTTTTCTCTCTGTTTTCTAGATTGGGTAATTTCTATTGTTCTATATTCAAGTTAACTGATTCTTTCCTCTGTCCCCTACATTTTGCTGTTAGCCCATCCATTGAGGTTTTTGTTTGGGTTATTGTATTTTTCAGTTCTAAAATTTCCATTTGATTCTTCTTTATATCTTCTATTTTTTTTATTGACAGTTTCTGTTTTTCCACTTGTTTTAAGCATATTCCTAATTGTACATTGAGGCATTTTTATGATGGCTCCTTAAAAACCCTTGTCAGGTGATTTTTAACATCTCTGTCATCTTGGTGTTGGAGTCTATTGAGTGTCTTTTCTCATTCAAGTTGAGATTTTCTTGGTTCTTGGTAACATAAGTGATTTTCTATTGAAACCTGGGCACTTTGGGTATGGTGTTAAATACGAGGATTTTTTTTAAAAATTTATTTATTTATTTATTTATTTATTTATTTTTGGCTGCATTGGGTCTTCGTTGCTGCACTCAGGCTTTCTCTAGTTGTGGCGATCGGGGGCTACTCTTCATAGCGGGGCACAGGCTTCTCATTGCGGTGGCTTCTCTTGTTGCGGAGCACGGACTCTAGGCACACAGGCTTCAGTAGTTGCGGCGCGCGGGCTCAGTAGTTGTGGCTCGCGGGCTCTAGAGCCCAGGCTTAGTAGTTTGTGGCGCATGGGCTTAGTTGCTCCGCGGCATGTGGAATCTTCCTGGACCAGGGATCGAACCCATGTCCCCTGCATTGGCAGGCAGATTCTCAACCATTGTGCCACCAGGGAAGTCTAATACGAGGATTATTTAATTGTTTTAGCTTGTCTCCTTAGACACTGTTCCAGCAGTGAAAGAGGGGACGCTGCCTTGTTACTACCAGATGGGCATGGAAGTCCAGGATCCTCACTCAATCTCTGTTCACACCCCAGAAGGAGGGTTTCCTCATGATTCTTGGGTGAGGGTGGTAGTTCTGGCTCCCCACACAGCCTTCTCTGACAACACCCCAGTGAGAAGGGGGAGGAGCTACTCTTTATAGCCAGCAAAGGTAGAAGTCTACGCTCCCCACTTGGCCTTTGCTGGTGGGGCCACAGTTTTTTCTGTGGTGTTTGGCTGGAGTAGAGTGGTTATTATCTAATTGCCATCTTCTCCAGCACCAAGTCTTGGCTGTGTGAGGCAAAAAGCAAACCAAGGGAACTCACTGCCATGTCACTCCTCTGCTACTGAGGTCCCCGGGAGGTTTGCCTTCTCTCCACCTCTCAGTCTTCTTATGTTTATATGTAATATCCCAGGATTTTAGCTGTACTTGGGGAGAAGAATAGGGAAAAGTACTTTTACTCCATCCCCCCCCACACACCTTTAAATAGTTATTTTTTTTAAACTGTATTCTTGGTGTTCTAAAATTTCCTAATTATGTGTTTAAGTTTGGGAATTTGTCATTCATTCTGATGGTCATTGGTTAGGTCCCTTCATTTTGAAGTTCTTTAACTCTGGGAATTCTCTTATATTATTTCTTTGATACATTCCTCTTTTCTGTTTTTGTTTTTGTTATTGTTGTTCTCTCCTGGAACTCCTTAAAGTTGGATGTTAGACCTTCTGAATTGATCTTTTGTATTTTTATCTGTTCTCTCAACTGCTGCCACACTTCCCCTCTCCCTCCCTCTCCCTTCCATTCCTAGTTCTCTCCCTCTCTCTTTTGTTTACTTTTTGGAAGAAGATTTAACTTTATTTTCCAACTCTTCTATTAACATTCCTTTTCATTTTGCCAATCACATTTTAAAATTGCCAAATATCCATTCGTGTTATCTTTTCCTTTCTTATAGCATCCTGTTCTTGTTTAATGGATGCACTAATATCTTGAATCTTTCTGAGAATAATAGAGGTATTTTTAAATTTCATTGTGTTCTTCGAAATATTTATTTCCTTTGGGATTTGTTTTCCCCCATTTGCATATTTTGATCTTTTTCAATGTGTAGTCTTTTCTCAAATACCCGGTGATCTATAGTTGTTTACTCATATTTAAGAATGTAGCAATAAAATTTGATTGGAAGCTCTGTATATGGGGTACAGAGCTAGGTGACTGGTGGCTTACCTTTAGGATGATTAGAGAATAGCTGACTACTATGCTGCACCAAAATGCAAAGATCTTTTCTCCAAGGTTGTTCAGTTTCCTTAGATAAGAAACTTCTGGTTTTGCCTAATGGGTAGACACCTGGCTGCTGTGAATTGTACACAGGGTGGTGGGTTAACAGTTTGATATATACAGCCTTCCAATTAATCTCCCTGTTTTCAGCCCCACATCTCACTCCCACTCTATACCATACCTGGCATTGTTAAGACCCAAGACACTCCAGGCTTCTGCAGAGAAAGATCAACTCCTTCCTCGGTGGCATCACCTCCATGCATACTCCAGGCTGTGGCTTCCTCCACCATGCTTCATCAGTCACCATTTCTCCATTTACTTCCTATCTTCCAGACATTTGTTGGAATCTCTCTTTTGCTGATGGACCTGCTCCTGATGGACATTCTCTTCATCATTGTGTTTTTATACTTTGTTAAAATTCCTTTACTCTCATTTTAGCAAGGTTTCAGGTGGGAGTGGAGATAAACATGTGGTAAGTCTACTATCCTGTCCTGGAAATCGACTAGTCTACTTATAACTGCTTATTTTTTACTTTTCTGATAATAATCTTCATATCTCTAAATAATATACAATTTTTTCTATTGATCAACTTATCACTTTCAGACATTATCTGTTGACTTCCTGCTATTAATACCACCCAACTGCCTTCCTCCAATGCCCCAATATAAACATATCACTAGTTATATATCCTCTATTTCTTACCTTTGTACCTTTAAGTAATAGACTTATATTCCCTCTTTCAATCTCTCAACTTCTGTCATTTATACTTTTACCTTTATACTAACAAGATTAATAATATTTACATTCTGTTCTATAACCAAAATTAAGGCATCCATACTTTGCTGACAGGTCATTCTAAAAGCTTAAAGTCAATAAAGTGTTTATGTTATTACGATTATGTAAATGTTGTTCCTAATGCTCCAATCAGTGTACAAGGATTACATTTCTTTTCTTATACAATTTTTTTCCTGGAGTTTCTAATTGCCTTTCTCTTTTCCTTGCGTTGTCTGACTTTATCTCCTTCTTAAGTTGTTCCAAATTCTTAAGGAAAGTATAAAATCGTTTGAATCCCCTTTTTTCCCAGATACCTCCCTCCTGGAGCCCTCCGTCTTCCTGCTCCAATTTGGACTGATTGCTCTATAGGCCTGCAGCACAACTGTCATCCTGGGACGTCCCTTCATTACTCTTCTGGGTTGGACCCAATCTTTCCTGGACCCCATATCTTCCTCTTTCTTAGTTTACTCCTTTGTAGTGGACTTTGTAGTTGTTCTCCAACATCCATTCTTCTCCTCCCCCATTGTACAACAACTATGCAATTTGAGTGGGACTGACCCCATTGCCAGCTCTAGGTATAGAACTTTATGGATAATCTCTCTCTCCCCTTTGCCACAGTGATGATTGGTTCAGAGATGATCCAGTCACACTGAAGCTTTTGTTCAGTTTTTGAGGGGAGAGGTAGCCTGTCTTCCCTTGGACATGAACAAAGAAGCATGTAGCCTGGTCGCTGCTGTTAACCATCTTGTGAACATGTGGAAGGCCTACCTGAGGATGGAGCTGACAAATGGAGAAGGCACAGCCAAGAGAATTACAGGGAAATGGAACCATATTCCTGATCATACCAGGCCTGAAGTCTTCCCTGCCTATGGACTTGTCGGTTAAGCGAGCCAATAAATTGCTTGTGTTATTTAAACCAGTTTGAGTTGGGTTTTATATCACCTGCACCAGAAAGCATTATAACTTACACTTGTTGGTCTCAGCCTTCAGAGAAGGAATGAGTGCATTTTTTGGTTATATGAGGCACTACATTGTGAAAGCATTTTTTTAGAGTAAGTCTGGTAAGAAGGGTATATGTGGATGTTGGACAACCAAAGGAGTGAACTCTGTTGGCTTCCTAGTATCTAATCTCCACGATGGGGGGATTCCCCATCGTGTGAGTCTCGGTGGAAGGCAGGCCCCCACTTCCTCTATGGAAACTGAAGGTGGTCAGATTTCCTTTCCCTGCCCACCAGGCAGCAAGGGCTGAATACTCTGTTCATGGCTTTGAATCCAGAGTAAGCAACGCTAAGGAGACAGAAATATACAAGATTAACAGGTGGATGATAGATTAGGAGAATATATTTGCAATGAGCAAAACTGACAAAAGATTAATAACTAGAGAAAGAAGATAGTAAACTCAATAGGAAAATAGGCAAAGGATATGAAGAGTAACAGAAGGAGAAACTTGAATTTACACAAGAGGAAACTTGAATATATTACAAGATTTTCAACTCTGTGAATAATGAAAGAAATGAAAACTAAAATAACATTGAGAAATCAATAAAAGGATGGCAACATGTAGGAAGTCAGGTATTATCAAGTCCTGATGAGGATGTGAGGAAAAGGAAACGTGTGGGTGGGAGTGTAAACTGGTACAGGTATTCCAGAGACTAAGCTGGCAGTACCTCCTGAAATTCAGTAGGTGTATACCCTACGACCCAGCAGTGGCCCTCCTGGGTATATATTCCAGAGAATTCTTACACAGGTCATTAAGGAAATATAGTTGAGGTGGTTTGTTGCAGCACTGTTTGTGATAGTGAAGAATTGGAAGCAGCCCAGGTGACCATCACGTGGGACTGGATAAGCAAACTGATATATTCATAAGATGGAACATATAAAACAATAAAAAGAAAACAGCTAAATTTACATATGGTCACATAGGTAGGTCTCCAAAACCTAGTGTTGAATGGAAAAGGTGAAAAAGAGAATGAGATTTACAGCATAATACCATCTGTGTAAATGTAAAACAACACTGTATAATGTGATGGCTGTGCATACACCTAAGGAGATCTGTGGAAGATGGATTGGAAGTGTATATACATGTCATACACTGGAGTTGTTCACTGAGGTGGGCAGGAGAGTGGGAGTTGGGGTGGGGTGGGGACTGACAGGGAAAAATAATACTACAATGAAATCAAGCAAAAAGGGGCCTTGAATGGACTGATGAAAATAATGTGCCATGGACTGAAGAGCATGATTAACACAGTGCTGAAGGTGACCACAAATAAATGAGAACAGACAGAAAGAGGATTAGAGTTCATCTTCAGTGGCCTGTGATGCTGGGGTCGTGTCCAGGGGTCACAGCAGTGGGGCTAGCAGTGCCAGTAGCAGCATTCAAACCCAGCTGCCCCCCCAGCGTGGCCTTAGTTGTGGCTTCTCCTGCCCGATTCTCCAGACTTCTGTGAGCTACAATAATGACCTTGCAATAAATCCCTTCTCTGCTCTAGCTAACTGGAGTCAGCTTCTCTTACTTGCATCCAACAATCCTGACTGATACGTCACATATTTTGTTGGAGAACATCCTCAAGTAACTTCCTAAGAAGGTAAGTTTTAGGGTCTTTGCATGTCTGAAAATGTAGCATTATTTTACCTTTATATTTGAATGATAGTTTGTCTTTACAGTTCTACGTTAAAAATAATTTTCCTCTGAATGTTGCACATACTGCTTTTAGCATGTAGTGTTGCTGATTAGAAGTCGGGTTCTAATTTTTTGTTGGTGACCTGTTTTCCCTACCTCTGGAAGCTTACATTTTTTTTCCCTTCATACTTAAGTGTTTTGAAATATCACAATGATGAGCCCCAAAGTGTGTTTGTTCCCCATCTGTTTTACTGGGCACCTGGTGGTTGGGCCTTTTCAATCTGAAGACTCAGGTCCGCCTCCTCTAAGAAATCACTCTTTTATTTCTTTGAAAATTTTCTCTCCTCTATTTTCTCTGTTCCCTTTCTAGACCTCTTGTTAGTTGGATTTTGACCTCCTGGGTGATGGTCTTTTTATTTTCTCTCATATTTTCCATATCTTTGCTTTTTTGTTCTGCATTCTGGGACATTTTCTTGACTTTATCTTCTACTGAAGATTTTTATTTTTGGCAGTCATTTAAAATTTCTAAGCACTCTTTCTTATTCTCCAAAGATGCCTTTTTCATAGCATCGTTTTGTTTTGTTTTGTTTTGTTTTTTAATGGATGCAATATCTTCTCTGTATGTGTGCTTAATAGAACTTTACTGGAGTCTTGGGGATAACAGATGATAATTACCAGGCCAGAAAGGAAAACTGTAAATGGATACCAGATATTACCTCTCCACAAGAATGTCACCCACGCTCCTCTGAAAGGGACTGCTTATTGGCTGTCCCTCTCTTTAGACCCCTAGCCTGATATCATGTGTGGGAAAGATTATTATCCACCAACTGGATGGTTTTTAGCCATATGCTCCCTACCTGGAGGCCAGAACTCCAGCTCCCACCTTGACATCAGAGAGAGGAGGTCACTGTTCTGTTCCCCACTCCCAGGGCAACTGTATTTCCTGTGCCAGCACGATACTGCCCATATCCATTTTCTTTCTGGGATATTCTCACACTTACTTCCCACAGTGGTGACCTGGTCCCTGTGTCCTACACAAGGCCATCACAGTAGTCATCAGCACATTTCATAGGGTGGATTGTCTTTAATGTTAAATCGCAATATATGTTGTGGAAACAGTAATCCAGACTAGTTCCTTTTTACAGTCCGTCCTCCAATAGGAGCCGACAGCAATCCAAGCCTGCACATTTTTTGATGGTCCAAACTGCGTATCTTCTATGAGCAAAAGCCTGGGCAAAAATATGCACGCACATCTCTCAGGAACAAAAAATAATTTTCAGGGACAGTTCAGTCCAAGCCCATGAATAGGACAAAAAAAAAAAAAAAGAAAAGCAAAGAAAAACGACCTCAGTAGAAGCATAATACTGTTGTAGTACACCCAAATTATGTCACTGCTCAGAACGTTTAACATTTGTATCACAGTAGGTAACATTTGCTGAGTGCTTACTCTGAACCAGGCACTTGGATTACCTTCATTTCCTAAAGAAGGAAAGTGAGGCTCCCAGGTGTCAATTGCCCAGGGTCACAAGGCCAATAAAACGGCAGACAGGAAATTGCACCAGGACTAACCCCAGTCAACCCATGTAACTGCTACACAGTGCTGTACTGGTTTCCAGCAGCCACATTCAGGTTAATAGTGATGGCACAATTTTCTGTAAGATCAGTGGGTGGATACCTGAGATTCCTTAGTCCAATAAAGACCCAATTCTGGTTAGTTTGCTTCTAAGGTGAATGGATGTCCTTTTCTCTGGAAACAGAAAACTGCCACCAGTTTTTATTTTTAAAATGTTTTCCTTTCATAGAAACCATAGCACTTTATTTCTAAGTTTTTACTTTTCATCAAAGTAAGACTTGCACATAGTTGAAAAATAAAAAAGTTCTAAAGAGCTCATAATAAACCCCAGCAATATCCTGTCCCGCTCCTTCCCACTGCAAGTCCTGCTCCCTAGAGGCAAGAGCTTTATTTTGCGTCTTTGGCTTTTTCTTCCGTCACTTACTACTCCAAAACCCCCTTCTCCCTTGCCATCTCCCACTCAGAGGCTGAAGAGCCAGATACTTTCTTAGCCCCCCTTGCAGCTAGAGATGGCTATGGGTTCCAGTTATGGCCCTGAGATGTTTGCTGGGGCCCTCTGAAAGGCTTTTGTTTTCCTGAGACACACATATCTGACAACGTCCCCTTCCTTCTTCTTTCTGCCTTGAATATAGCTGTGCTGCCTGGAGCTGTGACAGAAATCTTGTGATCATGAGGGGATGAACATGAGGATGTAGACTCCACACATTAAGGAAGAAAAAGTTAGAAAGAGCCTGGATCCTTGATGGCATCATTGAGCAGCTGAACACACGCCACACTTTTGTAAATAATAAGTTAACTTCCTGAAAAATAAATAAATAAACTAATGAATAAATAATGCTATATGTGTTGAAGCCACTGTCGGTTGGGTTTTTTGTTACTTGTAGCTGAAAGGATTTTTCACTGAAGGACCACCATGTTTCTCTATTATGTGCTTATGCTACTATTTCTTAACTTAGCAATTGGAGACATTATCTCTTGACAGCTCTTATGGTAGAAGAAGACTTTATCCCCCTCCACACACACATTCCTCTTTTCCCTCCCTTCACTCTTCCAACATGTTTATATCCCAATTCCTAGCAAATCAGTAGTTGCAACCGAGCCAAGAAAGGTACTATAATTACCTGGATTTTGGGGGGGGGGGCGTTGGCCTTTTTTGAGGTGTGTTCCTGAATTTAATAATTGCTTGGGTTTTTTTTTTCCACTTGAAACGTGCCCAGCCTTAGCTTTTACCGTTTGTTTCATCAGTTCGTTCATAAACCTATCAGCATATTTCCCCACAAGTGTTCAAACCTCTCAGCCCATTGATTTAAGACGAAATCAATAAAAAGTTGATTGGTTGGGAGCCTGTGGAAGGCGTAGGGGTTTGTCAAGTCTGCTATTAAATTTCCCCTTAAGGTGACTGGGTGGGGACCATCTTCTGGAGGATCTCTATGTCCAGAAAGTGGAGGCTTTGCTCTGGGACTGTTTGATTTCTTTGGGGGAACTCTCTGTATTCTGCTTGAGTATAGATGTTTGGCTCTTGTGGTTTCTACCCACGAGCACAGGGAAGGTTAGAGGGAGGGTGGGGGAGTCAACTCTTCCAACACGTACTTTCAATTCTCCCCCTGCCTGGGGCTCTACACTTCACTCCCACTGTCGGATACCTTTTCTGCACCAGAGCCGCCTCGCCAGAATTTTGCAGGATAGACCAGTGCTCTTCTCATGGATCCCCTCCCATGTGTGGACTGTGCCTCACCTTCCCCTGCTGTGCTTTCTCAGTACCACCCCTCCAGTCCCTTTCTGCTTGCCAGAAACTTGCTAAAATCTCTCCCTGATTGATGGAAACTTCTCCAGTTTTCTTTGGAGATGTGGGTTTATACACGTGATTCCTTTACTCTTATTTTATGACGTCTCAGGAGTTAGAGGAGACAGACGTGTTCCACCTTCTTGAATGGAAGTTAGAATCTGAATTTTTAACTGCCCCAGATTGTCTGAATATGCCCCAAGTGTGTAGACCAACATTTGTGAACCACAGTGAAAAGAGCCTGGGTTTGGGAATCTGGTGGATTTGAGTTTGAATTCTGACTCTCTGATCTCCTTACTCAAGTCACATCCGTGAGCCTCAACTTTCTCCTCTACAAAATGGGAAGAATAATGTTTATCTGATAGAATTCTGGGAAGGTTTTCTTAGCTACAGTATGTAAAGCATCCAACACAGGGCTTGGCAGACAGTAGGTGCTCAAAAATGGGAGTGACTACTTTTTAATGGGAGCCAGTGGGAAATGTAATTGGAAGGATTTGAATCAGGTTCCAGGAGGGCCTCAGACACCAGAACTTAATCTTGTGACACCGAGGAGCCCTGGCAGGCTTGTGAGCAGGTGAGTGATTTGATCCCAAAGAACTCGTCAGATTGTTCCCTCAGTCTGATGTGGGGAGGGAGGAAGAAGCCATTGGCCCAGCAGCTCTTGGGTTAAAATCTTTGTCTGCATCTGAGTTATTTGTAACCCGTTGTCATAGCAACAAGTTTGGCAAGTGAGCTGGTGCTGCAAGCTCCTGACAGTAGGGAGAAGACGGAAGGTTTGGAAGGAGGGGGTCGTCTGTGACCAGCGCCTCGCTTTCCTCTGATTTGTCTGAAGCTTTCAGCTGGAGAAGAGGGTGAGCATCCTCCAGGGAGAATCACTGGATGTTGGAGACTCTCTTGCCCAATCTCCTGATATTCCAGATGTGAAAATAGGCCCAGAGAGGTCCAGCAGCTGGCTCAAGGCCACACAGTAAGTCAGGGACGGAGACAGGACTAGACTTTTTAAAAAAGGACTCAGGGTCATAGAACTGAAGCATAACAAACCTGGTGGGGACCTCTGAAAACATTTCATCCACCTCTCCACAAACACACATATGTTTTTATCGTCGTTGTTGTTCATATGGAAAACCTGGGACCCAATGGGTTAGAACTGACCCAGGCTCACACGGCAACTCGGGTGACGACTTGAGATCAGAACCCAGAGGCTTTGGTCTAGGTATTTCCTGAGGAAGTAGCAGTCTGGGGTTCACCGTTCAGAGAAGTCCCTTGCTCCTGACTGTCAAGATACGGCCTCCCAGGGTAAGAGTGATTTGACTGCCTTGGCCTTTGACGCTCTCAAATCCAACACACATGTCTTCAGGTCACATATCCCCTCCCCACACACCTCCTTCTTCTGTAAGTAGGTGCCTCCCACCACCAATGGCAATGCTGTCGCACAAATGGCAGCCCAGACCCACCTCACCGTGGATCAAACACACCTGCCCCACATCTCCCCCTCCAAATCACCCACAGGGCTCGGCACCTCCTGGACATTCTTTTATGTGATTCACTCCTCACAGTGATCATTCTCTGTCTCTCAATTTAGCAGGTGGGACCCTAAAGGAGCAGAGGAAGATAAAGCGACTGGCTCAAGGACACACGGTGAGCCTTAGTCTGAATCCTTCCTCCTCCAGAAAGGTGTTTCTGCCCCTGCTATCCCACGCTGAATTCTCAGCCCTCAGAGTTCCTCCCACCATGATCTCAATCACTCCCTGGCACATGTGCTATATGTTTCCTCTGTATTCTCTGCTTTACGTGCAGCCCAAACTCCCCTTCTCTCCTCAAAGCCAATCCCTCACCAAGTCCTGCTGATTCTCCTTTCTGTCTCCCAAATACTCCACCCTCTTTCCTCATCCTCTGCCACTGCCCTGCTCCAGACTCAGCACTTCTCACCTGAATGACCCCAAGTCTACTCCCCGGCCCCCTGCTTCCAGACTGGCTGCCTTTAACCTACTATTCTGGGCACCAGCAGAGAGACCACATTGGTTTAGAAGTCAACACGTCACTTCCTTCTGTGACACCCCAACCCCCCACAAGGATAAAATTCTAGATCCTTGTTGGGCAGTTAAGGCCACCCACAGTTCTGGCCCCTGCCAAGCCTCTCAAGCCTCATCTCTTGCCACCCTGGCCTCACACACTGTGCTCTGGCCACTGAACTGACTACATGTGGGCCCTTCAATGCACCAGGCTCTCCCTTCGGTGTCTGTGCAATGTCTCCCGCATGGAAGGCCCTTCACAATGACTCCCCAAACCTAATGAACTCACCTCAAGTGTCACTTCATCCAAGCCGCCTTCCTTGATTCCCAAGCAGGACTGGATCCTGTTCTCTGGGCTCCCACAGCCCCCAGAGCTCCACTCTGCCCTGCCCTTTGTGGAATTGATGTCTGGGGTTCTCTCTCCTACATATGGGAAGCTCCGAGAGGGCAGCTGACTCTGTCTCCAGCAAAGCCCAGCACCTGTCTGGTCCTAGAGGAAGGGTCAGTGAATATTCATCGCATGCATTCAGGTGCGTGAATGGTTGACTGACGAATGAAATTTGGGTTCAGCTCCGTGGTTGTGCACTCCTGCCCAAAAGTTTTGGGCTTGCATGAAGTCCCTCTTTTCTGGCAGGTTCCTCTCAGCTCCAGGGCGTGGTTGCTCCGGGAGGGGGCGTGGCTTGGTTCACCAGCTGACGCAGGGTGAGGCAAACCAGCCAAGTGAGCAGGGAGGTGAGGTGTAGTGGGAGAGAGGGGGTGCGGTGCGGATAGAAGGTGAGGGCGCCCACCGAGGTAGGCGCTATTATTTCCCCTCCCCATTATAGGTAAATAAAGTGAGGCACAGGGAGACTTCGATGACTTGCCAAAACCACACAGCTAAGTACAGCAATGGTGAGACTCCAATTCTGATCAACTCCAAGTCACTTCCACATTGTCCCCAACATCCCCTTTAGACAACAGATTTGCAGTAGTTAATGGTGGAGTCATGCCTCGAACCGGCGTCTTAGAGAAGCAATTGTCAAGGCAGGAGAGAGAGAAGAAATCATATCCTGAACACCTGCTTGTGACCTTGTGCTGCGGTGACAAGAAGATGTATCGAGGCAGGGTCGGGGGGTGGGTGTTGGAACGTGAACGTTTATTGAGCTTCTATTACTTGCTGGGTCTCGCTATACATAACCTCTTAACAGTCACAGCAGCCCCTTTATGTGAAAACTTAATATCCTGGTTCATCTCTGAAGAACTTGAGGCTCCTGGACAGGAAGTGACTTACAGAAGTTTAGACACCTAATCAGCAGCAAGGGCAGGACTTGCATAGGAGTGTCAGGCTTCACAATGAAAGGGGATGAGGAAAGTTCAGAAGCGAAGTGGATCATGGCTTCAGCAAGGGTCTGGGAAGAAGAGTGGCTGGGTTGAGAGAGGCCTGGCCGATAGGAGGGACTGGTGGGGGCTGTGCTTTGAAAGAAAGGGTGGAGTGTGGCCTTGGAGGGTCCGGAGCTAGAATGCCGGACCCAGACTGGGCACTTTCCATTAAAAAATATATATTTTTTATGCTTCTATTAAAAAAAAAAAAAAATATATATATATATATATATATATATATATGTATACATTCTCTCTCTTTCTCTCTCACCCTCTGCTCAGAAGTCCGCAAATAACAGAATAAACGCCCCTCCCTCCAACAGTAATACATGTTCATTGATGAAAATTTGGGGAAAAAAACACATCCTACTGCCCAAAGAAAACCAATGTTAGCATCTTGGTGCATTTAGGCTGTATTCTAGGCCTAAAAAACATATTTGAGATCAGGCTGTATAGTCAATTATATATTGCCATTTTTACATAAGCATTTCCCCATTAAAAGTCTTTATAAACATCATTCAAATGGCCGCAGGATATTCCATTGAGTGGGTATACTTATGGAACTCCTTTCTGCATGGCTTTTGGCATTCCTTTTATTACTTTTCTTTCCTCCTTTAGAACTGTTTAGCCAGGTTTTAGGTTTGATTTTCTGTGTCTTATTTTGAGAGATAGCATAAGAGAGATCGTTGTCTTGTTTTGTTTTGTTAACATGTTTATTGGAGTATAATTGCTTTACAATGGTGTGTTAATTTCTGCTTTATAACAAAGTGAATCAGCTATACATGTACATATATCCCCATATCCCCTCCCTCTTTCGTCTCCCTCCCACCCTCCCTAGCCCACCCCTCTAGGTGGTCACAAAGGACCGAGCTGAGAGAGATCGTTGTTTGAATGCAGTTAGGAAAAGCAAGGTAGGCTTGTTGGAAACAGTATTTGAGGGGAAGTTAGGATTATGTTAAACACGCACAGGATAAAACCTTCAAATGACACATGAAGGTACACGGTGAAAAATAAGTCTCTTTCTCACCCCACCCTCAGTTCCCCAGTTCTCTACTGAGGATCTCCACTGTTAGCACTTCCCTGTGTGTCCTTTGTGTGCATAGCCTTGTTTCTATTTTTTAACAGCTTTATTGAGATATCATTTACACACTAGACAATTCATCCATTTAGAGTGTATAATTCAATGACTTTTTTTTTTTTTTTTAATTATTTATTTATTTATTTATTTATTTTTGGCTGTGTTGGGTCTTTGTTGCTGTCCATGGGCTTCTCATTGCAGTGGCTTCTCTTGTTGCAGAGCATGGGCTCTAGGCACGCGGGCTTCAGTAGCTATGGCTCGAAGGCTCTAGAGCACAAGCTCAGTAGTTGTGGTGCACGGGCTTAGTTGCCCCGCAGCATGTGGGATCTTTCCCGACCAGGGCTTGAACCCGTGTCTCCTGCATTAGCAGGCGGATTCTTAACCACTGCGCCACTAGGGAAGCCCCCTTCAATGACTTTTAGTATATCCAGAGTTGTATAACCATCACCACAATCAATTTTAGAATATTTTCCTTACTCCCCCCAAAAAACCTGTACCCATTTGCTGTCACCCCCAAAGCCCCCATCTCCCCTTCCCTAGGAAACCACTGTCTGTCTCTGTAGACTTTCCTATTCTGAACGTTTCCTATAGATGGGATCATACAGTATATGACCTTCTGCAACTAACGTCTTTCACTTAGCATAATGTTTACCAGGTTCATCCGTGTTGTAGTATGTATCAATACTTCATTCCTTCTTTTATATATAGACTTTATTTTTTTGAACAGTTTTAGGTTTACACAAAAACTGGATGGAAAGTGCAGAGAGTTTCCATATACCTCCCTCACCCAACTCAGTCTCCCTTATTATTAACATCTTGCATTAGTGTGGTACATTTGTTACGACTGATGAACCAATAATGATACGTTGTTATTTTTTCTCTTTTTTCAGCTTTATTGAGATATAATTGACTGATACATTATTATTAACTAAGGTCCATAGTTTACATTAAGGCTCACCATTTGTGGGTTCTGACAAATACATAATGACATGTATCCACCACTACAGTGTCATACGGAGTAGTTTCCCTAAAAATCCCCTGTTCCACCCATTCACCCCTTCCTTCCTCTCCCTGAAGCCCTGGAAACCACTGATCTCTTTACTGTCTCCATCCTTTCGCCTCTTCCAGAGTGTCATATAGTTGGAACCATACAATGTGTAATCTTTTCACATTGGCTTTTTTCCCTCAGTAATATGTGTTTGAGGTTCCTCTGTGTCTATTCATGGCTTGATAGCCCACTTCTTTAGATCGCAGAATAATATTTCATTGTCTGGATGTACCACAATTTATTTATTCACTCACATACTAAAGGATATTTTGCTTGCTTCCAAGTTTTGGCAAATATGAATGAAGTTGCTATAAACATTCGTGTGCAAGTTTCTGTGTGGACATGTTTTCAACTCATTTGGGTAAATACCAAGAAGCATGATTGCTGGCTTGTACGGCAAGAGTATGTTTAGTTTTGTAAGAAACTGCCCAACTATCTTGCAAAGTGGCTGTACTGTATTGCATTCCCACCTGCAACGAATGAGAGTTCCTGTCGCTCCACCTCCTCACCAGCATTTGGTGGTGTCAGTGTTCTGGATTCTGGCCATTCTCATAGGTCTGTGGTGGTATCTTATTGTTGTTTTCATTTGCATTTCCCTAATGACATAGATGTTGAACATCTTCTCATGTGCTTATTTGCCATCTGTATATCTTCTTTGGTGAGGTGTCCGTTGAGACCTTGTACCCATTTTTAAATTGGATTTTTTTGGGGGGTGGTTTAAGAGTCTTTTATATATTCTGATTACCAGCCTTTCACCAGATATGTGTTTTGCAAATATTTTCACCTATTCTCTGGCTTTTCTTTTCATTCTTTTTAAGTGTCTTCCACTGATAATGAAGCCCAGTTTATCGATTTTTTCTTCCATGGGTTGTGCTTTGGGTATTGTTTTTAGTCATTGCCAAACTCAAGGTTACATAGATTTTCCCTCTATGTTCTCTTCTAGGAATTTTATAGTTTTGCATCTTACACATAGGCCTATGATCCATTTTGAGTTAATTTTTGTGAGGGGTGTAAGGTCTTTGTCTAGATTAATGTTTTTGCATGTGGATGTCCAGTTGTTTCAGCACCATTTGTTGAAAAGACTATCCTTTCTCCGTTGAATTGCCTTTACTCCTTGTCAAAGACTAGTTGACTATGTTTGTGTGGAACTATTTCTGAGGTCTCTATTCTGTTCCATTTATCTATTTGTCTATTATTTCAGCAATACCACATTTGTCTCGATTACTGGAGCTTTATAGTAAGTCTCAAAGTCAGGTAGTGTCAGTCCTCAGACTTTCTTTTTCTCCTTCAATATTGTGTTGGTTATTCTGGGTCTCTTGCACTTACAGATAAACTTTAGAATTAGTTTGTCGATATCCACAAAATAAGTTGGTGGGATTTTGCTTGGTATTGCACTGAATCTATAGATCCAGTCAGGAAGAACGGACATCTTGGCAATATGTCTTCCTATCCATGTACATGGAATATGTCTCCATTTATCTTCTTTGATTTCTTTTATCAGAGTTTTATAGTTTTCCTTATATAGATCTTGTACGTATTTTGTTAAATTTATACCTAAGTATTTAGCTTTTTGGTGCTAATATAACTGGTATTGGGTTTTTTATTTAAGATTCCAATTGTTCATTGCTGGTATATAGGAAAACAATTGACTTTTGTATATTAATCTTGTATCCTGCAACCTTGCTGTAATTGTTTATTAGTTCCAGCCATCTTTTTGTTGATTCTTTGTGATTTTCTACATAGACAATTATGTCATCTGTGAACAAAGACAGTTTTATTTCTTCCTTCCTAATCTGTATACCTTTTAATTTCTTGTCTTGCCTATTGCATTAGCAAGGACTTCCAGTGTGAGGTTGAAAAGGAGTAATGAGAGCAGACATCCTTGCCTTGTTCCTGATCTTAGTGGGAAAATATCTAGTTTCTCACCACTAAGTATGATACTAGCTCTAGGTTTTTTGTAAATGTTTTTTAACTGTGTTTTTTAAATTAGGATTTTTTCTACTAAATTTTTATTTAGATAATTTCAGACTTACAGAAGAGTTCCAAGAATAGTACAGAGAACTGCTGTATACTCTTAATCCAGATTCCTCAAATCGGGACTTCCTTGGTGGCTCAGTGGTTAAGAATCTGCTTGCCAATGCACGGGACAGGGGTTTGAACCCTGGTCCAGGAAGATCCCACATGCCACAGAGCAACTAAGCCCGTGCACAACTACTGAGCCTGCGCTCTAGAGCCCACAAGCCACAACTGCTGAGCCCATGTGCCACAGCTACTGAAGCCCTCGTGCCTAGACCCCATGCTCTGCAAAAAGAGAAGCCACTGCAGTGAGAAGCCCACGCACCTCAACGAAGAGCAGCCCCCGTTTGCCACAACTACAAAAAGCCCGCGCACAGCAACAAGGACCCAATGTAGCCATAAATAAATAAATTTATTTTTTAAAAAAAACAGATTCCTCAAGTGTTAACATTTTACTACACTTATCTTACTCTATTTCTCCCTCTGTCTCATATATATATATTTTTTCCTGTGAACTAATTCATAGTCAGTTGCAGACGTAATGCCCCTTTACTCCTAAATACTTCAATGTGTTTTTCCTAAAACAAGAAATTATCTTACATAAACACAGAGCAATCATCAAAATCAGGAAATTCACATTGATACAATACTATTATAATTATACTCTACACAACTTATTTGGAGCTCACCAGTTTCCTCAACAGTGTCCTTTATAGCAAAAAGAAAACCATGTGCATTCAGTTGTCATATCTCTTTAGTTCCCTTCGGTAGGGAAGAGTTCTTCAGTCTTTGTGTCTTCTGACACTGACATTTTTGAAGAGTGCAGGCTAGTTATTTTTAGACTATCCCTCAATTTGGTTTTTTCTGATGTTCCCTCATGATTAGATTTTACTTTGGTAGGAATATCACAGAAAGGATGCTGTGTCCTTTTCAGTGCATCATATCAGGAGGCACATGATGACTATTTGTGTTTTTCCACTGTAAAGCTACTGTTTTCCCCTTTGTTATTGGTGAATATTTTGTGGAGAGATACATTGAGATTATATATGTGTGTGTGTGTGTGTGTATATATATATATATATATATATACATATATATATATATATATATATATATATATATATATATATATATATATCTCCTCATCTCCTCAAACTTTCACCCACCAGTTTTAGCATTCACTGATGATTCCTGAGGTAGCCAAATGGTGACTGTCCAATGCCATCCTTCTTTGGACTTGTATTAGTTGGCTCTCGAGTGTAAGGGAGAGCTTTCCCTTCTCCTACATTTATTTATTTATATCCTCATGGACCTATGGTTGTCTATCATATTCAGTGGGTTATAATGCATTAAGATCATTCTTTATTTCGATGTTCAAAATGTCCCATATTTAGCCAGCAGAAAGATGACTCCTTGTCCTTTTGGCAGGTCTCCATCCTTCCTTGAGCATTTCCTTGTTTTCTGGCACCACAAGGTGCTCCAGGCTCATCTTGCTCTCTCCCTGCCCCAGCCCCAGAATCAACCATTTTTCCCTAGGAGACCTGGTCCTTTTCAGTTGAGAATGGCAGTTAGGAACCAAGATTTGGGCATTAGGTGTTATACCTATATTTTAAGAGTTTGGTTTTTTACTTAGGGGGAAAGAAAGCTGAAGCCACACCACTGACAACCAAATACTCCTTGTTGGAAGTGTTGGTAGATGGACAATGACTGCCTGTAAAAGTTGTTGACTATTAGTCAAAGAGCATACACTTGTGCATTCTGTCTCTGTGTCTCTTTGTCTCTGTCTCTCTCTGTCTCTGTCTCTGTCTCTCTCTCTCTGTCTCTCTCTCTCTCTCTCTCTCTCTCTCTCACACACACACACACACACACACCCTTATGGAAATATTAGATCAGAAAAAATATTTTTTAAAAAGCTATTGGGTATTGATGTCTTTTGAAAGCAAGTTTTACCTTGGGATATGGTACTACAGAGATTCATGTGAAGGAGCAGAACTGAAGGTGAGTGGCAATGAGGCTGGCCTGGAAGAGTTGAAAAAATAATAGCAGATAATAGCTTCCATTTAGTGAGAACTTACCGTGTGCCAGGCAGTGGGCTGGGAACTATACAACGTTACCTCTGATCCCCACAGTAATTCTGGAAGGTGCAGCAAGCTTGACAGACTGGCTAATAATAACTGAGCCACAATAAGAACCCAGAGAGGGAGGAAGATGATAGGAGAAGCCTTTGAAGAGGAAAAACAGCATACCTTTGTGTTTTTGGAGAAGACACTCTGGTGTAACAGGCTAGGAATTTGAAGACTGGGGCGCTAGTCTCAGCTCCGCCACCCATTGATTGTGAGATCTGAGGTGGCCATGTGGCCTCTTTGAACCTGGCTACCTCATAGGGTTGTTATGAGAATCAAGTTAAATAATGGCTCCAAAAGCAGACATGTAAACCGTGAAGTGCTACAAAAATGGAAATGGTTATTACCCAGCTGGCCTAATGCACCTGGAGTCTCCTCTTCCACCAGAGATCGCAATTCTCTTGGAAATGCAATTGATCTAGATTATAGGAGAACCCTGAAGACCCGTGTCCCTCTTTATCCCCATGTATCAGGGGGCTTCTAGGACATTCCTTTCACAAGTTTTGTTAGCTAATGCTACCAAACCTACCATACCTTACATTTCTTAGTAACTGTGGCAGGTAGCCTCTGAGATGACCTCCCAGTGATCCTTGACTCTTTGTATTCACACCCTGTGTAAAAATCTCCTCCCCTTAGGTTAGTGTGAGCTGACCTAAGGACTTACTTCTGAGCAATCAAATGTGACAACGGAGATAGGATGTCACTTAGGGATTGCTTACATAAGAATGTGACTTCCATCTTACTAGCAGACCCTCTCCCTTGCTGGCTTTGATGAAGCAAGTTGCCATACTGGGGAGGCTCATCTGCCTAGGAAGTGAAGGCCAACATCCAGCCAGGAACTGAGTCTCTCAGTCCGACAGTCCTTGAGGAACTGAAAATCTGCCAACAAACAGGTGATCTTGGAGGTGGATCCTTTCTCCATCAAGCCTTCAGATGAGAGAGACCCCAGCCCTGGCCAACTTGATTGCAGTCTTGTGAGAGACCCTGAAACAGAGGATCCAACAGAGGGCCTGGACCCAGCTAAGACCACAGAAACTATGAGATGAATAAAGGCTGCTGTGATTCCTTGTTACTCAACAATAGATAACTAATACAGTAGCCATCTTTTATAGATGCTCCTTAAATCATATATTCTCTCCTGTATACAACTCTGTGCTTTCCCTCCCTTGAATCAAACTTGAACTGCCTCTCTTCCTCTAAAACCTTTCTACCGTACCCTCTGGGAATCTCATCATATGGCTAACAAGCTCCACTGGAGGATATAAAATATTTGAACAGAGGGACATACCTAGTACCTGGATGGACAGACCATGTGAATTTTCCCCAAATTAATTTATAAATTTAATTCAATCCAAACAATTTTAATTGACGTTAAAGTTCTGAAGTGTATCTCTTTAGACATATAAACGTTTAGAAATAACTAGGGAAATTCTGAAAAAAAATTGAGTACCAACCAGTCTTATGAATTATTGAAACACATTATAAGGGCACAGGAATTAAAATTCGGTGGTGTTGGTTCAGAACTGACAGCTAGATTAATGGAATACAATAGGAAGTTAAGAAAAAAATAGTCTATGGAGAATTTAGTATGTTGAAAGATGATATTTTAAATCATCCGTGAAAAGCTGGATTATGCAATAAATGGTATTGGGATAATTGGCTTGTGATTTGGCAAAAACAGAGCTGGACCTCTATCTCATTCCTTACACTAAAATAAATTCCAGATGTATCAAAAATATAAATGTTCAAAAACTACCCATACTTTATTCATAATCAAAAAAAAAAAAACCTGGACCAAAGCCCATCTACAGGTGAATAGATAAACAAAATGCGGTACAGCCCAAGAATGGAGTATTACTCAGTATTAAAAAGGAATGAACTAAAAAGATCCTTGACATGGAGAGATGATCCTGGATTATTTAGATGGGATCAGTGTAATCACAAGGGAGGAAGGAGAGTCAGAGTCAGAGAAGGACATGTGACAATAGATGCAGAGATGAGAGAGAGAAGGAGGGAGATTTGAAGATGTTATAGTACTGGGTTTGAAGATGAAGGGGCCATGAGCCAAGGAATGCAGGTGGCCTTAAAAACTAGAAAAGTCAAGGAAATGATTTTCCCCTAGTCTCCAGAAGGATTGCAGTCTTTGATTTTAGCCTTGAAAGACTCATTTCAGACTTCTGACCTTCAGAACTGTAAGATAATAAATTTGTGTTATTTTAAGCCACTCAGTTTGTAGTAATTTGTTACAGCAGCAATAGGAAGTCTAATGCATATAGTTAAAAAAATAAAAACTGTATAAATAAGTGTACACTGGTATGCATTGCTTGCACCCTGTCCCCATTCACCTTTTCCCCCTTGAACCCTATAGGTAACCATTTCTCTTAACTTCTTGCTCATTCATTCAATCAATGTTTCTTTATGTCAGTATGAGCAAAGATGAATATTTGTTCCTATTCCCTCCTTTCTGACACAAATGGTAATATACTATATGTACTTTTCTGCCTCTCACTATTTTCCCAGATAACAATGTAAGGATAGATAAACTTAACCATAGAAAAATGTAAGCTTTAGTGAATGACATTATAAGTAAAGTTGAAGGATAAACTTGGAAAAATATTTGCATGTAACCCACAGTAAAAAGGAAAAGCTGATTGTCCACTGAAAGGGAATTGCAGAATTATGTTGCACTCATATAATGGAATACTATGCAGTCATTCAAACACTTGTAAAGGCAGGGAAGAAATTAGAATTGGGTGGTGGTCATAAAGAACTTTTGTTTCACCTTAAAGCTTTAAAAAATTTAAAAGGATAACCTACTCCCATATTATCAATACTTGTATAATTAAAATTTTTTAAAATTTAAACGGGGAGGAAGAACAAGAAAAGTTTAGATCTGTATGCCTTGGAACAAGGTCAAATATATAGAGTTAAGTGAAGAAGGCGCTTGCAAATAGTAACTATAGTACGATCTTAGTTTTGATATAACATTACTCTTAGCATAGAAAAATATATAGAGAAAGACTATATAACAAACTATTAATAACATTCATCTTGGGGATGTGAGATTATGAGGGACTTTTTACTTTTTACATTAAATGTTTATGTAATGTTCAAATTTTTAAAACATGTATGTATCACTTTTATAATCAGGAAAAATGAATATATATATATATATTTTAAATGCTCTAACCACCTATATCCTTTACTAGGCATGGGTATTTATTGCAAACAATATTAGTAATAACTTTGGTTAACTGTAGCAGAATATGAAACTACTGGAAGATGCGGTAGAGTCATTTACTGTTTGCTGAATATCCACAAGCTCCCCCATAATTCCAGTCCTTTTAGAGTTGGATGGGGCCATGTGACTAGTTCTGGCCAATGGGCTGTGCATTTAAGAACTGGTGCTCAGTCCTCCTGCTCCCTCTTCTTCTGCTATGGCAACCAGGGGGGCCTCAGGTGCTAGACGAGGCAGCCACAAGATGTCAGCCTGTATCCCTGAGTTACCGCTTGGAAAGGAGCTGTTTTGAAAAGCCACTAGACTTGCAATAGATTTTGCATGAGCAAGAAATAAACTCATATGTATTTAGTCATTGAGATTTGGGGTTTATTTATTATCAAAGCATAAGCTACCCTATCATGACTAACGGGAAAGGGAATCAAGTAATCCACAGGTTCCATGAGAGGCCTGGAGAACCAGGCAGGGTCAGGAACCAAGAGTGGCATGACATGACACAGCAAAGATTTCGCTGCAGGAATGGTTTGATAGGATGACACTCTTGCCCCTGTTGCCAACTAACACTTTTCACTACAGCTGGACCTTGCTATCCCTTGATACTATTGCTATACTATCAGATTTTTAACTCTCTAGCAGCTGGTTGAAAATATCATTAATTGACCCAGCATACCTTTATATGGCTCCTTCAACACTGAAAGTTCCAGGCAGGATCATGTAATTTGCCATGCTGAGGTCATGTGCCCATTCACTAGCCACCAGGGGATGGGGAGAAGAAATATGTGCCGCCTTCCCTGGTTTCAGTAGTGCATGGTAGGGCCCTGCCTCCAAACCTATCTTGGGTTTCCTCCCAAATAGGAAGAGTGTTTGAATGCTGAGCAGCCAAAATACAAATGTTCACTCCAGTCTTCAGATCCTTCACTGACCAACTTTCACCTCCTGACTTAACTGAAACTTACCTCTCTCCCCTGAAAAGTGGAAATCTACCCAAACTGCCATTCTCTAGCCAATAATGCCCTCAATTACATGCCTTGTTGTTTTTCCAGCACATCCTCACCCCCAGATCAATAAAAATTTCCTCCTTCTCTCTGTCAATCCTAGGCTCATACAATTGCTCAGATGGGAGCCACTTAAAAGTCATGGTCCCCAACTTCTACTGGGCCCTGGAAATCTTGTTTCCCTGATCTGCTCTCCAAGCCTCCACGGCAGATTTGCTAAATCCTCATTTCCTCAGCCTTCCTACATGTTCCGCTCTCTTCCTCCCTCACTTCACCTCCTACTGCACTTAAAATAGAAACCCCCAAACAGCAATGTTCTCAACTTCTTGCCACAAACTACCTGCAAACTCATAAGCATCCCCAACTGACCTATCCTTGCTCTTTCCCCCCTGTCACAGTGGAAGAGGTGCCCTTTCTCTTGATGACTAATCCTTCCATTGGTGCTCTGTGCCCCATTCCCCACTCAGGAAAACCTTGATATATCAGTTTCCCCTCTCCCTCCTGTATCTTCAGTATCTCCCTCTCTACTGACTCAGCCTTTAAACATGTTCATGTCTCTTGTATCATAAAAAATCCATTGACCTATTTATAATAGCATCAAAAAGAGTAAAAGACAGAGGAATAAACTTAACCAAGGAGATGCAAGACTTGCATGCTGAAAACTACAAAACATTACAGAAGGAAATTAAAGAAGACTTAAATAAATGGAAAGATATCCCATGTTCATGGATTGAAAGATTTAACGTTGTTAAGATGGCAATACTACCCAGAGCCATCTACAGATTGAATGCAATTCCTATCAGAATCCCATTGACATTTCTTTTCAGAAAAGGAAAAGTTGAACCTGATATTCATATGGAATTGCAAGGGACCTCACATAACCAAAACAGTCTTGAAAGAGGAAAGCAAAGTTGGAGGACTCACACTTCCCCGTTTCAAAACTTACTACAAAGATACAGTAATCAAAACAGTGTGGTGCTGGCATAAGGATAGACATATAGATCAATTGAATAGAACTTGGAGTCCAAAATAAACCCAAACATCTATAGTCAATTGATTTTCAACATGGATGCCAACACCATTCAATGGGGGAAAGAACAGCCTCACCACAATGGTTCTGGGTAACTGGTTAGCCACGTGCAAAATAAATGAAGTTGAACCCTTTACCTTACACCATATACAAAAATTAACTCAAATCAAATCAAATACCTAAATGTAAGCACAAAGACAATAAAACTTTTAGATGAAAACATGTGTATATCTTTGTGACCTTGGAGTTGGCCATGGATTCTTATATATGACTTCAAAAGCACAAGCAACAACAACAAAAAAGAAAAATTGGACTTTATAAAAAAAACTCTTGGGGCTTCCCTGGTGGCGCAGTGGTTGAGAGTCCGCCTGCCGATGCAGGGGACACGGGTTCGTGCCCCGGTCTGGGAAGATCCCACATGCCGCAGAGCAGCTGGGCCCGTGAGCCATGGCTGCTGAGCCTGCGCGTCCGGAGCCTGTGCTCCTCAATGGGAGAGGCCACAACAGTGAGAGGCCCGCGTACCGCAAAAAAAAAAAAAAAAAAAGAATCTGCCTGCCAATGCAGGGGACACGGGTTTCGAACCCTGGTCCAGGAGGATCCCACATGCTGCAGGATCCCGTGCGCCACAACTACTGAGCCTGCGTTCTAGAGCCCGCGAGCCACAGCTACTGAGCTCACGTGCCACAACTACTGAAGCCCGTGCGCCTAGAGCCCCTGCCCCGCAACAAGAGAAGTCACCGCTATGAGAAGCCCACGCACCCCAATGAAGAGTAGCCCCCTCTCGCCACAACTAGAGAAAGCCCGTGCACAGCAAAGAAGACCCAATGCAGCCAAAAATAAATAAAATAAATATTTTTAAAAATCTTTAAAAAAAAGTGAAAAGATAACCTACAGAATAGGAGAAAATATTTTCAAATCATACATCTGATAAGGGACTTGTATCTAGAATATATAAAGAATTTCTACAACTCAACAACAAAAAGATAAACAACACAATTGAAAAATGGGCAAAGGACTTGAGTAGAAATTTCTCCAAAGAAGATATACAAATGACCATGAAGCTCATGGGAAAAATTCACAATATCAATCATCAGTGAAATGCAAATCAAAACCACAATGAGATACCACTTCACACCCACTAGGATGGCTCTAATAAAATAAAGGAAAATAAGTGCTGGCAAGGATTTAGAGAAATTGGAACTTTTGTACATTGCTGATGGTAATGTAAAATGGTGTAGCCACTGTGGAAATCAGTTTGGCACTTTTTCTAAAAGATAAACATAGAATTTCCACATGACCCAGCATTTCCACTCTTAGGTATATACCCAGAAAAATTGAAAAAAGGTATTCAAACAAATATTTGTACATGAATGTTCATAACAGTACTATTCACAATAGCTGAAAGGTGGAAACAACCCAGATGTTCATCAACTGATGAATGGATAAACAAAATGGTGATATACCCATATGATGGAATACTATTTAGCCATAACAAGGAATGAAGTACTGATACATGCTACAATGTGGATGAACCTTGAAAAATTGTGCTAAGTGAAAGAAGCTAAACACAATAGACCACATATTGTATGATTCCACTTACATGAAATGTCCAGAAAAGGTAAATTCTTATAGACAGTGGGTTGTTTGTTTCCAGGGGCTGGGCACAAAGAGGGAATGGGGAGTGACTGGCTAATGGGTACACGGTTTCCATTTGGGGGTGATGAAAATATTGTGTAACTAGATAAAAGTGATAGTTGCACAACACTATCTATGTATTTTCACTGAACTGTACACTTTAAAATGGTTACTTTTCTGTTTGGTGCATTTTACCTTTATTCATTTATTTTATTATTATTGTTTTTAAAATAAATTTATTTATTTATTTGGCTATGTTGGGTCTTTGTTGCTGTACGTGGGCTTTCTCTAGTTGTGGTGAGCGTGGGCTACTCTTCGTTGCGGTGCATGGGTCTCTCGTTGTGGTGGCCTCTCCTGTTGCAGAGCACAGGCTCTAGGTGCGCAGACTTCAGTAGTTGTGACTCGTGGGCTCTAGAGTGCAGGCTCAGTAGTTGTGGTGCCTGGGCCCAGTTGCTCCGCTGCATGTGGAATCTTCCTGGACCAGGCCTCTAACATCTGTCCCCTGCATTGGCAGGCAGATTCCCAACAACTGCACCACCAGGGAAGTCCTTTACCTCTATTTAAAAAATACTTGCCTCCATTTCTTAAAAAGTTAAACATAAATTTACCATGTGACCCAGAAACTCTACTCCTAGGTATCTACCTAAGATAAATGAAAACATATATCTGCATTAAAAACTGTACTTGGATGTTCATAGCATTATTTATAATAACCAAAATGTGTAAACAACCCAAATGTTTACCAACTGGTGAATGCATGAATAAAATGTAATATATCCATACCATTTGGCAATAAAAAGCAATAGAGTATTGATACATGCTACTCCAGGTATGAATTTTAAAAACATTTTGCTTAATGAAAGAAGCCAGACACACCCCAAACCACACATATTATGAGTCAATTTATATGAAATTTCCAAAAGTTGCAAATCTATAGAGACAGAAAGTAGATTAGTGGTTGCCTGGGTCTGGGGGTGGGGATGGGGAGTGACTATAAAGGAGCACAAGGGATCTTTCTGGGGAGATAGAAATGTTCGAAAAGTGGACTGTGGTGATAGTAGTACAATTCTGTAAATATGCTAAAATTAATTGAATTGTATAATTAAAGCAGGTGAATTTTATGCTATGTAACTATACCCCAATAAAGCTGTTTTTTTTTTAAGAAGAAGAACAACAACACAGGAACATTCTATCCAACAGAATTGGAATACACATTCTTCTCAAGTGCACATAGAACATTTTCCAGGATAGGTCATATGTTAGGCCACAGAAAAGTCTTAATAAACTTAAGATGACTGAAATCATATCAAGCATCTTTTCCAACCACAAGAGTATGAAACTAGAAATCAATTACAGGAAGAAAACTGGAAAATTCACAAATATATGGAGATTAAACAACATGCTACTGAACAACCGATGACTCAAAGAAATAATTAAAAGAGAAATAAGACAAATTGAGACAAATAAAATGGAAATACAGCATACTATAACTTAAGGGATGCAGCCGTTCTAAGAAGGAAGTTCATAATTATAAACATTTACATTAAGAAAGAAGATCTTAGGGCCTCCCTGGTGGCGCAGTGGTTGAGAGTCCGCCTGCCGATGCAGGGGATACGGGTTCGTGCCCCGGTCTGGGAGGATCCCATATGCCGCGGAGCGGCTGGGCCCGTGAGCCATGGCCGCTGGGCCTGCGCATCCGGAGCCTGTGCTCTGCAACGGGAGAGGCCACAACAGTGAGAGGCCCGCATACCGCAAAAAGAAAAAACAAACAAAAAAAAAAAAAAAAAAAAAGAAAGAAGATCTTAAATTACATTACATTAAGAAGACCTTAAATTAAAAAGTCTAACTTTACACCTCAAGGAACTAGAAAAAGAAGAACAAACTAAGTCCGAAGTTAGTAGAAGGAAGGAAATAAAGATCAGAGTGGAAATAAATGAAATAGAAACAAAAAAAGAAAATAGAAAAGATCAATGAAACTAAGAGCCGTGTTTTAAAAGATAAACAAAATAGACAAAACTTTAGCTAGACTTACCAAGAAAAAGAGAGAGAAGACCCAAGTAAATAAAATTAGAAATGAAAGAGGAGTTATTACTACTAATACCACAGACACGCATAGGATCATAATAGACTACTATGAACAATTACATTCCAACAAGTTGGGCAACCTAGAAGAAATGGATAAATTCCTAGAAACATACAACTTACCAAGACTGAATCATGAAGAAATAGAAAAAATTACCAATAAGGGGGTTGAATCAGTAATCAAAAACCTTCCAACAAAGAAAAGCCCCAGGCCAGATGGCTTCACTGGTGAATTCTACCAAACATTTAAAGAAGAATAAATGCCAATCCTTCTCAAACTCTTCCAAAAAATAGGAGGAAACACTTCCAATCTCGTTTTATGAGGCCAGCATTACCCTGATACCAAAACCAGATAAAGGCACTAGAAGAAAAGAAAATTATAGGTCAATATCCTGAATTCAACACCACATTAAAAGGATAATCCAACATGATTGAGTGGGATTTATTCCAGGAATGCAAGCATGGTTAAACATCTAGAAACGAATCAATGTGATATACCACATTAACAAAATGAAGGATATAAATCATGTGATCATCCTAATAGATGCAGAAAAAGCATTTGACAAAATTCAACATCATTCATAAATAAAAACTTTCAACAAACTGGGTGTAGTGAGAATGTACTCAACATAATCAAGGTCATATATGGCAAGCTCACAGATAACATTATACTCAATGGTGAAAAGCTGAAAGCTTTTCCTCTAGGATCAGGAACAAGACAAGGATGCCCACTTTCACCACTTTTATTCAACATAGTACTAGAAGTTGTAGCCAGAGAAATTAGGCAGGAAAAAGAAATAAAAGGCATCTATATTGGAAAGGAAGAAGTAAAACTGCCTCTATTTGCAGATGAGAAGATATCATGTATAGAAAACCCTAAAGACTCCACAAAAACAAACAAACAAACAAACAAACTGTTAGAACTAGTCAACAAATTCAGTAAAGTCTCAGGATACAAAATCAATACACAAAAGTCGGCTGCATTTCTATACACCAACAACGAAGTATCAGAAAGAGAAATTAAGAAAACAATTCCATTTGCAATTGCATCAAAAAGAATAAAATACCTAGGAATAAATTTAACCAAGGAAATGAAAGACCTGTACCTTGAAAACTATAAGACATTGATGAAAGAAATAGAAGACACATAAAAAATGGAAAGATCCTCCATGCTCATAGATTGGAAGAATTAATATTATTAAAAAGGTCATACTACCCAAAGCAATGTACAGATTCAATGCAATCCTCATCAAAATTCCAATAAATCTTTTTTTCACAGAAACAAAACAAACCATCCTAAAGTTTGTTGGAACCACAAAAGACCCCAACTAGCGAAAGCAATCTTGAGAAAGAAGGACAAAGCTGGAAGCATCACACTTTCTAATTGCAAACTATATTACAAAGCTATAGTAATCAAAACAGCATGCTATTAGATCCTAAAAGTTCAGTCATTATGTTGTACACCTTTAACTTATACAGTGCTGTATGTCAATTATATCTCAATTAAACTGGAAGAAAAACAGTATGTTATTGGCATGAAAACAGAAACATTGATCAATGGAAGAGAACAGAGAACACAGAAATAAACCCATGCATATATTGGTCAAGTAATTTGTGACAAAGGAGCCAAGACTACACAATGGGGAAAGGGTAGTCTCTTCAGTATATGGTGCTGACAAAACAGGATAGACACATGCAAAAGAATGAAATTGGACCCCTGTCTTACAACATACACAAGAATCAACTAAAAATGGATTAACAACTTGAATATTAGACCTGAAACCATAAAACTCCTAGCAGAAAACATAGGGGGTAAGCTCCTTGATGTTGGTCTTGGCAATGATTTTTTTGGATTTGATACCAAAAGCAAAGGCAACAAAAGCAAAAATAAACAAGTGGAACTAAAAACTTCTGCACATCAAAGGAAACCATCAACAGAGTGAAAAGGCAACCTACAGAATGGGAGAAAATATTTGCAAATCATATATCTGATAAGGGTTAATATTTAAAATACATAAAGAACTCATGCAACTCAGTAGCAAAAAACCCAAGCAAAATGAGCAGAGGAACTGAATAGACATTTTCCCAAAGAAGACATACAAATGGTCCACTGGTACATGAAAGGTGCTCAACATCACTAATCATCAGGAAAAGCACATCAAAACCACAGTGAGATATAACTTCACACCTGTTAGAATGGCTCTCATCAAAAAGACAAGTGATAACAAATGTCAGCGAAGATATGGAGAAAAGGGAACCCTTTTGCACTGTTGGTGGGACTGTAAATTGGGCAGCCACTATGGAAAACAGTGTGTAGCTTCCTCAAAAAATTAAAACTAGAACTACTCTATGATTCAGCAATTCCACATCTGGGTATATATCCAAAGGAAATGAGAACAGGATCTCAAAGAGATATCCGCACTCCCATTTCACTGCAGCATTATTCATAATAGCCAGGATATGGAGACAACCTAAGTGTCCATCAATGAATGAAAAAAAATGTGATACACACACACACACACACACACACTGGAATATTATTCAGCCATGAGAAAGAAGGAAATCCTGGCATTTGCGACAACATGGATGGAACTTGAGGGCATTATGTTAAGTGAAATAAGCCATACAGAGAAAGACAAATATTGCTTGGTATCACTTACGTGTGGAATCTTAAAAAAAAAAAAGTTAAACTCATAGAAACAGACAGTAGAAAAGTGGTTGCCAAAGGCTGGGGGGTGGGGGGTGAATGGGGAGAGGTTGGTAAAAGGGTAGAAACTTTCAGCGATATGATGAAGGTCTGAGTATCTAATGTATAACATGATGACTAGAGTTGATAACACTGTATTTTATAATTGAAATTGGCTAAGAGAGTAGAACTTAAATGTTCTCACCACACACACACAAAATGATAACAACAACACTGCCTCAGCGCACCTCATCATTCTCTAGCTTCTGCAGTGTATCTCTATCATTGTCACAGGTGAACAGCTTGAGAACATTATTTGCACTCCTGTCCATACTTCCTGTTCACTGTTTTCATTTTTATCTTTTTTTCCTCTGATCACCTTTTAACCCATTGCATTTTGCCTTCCACTCCTTCCTTCTTAGCCTGTTGTAATTTTCCATCCACCCCCACCATTCCATGTTCTCTACAAGACTCCCAGTGATCTTGTTGCTAAATTAGTGGTTGGTTTTCAGACTTTGTTTTGTGTACTATTTGGCATGTTAACCATTCCTTCCATTTTGGAAGATGATTTGCCCTTGGTTTCTGTGACACCACACTCTCCTGGTTCTATTCTCTACTCTGTGTCAGTGAATTGCTCCATCATCCAGCCAGCCACCTCAGTCATAAATCCAGACTTCCTCTCTGACTCACTCTGTTAACTACCACATGAAATCCATTCACTAATCATGCTGATTTTTACCTCCTAAATATTCTATTGTTCAGAATTCTATCAAGGGTTCATGGACCCTGGAAGGTTTCAGAGGATCCACGAACATGCTGAATTGCAAGCAAATTTTGGTATGACTGTGTGTATTAGCATTTTTCTAGGGAGAGTGTACAAGCCATAGCTTTCATTATATTCTTACACAGGCCTGCGACTCAACAAAAAAGTTAAACACCATTGCTCTAAATCCTTCCATTTATTTTCATCCCCCCCCACCCCGCCCACTCTGACCACATGCAGACACTACAAAGACCTACTTCTCCATATAACAGTCTCTCTGCTCTCTTAGGGCCACAAATAAGAAGGGGCTATTGCGGAGGACATGGACTGAGGCTAGCAGGGCTGGGTGCATTCTGCCTCAGGGGCCTCCTGTGTGCCATAATGGCCTGCTCCTCTCTCCCCTTTCTGCCAACAGACCATTTATTCTTTCTCTTTTCCTTTCCCTCCAAACTCTTCTTCAACTTCTCCTTTTCTCTTTTCCTCATTCTCCTTTTCTTCCTCTTTCTCTTCCCCACCTTCTCCCTCATGCTTCGTTAACACATTAATTATAGGGTAATCGGACTTTGACCACAGAGCTTGAAGCCTCTTAGAATCAAGCCTAGATGCAGGACTTCCCTGGTGGCGCAGTGGTTAAGAATCCGCCTGCCAATGCAGGAGACATGGGTTCGAGCCCTGGTCCGGGAAGATCCCACATGCCACGGAGCAACTAAGCCTGTGCGCCACAACTACTGAGCCTGCGCTCTAGAGACCGTGAGCCACAACTACTGAAGCCTGCGTGCCTAAAACCCGTGCTCTGCAACAAAAGAAGCCACCGCAATGAAAAGCCCACCACCGCAACAAAGAGTAGCCCCCCCTCACCGCAACTAGAGAAAGCCCACACGTAGCAACAAGGCCCAATGCAGCCAAAAATAAATAAATAAATAAAAAGACTAGTTGCAGCATTCACTTTGCTCATTGGCTCTTACTTGCATAGTCCCCAGCATACCCTCCACAGAAGAGGAAAGGGGAGTGGGGGGAGGAGCTGAGCTTGGAGGTATGGGGTCAATAACTAGGGAGACCCCAGCCCCAAGTATAACTGTAGTGGGTTAGGAGAAATACGTGGGTCAGGTCAAGGAATCATAGACCTTACAGCTTTTTATTAAAACAAAGTTTGGAAGACATTTTTAAAGATATCTAACCCAATCTTCCTCCCATCTTGTCCTTCTTGATTCCTTTCTTTTCTTCACCCCATACCTCCATCAACAAGTTTTTTAGCTCTACCTTAAAATTTACTCCATTCCACTGTCTTGTGTACTGTAGCTTCTGGCACTGTAGCTATCTTGAAATTGGGTAGTGTCAATCCTCCAACTTTGTTCTTCTTCAGTATTGTTTTGGTTGCACTAGGTCTTTTGCTTTTCCATATGAACTTTAGAATCACTTTGTCTATATCTATGAAATAGTTTAGCAGGGTTTTGACCAAAATTATGTTGAATCTATAGATCAAGTTGGGAAGAACTGATATTTTAAAAATATTGAGACTTCTTATCCATGAACATGGAATATCTCTCCATTTATTTAGATCTTCTTTGATTCCTTTCATTAGTGTTTTGTAGTTTTCCACATTCAGATACTATACATATTTTATTATATTTATACCTATTTCATTGTTTTGCAGCTATTGTAAGTAGTACCGTTTTCTTAAAATTTCAAATTCTAATTTTTACTACTGACATATAGGAAAGAAATTAATGTTTGTGTATTGACCTTGTATTCTGTACCCTTGCTATCTATATACACCCTCATTAGCTCCAGAAGGGTTTTGTGTTTTTTTTTTGGTAGATTGTTTGGGATTTTCCACAATCCCCCAAATTTTCATAAATTGTATTTTTCATTTTCATTTAACTCAAAATATTTAAAAATTTCTCTTGAGACTTCTTCTTTGACTTATATGTTATTTGGAAATATATTGTTTAATTTCTAAACATTTGGGGATTTCCTGGAAATTTTCCTGTTACTGATTTCTAGTTTAATTCCATTGTGGTCTGAGAGCATACTTTGTATGATTTCTATTCTTTTAAATTTGTTAAGATGTGTTTTATGGCCCAGAATATGGACTATCTTGGTCAGCATTCATTGCAAGCTTGAGAAGAATGTATATTCTGCTGTTGTTGGAAAGAGTAGTCTATAAGTGCCCGTGAGATCCAGTTGATTGATAGTGCTGTTAAAAACAGATCCAAAATCTTTCCACTTATCTTTCTCCATCATCACTATCCTAGCCCAAGCTATCATGGTCTCTTGCTTAGACCTCCTAACTGGTCTCATCGTTAGCCTCCTAACTGGTCTACTTGTTTCCAGTTTTGCCCCCACTATAATCCATTCTCCACACATCAGACAGAATGATCATAGACATGTCAATCCCAGCCCAAAACCGTCTAATGGCTTGTCATGGTACTTGGAATAAACACCTTCCCATGGCTGACATGGTCCTACACAGGCTTGCTCCAGAATTTCTCTCCTGCCTCATTTAGTACCAGTCTCCCCTTTTGCTCTCTTTAGTCGGACTTCTTCCTGAAATCCCTTGAATCCACCAAGCTCATTCCCACTCTAGGGCTTTTGCCCTTGTGTTTCACCCTGTCTGGGATGTCATGCCTCTGGATCTTCCTGAAATGATTGCCTTCTTGTCATTCAATCTCACTTCAACTGTCACCTCCTCGGAGAGACCTCCCCTGACTACTCTATTTAATCTTGTAGTCTGTAAGTGACAATGTGATCAAGTTGATTGATAGTGCTGTTCAGGTAAAAATATATCCCACATCTGCCCAGAGACCTTTCCTGACTATTCTGTTTAATCTTGTTCTGCAGCCCTACCCAGTCACACTACCTTTGCACATTATTTTCATTTGTTTTCAAAGCACTTTTACTTTCTAAAATGATCCTGTTCCTGTATTTGCTGGTTGTTTGTATCTGTCATCCTTTCTCTAAAATGTAACCACCAGGAGAGCAGGGACCCTCTTCATCACCGAACTGTCAGCATCTAGAACAGAGTCTGGCACCTAAATATTTATTGAATGGCTGCACTTCTGTGTGAACATTTCCAGTGACTTGGAGCTGACTACTTTGATCCATAAGGCAGCTGATGGCTCTTTGGATGGTTTTCTGTGTTAGAAATTTCATCTTTCTCTTGAGCTAAGCACTGCATTCTTGACCATATAAACAGATTAGAAGAGAAAAAAAACCATATGATCATTATGAAAGATGCTGAGAAGGCTTTGATAAAATTTAACACCTGTTAGTGACAAAAAAAGTTCTAAGCATATTAGGTGTAAGAGGGAACTTCCTTAAACCGAAAAAAAGTATCCTCCAAAATCCTACAGCAAACATATATAATGGTTAAACATTGAAACTTTGCCCTTTAAGATAAGTAACAAGACAGGGACGCCCATTGTCACCCCTTTTGTTCAGCATTGAATTGGAGATCCTGCACAGTAAGGGAAGGAAATGAAATAACAGGAATAGGGATTTGGAAGGAAGAAACAAAACTGTCATTTAAACCTACGTGCTCATATCTTTCACCCACTGGTTCTCCTTCGGTTTCCTGGAGGCCCACAGACCAAAGTTGTCCCTTCTTCTTCATGACAGTTCAGGTCTTCTTCCATCTCTGGGCCTCAGTGACCTCACCTAGAAAATGAAGGGTCGGACAAGGTTATCCAAAAAGCTCCTTGTGGTTCCATCTTTCCAGAATTCTTTGAGCCCATATCACCTCTCCTGCAGGCTAAGCATCTTTGTTTCCCACAATAGTTCCTAATAGTGATGATTTCCAGAGCTCTCCTTTCCTATCGGCACATTCCATTTTTTAAAAATATATGGTTCCCAGAACTGAGGCAGAAGGTGAAGAAAGGGTGGGACATGAAAAGATTGGAGTAGAGGGAGTTGGTTAGACTGCAGACAGAGTGTAGAAATGAAATGGTAGAGAGAGGCAGAAGGAGGAACGGGTTGGCGGGGGGCAGGGGACAGCATCTGTGGAAAAAGTTGCCTAGTGAGGGAGAGCTCCTTGACTTCTTTCCCTGGGATGAGAAGAGGGTCCCCTGCATGGTTTGGGAGAACAGTGATGGGAACTGAGTTTGTAGTTGGCCACAAGCATTTGGTGGCTCTGTCAGTCCTTCCTTCCAGCTCTTCTACGCTGGGCTCCAAGACCCTCTCTCCCCATAGCTGGGGCGGAGGGAGGGGGATTGACAAAAGCCAGCTCAGGGTGGGAAGGGAGACTGCACAGAGCCAGGTCCCTGTCCAGGAGGCAGGAGCAGCCGCCACAGTGGGAGGGAGCAGCAAGCCAACAGCTGAGTGAGACAAGGCCTGGGTTATTTTTTTTCCAGTTTGTTGGCATGTGGGTGGATTTTTCTCCTTTTTTCTTCTCTCCTGCTCTCTGCCGTTTCCACAGAGATGTGGGAGTTTGCAAATTTGTCTCAGTGGAGGGGAGAGGCAAGAGCCGATTTGGGGGGTCCTTGTCAGGGACCAGGGGAACAGAGAAGGACACTGCAGTTCTGGTAACAAGAAAACTAGGGCCCATTCCCTGATAGTATCTCTAGGGCGAGGAAGGCTCTCACTTCTTTCCTCTTGAGGCTGCAGGGATGCCTTCTCACCTCTGTTCAACTCTTGGCTCTCAAATCCATCCCACCTGGTGACTGCAAAAGGTTTTCTCTGCCTCTTTCCTTGCTCTGCAATGCCAAATGCCCTTTCCGCAGGGCCCTGGACAAACTATGGGCACCCGTGAGACTCTTCTACCCAGAGGCTGCTCTCCTCTCCAGTATGGCCGGGGGTTGGGGGTGGGGAGCTGAGAAGCTTTCCTTTTTTCTAGTTATACATTTAAAGGATTCAAAAAAAAAGTACTTATAGCACATGCTAAGTGCCAAATGAGTGTTTCAGGCTTTCAGAGGGGGAAGCTTTCTGAAAGAATTAAGGGGTGAGTAATTTACAGAAGTCTTCCTGGAGGATGTGGGACAGAGACAAACTGATAAAGTAGGTGAGGGCATGCCAGGCAGAGGCCAAGAGCACGGAGTGGTGGGTCTGGACACCTAGATGCTGATCCCGGTTCTGCCATTTTGTAACGTGAGGTTGAAAAAGGAAGTGACTTCCTTTCTCTTGGGCTGTCTTTCCTCATCTGGAAAATAAGCAGAATCTCTAAAGCTCTACAGATTTGTGTGAGCCTGAATCCTGATTCCTGGCCTTGGGCGGCGGTTGGTGGGGGCGGTTATGAGCCATCTAATGAGATCATGTGTATCCAGAGTGTGTTGAACACCATCAAGGGATTAGATGACCAACTGTACCATTTTGCCTGGGACTCAGAGGTTCCCTGGGAAGCAGAACTTCGGCGCTGAAACGATCCTGGGCTAACTGGTATAGTTGGTCACCCTAGCAAGGCCCACATCCCCTACTTGTTATCATTACCATTATTATTACCACTAGAGGGCAACACTCTCTTATACCTGAGAGTAGGTCTAACCCCCCCCCCCAAAAAAAAGGTACGGAAGTGTCCCCTCATTCCAGAACCAACCAATCCTCTCAGTCTTTCTCTTGTAGAGAACACTGAGGAACAGAAAGATCTGTGGACCTTGAATTCCAGGAGCTTCCTTTTGGCCTTGCCAGCCCCACGTGGTCTGACTTTGCCAATTGTACCCAAACCCCAACCAGCAGTCATTTGCCTAGTCTGTCTCACTGTGGCAGAACTACCCTGCTTCTCAGGGGACTGGGGACATAGGAGATGCTGGCACATAGTGTTGGCTTGTCTGAACACAACAGGAACATTCACAAGGCTTTGCTGCTTGCATGCTTTTAAAAATATATATATCTTTATTGGAGTATAATTGCTTTACATTGTGTTAGTTTCTGCTGTACAACAAAGTGAATCAGCTATACGTATACATATATCACCATATCCCCTCCCTCTTGAGCCTCCCTATCCCACCCCTCTAGGTCTTCACAAAGCACTGAGCTGATCTCCCTGTGCTATGCTTGCATGCTTTGACTTCCTGGCAGTATATACATTCCACAAGGCCAGCTCCATTGATACAGGAGCTGGCTTTCTCCTTCCTAAAGAATTGATTTGTGGGACCTCCCTGGTGGTCCAGTGGTTAAGACTCTGTGCTCCCAATGCAGGGGGCCCAGGTTTGATCTCTGGTCAAGGAACTAGATCCCGCATGCTGCAACTAAAAATCCACATGCTGCAACTAAGACCCGGTGCAGCCAAATAATAAATATTTTAAAAATAAATAAATAAATAATTGATTACTGTATTACCTTATAGCTGTCATCACATCAAATTGTAGTTGTAATTTATCTATCTATATACCCCATTAGATTGTTGATTCATGCATTCAACAAACATGGATTGCTTACTGCTTACCTACCATGTCCCAGGCTTTTTGCCAGACTCGTGGTACAGTGGGGGGCAAAACAGACGGAATATCTGCCCTTGTAGAGCTAATAGTCTAGTGAGGGAGGTAGGAGGGAAGCAAACAAAGAACCACACAAATCAATGTGTAATTACACACTTGCTAAGTTCAAGGAAGGAGGACTCACCAAAAGCGTATATCAGAGGGATCTGCCTCATCTGGGAGTGAGAGAAGGCGCTGCTGATGAACTGACATTTGAACTGAGATCTGAAGAATGAATAAGCGGTAAGTAGGCAAAGGCAGCAGAAAAGAGCTTTCTATGCCAAAAGAACAGCAGGTGTGCAGGGCCTGAGAGGGGAAGAGCCCAGCTTCCAGGAGGAGCCGTTTGCTTCTTGAGGGCACAACCTGCCTCTTGTTCATCTTTTGCTATAGCTCCAGGCCTGGCATACAGAGATGCCAAATAAATGCCCGGGGAATTGAATTGGATGAAATTTGGTCATGGAAATCATCATAGGTTGGAGGCCAAAAGACCTAACTTCTGGTTCCAGCCCTTCTGGGTAATTCGATTTTCCAACTGCTTACTGTGCACACATCATGTGCAAGGACCTGGGGCCAGGCTGGGCTGGGGGATTGAAAGGTAAACAAAGCGGTCTCTGCCCTTCAGCAGCACAGGGTCGGATGAAGTGGCTGACAGGTAGACAGGCTCCTTCCACTCTCTGGCCCTCTTTCTCTTTGGTTCTAAAATGAAAGATTGGGGTTACAAAATCCCTAAGGCCCCTTCTAGCTCTAACTGTCTTGACCCGCTCTTCCTTGAATACCAGCTGGTTAGATGGCAGTGGGAACAGTGGAGCGATGCTTCCATTTCTCCTGCCTTATAGGCGTCACATAGAATAGGACTGGGGAAATGCAGACTTGAGTTCTGTTTATGGACCAATGGGGGGCATAAACAAGCGTCTCAGGAGCAGTTAGGGTTCACTGCTTTTGGGGAGAATGTTTCAGAATTCCATGAACCTTTGTTTCTTTCTTTCCTCTCTCCTCTCCCCACCTGCCCCCTCCCCCCAGTCTTCTTGTCTACATCTAGAACTGTGTTCATATATCAGGGCTGCAAAGGGCCTTTAACATCATCTTATCTAACCCCTCCATCCAGTGTTTACATTCCCTAGGCAATAGACCCTCCAAGTGAGCCGTCTGGCCACTATTTGAAGACCTCCTTTGATGGTGAACTCACCCTCTTCACTAGGCTTCGCCTATGAGGTGTTTCTTCCCTCTGGGTGTCTCCCTGTAATTTGCACCCATTGCTTCTGGCTATGCCCTTTGGAACTAAGCAGAATAATTCCACTGCATTGCTCCTACGGACAGCCTATTGGATATTCGGAGCCAGGAATCATGTCTTCATAAGCGTGCTCTCCTCTAGGCCTAATATCACCTGTTCCTTCAAATGTTCTTCACTGGTTCAAATCCCCTTAGCATCTGTAATAGCGTTTAGTTTATGTAAGATTTATATCCCACCTATTTTAAAGAGGATATTAGGCAACTCATCAGTTACAACATGAAAGAAAGACAATTAGGGATAAAAATGTGGAAGAAAACAGACCAGAGACCATGTAAAGGAAGCACAAATAGATGTTGCCAGGTACCTAAAATGAACTGGATTATAATTGGACTCTGAATTTGGCTCCAAGTTTTATGGCAGCTAGGACAAAATTGGAAATGCATTGGGTTATGTGGTTTTATGTTCTGACAGACTCGAGCTTACAAATCATCTTCAGAGAGAAAATTTTTCCTTAAACGAAACCCAGACTGGCCTATTAGTATTGCTTTCTGTGAGACTGTTCAAAGGCTGACAGGTACTTCACATACATCTTGCCCCTTCCCCCACTAGGGGGAAAGGGGCTGGAAGGATAATTAATTAATTAGCAAAATGCTGTCTCAGTTTTAAGCACCGCTATCTCTTTAGGGATCCCCACAGGGATAAGCCTTCCTTTTCCGTTCCATTTTCCTTCTATGTGCCGTACAGATGGTCACTTTCTTACAGTTCTTCTCTTTACAGTCTTCGATCTTAAGACTCTCTGGAATACCAGACCTCAGGAAACAGCCCAAGTAAGGAGTTATAGCCTAGTGGTCACACAGCAATTGTGTGCAAATCATTTCTCTCTGGTCCTCAGTGTTCTCGTCTGAAAAATGAGTTCATCTCTAAGCACTCTAAGCTACAGTTTGGATATTCTGGACTGTAAACTCTTTGAGGGAAAAGACTGATGATTTAAAAAAAAAATTTTTATTTTCCCGTCTTGCGTCTGGCAGCTAACAGCATAGGAGAAGATCTGCTTGTGGCAGAGCTGTGAGAATCCAATAGGAAAAACCAATTTGAACAGATGCCGCCTTCAAATCTGAGGAAAATATTTCATGGCTCTCATCATCATGATGAGTTCTTGTTGACTGGATACTGGCAGCAGTGAGATGTGGTTTTCAGGGTTCTTTCCTGCTTTAGCTCTGCATTCCTTGGCAAAGCTGGCCCTGGGGTAAGGGGAATTGCAGCAATCACACCAGGGACCGAGGCTTCTGGGAAACGACTCTGGGAGGCGGCAGGCAGGAAAAGAAGGTAGTGCCACAGTCTCTGGTGAACGACAACAATGAACCAATAAAAACCCACTTTGTAGTGTGTAATACTCAGTACACTTAATGTCCACGTCCAGGAACCCCTCCCCTCCTAGCATGTTCCTCTCCTGCTCAAAACACTTCCATGACTTTTCATTGCCTATAACAGAAGGTCCAGATGCTCTAGTTTGGCTTTGGAGCCTTCTCCAAGCGGAATCAAGCCATATCCTCCCATCTCCTTCTATCTCTTACAACTGCACGCACGCACGCGTGCACTTCTCCTTCTCTCTTCAAACTACGTGTGGTTCCCTAAACACACAGTTTTCCCGACTCTGTTTCTTTCCTGCCATGGCATGTGGCTCCCTTCAACAGGTGTTTCTCAGCTCTACCACTTCCACTTGTTGAAATCCTCAGCTCAGCTCAAATACCTTCATATCCATAAAGACCTCTCAGCACCCTAGTCCTGGCGCCTCCACTCTTGTTCTTTGCACATTCCATTTTGTTAGTCCTGTTTGTGACTTAGGATTGTAGTCTGACTAGACTGGGAGCCCCCTTAGGGCACAGGCCATGTCTGATTCACCCAGAGCTCTCCATCATCCTTTGCTGCTTTGTTTTTCTCCAGAACGTCTAGCACCATCTGGGTTCATTTCCTAGGGCTGCCGTAACAAAGTACCACAAACCGGGTGGCTTGAAACAGCAGACACTTATTCTCTCACAGTTCTGGGGGCTAGAAGTCCGAAATTGGGCCATGCTCTCTATGAAGGCTAGAAGGAAGAATCCTTCCTTGCCTTTTCCTAGCTTCTGGTGGTTGCCAGCAATCCTTTGTGTTCCCTAGCTTGGAGACTCCAAACTCTGCCTCCATTTCACATTGTATTCTCCCTCTCTCTCTCTCCCTGTGTGTGTGTGTGTGTGTGTGTGTGTGTGTCTATGTCCAAAATTAAGGACACCAGTCATTAGATTGGGACCCATGCCAATAGCATATGACTTCAACTTAACTTGAGTACATCTGCAAAGACCCTAATTTCCAAAAAAGATCACATTCACAGGGTGGACATCAAGTCTGGGGGGATACTATTCAACCCAGTACTCCATCCAACATGTTCTACCTATTCTATTTCTTTATTGTCTCTCTCCCCCAGTAGAATGTCAGCTCTATGAGGTTAGGAACTGTTGTCTATTTTGTTCGTTGGTATATCTTCGGTGTCTAGAATACTGCTGGACACATAGTAAACACTCAATAAATATTTTGTGACTGAAACTTTATACCCATCTGCCTCCTACCTCGCAGAGAATCTGAATGAGAGAAGCAGGGACAGGGATGGGAATGCAGGTTTGCCTAGAACATAATAAAAGTTTGCTGGATGAATAGAAGTATTTGATGGATATATTAATTTAACACTTATGGAGCACCTATTTTGTACAGAGTATAAGGAAAGATACAGAGAAATGAGGAGGAAACATCTGAGCATCCTGGCTATGCCTCTGTGTGACCCTGGGCAAGTCATTCAACCTCTGGGTTTCACTTTCCTCATCCGTAAGGTGGAGGTAATAACACTATCTACCTCATAGGATTGTCATGCAAAGTGAGTTTGTGCATGTAAAGTACTTAGCACCGTGCCTGACACATGGTAAGCACCCTAGCTGTGTTATTATTACTTTAGTTGCTGTTACATGCTAGACTCTGTGCAAAGTGTTTTTAAAAAGCAGCCTTGGGCTTCCCCGGTGGCGCAGTGGTTGAGAGTCCGCCTGCCGATGCAGGGGACACGGGTTCGTGCCCCGGTCCGGGAGGATCCCACGTGCCACGGAGCGGCTGGGCCCGTGAGCCATGGCCTCTGAGCCTGCGCGTCCGGAGCCTGTGCTCCGCAACGGGAGAAGCCACAGCAGTGAGAGGCCCGCGTACCGCAAAAAAAAAAAAAAAAAAAAAAAAAAAAGAAAAAGCAGCCTTATCGAGATACAATTCACATACCATGAAATTCTCCATTTTAAAATGTACGATTCAGTGGGTTTTAATTAACAGGGTTGTGCAACCATCACCAGCATCTAATTTTAGAAAATTTTCATTCTCCCTCCCCAAGACCCCATAGCAGTCACTCTTCTTTCCCCAACCCATGCCCTCGCCCCTGACAACCACTACGCTACTTTTTGTCTCTAGGGATTTGCCTATTCTGGAATTTTATATAAATGGAATCATGCAATATGTGGACTTTTGTGTCTCCTTTAGCATAATTTAGCATAATGTTCTCAAGGTTCATCCATGTTTTAGCATGTATCAGTACTTCACCCCTTTCTTAAGAATTGAGGTATAGTTGATTTACAATATTGTATGTTTCAGGTGTACAATACAGTGATTCACAATTTTTAAAGGTTATATTCCATTTATAGTTACTATAAAAATTGGCTATATTCCCTGTGCTGTACAATGTATCCTGTAGCTTATTTATTTTATAGATAGTAGTTTGTACCTCTTAATCCTCCACCCCTCCTTTGCCCCTCCCCGCTTCCCTCTCTTCACTGGTAACCACTAATTTGTTCTCTATAACTGTAAGTCTGTTTCTGTTTTGTTGTATTCATTACCTTGTTTTATTTTTTAGATTCCACATATAAATGATATCATCAGTATTTGTCTTTCACTGTCTGACTTATTTCACTAAGCATGATACCCTCCAAGTCCCTCCATATTGCTGCAAATGGCAAGATTTCACTCTTTTTTATGGCTGAGTAGTATTCCATCTTGTACATATACCACATCTTCTTTATCCATTCATCTGTTGAAGGACACTTAGGTTGCTTCCATATCTTAGCTATTGTAAGTAATACTGCTATGAACAATGGGGTGCATATATCTTTTCAAAATAATGCTTTCCTTTTCTTTGGATATATACCCAGGAGTTGAATTGCTGGATCATATGGCAGTTCTATTTTTAGTTTTTTGAGGAACCTCCATACTGTTTTCCACACTGGCTGCACCAATTTACATTCCCACCAACATTGTACTAGGGTTCCCTTTTCTTCACACCCTCATCAACACTTGTTATTTGTGGTCTTTTTGATGATAGCCATTCTGACAGGTGTGAGGTGACATCTCATTGGGGTTTTGATTTGCATTTCTCTGATGATTAGGGACGTTGAGCATCTTTTCATGTGCCTGTTGGACATCTGTACATCTTCTTTGGGAAAATGTCTATTCGGGTCTTCTGCCCATTAAAAATTTTTTTTTGCTTTTTTGACATTGAGTTGGATGGGCTGTTTATATGTTTTGGAACTTCATTCCTTTTTATGGCTGAACAATATTCCACTGTGTAGATATGCCACATTTTGTTTACCCATTCATCAACAGATGAACATTTAATTGTTTCCACTTTTTGGCTATTATGAATAATGCTGCTATGAACATTCATGTATAAGTTTTCGTGTAAACATTTTTCATTTCCCTTGGGTATATTCCTAGGAGTGGATTCCTGGGTCATATGGTAACCCTATGTTTAACATTTTGAGAAACTTCCAAACTGTTTTCCAAAGCAACTGAACCATTTTACATTCCCAACAGCAATCGCCCCACAGGTTCACCAATACTTCTCCTTGTCTGTCCTTTTTGTTCTAGCTATCATAGTGGGTGTGAAGTGGCATCTGTATGTGTGTGTTTTAAGAAACTGATGTTTATTTTTCAACAACTTTATCTCCATTTTCTGTTTAAGAGCCTATGGAAGAACAGCTTCAAACTACCCAGTGGTCGTTTCTACCCATTCAGTGGCCTGAGCATCGGGAGCAGTCTTCAGTGGTGGGCTGAGTGCTCCAATCTTCAGCAGAGAACTGCTGGATAGTCACAGAGGGCACCAACATACTATCAGACCAGCCTGTGACCTCAGGTTGAGTAGCAGTAAACTCAGGAGCTGGAGCGGTCCATTCACTCTGAAATTCTTCCGCGGTCACACCTTTCCAGCAGTGGCCTGTTTGTCCTTTTCGATCTCTTTAGGGTCTCTGTAGAAGCAGAGATCAGGCATGACCTCCAGTGGATGCTCATGGGAGATGGTGTCACATATGCATGGTACTTCCCAGGCCAGCATCCACATCAGACCCACTGAGTGGGCTCCTTTGTTGTTGCATGGGGTAGCAGTGTCCATGTGGCACAGAGGAGAATCTGTGTCACACAGAGCAATGGTGGGCAGGTTAACATAAGACACCTCTGTGAGAGGCTGGTGGTCAGCGGTGGGATCAGTGACCACTGGAAGTTGTGGCTCACGGAAGGCTGCCTGGATCTTGTTAACGAAGATTCCAGGAGCGAAGTGGCCAGCAATAGGAGTGGCCCTGGTGGCAGCAGCGAGCTTCAGCACAGCTAGCTGGCCAGTATTCCTGGAAGATATGACACTGACATCAGCTGGGTTTTCAGTGGCACGAGTCACCAGCAGAAGCTTCTCTTTAGATTTATGATGTAGATACCATCACTGTGCCTTTTGTAGACATACTGTTCCATTTGAAGTCAAGGTTGGTGCCACCTAAGTGGGTTCCTGCTGCAAGGAATTTAAGGACATCCTCCTCCTTCATCTCAGGATATCAAGGGCTCTGGACATTGTGAAAGTTTCCCTTTAAGTTACGATGGAAAGCTCATTGTGGTTTTGATCTGCATTCCCCTGATGGCTAATGATGTTGAGCATCTTTTCGTGTGGTTAATGGTCATTTGTATATCTTTGGAGAAATATCTATTCAAGTCCTTTGGCCATTAAAAAATGGGTTGTTTTTTTGATGTTGAGCTTTAAGAGTTCTTTACATATTCAGATATATCATTTGCAAATATTTTCTTCCATTTTCTATGTTGTCTTTTCTGTGACAAATGTTTTTGCGTGCTGTTTCCCAAGACCACTCCTGTGAGGTAGGTGTTATTGATAGGGAAATGGAAGCTCAGAGAGAAGATGAAATTTAAATCTAGTTCTGTCTGACTGTAAAACTCAAGCTTTCTCTTCTACCCCAACCTGCTCACAAAGATGAATGAAGACATGTTTCTGGCTCTAAGGAGCTTGGTCTGGCAGAGGACATGACACAAGAACAAAAACGAATGCGCTATAAAGCAGAGTTCCACTTGTCCCACAAGTGCCACAAAAGACGTGTGGAGGAAGCGAGCGATTCTGGCTGGGGAGGTCAGGGCTGGCTTCAGTAAGGTGGCATGTAAGTCTTGAAAGATGGGTACAGTTTCATTGGATGGAGGTGATGGAGTAAATGGAGGTGAGCATTTCCAAAGGAGAGCAGAAAATGGGGGTTGAATGAATGAATGGGGCTTTGATCCTAAAACTGGCTGTGATGGGGTGTCCCAGGGCTTGTTGGGGTGGGAGATCCTGGGACTGCCCACGCCGTGGGCTAAAGAGAGGTCACCTGAGGTAGGAGGTCCAGGGGTTGGATGGGATGGGGAATCTGACACTTGGGATTGGCAGACCCAGGGGATGGGGAGTCTGTGGGATGCCTAGACCTGGGAGCTGCCTGGGATGGAGTTTTCTGGGAGGTCTTAGACGAGGATCTTGGGCCTGGTGGACCCAAGGGACATTGGAACGGACGGGGATGGAGGGCTTCTTTAGGCTGCATTAAGTGAAGACTCTGGGACCGGTGGAATGTGATGGGGCTGGCCCGGGTGCCTTGGGGCGGGTCCGGCTTCGGGTGCGGGCGGCGGTGGCAGGTGGGACGCTCGGGGGCGGGCCGGGCGCGCGGGGTGGGGGCAGGGGCGGGGGGCGGGCCGGCGGCCGGGGCGGTCCCGCGCGGCCGCGCTGCGCAGTGACTCCGCAGCGGGCGGAGCGCCGTGGGCCGCGTCCTCGAGAGCCGTGGCGGTGGCGGCGGCAGCGGCAGCGGCAGCCTCAGCTCCTGCTCCCCGTGCCGCCTGCCCCAGCGCTGTCTCCCGGGCCCCCCCGGGCCCCCGGGCCCTCGAGCCCGGTGCGCGCCCTCGCGTCCCGCCGGCCCCCTCCCCCGGCTGGGCCCGGGGGAGGGTGGCGCCGTGAGCGAGCGGGGACCGGGCTCTCCTGCCCCTTCCCCTGCCCCTGGGCCGCCAGGATGGAGGCGGGGTCGGGTCCCCCGGGCGGCCCGGGATCCGAGAGCCCCAACCGGGCGGTGGAGTACCTGCTGGAGCTGAACAACATCATAGAGAGCCAGCAGCAGCTGCTGGAGACCCAGCGGCGGCGCATCGAAGAGCTGGAGGGCCAGCTGGACCAGCTCACCCAGGAGAACCGCGACCTGAGAGAGGAGAGCCAGCTGCACCGCGGGGAGCTGCACCGGGACCCCCACGGCGCGCGGGATAGCCCGAGCCGCGAGAGCCAGTACCAGAACCTGCGCGAGACCCAGTTCCACCACCGCGAGCTGCGGGAGAGCCAGTTCCACCAGGCGGCCCGGGACGTGGGCTACCCGAACCGGGACGGCGCCTATCAGAACCGGGAGGCTGTGTATCGGGACAAGGAGCGGGACGCCTCCTACCCACTCCAGGACACTGCTGGTTACTCTGCCCGCGAGCGCGACGTGGCCCAGTGCCACCTGCACCACGAGAACCCAGCCCTGGGTCGCGAGCGTAGCGGGCGGGAGGCCGGGCCAGCGCACCCGGGCCGCGAGAAGGAATCCGGCTATTCGGCGGCGGTGGGCGTGGGGCCCCGTCCACCGCGAGAGCGGGGCCAGCTGAGCCGTGGCGCATCCAGGAGCTCCAGCCCCGGGGCCGGCGGCGGCCACAGTACCAGTACCAGCACCAGCCCGGCCACAACCCTCCAGAGAAAGTAAGGAACGCGTGTTTGTCTTTCCTGGCTCTTCCCCGCTAGTTCCCTCTCCAACTTGTACGGCTGGTAAAGTAAGAAGCCAGTGCCTGATTCCATGTCCTTCTCTCCAGTCCCAACCTGCCGGGCGAAGCCGGGTCCCCCTCGCGCAGCCGACACCCCTTCTCTAGCTACCCCAGAGTGGGTTGGCCCGATGAGTGCAGGCGTCTCTTCCTTCTCAAAACCGTGGCCAGTGAGGGCCTGGAGCAGTCATCACCCCCTCCACTTCTTCACCCCCTCGCTATATCCTTGCCAGAGGATGGCTTTTCGTTTATTTATTTTATTTGGATGTGCCGGTTGGGATTTTTATTGTCTCCGACGGTGTCAGATCAGAGCCCCAAGGGAAAGAAAGCCCCCCCCCACCCCACCTCGGGTCTCCTCTGCGGGTCCTGAGCACAGGCCTGATCTGATCTCCTCTGGCGGCCTCAGCTCCATCCTTTCGCAGAGAGGCAGGTGGGGACCAGAATGGCTGCTGGAGGCTGATATCCCTCTGAGGGGAACTGCAGCACATCCTGGTCGGGGGAGCAAAGATGGAGGCCCGGCCCTTGGCTAGTTCCTCAAAGACCACCCCCTCTCCACCCTCAAGGAAAAACCACCCAATTAAAGAGCGTACCAGCAAGGGAAGTCTACAGATCTTCCCTCTTGTTGGATCAGTGCCAGTTTCTGTGCTGGGGTCTGTGTGTCTGCCTATTTGGGACACCTTGGCAACATCTATTGGGTTGGTGGGGCATGGGCTGGGTCCACTTCTTCCATGCAGATACCACGGTGAGCTGGTCGGGATAAATGTCAGGCCAAGAGTCAAGGGCGTGCAGGCTCACAGGGCTGCCCTAAAGGCTCCCCGATTTCTCTCCTGCTGGATTGGAAAGAATACTGACCTGGGAGTTAGGAAACCCAGGTTCCCCTTCCAGCTCTGCTGCAGATTGGCTTTGTGACCTTGACTGAGTCCCTTCCTCTCTCAGGCCATCAGTTCCCCCATATCTTTTTAAAAGGCAAGGTCTGCCTTGGATGCTCTTTAAGGGCCCCTCCAGCTTAGATTTGATGGTTCTGTGACTAATCCAGCCACCACTACAGAGCAAGTCTGAAGTCCTCTAGCGAATGGACAGCTTTCCCCCTCCTCTCACTGCTCAGCTGGTCCTACCATGTGCCACAACCAGTGGAGTGTCTCTTGGAGGCTGGGCTGGGGGTTGGGAAGCCTTCCGCCTCAGGAAATCTGCCGGGAGACAGCTCTCTGCAACTCCCCCGTGGTGAGGCAGCAAGCTGGGGTGCTGGGTTGAGATGGCTGGGCCCCAGGAGCAGCAGCTGCAGCTCAAGGGCTCGGCTGGGCTTCACTGCAGTGCACCCTCAGCTGAGGTTTGGTGTGGGCTGCCCCGGAGGGAGATGGGCTCTTCTGCCCAGCCAGGGCTGCTGGGAGCCCGTTCCAGGAGGACTGACTGTGTGCAGCTTGGGGCCCCACACTGGAGGGAGGGGCCAGGTCGACTGACCAAGCAAGGCCTTTTCAGGAGAGGGCCATGATGGGGTGGGGACAGAGGGAGACTGTATGGGCATTGTGGTCCTTTAGCCTGGCTGCGGAAGACTTTTCCAGACTGGTCAAACCTGTGACAGAGGAAGCAGCCTCATTATGTGTGGCTCCAGGGAGCAGAACCAGGAGCAATGGGAAATTTGGGGATAAATCAGGAAGAACTTTCCCACCTGGCTGTCTGGTGATGCAGTGGACTGCCTCAAGGGGGTCGGGGAGGGCTGGAGAAAGCATAATTCCTGAACTGGTGGAAAGCCCTATGAAATGACCTGGGTCTCCCCCAATTCTAGGGTTCCGTTCTTCTCAGATTCTCCATCCTGCAGATGTGGGTCTGAATCTCTTGGCTGGCTGGAAGCCTGTTTGCTCTTGAGCTCTGTGCTTCTGCCATCTGGACAGGCCTGCCTCTCGGTCTTTCCCTCTTTTTGTGCACCCTCCAGGCTGTTTGTTGGATTCCCTTGCTTCACATTTCCTACTGGATTAATACGGGGATTTAGACGGTACTTTGATTGCACACCCGTTAGTACCTCTTTTGGTCCTCACAGCAGGGCCTGTGCAGTGAGCACTAGCAACTCCATTTTAGAGATGGGGAAACTGAGGCTCCAAAAAAATGAAGGGAACGTGCTCAAGATTACACTGCCAGTTCCTAATAGATCTGGGGCTAGAACCCAAGTCCACCTGTCTCCGAGGCCTGTTATTTTTCCACTGGGGCTTTCCAGCCTGAAGGAGTCTCTTGGCCTCAGGACCTGGCCAGGTCACCAACTGGGAGAGGCCAGGAGAGCCTGAGGTATCTGGAGGATTTGAGCAGGGGGAGCTGGCTCTGGGATGAGTGATGAGAGGGGGAGTCGATGGGGGAGGGCAGAAGGCCTTGTCTCCCTTCTCTCCACTCTCCCTCCCTCTCTCTCGACCAGGCGTCAGGAGGGCGTATTGATGCACTAGCCATTGTTATTGCCACAGCTGCTGCAAGCTACTCCCCTGCCAGGCCTGTTCTGGGTTTGTAAGGAGTGGGTGAGAGGCTGCCGCTGGAAGCCAGGGCAGGCAGGGTGGGTGTTGAGCAGCAGAGGCTGCAGCATTGGGGGAGGCTAGGTAGAGCTGGTACATGCTGGGCGCTCCTGGTCCCCAGGCTCCCCCTGGTGGAGGAACAGGGGACAGAGGGGCCTGGGCCCAGCTGCTGCTTGTTGAAGGGCCCCTCTGCCCAGCGACCCTGTCCGTCTGTCACCACAACCCACGTTTTACAGCTGAAGAAACCGAGGGCTCAGAGAAGTGAAGTAACACACCAGAGGTCACACTATCTGTGAGACAGACTCCCGAGCCTGTGAACTTGCCCTCTACCGCAGTTGATAGCAGCTGTCATGTCCACCCCCACCTATGTCATCCCCCCAGGATTCCCACATCCACCCGCACTGTCTCTTCTGGACAGGTTCCCGGATGCCAGTCTGCCTTCTGCTGTGCTCTGGGTGTGGCCTTTCTAGTGCAGCATAGCGCACGATGAGGCCCGACCTCCTTCTGGCCACTGGGCCTCTGTACATGAGGTCTTTGCTTGCTTGTTTGTTTTTTTAGCAGCTGCTGGTCTCTGCAATGCTCAGGTCTTTTTCCCTGGAATTGTCACCCCCACTCGCCATGGTTAGAGAAGAGCTCTGTTTTCGTTGTTGATCTTGGCCTGCCCCCCCCCCTTGCAGTTCTGGCGCCTGGAATGATTTACAGGCGTGCGGGGGGCCACTGCTGAGTCCTCCACGCTGAAGAGAGCTGCATTTCCCACGATTTTTGCCTGGGCCCAGCTCCGGCTCTGCCGTAGGCGGTGGTGGGCTGAAACTGGTTTGGTGGTAACTCTTCATCCTCTGCACGCACCACCCCCCAGCAGGCTGGCTTGCGTTGGGGGACAGCAACCAGCAGGACCGGCCTGGTGTTCTCAGCAGCCAGGGCAGTGCGTGGTCTAGGCTCTAGGCACAGTTGCCGGGTTGTCTTGTGTGTGCGCTGGAGTGTCAATGCGCTCCCCACAGGGGCTGAGGGCACTGGGAGGGAGGGAGGGAGCCCAGGGAGGGGCCCTGGGGAAGTCTGTCTCCTTTGGGGTATTGGGCACTTTTCCTGGGCGGAGGGTGGGGGTCTTTCCTTCTTCCCAGGATGGAATACCATTTCTCTCCCTCCCCCCACTGTGTTGGGAGCATTATACTCATGTGGGAGGCAATGATAATGTCGAATTGAATGAGAATTAGAGGAATCTTGCTTCTCAGTCTAGATCTGGGGCGAGAATGGGGCTGTTGTCATCCACAAACATTTCTTGGCTGTGTGCACAGAGCAGGAGGGGCCCCCAGGCTGAGCAAACACCAGACTCTCTGCGCTTGAGAGCCCTCCCACCCCCTTCCCTGACCAAAGACACAGGGGACCAAGCCTGACCCACTGTAGGACAAAATGAGTAGGAGGGGCAGTGAGGAGTGGAGGCCAGGCCACTGGTCAAAGACCTGGGCAGGGGGCTTTGAAGAGAGTGGGTGTCGGACGGAGGGGGAGGTGGGAGGAAGACCGGACCCAGGCTTGCCCTCTGCTACTCTTTCATCTGTCTCACCTCTGCCTCCTGTGGCCTCTGAATTTGCCGGGAGCACAGGGGAGGCCTGGGGCATGGAGAAGGGGCCGCACATGTGCTGAGTGAGCCTCAGCCTTCTATGTGCCAGGCACCACCCTATGTGGCTTTATGTAACAATAGCTAACGTCTTTTTTTAACCTGCATTTACTGTGTGCCAAGCACTATTTGTTCTAAGTGCCTTCTGTGTATTAATTCATTCAATCGCCATATGAATCCTTTGATGTAAATACTGTTATTAAGTCCATTGCACAGATGAGGAAACCGAGGCCCAGAAAGGTTGGGTAGCTTCCCCAAGGTCACTCAGTGAATAAGTAGCAGAACTGAGAAGGAGTTAGAAGGAGCCCAGGTGGCCAGGCTCCAGAGTCCATCCACAACGTTCTCACCCACCATTCCATGCTGCTTCTTATCTCATTTGCACAGAGTCCATGCCAGGTGGATATTGGTATTATCCTCTTTTTTCAGACGGGGAAACGAGAGGTCAGAGAGGTGCGATGACCTGCCCAAGGTTACACAACTGCATGAGGCCCAGAACTATCTGGCTCCTGAGCCTTTGGTCCACCAATGCCTCCTGCAGGCGGGTGTGAAGACGGTAAAGATGCTCTGGGTGTGGCTCTGGGCTTCCCCCGGCAGAGCTCCTGGGACCACTGCTTGAGTCAAGCTCCCTCTCCTGATAGCCTCTTGTATTTTGACCACAGTCTCCTAATCGATGCCCTCCTGCTCTTGTTCCCTCAGGCCCCTGATGAGGTTCAGCTAGACCAAGCTTTCTGTGGGGCTCCAGCAGTTTCCCGCTGTCTCTGCCTGCAGGAGAAGGTTCAGACTGCTTTGCCTGCCATGCATGGGCCCTTTAGGATCTCACCTTTCTCCTCTCATCTTTTTACAGTCCCCCTCACACAGACCGAGTTCCAGCCAGACTGGCCTGTGTGCCCCATTGTCAGCCCACTCAGCCTCCTGAGAGCCTCTGGGTCTTTGCTCATGTTGTTCGCTTCTCCCGGGCTGTTCCATCCAGTGCCCAGGCTGCATTCCGCTGTTGTTGCCTCTCCCGTGTTTGTGCACAGGTCTATCCCTGACCCTTGAGCTGAGCACTTTGCCCCCTTTTATACCTTTATTTGTTTACATCTTGTGTCATCTCTTCTAGCTTGAGGGCTCCGTCAGATGAAGATTTCATACACATACATCGTGTGCACGTTGTGCCAGTCCCTCTGCTAGGTGCTGTGGGTGTAACTGAAGGAGCTAGAAGCTTGGAAAAACATAGCACGGCACATAGTAGCTGCTCAGTAAATGTTGAGTAGACAAATGATTGTCAGATTAAGTCCCGGTGCACTAATGGCCAGGGGTGCCTAAGGTGTTCTTCCTTTCAGGACTCCTGTAGAGAGAGATGACTCAACTTCAGGGTTCTCTTGGCTTCTCTGTGGCTTTTTCCTCATGCTCCCTGGAGCTGTTTGGCCTCTGCCCTCTGTGTTCCTCCCACTCACCAGTCTCCCAGTTCATAGGATGTCAGGGTAGCAGAGTCAGATGAGACTTCAGAGACATTTAGGCCAATCTGCTCATCATTACCTGTCCCTCCCATGCCATGGCCACGTCATACCATGTTCTTCTCCCTTAATGCGGGATCTTCTGTCCTGAAAGGAGCAAAGAGGCCTGCATAGGACCTGTGTGCCCTCTGCCTCATCCGGTGAGAAATTACTTATTTACCCATCAAATCTTTATTGGGCTCTGACCCTGGGCTAGGCACGGTGTCTTGGAGTCAGAATAAGACACAGCCCCTCTAGCTCGTTCTCTGCTATGTTCCCTGGCAGAAGAATCAACACTTGTCATGGGGAAGAATGATGCGTAAATGACTTATTCCTCTGTTGTGGTAAGTCATTTAGGGCAAGATCATTTGCTAGTTACCTTCACTTCCTTGTGGTGTCAGGTCTCTCTCCAGGCGTCCATGTTGAAAAGCACTCACGCAAGGATGCCTGTTTTTTGTTTTGGCTGCACAGTGTGGCATGCGGGATGTTAGTTCCCCGACCAGGGATTGAACCCACGCCCCCCTGCATTGGGAGTGTAGAGTCTTAACCACTGGGCCGCTGGGGAAGTCCTGGGACGCCTGTTCTTAAGCACTTAGGAGCTGAAGCTCTCTGGGACCTTCGCATTTGGAGAAAAATGGGGTGCCGTGGGAAGGAGGAATTTCTGTGACTCTAGGCAAATCACTTAACTTTCAGAACCTCCGTTTTCTCAAGTAGTCAATGGGGATAAAACTGTATTTTCTGATGGGTGCGATTCCTGTTGCCCACCTCCCCCCAGCCCCACAAAAATATATCAGAAAGTTTCCTGGCTGCCTAGCACACCCAGCAAGGTCCTGATCAGGATGAAAAAACCGAGGGAGAAGGATGGAAAACAATATGTGAGGCTGCCCTGCCCTCTAGAGGTGGAATGTAGCAGACAAAGCAACCCAGCCAAGATTGTCGCATCACATCCTTTTTAAAACAAACATGACAAGCCAGGGCTACACGACAGATCACGATGATTCCTCTAACATTTTAGAGGGAAATTTATCACAATTATCACCTGATATGTACCATTTCACTAATATCAAATGCATTTCTTTGTAGCTATGTGATATATATATATATATATATATATGTATATATATATATATATTTTTTTTTTTTAAGGGATAATAAGATTGCATATCTGGCTGGGCCTTTTGATTTCCTACTGGATTCCAGATGCAATATACTGCATTCACCTGAATAGAAGCAATATTTTCCTCTATAGAACCACTTTCGAATTATTGTCATTATATCTGTGATAAAAAGTACCTAATTTCTTCCTTCCCCCGAATTTCCTTACAAAACTGGGAGGCATGCCTCACAACTGTACATCTGATATGCTAGATAATTCATAAATGACCCATCTTGTCATGATTGTTGTGAGAATTCAGGGAGATGACAGAGAAGTGTTCAGCAGAGAGTGTGTGTTTACTTGGTGATAGGCATTTTTATTATCAATAATAATAATTTTGCAAACTTCCGTGCCATGGAAGGGCAGGAGCGAGAGGTCATGTGGGAGCTCATCACATTTCTGAGAGAGAGAGGGCCATCCAGTGAGTACTGTGCACCTGGGATGTGCCACAGCTTGTGGTATTGCAGGCGGGGAGTTCCATGATTAATAGTATACGCTTCTTGGCTTCAGGGAGCTCCCAGTTGGGTGGAGAAGACAAATGTAACGTGGTGTCTTGTGTGCTATGCCAGAGGGGAGCACGGGAGGCCACGGGTGCCCAAAGGAGGGACATCTACCCAGACTGACGTGATGCCTGATCTGAGGCTTGGAGGATGAGTAGGGGCTGGCTAGGTGAAGAAGGACGGCGTGTGGGTCGGTGGGAATTGGGAACCAAAGGGAGGTTAAGACGGAGGGGACAGCACAGGCAAATGTACAGAGGTATGAGACCAGCAGGGTATGTGGAGGTGGGGAGGGGCACACTTTTACCACGTCAGTACAAACTAGAGCACAAACAGGGAGGCAGGGAGGATCCAGAGAAGAGTCTGACGACTTGGCTGGGGCAGATCATGAGGACACTTGAGTAGCGGGATAAGGAGCTTTATTCTGTTGCAAATTGGGAACCAACATAGAGTTCCAAGCTGAGGGAAGAGGTGTGTATTGTAGAGTATGGGGTGACTGTTGAGAGCAGTGTATTGGAGAGATCCTATTACAGGGCAATTTGGAAGATAGACTGGAGGGCATTCAGTGATGAGACTGTGCGACAGTCTAGATGAGAGGTGATAAGGCCTGAACTTGGCTGGTGGGAGTAGAGATAATCTAGTGGGGGAGAAAGACAGTGACAACACACTGATAAGTGCTGTGACAGAAGGGAGTGCAGCCACTCATGACCAGTAGGGTTTTAATAATATCAGCATAAACGTGAAGAACCTTCCAGCCGGAGGGACCCTTAAAAATCAGGCTGTTCATTTTACAGATGAGAAGACTGAAGCCTAGAGAAAGGACTTGCAGGAGGCCACTCACGTGTGAGCAGAAGAGCTCTGATTAGAAAAGTCACTCTAGTGTTAATGCCAGTCTTTAAAGCATCATTCCTTAAATGTGCTATTTTATGCCTTGAAATCCTGTGAAGGTTGTAGGGATCATTATCTTTGTCCTACAGATGAGAAAACCAGGCCTCCAGGAGGCTGGCTGATTTGCTGGGGAGGAAGTGGTAAAGAGTAGGCATCACCTAAGTAAAGGATCTCTTGCTTCAGTGGCAGACAGACCCTCTGCTCTGGTTCAGCCCCTCAGAAATCAGATCGGTTAGATTCATAGCTGGGGTCTGTGGTTTCCTTTTCTCCACCCAGACCCAGCTTTCTTTCTGCTGCTTTCTGCCTTGCAGGTCCTCATTTAATGTAACTGAGGCAGCTCAGAGGCAGTTTCTGGCTTGACAGCAAGGCCTGTCATCCCCCTTTTTCTGTTTTCATGGAAGAGGGAGGGCCTGTGTCATCACTGTGTCCCCATTGCCTTAGGCAGGGTGTCTCTAACCTGGGTGGCTTTGTTTTGAGGCCCCCAGTATGATACCTAAAGAATGAGCTTTGGACACCGACAGACCTAAGTTTGAATCTCAGCTCTGCCCCAACCAACTGGATGACCTCAGCTAGGTCATTTTACCTTCTCTGAGCTTTAGTTTCCTCATCTGTAGAATGGGATGACAATGCCCATCTCTCAGGATTGACCAAGATCATTTGAATGGCATTCCCTGATATTTGTAGGTGCTCAATAAATAGTCATTTCCGGGGGAAGAAAAGCAATGACATAATTCATGATTGTGCCAAAACATATGCTCTTATACCTCATTTCATAATCATGATATTACCTAGGATTCTTCAGTTTTTATAGGAGATAAGTCATCCAGATCTGGATAGCACATCATTACAATAGGACAACTTGAAGTTTAACAAAACAGAAACAAAACAAATCAAAAACAGTCATTTCCTTCTCCTTCATGAAATCTCCCATGGACAATGGACAACGGACAACGACTTGAAGAATTCAGTGCTCGGCAAAGGTTTGCTTCCCCTGAGAACTGGTGTATTTCCTCCTTCCTAATATGAGGCTGTCATGGCTCATTGTATCTTGCTTTCTGCCTCAGCTACCAGTTAATTTGAAGTACAGCTCTAGCATCTTTGTTGATCTCTTTTTCTGAGCTCTTATTTTCTAGTTCAATTTTTATTCTTTCCTTATCTGTGTTATTAGAGTAAGCCACCTCAAATCCTTTGTGACTCAGGCAGGTATCAATAACTAATGGGTGTAAATAGTTGAATGAATGGAAGACTGGTGAGGCTGGACTGGGGATGGTGGGCTTTGAAGACGACCAGAGGGTGGTGCAGGCTGGGGCACCTGAGAAGGCATCTGTAACGGATGATTATGATACTGTGAGGAGTCGAGGGGTTAGTTAGGAAAGACTCGGTCCTTCACTGGCCTGTCTTGCTTCTGCTCTAGAAAGAAGCATGGATTTTGGAGAACAAGACTTCGCATCACCTAGAGTCATCAACCTCCCCATTTTATATGGACCGTGTGGGAGACTGAGGTCCAAAGAAAGAGGAGGGACTTGTTTTGAAAAATTAAATCAAAGCAGTACATATACATAATTTATTTATTTTCTAAAAAAAATACTTATTTATATAGGCTGCACCAGGTCTTAGTTGCACCACTCGGGATCTTAGTTGCGGCATGTGGACTTCTTAGTTGCGGCATGCGAACTCTTAGTTGTGGCACGCATGTGGGATCTAGTTCCCCGACCAGGGATCAAACCTGGGCCCCCTGCATTGGGAGCGCACAGAGTCTTACCCACCGGACCACCAGGGAAGTCCCCATATACATAATTTTAAAAGGGCAAATAGTACACAAGGACATACATAGTAATAAGCCAATGTCTCCCTGCCCCCCACTTCCCAGCCCCCAGAGGTGACCACTTTTACCATTGAGGCTTTCTGGTGGTGACTTCATATCTCCACATAAACATCCTTAGTTGGTTATTTCTTCATTTATCAACTTTAAACATCATCTATTGACTTCTTTCTACTATGACAAGTGAGAATTCAGCTTATTTACAACACTTGACTCTTTTTTCCCCCTTCCAAACTTTAATAATTGTATTACTATTTTGGTTTCTCTATTAGTTACCCTTGTAACTTTGCTAGATACTTCTTAGACTGTAATTTCTTATTCCATCAATTTTCCACAGTATCTCTTGACCACTCAGTTTGGAAGACATAGTTATTAGTGCCCCATCCTTCCCTCCATCTCTCCTCCACCTCTCCACCTCCCACTTTCTGTGTTCTGTACTTTTGCATCCAGCAAGGTTGACTACATTTGCATTCTGTTACGTAACAATAATTAGGTCTTCAGTGCTTTTCTGGACAGATTGACTTTAAAAGTTGACCGCCAATACACGGTGTTTATGTGATTATGACTATGTCATATTATTCATTGCAGGGCCAAACAGTGTACTATAATTACACCTCACTTCCCACAGGTCCACTGTCCCAACCTCTGTACTCCCAGGGAAATTTTCCTAGCATCAAGATCAAATGAATTTTCGTTTCTTATGCTCTATGAATTGCTCAAAGTCATGCCGCTTTTTACTTTGTTTCATATTTGGATCAGGACTTTCCACCTTATCGATCTATTTAGACTTTCCACCTTATCAATCTATTTATTTATTTATTTATTTATGTACTTACTTAAACTTACTGTTGTGTAGTTTTCCTTGAAACCACAGGATAATCATAGCACATCTTCTGGGGACATTTTATTTGAAGATTTTTTAGGAGGGGGATTTTTTAAAAAAAAACTTCACACTGAAATATGTATACAGAAAAGTGCTCATATCACATGGTCAAGTTTCTACAAGCCAAACATACCTATAAAACCAACACTCAGCTCAAGGTCTGTTTTTCATTCACCCTATCTGGTACTCAGTGAGCCCTTTCAACTTGATGCACCTTGTCTTTTCTTACATAATTTCTTTGGTAGTTTCCTGCCCTTCATTTTCTCTGTTTTCTCTTTCTGGAATGTCTGTTAGTTGGATCTTGAACTTCCTGGATTGATCCTTTAGGCTGCTCACCTTTTCTCTCATATTTTCTATTTTATAGTTTGTGAATGAGTTGATACAAAGTGAGATGTCTGTATATCCAGCTGACTTGTCCACTCACTGGCTTTATTTTAGGTGAGCCGCCGGGGAGCTGGCAGTGGTAGTGGGTGCCCCCCAAGTGCCAGAATGAAAAGCACTTTCTTCTGGGAGCACCAACATGCCACTAGGTGCCCTGAGTAATCCCAGATAGTTTAACTCCTTTGATATTTTGCCTAGGGATGAAAGCCAGGCAGCTTGTGTTTTGGATCTGGGAGTTGTCAGTGGGGCACAGGGAAGGATTTCATGTACTTACCTTCAGTTTATCCCCCCGTTTTCAGCCCCTGATTGCTCCTACCCTCCCCTGTACCTACCATCTTCAAGTCTGGACTCTTTCTGGGCCTCTGCTGGCCTGACTGGCTCCCTCTCCAGCTGCAACCCCCTGAGTGGCATTGCTGGCTCTCCGTCAACTGTGAACATTCTTCTCTTTGTTTTTTGCTCCGAGAAATTTGTTGAAATCTCTCACCCATTGATATCACCCTCTCCCATCCTCTTCACTGTTATGAGTTCTTACCTTATTTTATTCCTTCACATTCTTTTCGGCAGGGTCTTGACAGAAGAGAGAGGTAAAGATTTATGCTCTTGAGGTCCAAACTAAGGCTAAAGCTACTTTTAAAAAATGGTTGTTTTGCTTTCTCAATCCAGATTGAGAATGGAAATTATTAGTCAACCCCCAAAATACCCAACCCTGTATGGCCTCATTTTGGCATGTGTTGCCTCTGGCTCCAGCCCCGTCATGAGCCTTCCTGTGGCAGCCTCCTGAGCACCCCTTTTCCTCAACCTCTGCCATCTAGACCACGCAATCAAGAGAGCCCTCAGCTGAGGGACTGGAGACCTGGGTTCTGACCCCCACCCTGCCACTGCCTTCCTCTGAACCCCCGGGCTAGTCCCTCCACCTCTCAGGGTGCCCTCACTGTGACTTGAGAGGGTCTGGGTCTGCTGTGAGCTGTGCTTTGGCAGGATTGGGTGGGTGCTTGGAGAACAGCCTGGCCTCCTTTGCTTAGGCAGTGGGAGCAGGTGGGCCAGAGATGGGCCCCAAGCACACAGGAGGGGGCTTTGAGGCTGAGCTGAGGCTTCTGCAGTAGCAGCCTGCTCTTGCTGCTTCCCCTTCCGCCCACTCTCTCTGCCATCATGGCTGAACCTCCATCCTTCTGCCGCCAGCGGAGGGAAGCAAGAAGGGAGGGCTGGAGAGCCAGTTCCATTTTCCTTCTCTCTCTCTCTCTCTTTTTGTGATAATGCTGAGCTGCTTTGGGCTGCAGTACCTGTGCCTAACCCCACCTTCCCTTTTTGGTGCCCCGCCTTCCATCCTTGAATGATTGTCTCTTCCAGAAGCACCCCCTGAATGCTCATGGTGTGGAGGGGAGATTGGAGCCAGGTGAGGGAGAGAGGCCAAGCTGTGGGAGATGAAGTGCTGCCTAGCTCTGGCATGACAGAAGGCAGCCACAGCTGTAGCAGTGAAAAGCATTGGCTTTGGAATCATACAAACCTAGACTTGAGTCTCGGCTCCGCTACTTATTAGCCGTGTGACTCTAGGTAAATCACGTTGCTACTCTGAGCCCCGGTTCTCACATCTATACAATGAGAAGAGTAATAATGACCTTGCACAGCTGTTATGAAGATAACACAAGTCCTGGACCATTGTAGGTGCTTAATAATCACTTTATTCTTTTTGAATTATTAGAAGGCAGAAATGCTAAGGACCAAATAAAGCCCGCTTTAGTGATTGAAAGGGGCGGGAGGTTAGGAAGGCAGCATTTGACCTTGTCACTGCTTGGTTCGAGACCCCCGGGGGCTTCCTGGCAATTACACAGTGAGGTTCACACTCTTGCCTGGTGTGCAATGCTGTTTTTGTTGTAGTCTCTGCCTGTCTTTCTTTTCTTTAAAATAAAAATGTGAAGTGATACTTGCCTCTTTATTTTCTGAAAAAGAAATTTGAAACGTGATAGACAGATATTTCCTTTGATGCAGCAATCTCTATCATCATCATCATCATCATTGTCATCCCAGGACTTTTCAACGAGTAGTGGTAACAAAGGACTAGAGGAAGAGTAATCATCAACAGAAAGATAACTAGCAACTAAAACCACCATGGGCTTTCATTTTGTTTCCCCACCACGATCTTGGCCTGTGGATCATGTGGATCCATTCAATGTCATGTGAAAAATGCTGAAAATGGTTACATTATCCAACAAGGTTTCTGATTTGTCCTGTGGTTCATCTAGTTTTTCTTCTCTTTAATTAACCTTATAAGATTTTCTTGCATGTCACTATTACCTCATCCATATGACTTCTATACTTGCCTATTTGTCATTTCTAGGTCTGATTCTTGGCTCAGATGGCCCCTTAGAAAGGAGTCTTCCCTCCGCCTGAATTATCTTTCAAAAGGTTTTAACTTTGGCCTTTCACATCATCATGATTTAGGTGGCAGTTGAACTTGGCAGGCATCTTTGCCTCTCCCCTAGTGCTTTTCCACTTCCTGGCTGTCACAAGTTGGTTTTGACACCACCTGTGGTCTAGGGAAGCTCTCACATGCTCCTTTGGGTCAGGCCACAGCCCCACTCACCTTTCAATTAAATTTAGTTTTTATTTATTTGTTTATTTATTTATTTATTATTGGGGTATAGTTGTTTTACAATGTGTTAATTTCTACTGTACAGCGAAGTGGAGTTCCCTGTGCTATACAGCAGGTTCTTATTAGTTATGTATTTTATACATATTATTCATATTAGTCAATCCCAATCTCCCAATTCATCCCCCTGCTCCCCCGCCCTCCCCCCTCCCGCTTTCCCCACTCATCTTTCTAGCCACTCTGTTCCCTTCCTGACCTGCATTCAAGTTGTACTGAAGTATCTAGGATACCCTCAGCAAAGTGGACTTCTTTATGGGTCCATGCCTATATTCTGGCTGTTCTCTTGGCCAAGAATACCTTTTACCCCTGTCTACGTGGCAGATATCTACTCGACTGTTGAGGAACGTCTTCAGTCTCTCACTGATCCAGGCACTTGATAACAGTGAACAAAACAGACCTCTCTCCTGCTGAGCTGACATTCTAGTGTGTGAATGTAGGGGGTGGGGAAAGAAAAGAAACAAATAAGCAAGAAGATACAAAAATATGTCAAATAGTGGTGAGTGCTATGGAGAAAAATAAAGCTGGGCAGGAGGATGGGAGTGCAGAAGGCTGGTCAACCCTACCATAGCCAATATTTGCACGCCCATTAATAAGAGCAGCCTTTTCTCATTTAAGCATTTTCTAATGTTATTACATACTCATTACAACCATAATCCTTCCAACAAGTTTATCAGGTTAGTGCTATTATTTTCTTTATCATATTGGTGAGCAAACTGTGCCTTAGAGATGTAAATCACATAGTTAGGAGGGGGAGAGCTGGGATTCAAACCTCGGCCTGTCTGACCCAAAGCCTGTGCTCATAACCTCTAAGCCATTGTGCCCCCAGCAAGCCTCACAACAACTCTCTGAGATTGGAATTATTATACCTATTTTATAGTTGGGGAAGCTGAGGTTCAGAGAGGGGAATGGACTCATCCATGGTTGCACAGCAAATAAATGGATTTGAACCTAGATCTGTCTAATACTCAAGGTAGGCCCTTCTACCAACCTTGAGGCCTAGGGACCTATGGACCTGCCTGCCTCTATGTTTGTGCAGCCCATGCAAGGTACCAGTTGAGGCCATTGGCCCTTCCCCCTTCTCTTCCCACCTGTAGTTCATATGGAGCCTTGGGATGTGTATGGATACCCCAGCCCACATCCAAACCCTGTCTATTTTCCCTTCCCATTGACCACCCACTGGGCCTAGCAGATGGACCTGGATAATAAGACCACACAATTCCTGCAAGTAAGCTCAAGAAATATGGACAGGGAATTCTGGGTTCCAGGTACCTGAGTGCAGTCTAGAAGGGAGAGGGCCAGAGATCCTGATGGGCATATTCTCTTGGCCCCACAGACCCTTTACCTCACAGAGAGAGGTCTCTGAAGTGTGAGGTCCAGTGTAGGACCTTCTGTTTCCCAGTACAGCCTATGATATTGCAATTTGTAAAAAGCTGGGCTCCGTGATCCTCCTCCTTTGGCTTCCTGAACTAGGTCCTGCTTTGCAGTGGGGGTGGGGGCTGCAGTGGGGCTGGTGTTCCATGGGCCTGGGCCTTCCGGGTCTCTGGCCAGTGAAGAACGGAGCCTTCCCAGCAAATGCTGCTAGAAGTGTACACAGACCCTTGGGTCCCCTTCACAATATTTTGTTCATAAGTATCTCAGGATACTTCATTTCTTAGGAAATTTGGAAAAAGTATACACTTAATGCATTCTTCCATTCGAAAATTTATAAAAACGTAGAAAAGTAGAAGAGAAAAACATTACCCATAATTACAACACACAGAGGCAGCTACTCTGAACATTTGATGTATTTCCCTGTTCTCTGCATTCTTTTCATCTGATTGAAATAATACAGCCCATACAATTTTTTCTTGCTTTGTTCGTTTGAACATTTCCCCATGTAATTGCATATTCTTCAGAAGCATCATTTTTAATGGCAACTGATATACCATAACGTACTTAACCATCCTCTCAACACGCTGGGCCTATTTTTTTCACTGGTTTTTATTATTTGTTTGTTTGTTTGTTTGTTTGTTTATGGCTGCTCTGGGTCTTTGCTGCTGCGTGCGGGCTTTCTCTAGTTGCAGCGAGCGGGGCCACTGTTCGTTGCGGTGCACAGGCTTCTCACTGTGGCGGCTTCTCCTGTTGCTGAGCATGGGCTCTAGGTGCACGGGCTTCAGTAGTTGTGGCACGCGGGCTCAGTAGTTGTGGCTCGCGGGCTGTAGAGCGCAGGCTCAGTAGTTGTGGCGCACGGGCTTAGTTGCTCCACAGCATGTGGAATCTTCCCGGACCAGGGCTCAAACCTGTGTCCCCTGCATTGGCAGGTGGATTCTTAACCACTGTGCCACCAGGGAAGTCCTTCACAGGTTTAAATCATGCTGCAGTAGGCATCTTTGCACATACAGCTTTTAGGGAACTTAGAGCTTTTAGGGAACTGGCCTTGTATAAGAACAATTGTATTCAGCTTATTTCCCTTTCTAGATGGTCCCTCTGGCTGGGTCTGATTCATACGTATAGTCATTCATTTATTCATTCAATCCATCATCACTTTTTTTTTTTTTTTTTGCGGTACGCAGGCCTCTCACTGTTGCGGCCTCTCCCGTTGCGGAGCACAGGCTCCGGACGCGCAGGCTCAGCGGCCATGGCTCACGGGCCCAGCCGCTCCGCGGCATGTGGGATCTTCCCGGACCGGGGCACGAACCCGTGTCCCCTGCATCGGCAGGCGGACTCTCAACCACTGCGCCACCAGGGAAGCCCATCATCACATATTTACTCTGTACCCCTGTGGACCAGACCCTGGGAACTGGGGGCACAGGCATGACTAAGACATGGCCCCAGACTGCCAGGAGGCCTCAGTCTGCGGGGAGAATCAGGCATGGAAATGGACACTTGCAAAACAGTTTGATCAGAGCTGTGATGGAGGCAAGAAAAGGATCCTGTGGGAGAACAGAGGAGGGGCTCCTCATCCAACTTAGGGACATTAAGATAAGCTTCCTGGAGGAGGTCTTGCCTAAATGAGTCACGGAGGATGGAATAAGAGTTGGCTGGAATACGAAGGGGAACTTCCTGTTAAACGCAACTAATTGAGTAAGCTTATTTTTCTCTGCTGCTTCCCCAAATCCCGCTGAAATATGAGTAAAGGAATAAAAAAGGTAGAAACTCAAGGTCTGGGATGCTGACTAGAAGTAAACTATTCCACCCAGCAAGCCCCAGAAATGCTCAGGAATCAGAGGTACCGTGAAGCACAGAAGGCAGGATGAGGCATGGAACCGAAAGCAAGGAGAATATTGAAAGTCTGTGAACAGACAGACCCTCTTGGCCCCTCCCCGACCCCTTTCAGTCGGGACACCCCTCCCCAGCTCCATCTCTATAGATGGAGGGTGATTCTTTGGAGAAATTGAAGTTAGGAGCCTCCAGGCTTGGGGACACCAGGCACAGTGGAGGATGGGGGTGAAACAGGGCTGCAAGCAAAGGGATCTGTACCCTAAAGTAGTGGACCCCCAGCCTCCTTCCACTTGCCTACTTCCAGAACACCAAAGTCAGGAGCACATGAGACAGAAAAAGATTCTTCTCTGGGGAAACTGAAAGGCCCCAGACAGAGGCCTCCAAAAGATGACATGTGGGAGTCCTCCAACAAAAGAACAGGCTCTCAGCCCATAAACTCTGTAGTGAAGCCCATCACCTGGCCAGCTCCATCTACACGCAGAGCTTCCCGTCATGGGAACTGATCGCCAGGGCTCACCAGCCAAGGACCCTTAAGGTAGGTATATTTCATTTTATGTAAATCAAACCTCAATGTAACTGGCATTAAAAACAAAACAAGCCTTAGGTAGCCAGAGATGATCAGATAGTACAAGGCTATTTGAGGAAGCCCATCAACCTGCAAGAATGACCCAAAAAGCAAGCAAACAAACAAACCAAAAAACTTGGAAGGAACAGAGGGAATGAAGGGAGGGGAAGAAACCTGGGAAATTTAAGATAGTGAGAGCCAACATAAAGATTTCAGGAGAAGGATTAGAAAATAAAAGTTGAGGAAATATCCTAGGAAGCAGAATAACAAGGCAAAGAGATGGACAACAGTAGAGAAAAGATGAGAACACGGGAGGATCAGTTGAGGAACTGCAACATCCAACAATAGGAGTTCCAGAAATAGAGAATGGAGGAAACGGCAGAAAGGAAAGGATCAAAGACATGATACAAGAACAAGTCCCAGAGCTAAAGGAATGAATATCCCACCGAGTAACCAGCAACATAAATGATTAAAAAAAAACCCACCAAGGTATGCCACAGCGCAATTTCAGAATACCAGGGATAAAGAGAGGATCCTAAAAGCTTCCAGAAGAAAAACATATCATGTACAAAGGATCAGGAAAAAGAATGGCATTGGACTGCTCAACAGCAGCACTGGAAGCAAGGAGGCAATGGAGCAGTGTTCTCAAAATTCTGACAGACCATAATTTCCAACCTGGAAGCCTATACTCAGTTGAATTATCAATCAAGGGTGAGGGTGCAATAGAGACATCTTCAGACAAAGGAGAGCTAAAGATTTTATGTCCTAGGCCTCCTTTCTCAGGAAGCACTGGAGAATGTGCTCCAGCAAAATGCAGGCATAAACTCAGAAAAAAAGGCCAAGGAATCCAGGAAACAGGAAATTAACACGGAAGAGAGGTGGAGGGAATCCCAGAGTGATGGAGAAGGGAGCAGATCTACGGGCAACCTTGTGCAGGCCTGGAGAGCAACCAGTCTGGATTGCAGCGAGAATGATGTCTCAAAGGAAAAAAAAAGTCTGATGGATTACCTGATGTGTCAGAACACATTGAGAAGAGAAATGCACTACTTACAGAGTTTGGGGAGAATCGATCATATACGTGAAGAAAACTAAGCAAGCAAAAAAAAAAAAAAAAAAAGAATAGTCATCAACACCAGGGAAAAGAAAAAGTTGTATGGGAAGGAAAATGTAATTATAGCAAATGATGTGATTTACTCATTATTAGTATCAATGCAGTCATAATAACGTAAGCCACCAATATGGATTTAACCAAAACTTTGTGCTATAACTACAGTGGTAGAACGGGAAGGAATGACAGTGCACCCGCATAAGAACTGGGGGCTAGAGGCGGTTGTGTGTGTTAGGGAGCCCTACCCTCTCCCTGCACGGTGGGAATTCAGTACATGATATACAAAACTGAAAAAAAAATAAATCAACAAATAGAAGTACGCATGTGTTCCTTAGAAATGAGGAGGTAAATACCCGAAAAAGTAGTTAAAAGACTTGAAAACGGTTTGTCTCTGAGAGTGGGAGTTGGGGGTGAGGAGGGGTAGAGTGGGGAATTCGTGTGTTTTGTTTTGTTTTACTCCTTGCAGTACTGCGTGACTTGAAAATCTATATGCGTGTAGTACTTCGGTTAAAAAAATGTTTAAAGGGCACACACACACAAAAATGCCAAAAATGGATTAGCAATATAAGCGTATACTTTAGAAATATGAAAGTCAACTCAGAAAAAGGTAACTAAGAGAGTTAAAAAGGAAACTTTAATTTTTAAGATCCTTTCAGAATTTGACTTTTTAAACTAGTTTACATATCACTTTAATAAAATTTAAAATAATTTTTAAAAACATAAAGAGGAGCAAGAGTGTTCCAGGGAACAAATACCAGATGTTCTAAGAAAGTAGATGGGAGGGCGGAGTAAGATTTAGAGCTTTGGAGAGTTTGGGCTTGACTGGCACGGAAGTCTGTGGGAAAATCGTCTGTGGGAAAATTATCGGTGAGAAAATTATTGAATGTTTGAAGCAGCAGAACCACATCAACTGATTTGTGCTTGAGAGATGTTCCTTTAGCAGCCAGTGAGAGAAGGTGGTTGCCCATTGAAGAGACTTGCAGTTACACAAGTTGATGTTTGGGAGATCAGTTGCCTGGCTGCCCCGGGGATGATTCTCAGCTTTTAGAGAGACTTGTATGATCCCTGGGCCAGGGTACCCACCTCTTTCTCCTCAGGACACTTCTAGGAGGAGCCCTGTACACAGTAGCTCTTCAAGTGTCCTTTCAAAAATGTACTTCTGTTCGTGTCCAATCTCCTTTCTGTTGGACACCTGATTTTGTAGACATGTTGCTCAAATGCTGGCTTGAGAAACAGTCTCTCTTTCTCAGGTAACTTTGCATATCTCGTTTCTGATGCGTTTTTTGTTTATTAGTTTAGGTCTCAGAGGACAACCTTATTTATCTAATTCCAGGTTCTTGGGAGAGAGGCACCTTATTGTGTTCCCAGGTACTGTTTATAGATAGCTTGGAGGGTCAAAATGAGAGGCAGGGAATCCAGTCAGGAGGTGAGAGCAGAAACCCCAGTGTGGCAACTCAAAGGCTTATATTCTTTTGAGTTATTCTTCCCTGTTGTCCCCATAAGTCCCCCAAAGTTTCAAGAACTGTCGATATTTTACCATTTATTCTCCCATCTGCCAGATTGCCCCTTGTACCTGGAAGCAGCAACGTCAGAATCCTTGGTCTCATTACGTGCCTGAGTTTTTGGTTCAGAAAATATGGTCACTATACTCATAGGCTTCAATCAGTTACTGTTTATTGAGCATTACTCTTGAGGATGGGAATTGGCATAGACAAGCCTTTTGAGAACCCTGGGGTCTGAAGTGGCCTTCCATTGGGAGAAAGCCATAGGAGTAGCAGGAGAAATCCATCTCCTTTCCTGACATGGATTGATAAAGGGAGGTCTGGTACCCTGGGTCTTTGTTTCTACCCATAGGTAGCTGAACCCAATTGATAAAAGAGAGAAACTTTGGGATTCTGAAGAAACGAAGTATCTTAGGGCCTGAAGATTGGAACTCAACTAACACAGCCCCCTTGTTTTATAGATGACGAACCAAGGTCCAGAGAGCAGTGATCTCTCCAATTCTATGCTGCCAGTTAGGGAATGAGCCATAATAGAGCCGAGCATTCTTTCTACGTCTGTGCTACCTCGCAAAAGAATGGCGGTCCAACTTCATGGAGTAAGGGGTGGATTGACCATCGGGCTGGGCATTAGTCCTGAAGAGGTGTAGGACAGCACAGTGTTAATGATGATGGTTCTCTAGATGTAACTAACTATTTGTATACTAAATGCGTAAGAGCCTGTAAACCCCTGAGGTGGCATGCACCCCCGCATTGAGGGTCATAAGATGCCGTATACCCTCGAACTAGTAAGAATCAGTCCACAGTGAGGAGAGCTGGCTAATTCACTCTGCCTCATGCCGTGGAGCTCTTTTGCTCCCCGTAGCTGCCATCTTGAGGACTGTAACATCATACAGAAGTGCTTTGGGACCAGAGGTACATATCTGGTAATCTCTCCTAAGAAAGAGCCTGTCAGGAAGTGCCTGTCCTGACTTTGGGGGATGAGGATAAGGGAGCTCACCTTAACGATGCGTAAGTGCCCAGCACTGAGCTGCTGGTGCAGTGGAGCGTGGTGGTAAGAGCACGAGTTGTGGGGCCCAGGCCAAGCTCCCCTACTTGTGTGCCGTGGGGCAAATCATTTCAACTTCTCTGAGTCTCCGTTTCATCATCTTAAAATTGCATGAGTAATTCCCACTTTGCAGGATCAAAGGAGGTCATGTACCAAAAGAGCCTGCCACCCTGCCTGGTACATAGTAGGTGCCCGGTGATTGTTCACATGCCAGTGGAGACGATTATATATGGGGCTTATGCTCTGAAGTATAATAGATTGAGGCAAGGGGCCAGTCTGTGAGCAACTTGAGGGTTTATATTCCTGAGTCGGGGCCTGGTATATAGTAGATTGAATACGTGTGTGCTGGGGGTTTTGGGGTGGGGTGGCGAGGAGACCAGCCTGCCTGGAGCAGAGGGTTCGTGTTAGGGAGAAAGGCTGAGGGGCTTAACCTCCATTCTGTTGACAGTTGGGGAGTCATTGAATTAGGCCCATCTGATCTGGTACCTGCGAATAATTGAGCCAGGCCTGAGAAGAAATCTTGTTGCTGCAGAGTGAGATGGAAAGTTTTAATAAACGTGAAAAGGTGCTCTGTGGCCCTGGTCCTCTTCCTTTAGGGGGCTGCAAAGGCTAAGGATTGGACCCACTGCTGTCCACTGTGCCAGGCTGAACCTGACGGCCACCCCACCCTCCTGCCCCCCTCCCCTCCCCTGTCATGTCTGTTTACAAGTGAGAAAGCTGAGGCTGGACATCGGGGAGTGCCTTCCCTAGGAGTATATGGCTAGTAAGTAGCAGAACTGGAAGCACCGGCCTCACCGGCTGCCTGCGCTCCTGCACCCAGATGCTTGCCTGCCCCACCTGGCCGGTGGGCGCTCCATTCACTCTTCCAACAAATACTCACTCTCGCCTCCCCGCGTGTCCCTCTCACTTTGCACTCAGCATAGACGACTCTCCCCCCACTCAGGTCCCCTCACTAAGGTCGCTTCTTGGTTCTCTCACCTGAGGACAGAGCCTGTAATGTGTTCATCTCTGTCTCCTCCGAAGTCTGCAGTGGGAGTGGGGGTGGGGGAGGGAGGGGAGAAAAGGAGGAGGAAGAGGACAGAGGGGACAGGGAAGCCACTGTCCCTCCACACACACACACACACACACACACACACACACACACACACTCTTTTAGGGAGGAACAGCGGAGGGGGTGTGGGTCCGGTTTCACTCATTCTCTCGGTCCCCTCAAAGCTGTCCCCAGTGCCACCCTCTTCTCTTGCCCTTCCTTTGCCTCTGAGGGGGCCTCCCAATGAAGAAGGCAGACCAGTGCAGTAGAAAGGAGCCCAGCAGCCGACTCACTCACCCCTCTCAGCCTCATTCTTGTCATCCACAAAATAAGCAGGTTGGACCAGGCAATTGGCAAAGCCTTTTCTATGTTGTTAATAATACCTGGCATTTGTCTGCTGGGCTGCAAAGGGCTTAATCATCCCAACAGCCCTGCAAGGATTGGCCTCGTGTTACAAGTGAGGAGACTGAGGCTCAGATGCCAAGCAGGGAGGTGATGTGCCCAGGTCACAGGGCTGGTAGGTGGCAGAGCCGGTATCTGAGGCTTGGTCTCTCTGTGTTTAAACCTCGGGCTCTGACCCCCTGGCCACAGCTGCAGGCTGCCTCTCAGCCACTCCGAGGAAGGCTCCTCACCATGACCCACTAGGCTAGAACATGGTTGGTTCCTGGCACCTCCTTGCCCTCACCTCCAACCACTCTTGCCCTCACTCGTTCCACCCCGGCCACGCTGTCCTCCTCCGTGTCCCAACAACTGGCCAGGCCCTCCGCCACCTCATGGCCTATGCACTGGCCATTCTCTCTGCACGAAATGCCCTACCCTTCATTTTCATGATGCGTGCTAGGTGTCAGGGCCGCTGCATAGGGCAGAGGGAGGAGAGTAGAGGGCATGTGCTGACTGTCCGTTTTTTTCTCTGTTTCTCTTTCAGATCTGATGGTGAGAATTCCAGAACAGTCAGGTCAGTACCTCCTTTCTTTAGTAGTGCTTGGGAGTTGGGGCAGGGACTGGGGTGGGGGCCTCTGGCTTGTCACTTGGGGATCCATGGGAGGGGCGGGGGCCAACTCCAGGGGTTTTGTCCCACTGGTATTAGGGGTGGGGAGGGGGCAGGCGTAGGGAGGGGGTTGAAAACTCTTCCTTAGTCTTTCTGACCCTAGCTGATTTGGGGGCTCGGCTGAACACTGGAGGGGCTCATGGCAGCTACCTAGATGGGAAAGCTGACCTGCAGAGAGGTCAGCTCTGGACCCGGGACCTTCTCCCCCTCCCCTCCCGGGAGAAGGGGACACGATAGAAACGGGGCTTCCCTGGTCTGGCGTTTGTGCTCCACCCTGACCTGCACTAGCCCTGAATAGTGTGGTTTGGATGGACTTTTGATGTGACACATTCCAGTCATTAGAAATATACCTTATATTTAAGGTAATGTTACACTTAAATATACCCTATATTTAAGTGTAACAAGCGCCCTTTTTTTTTTTTTTTTTTTTTGCATGCTTGGTGAAAAAGGTTTACAAGCATCAATCAGTAAGTTTTCAGGGTGTGATCAATCTGCCATTTGGGGGCAAAACTGGGGTAGGGACAAGGACTATTAGTGCATTTCCCAGGCCTTAACCCATCAGAAGCTTCGTGAAAACACAAGTGTCAAGGATAGGGACTATGTGGGAATGATGGGGGGCTCAGCGTAGGACCCAGTCAGAGAGCATCCAGGCCAGGGGTGATGCAGTGGGCCTTTGAAATGAGATGGGTCCAGGCAGCAGAGGCATGAGATGGGCTCACTCAGTTCCAGCCAGGGCTGCAACTAACATATATAGCGCCTATGTGAAGAGTAGAACCCACTGCGTGGATCAGTTGGAGGAATGTTCCCTTTCCACAGGGCTCCTGCAGCCCCTCACCAGGGTTCCCGGCTCAGTGAGTAGAGCACAGGTTGAATTTCAGCCGCGACTCATGCCCTCTTGGCTGTGAACCCTTGTGCAAGGCACTGCTTGTCCAACCATATGCAGCAGCCCAGGTCCTGGCATCCAGGCAGTGGATATGGGAGGCGGGGCAGAGGATCCCAGCATCCAGACGGAGGTGCGTAATGAGACACGCTGTGTCCTAGCATCCCAGGCAGGGGGGATGGGATGAGCACACTGGTGCCCTGGGCCAAGGTAGGGGCTGTGGCATGGGAGCACACTTCGGCCAGCAGGAAAGCAGGGGAAGTGTGATAGATACAGTCAGGCCTAGTGTCCAGGCAAGGGGTATATGACGAGATGCAATTAGTCCTGGCATGCAGCCAAGGAGTATGGCCCGGGCACAGCCTGTCCTAGCATTTAGGAAGGCACTGGTCTAGCAAAGGACACTGATCCCAGTGCCCCGCTGTGGGTTTGGAGAAAGACAGCTTGGGCTGACTCCGAGCACAGGCCCCCAGGCATCCCTGTTGATATGCCCGCGACTTGTCAAGGAACGCGACTGAAGGCGTCTCTAGCTCTTCCCGGCAGGGGAGTTCCTAGGACCTATAGCTCAGGGTGTTTAGTAGTTATCATAATCATAAATCATATGATGATGTACGTTGGGCCTTTACAACTTACAGAAGTTGTCAGGGACTTGCTTTTGTTTGATCCTCCCAGTGACACTGTAGGTGGAACCTGGGCTGCCCTTATCATCATTATTTTACAGTTGAGGAAACTGAGGCTCAGGCTGGTTATGGGTTTTGCCCACAGCCATGCAACTTATTTATGGCTGAGCCAGGATTCAAACCCAGGTCTGCCTGGCACCAAGCCCAGAGCCCTGCCCATGCCATCCCTGCAGGAGCTCTTGACAGCCTTGCAGATAATAATAATCATCCTCATCCTCATCCTAATATTAGTAATCATAACAGTTACCATTTGCTCCTCACATACTAAGAACTCTGAATGTGATCTTATTTTTAACGCTCACAACAGCCCTATTAGGCATGGATTGGGATCCCTGATTTACACATGAGGAAAATGAGGTTCCACAGAGGGTCAGTGCCTTGCCCAAGGAAATAAGAGCAATGGGGCAGGGTGGCATCACTCTGACTCATACCCTGGGCTGTCTGCTTCCAAAGCTGGTATTTGTTTTACTGAGATGTACTTCCCGACATCCACCCTGGACCTACAGTCAAGGAGGCTACAGGGACCTCGAAGACTCAGCAACTGTGGAAGCAAGGGTCAAACTTGGACTGTGGAAGGGGCCTAAAATAGCACTTGTGGGGCAAAATCTTGCAAATATGGTGGGAAGATCCTTTAACTTGGAACCAGAGCTGGGTGGGGCCATCTGAGGATGCTCTCAGGACCCGCATGTAAATTCTTGAGCTCACTTCAGTTAGGGGTCAGGGAGAGCTTCCTGGAGAAGGTGGTGTCTGAGCTGGGTCCTGGAGGACTGACACGCAGACTTTGTGTAAGGAGAGCATCCCTGAAAATGAAACCAGCAGGCATCGGAGGTGAGGGGGGCTGGGTGGGGGCAGTCAGTCGGGCTAAAACAGATCTGGGCAGGAAAGGAGCAAGTGTTAAGGTTCAGAACTGGTCTGGTCGGGACTGGGTCACAGACACCTTCTGTCACCAGTGGGAGCCAGGGGAGGCTGGAGGAGAGAGAGAGGCAGGGCTCTGCAGCACAGAAAGGGCAGCAACTGGATCTGGGCAGAGGGTTCCATTTATGGCCAGGTCGCTTTCTAGTTATGTGACTTTGAACAGATCTGTCTCCCCCCTGGAGCCCCAGGGTTGTCATCTAATAAACATTGTGTGTGTGGAGGGGAAAGTTTAGGAGGGTAGAAGAAACACGAAGCAAAGGAGCTAGACTTCGGCTGTTGTGGAAGTGGAATGGGAAGGAATGAGCAGGGTCGGTGGATTGAAAACCCCCCGTGGGAGGGCCCAGGCACGAGGGCTTCCAGGTATGGGGTGCCAGAGGAAGTGTGGAGTCTAATTAGAGCTGAACAGCTGGTGTTGCTAAAGGGCTGTGGGCAGAGGAAGGTGCCTGGACTTCCTATAGATCCATGAGAAGTTGTCAGACCTACAGGCGCCTTAAATCCAGGTCCAGAAAGGGACTGGCGATGGCTCAAGGTCACAAACTAGCTCTCAGCCGAGCCTGCTTCCTAGCTGTGTGTTGTTTGCAAAGTCACTTGGCTTCTCTGATCCTTACTTTCCCATCTGTAAAATGAGGTCAGTAATTCTGACTTCTTTGGGCTGATGAGAGAACTTAAAGCAATGCTCAGCATAAAATGGTGGCTCAACATATTGTAGTGCCCTCCGCCATCCCCTAACCCGGTGCATTGTCACTTATGGGGTAGTCAAGCTTGAGATATGTGGAGAGGTGCAGAACTTGAAAACAGAGGGGCAGGAGGGGCTGATACCTCCGCCACCAGAAGAGGAGGGAGCCCAGGCCTAGAGGTGCTGCCGCTGCAGTGGGGGTCTGGCTGGAACTCGGGGGCCCTGGGGACCAGGCCGGGGTTGACAGGCACGCAAGGATGAGAGCCAGAGGAGGTGGCCTGTTGCTAGGGAAGGAGGGAGGAGGTGGGGGAGCTGCTGACACCCGCAGAGCCTGGGACGTCCCCATGGCAACAGGAGCCGCTGCTGTCGGGAGGAGAAGTGGGAGGAGGAGCCAACGCTGGCTCTGTTCCCAGAGGAGGCCTCCCACTCTGGGCCTCAGTGCCCCCATCTGTCCAACGGGAGTTTGGATTAGGTAATCTCTAAGATTCTTTCTTGTTTTGACCTCCTGGCAATCTGGGGTAGCTGAGACCTAACAGACCTTCCGTGGCTCCCCCATCCACATGTCCAAGACACCGCCAGTCCCCAGAGCTGCCCCAGCTGCTTCCAAATCTTCCCTCCCGTGCTGCCTCCTGTTCAGCGCAGCCTGGTTGCCTGCCCTGCCCAGCTCTCTGTTCCCACCACTTCCTTTCCCTGGAACCTTGTCACTTACCGCCTGCTGAATGCTCTCTGGCTCTGGTGGGTCCAACTCCAGCCCTGCGCACTCTAGGGTGCCTTCCCTGGCTGCCCGAGTCCACCCTGACCGCTTCCTCGCTCCTGGGCTTCTTTGGCCCCACAGGTCTGCGCTCCTCCTGCTATCCTTAGTAATCGCTGCTGCAATGCACGGAGCTGCTTCTGAGAGCTGGGATCCCCTTGACAGGCTCAAATCATTACAGTAAATTTATGGTGTCATATTGTGAATCCCCATTTTACATATGAGCCAGTGCTCTGAGAGCTTATGTGGCTTGTCTGAGCTCCCCCGGGTCCTATGTGGTGGAGCCAGGCTTGGAACTCAGCTCTGTATAATTGCTGCTACCCCAGGCCTGAGGCAGGGCATAGTTTATCAGCAGCAGCGGCACTTACTGTGTGATAGCTAAAGCCCATATATGCGGGCCACCATGCTGGGGACTTTACCTGTGTTTTCTCACTTCATCTTCACAATAATCCTATAGAGTATATATTCTAGTCACTTTACAGGTGAGGAAACTGAAGCTTTCAGAGTTAAAATAATTTACCCCCTCCCCCCCCCGCCATAGAACTCAGATCGGAATGCAGACCATCAGAGTTGCGGTCACCATGCTATACCGGGGTTAACCCAGTTATATTCCAGAAGCACGAACAGAGCATTCCCTATGTACCAGGCCTGTGTTGGGTGATCCACGGGGGAGATGGAAGCAGGCTACAGACACAGATGAGCCAACTCTGGCAAGCCCAAATGGGAGTGTGTTGACAAGGAGAAGCCAGTTGTAAGGACAAGAGGCTAGAGGGGGTAGAACTTGAATCTGACTGTGGGATGGAGGAGGAGGGAGGTGGGGGTGGGGGGAGATGGGTAATTTTCCCAAAGGAGGTACCTTTTTCCAGGAAGCTCATGAGGGGCAAGAAGGGGTAAGGGGGGTCCTCCTTCCCCTTCCTGTTAGTGTTCCCCTGCCCCCACCTGGCCCAGCCCCAGGAAGTGGGTGACCCCTAAGCTGGCTGCATGCCTGGTTGGCACCAAAATAAACTTGCCTTCTCTCTCTTTCCCTCCCCTCCTCTCTGTCCCCTCTGTCCTGGCTTTAATTAGCAGCCCTGGGGATGAGTCACTTGGCAGCTGGGGAGGGAGGCTGCTCAGAGCCCAGTCGAGCCTCGGTTCCTGGCCCGAGCCTCCCGGGCAGCGCCACTGTGTTCTTGGTGTGGCTCCGCATCTGTGCGGGTGTGAGGAACGCAGGGGCAACGCTGCGTTCTGGTGGGTGTCCATGCACGGCAGGGTGTCTGCATAGAAGCAGATCTGGTTGTTGCTGCATTTGTCTCGGTGTCCACTGAATGTCAGCGTATGTGAGTGTGCGACTGTAGCATGTATCTGTGGTCGCAACTGTCAGGAAATGAGGGAGCATTTGGGTGAACAAACACAAACGCTTTATAACTGCATTCACCCCTCCCTACCTAAGTGTTCTTTATACGTTTTTGCTTATGCAAGCCCTGCACTTACATCCCCAATTTTCCCTCGTCTTAGACTGGGTACACTTTGTTGCAGGGAACTGAAACCCACTCAAATGCGCTCAAGAATAAAGGATGGGTGGGGGGGAGACTATTGTGAGGCTACATCTCACAGAATCTAAGAGCAGTAAATGACGTATAGCCAGGCCTCACGCCAACTGGAAGTGGGACCAAGAAGTCAAGGAGGAAGATTGCTCTCTCTCTCTTTCTCTCTCTCTCTCTCTCTCTCTCTCTCTCTCTCTGCATCTCTGCATCTCCCTGGCTCATGCCTCTCTCCATCTTTCATGACTTGCCTGGTCCCTGTCATCTCTTTGTCCCTGACTCCTCTCTCTGGACTGGCTTCCTCTGCTCTCAGGTGGCCTGATGTGGCCTTCCAGCTTCAGGGCCCGCCCCCATGGGACAGCACCGTTTCTGTCCACCCTGTGGTAAACGAGGCGGCAAGGGGCTGTAGGTGGGAGTGGATTCTCCTAGAAGTGGGTGAGGGTAGAGGTCAAATACTCGGGACTTGGTGTTTCTTCTACAGTGCCCACAGCTTTTATGTGTTCACAAGCGATGTCAGAGCCTGGGGAGTAGTCTGCTCAGAGGCCCACGATTATAAGCTTGCTCGTCCATCAGGGTTTTGGTTCCTACTCTAATGCAAGTCGACCTTTGCTCACTATGCTTTCAAGTTCCATGCTCTTGCATCAGAATGCCCTGTTTTATCTAAAAATTTCCCCTTATTTTGTGCCCAAACAGCCTTTAAGTGCACAGTGAATATTACCATCGCCACCAGCGTGCGGTGATTTTCATAGCCTCAGAACAACTGGCATAATGCTACTCATGGTACAGCTGCTACCAAGTTCCTGGTTGTTTCAGGAATTTTCACATTTTATTAGTGCAGTGACTGAATTTATAGTTATCTGCAGTATAGAATTACAAGCACACATTATCAATATTATCAACTTGACGCTTGAGCTTACTTTTCCATTAATACAAACCCTGCAGTTTTTACATTAATTACAGAGGGGATTAATGACCCCTTAGACAGGTTTTTACCTATGAGTAAAGAGTTTGGAACCAGCTGTGCACGTAATGACTGCTCTCCAGATGCAGGGGCAATGCCCATGGCTCTGACCTCGGCCCGGGCCTTGCATCCTCTGGCTGAGACTGGAGACTGCCCACCTCCTTAGGGAGCTCCTACTTCTGGCCTGGCACATAGCAGGTGCTGTTGTTATTTTTTAATAAAAATGATAGTTTTCTTATTATTGTTAAGTCCATCTTCCACATATAGGTGGTAAGCCTGAGTGGGAGAGATCATCTCAGGCTCAGGGCAAAGCCTCCTTCAACTTAATACATGCTTTGATTCAGAAAATGTGTACTATGTATCAGGTACTGTTAAGGAGCATTCCATACACCTTATCTTTAATCCTCCTGGCAGCTCTGCCAAGTAAGGGTGATTGGATCCACTTTACAGAGGGGGAAACTGAAACCTTGAGAGGCAGAGTGACTTGCCCGAGGTCATCCATCCGTCTGTCCATCCATCCATCCACTTAGTCATGGGACAATTTCTTGAGTACCTACAACGTGCCAGGCACTGTGCTAAACTAAATGCGGTTGATACAATGATGAATAATAGAATCCTGCTCTGAGGAAGCTCACCGTCTGGTAGGAAAACAGATAAGGAAACAGACAATTACAGGCGAAGTGTAGGGTGCTGTGGGAGAACCTCAGAAGTGTACCCAACCCAGCCTGAGGGTCAGGGAGGCTTCTCCAAGCTGACATCTAAACTTCGACTTGGTGGATGAGTAGAAGTTAGCCTGGTGAGGGGTGGGGGTGGGGGTGGGGTGAGGTGAAGTGGAGAGTGTTGCAGGCAGAGCAAAAAAGTGTGCCAGGGCTGTGGAGCAGTGTTTGGTACTTGCATTCGTGAAGAACTGTAACTGTATCTGCAGTGGGATGGGGGCTGTCATGAGAGATAATCTGGAAAGGGGGCAGAAGGTAAATTGGGAAGCTGGGACTGGGACCCCGGTCAGTTAGACCCAGAGCCAAGGAGCTGCAGGACCCAGGAGCAGAGTTTCCACGCTTCCCCGCCTGCCTGGTCCCAGGGGCCAGCCTGGGTCAGCCTGGCTAGTGCCAGCGGCAGGCCAGGATTCCAGTGGCCACAGTGCCCTCTAGCGTCCAGCAGCCCATCTTGCAGCCTCCACCTCAGTGTGGATTGTCTGTCTCTCAATACCTGCTGACCTGTTTGACTAGGTGCCCTGTGCCGGATGCTGGGGACACTGGAATGAATAAGACATGGTCCCTGTCCCCACCGAGCTCCTGGACCAGAAGGGGCAACAGCATGTGAATAGACAGCGCTGGAGAAACACAGGGTGGGAAGAACACAGGGGAGGGATCCCAGAGTCAGGGTCCCAGAGGGCACCACCTCTGAGCACACTTGTGAGGAGCAAGGGGGAGGTAACGAGGTGGGGAGGTGGCACTGGGGGCAGGGTGGCGGGGAAGGGTCTTTTGAGCAGAGGCAAAGGTGAGGGCGGACAGCAGAGTGTGGCAGAGAATTGTAGGCACTTCTGTTTGGGTGGAGCACAGGTTGAAGATGGGGGGAGGCTGAGACCACCTGGAAGTGGGGGGGAGGGGCAGCTCACAGAAGGTCCTGGGATGCCTGACACTAGCTCATAGTCAGCACTTAGTGAATGGAATCATATAAGGAGTTTCCCTGCCCTTTTGGGATCACAAACCCATCTGAGGGTCTAATGAAAGCAATGTTCTCCCCGGAAATGCACTCATACTCACTCATATTTTTCATACAACTTTAGGGGTTTCAGAGACGCTCCCCGCCCCAGGCCTATCCATGAACCACAGCCTTCCAAATTCCTCTTAGCATAAATACTGAAACCTTATCAGGACCTCCAGGCTCTGCATGATTGGGCCCCCGCCTACATCTCCAGTCTCGCTCATCTCCCCTTTGCTTTTTCCACTCAGCCACGTTGGCCTCCTTGTAGTTCCTGGAAATACCACCTCAGGTCCTTTGCCCAAGTTGTTTCCTCTGCCTGGAACACTCTCCCCCACTACCTCCACTTTTTGCCCAGCTTAATTCCATTAGTGGTTGAATAATGTCTGTCTGCTCTCACTTGGATATGAGCCCCATGAGATCAGGACACTGACTGCCCTTAGTCACTGCTGTATCTGTCCCCCAGCTCAGTGCCTGGCTCACAGGATCTGTAGCGTAAGTGAACGAAGGCCCTGCCAGTGCCCTGCGGCTGGGTCAGGCTCCTCACCCTTAGCTCCTTCTTCCCTTCAGCCCCTAGAGGGTTATCACATGGATCGCCCCAACAGGCTCAGATACGCCTGAATTCCAAGAGTGGCCCAGATGAAGAGGTGTCTTCCTAGAAATCTTCCCCTGCCCGAAACAAACAGGTTTCCCAAGAGTCTCCCCTACCTCCCTGGGAGAAGGATCATACTCTCTCAGGCTCAGACTGAGACTTTTCAGCATGTGCATGTTTGTCTCACTGAAACCTCACAAGAACCTGTGAGATAGGAGTTGCCACTCACCTTTTACAGATGAACAAACCGTGCCTCAGAGGGGTTACCCAGCTGAAAAGTTGTAGAGCTGGGACTTGTACCCAGCTCTGCCAGGCACCAAAATGTAAGCTCTTTGCCTCACCAGAGAGGGGAAGGGGCTTGCCCAAGGTCACACAGCATCAGCCTTAGGGCCAGGACTAGAATTTCTGTCTCTCAACTTCTGCCAGGCCAAGATGAAGGTTTGGGCCACAGGTGCCACCCTTAGGACAATAACTGCAAATGGGCACAAGGTGCGGCTGCCACAAGAGCCAAGAGAGTTGCTGAGGGAGAGAGAAAGAAAAGCAGGGGCTGAGACCAGAGCCTTGAAGACCACGGGCCTTTAGGGGGTGGGCAGAGGGAGAAGAGGCCATGAAGGGCCCATAGATGCCAACTTTGCGGTGGTCCGTAGGGCCTATCTCTCTCAGCAGCTTTGGCTTTCTTGAGAGGAACCAGCTGCCCCGGCAGGGAGGCAGGAAGGCAGGAAGGCAGGAAGGCTGGCCTGTTGCCTGTCAGCTCCTATTCCTTCTAGATCACTGGCCCCCTGGCCCCTCCCAGGGCTGCCTTCTGCTCAGAACAGCCAGGGGCCTGGGCTCTGGGGCTGTGAAAGGACAGGAGCCCTCTGAGCTGGATCTGGGGTACTCTTCAGGAATCCCACACCCTTCAAATCCTCCAAATTGTCTCTTTTCTCCAGCCCCCCACATAAGGAGGAGAGAGAGATTACTGTGGTAGGTCGGTGGGGATTCTAGTTTGACTGGCTGTATGAACTTTAGTAAGACTCTTCCCCTCTCCAGGCCTCAATTTCCCCCCTCTGTAAAATCAGGTGGGGGCAATTTCCTTGGAAGAACAGCCTCTAGACTGTGAATGGCGTGTCTTCTGATTTTTGCTTTTCTCTTCAGGGAGCATTTCTCTTAGCCAGTTCAGAAAACAACGCAGAAGAAAGTGAGAGCTTATTGCAATGGTCAAGAATATCGGCTGGGCCCTCATCTTGATTTCCCCAGATGGGTGATTTGAATTTTACTTGAACTGGAGCATCCCAGCATAACCACCACACAGAGTCTCTTTAACTCTGTGGAAGATGAGAATGTTTGTGAAAAGCTTCTATGGAAGGGTTTCTGTATTCACAGGGCAGCAATATGGCCAAGGGGACGGAGTCCTGATCTTGGGGTTCTGCTACTTACTAGCTCTATTACCTGTGCCGAGTTACTTAATGTTTCTACATCTCAATTTTCTCTTCGGGAGAATAGGGCTAGTGACATGCACTTGACAGGGTACTTGGGGAGATTCCAACAGAGGTGCATATAGTGAGCCCAGCCTGAGGTTTGGCCCAGAGGAGTCACTTCAAGCTCTCAAAGCTGCTTCCTCGTACTAGGAGTTCCCAGCCCTCCTGGGGGAGCAGGGGAAGGAGCAAAGTTTCCAGTTGCAGTCTGGCCTATAGCCCAGCAGGCCTGGCCCCGCCTCCTGGGTTCCTCCTTCTAGGGAAGGGCTGGGGAGGAGGGGGTGGCGACGCGGTGGAGGCACCGCCCTGGCCAGGGGGCCTGCCCTCGGGACAGGTCCAGACCCATGGAGCCCCCCGGGAGGAGTAGCAGGTAGGAACCTGGCCCCCACCCCCAACCCTGCAGCCCGACCCCCCTCCCTTCCTGCCCAGGCCTGGACCTGGTCCCTGGGCTGCTGATTCAGCAGCCTCCTGGCTTCCTGGTTCCTGGCTCCCCTCTTGGACTCTTGGAGGCCTTTGGCTTGGGGGAGGGAGCCAGCTCAATTGGTTGAGCCCAGGGACATCTGGGTGCCCAGCTCTGTAAGGACCCTGGAGCCCTGAGCAGCGCAGTCGGTGGCATGTGAGGGGTGTGATTGGTGGCTGCCCTGGCACCTAGCCTGGCGCTGCAGGGCTGTCCACAACAGCTGAGACTCTCTGATACCAACATTCCAGCAGCCTAAGGGTCTCTGAGTCTCAGGTTTAATGAGTCAAGGACTTGGGCCAGTGACTGGCACTTAGATGGCACTGAGAAACAGTCGTTCTGCTGATGACAATTATTCCAGAGGCTCTGATAAGAAGAGTATCAGATTCCAGGATTCTCTGTTAAGGTTCTAAGATTTAGGCATCTTCTCCAATTCGCAGCAAGCGACATAGTGGGCAGCTGGCCTGGCCTGCAGCCGCATCTCCAGGCCTTTACTTCGGCTCTTGAAGGGCCAGGCCCTGACCACAGCCTGCCTTCAGGGGCTCGTTGGGGGCAGGGGCTGGCTGACCTGGCACTCACTCTCAGCATCTGCCCTGTGCTGGGTAGGGCAGGGACAGGGCCCTCGGCCTCACTACCCTGCTGTCTCTCCTCCCCCTTCCCCTTCTCTGGACTTTAATCGTGGGAAGCAGGAGGCAGAGGGGCCTTTGGACCCCACGCTAAGGGTGGGAGCACAGCGCTGGGGGGCGGAGCTTGGGCCCTGCCCCAGGCTGGGGGCGCAGCACGGGCCTTGGAAGCAAAGAACCACCCTGTCCTCTGGCTCGCTGGGCCCCACTCGCCCACTCAGCCCGAGTCCCATCCTGTCACCAAGACCACTGAGACCTTGTCAGCTCTCCTCCGCCCTCGCCTCTCCTGTCCTTTGCTCTGGCACTCTCTGCCTCTCCCCGTCTTCTCTCTGTGTCTTTTGTCTCGCCCTTTCACTGTCTTCCTCCTTCTCTGTCTTTCTCCTTTTCTGTCTTGTCTCTTTCGGTTTCTCTCTGTCTCTTTCCCTCTCCTCCTCCAGTGTCTCCTGCACCACCCCCACCCCCACCCCCACCCCCGCCCTGGCCTGGGTTCCTCCCCCTCTTTGGACCCAGAGCCTCTTTTCTCCCCATCCCTCCCTCCTTTCTTGTGAGGGGTCTTCTCTAAGGGGGACCCCCCCTCATACACCTTTTCCCTTTCTCTTTCATCCACCCTTCCCTCTCCCCTCTTCCCTACCCGTGTGGCGTCTGGTGTGAGGAGGGCTCCCTTCCCCCTTCCCTACTGTGGTGTCCCAGTGTCTCTGAGGCCGAGGTCCCCACGGAGTCACCTGGAACACAGGAGGCCCAGCCCAGCTCTTTCGTCTCTGCTGCCCCCTGTTGTCGTTGTGTTCTGTTTGTGGTTCGAGTGCCGTCCTCTCTTTCTTGACTTTGTGGTTTTTTTCTTTTTTTCTTCCTTCCTTCCTTCCTTCCTTCCTTCCTTCCTTCCTTCCTACCTTCCCCCTCTCCCTCCCTCCCCCCCACCCCTCCTCTCCCATTCCCTATCCTCCACCACCCATTCCTCCCAGTCTTCCCCTTTCCCCTACCCCACTCACTTTCGCCTCCTTGTCCCCATTCCCCACCCTACCTCTCCCCTCCCTCCCTGTCTCTCTCTCTGTCTCTCTTTCTCTCTCTGTCTCTTGCTGTCTCTCAGGTCCACAGCGTCTCATACTCTACACCAGTATTGCTGTCCTACTCAGGTCCTTGACTCCATGAAGCTTACCCCCTCAGGCAGGCTGGCAGAGAGCAGGTAAGAGCTAGACCCACCCCTCCCCCAATCCCTCACCCCTCCAGACAAATATCAATATCATTGCCAGCCCCTCCCGCATCTTCCTCTAGCCTCTGGAGTGACTGTGGAATGGGTGTCTGAGCGTGTGAGGAGAGTGACTGGGGGACCAGGCCAGGAGACCAAAGAGGACGTTCACAGCCTGTTTGTAGCTTGTCCTTCCTTAAAAATCCTTCTCTAGATACCTTCCCCCCGAAGTGGGAGTGGTTGGTCCTAGAATATGTAACATTTGAGCTGTTTTGTAGGATGAGTAAGAGTTTGTCAGTTGGATAGGATGGGGAAGGGTGTTTAGACAGAGAGAACAATCTGCTTATACTTTTGGGGAAGGAGATTATTTCCAAGTTAATTTGAAAACACATTTTATACTTTCTGATTATAATGCAATGAAATAAAATATTAATAGCAATGGCAAAAAGGCTAGGTCCATTTGAAAGTTTTAAAATACTTGTGTTAAAGAGGAAATAAGAATGGAATTTATGGACTATTTAGAATAAATGTCAATTGAGAATATCATAGATCAAAACCTATGGGATATGACCATGGGGTTTCCCAGAAGAAAGTTTGTAGTCTTAAATGCTTTTATTAGAGAACAAGACAGTTTAAATGAACGAATTATTCTGATCAAGAGTCTAGAAAATTCTAGAAAAAGAACAACCAAAAGAAAGCAGGATCAAGTAATTATTACATATAAAACCAGAAATTAATGAAATAGAAAACAAAAGGTTTGATAAGCTAAGAAGTTGTTTTTTGAAAAGACCAACAAACTAGACAGACCCTCCTCTGGCAGTTATGATTGAGAAAAAGGCAAGAAAACATAAATAAAATAAGGTATGACGAAGGAGATTTAACCACAGATTCAGAGGATGTGAAAAAGTCATAAGAAAATGCTTTGTGTAATTTTATACCAATAAATGTGAAAATCTAGATGAGATGGGTGGTTTTCTAGGAAAATATAAATTACCAAAATCACTTAAGGAGTGGCAGAGAACCTGAATAGAATGGAACAGTATAGAAGAAGTTTAAAAGATGGTCAAAGTTTTCTCCTCAGAAATGGTACCAGGCCCAGCTGGTATTATGGAAGTTCAGGTATCATGGAAGTTCTATCCAGTCTTGAAAGATCAGCTAATAGGAAAAGATGGACAGCTTCCTAGTTCATTCTAGAAGGCTGGTATCACTGGACAGGTTTAGACAAAAACAAGGAAAACTATAGCCTAACCTCACATATTAATAGAGCAACACATGTTTTAAATTACAGATTCTCCAACTGAATCCATCAGTGTATTAAAAGAAGACTGTATCGTGACAAGTGAAGGTTTGTCCCAGGAGTTCAGGGATTGTTCAACATTAGGAAAGCTGTTATTGTAATTGATTATACTAATAGTTATACAGTCTTTTTACTCCATCTCCATAAATGCTGAAAAAATAATCTGACAAAATCACACATCCATTCTTGATTTAAAAACCCTTAGTGCCTTAGTTATCTCTTGCTGCATTGGGGTAATTTGTTAAACAGCAATAGATAACTAGTACAGTAAGCTAGGAATGAATGAAAACCTCCTTAACTTGGAAAGAATTTTTATCAGAAACCAAAAACAATCATCAAATGTAACAGTGAAGTGCTAGATAAATTTCCATTCAGTTTGGGAACAAAATAAGGATGACTACTATCACTGTCACTAACCAGTGTTTTTTCTGGAAGTTTTAATCATTGGGATTAAAAAAAGAAATAAGTGGTATAAATATCAGAAATAAAGAGTCAGAATTAGCATTATTTGAAGATGATATGGTTATCTACTTAGATAATCAACGAGAATAAAAAGAAAAATTATTAGAACTAATAAGAAAATTCAGTGAGATGGGTAGGTACAAGATAAATATACATCCAAACCATCAGCTTCTCTGAATACCATCAATAACTAATTAGAAGACATAATAGAAAAAGATTCCCATTCACAATAGCAAAAAAAAAAAAGATAAAATTCCTACGAATTTATAAGAAATTTAAAATACTTCTCTGTAGAAAACTAAAATTTCATCAAAGACTATAAGACTTGAATAAGTCAAGAGTCATATCCTATTCTTGGATGGGAAGAATTCAATATGGTTTAAAATGACATTTTCCCCCCAATTTGATCAAAAGATTCAATGTATTTCTCATTAAAATTTCAGTGGTATTTTCTTTGGGAATTGTGCAATTGGATTTTAAAGTTCATTTGGAAGAGTAAATGCCCGTGAATTACTAAGAAAATTTTGAAAAAGAAGAACAATGAGGGGGGACTTGGCCCTGTTAGATATAAAAACTTACCATAAATCTACAGAAATTACAAATATTATATCATCACAGAAATAGAGGAATACATAAATGGAACAAAATAGAGGATTTAGAAACAAACCCATATATTCATTTGGGAGTGTAATTTGTGACAAAGAATGCATTTCAAATCAGTGGGAAGTCAGTAAATAGGATGGGACTATTAGCTACCATTTGGAAAAAATTTAAGCCAAATCCCTACCTTGTACAAAAACAAATGCAAAAAATAAAGCAATAAAAGTACCAGAGGAAAATCCAGAATATTTTTATAACAGGGTGGAGAAGCCTTTTTGATCAGGGTTTAAGAACTCAGGAGCCATAAAGTAAAGAGCAATAATTTCAACTACGTTAAAGTTAAGAACTTCTGTGTGGAGAAAGATACTATACACAAAGTTAAAACAGAAACAACAGGCTAGAAGAAAGCATTTGCTACATAGACATCAGGCAAAGGTTAATATCTCTGTCTATATCGTCTCCTGGAAATCAATAAGAAAAAGGTGCCCAACCCATTTAAAGTGGAGAAATAACGTGATTTGACAATTCAGAGAAGAAGTAGACAGCTAATGAATGAGAAAGGATGTTCAACCTTACAAATAGCTAAAGAAATGTAACTAAAACAACAGCGAAGTACTAATTTTAAAGTGCCAAAATTTAAGAGATTGAAAGGGTTGTGAGGAAACAGAATCTCTCATATTCCTTGATAAGAGTACGAATTGGTTTCATTTTATAATGGGACCAGTTTGTTAGCTGCCCCCAGAAACTTAAATGTGCATATACTTCCAAGCTGAGAACTATGTCTTAGAGTTAGGTTTCTCTAGAGTTTTACTACTAGGTAGACCCTAATTTGGCCAGCCAGAGGCCTTTTCTAAAATACCCCAACCCCAGCTGCAAACGTAAGCCATACTGTGCAACTCTATCACACGCCCTTTTGTAGGGTAGCATTCTCAACCAACTCTTAATGAAAAGGTTGCATGATATATGCTTCTTAAATAAAGACAGGATTATATGAGTAGGAATAATCTTTATTTTTAGCCAGTTTATAAAAATGTTAAAGCCACGGAAATACCTTTTATCTACATTTTAAACAAAATGTTCATTCCTTTGCCCAGCAATTCAACTTTTAGGAATCCTTCAAAACTACTTTCAGACATATGCAAAGATGTTCATTGCAGCATTGTTTATAATAGCAAGCAATTAAGACAACCTACATGTCCATCAGTAGGAAACAGCTTTTCCTTCATGATCCATCCATACTCTGTAGCAGATCAAAAGAAAAAGATATATCTCTAGATACTCACCTGGAAAGACCTCTGAGACTTACTGGTATATGAAAAAAGCAAATTGCAGAACAGGGCTTATAGTATGATCCCATTTTTGTAAGGAAAAGAAAACCCCCATAGTAACAATGAAAAAAATGTTATACATACCCTGTCACAATTTTAAAATTACTGGCCTTTTTTCTTGGTCCCATTTCCTTGCCTTTACTAACTTGTTTCCTTCCTCCTCTATACCTTTTTCCTGTATCCACCTGTTGTTTTTCCTTTTAATAACTTGCTCAAATACCACCTGATTCATTCAGCAAGCATTTGTTCTGCCTGCTCTCAGTTAGGCCTTGTGTTGAACCTTGGTGGTATATGGGAATGAGCTGTATCTGGTCCTACAGTCAGGGAGCTCAAGTCTAGAAGGGAGAGAGAGACACATAGACAATGACTGCATAGTGTGGTTTGGGATAGAACAGAAGTAGGCCCAGAGGGCTGCCAGAGGAGGGGCACCTAACCCCACCTGTCCCCTACAGGAGGGGACATGTGTACTAAGTCTTGAAAGAGTAATAGCTTTCCTTTATCCCCCAATCCTGCCGGAAATGGTTGCCTACTTTTTGGCTCTTCCAAGCAGGATGACCTAATGGGGGAAAACTGTTGGGTCAGTGTCTTTATTCAAGTCCAAATTCGGCTACTTACAAGCTTGACTTTCGGCAAGCCTCTGAGCTTCTATTTCCTCATCTGTGCAATGAGGACAATGCCTATTTACCTCTCAGGGCTGATTTTAGGATTGGAGAAGTTACATGTAAAACTCCTGGATGACTGTCAACTCTGGAAGGGCAGGGACTACCCATGTCTTGTTTTCCTCATAGCTAATATGTAGCCTTGGATTGGATTGGATCTAAAAGCTGTACGTGTCTAGGGATGGTTCTGGAGCGAAGGATGCACCTGACCATAGTGGGGCTTTGGGATGAGGAGGCTGAGAGTAGTACGTGGGATGGAGGGGATCGCACCATAAGAAGAGAGAGCCAGGGAATTTGCTGGCAGTCCAGTGTTTAGGACTCGGTGCTTTCACTGCTGGGGCCCGGGTTCAGTCCCTGGTCAGGGAACTAAGATCCCGCAAGCCTCACAGCATGGCCAAAAGAAAAAGAGAGAGCGAGAGAGAGAGAGAGAGAGAGAGAGAGAGAGAGAGCGCGCGAGAGAGAGCGAGCCAGGCCCATGGTGTTGACATGAGGGTGACACAGGAGGGAAAATAAGAGTAGGCGGCCCTGGGAAATGGAGCCCAGAGGGCATTCTGGCCCTGGTTCTTGGTCCTATTCTGCTACTGATACCATCTCCTAATCTCACAGTGCAGGGCAGGGAAGCATGGTGGACCAATACTTGCATTGGTGTCAACATGTCTCAGTTCAATCCCACCTCTGTCACTCACTAACTGGGTGACCTTAAACAACTCACTTCACATCTCTGAGCCTAGTTCCTTACCTGTTAAAAAGAACACCAACATCATGGGGTTTATTTATTGAGGAGTAGAAGAGATCATAAATAGTATTCACGTTGTTGAGTGCCTGGCACATAATGAGTACTCAAAACAGGGTAGCTGTTATTAGTGTTCGTTTCAGTAGACACTTAGGGAGTTCTGCTATGGCAGAGCCTATGCTGGGTAATGGTTCTTGCCTTCCACAAATTCCCAGTCAGCCGGGGAGACTGAGGAGGGCTATGACAGAGGAGAGCACGGGGTGGGGGGGCTGCTGTGGAAGTCCAGTGGAAGAGATCTGGCCCCACCTAGGGCTGGTGCAGGTCAACTCAGCCTAAGAGCTGAGTCTTAGAAGATGAGTCAGAGGCAGTCAGGGGCAGAAGGGTGAAGTGTGGCAGAATGTTCCAGGCAGAAGGAACAGCATATGCAAAAGAACCTGGATGTTGTTGGGAAGAGCTAGAGGTTTGTTATGAACCTGGGTTGCATGGGTCCCAAATGGCTTCAGGTGGCCCATGAACCTCCTGAAATTGAATGCAAAATGTTGTGTGTGTCTAGTTGTGTGCATTTTCTGTTGGGGAGGTGGTTTGTGGCTTTCATTAAATGTCTAAAGGGTTTTGGGTTCCTCCAAAACAGGTTAAGAACCAACGTTGCTGGTGATGAAGTATCATGTGAATGGATTCTAAATAGGAGAGAAATTTGGTAAAATTTGTGTTTTAGACATATCACATTAGCAGTCGGTATGAAAAATGGATCGTATGCATGGAGGCCAGCTGGAAGGCCTACACTGGGATATTGGCATAGAAGAAGTGGCTTGGAGCGGGGCTACTACGTTGCACTGCTCCCGTGGGCACCATTCGCAGAGAACCATTTTAATTTCAAATTATGGAATCTAAATTCTTTGAGAGATAGACCCAACAGTAGGTGAGAGAAAGGGAGGAGGCCAGGATGAGCCAGTGTTAGCAGAGGGCCAGAGGGACATGAGTCCAGGGTAATAGTGCAGGAGGAGAAGGGAACCTCTATTAATGCTCGCCCAGCACCCAAAGTCCGTGGTCTCAGATATAATTACTAACTTCCATCCTACTCCTTGTTCTTGGAGATTCTGAGTGACACTGGAGACACTTATTTCTCTATGTATTTTGGGGAGGAATTACTTCTGGTTTGTGAGTCAGGTATTTTCCTGAAGAAAGTCGTGTCTGAGCCGGTCATCCAAGGTCTGTAAAGATTTTGAGTGGTAGAGATGGGAGAGGATGCTCTGAGAGTGAACACAGAGGCCTGGAGGTGAGAAATGGTAAGGCTGAACACTGATGCGGAGGTCAGACACACCCCAAACAGCTGTCTGGGGAGCCCAGGGTCCTTTCTCGTGGTAGGCAGCTGGAGAGCCGTGAGCAGTTCTTGAGGAGGGAAAGTAACATGATCAAATTAGCATTTTAGAAGGAAGGGAGACTAGGGAGGAGGCTTTTGCAGTAATCCAAGAGAGGTAAGCTGAGGTAGTGGCTGTGGGGATGGAGCAGGGGAGGTGGATTTGAGAGGTGATGGGGGTAGAAGAGAGAACTGGAGTCAGAGAGACTGAATAGATAATGGGGGTGGGAGTGGGGGGTGGAGATGACTGAGGGTGGTCATGGTGAGTTGCCCGTGTTCAGGCCTGGCAATGGATTCATTCATTCAACAAATATTTATCGAGTGCTAGACACTGTGCTGGGCATTAGGGATATAGCACTGAGCAAAACAGATGCCTGTCCTGTTGGATCTTACGGTGGGTGAGACAGATACTAACTAAATAAGCAACTAAATATATAGAATGTGTCTGGTGCCACACCTATCTGGGGGATGATGTTCCAGCGAGTGCAAAGGCCCTGAGGCAAGAGTGTGCTTGTTATGTCTGAGGGACGGCAGGGAGACCAGTACGATTGGAGAAAGAGTGAGCGAGGGGCAAGGGGAGCAGATCATGTGTAGTCTTTTAGAGCTATTTAGGGGGTAGAATCAGCAGGATTCGGTGGCTGACTTGGTAAGGGAACAGGAAGAACCTAGGGTGACTTCCAGGTGTGTTTTGGGCTTGGGCCGCTGGATGGTGGTGCCTTTCACGAAGGTGGGAAATGCAGGAGGACAGGTTTGCAGCGGTAAGATGCTGTATTAGAGGTCCCTGGGAACTCTGAAGGCCCTAAGGGCCATCTTGGTGGAGCTTCCAGCAAGCATTAGGCTTGATGGGTCTGGGACCCAGGAGAGAGATCCATGCTAGAGAGAGAGATGTGGGGTTCTCAGCCATACCTGAAGTTATGGAATGGAATGAGATCACTGACAGAGAGTGTGGAATGAAAGAGAAGAGGACCAGAGCAGAACTGGGGAAGAGGTACTAACACATAAGGAATGGAGAGAGGAAGAGGAGCTGGGGGTGGTCCGAGAAGTAGGAGGGAAACCAGCAGGGAGTGGGCTCACGGAAGCAGAGGAAGGAAAGAGCCGTCTGCGCACGGGGGGGGGCTTGTTAAGAGTGGCAAATGTTACAGCTGGGGGAAGTAAGATGAGGGTGGGAGAGAGTCTATTGGCTTTAACCAGTGGGAGGTCCTGGGCGACCTTACTAGGAAGAGTTTCTGTGGCTTGGTGGGCGCACGAGGCAGATTGCAGTGGGTTGAAGAGCCCGTGGGAGGTACTGAAGTGGAGATGGCCAGTGTAGACGGATTTCTCAAGAAGCTTAGCTGTGAAGAGGAGAGAGGGACACTGATTGCTAGAGGGAGATGTGGGGGCAGATCGAGGGTTTTTATTCCCAGATGGGAGAGACTTGAGCTTCTATAAATGTTGGTAGGAAGGAGGCAACAGAGAGGGAGAGGTTGAAATACTGGAGGGAGAGGGGATGATTGTTATGGAGGTGGTAGCAGGGGTGGGCTCCAGAGCCTGGGTGTAGGGACTGGCCTTAAATAGTATAGGGGCCCTCTTTTTCTCACAGGGAAGGAAAGCAGAGATAGTGGTGGTTGGGGGAATACAAGGGCGTTGAGGGGATTAGTGAAAGAAATGCTTCAGAAAAGTTCAAAGCAACACATGGAGATCCCTGACAAAGAGCACGGATGTTGGAGCTAGGAGGAAGCAAAGAATACTTCTGGTTGGAAGTCAGGGAGGACTTCCTGCAGGAAGCAGCATTTGAGCTGGGTTGTGAAATTCAGACAGGATTTCAACAGGCAAAGCTCTGTGCAGAAGGAAGAAACAGAGTCAGCAAAGGCATAGAGGCGTGAAAAGGCTGGACGTGCTGATGTAATAACGAACAAGCTAGTTTGATGAAGGCTGGGCGGTATAACATTGATGCCACTGATGCTGACAGTAACAGTAATAGTTACCATGTATGAGGCACCAAACCTACCCTGTGGCAGGTGCCTTACATACTTGAATTCATTTAATCCCCACCACATCCTGCAGAATAGGTATTTCCTCATTTTGCAGATAAGGAAAATAAGTCCTAGAGAGGTGAAGAAATGGACTCAAGGTCATCCAGCTAGTAGGTGGTGGGGCTGTTATTTAAACCCAGGTCTGTCTGACTCTAAAGCCTGGGCTTCTTCCACCTGACAGGAAAGGCCAGGTGAGGCCATATGGTGGGGGAGCCTTGAATGCCAAGTAGAGGAATCGGAACTTTATCCAGGAAGCTAAGGGGAGCCTAGGTGGGTGTCTGAGCAGAAGAGATTCACACTCAAAGGTGGGCTTTAGGAAGGCTAATGTGGTCCAAGAGAGTAGGGAGAAGAAATCAGGAGGTGACTGCAGTGTCAGGGTGAAGGGGGTAGCAGGGGCCTGGCCTGGATAGGAGGGGAGTGAGCAGGGGGACTGGAAGATCATTTGTTCCTCATGACAGCCTTGAGAGGTGTGGAGTTTCCTTCTCCTTTTATAGATGAGGAATGGGCGACTCTGAAAGGAGGAGTTGCTTGCCCAGGACTTGAGCACTGGTTCATGTGGTTTTGCTGACTCAGTGACTCTGTGGAACAATGTGTCAGAGGGAGCTCTGAGTATGAGGAGGGTGTGTGTGTGTGTGTGTGTGTGTGTGTGTGTGTGTGTGTGTGTCCGCGCGTGCGCACCCCTGCACGCGCTTGTCTGTCAGATGGACAGCAGTGCCTTCCCTTGCCTTCTCTTTCCTTCCCATGTCTTCCCAATCCTCCAGTATCCTGGATTCCATATTTCCTGTATCTCCTGAGCCAAGGGGGTCTGGGAGTGGGCTGAGACTGTTTCTTTGGAAACCCCTAGAAGATCAGCCTTTTCACTCCCAAGACACCTGGTCCCGCCCCAGCCCTCCTGCCTGTCCATCCACCCCATGAAAATGTAGTCCAGCTCCAGTGACTGCCACATGCAGACTGGCCCCTGGTACTGCTCCGCAGGACCCGAGGAACAGGTGCTTGTTCCTGCAATGTTTCCTCCCCGCCGCTGTGGCGCTTCTGTGTGGGTGCAAACGGCCACCTTGGTAATTAGGTTCAGTTCATGAACAGTTAACAATAACCACCACCATGTTCCCATCACTCTTGTTTGCCAGGCACTTGACATGTATTCCAGTCCTTTCAACAACCCTGTGGGGTTGGCATCATAAGCCTCAGTTTTACAGATGAGGAAACTGAAGCTCCAAGAGGGGCATTAACATGCCTGGAGCCGCAGCCTAGAAGCACTTGTAGAGCTGGCCTTGGAACCCAGGTCTGTTTGCTTCCAAAGCTGTGGACTTTCCACGCTCCATTTCTAAGCATCTCCTACATTCCCGACCCTGAAGCCTTCAGGAAATACAAATCTTTGTCCTTCAAGGGCACAGTGGATTTCTAGAAATAGTACCAAGTTCACCCAAAGGACCTGCTGGGAAGAGTCTGAGACTTGGAGCTCCAAGAACTTCCAGGTTTAAATCCTGACTACCGCTCACCCAGCTGTGTGACCTTGGGCAGATATCTAACCTCTCTGAGCTTCAATTCCCTCATCTTTAAAATGTTGCACAGTTGTTGCAGGGGTTAACTGAGATGACGCATGCAAAATGCCAGCAGAAAGCTGGTTGCTACTATTTATGTTAAAATTAAGGTTGGGCACCTGTCAGGTCAGAAAGGGAGTTTACATACTCTGGGTGTAACCTTAAGCCTGAGCCCAGCCTGAGCGTGGGGGAGGGCCATTCCAGGAGGGGGACCAGCAACAGGCTCCTTGGAGACTGAGATGGATATGGCCCCATTGGTCACACTGACCTCCCCATTCCAACCCCCATCCGAGCCCCACCTCCCTGGTTCCAGCCCTTCTTGTGTCTCCCCTGCTCTGCAAACTAATGCCTCTGCCTCTCTCTGTCACCCGCCGCCTGTGGCCTCTACCCTGCCCTTCCTGGCCCCAGGGAAGAGGAGGAGGAGGAGGAGACTGAGGAAGAGGAAGAGGAAGACGCTCATCAGTTCTGCTGTCCGGCCTCCGAGTGCAGTAGTCCCTCCTCTCGGTAACTGAGAGGACAAGGGTCATTTTCTATGCAGAAGCAAAAGCCTTAACCAGCCCCCTGCGCCCTGCCCCCTCGATCCCCCATGGGACCCCGTCCCTGCTTCAGGAACCAGATGGGCAGGCATCGTGCCCCGTCCTCACCCACCCCCTTCTTGGAATTCCCACCCTCACTGCTGTCTCCCCTGGACTCCAGCCCCCAAATTATAAAGGCTGGAGCCCTAGGTCTGACTAAAATGTGGGAGCAGCAGAGCTTGGAGCTTGGAGCTTGAAACCTGGACCCTCCCATACCCGCACCCCACTTCCCAGGCACCCTGGAGCCTGCCACTCCTGGAGAGGTCTCCAAATGACATCCCAAGGACCTACCTCTGTTCTCTGTGAGCACAAACAGAGATGCAGGGTGCCTAGGGCTTAGAGGACCAGACGGGGTCGGGACCCAGCCTGCTCATTCCCTCGCTGTGGCCATTGCTGCCATCTCTTCTACTGCTTGGAGGCCTTGTCCCGTGCCCCCTGCCACTCCCATAGCGCTCTGTAAATACGATCAGGAGGAAAAGGCCTTTCAGAGTGCGTGTCGCTGTGTACAAAAGAATTTCCATCAATAAAAGCTGATCTCTTCTCTCTGTCTGATGTATGTTCCACCCCACCCCACTTCCCTCTCCCCATCCCCACCAGGGTCTTACCTTCTTTCCTATCCAGGGCTGGGAACGGGCTGGGAGAGAGAGTAGGGTTGGATTTTATTGTCAACACCCGGAAGGCACTCAATAAATGAATGAACGATGTGGCGCTCTCACCATGGGCAAGCCTAGCGCCTTCTTCCGCCTGAGGTGGTGCGAGCTGGCCAACTTGGACACGTTGCTTGGCCTCCCTGCTACCCAGTTTCCCCGTGTGTAAAAGGAGGAGGGAGGTTGGACCAGAGGATCTCCAAGGGCTCCTCCAGCTCTGACATTCTGTGAATCTGAGATGGTACAATTTTAAGAAACTATGATTACATGACTTTAAGAGAGGATAATTCAGTGACACATTCCATCCAATTCTGTGGCTTCTCTTTCTATGATGCTGTGATTTGGGGATTCTACAATACTGTGGTTTTAAGATTTCATGATTCTGCCATTTAGAAAAAATTCTGATGGTGTGATTTTAACATTCTGTGATGTTAATAGTCCTTGATTCTGTACTTTCAAGGTTCTGATTCTACAGCTTTAGGGATCTCTGAGTCTGAGGGAAAGCCACTGCCCCCAGATGCAATAACCCTATATTTCCTGCACCTGCCAAAAGCTAGTTCTAAGAATCCCCAGAGGCTGTTGGCAGGAAAGCAGAAGGTGTCCTCTATGCGCTGTAGAACCCACACCTTCCATGATGAGTCTGTGTTAGGAGCAAAGCCAGGAGACTCCCAGGTGGGCTCATACCCCTGCTTTCCCTTTCTGAGCCTTTTTTTTTTTTTTTTTTTTTTGGCATTAGACAAATCTGAGTTTACCTTATGGTCCTGCCACTTACTCTCTGTATAACCTTGAACAAGTATTTTCTTCTCCTTGAGCTTCATTTTCTTCCCGAGTACAGTGAGAATAGATCTACCTCTCTGCGTTGTCATGAAGATTAGCAAGAAAAAGCACAAAGAGCTCAGCATAGGGTCTAGTGCACAGTTGCCAAGTGTGCACTGATTGGCGGCTCTTGTTTTGATTAAGGCCCAGGTGAGAGTCCCTCCTCTCCTTTGTTTCCCCCCTCCCTTCAGCATCCCCATCACATGCCCTGGTAGTTTTCCAGAGGCTCGCCTCACTCTTCACTCGTTGCTTGACTCACTTAGGCACTCAACTCAGCTACTCACTCACTCATTCAAATTCTCATTTATTTCTCCCCTCCCTTCTTCCCTCCCTCTCTCTTCCTCTCTCCTTTATTTACTCTTCCAGAAGGCATTGCTCAAACACCTACTGTGTACAAGGTTTCAAGCTAAATACGGTGAGGGACCGAAAGTAAGACAGTGGCTATGTTCTCCATAAGTTCTCCGTCTCTCAGGGGAGATGAGAATTCCTTTGGGCAAGTAGGCAGGGTGTGAAAGGCAGAAGTGATTGAGCAGATATGGCTTCAGGAATGAGCAAAATATGTTCCTGGCCCAAAGAGTAGGGAGATGTCAAGATGGGCTGGGGGTGGAGGTGTCCAAGGATTGCTGGAGGAAGAGGGGCAAGAGTAGACGGCTGGGAAGCGTTTGAATAGATGGTTTGAGAGGTGAGGCATTAAGGAGTCAGAGATAGCATGGACCAAAACCTGGTGGAGAGCCCCAGGGGTTGTGTTGGGGAATGATACCTACATTGCTCTGTTCAAGCTGGGCGTGTGAGTCTAGGTGACCTGTGGCTGTGGAGGGGGAGACCATTCTACCCTTCATTTGATTGGAGATAGAAGGAAGTTAGGGGGCACAGGGGCTCAACTAAAGGTCAGATAGCCATTGCGGGAGCCATGGGGGTGTAGACTCCTGTGTAGGCAACTGAATTGGCTGAGGGCCTGTGCTATGGGAAAGGGGAAGGTTTCTATCTGTTGTGAGGGAAACGTGTGTGCCTGTGCACAGGTGTGCGTGAGGCTGGCAGGTGAGAGAAGAGTGAGAGGCTGTGCACTGTTGTGTATCTGAGGGAATGTGATTGTGTGAGGCTGGGCGTGAGGGATTCTGAGTGTGTGAGGTGGCAACTTTCTGTGCCTGGCAGTCTCTCTGCATGTGCCCCGGTGGAGATAATCACAAGAATGTGTGTCAGTGGCTTTTGAGCATGTGGTGCTGTGGCTTTTAGGGTGACAGTTGTCAGACAGGATGGTCACACAGACACACATGACTGCCACCTGTGGTCTTAGGGGACCAAGGTGGCTGCTGGGCCCTGGCCTGGGCATAGGGAGGGTCCACAGAGGTGAATTATACCAGGCCACTGTCCATGGGAAACGGGAGTAGTGTAGGGAATGGACACTTCAAGAGAGAATCTCAAGTTAGCCGGTGATAAGGACGGCCTGTGACATGAGTGTGCACAAAACATAGAGGGGGGATAACTGACCCTGTCAGGTTCTGTGGGGGGTGGGAGTGAGCCAGAACCAACTTCCCAGGAGGGCTGGCTGGCTCAGGGCGCCACAAGATTCAGAAAAGCTCAGCCAGACCGACAAAGGCTGCAGGTAGAGGAGAGAGGGAGGACATCCTGGGGAGAAGAAAGTAAGAGCCTGGGCACAGGCGTGGTGCTGTGGATCAGCTTGCCTTGCCTACAAAGTGCAAGGAGCCTGCTGCTACCAACATCTAGGAGCTTAAAGGTGCCGGGGGGCGGGGGTGGGGACTGGACGGATTCAGCTAAAAAGTTACGCTGGCCTGGAAGATAGAGGATTGGGGTTCTCGTCCTGTGTGACCCTGAGCAAGCAAGTCACTGAGACTTTTTGAGCCTTAATTTGAATCTGTGGAATTAGATGGTTCGAAAAGTCCATCCCAGTTCTGTGGACCGTCTACTCTTGGCCAGCCAAACCAGTGAGTCATTGCTGTCAAAGTCAGGCACTTCTTCCATCTAACCTCAGTCTTTCCTGCTTCCTCCTGGATCGCTTCCTCACTCACACACGCCACAAATATTTACTCAGCTTCTGGCCCTCTGTGTGCCACTGTGGGAAGGCACAGGGAGCTGGAGAATGCAAGGACTCGGCCTCAGAGGGGCTGCTCAGTGCTGGGCTGGTGGGTACAGGCATGAGCGATGATTCGACTCCTGGCACCACCACTGCTGAGCATTGAGACTTTGGGCAAATTACTTCATCTCTCTGTACCTCAGTTTCTTCATCTGTGTTATCCCCTTCAAGGGAAACAACCCAGACCTTGCGGAGTTGCTGAGCCTAGCTAAAAGTAGGTCCTCAGTAAATGACAACTATTATATTTAGGGCTGCAAAGGAAGCAGAGCCAGGATTCAAACCCTGACCTGTGTGCTCCCAAGCCTATGTTTGCCCGCTGGGTACCCAATCAGCCCCTCCGATGGCTTCCTCTTCCCCTGCCAGTCCCTGTGCCAAGCCGGGCTGGCCTCAGGTTTGGAGTCTCTGTGGCGCTGGGATTGGGCAGCAGAAACAGCTTGTTGAAAAGCTGTCGGGGGAGAGGGAGGTGACTGGAGCCCCTCTGCCCCTCTGCCCCCACCCCCCGCTGGGTCTGGTCTCCTTGCCCAGTCTTCCTCCAGAGCCCAATGCCCCTGGCCTCATCTAGGTGTGCTGACCTCCTTGTCTTGTTTTCTTATCTCTCACTTCCGGTCCCCCCCCCACCCCGGCCCCGCTTTCAGCCCAAGTTGTCATGGGGATAGTCCTCAGCATCCCTAGCTTCCTCTTGCCCTCATCTTATGGTATCCATAGCAACAGCCCCCATTCATTTCCATGGCAACTGCATCCTGATCCCATCCCCTGCTGGCTGCCTGGCTCCGGTCAGTGCCAATAAAGGGAAGGAGAGAGAGAGACCTCCCATTAATAGCAGCAGCCGGAGTGGGTCAGTGCCCCGGCCATGGGCAGGCCACCCCAAATCCCTACTGCCCGTTCTGCCCCGCTTCTTCCTGTCGTAATGCCTTGGCTCACAAGGTCCCTCACTCCTTCTCTCTACCAACTCCTCCTAGGCAAGGCCCTATTCAATAGCTCCCCCACACCCGCCCCCACTGCCCCATGAAGCCTTCGAGGCAGCAGGGGAACTAGCACAGGCTCTGGGCTTTGAATCCCTGTTCTGCCACTTGCTAGTCCTGAGGCCTTTGGCATCACTTTCCCCCTCAGAGCCTTCTCCTCACCTGCAGAATCGGAATCCTAATTCTTCTTCACCTTTGCCATGCAGCTAAAATAATGTGCAGAAAATGCCTGACACAGGGAAGGTGCGCTGTTAAGTGCGAGTTTATTTTTATTCCGCTCAGCACCCCTGCCCCCACCTCAGCAGGAGGAATCTCTCCTGAGCTCTCCTAGCACTTCCTCCGTTCCTCAGCCCTGAGAACTTTCAGCTTTATACTGTGGTTAGTTGTGTAACGTGATTTATTCCCCCCGCTGCAGAGGATGCTCCCCAGTTTCCCTCACAGAATAGCCCAGCAGACAGCACACGTGGGTGCACGTGTGCGCACGTGTGTGTTTTCTTTGCTCCTGCCCCCAGCTGGGAGGAGTCCCGGAGAGGTCGATCTCCCAGGACCTTTCTGAAATGCAGGAATCCAAAGAGGGAATTGCATTTTGAGCTCCACGAGGATGAGAAACTGAGGTGCATAGAGGTAAAGGGACACACCCAGGCTCACACAGCGGATAAATGGCTGTCAGGACCTGAACCTAGGTCTGCCCAGCTTCTTATTGCACAACATGTTCTGTGTGTGTGTGTGTGTGTGTGTGTGTGTGTGTGAGAGAGAGAGAGAGAGAGAGACAGAGAGACAGAGAGACAGAGAGAGACAGAGAGAGAATGAATATGAGTCTACGTGAGATGTAAGAAAGAGAAGAGAGATTTTTCCATGTGATCAGCATTTGCCACGCAGTTAAAATAATGTGCAGAAAAGCGCCTGATGCAGGGAAGGTGCACTGTAAGTGTGCTGAGGGTTTGGGAGCTCTGAGTTAAGGGATCCCACGTCCCCAGGTCCCATTTCTTTAGCAGTATGTATGACGCCCTCAAGCTCTGTCCTTTCTGGGGGGCTGTGTTGACAGCCTGACCTCCCTGCCACTATTACCTTTGCAACCAAAACAGAAGGGAGAGGAGAACTGCCAAAGGGTAGAGAGCCAGGGGCAGCATGGGGCTAGAAGTGGGGATAGGCAACAATATGTCATGAGAAGACAGCCTAGGCCCTGGGTTTGCATCCTGACACTCTCACTTAATAGCTGTGTGACCTTGAGCAAGTTTACATCACCTCTTGCCTCAGTGTCCTCATCTGTAAAATGGGGCTAATGGTGCCTGCCTCAGTAAATTGTAAGGCTTCAATGAGCCAACTAATGCCCTTGCCCTAGGGATAGAGGTGACTCTAGGGCCCTATGGCAGCACAGAGGAGGGGCCTGTAAGCAATCCTGTGTGAAGGGCTCAGGCAGGCATGGAAGGGAACACCCGAGCTAAACGTTGAAGGGTGAGCAGGAGGCAGCCAGGTTGGGGTAAAGGGGCAGAGGGTATATGAGGCAGAGGTCCGGTCAGGAGAACCATCCACAACTATGGTAAGGAAGCTGGAGGTTATCCTATGGATGATGATTCCTGTAAAACCTAAGTAGATCACGCCCCTCCTCTGCTCATCTCAATGAGAGCAAAAGCCAAAGTCTTTCTCGTGGGCTCAGTGCCCTTCACAATTTGGCCCCAATTACCTTTCTGATCTTATCTTCTATCACTCTCCCCTCGTTTACTCTGCTCCAGCTTCACTGGCCTCCTGGCTGTTCCTCAAACATGCCAAGCACAGTTCTATCTCAGGGCCTTTGCACTGGCTCTACCCTCTGTCTGGACTGCTCTTGTGTCAGATAACCACACAGCTCACTCCCTCACTTCCATCAGGGCTCTGATTATATGCCATTTATTCAAAAAGCCCTTCCCTGACCACCGCATCTAAAACAGCACCTTTAATCACCCTGCTGTATTTTCCTTCCTAGCACTTCTCTCTACCTAAAATGATAGTATATATTTATAGTCGTCTTCTCCCACTAGAATGTCACTTCCATGAGGGAACAAATCTTACACGTCTTGCTCACGATTGTATTTCCAGCACCTAGCACTGTGCCTGGCATGTAGAAAGGGCTCAGTTGTTTGTTGAATGAGTTATGAGAAGCCATGGAAGGGTTTTAGTGGGGGAGCAAAACGGTCAGATATCTACTTTGGAAAGCTCTCTCTGGCCACAGGATGGAGAACGGATTGGGAAGAGGAGACTGGAGGCTGAGGTCAAAGTTCAGGCGCAGCCGCCAGAGCTCATTCACTGACTTCCTCCCTCCAGAAGCTTTCATTGAGCACCTACTCTGTTCCAGGCCTTGTGCTCTGTGCTAGCGGAGAGATTACCAAATTCTCTTCCTGTGCTGGGATTCTGGGAGTCAGGAACACAAATAGCTGTCACGCTTTGCCAAAGCTAACCTGCTCCATAAAAAGAAGGACAGACATGTGCTGTGTGTGGGAGCCCTGAACAGGATCAGCAATCATTTCTGGCTAGAGGTGGGCTTCAGGAGGGCTTCTTAGTGGTGTCATATGACCTGAATCTTGATGGCAGTAGGGTGTGGGGGGTGGTTCTCAGATTGAAGATGGCAGAAGGTGATAGGTATGGCATTCCAGGTAGAAGGTACTGTATGAGCAGTTTGGGAGGTGGAAAGGAGAGGAGTATTGGGGAGAAACAGGATTTGGGCTGGCTGGAGGGAAGGGTTCACGGGGTGGGGGGCTGGCAGCCAACCCTGCTGTATGGCTTAATGTTTAAGACTGTGAGCTCTGGAGTCAGACTGCCTGGATTTGAATCCTGGCTCTATCATTAATAGCTGTGTGACCACAGATACGTTACTAACCTCTCTGGGCCTCAGTTTCTTTATGTGTAAAATGAAGACGAATAACAATACCTACCTCGTAGGGTTGTTTCGAAGAGTAAACAAGTTATTAAATGTGAAGTGGTAAGAACAGTGCCTTACTAAACATTAGCTACTGTATCTTGGAGAAGCCTCAAATGCCACAATAAGGAACTTGGGCTATCTCTTGTGGGCAGTGGGAACCATGGATGGTTCGTGAACAAAGGAGACAGTTGATCAAAGCTGGGAGCCATGTGCTGGGAGGGGAGAGGTTTGAGAGGTTGGTGGGCAGGATCCTGCAGTCCTGAAGGGGCGAAGAGGAGCATCTTAGATGCCTGGGGGGCGCTGGGCTGGGTCTGACCCCTGAAGGGGGACTTCACAGGCCCCAGAGGACCAGAAGGAGAGAGCATCTGGGCAGGGCAGCCTCTCAGTCTGTTTCCAACCTGCTCCTGACAGTGTAGCAGATTAACACTTGGGAGGGTAGAGGGTGAGCGGTGGGCGGGAGCCCCCACCAGGACAGAGCCAGCGCCAACGCTGTAACCCACCGCACCCAGCCCCCAGACCAAAATGCTCTTCTCTGCCAGGCTGGCAGGCCCGTTGTAGCTCAAGCTCCTGAAACGGTAGGGAACCCCCCTCCACCCACCACAGCTTGGCCCCGTTCTGGTTCTGCGCCCCGGGACTCCGCAAGTAGGGACTGGGGAATGGCCCCTTAACCCTTTCGCCAGCCAAGAGCCCCCTCACCCCCGTGCCTGCCGGCCTCAGCCACATCCATTCTCCCCACAACCCCCTCCACGCCTCCCCCCCCAACCGCCTGTCGCCCCCTCCCAACCCCCCTCCAGTGTTCCTGTCTCTGCGGCTGCTCACCGTGCCTGCCGGGCTCAGGGCGCCTGGGCTCTGTCGCCACCTGAGTTCCCTGGCAGCCTGGTTGCCATGGCACCGTGGGAGCAGGTGTGGCAGAACAACAGCTCCGGGTAACCAGGGCGGGCAAGACCCAGTGCCCAACTCCTACCATTCTTCAGCCTTGAGACCCTTGTCCCCCTCCCCCAGCTGAACAGAGGAGGCCATGAGGAGAACAAGGAAGTTGCCCCGCAGGGCAGCTCTTTACCTGTGAGGATGCTGGATGGGAGGTGCCTCCCACTGTCACTGAGCCCGTGTCCTGGCGGCCAGGGAACCCTGGGAACTGGCCAAGCCCGGAGTCCAGGCCTCTGAGGGCAGAGGCAGGGCTGTAGGGGGCAGGGCTGGGCGAGCAGGGGAGAGCCTAGATGTGCAGGATGTGGGAGTGGGCCTCAGGCTTGGGGACAGGGCTGGTCTGGGATGGTGCTGGGGATAGGGCTGGGAGGGATGCATGTCTCGTCTTGTCTCATCTCCTCTTGGGGACAAAGCTGTGAGGGGAAGAGGTCTGGGGGTGTGGAGATACAAGGGAATTGGTCCCTCGGGGGAGGAAGGGTTTGGGGATGGAGCTCTTAGGGGCTGAGATGATTAGAAAAAGGAACTTGAGGGGACAGGAGTGGGAGGAAACTGGTCTGAGGATAAGTCTGTGAGGGGACATGGCCACGAGGGGACCAGGCTGTGAGAGTAGAGTAGGACTGGGGCCAAGACTGTGAGAAGACCTGGCTGGAAGGAAAGGAGTCTAAGAGGATGGAGCTGTGAGGGGACAGGGCTGAAGGGGCGAGGACAGGACTGTGAGGGCAGTGAGGAGACAACTTGGGGGGTAGGACTCCCCTCTGGCCTTTAAGTATCGGGGTCCTTGTATCTGTGAGGACGCTGGGGAGGATGGGGTTGTGGGAAGGGATCTGGTCCACCCACTCTCAGTCTGGCCCAGCAGGCCTGTCTCCTGTTCCCACATCCTGGCTCATCTTATCTCATCCCCACAGTGTGGAGGGTGATGCCCCAGGCAGTGACCTGAGCACAGCGGTTGATAGTCCCGGGAGCCAACCCCCCTACCGGCTGAGCCAGCTGCCCCCCACCAGCAGCCACATGGGGGGCCCCCCTGCTGGGGTGGGCCTTCCCTGGGCTCAGCGGGCTCGCCTCCAGCCAGCCAGTGTTGCCCTGAGGAAGCAGGAAGAAGAGGAGATAAAGCGCTCCAAGGCCCTGTCCGACAGCTATGAACTCTCCACGGACCTGCAGGACAAGAAGGTGCCGACGAGATGGCTCTGGCCGGGAGTGGGAGTGGGAGTGGGGGTGGGGGTGGGGGTGTGAGAGGACCAAGGGAGGGATTGGAATGTGGCACTCGAAGGTGGTGTCCAGGGAGGGATAGTGAGACTAGAACAGGAGAAGACTGGCTCCAGAACCCTTCACCCTACTAGGGCCTCACTGACCCATTCACCATCCATCCACTGAGTCTTGTATTCACTCAGAAAACATTGAGTGAGCTCCATGCTGGGCACTGGAGATGTAAAGATGAAACACCTGGACGTAGTCCTCAGAAATCTCAGTGTAAGGGGAGAAGCACACACATAAGTTGACAAGTTCAGAACAGTGTGTTACAAAATATCACATGTATCACACAAGGTATTGTTTAGCTTAAAAGGGGACACAAAATACTATGTACAAAAGAAAAAAACTGGAAGGACATATCCCAAAATGTAATTGTGGTTATGCTCTGGTGTTGGGATTTAGGTGAACCAAACTTCCTCCCTCCCTTCCTTCCTCCCTTCCTTCCTCCCTCCCTCCCTTCCTCCCTCCCTCCCTTCCTCCCTCCCTCCCTCCCTCCCTTCCTCCCTCCCTTCCTTCCTCCCTCCCTTCCTCCCCTCCTCCCTCCCCTCCTCCCTCCCTTCCTCCCTCCCTTCCTTCCTCCCTTCCTCCCTTCATCCCTCCCTTCCTCCCTTCCTCCCTCCCTTCCTTCCTCCCTTCCTTCCTTCCTCGCTCCCTCCCTCTCCCCCTGTCCTCCCCCCTTTCTTCCTCTCTCTTTCAATTTTCCTTCCTTCCTTCCTCCTTTCCTTTTTTCCTTCCTTTCTTCCCTCCCTCTCTTCCTCTCTCTTTCTCCTTCTTGCTTTCAATTTATGTCTTCCTTTCTTTCCTTTTTTGGCTTCTCTGTGTTTTTTTTTCTTTTCTTATTTTAAAATGCTGAACATCTACTTCTTGTAAATAAAAAAAGAGGGGCTTCCCTGGTGGCGCAGTGGTTGAGGCCGCCTGCCGATGTAGGGGACACGGGTTCGTGCCCCGGTCCGGGAGGATCCCACATGCCGCGGAGCAGCTGGGCCCGTGAGCCATGGCCCCTGGGCCTGCGTGTCCGGAGCCTGTGCTCCGCAGCAGGAGAGGCCGCAGCAGTGAGAGGCCCGCGTACCGCAAAAAAAAAAAAAAAAAAAAAAAAAAAAAACACAGTTCAGTCCCGTGTGACATGTGCTATCTGAGATTAAAGTGAGAACACGACACTGAGAGCCCAGCCTGGCGCATCCAGGCAGCTGTAAGCAGTTAGCTGTGACTCGGGCGGTGGTGTGGTTGAGGCCCAGGGAGATGAGGAGGCTGTAGTGAGTTTCTGACCTTGTTCCCCTCCACCCTCCCCTGCCAGGTGGAAATGCTGGAGAGGAAGTATGGGGGCTCCTTCCTGAGCCGCAGGGCTGCCAGGACCATCCAGACGGCCTTCCGCCAGTACCGCATGAACAAGAACTTTGAGCGGCTCCGCAGCTCAGCTTCAGAGAGCCGCATGTCCCGCCGCATCATCCTTTCCAACATGCGGATGCAGTTCTCCTTTGAGGAATATGAGAAGGCACAGAACCCCGCGTACTTCGAGGGCAAGCCTGCCTCGCTGGACGAGGGTGCCATGGCTGGTGCCCGGAGCCACCGGCTTGAACGGGGGCTCCCATATGGAGGCTCCTGTGGAGGGGGCATCGATGGTGGGGGAAGCTCCGTCACCACATCTGGAGAGTTTTCTAATGACATCACAGAGCTTGAGGACTCCTTCTCCAAACAGGTCAGCATCCCTGAAAAGGGCCTTTCCTCCCCATCCCTGTGCTCTGGCTACTCCTACGACTTTTTACCTGTACTTCAAACCGAAAGAAGTTGCCCAACAAGCTTTTGATAACAACAAATAGCTACCATCTACGTAGGGACTGTGAGAATAATGAGAAAGGATTGGCAAGAGAAAAATTATATCGTTTAAACAAGCAAGTTAAAAATCTGGGTGTCTAGAACACGTAAGAAAATTAAAGTTCTCCCTCTTTGGAACGTGAGCCACTATCAGATAAAGGCCTAACAGGTGATGAGCTCCTACTCTTTACCAGGTGCTGTATATGCCTCATAATGACCTTCCAGACCGGTGTTGTTATCCTGGTTTTACACGGGAGGACACTGAGGCTCTGTGGCCCTGAGAGGTGAAGTGACTTCCAAACTGGATTGGAACTCAGCTCTGACTGGTTCCAAAGGTTTCCCTTATACCATGATCCCATGGACCAGGCTCTGTGCTGGGTGCCATGTGGGAGACAGATGAACCGGCCAGGGTTCTTTTTCTCAAGGATCTCCCCAAGCCAGTAGGAAATAGCAGACACATGTGCACAGGACTGTCTCCTGAAAGAATGTGCTCAGAGCCATGAGAAGGGATCACATATAGTACCATGGGAACCCAGAGAAGGGAGAGGAAACTTTCTTCTGGGAGAACCAGGCAGGCTTCTTTGAGGAAACAGCACTGGACCTGGGCCTTAGCAGACAGTTAAGAGTTAGCAAGTTAGAGATAGTCGGGAGGGTGTTGCTTGCATAGGCATTGCATCAGCAAAAGCAGGAAAGGGTGGGTATGTAACCGGCAGTGATAGTGGTAGGAGATCACTCTAGGCTTGTGGTGTGTCAGCATAACTGATCAGCTGCAAATCCCAGTTTTGCTATTTCCGAGCTATGTGACCTTGGGCAAACTCTTTAACCCCACTGAAACATGATCAATAAAATGGAGATAAGACCTTCTTTTTAGAGCTGTTTGGAAGGTTCAGTTCAGCTAGGTAGTATATCTGAAAGCACGTAGTACATGGCAGCTGCTAAGTACATGTTAGTTTCCTTCCTAAAACCAAAGAGGTATTTGGCAGAAATTGTTGAATGAATGAATGAATGAAAGAAAGCTTATAAGAGAAGAAATCGTTCTGCTCTAACCTCTGTGATCTGGCCCTGCCATAAACCTGGGCATGCTTCCCTGGAGGTGTGTTGGGGGCGGGGGGAGGGGGGCAGGGGCGGGTAGAGGGAAGGAAAGAAGTATTAGAGGGAAGATCTAAATCAGTCATTAATTCATTCATACAACACATTTAATTGAACATCTCTTCTGTGTCAAGCAATGTGTGTTGAGCTGAGCTAAAAAGAGAGAAACCTGGCCTGGACCCATCCCTCAAGGGGGTAATGGAGCATTGGGCTCACAGTCTGGCCTGGGCCCAACTCTCAGTGCTATTCAAGTCTGATGGGGAAGTGTATTCATTATCTATTGCTGCATAACAAATGAGCCCAAAATTTAGTAGCTTAAAACTGAATGTAAAGACAGCTTAAACAACAAATAGTTTTTGAGGGCCAGGAATCTCAGAGTGGCTTGACTGGTGGTTCTGGTTCAGGGTCTCTCATGAAGCTGTGATCAAGCTGTAGGGCAGGACTGTAGTCTCTGAAGACTTGACTGGGGCTGATGGGTCTGCTTCCAAGCTCACTTTCTTGGCTGTTGGCAGGAGGATTCAGGGCCTTACCACGTGGGCCTCTCTATAGGACTGCTCACGGTGTGGCTTTCCGCAGAGTGAGGGGTCTAAGAGAGGGAGCACAAGTGAGCGAGAGTGCTCAGGATGGAAGCTGCAGTCTTTCATAACCTAATCTCAGAAGTGACATCCCATCACTTCTGCCGGATGCTGTCAGTCCCATAGACCAACCCTGGGACACTATGGTACACGAGGGTGTGAATACCAGGAGGCAGGGATCATTGGGGGCCAGTTTGGAGGCTGAAAACCATAGTGAGGCAGAGTTACCAGCCATGGTCCAGATTCTCGAGGCTAAATATATGGATTTCCTAAGAAAGAACCAGACAGAGGGCTCTGGGAGCCCAGAGGCAGCTGGGATTTTGGTTTACCCTAAGGGAAGGCAGAGGCAGGAATGTGGCTTGCATCAGGGAGGAGGTGGCATTTGGCTTGGGTCTACATGGACATGAAGGAGGTATTGGGATATCTGAGAAGGGAACTTGTGGGCATTAGCTCCTGTGAGCTCACAGTGGCTCCCTGGGGGTTATTTTATATGCTGCAGAGAATCTGTGGAGGTCAGGGAGGGGAAGCCCTTTTTTTGGCTGCCCCACCAGGAAGATTCCCCCCTTTTTCTTTCCCTCCCTCCCTCATTCCCACCCTCCCACCATCCCACCATCCTTCATCTTTCCTCCCTTTCCCTCCTCCCCGTTTCTCCCATACAGGTAAAGTCTCTGGCTGAATCCATTGACGAGGCCTTGAACTGCCACCCATCGGGGCCCATGTCTGAGGAGCCAGGGTCAGCCCAGCTGGAGAAGCGAGAGTCGAAGGAACAGCAAGAGGACAGCTCGGCCACATCCTTCAGTGACCTTCCCCTCTACTTGGATGACCCAGTTCCCCCACCATCCCCTGAGCGACTGCCCAGCACAGAGCCCCCACCCCAGGGCCGGCCTGAGTTCTGGGCACCCGCCCCTCTCCCACCAGTTCCTCCACCAGTGCCACCAGGGACCCGGGAAGATGGTAGCCGTGAGGAAGGCACTCGCAGGGGTCCTGGGTGCTTGGAATGCCGGGATTTCCGGCTGCGAGCTGCCCACCTTCCCCTGCTTACTATTGAGCCTCCTAGTGACAGCTCCGTGGACCTGAGTGACCGCTCAGATCGCGGCTCTGTCCACCGTCAGCTCGTGTATGAGGCTGATGGCTGCAGCCCCCATGGGACCCTGAAGCACAAGGGGCCACCAGGCAGGGCCCCGATCCCACACCGCCACTACCCAGCCCCAGAGGGCCCAGCCCCAGCCCCGCCAGGGCCCCTGCCACCAGCCCCCAACAGTGGCACTGGGCCCAGTGGTGTGGCTGGGGGTCGGAGGTTGGGGAAGTGCGAGGCAGCAGGCGAGAACTCTGATGGTGGAGATAACGAGAGCCTTGAGAGCTCCAGCAATTCCAACGAGACCATCAACTGCAGCTCTGGCTCCTCTTCGCGGGACAGCCTGAGGGAGCCTCCAGCCACCGGCCTGTGCAAGCAGACTTACCAGCGGGAGACCAGGCACAGCTGGGACTCGCCAGCCTTCAACAATGACGTGGTGCAGAGGCGGCACTACCGAATCGGCCTCAACCTCTTCAATAAGTACGTGCTCCCGTTCCCACTCCCTCGCCCCTTCCTACCCTGCTGCGGACACTTTGACGCCTGGAGGCAGTGATCCTGCTGCCACCATCCTCTCATTTTGTGGGTGGTGTTTCTCTTCAGCTGTTCAGGGCAAAGAATTGGCAATAGGGTGACAATGGTAGAAAGCTGCCCCCACCCCCATGAGAGGCAGTTCTGGTCTTAGTTCTGCTTCTGACTGGCTGTGTCATCTTGGGTGAGATGCTTCCCTCTCTGGGCCCTAGTTCTCTGTCTATAGGATGGATTCTGAACTTTGGGTTGCCCACCTTCCCTTTCTGGTAGGGAGGCGACGTGGTGTATAAAGAACCCTGTTCTCAGAAACGGGAGACTTGGGCCAGACTCACTGGGTAGCCCTGGGCAAGGCGTGTCCCTTCCTTGGGCTTCAGTGTTTCTATCTATTAACTAGCAGGGTGTGGATATTTGAGGTGTTGGGGGCAGGGTGCTGTGTTGGACTAGTCAGTGACCAGGACCGAGCTCTTTCTAGGTACCTGGTCTTGTGCCAGGTGCTTAGCAGTGGAATGGGAGTGTGACGTTTGATTAGAAAATAATTAGAAAACAAATGCCTTACATCTTCATAGCCTATGAGACACGGCCATCTATATTTAGTTCTCAGGATAACTCAGGAAGGTTGGTAGTCGTGTCCCTATTTTATAGAGAAGGAACCGAGGCTTGGAGAAGTAAAGGGAATTGTCCCAAGTCACGCGTAGTAAGTGATGGATCTGAGACTCCTGTGGCACCAAAGTCTTCCAAATTCTAGCCTCGTAGGGCCCTAAGGCTCTGGAGTTCTGAATATGGGATAGCTCAGACCCAGATATGGCCTAGTGGAAAATAAGGAGCAGCTTGTCTATAGAAACACTCACAGAGGCTGGGTGATACCTGTCTGAGTGGGATGTGGGATGCGGACAAAGTAATCTTTTCACTTCTCTCCTACTCTGAGGGTCTGTGACTCAGGGAGAAGGACTTAGCCTGGAACTCAGGCTTTCTCCCAGGACTCCTCAGTGCCTGTGAGGAATATCAAAGGTCCTGGCACACAGCAGGCTCTCATTAGATCTTAATTTTCTTTCACTTGTAGTGTGGCTCCAGTGCAGGAGGAAGTTGGGTTGAGGATACCTTGGAATTTTGAAGCACTGTGAAATGGGAAACTGTCTTCTTCTTCTTGGTCCTCAGTTTTCTCACCTGTACCATGAAGGGAGTGGACCAAGTTATATATTCGACTTCCTTAGTTCTCTGAGGACACGGTTGGGCCCAAAATTAGTTCAAGAAATGGGACAGGGGCAGAGTTCCAGGAGGACAGTCATCTCATCTACCTCCCCTCTTTCTGCAGGAAGCCAGAGAAGGGTATCCAGTATCTAATCGAGCGGGGCTTCCTGTCAGACACGCCGGTGGGAGTGGCTCACTTCATCCTGGAACGGAAAGGCCTGAGCCGGCAGATGATAGGGGAATTCCTAGGGAACCGGCAGAAGCAGTTCAACAGAGACGTGTTGGAGTGAGGACCCCAGGCTGGGGCAGACTGGGCCAGGGGTTCCTGGAAAAGGAGGGCAGGAGGGAGATAAACTTTGCAAAACAGGATGAATAGACCTTCCTGCTCCCATACCTCTCTGCCGCAAAGAGATCTGATCTCTCTTGGAACCAGTCCTAAAGTCTTCTGGGTGGCCCCAGGCGAGGCATGCTTGTCCTTTGGCCTGCTTTGAGCCTCAGTTTTCCCATCCCTGATATGAGTGGGTTGACGGAACAGACCGTTAGTAACCATGTGTCTGGCCTGGACTTTTTGGGATGGATTCCATTTCAGACGTCCTGTCCTCATAAGTACTTGCTTAGGCCACAGGTCCAGATTTTGGAAGTCTATCAGTGGGGGTGTTGGTTCATTGGAGCAGGTGAGGGTGGGTCAGAGGTTTTCTGCAGGGAAATTGAGAGTGCCACACACCCTTCTCTGCTCCTCAGCTGTGTGGTGGATGAGATGGATTTCTCCTCCATGGATTTGGATGACGCACTCCGGAAGTTCCAATCCCATATCCGGGTTCAGGGTGAGGCCCAGAAAGTGGAACGACTCATCGAAGCCTTCAGGTGTGCCCACTTCCCACTCCTGAAGCTGCCCTCCCCTACTTTTGGGGGCAGTGTAGGATGCGTCTACAAGTCACCTCTCTGAGCCTTATACTTTCTTAACCAGAAAATGGAAGTTATAAATCTTACCTTGCAAGGCAGTTGTGAGGATCAGAGGTAATGTGCCTAAAGTATCCAGCTCAGCATCTGGGACATGGGCATCCAACAAGTGACAAAAACATCAGCAACGGGGCTTCCCTGGTGGCGCAGTGGTTGGGAGTCCGCCTGCCGATGCAGGGGACACGGGTTCGTGCCCCGGTCTGGGAGGATCCCGCATGCCGCGGAGCGGCTGGGCCCGTGAGCCATGGCCGCTGGGCCTGCGCGTCCGGGGCCTGTGCTCCGCAACGGGAGAGGCCACAACAGTGAGAGGCCCGCGTACAGCAAAAAAAAAAAAAAAAAAAAAAAAAAAACATCAGCAACAACAGCTCATATTCATTGAGCTGATACTGTGCTCGCCAGATATTGGGTACTGAGCTGGACACTTTATATGATTATTTCAGTGAATACTCACAACAACCTGGTGAGGTAGGTGCTTCTCTTATTATTCCCACTTTGCAGATGAGAAATAGGAAGTTTAGAGAAGGTAAGTAACTAGCCCAGAGTCATGTGGTGAATAAGCAGTGGAACCAGGATTTGAACTCGTGTGTCTGACTCCATGACCCATGCCCTTAACTATTATCTTCCTCTGTGAATGCTTCGGGGATCAGGCATCAGACCTGGGTATAAATCCTGGCTCCACCACTTTGAGGTATTTAGAGGAGAAACAGAGGAGTTACTGAGAGCTTGTTTCCCAACATGGGAGAAGGATTTGCTTTGTAGTCAGAAAGATCTGCATTTTCATCCTGGTTTCACCATTTATCAGCTCTGTTGCCTTGGACAAGTTACCTTACCACTTTGGACCTCAGTCACTTCATCTGTAAAATGGGGCTGCTACCTTGCAGGACTGTGATAGGATTACATGAGATAATGTACATAAATCCCCTGGCAAAGCTCCATGAAAGGTAGCGGTTGTCATTTTTACGTGCTAGTCTTGAGGAAACTCTGAAGAAAGACGAGAGACCCAAAGCGTTTGGGAGTATGCCTTGGAGGAAGGAGTTGGTGGTGCCAGATGGGAGGATAGTGGGTAGGTGGAGATTACTGGTGCCTGACCCTGGCCCTGACCCCTCCTGTCCTGCAGCCAGCGGTACTGTGTGTGTAACCCAGCTCTCGTGCGCCAGTTCCGGAATCCAGACACCATTTTCATCCTTGCTTTTGCCATCATCCTCCTCAATACCGACATGTACAGTCCCAGCGTCAAGGCTGAACGCAAGATGAAACTAGATGACTTCATCAAGAACCTGAGAGGTGACCCCAGACCTCCCCATCAGCTTTCCCTGTCTTTTACCTGGGAAGGGAAAGTGGGCTGGGTGGCAGGGGTGGGGAAGGAAGAGGGAGATCACATCTGCTCCCTGGAAATTAACTTGAATTTCTGCCAAGGCTGGATGTGCCCACAGCATTTACTTGTTAATTCATTCAAATAGTCATTTGTCCATCCATTCATTCCCACACTGAATACTGACTGATTAGGAGGTCCTGAACAGGAGGTGCGAGCCCCTGGCTCTTACGGAACTTACACTGATTCACTCACACGTCTGTTTACTCATCACTCCCTCTTTCCCTCCCTTGTTTATTTATGCCCATAAAGACTCGTTTATTTTAGGTACCCTTTCCTCCACTTATGCATTCATGTATTCACTCCACCAACCAGCCAGGCAGTTGACACTGGGTGCCTCATGTGTCCCAGTCCCTGTGGTGGGCACTAAGGACCGGGGAGGGGCATCTGCCACAGTCCCTGCCCTAAGAGGGCTCCCCGTTTGTGGGAGAGATACCCAGCACAAGACAGGAAGTGAACTGTGATGTCAGACAGGCCAAAAGTACAGTCAGAGCTCAGGGGAGAGAGAGCCTACCTCCAATATACTTCCTGGAGGAAGCAGTATTTTCATTTTCAGGTGGTTCTTGAAGGCACAGATAATGTGATGGAACAGTGATAGAGGAGGCTTACCTAGCAGTAAGAATAACAAAGGCACAGAGGTAGGAAAACGTAAAGTTGTTTGGAGAACAATCAAGAGCGGGTGGACGATCCAGTTGGTAAGGTCAGTTGGAACGAGTATCCAGCAGCCTTGAGTGCCAGATGAAAGGTGTCACCTTGGCCTTTTTTCTCAGTTTATTGTATCGACGTCAAGCCCTGCCTCTCACCAAAGAGCAGCCTACTAAAAATTGCACAGATGTTAGGATTATTTAAACAGAAATGAAAGAGGGAAGTATAATTGAGGAAAAACAAACAGACAAGACAAATTTGCTGACTGTCGCGGTTTGCACGATTGGGCTCTAAGCTCTCTGGCAGCTGAGGTAAAAAGGCGATGTGATGAAGGCTGTTCCTTTAGCACCTGGTGTCCAAGGAGGAGGTGTGACATTTCTAAAGGAGAAAACATGTTCTTTAGCAGAAGGTTTAGAGAGAAGAGTGAGTGGGTTTTGCTCAGCAGACAATCAGAAGGATGGTAGACTTGAGAGGAGGGAATTAGACAGATCAGAGGCCATCCGGAGCTGTCTCCCAGAATCCTGCCATTAGTTGTTCGTTCGCTCCTTCATTCATTTCATCCATTCTCCCTTCCCCCCCTCTGTCTCTCTCTCTATCTCTCTTTCTCTCTTTCTCTTTGTGTGTGTGTGTGTGTGTGTGTGTATGTATATGTGTGTATATGTATGTGTGTATACATATATACATATACATATTTTATATATGTATGTATATGTGTATATATTTCCCCCTCCAATTATTAATTAAATAAGCAAACAAATGAAATAAATACCTGCTCATTCTGGAAATTTTAGAAATATAGAAAGTTATTAAAAATTTTAACCATCCAAAATTCTGCCCCCTAGAGGCAACCATGGTTGATATTCTGGTGTATTCTAGTCTTTTTTTCCTGTGCATATGTAACTTTTTATACAGTTAAGATCAGGCTGTACATGCAATTTATTATCTTGCTCTTTTCACTTAACTTGCTACAGGAATTTTCTCATGCTTTTTTGATAAACATCAAATTTTTAATAGCTGTAGGTTATTTTATGAAACAGGTATACTCAACTTTACTTAAGTATTCTTCTGCTGTTAGAACTTAGGTTGTTTCAAATTTTTCCCATAAGTTGTACTTATACATATATCTTTGCACATATTTCTGAGTAATTCCTTAGAGTAGGTTCCTAGAAGAGGAATCACTGAATACTTAGGCTTGCCAAATTACCTTCCAAAATAGTTAACGTTAGTATATCTGCCTGCCTCCCTGAACTCTTACTAACACTGGATATTATCATTTAACATTATTTTTGCTAGTTAGAAAAGCCAAAAATAGTGTCTGATTGTTTTAGTCACACTGTACTCTTTGAGTTGTTTAGATAAAATCCCCACCCTGGGGAAGAAAGCAACTGACAATCTTGAAGGTCGCCTTTCTTGGCTCGATCCTGACCAAGGGACCGAGGGTGCCCACTCCCTCCAGTCCTGGCCATTGTTATGGCCCACGCTTGGGTGTGGGGTGTTGTGGAGAATCCCTGCCACCCACTCCCCACGTGTATACTATATATTCCTGTGTATTCCCTCCACCCAGGGGTTGACAACGGTGAAGACATCCCCCGAGACCTCCTGGTGGGTATTTACCAGCGCATCCAGGGGCGTGAGCTGCGGACCAACGACGACCACGTGTCCCAGGTGCAGGCCGTGGAGCGCATGATTGTGGGCAAGAAACCGGTAAGCGCCTTGGGAGACTGCAGAAGGGACAGGGTTTGGGAGGTGAGTCCATGCCCCTTTCTGAGCCCCAGGCTCCCCTCAACTGCTGAATGGAGTGGGTGGTGATGCATTCCTCAGGGGTGGTGGGGCAGGTTGAGTGAGATGCTCTGTGGGAATGCATCTGGCATATGGCAAGGCACATCATGGGTGCTGTATAAACATTAGCATCCTTCACACCTCTGGTTTTGCCTGTCCATCCCGAGTGCGCAGCCAAGATAATAATTAGCTGATGACCAAAGCCAAGAACACAGTCTAGTCTTTTAGTCAACAAACATTTACAGATGCCTTTCCACTGAGCCCAGCATTTCGATTGGCACTGGGGACACAGATATGAATAAGATGTGATCTCTGTCCTTGGAAGCACTCCCAGACCGGGTGGGAAGGTGTCAGACAAAGACACAATACCTTCACCTTATAGTTAGGTTAATTTTGGGGAGTACACGGGAGGGAGAGGTCATTTTCAGCCCAGGGAGATCAGGAATGGCTTCTTGTAAAAGAGAACCCTGGAACTGGGGTTTGGAGGAGGGGTGGAACGTGGCCATAGGGAGCTGGGCAAGAAAGGCATTCCAGACACAGGGAGCTGCAGGGACAAAGGTAAGCCGAGGCTTAGTTGCTTAGACTCGTGTGTCAGAGTGACGGTGGTATGTACCAGAGGTGAACTTCCTCTTGCAGTTAATGTTAAGATGCCTGAAGCTGGTGGGCTGGCCTTGCGGACACCTATTTCTTCATGCCTGTCTAGGTCCTGTCTCTTCCTCACCGTCGACTGGTTTGCTGCTGCCAGCTCTATGAGGTGCCAGATCCAAACCGCCCACAGAGGCTAGGGTTGCATCAGCGAGAGGTCTTCCTCTTCAACGATCTCCTTGTGGTATGAGCACTGAGGGGAGAAGGAGGGAAGGTGGTGAGCTTGGACCCCGGGTCTGGTGTGAACCGTATTAACATTGGTGGGTGGAGGCGTGGCAGGTAAGGAGCTCTGCCATGTGACCTGAGTGCCTCTGCCCCTCCTTTACTTCACCATTTGGAGGTAGTGACAGCCACACGGGAGCAGAAAATGTGAGGACCAGGGCAGATGACAGGCTTACAATCTGGGAAGTGGTAGAAAAAGTCCCTGCCCACCTCAATAGCCCAGTGGGTTGGCTGGAGGAAGTGAACCTGTGACCCTGGGGTCAGTCTGAAACCTTCCGGTGGTCGGGCTGCTTGAAGTGCTTCTTAAAACCAAGCTCATCACCAGTGTAGACGTGTGTCTTTTAGAACTAGGACTCTGAGGACTCTGCAGGTGGGAAGGGAAGTTCAGGGTCTCCTGTCCAACCTCTTACCCCACGCAGGAGCCAGCTTCCTGCATGGCCTTCTGTTTGCATGAGTGCAGGCACAGAAGGCTGCCTTCCTCCAAGGCAGCTGGTTTCCCGTTCAGACAGCTGTGACTGCTAGAATCTGTCTCCCAGTGGGAGACAATAATCTTCACTCAACCCTTGGGATCACAGAGAACAAGTGTTCTCCCTCTGCTCTGAGACAGCTCCTCAGGGGCTTGAGGACAGTGACCTGCCCTCCCTTGGTCTTCTCTCCTTTAGAGCAGGTCTCCCAACCTCGGCACTATTGACATTTGGGGCAGATGTGGGATACTCTGTTGTGAGAGCTGTCCTGTGCATTGTAGCATGTTTAACGGCATCCCTGGTCTCTACCTACTAGATAGCAGTAGTACTCCTCAACTAACAATGTCTCCAGACATTGATAAATGTCCTCTGGAAGGCAAGGTCACCTCTAGTTGAGAACTGCTGCTTTAGATGAAGCTCCTCCAGTGCCCTCTCTGAGCCTTTATTTCCTCCTCTGTGAAGTAGAGCTAATCCCTATCTCAGGGTTGTCATGGGGATGAAATAAGAGTTTAGATGCGGACTAGCCTAACCCAGAGGAGGGCCTGGCCCACGCAGGTACTGAGTAAATGTTTCACCATCCATCATGTGCTGACAACTGCGGGTGCCCAGCCCCATGCTAGGCACTGTGGATGCCCAGCCCCATGCTAGGCACTGGGTTCCTAGAGATGAGGGAGACTTGGTCCTCATTCTCGGGGAGCTCACAGTCTGAAGGGCTAAAAAGATGCTTCGCATAACTGTGCACTGTAACCATCCTGAAATCAAATCATGTGCTTTTAAACGCCATTTGCAGGTGGTCTGAGGTGTTTACAACCTATGTTAGCTCAGTCCAGGTGCCCAAGTACTTGATAAAGACCTTGGGTTGTTGAGAAGAAGACTCGTTAACTCTATACATTGCTTTATTGAAGATTGCTAATGTGCCCCGGGTCTGGTCCAGGAGGACAAGATACATGAAAACCAGACTCCTCTTGGCGCTCCCAGTCCAGCAATCACACATTCAGAGCACTCTCCTAAAGCCTAGCGGTGAAAGGCACTGAACCAGCACTCTGGAAGCTCAGAAAATGGCGGGAAATCTATGTGAGGTGTTAGAACAGGCTTCCTGGAGGGAGCAGCATTCAGTTAGTTCCTGTAAAAATCGAAAGTGCCTGTTGCGCATCATCATTACATCAGGAACTTGCATTTTTCTCCCGTCTTTCCTGTTCTGCTCCACAAGCTTCAGTTCTCCCCAGCTTGTGGGTCTGTGTGTTTGTGTCTATATGTCTGTTAGTGGCGGTGGGGTAGAGGGGAGGGCAGCTGCAAGCAATAGGTGCCATGTGGAAATTCCCCACCCCAAACCCTGCCTCTTGTCTTTTTCCCCACCCCTGCCGAAGGTCACCAAAATTTTCCAGAAGAAGAAGATCTTGGTGACATACAGCTTCCGTCAGTCCTTTCCCCTCGTGGAAATGCACATGCAGCTCTTCCAGAATTCATGTGAGTCCCTTCTTGGATCCCAGCATCCCAAGAGTCTCTGCCATGGCCCTCATGCTCATCCTTTCTCCACACCAACCTCCAGTTTTTGGACTCCTTTACAACTGGGCTAAGGTCTCCAAAGCACCTACGTGGTCCCAGGATGTAAGACAGGCCAGGGTGTAGTATGACTTGTGCCCTGGGGAGCTCATGGTCTGGCAGAGAACTGCAGCATGTATGTTTTTTGCTGGGCCAGAGAGATGGTGATCATGGTATGCATTGAAGGACTAAGCCAGAGGAGCTTTGATGGGTGGCCTTCTGGGCAGCAGAAGCAATGTGAGTAGAGGTAGAGGCATGAGAAAAGGGGTCTAGAGAGCAGCCAGAGTTCAGTCTGCCTTTACAACCCAGGGCCATGACTACCAGGAGTTTGGGGGCTTTGGAGCAAAGGGGATCTGCTGCTGCTGCTCACGCAGAGAAGAGGCTGGGTCAGAGTTGGACATTAGAAAATATTGTTTCACATATGGGCCACCTTGCTTCAGGCCTGACAGAGGTGCCTGACCTCCCCCCTCCCCACAGATTACCAGTTTGGGATCAAGTTGCTGTCTGCAGTACCTGGCGGGGAGCGCAAAGTCCTCATCATCTTCAACGCCCCCAGCCTCCAGGACCGGCTGCGCTTCACATCCGACCTGCGAGAATCCATCGCTGAGGTGCAGGAGATGGAGAAATACCGCGTGGAGTGTGAGTAGCCCAGCCACGTCTCCTTTCCCGTCTCCTGATACAGTGCCTTGGCAAACACTAAGAATCCTGTCCTCTGAGAAGCTCAGAGTTGAGGGTTAGCTTGTCCAACCTTCCTACCCTCATTCCAGGAACGCTTCATCCTCTGCTTGAATAGCTTCAGTGACAAGGGGCTCATTAACCTCTCAGCCTCAGATTATTACTCCAAGCCCTAATTATGAGCCAACTCTTCCTTCTATTGAAAGGCAGCAGGGAAAAGAATCAGGGTATTGGAGGTAGGACTCTAGGTTCAGATGCCAGGTATGCTACTTATTATCTGGGTAAACTGGGGCAAGGTCCTCACTCTCTGAGCCCCAATTTCTTCATACATGGAATTGGGGTGGTGAAATCTCCTTCGCAGAGTTGTGGAGATTCAATGACATAAGGTGGAATGTGTGTCCTACATGTTCGTAGGACATGAGTGTTGAACATTCTAGGTGTCCGACAAATGTTAGCCCCCTTCCCAGCCTCTCCTTTCCTCTCCCCACATTCTAGTTCCTGAGCTGAGTCCTGGTGACCCATCCTCCCCGCCTCCAGGGGCCATATCAAGTCATTTTGATCATATATGATGGAAAATAGTGATTACATCTCATTCCTCCCAATGCCCTCTAAGTTTTCTCTTCTCCAGGCTAAGCAGTCACAGTTAAGTAACATGGTGTTAAGGAGAAAGAGGCAGGCAGAGAAAGACAGAGACAGAGACAGAGACAGAGACAGAGACAGAGGCAGCGGACAGCTCCTCGGTGAGGCCCTCACAGTTCCAGGGTCTGCTGTGCTCCTCAGCAAGGCGGGGTCACTCATTCAGCTCACCAGATCCTTGAGACCCTGGGGACATTCAGAGAGAGGGTGAGCATGCCAGGCTGAGGGGAGGGTGATAGACAGAAGTCTCCGTGACCTCCGCAAGGAGGCAGGAGTGTAAGGCTGAGAGTATGGGCTCTGTACTCAGGCAGACCTGCTTCCAGAATGTCGGCTCCCCCACTTCCAGCTGTATGACCCTGGGCAAGCTCTGTGACTTCTCGGATTCTCAGTTTCTTCCTCTGAAAACTGGCTACTAATACTTACCTCTGAACTGGTGTAAGGATTGAGAGAGATCGAGTATGCATAGCACCCAGCATCCTGCTGGCACGTGATAGATGATTTGATTCCCTTTGGTTTCCTGCTCCTGCCCTTCCAGGAGCCCTCTGCTCGGGAGCAAGGTATCTGAGAATGGAGAGGGCTCTGGAGTGAGTGCCCTTCGCCATAGGCTCGAAGGGCCTTCCTGCCCCTCCTGGGAACAAAGCAGCCAATGTAAAGCTCAGTTTTGAAAGGTAGGGGTGGTCTGGGAGAGCAGGCAGGGAAGGGGAGAGGAGCCGGAGCAGCAGACACTGAGCGGGACGAGGAGAGACTGAGCCGGAGGAGATGGCGCAAGACGGGCTGGGCGCCACAGTGCTTAGGAGATGTAGCTGAGGTTTGGCTGTCCAGGGGGTGAAGCAGGAGGCCTGAGGACAGAGCAGGTGAGGAGGGGGAAGGCCCACGGAGGGCTGGGGTCAGTCAGGTGGCCTCTCACTCCTGTCCCTGACCTTCGCTCCCTGTCCCCCCACCTGCCACCCAGCGGAGCTGGAGAAGCAGAAAGGTATGATGCGGCCTAACGCCTCACAGCCCGGAGGGGCCAAGGACTCGGTGAACGGCACGCTGGCCCGAAGCAGCCTGGAGGACACGTATGGGGCAGGCGATGGGCTCAAACGGGGAGCGCTCAGCAGTTCCCTGCGAGACCTCTCTGATGCAGGCAAGTCTCCCGGGGCCCCTGCCCAGGCTGGGGAGCCGTGGGACCGGGTGTCCTCTTCGCCTCCTATCACTGACCGCCAGCCTTCCTTGCACCCGCCACATGTGCACGCACCCTGCCTTCATCCAGAGCCCTGGGTGCCACGCCGCAGGGGGCCTGGGAGCCGGGTCAGAACAGGCGGAGCCCAGGGTTTGGGCCAGGGAGCGTGAATGGGGCCACAGTCTTAGCCCCGCTCTCTCACCGCTCCACCTCTCCTCTCTTTCCTCTTCTGTCTGTCCAGCACCACCTCTCCTCCTCCTCCATCTTTTCCTCCTCTCGCTCCTCCTCCTCCACCTCTCCTCCTCCCCACCTCCCCCTCTTCAGCGGGGGAAAGGGAATAGGGGTGTCTGTCCCCGGGAGGGGCCCAGACCTGGTGCCCAGCTCTGGAGCCCAGCAGGGTGGGGAGGGGGGGTTGCTGCTCTGACGCTGGGCTCCTTGCTTGTGGGTGCAGGGAAGCGGGGGCGGCGTAACAGCGTGGGATCGCTGGACAGCACCATCGAAGTAAGTGCCAGCTCCTGCCCCACTTGTCCTCTGCATGAGCCCTGCCCCGCCGCCCGTGGAGCCCCAGAAGAGGAGGGGACCTCTTCCCTGCCGGGAACCCTGCGGCTACCTCTCCCAGCCAACCACTCTCTCAATCTGTCCTCAACTCTGTCTGTCCTCACTCTGCCTGTCTCTCCGTCTGTCTTCCACTCTCCCAAGCCCCCTCTCAACCCCAGGGCCGACTCCAAGTAGTGGTGCCCTTGGAGTTGGGCCCAGAGAAGCTCTTACCTCCAAGTCCTGCTCTTTGACCCTGAGCAAGTCACTCTGTCTCTCTGGGCCTAACATGCTCCCTGTCTGCAAAATGGGGATGAGGAGGAGGTACTGCTAACTCTTCCTCTCCCAGCTGAGGCTCAGATGAGATAGTGGATGTGACAGCAAAGCTCTGCAAGCTGGGGGCGCTCCATGTACAAGTACAGGACTGTGACTTGGTTTTCATTATGCCGTGGGGTGGTCCTGTCTCCCCAGCTCCAGCCCTCAGGGACCGGGTGGAGTTTAGGGTTGGGGGTTTAGGACATCTAGACCGGCCTGACTTCCACCCCTCCCCCCTTCCAGGGGTCTGTTATTAGCAGTCCACGCCCTCACCAGAGGATGCCACCTCCGCCCCCACCCCCGCCGCCAGAGGAGTACAAGAGCCAGAGGCCCGTCTCCAACTCCTCATCCTTCCTGGGCTCCCTATTTGGAAGCAAGCGGGGCAAGGGGCCCTTCCAGATGCCACCACCGCCAACAGGCCAGGCCTCTGCCTCCTCTTCATCTGCTTCTTCCACCCACCACCACCACCACCACCACCACCACGGTCACAGCCACGGCGGCCTGGGGGTGCTGCCTGATGGGCAGTCCAAGCTCCAGGCCCTGCATGCCCAGTATTGCCAAGGACCGGGACCGGCCCCGCCCCCCTACCTCCCACCCCAGCAGCCCCCTCTCCCCCCACCTCCTCAGCAGCCCCCGCCCCTGCCGCAGCTGGGCTCCATTCCACCGCCTCCTGCCTCAGCTCCTCCCGTGGGGCCGCATCGCCACTTCCATGCCCATGGCCCAGTCCCAGGCCCCCAGCACTATACCTTGGGCCGGCCAGGCAGAGCTCCCAGACGGGGGGCCGGAGGACACCCTCAGTTTGCTCCACATGGCCGCCACCCCCTGCACCAGCCCACCTCCCCCTTGCCCCTGTACAGTCCTGCCCCCCAGCACCCTCCAGCCCACAAACAGGGCCCCAAGCACTTCATCTTCAGCCACCACCCACAGATGATGCCAGCAGCGGGGGCTGCTGGGGGCCCTGGATCCCGGCCACCAGGGGGTTCCTACTCCCACCCCCACCACCCCCAGTCACCATTGTCACCGCACTCACCCATCCCACCCCACCCCTCCTACCCGCCCCTGCCCCCACCCTCACCCCACACCCCACACTCGCCCCTGCCGCCCACCTCCCCCCACGGCCCACTGCACGCCTCTGGGCCCCCTGGCACGGCCAACCCACCCACTGCAAACCCCAAGGCCAAGCCAAGCCGGATCAGCACCGTGGTCTGATGAACGGAGAGTGTGAGCTGGGGACTAGGGAGGTCTGGGGAATCTGCAGGAGAGGGGCCTCACACCCTCTCTGCTTCCTCAGTTTTTCCAAAACATATATACACATAGACATGTCCTCCCCGCCACTGCCTCCCTGCCTTGGGACCCCTCCTCTAACCCCCAACAGTCTCTATGGGATTTCCTTCCAGATTCGAGACTCCTTGCCACTTGAAGCCTATACGCAAGGCTCTCAAGCTCTGGGGAGTGGTGAGGACCTTTCAGAGAACCTCGTCCTCTTTCCTCTCTTCACCCTCCCCCCTCCCTTTCCCTGGAGGTCTAGTTGGGTGGCCTCAGACCTCCGGGCCAGTGTGAGCTCCCTGTCAGCTCTGGCTGGTAGGGAAGGGCAGGTGTTGGGAACAACGAGGGTGAAGGCTTCCCCAGGGCACCTCTGGCCACGTAGGTCCAGGAGGGAGCTCTGTAGAGTTGTGGCCAAACCTCAGCTGGCTCGGCCCTCTCTCTGACCTCAGGGCCTGGCCACGCACCTCCATGTGTCTCTCCACCTGCTGGAGGACATGGAGTGTCAGTGCACGCGGTGGGTGGGCCCCCACTTATGCTGGTCCCCAGGTGGGGCAGTGCTTCCTCTTTGGAGCCAATCTCTGCCCTCTCTCCAGTGGGCCCCAGCCCAGACCTCTTCAGCTTCAGGACCTTGCCTCTCCTTGCAACGTTCATATCCTGATCAAAGTCCAGACAGGTTTGGGGCGGGGGGGCTCAGGTCTGGGATGAGAAGGGCGCTGCCCTCCCTCACCCATATTGCATGCCCCCCATTCCCTCACACCTACCCCACCTACAGCTGAAGACAATGCACTTTATAGATATTGCCCACACACACCTTGCTGGGGCAGGGCGCCCAGCATCAGCCCTGGGGAGAGGGGCTCCCAGAGGGCCACCGTGAGCCTGAGATGTCCTTCCTGAGGCAGAGATTGGAGCCATCAAAGTGGGGGCTGGGAGCCAGGATGCCTGAGTCCTTCTGTCCGCCAAACTCTCCGCTGCCTCTCCAGCCCTTTTACAGCCCTGTTTATTTATTATAAATATATTTTTTACAAGCCCCAGCTCCTCTCCTTGCCCCGCATATCCAGCTCCTTTCTCAGCTCCTGCCTCCCTCTCCCCTCTCCACCATGGGCTGCAGTACAGACAGACAGCTAGACCCTGGCTGTATGGAGGGCCAGGGACCCCAGGGCTTGGGGGTGGGGAAGAGCAGCAGTGGGAGGGGCTGTATGGAGAGGAGCTGGGGTTTAGGCATTGTCTTTTTTCCTCCTTGTATATAAGAATGTATATTTGATGCCTCATAAAAGACCTTGTGCTCACCTCCCGCCTCTGCCTCCTACTTGTGCCCCCTCCCCCACAGTGGAGCCCCGGGAGAGAGGCCTTAGCCCAGGGAGGTGAGGCGCTGATGGTAGAAGCTCAGGCAACTGGGTGGGTGAGATGCTTTGGTTGGGTGGGAGGTGGGGGTGAGGGAGGTTTTCCTGTCTCGTTTCATTAACGATCTGCATGACAGATCAGAGCGGCAAGGGTCTGGGCTTTGGAGCTGATCCAGTTCAGGTCCTGGGGTTTTCCCTTCCTAGTGCCCTCGGGAAACCGAGTCTCTGTTTCCTCAGTTGAAAACTTGGGGTGATAAGCCATTGCCACGTGGGATTGTGATGAAGGGATGAGGTAACGAATGTCCAGCAGCCAACATGGAGTAGGTGCTCAGCAAGTTAGTTCCCTTCTCTTCCTTTCACAGGTTGGATACTTCCTCTACTCTTGTGGCATCTATTCTCACCCTTCCTGTGACTGGCCAGGCTTTGCCCTGGAGCCCTCTCTCCTTCCCCACAGCTGGGCCACATTTGTGTCCTTAAGGGTGTGTGTGTGTGTGGGGGGGGATGGTGACCTGGGCCAGGAAGTGGGGTCTAGATACATCCGTTTTAAGAGCTCCGTGTATGTACTTGGGATGTTAGATAACAAATAGTTGAGCTCCATTTAGTTTACAGAGGAGGGGTCGGGCCCAGAGAATGGAAGGGTCTTTCCCAAGGTCACACAACAAGTCAGGATGGGGTGTTCCTGACTTCTAGTCCAGGCCCTTTTCCAGTGCCCAAAACTGCCTCCCTATAAAATGGACATGTTTCCAGCACCACTAATCATGTCCTGGGTCTCGGCAGAGCCTAGGAGGAATGGGGGACACTGGCTCTTGGTTAGGGTCAGCAGGGTCCCCAGAAGCAGCAGTCAGTAAATATTTGGAGGGCCTTGTTAGAGTGTGGAATGGCCTCTAAGAGGGAGCAGTTTGGATGGCCCCACTCTTAAGCAGCTGGGATCAGTGTCTTTGTTTTCTTCCTCATACGCACATTTAAGCAAAAGCAGCAGTTGGGGCCATCTAAGCATTTGGTCCAGAATCAAGTCCAGTCAGCAGTTTTTTTGTTTCTTCCCTGGTGGACCAAGCTGGACTGCCTTTGGTTGTTCCCACTTCTCCCACCTTCAGCTTGATGCTCGTTTTGTCTTCCCAAAGCTCAGCTTTTAGTACTCAGTCAGACTTGACTGTTGCCTTTGGCAAGTCACCTTGTCCCTCAGAGCCTGGTCTTTCACCTGTAGCATAGGGATAATAGTCTTGCAGGGCAGTTGTTAACAGATGCATGAGAAATGCCTACCTCCTGCCAGACACACAGTCAGCTGTTCTCGGCCGCCTACAGAAACAAGTACAAACTCCTTTGCCTTGACGTTGGAAGTCCTCCACCACGTGGCCCCGGCCGATCTCCGTAATCCTCTCATTTCTTGCCTACACATTGGCCATCCACTCACCACTCCCTGAAAAGATCTGTGTGTAATTTCCAAACTCAGTATTTTACCTGTGCCTTCCCCGCTGCCAGATGTACTCCCCTAACATCCTTGATGAAGGTTTTCTCTCAAAGTGCCCTTGATCACATTCTCTGGGGTCCCTCACATCATTATCTATCTTCCCCACTAGGCCATAGCTGGCACAGGCATGACACTGGTCTGAATCACCTCTGTCCAGAGTATTGCCCAGCACAGTGCTTGGCACAGCACAGATGACACTAAAATGTTTGTTGATTTGAATGAATGAATAGTTCTTTCTAAGCTAAATCTTAAAGTAGCTTGGCATTGGTTGATTTACTGATTGATGCAAGCTTTCAGGCCCCTCTGGAACCCCCTCATGCTTCTCTCAGCTCTCTCCTCCCTTCTCCTCCTCCTCCCTTCCTCACTGCAGTCCCAGCACTGGGCCATCCCTGCTCGACCCTCCCCCTCTCCCTGGAGGCTCACCATCCAGACTGTGGCGGGGTGTTGGGCTCCTCACCTCCCCATTTCCCTGAGGACCTGAAGACAAGGAGTTCACTGGCTGTCCTCAAACGTTCTACTGCCAATCTCTTTGGCAATGTGGATGAGGAGGGATGACACACAACACAGGACAAAGGTCCTAGAATCTCACGGAGTTCTTATCTTTATCTAGACCAGTGCTGTCCTGTTATAAGTCTTTCTGTGATGATGGGAATGTCCTGTACCTGTGCTGTCCAATATGGTAACCCCTAGCCACATGTGGCTATTGAGCACTTGAAATGTGGCTGGTTGCAACTGAACTGAGGAACTGAATTTTAAAATTTAAATTTAAGTAGCCACATGTGGGTACTGGCTACCACATTGGGCAATGCAGGACAAGACTTTCAGAAGTAGACAGCCTGGGGGGATGATGTCAATACAATAGTAGTAAGTGCAGGCCCAGAAGGAAGCACAGCATGCGTGGGAGCACAAAGAAAGGGAAAACCCAACTTGGGGCAGGGGTCAGGTAAGCGTTTCTGGAACCGCTCCTTTAGCTGAGTCTTGAAGGGTGAGTAGGAATTAGCCCAGTGAAGGAGGGCATTTGTCAGAGGGAGCAGCACGTGCAAAAGCCTGGAGGTGTGCGAGTATGTAATGTTAGCGGAATAATGAGAAAGGAATGCGAGAGGGCAGCCCAGGTGGTGGGCATGGCACATCCCAAAGCAGAGGTGAGCAGTCCCCATACCCTTATTCCTCTGTTGCCAACGGGTTTTCTCACCCAGGCCTCAGGCCTCCGGGGTCTCCGTAGAAGCTAAAGAAAGACCAGGTGACACATTGGGCTACGTAGTGTCTCTGTTGTAAAGCTATTATTTTTCCCTCTGTAATTAATGAGTATCTTGAGGGGAGATGCATTGGCATTATGTAACTGTCTTGTTACTCCTCAAACTTTCACTCACCAGTTTTAGCATTTGCTGATGGTTCTTGAGGTTGCCAAATGGTGACTGTCCAATGCCATCATTTTTTTGATATGGATTAGTTGGCTCTCTAGTGTAAAGGAGAGCTTTCCCTTCTCCTATGTTTATGTATTTATATTCTCATGGACCATGCTTGTCTATCATTTTCAGTGAGTTATAACACATTAATGTCATTCTTTATTTTGATGTTCAAAATGTCCCAGATTTGGCCAGCAAGAGGCTTCCAAGCTGGCTCCTGTGTCCTTTTGGCAGGTCTCCATCTTTCCTTGAGCGCTTCCTTGTTTTCTGGCACCACAAGATGCTCCAGGCTCATCTTGTACTTTCCCTGCCCCAGCCCTGGAGTCAACCATTTTTTCCAAGGAGACCTGGAAATGCCTGGTTGACGATGGCATCTAGGAACCAAGATTTGGGCATTAAGTGTTATAGCTACGTTTTCAGGCTTTGCTTTTTTATTTGGAAAAGGTTTGAGCATCTATTGATGATTTTCTAACTCCATCATTCTTTGAAGGAAGAGCTTTCCCTTTTCCCTCATTTTATTTATTTCTATCAGTGTGGAGTCACGGATTTTTATTTTACTCAATGAGTTATAATCCACTACTATCATAATTCATTTGGAATTATCATTATTTTGAATATATCATTTTATTGTTATGCATATGTATTAAGCACATAATATGCATCTATATTTCTCCTTCTCCCTCTCTCTCTCTCTATATATATATATATATATGTATATATATATATATATACATATATATATATCTCCATAAATTCACATAGAGACCTTGATATCTTGAGGAGGCTCTTTTAATCATCTAGGCTAGAGATAGTAAATGGCTCTCATGGGGAGGAGAAGATTAGAAAAAGGCATGGGGAGGAGGGGGTAAATTTCACAGCTATTTAGGAGTTAGAACTCACAGCTCATACCTACTTCAGAACTGGAAGGGACCCTATTTTACAAATCAAGAAAATGAGGCACAAAGTCACTATACAGTTCATCCAGAAAACGTGGATGGAGTGAGTGTGGTCGAAAGCACAGCTGAGCGTTCCAATCACTGCTCCGTTCCAGTTCCATGCCAGACCCTCTCTTCCAGGTGGGTGGGTGAGGCCAACCGAACCCCCAGTCCAGGGTGAGCTTGCTGCTGCTTCCCAGTTTTTAACCCTGCAGTGCCCAGACTCAGGCAGGTCTCCAGCAAGATCCAAGGATTGAGAAAGGATTCCATTTCCTGAGCACCTGTGGTTTGGAGGGGGGAGGGGGCACCATCTGAGATTTTTACAGGCAGAATTGTACAGCAGTCAGACAGACTTGGGTACTCTGCCACTTACTAGCCATGTGACTTGGTTAAGTTTATACTTCTCTGAAATTCAGTCTCCTCATCTGTAAAACAGGGATAACAATACCTATTTCATAGCACCTGGCCTTTGATGAATGGTAGTTATCATGATCTCTAATCTTCATAACTACCCTGTGAGGAAGGGTTTACATAGTCTCATTGGATAAATGAGAAAATCAAGGTTCATGGAGGTGAGGTACTTGGCAGATCTCAGTAGGTGAATGTCAGCTGCAAGAAAGCAGGGACCATGTCTGTCTTGGTCACCATTATATTCCCAGGGCCCAGAAGAGTGCTTGGTGCATAGTAGGAATTTGATAAATGTTTATGAATGAATGAATTGGATCTGACTGGCTTCAAAGACTCTATGCAATTTCCATTTGCCCTTCCAGGATGGTGCGGGTGGTGTCCCAGCTAAGGACCTCAGAGAAGGCTTTGGGAATGCTAGGCTGAGCTGAGACCCCAAACCTGGTCTCCTGACTCCTAATTCATGCTCTTTGCCCTTCACTGAGCTGCCTCAAGATGGAAAGGCCAAACTTCCTTCAACCTAGGATTTGGCATATTCTTTTCTTTGTTCTCCTCACCCTTCTCCTGCCTAGTTCTATCACTGGTAGGAGCAAATGACAGGAAGAGCATTTGACCCCGAGGCAGCAACTTCCCGTGTAACAGTGGGCAAGTTGTTTAATCTGTCTGGAACTTGGTTCCTCATCTACAGAATGGGTAAATTGACCTACATCTTTCCCAAGACTGTTGCAAAGATTAAGGGAAATAATTGGTATGAAAGAGCTATGTGGGCTGTTAAATGCTTACACATGTGAGAGACTAGTGATTTTTTTTTTTTTTAAACTGTTATTAGCATCACCTCACCTAGCTTTCTGTTTCCTGTCCAGACAGTTGTTCAGTTGGGTCATTCACCTGTGTTTCAGGTGGAGAAGGGTTGAAGTTTCCCCTGACACCTAGAAAACTAGAAAGGAGTTGTCACTTACTATATGTATTACTTGGGACAAGTTTCCTCACAAGACAAGTAGGGATAAAGGTTCCAAACATTCAAGGCAATCTAAGGGTTCAGGTGATAAAAAAAGAAATCTGAAATCACTAGGCACAATGCCTGACACAAAGGAGATTCTTAATGAGTTCTGACACATTGTTTGTTGACTCTCAGAAGTAAAAATAACAGTTAACAGATACTGAGGGCCTTCTATATGCCGGGTACTGTACAACAATCCTGCAAGGTAGGGATTATCATCTCCGTACAACATCATTCAGTTTCATAAGCTGGGACTTACCCAAGGGCACATAATTAGAAAACGGAAGAGCTGGTAGGACTAGAAATCAGGCCTCTCTGACTCCAGGGTGTGAGCTCCTACCAGTGTTCCCCACTCCCTCAGAGCGGATGCCCTTAGCTCAGTCCGGAAGTAGGCAGAATGATATACCTAACTGGGACATAGTATGTGATTAGAAACAGTTAACTGAATGAAGGAATGACCCTCTCCATCACCTTCAAACATATTCATGCTTACAGCAAATGCTTAATATATCCAGGAAATGTTTGCAAAGAGTATATATTATTTTTAGTCGATATATACTAAGGCTGCTCAAAAATATTCATTTTTCTTTTGTTTACTCAACATTAATTTACTGTTTACATGCCAAGTGCTAAGGATGTATAAGGTCACAAGGTCCATGCCCTTAAGGAATTCAGTCTGATGGGGGAACATAAAATAAGCACTTTATCAGCATGTGTGTAACTAATATGTGCACAGTAGGTGTTCGAACTACATGTGGTAGGCCCACAACTGATGAATAACTTAGAGCTCCTCAAATGCAGTAGATGTCTGACATACGGGCAAAGTACTGGTTTGATACTCAAAGTAGATGCAATAAACCTATTCAGAAACTGCTCACAAACATGCACACAATAGGAGCAGATGTACACATAGTAGGTACTCAAATGCAGGACAGAGGCTATACACAATAAATACAATCCATGTACCCAAATATTTGATAAGTACACTGTAGGCTCACAAATGGGCAAACAGTAGGTGCTTCAAACAGTGGGCACTGGTAGGATACACTCAGGCTTAGTTTGTAGGTGTACATGCCACAAATGTGGACACGATAAAAGTGCACACATAACAGTTGAAAGTGTTCATTAAAATGCTGACTGACAATGACTCTTTGGGGTTAAGAATGGAAGCCCCACCTCTGAGAGGCCTCTACACGCAAACTTGGACAAAATAAATATTTTCTTCCTCTCCTCGGGACCCAGGATTCAAAAAATCCGCAATCCCCGGGGAGGGAGCAGCATCCCGACTTCCTTCGTTCAAAGCCCCAGAGGTATCAGCGCCTAGAGCTGGGAGCTGTGTACGCCTCTCCTAATCTGCGGGCCTGCAGAAGGGTCCCTTGCAATCAGGCACCCGAAGCCGCCTTCTGTGGCTCACGCCGGAAAGACCCGGGAGAAAGAGAGCGTCTTGGGGCGGGGCTCGCACCAGGGCTGAGGTCATCGAGGGGGTGCCAGTTCGGACCCACCACCCACCAACGCCAACTCCTCTTCCGGTCTGTCTCCATAACGCGCATGCGCAGCACTGGCCTTTAAACGTGCACCGCCGGTCCACCGGAAAGAGGATCCGGTGGTTAATTACAACTTTGTTCCTCCGCCGCTGAGGTGGACTATTTGCTCTCAGTCTGGGAAGCACTTTTGAGTTCCTGCTTCCTGATAGGGAACCCACGCCTGCCGATTCAGCTCAGTCTCCACGGGATGAAGGGTCCCTAGGGCTTGGCCTCACGCACGTTATACGAGGCTCGGAGGGACACCCTGCGGAGGGATCTGGTTTGTTGTGGTGAAGGGAGGGGGGAGACGCTGACAAACCAAGATGGCGGCGGCGGCGATGAAGGCCGCGGTGGTTGGGAGGTAACTGTGGTGTTGAAGGCTGCGGTAGTTGCGAGGCAGCGGCAGAGTTCGGAAGGAACGGAGCAGGACGAAGAGGTGGTAGCAGTAACGTCAGCCTGAGCCTCTCAGAGCGCGGCAGCTACACGCCCCCTGGGCCCTCGGCGGGCGGCGGCCGCCCCGCTTAGGGCCTAGTCCCCGAGCAGTGTCTCGGCTTCGTACAGCGGCGTCCGCCATGAGTCCTTAAGGGCCGTCCGAGCCCTCCAGTCCTAGGGCCCACCATGGAGCCGGGGTCTGACGACTTCCTACCGCCGCCGGAGTGCCCGGTGTTCGAGCCTAGCTGGGCAGAGTTCCGAGACCCTCTCGGCTACATTGCGAAAATCAGGCCCATCGCCGAGAAGTCGGGCATTTGCAAGATCCGCCCACCTGCGGTAAGGCCCTGGGCTGGTGGTCGCCGGCCACCAGGCCGGGGATGATGAACTAGGGTAGCGGGCGGAGAAGTCTGGAGCGGAGGGCAGCTCGAGGTGTGGGGAGATGGGGTGGCTGGGACCGTTGTGGATGCGAGCGGGTCGGAGAAAGGGTGCTGGGGCCAGGGGTCCTTTCGTGGTGTGAGGGCCCTAAGTCGGAGACCCACCCCCACCCCCCAACTCCCACCCCGCCCTTCAGAACTACTCCTAGTAAGGTTCAAGACAGGGATGCCTAGTGGCCCCGGGGAGAGTTCCCAGAGAGGCACCCCGCACATTTCTTGTTTACCCCAAGCCACCTAGGTCAAGGGTGCTCCAAATAAGGCTTTTCTCCAATTTACTGGCATCACTTCTCTTCAGGCAGGCAGTGTGGTGTAATGGAAAGATCACAGCTCTGAAGGGAGATAGACCTTAGTTCAAAACTCCACTCTGCAGCTTACCAGCTGTGTGACCTTGGACAAGTAACGTAATCTCTCTGAGCCTGTGAAATGGGTCCCATGAATGGTTATTTCGAGAATTGGATTAAACTAGGTAGCGTCTGTGTGTAGTAGGCACTAGATAAGTGGTAATTATTGTGACTGGAAAGGTGTTTGATGTGGTCATTGGTTTGCTCCTATGTGGGTTGACTCATATTTATTCACACCCTGCCAGGTCAGTCCATTTATGATAATATTCTGGGCTGGTAAACCAGTCAGGAAATCAGTCTCACAGGCTCTATCTGGCTCCCCTGAGATGGGTTCAGGGAATTGTTCCCTTCTTTTCCTAGTGGAAGGCAATATCTGGGCCTTTCCTGCACATCACCGCCCAGGCTTGACTTCTGTGGAGAGTCTTGGACCAGTCAGTTTGGGGTGGGGTATATGAGTCCTTCCCAGAAGATTTCTACTCTGACCTGTCCCAGGATGTAGGAGGTCCCAGAGGATAGGATATTCTTGGACTCCCAGAAACAGAATGGACGGATGGAAGTCTGCCTCCTTTGGAACCCTTGATTCCCAGATGTCAGTGACAAAGGGCATATCTTTGCTCCTAGGCCTGGCTTCAGGCCAGGAGAAGTCCCCCAAGGGCTAGGATAGGCTGCCACCTTGCTAGCATGGAGGGGAAATGATGATATGCGTTGTTCAGTCACCACTTGGGATTCCAAGGGCAGGAATTGAGTTTGTCTGGAACAGGGTATTTTTGAGTAGGTGTCTCCTGGCTGAAACCAAATGGGAAACCCTGCTGCCACCTGAGGAGGGCACCATAGGCCTCCTTATTCAACTTGGTGCTTTCTGGTGTTCAGCCATACATCTAGGCTGGTTTCAGATGGATCCTCTGGGAGGTGTTGGGTAAGCTAATTTCTTCCTTGTTGGAGCTTGGCCACAGATCTCTGAGGTTTCCTTGTCCATGTTGAGGAAGTGGCAGTGGGTAGTGAGAGGCCGGGAAGGCCAGCAGAAAGGAGAGGCTGGTGTCCTGGACGGCATCAGGGAGGCACTCCCTGAAGTGGCCCGGCAGGCCTGTGGGAAAGAGGCATATCTGACATAAGGGGTAGTTGAGGCTTGAATTCTCTATCCCATTTTTCTATCTTGGACTTCTTGGGGCAGCCTGGCCTTGTGCAGGTATTGTTACCCTTCTTTGGGGGACCAGGGGTGGGATAGGTGACATGTCCCTGGGGTGTGTGTGTGTGTGTGTGTGTGTGTGTGTCCGTGTCCGTGTCCGTGTCCGTGTCCTGCAGGGGGCCGTCCTTTGTTATGCTTCTCTTCTCTACCCCAACACTGTACTTCCCTCTAATCCAGGAGACCTGGCTCTCTCTGGTTTTTGTTCTGTTTTCCCCTCCGGTAGGGCTGCTCCTAGGCCTCCTTTAGGCAGCCGGGACTTCTGGCTGGAATTTAAAGCACTCACCCAAGTGGTGCTTGGGCCCAGAGTGAGAACCTTTTTATGGGTGGGTGCTTGGAAATTGAAGGTTTGCCTGAAGGGCCATTTGGATTCTGAATTGCTAGGCAGGTGACTGCTACTCTTGGGGAAGATGGGTGAGAGGAGAGTGTTGGTATACTGGAGTAGACGCAGGGGAGCTTGGAAGGGCCTTGCTTCCTGCATCAGGTAGCCAACCTTTTTATCACCATCATGACGTAATGAGTATTTGGCACATGGGAGTATGGGACTGAAGGCAGGATCAGGGAGCTTGTAGGTCCCAGGGAAAGCCAGGCAGGAAGATTTGCTGAACCTTTCCCAGCTATCTGTTGCATGCACAGCTCCTGTTCTAGGATTTCAGTTCTGCCATTTCCTGTCAGGTTGCTTGATGTTGCACTTATTCTTATCTAGAACTTGATTCAGCAGGAAAGAAAGGTGCCTGGAGTTTGGGGTTTGAGCACCTTTCTGCCTGAGTTACCTGTGCTGAGGGGAGTGCCCTACTGATGGGAGGCAAGAGGGCATGGGGAGCTTGTCTGGGCTTGAGCCATATCGTTTTAGTTTGAGGTTCTTTTGTCGTTGGGTTTGTTTGTTTGTTTGTTTTTGCCCCTGCTTCACTGAGTCCCATGTGTTTCCTACCTGCTTTGCGGGGTCGGGGGGGGGGGCGGAATATGTGTGCATGCAAGTATGAGTCCTCTGGCCCCTTTCTGTTTTTTTCTTTTTTAAAAAAAATTAATTGTTTTATTTTTGGCTGCATTGGGTCTTCGTTGCTACTCACAGGCTTTCTCTAGTTGTGGCAGCAGGGGCTACTCTTCATTGCAGTGCGTGGACTTCTCATTGCAGTGGCTTCTCTTGTTGCGGAGCATGGGCTCTAGGGCACGCGGGCTTCAGTAGTTGTGGCACGCGGGCTCAGTAGTTGTGGCTCGTGGGCTGTAGAGCACAGGCTCAGTAGTTGTGGTGCACGGGCTTAGTTGTGCCGCGGCATGTGGGATTTTCCCGGACCAGGGCTCGAACCCATTCCCCTGCATTGACAGGTGGATTCTTAACCACTGCGCCATCAGGAAAGTCCCTGGCCCCTTTTCTCAAAGTGTGTGTACAGAAGAGGCCAACAGCTTTTTCTTCTCTTTTACTGTCCTCCTCCCCCGCTTCCATATGTATGCACATGTGTGTGAACAGTCGTAGCCTGGTGTAGTGCAAAGAGCCTTGGACTGGAGGTCAGAAGACAGGGGTTCTAGTCTTGGCTCTACCACTAACTCAGCATGTGATTCTGGAGAAATCATACTTCTTCTCTGGGCCTCACTTTCTCCATTCATTAAGTGAGGGCACTGGTCTAGGTTACTCGAGCTTCTTTTTACCACCCAAGCGGGAGCCAGGGTTCTGAGGAGGAAAGGACTGCATGGGGGGCGGGGGGGGGCAGGCGGGCATTGAGGAGGAGGCTCTTCACAGCTGCCCTTTGGGCAGGACACAACAAGCTCTGACTTGGCAGGACAGAGTCTCCCCCACTTTCATTATCTTTCCCTGACTTCCCTCCTTCTCCCCAAATCCTCCCAATCTTTGCTGCCACAGTCAGTGGTGCACCCCAGCACTTAGGACAGCCCTCCCCGCTTCCTCCCCTGCCTCTTCCTGTACTGGGCAGGTGTTTGAGAGAGGACCCACAGGAAGCCTTTCTGACCAGGTGAGTATTGCAGATTCTTGCTCCTTGTTCCTTGCTCTTCCCTGCAGTGTCTATCTCAGGCCTTTTAAACTCAGAGAACAGACACTAAAGGCCCAAACCTTTAAATCCTGCCCAAATTGGAGATGAGCTACCCTGCGTATGTATTGGGTAGTGAGGTCAGCCTTAGATGTCAAGTCTTAATGATGATTCCTTTGAATAACATTTTTATTTGAAAACCAGTTTAATTTTCATATCAGTCTTATGAGGAAGCCAGGGCAGGAGTTCATATTCCCACCTTACAGTTGAGAAAACAGGTTCAGAAAGGTAAAATCCCTTAGCTAGTAAGTAGTGGAGCTAAAACATGAACCCAGGTTTTCTGACTCCAGATCCTGTGTGCTTTCCAGTACTTCCAGACTGTGTGTCCTATGCCTAGGGGTTGAGGAGTTAATATGGGCATAGGGAGAGTTTGAAGTCAGCTGTTTTGGGCCCCATCTCTCTATTTCTTAAAATCCTAGCACTGTACTGTTGCAGGGACTCTGAAGACATTTCCCAGGGTATGTGCATGGAGTGTTGGGTGTGGACTTGAGGGGCTTCTAAAGCCCTGTAGTGAGTTGTGTGTGTATGGGTTGGGTGTTTGCCAGGTTAAAAGGTCTGACGTGGCTAGAGGTCTGGGAAGGCATGAATGGGGTGCTGAGCTCCTTTTGGTGCACCTCTGGTCTTGCACTATGCTGGAATAACCCAACTCCCTTTTCTCCTCTGTACCCACTCAGGACTGGCAGCCACCCTTTGCTGTAGAAGTGGACAACTTCAGGTTTACTCCCCGAATCCAGAGGCTGAATGAACTAGAGGTAAGATGACTAGCAACTGGTGGTGGGGTTGGGAGAATGGATACCTGAGCTCTGATCCCACTTCCCTCCTACCTTCTCTGTCTAAGGTACTTTACCTAACTAGGCCTTTATTCTCTCTTCTGTGAAACTGCCTGGAGGGCATGGAGGAAGCTTTAGAGCTCTGAATATAACCAAGAGAAGGAGCATGTAGCATCCCAAATCTCATAGCCCCAAGGCTGGGGGTGGCCCTTTTCCACAAAGGTTTGCTACTTCTGAAGCTCCCCTGTCAACTAACCTACCCTGCTTGGATCAACAAAAGAGAAATATGGGTCTGGTTGAGACCCTTTCTTGCTTGGCCAGCTGAATGTGTCCTCATCTATCCAATTCATCTACAGCCCTGTGCTTCCTACCTTTCTTCCATGGTGCTTGGTAAGGTGGGAGAGGTGAGGTGGATAGGCAGGAACAACACAAGAACTGGTCTGTGAGGAAGCTGGAATGGTTACAAACTTGGACAGAGGGTCAGGCAGGTAGGCTTTTCCCTCTCCTTTATGTTCCATACAGGAAATCTAGGCCCTTTGCATGGGTAAGATGAGGTTCTCCACTAAGGACTTGAGAATGCCCCAGGGCAATGAGAGTAGATGCCCTCGAGCCAGTTCCAGGTAAAGTTCTGGAGTTTACCATGGAAGGTGTAGGGTAGAGGTATGCTACCACTCCTCTCCCTCATTATTATGTATCCTCAAGCCTTGCTAGATGTCTGGGGGTGTGGGAGTGACTATTAGGCCCAACCGAATACCCGTTACCTAAAAGCGTACTTGTCTTCTAGACCACAGTTCCTCAACCTTGGCACTATTGACATTTTGGGCCAGGTAATTTTTTGTCGTGTAGGGCTGTCCTGTGCATTGTAGGATGTCTGTCAGCATCCCTGGCCTCTACCCACATAGTACCCTCTCCCGGTTATGGCAACCAAAAATGTCTCTAGGCATTACTTAAATGTCCCTTGGAGGGCAAAATTGCCCCTCATTGAGAATCACTGTTCTAGAGTCGGTCTAGGTGCTGTTCTGGTCAGGGCAAAAATCATCTCTTGTATGGGGTACAAGGTCCTTAGAGAAATGGATCTGACCAGGTCTGCTGGGGTATAGCTAGGACAAGGTGTAGCCTACCATGGGACAGGGGCAGGTTTTCTAGAGAGATAGTGCTGGCTAATGAGGGGGAGGGGCAGGGATGGGCCAAGGTTGGAAAGCTAAGGGGTTGAGGTGGAGGGAGTAGGGTTCCTGGCCCCTTAGGGATTCTCATAGCAAAGGAGCCATAGCATGTTCCTTTCCACAAATAGAACTTACTTTTCCTCATCTGTGAAAGAACTGTCCCTGTTTCCCCCTAATGGGATCAGAGCAAAGTAATGAATGGTAATGACTTACCCAGTTCTCCCTAGAACTAGGCCTTCTGATTAGGGTGAGGTGGTTATAGACTTGGGGCCTTGGGGAGCCCTTCTTGGGTCACTGAGATTTCGGGAAAGCATGGTACATGCCCTGTTCCTAGAATCTTTGGCCCACATTGGTTCCTGGGTAGGCCAGGTGCCAGTGCTGCTTTGGTACACCATCTCAGTTCTTTAGGCCATTCCATCTTTAGCATGCACTCTCACCCTTCAGCTACCATGGAACAAATTTCATGGTGCATGTGAAGAGGTGAATGTTTTCTTTTAGAGCCTTCATTCTCTGAAACATGCCTAGAGCTTAGATTTAATTCCAGAGTTCCAGAGGGCATTCACTGTTCCTCTCATAAGTCTACCCTTCTGGGGTGAGTGGACTGGGCAGTTTTTTATTTCCCTCATAATCAGAAAATGGGTCCAGAGAGTAGAACTGATTTACTCAAGACTATACAGCAGATTATTAGCAGAGGAAAAGCAAAAACTTACGTTATTTGACACTCAAATCTCTTGGTACCTGCTGTGTGACTTGAGGAAGCAGGGACTCTCTGTAAAAGAGATGACAATACTTCTACAGCCCTGTCAGGGAGATTGAGAAAGAGTATATGTAAAGCTTTGGCTGTTATGACTCTACCTGCTCTGTTTTGGGACCTTGGGCTTCTCCTGTTGCCTGGAAGGTGGCAAAGATAAGAGAGGTGGGCGAGGTGCTACCTAGAGTTGGGGATCCAGTTCACTGGGAGAGGCCCTGGGTAGTGGGCTGCTCTGCACCCCTTCTCCTCCCCTAAGATTAGGCCAGAAGATAGGGGTCAGGTAGAGGGGGAGGCCAGCCTCTCTGAGCCATTTTTTCTCCAGGCCCAGACGAGAGTGAAACTGAACTACTTGGATCAGATTGCCAAATTCTGGGAAATCCAGGGCTCCTCCTTAAAGATTCCCAATGTAGAACGGCGGATCTTGGACCTCTACAGCCTCAGCAAAGTAAGAACAGGTTTTTCTCAAACCCCTCCCCACCCCACACCTTAATATCCTTGGTACTCTGGGGGCCACCTTGGTTTGGATATTGGATCTCTAGGCTACAGTGGAAGGGGCACAGCCTGGTAGCACACAAGCTGTCATCAGAACTTCTTGGCATCTCTTGGCTGCAATTTGAGTCTGAGTGGTGGAGGTAGGAGGGGGTAGCCTCCAGTGAAGTGAGGGGCTGGAGTTGTCCTCGTTGTCCTTTCTGTACATACACACAGCACATCCACGTCCCTTCCTGCTTGTCCTTACAGATCGTGGTGGAGGAAGGTGGCTATGAAGCCATCTGCAAGGACCGTCGATGGGCTCGGGTGGCCCAGCGCCTCAACTACCCACCAGGCAAAAACATTGGCTCCCTGCTACGCTCCCACTATGAACGCATCGTTTACCCCTATGAGATGTACCAGTCTGGAGCCAACCTGGTGGTAAGGATGCCGAGCCAGGGTGGGGATAGGCTTTCCCCTGCCAGATGCAGATTTCCACACTTGCGCTTAATGGAACTGGTTCAGTGGAGTGGACTGGAGACCTGGAGAGGTCTGGGAAGAGATGGAGTTTGGTTTAGTTGGGGAGCTGGTTGCGGGGAGGTGGTTGGAAGGAGGGATGGCATAAGCAGAGGCGTGAGAAGAATTCCCAAAGTGTGTGCTGGTGTCAGTGGCCAGTTGAGCAGGGCCTATTGGGTGGGTGGCGGGGGGCGTGGTGCATGAAACTACGGCTTTGGTTGCCATTGGGTGAGGGTAAAGGGAAGTCCTTGCTGTTGGGAGCTGGGGCCCCATGCCCTGACCCTTACCCCTCACCTGTCCCCAGCAGTGCAACACACGTCCATTTGATAATGAGGAGAAGGACAAGGAATACAAACCCCACAGTATCCCCCTTCGACAGTCTGTGCAGCCCTCCAAGTTCAACAGCTATGGCCGGCGAGCCAAGAGACTACAGCCTGATGTGAGTACTTCCCTTCTTCTAACTTGGAGCTTTGGTGGTGAAGAGAGTCCTCTCCCTTCCCTCTGACCAAGGTTCTCTCCCTGTTCCACTGTCCCTTCTCTTGGTTCTCTGAGTTCTGAGCAGTAGTGTGCCTCTTTCTGGCTTCACTCTTGCTCTTCCTCTACTCTCAGCTGAGCTTCTGAGCTGGGTTTTGATCTGTTTGTATAATATCTTTCCTTTGTCTGGTGTTCTTGCCTGCCTTGTTCCTTTCCTGACTCACTCTGCTCATAGGGGAAGAACTCTTCTTTTTCTCCTTATAACTGTATCTTAGCTTCAGGAAGAAGCTTATGTGCCGGCATTCTTCTGGGCATTGGGGATACAACAGAGAACAAGATACACACTGTCCCTGGGCTCACCGAAGCATGTAATTTACCAGATCATATTAGTCACTGCCATTTATTGGTAGATTCAAATACTTAGATTTCTTTATATATGTTTTCCTCAAACCCCTTGTAACTGTGAGATAGGAGTTAATATTCTCATTTTACAGTTGGAAAAACTGAGATCCCTTCTTAATTCCATTCCAAGAGAGGAATGAGGAGGGAGTTCACTTACCCTCAGTCTCCAAAAAGCAATCTGAATTCTTGCCTGGGCCCACCTATGCCTCCACCCTGGCATGAACTCACGTGATAGAGTCCAAGCTGTTGTTCTTTTAGGATGGGGCAGTCTGCCCAAGATAGTCTTGATTCATTTCCTTCTTTCCTCCCAGCCGGAACCCACAGAGGAAGACATTGAAAAGAATCCTGAGCTGAAGAAGCTTCAGATCTATGGGGCAGGCCCCAAGATGATGGGCCTGGGCCTCATGGCCAAGGATAAGACTCTGCGGAAAAAAGGTGAGGCCTGACAGGCTGGGGCAGTGTGAAGAATGGCCTCACCGGGGGAGAGGAGCCTGGGCCACGACTGTTCAGACTTGTGCTTGAGAGCCATTCTTCTCTCTCTCAGATAAGGAAGGGCCCGAGTGCCCCCCCACCATAGTGGTGAAGGAGGAGTCAGGCGGGGACGTGAAGGTGGAGTCACCCTCACCCAAGACCTTCCTGGAGAGCAAGGAGGAGCTGAGTCACAGCCCAGAGCCCTGCACCAAGATGACCATGAGGCTGCGGAGGAACCACAGCAATGCCCAGTTTGTAAGGACCTAGCCCTGGCTTCCTAATGCTCTGCTTCTCATCCCTTCAACGAGCATTTCCCCAGCATGGCACTGGACCAGGTGGCATTAAGCAGAAAAGTGGGCCTGGTGGGCCCTGCCCTCACGTAGCTCACTTAATTGGGGAAACAAGGCCAACTCACATGGAACAAAGAACAAGAAAGGGTGATCAAGTGCTGTCAACATGAAGTGCTGGAAGGGTGCAGAGGAGGAGACTCCCTTTCCATTGCTTCAGGATAAAGGCTAAGCTCATTACCATGCATGATCCAGTCCCTGCAGACCTCTAGCCTCATTCCCCATCACTGCCTACCTTACTCCTTCTGCTATAGCCACACTGAACTACTTGTAGGTATGTTTGTTTTTTTCCCGAGATGTGCCATGCTTTCTTTCCCCATCCTTTGTACATGCGGTTTCTTCTGCCTGGAAGAGTTTTCCCCTGTGCTCTGCCCCATTGCCAAATTCCAGTTTGCTTTCAGGTCTCAGTCAGTTTCAAGTGTCACCGTTTCAGTGAAGTTCTTCTCAAGGCTGTTCCTCCTTATCTCCAGCTGATTCGAGTGCTTCCTTCTTTAGGTTTCCATAGTACCCTTTTATGGGCTGCTATTGGCAGTTTCCACACTGCCTTTGAATTTTTATGAACTTGTGCCTCTGGAGTACTGTATGCCTTTAGAAAGCAGATGCCATGTCTTATTTATTGCTGTACTGAAGAGTCCAGCATAATGTTGAACACATAAGTGTTCAGTAAGTATTTACTGAACGACTAAAAATGGGGGATTCAGGACTGAATGATAAAGACTCTGCTGTCACAGCTCTACAGTTTATTTGAGGAGGTGGTACGTGCACGCAGTTAAATTTCAGGCCTAGCATGACTAACCTGTACAGGGCCGTGAATGATCCAGCCAGCAAGCAAGGTGGGTTTCTAATGGAGATCTTTGTGGACTAGGGTGCTGTCTGGAGGAGTCTGATGTTTGAAAGGCAGGCTGGACAGGGCTTAGGTTGATGAACTGTTGCCTCCCTCCCCTGGCAGATTGAGTCATATGTATGCCGAATGTGTTCCCGAGGGGATGAGGACGACAAGCTCCTGCTGTGTGATGGCTGTGATGACAACTACCACATCTTCTGCTTGCTGCCTCCTTTGCCTGAGATTCCCAAGGGTGTCTGGCGGTGCCCAAAGTGTGTCATGGCGGTAAGGACTTCCCAGCCCCAGTCTGTGTCTGCCTCGTAGGCTATCCTTGCCTTCCTTCATCTGGTCTTACTGAAAGCAGCCTCCTAGCTCAGCCACAGTCTTATGTTTTGGGTCCCTGGGGTGGGGCTAGGTTGAGCAGAACTTTGGGAGACAGAAAAGGAGGACACTCAGCCTGTGTTCTCTGGGAGCTCTCAGACCACCCCGGGAGGTGAGAGTCATGATGAGACAGATCATATGTGATGACATATAATCAAATGTTAAATTGTGTATTAGAAATTCAGATGTAGAAGTTCAGAGGACAGGAAAGTGACTAAGGGTAGTAATCAGGGAAGGTGTCAGCAATGAGATTTGGAGGACAGGAATATGAAAAAAAAATGTTCTTTTGATTTCCAAGTTTTTTATTCTTTGTTTCTTTTAGAAAGCTTGGAAAATAGACAAATTACCTATCATCTCACCACCTAGAGACAACCATTGTTAATAGTCTGGTATATTTTCTTCTCATCTTTTCGTTGTTGCATATATATAACTATCTTTAACAAGTTTGGGATCTTACTGTATATTTTCATTTGTTACTTTATAATCATTTTTCTATATTATTAAATTTATTCATGGGTATGATTTTTTTTTTCCTTGTAGGGGGTCCATCATGTGGGTATAATATTTATTTAGGTATTTTCCTTCTGTTGTGATAATTAGATTGGTTTGCAGTGTTGTAGATTTTAACTACAAGAGGTGGGCAGGCTTTCTAGACTGGGGGATGGAGGAGTGCAGGAGTAAGGATACATGGGGATAGTGTACCTAGTGCAAGAGAGGCAGTGAGGAGAGCAGCTGAAGCAGCAGTGAGGACTAAGAGGTCTGGGAGGTCTTCCAGTTCCATTTCATGAGCCTCCTACTGTGATCCAAATTCTGGGTGCTAGTCTACATCTCTCCCTGGGTTTCTGGAGAGTAGATGCTGACAGTTTCTTGCCCTGTCAACTGTGGTCATAGAGACCAGGTGTGCACGTGCACACACACTAGACACACACAAATGAGGAAAGAGACCAGGGCAGTGCATAATGTTCTTGGTAGTGGTGGGGATTCCTTTAGGGAGGAGTTTGGATACCAAAAGTATCATAGACAACAGACTGTCAGGTGTACTTGGCTCTCTTCTCTAAGTGGTTGTGGGCCAGTGGACCAGATTGACATTTAGTTTTCAGACATGAGCAGAAGGTGTGTCTGACTGGGGTACACACATCTCATCTAAAACCACGAACATAGATACAAAATGAGTTAGACACACGTCCTGTCTTCTGAGACAGTGTAAAGAACAGGAATAGTGTGGGGTTTGACACTAGGAGTTGGTGCCTTCGTTTCCCATCCTCCAAGCTACTAGAATATTCAGTGTCATTTTCCCAGGTCTGTAGTTCCAGTCTGGGCATAAAACTTCTCTAAGCATCCTGTATAAAGTCACATTTTATCTTGAGAGAAAAAATAGTGGCAGAAGAGCATGGGGTAGCATATTTAAGTCAGAGCCCATGGTTTAGATAGTAAAGTCCTAAAGGAAGAGACGAGCAAGAGCATGGTAGAAGTGCATGTGGGGAATGAAGAGACTAACTGTGCTCAAGTGCTAGGAGGAAAAGGTAGAGCTATGACGTGAGACCTGCCTCAGGGGCCTTCAGTACAGACCTAGGGCTGTTCTCCTCCTGACTCCTACCCCATATTCCAGCTCCGCTTTTGAGGATTCTCCACCTCTTTGCCTCTGCCTTGGTGACGTGTTCTCCTTTGGGTTTCAGGAGTGTAAGCGCCCCCCCGAAGCCTTTGGCTTTGAGCAGGCTACCCGGGAATACACTCTGCAGAGCTTTGGCGAGATGGCTGACTCCTTTAAAGCCGATTACTTCAACATGCCCGTACACGTAGGTGATGGAGGGCTGGGGTAGTGTCAGGGCTAGGGTCATAGGTGCCTGATGGTCAATAGCTTTCCTGGGTCAGTGGGGCCAGGATATGATGGGCCACGGTCATCTGCTACCCCTGTTCCTTAGATGGTGCCCACAGAACTCGTGGAGAAGGAATTCTGGCGGCTGGTGAATAGCATTGAGGAAGATGTGACTGTTGAGTATGGGGCTGACATCCATTCCAAAGAATTTGGTAGCGGTTTCCCCGTCAGTGACAGTAAGCGGCACCTAACCCCTGAGGAGGAGGTGAGTAGGTGATTGATTCATGGTTATGTCAGCTGTGTGACTTAAGCAAGTCGTTTAGTATCTGAAAGACTCAGTATCTCTATAGGATGGGGACTATTATGCCCACCTTATATGGTTGTTGTGAGATGTAGATGGGATGATATGTGTAAAGAACACAGCCCAATATCTGGCATGGCATCTCCAGTCATGAGATTGGCTGGTTTTTTGTCTGTAGAATTTTACAAATTTTATAAGAATTAAATGAGAAGGTATATGAAGTACCTGACAGGGTGCCTGGCTCATTCATAAGAAGTGTTCAGGGACTGGGATTGGAAGTGCAGGAAATAATGAGGCCCTAGGCCTGTATCAAGGGAAGGGTGCATTTTGGTCCAGAGCAGGGGCTTTCAACTTGCAGATATTTTGGTGGGTGGGCACATCTATAAACCTCCCTAAAATTGAAGTAAAGTGAAGTGAATTGAAATTTTGTGTGTATGCATTTGACGGAGGCAGGGGGAAGAACACCTATATTATTTCTTAGATGTTTCAAAAAGGTCTGTGACCTCAAAATTAAGGTTCCCTGGGCCAAAGATCTCCACTCCTTAGCAAAACTCTCATCCCTTTTCCACAAATACCTGACCTGACAGGAGTATGCTACTAGTGGCTGGAACCTGAATGTGATGCCGGTGTTGGAGCAGTCCGTACTGTGCCACATCAATGCAGATATCTCCGGCATGAAGGTGCCCTGGCTCTACGTGGGCATGGTCTTCTCAGCCTTTTGCTGGCATATTGAGGATCACTGGAGTTACTCCATTAACTACCTCCACTGGTGAGTGGGTTCCTGGAGAGCCAGGGAAGCAGTCAGGGTGGGCTCCTTCAGTACCATAGGTGTGTCCACTCTACATGTCTCCTTTCTGCTTGGCCAGGGGTGAGCCGAAGACCTGGTATGGGGTACCCTCACTTGCAGCAGAACATTTGGAAGAGGTGATGAAGAAGCTGACACCTGAGCTCTTTGATAGCCAGCCTGACCTTCTGCACCAACTTGTCACCCTCATGAATCCCAACACCCTCATGTCCCATGGTGTGCCGGTGAGTGTCCAGGAAATAGGAGCAAGGTGTAGGAATGAGTTAGTGGTGTCCTTTGTGGTGGTGGTGGTGGTGGTGGTGGTGGTGGTGGTCGTTGTCTGGAATCTACCCCTGCCCCTTTCTCATTCCTATTCTATCTTAATCAGGCTATAGGTTTGACAGAAATAATAGTGGTTAGAGATACAATGTGATGGTGAGCCCTCTGGGCCTGATGTTTGAGGGCAACACCTTAGGGATGGCTTCCACCAGTGGGAAAGGGAAATAGAGGAAGGACTGGGCAAGACAAGTCTCCTTACTCTTAAGGGCACACATCATTTCCATTCACCTCCGGTTAGTCACAGCTTAGTCACATGGCCACATCTAGCTGTGAGGAAAACTGGAAAATCTGATTTTTATTAAGGATGGTCATGTACCAGCTACAAATTGGAGGTCATGTTATTAAGAAAGAGGGTGAGAATGAATATAGGGGGACAACTAGCAGTCCCTGCTATCCTTTCCACATTGTGACCCTTGGAGCAGTGGGTAGGTCTGTTGACTTATTTAACAGGTCAGAGTTCTATGGTGGTAGTTAGTTTGCAATATATAAGTACCAAATCCACATGTTGTACACCAACATGTTATATGTCAACTATATCTCAATAAAGCTGGGACGGGGTGGGGGGAAGTAACCTAAAAAAAAAAAAGTGCCAATATCTTTCAGCATTAAAAAAAAAAAAAAAAAAGCTGAACCCAGAGTCCTGACTTGTCCTATTCTCCTTCTCTGTGGACTTCTCTCCCACCCTGGGTATACATCCTGGCTTACCTATAAGGGCGTTTATATTCCTGGGAATTTCTAACGTTGATTAGTATCGGCCAGTTTTCTGGTGTGGATCTTAAAATAACCTGATCAACAGTCCTGTAGAAACAGGAATGAGTACATCTTCCACCTCTGCTTTCAGTCTTATTCATTCTGTGCTGCTGCTCCTCCCCACTCCCTTCAACCCCGTCCCCCCAAAACCATCCTTGGCTACCTTGCCGCTTAGTCTAGTGCGTGGGACATGGTAGGCAGTCAGTATATGTTGAATTAATATCTCCTTGAAATCCCTGGTCATCTGTACAGTAGGTCAATGGTTCTCACCTGAATTTCTTCTTGCCTTCAGCTTGTTTTGCTATACTATATAACCTATGAGTAATACTTTTTATTATGCATTTTAGTGATACTTAACCAAGGTTTGAGATATCTAGGGAATTAGAGGAAATGCATTCCTTTTCCCTCTCTGCATCACTCCATTTAAGAATTACTGGAAAAAAAAAAAAAAGAATTACTGGGCTCAAGATGTAGAAATGACCAAGGACCCTTCAAGTTATGCTCTTCTTCACAAGTAGACATTGGGTCTGACCTTTCCTCAGACTCCTTTCTTCCTGACCCACAGCATCAGTTCTTTCCCACAGTGTCAAGGAGAATTATAAGAGTAGAAGAAGATTCTCCTTAAGGATTCAGACAGCTAAGATTCACACACACACACACACACACACACACACACACACACACTCAATTCTAATCTCTTTTTAAAAAAACTTTTATCACAGACTTTTTTGCTTCCACCTCCACAGCATTTCTCCTGCTCATAGCTCCCCAGCTTCTCTGGCCAGCTGCTGCTTCACCACCCCACCCTCTGTCTGCCAGGCCCTTCCTATAGGTAGTTCCCAGCGTCTCCAGGCTCTTTGGACTTGGCAGTATCCCCTCAATCCAGGACATCTGATTTTCATATTCGCATGTTGACAGGCTGCAGTTTAGCCAGCTGGAGGTCCCTCAGAGCTATCTTTGGCCGCGCCCCCCCCCCACCTCACCCATCTTCCCCTTTGGTGAGAGAGGGCCATTTCTTTTTATAGATAGAGATATATAATATAAGTATTTTCATTATAAAAGAAACATCCCCCCTTTCCAAAAAATGGCAGTAGAGAGGTCATCTCTATTTCCTCCACATTTTGTTACGTTTCCATCTGTTTTTTATGTAAGTTTTGACATGACAGTAATCAGTGTATGGATTTTATAATCTCTTGTTAAGTTTGATCATCTAGAATGGCATTGTCCAATTTGGTAGCCACTAGCCACATGTGGCTATTGAGCACTTGAAACATGGCTAGTCCCAACTGAAATGTACTGAAAGTATAAAACGTATGTTGGATTTCAAGACATCGTATGAAACAGAGAATGTGAAATATCTCACTAATACTTTTGTATACCAATTACACATTAAAATGATAATATTGTGGGTATATTAAATAAAATACATTGAAGTTAATTTCACCTGTTTCTTTTTACTTTTTTAATGTGGCTACTAGAGAATTTAAAAAGTACATATGTGGCTGGCATTATATTACTATTGGACAGTGCTGGTCTAGAATGATTTTTTACTTCCTCACCATGAACTATTTATAACCATCTTTTTTGAAAAACGGCTTTATTGCAGTATAATTTACATACCATAAAAATCACGCATTTTAAATGCACCATTCAGTGAATCTACAGAGTTGTGCTACCATCACCACAATCCAGTTTTAGAACATTTCCATCACCCCAAAAGGATCCCTTGTGCCCTTTTGTAGTCACTCTCCATTCCAATCCCTAGTCCCAGGCAACCACTGATCTGCTAACTCTAAAAATTTGCTTTTTCTAGACAGTTCATATAAATGGAATAATATGTGGTCTTTTGTGTCTGGCTTTTCACTTAGCATAACATTTTTGAGGTTCATCTATGTTATAGCTTGCTTCAGAACTTCATTCCTTTTTGTGGTGGAACAATATTATATTGTATGGATACACTGTATTTTGTTTGTCCATTCACCAGTTGATGGACTTTTGGGTCATTTTTTAATAGCTGCAGAATGTGAGGAGAGCTTTCTAAAAAAAACTGCATAGGAAATAGTAAAGTGACATTGCCAAAATGAGGGGGCATTAGGTTCTATTTCTGGCTCTGCTACTTGAGGCTTCTGTGGGACACAGTTTTCACATCTGTAAAATTAAGGCTGGGACTAGATCATTCAGCAAATACTGCTAGAACTCCCTCTGTGTGCAAGGCCTCTGGTCAGCACCCTGAAAGCAAATAAACTAATCCCTGCCTTTAGTCATGTGCAGTTGAGTAGAGGACAAAGGTGAGTAAACAACTGGAATAAAATATTAGAGGTGCTACAAAAGAACAACAGACTGGGTCATTAGGAAGTGGGTGCGGGGGGGAGGTCAGGAAAGCATTTGTAGAAGTGGTGACACTTGAAGGAAGAGTAAGTTTGCCTGTTGGGGCCGTGGCTTTATCATGTAGATAATGGGGATTCAAGTGAGGGGTTCTCAACATGGACATTACATAATCAGGTTTGCATTTTGGTTGGGGAAGACAGTTCTAGTGTTTGGTAATGGGGGCCAGTGCAGTAGTACAAGCAGTAAATACTGATGTTGCCTCTAAGTAGGGATAGATTTGAGAAGAAAATGTACTGGAGGTGGGAACTGATACATGGCCTGAATAAATGTGGAGATTCAGTATTGTTAGGATGCTAATTCTCTCCTCATTAGTCTAGAACCCTAGCAGATGAATTGTTGGGTTGAAGGCTATAAACATTTTAGGTTCTTGGTTATGTGTCAGCGATTTTGCTTTCCAGAGAGAAGTTATTGGTCCCCATTACCAGCACTGTACTTATTTCACTGTGTCTTCATCAGCATGGAATGTTCATTTTAAAAAACTTTGCAAGACTTCTTGGTAAAGACAGCTAATTAAACATACACATGGCTACTTCCATTCCTTACTGAAATTTCACAAAATGACACAAAGTGATTTTTTTTTTTAAGGTAAAAAAAAAAAATCACAGAGATGGGGAAAACAAGAAAAGAGACAATGATAAACAAAATTCTTGAAACTAGGAAACAAATAAGAAAACTGAATCTTAAGCCAGTTCTGGAACATCTGAGAACCAATCTGATTTATACCTCAGTACCCGCCAAAGGTTCAGTAATTGGTTGCAGCAGACATTCCGGGAGTAAAGACAAATGGGGTAAAAATAAAGATTGGTTCATATTTATATAAGAAGCTATGGGAGGGACTTCCCTGGTGGCACAGTGGTTAAGAATCCACCTGCCAGTGCAGGGGACATGGGTTCGAGCCCTGGTCCGGGAAGATCCCACATGCTGCGGAGCAACTAAGCCCGTGTGCCACTACTGCTGAGCCCGCATGCCACAACTACTGAAGCCCACGCGCCTAGAGCTTGTGCTCCGCAACGAGAAGCCACTGCAATAAGAAGTCCAAGCACCGCAACAAAGAGTAGCCCCGCTTGCCGCGACTAGAGAAAGCCCACGTGCAGCAACGAAGACCCAAAGTAAATAAATAAATAAATTAAAAAAAAAAAAAAAAAAGCAGCAGCAGTTATGGGATCCCCACCCACACTGGGCAGCTGGAAATGTGACCCTCCCTCACTCTAGCAAAAGACTGTGAGATTTACTTTCAAAGAGGTTGAAATAGATCTCTGGATTGAGGTCTTCTAGGTACAGTTGAGAGTAGAAGTGTAGTGAAACTAGTAGTATTCATTGTATACCTACTGAATGCTGAGGTTCCCAGCCATCTTCCTCCACTTGGCTCTTAGAACAATAGCAGCCAGACCTTTTTCCTTCAGGCAAAAAAATAGGAGAGTTTTCTCTGGGGAATCTGACTGGCCCAAAAGGAAAGACCTAGAGTTTCCCAAACTAAGTGGCTTCACTCTACAGTGACTCACAGTTGACACACTTCACCTCTGTACTCAGAACTTTCATTCAGCCTTTTCATTTCTTACTCTTGAATATAACTAGATAGCCACAGATTAACAGACAACTGAGAAAATTCTAGAATAAACAAAGTAGAACCAAATGGTAAAAAAGCAGCTTGGACAAACGGAGGCTAGGCAGGGAGAAGTAAACTTCAAAAAGAAAAGGGAAAGAAACCTTATTAATACCTTCAGAAATGAGCATATATTGCAAACATAAAATAAGAACAGGATGCTATTTTAAAAGAACATGCTGAGAACGAAAATTAAAATTAAGATAGCAAAAATGGAAGACAAAAAAATAAAAGCTTAGAAGATAAACAGTTAAGGAAATAATAGAAAGATAAAGATGGAAAAAGGCAGAGAAAGAGAATTTGTTCTGGGGGTTCAATATTCAAATAATTCTCTCTGAAAAGAATAAATGAAAACTGAAAGGATCAAATTGTTAAGAAATTGTTCAAGAAAATTTCCCTGAACTGAATGACAGTTTCCAGAATCAGAGGGCCTACCCAGTACATGAATGCAAATAGATCCACACCAAGGTATATCTGGTGAATTTTCATATCAAACAATGGGACCAGAAAACTCCTACAAGCTTTCCGAGAGAGAAAACAGGTTTCATTCAAAACATTAGGAGTCAGAACAGCTTTAGATTTTTCAAAAGCAACACTGGAATCTAGAAGATTAGAGCTGTGCCTTCAAAATTATTTTCTTTCTTTTTTTTTTCCAAAATGATTTTCAACTTAGAATTTTATGTGCAGATTATCAAGGTTGAGAGTAGAATAGAGGCATTTTTTTAAAAAGTTCTTCCTACGGTTTCTCAGGAAGCTGTTGGATGATGTGCTTAAGCACAGCAAAGGAACAAACCAAGAAAGAGGAAGACATGGGATCTAGGAAACAGGAGATCTATCATGGGAGAGTGACAATCCAGGGAGGGCAGCTGGTCCCAATTGAAACAGATCATAAGGCTCCATGAGAGACTGCTACAGAGAGGTGAAAAGTGATAGGAGAGAGGAGAGTTGGACACTTGTGCAAAAGGTTGGGATTAAATTACTAATACATGCACAGAAAACTAAGCAAATTGAGACATAGGAGGCTATTTTTAATATAGTCTAGAGGCATGTTATTTAGGACGGTTAAGGTGAATGCCAAAATAATCAGAAGAGGTGAAAATGAATGGCTCTGGGGAATAGAGAATGGCAGGGTTTGCTGATTTTTTTTTTTTTTTTTTTTTCTATACGTGGGCCTCTCACTGTTGTGGCCTCTCCCATTGCGGAGCACAGGCTCCGGACGCGCAGCCTCAGCGGCCATGGCTCACGGGCCTAGCCGCTCCACGGCATGTGGGATCTTCCCGGACCGGGGCACGAACCCGTGTCCCCTGCATCAGCAGGCGAACTCTCAACCACTGCGCCACCAGGGAAGCCCCGGGTCTGCTGATTTTATAACAGATCTTATAGAACCACTTGGCTCTTGAAACTGCTTACATGACTGGTAACAAAAATTAATGAAAAAACATGTCCAGCTTAATGAAAAGTGATATTTTGAATTTTAAAAAAATTATTAGGGAAGTTGAAATATTTTGGTATATGTACATTTCCCGCTTTTGACTCATATTTTCCTGTCATCACAAATCAAAACCTTGAGAGCAGAGACCAATGGTCCTTTCTTTCGGAGTCGAGGGTCTGGGAATCTGTTGCCAGACTGTGTTCCCTGAGACTTTCCTTCCTCTCCTTAAGGACCCTGCACTTAGATCTCTGTCTCAATGACCTTGGCTCTTCTTCCTCAGGTTGTCCGCACAAACCAGTGTGCAGGAGAATTTGTCATTACCTTCCCTCGTGCTTACCACAGTGGCTTTAACCAAGGCTACAACTTTGCTGAGGCTGTCAACTTTTGCACTGCTGACTGGGTGAGTCTGGAGTGTGATGGGATGGCAGGGAGAAGCAGGACGGTTGTGGGGAGGCTGAGGCACCATCGCCTCCAGACTTGGCCATACTCAACCTTGAACCTGTCCACAGCTGCCAGCTGGGCGCCAGTGCATTGAGCACTACCGCCGGCTCCGAAGATACTGTGTCTTCTCCCATGAGGAACTCATCTGCAAGATGGCTGCCTGTCCAGAGAAGCTGGACCTGAACCTGGCAGCAGCTGTGCATAAGGAGATGTTCATCATGGTGCAGGAGGAGCGGCGTCTACGAAAGGCCCTGCTAGAGAAGGTGGGTGGTGGGGAGAGTGCCCTGGATTGGGTACCCTAGTCTGGCAGAGGTGGGGGGGTAGGAAGAAGTAGAAGATGTAGCCTCTCCTCTTAGGGAGTAGTGAAAAGAACTGGACACATCTGGATTGGAAACTACAATTCCATTCTCTGCCATTTACTGATAACTGTTAGTAAGTTAATTTACTTCACTGAGCATCAGTATCCCCATCTGAAAAAAAATGGGGATGATAATAGTGCTTATCTTTTGGGATAGTTGAGTGCATTTAAGATGTTTAAGTAAGTGACCCATAGCAGGTGCTGTTATTGCTAATGATGTTATTGCATCATTATTTAAATAACCCAAGACCAACTGACATATGAAACCCCCACTTGCTGGTAAGCTGGATAACCTTTTCAAGTTAGTTAACCTCTCAAAGTCTCACTTTCCCACTCTAAAATGGGGATAAATACCTAACTTGCAGGGTGGTTGTAAAGCTCGAGTAGGTGACTTATGTCAAAGCATCTGTTGCTGCACTTGCAGTGTAGCAGATGCTGTTATTGGTAATATTAGTACATGAAGAAAATGATAGAAATACGGAACATTTCTTAAGAAATGCCATTTTATTACACTCATATAGTTTAGTAGCTCAAACTAGGTTAATATTACTGAGTAGAAGGCGGTCTTTAATAGATTTCTCATAACATGTCAGTTTTGTTTGTAGATGAGTGGGACTGCTCTTCATGTAGTTCAGCTGCCTTCTTTTTTTTTTATGCGTACGCGGGCCTCTCACTGTTGTGGCCTCTCCCGTTGCGGAGCACAGGCTCCGGACGCGCAGGCTCAGTGGCCATGGCTCACGGGTCTAGCTGCTCTGCGGCACGTGGGATCCTCCCGGACCGGGGCACGAACCCATGTCCCCTGCATCGGCAGGTGGACTCTCAACCACTGTGCCACCAGGGAAGCCCCAGCTGCCTTCTTAAGCTCCAAACCTGCCCAGTTAGGGAGTTGACTTAGTGAGAGTCCTCCATAGGATTACAAAGGAATGCTGGTCCTGAGGAATCCCTTGCTGGATCCCTTTTCTTAAAATAAGAAAGTTTAGGGTAATACTTTCTTATTTTCAAGCTCATTTATAACTTTCCTATGAGCATGGGTTGTAAGGAGAATTGCAGCTGTGGTAAGTGTTGGAAGTCTGGGGCCTGTCAGTCTGTGGTGTTAGTTGGTGAGCCCCTGGGCTTTTCTAGGCATCATTTGCTCTCTCTGTTCAGTGCTGTTATTGAATGATCCCTCTGGGGCTGTGCTACACTACAGAAGGAGTCAAAGCAAGGTGGGAAAAGATGTTTCCATCCTAACACTCAGAATTCTCTACACTTGGCCCTTACCTAAGGAGAAGGGTTCTGGACCCCGTAACTTCTGTCAAAGATTCTGTGTGTGTGTTTGAGTCTTTTTCTGGGGAGAGGGCTCATAGCTTGCATCCAGTTCTCAAAGGAGTCCATGATCCAAGAATACCTAGGGGCTTCATCCTTTCAGCAGCATTCTCTGGCTTCAGAATCAAAGTAGGCTGCAGTTAGATTCTCACTTTGGGCAAGTTACTCTCTCTGAGACTTAGTTTCCTCCTTAGCAAAATGAGACAGGCCTGTGAAATAGGTATCCTTATCTGAAGATTAGAGCCAATATCAGTAAATATTTTTTGAGCGCCTATTCTTTTTTTCCCCTCCTATAGTCATCATGTTGTACATTGGATCCCCCAAACTTACTTATCTTCTAACTGGAAGTTTGTATCCTTTGAGCAGCGTCTCCATATTTTCCCTACCTCCCTAGCCCTTGGCCACCACCATGCTACTGTTTCTTTCTTTTTTTTTTCTCTCTCTGGCTGCATTGCAAGCCGGTTTGCAGGATCTCAGTTCCCTGACCAGGGATTGAACCCAGGCCTCGGCAGTGAAAGCCCGGAATCCTAACCACTAGGCCACCAGGGAACTCCCACTACTCTGTTTCTATGAGTTTGGCTTTTTTAGATTCCATATATAAGTGATATCCTATAATACTTGTCTTTTTTGTCTGATTTGTTTGACTTAGTATAATGTCCTCAAGGTCTATCCATGTTGTCACAAATGGCAGGATTTATGTCTTATGGCTGAATAATATTCCATTTTATATGTGTATGTATGTATACACACCCCCCCCACACATATTTATCCATTCATCCACTAATGGACTCCTAAGTTATTTCCATATTTTGGCTATTGTGAATAATGCTGCAGTCAACATGGGAGTGCAGATATCTCCTTGAGATCCTGGTTTCATTTCCTTTGGATATATACCCAGAAGAGGGATTTCCGGATCATATGGTAGTTCTATTTTTAATTTTTTCAGGAACCCTTCATACTGTTTTCCAAAGTGACTGCACCAGTTCGCATTCCCATCTCAGTGCACAAAGGTTCCTTTGTCTCCACATTCTCTCCAACACTTGGTATCTCTTGTCTTTTTGATAATAAGCCATTCTGACAGGTGTGAGGTGATAATTATGGTTTTGATTTGCATTCCCTGATGATTAGTGATGTTGCGCATCTTTTCATGTACCTGTTGGCCATTTGTATGTCTTCTTTGGAAAAACGTCTATTCAGGTCCTTTGCCCAATTTTTATTCGGGTTGTTTGGTTTTTTGCTGTTGAGTTGTATGATTCCTTTATATATTTTGGATATTAACCCTTTAGCAGATAGACGGTTTGAGGATATTCTCTCCCATTCCATGGGTTGCCTTTTCATTTTGTTGATAGTTTCTTTTGCTGTGCAGATGCTTTTTAGTTTGATGTCGTCCCACTTATTTATTTTTGCTTTTGTTGCTTGTGCTTTTTAGGTATCATGTACAAGAAATCATTGCTAAGACCAATGTCCAGGAGCATTTTCCCTATATTTTCTTCTAGGAGTTTTATGGTTTCAGGTCTTATTTTTAAGTCTTTAATCCATTTCAAGTTAATTTTTGTGAGTGATATAAGATAAAGGTCCAGTTTCATTCTTCTGCATATGATTATCCAGTTTTCCCAGGACCAGTTATCAAAGAGACCATCCTTTCCCCATTGAGTATTCTTGGCTTCCTTGTCAAATATTAGTTAACTATATATACGAGAGTTTATTTTTGGGCTTAATTCTGTTCCATTGGTCTGTTTTTATGCCATAACCATACTGTTTTGACTACTACAGCTTTGTAATATAGTTTGAAATCAGGAAACTTCATACCTCCATCTTTGTTTTTCTTTCTCAAGATTACTTTGGCTATTCAGGGCCTTTTGTAGTTCCACTATGCTAAGTGCTAAGATACTTTCCTAAGTCCTTAGTCACTTTACCTTTGTTAATCCTCATAACAACCCAATGAGGATAGTACTATTGTCTCCATTTTACAAAGTAGGGAAACTGAAACCCAGAGATGTTTAAATAATTTACTCAATATCAACGCAGCTAGGTTTGTAATGTGCAGTGGACTCATCTTATGAGCAGGATTTGTAATGTGCAGAGCGCATCTGTGGCAGAGCGGGATTTGTAATGTACAATGGACTTATGCAGAAGTTAGGTTGGTATAGAAGACAAAAACGTTAGAATCAAAATTTCCCTCTAAAATCCCTAAAATTGCCCATTATGTATAGCATTATATTGTCTTTCAATTACTCCAAGATAGCTGGCTTTTCCTCCATTTTTGGAAGGGATTGCTTTTTCTTCATCTAATCAACAGATAAAGTCATTGGCTTAGGTTTGGAGGCCATGTTTTTTGGGGGGGAAAAATTGTATCTTTAAACACTGAGCACAAGCACGTAGAGTTTATTTCTCTAAGTTATAGATGTGTGTGCAGTGTGCTGATAAAGCAGCCAAGCACAGTGCCTGAAACACAGTGGGCGCTGAGTGCCGGGGAGCTAGCATTATTCCCCAGTACATGGCACTTCTCTTGGCCACTTCCACATATTGCCATCTCTCTGGTGCCTTGGTCCACCACTTTCCTCACCTTCTCTCACCCCAAAGGTCCTTTCTGCTGATCTGAATCTTACCTGATTTTTCTCCCTCTCAGCCCACACTGATCTTACCCTGCTTCACGTGATTCCCCCAGCTTTGAGAGTTTGGACTTCACAAAGGCAGTGTGCTCTGTGGAGTTTTGTCTCCCCCACAGCTCTTAGCACAGATTTGAGTCTAATGTGGGGCTCAGTGATTCTACTGTGGGGCTCAGTGGTGGCTGAGTTAGGGGTTTCTGCAGCCCTCTTCTTGTTCTATATAATGATCACCCCCAGGGCATCACGGAAGCTGAGCGAGAGGCTTTTGAGCTGCTCCCGGATGATGAGCGCCAGTGCATCAAGTGCAAGACGACATGCTTTCTATCAGCCCTAGCCTGCTACGACTGCCCAGACGGCCTTGTCTGCCTTTCCCACATCAATGACCTCTGCAAGTGCTCCAGTAGCCGGCAGTACCTGCGGTGAGCAGGGGGCCTACCTGGAGGAAGTGGGCTGAGGAGGGGGATGCAGAACTGGGCCAGATGTGCTCTTCCCTGCCCTCTTCCTCCAGATATCGGTACACCTTGGATGAGCTCCCTGCTATGCTCCATAAGCTGAAGGTCCGGGCTGAGTCCTTTGACACCTGGGCCAACAAAGTGCGAGTGGCCCTGGAGGTGGAGGATGGGCGGAAGCGCAGTGAGTGATGGGGGGACGGAGGGACTCCACAGGCAAGTTCTATTCCCTTTTCTTCTGTACTCCCCCACCCCCTTCCTCTGCCCTTACTCAATACTGCCTACTCCTTGCTGCTCTCATTCTCTCTCCAGGCCTTGAAGAGCTGAGGGCACTAGAGTCTGAGGCCCGTGAGCGGAGATTTCCTAACAGTGAGCTGCTGCAGCGACTAAAGAACTGCCTGAGCGAGGCAGAGGCTTGCGTGTCCCGGGCTCTGGGGCTGGTCAGCGGCCAGGAAGCTGGGTATGGCAGCATGAGGTGTTGGGCACAGGTAGCCTGCTGAGGAGCCAGCACCTAGGAGAAGGACTATGGCAGGGGGAGGGGTGGACTCTGAGTACCATTAGGCAGATGACATCAGCAGGAAGCTGACAAGCACTGCAGTTGGAGGCGTTGGGGAGGGCAGGGAGGCCAGGCAACTAGAATGGAGGGGAGCGCCTCAGTGCTAAGAAAGCTAGGAATGTTTCTTTTTATCAGTACCTGAAGGTACTGATTTCAGACAGGCCGAGGGATTTTGTGGGCAGGGAGGTGTTGTGGGAGGTTTAGGGACAAGAAAAGGACACAGAAGCATAAACTGATCATAGAGTTCACAGTAGAAGATGGATTAAAATTATCCAGCTTCTGTTACCATCAATTTCTCAGCTTCCCCCACCAAATATATACTATATTCCTCTCTTCTAATTCTTTCCCCCCATCATATGAACTTGCATGTATCTTAAAACCCTCCCCCTAACCTGGGCATTTGTGGGGAACTGTGAAGTATGAGAGGTCAAGTGGGCAGGGATGAGGAAAGGTGTTGGGCCTTAGCACAGAGATGGAGGGAGGGGACTGGGTTTGGACTTGAAACCCTACATGTGAAACTCCATAGCCCCTACAGGGTGGCTGGTCTACAGATGACCCTGGCTGAGCTCCGGGCCTTTCTGGACCAGATGAACAACCTGCCTTGTGCCATGCACCAGATTGGGGATGTCAAGGTGAGGAAGGGTGGGCTTGAAGTGCTGCTGAGGGATCGGGGAGGGGATTGGGGGACCTGAGCAGCAGGCCATTCTTGGCTTCTTTCAAAAGTTGCAAGTATTTGGGCAAGACAGGATGCACGTGTGAGAATAACGGGAGGTAGGAGGCAACGGGTTTTTAGCAAATTGCCTCTTAGAAATGGGATTTGAGGGGCAGGTGACAAGGGTACAGGTACAGGATGCATAGTCAAGGGAAGGTTTCCTGGTGGAGGTGGAAGAGGAGAAAGGAAGTAACAAGGATGTTTGTGGGCCTGGAAAGCTGAGTCAAGTTCAGGAAGGTAGAGGAGTGGGATGGAGAGGGCAGTGGACACCAGTATGAGTGTAGAGATTGTGAGAAGGCCAAGCATAGCACAGCATTTTTAGGACAGAGGGTCTCTTGATACTATACATCAAAGTCCTCTGGGGACTTAAATAAAGCACAGGCTCCTGACCAACCCCTATTAAGAATCTCAAGGAGTGGACCCAGATATCTGCATTTTAACAGATGCCACAGGGTATTCTATCGGGCAGTGAGTGTTGGGAACCACTGCTTAGGGCCTGGCAAAGGAAGAGAGCCCAGCCCGTGCTAGGCTCTCCTCGCAATTACTGGAGGGTAAGAAGGTAGGTAGGGCAGGGGTATGTGGTGGTGGGATTTCTGTGTGAGCCCTGCTGAGGAGTTTGTTCTTTATCTGTGTTCTGGTAGGGTATTCTGGAACAGGTGGAAGCCTACCAGGTTGAAGCCCGTGAGGCCCTGGCCTCATTGCCCTCCAGTCCGGGGCTCCTGCAGTCCCTGCTGGAGAGAGGGCGGCAGCTGGGGGTGGAGGTACCTGAGGCCCAGCAGCTCCAGCGGCAGGTGGAACAGGCGCGATGGCTGGATGAGATGAAACGCACACTGGCCCCCTCAGCCCGAAGGGGCACCCTGGCTGTCATGCGGGGACTGTTGGTCGCGGGTGCCAGTGTAGCCCCTAGCCCTGCTGTGGACAAGGCCCGAGCTGAACTGCAGGAGCTACTGACCATTGCTGAACGCTGGGAGGAGAAGGCCCATCTCTGCCTGGAGGCCAGGTGGGTCTAGCTTCTTCCCCTCCCTGTTCTACCGCAACCTTCAAAGTTCAGCAGAGAAGCTGAAGATGATTCCCATGGGTGGCCTTGGGCACCAGACTCCTGTGTTGGTGTATTGACTATCCTCGCCTTTTTTGTTTCCTATCTTTTTTTTTTAAACTCCATAGTACACGTAGAGGCAGAGATAGTCTTACGGAGAAGCAGAGATGGACAGATACAGAGCTATATAGAGGACTAGCTCCACGGGCTGACGTGTGCACACACTCACAAGCACGAGTACCAAAAGGCAGATGGACAGGTGTCAGTAGAAAGACACCATGCAGGGGACAATCTGACAAACTGCAGCACCAGGTTAATACTGCAGGTTGTGTGTGTAGGCACTGCCAGCAGGCTGACAGACTGGTGGACAAGCAGAGGCATGAAGGTATGGCAGAAGTTGGGTGCGTGCAATCTGGAGCAGGCAGGGACTGACAGCCGTGCGTAGGCAAAATACAAGCAAATAGGCCCAAGCAGCAGCCCCAGGGGCTCATACCGCTGTATCTGGAAGTCAGGCTGGGCTTCTGGTCAGGCAGACCACCCCACACTGAGGCCTCTCTTTTCCCTACCTTTAGGCAGAAGCATCCACCAGCCACGCTTGAGGCCATAATTCATGAGGCAGAAAACATCCCTGTTCACCTGCCCAACATCCAGGCTCTCAAGGAGGCTCTTGCTAAGGCCCGGGCCTGGATTGCTGATGTGGACGAGATCCAAGTGAGGACCCTGTTGCCCCCCGCCCTCCACCGCCCCGTTCACCCGACAGCTTCAGTCCAGCTGGGAGAGATGGCATACATTGCGTTGTGCTGGGTTGAGTTGGGTTGGCTAGAGAGAGGAAGGGGTCACAGCACATCGTGAGGAGGCAAAACGTGCTTGGTGAGCATTGTGAAGAAAGGTTGCAAGGCTGGCCTGAGGGAAGATAGGATGCTGGTTAGGATGAGAATGGTGGGGGGCAGGGAGGATAGAAGAGGCAAACCACAACAAAATAACTAGTCTGGTGGTCCTGGGGACTGACTGGATATCCAGAGGCTGAGCCAATGGATATAGGAGTTGTAAGAGAGAGCCAGGTGGGTGTGCCTTCCTTAGGATGATCCCTGTTTTTTCTGCCTCAAGACTGTGATTCCAGTCTGTCTTCCCAGCTCAGGGCCAGGCACAGAGTAGCATCATAGATGTTGGCAAGTTGAAATGAGCTTTCTCTTGCCCCTGTGCCAGAATGGTGATCACTACCCCTGCCTGGATGACTTGGAGGGCCTGGTGGCTGTTGGCCGGGACCTACCTGTGGGGTTGGAGGAGCTGAGACAGCTAGAGCTGCAGGTACTGACGGCGCACTCCTGGCGGGAGAAGGCCTCCAAGACCTTTCTCAAGAAGAATTCTTGCTACACTCTGCTGGAGGTGAGGCCTAGGACCCTGACCCACGGCCTCTCCTGCCTCTGGCCCAGCTGTCGTGAAGACAGCTCATATGAGTGGGGCTTTGGGGGTGCTGGGCAGGGGAGGGAGCGGGTGGGAGTGAGGGGAAGCCTGGACATTCCTCCTTTGTCTCCTTGCCTCAGGTGCTCTGCCCGTGTGCAGATGCCGGCTCAGACAGCACCAAGCGCAGCCGGTGGATGGAGAAGGAGCTGGGGTTGTACAAATCTGACACAGAGTTGCTGGGGCTGTCTGCGCAGGACCTCAGGGACCCAGGCTCTGTGGTAAGGAGCTTGGGCCCAGATGGGGAGAAGAGCCTGGTGACAATAGTGTCTGAGCCAGGTGGCCATGAGCAGACCACTTGCTCCCTGGGCCCCAGTTCTCTTGGTTTGGGAGTGGGGTATTCATGGTGCCAGAGAAGGAGGGTTGGGGTGCTGACCTCTCCTCCCCTGTCCTGGGCACGGCAGATCGTGGCCTTCAAGGAGGGGGAACAGAAGGAGAAGGAGGGAATTCTGCAGCTGCGTCGCACCAACTCCGCCAAGCCCAGTCCACTGGCATCATCGACCACAGCTTCCTCTGCAACCTCCATCTGTGTGTGTGGGCAGGTGCCAGCCGGGGTGGGAGCTCTGCAGTGTGACCTGTGTCAGGACTGGTTCCATGGGCGATGTGTGTCGGTACCCCGCCTCCTCAGTTCCCCAAGGCCCAGTCCCACCTCATCCCCACTGCTGGCCTGGTGGGAGTGGGACACCAAATTCTTGTGTCCGCTGTGCATGCGCTCACGGCGCCCACGCCTGGAGACCATCCTGGCACTGCTGGTAGCGCTGCAGAGACTGCCTGTGCGGCTGCCTGAGGGTGAGGCCCTGCAGTGCCTCACAGAGAGGGCCATCAGCTGGCAAGGCCGTGCCAGGCAGGCTCTGGCCTCTGAGGATGTGACTGCTGTGTTGGGACGGCTGGCCGAGCTTCGCCAGCGGCTGCAGGCTGAACCCAGGCCCGAGGAGCCCCCTACCTACCCTTCGGCCCCTGCCTCTGACCCTCTCAGAGAAGGCAGTGGCAAGGATATGCCTAAGGTGAGCTGCACAGCCCAGCTCTTTCGCCCTCAAATTCCTGTCTCCTAGCCCTCACCCTTACTTAGGCTCCAGCCCTGTCCCTGCTCTCTGATTTTTGGTCTCCTTTGGCCTGGCCTCCCTGCCCCATTCTGCCTCCTCTCCAGATCCCTGCAATGCTCCATGCCGGCAGCCTGTGTCTGCCCTCCTCCCGGAGGTGGAGGGTCCCAAGTCTGAGGTTGTGGGGAAGCAATCGGGCCTGGTTCTTCAGTTACCGCTACCTGTCCTTGCTCTCTTCGGCAGGTGCAGGGGTTGCTGGAGAATGGAGACAGCATGACCAGTCCTGAGAAGGTAGCCCCGGGGGAGGGCTCAGGTAAGAGAGGTAGGTTTAGGTGTGGGTAGGCTGTTTATTGGATCTCACCAGAGTGACCCACGTGGTCCTCGGCTCTGTCGTGGTGGGGGGTACGACCGGGAGCAGCCTCTAACCCAGCTTGTCCCTGCAACCCCCCAGACCTGGAGCTGCTGTCCTCGCTGTTGCCACAGTTGACTGGCCCTGTGTTGGAGCTGCCTGAGGCAACCCGGGCCCCCCTGGAGGAGCTCATGTTGGAGGGGGATCTGCTTGAGGTGACCCTGGATGAGAACCACAGCATCTGGCAGCTGCTGCAGGCTGGGCAGCCTCCAAACCTGGAGCGGATCCGCACACTTCTGGAGGTGAGGAGAGGAGGGATCATGGGCAGGGATGGGAGGTCAGGCCAAGCAGGCAGGGAGCCCAGGCCTGACCACTGTCCCACACCTCTCTTTGCCCATTGGTGTTCACAGCTGGAGAAGGCAGAGCGCCATGGGAGCCGAGCACGGGGCCGGGCGCTGGAGAGGCGGCGGCGGCGGAAGGTGGATCGGGGTGGGGAGGGCGATGACCCAGCCCGAGAGGAGCTAGAGCCAAAGAGGGTACGGAGCTCAGGGCCAGAGGCCGAGGAGGCCCAGGAGGAGGAGGAGCTGGAGGAGGAGACTGGGGGTGAGGGCCCACCCCTGCCCACCACTGACAGCCCCGGCACCCAGGAGAACCAGAATGGCTTGGAGCCGGCACTAGGGGCCAGTTCAGGCTCCTCGGCCCCTTTCTCCACTTTGACTCCCCGGCTGCACGTGCCCTGCCCGCAGCAGTCGCCTCAGCAACAATTGTGACAGTGGCTGAGCCTAGCACAGACCCCAACAGAGACCCCTTGGCCTCAAGGATCCTCTTTCTGACCATCAGGCCTGCTTCTTGGGAGGTGGGCGAGTAGGGGGGATGGCCACCCCCCCACCCCAGCCCATCCCCGAGTCCCTTGACTTTTATATTCTGACTCCAAGGTATTGTTCAGACCTCAGCTCCTGGGGGCCGGCCCCTGGAGTCCCCCTCCCTGGTAGCCTCTAACCAGCATTCCCAGACACCTGAGGCAGATAGACAGATGGGCAGGTGGGCAGGGAGGTGGCTGGGGCTGGGCCGGCACCATTCCAGAGACACGGCCAGTGCATATGCAAACTGGGGGAATCTCCTCTCCCTTGTCTCCCCAGTTGTGGCCCTCGCCAGGCCATGCTACACTAACCTCACCTCCCCCCTCACTCTTTCTCCTCCTTCCCCCCCCTTCTCCTGCCTCCCTCCTCCCTTTGCCTCCTTCTCCTCCCTTCCCCTGACTGTTCCACCCAGGAGGAGGAAACTTCACATAGCTGTGCTCACAGTTTTTTATTTTAAGTGAATTCGGTTGGGGGGCTGAGCAGGGCTCCCTGTGATCTGAAGAAAGCTTTTGGTGCTTGTCCTCACTACCACCTTGATCTTCCCTCCATGTCCTGCCCTGTCTCCTTTCCTCCTCCTGGGTTCATGTTGTAATAAAAGAAGATTGTTGGTGTGTAATTAGTTTGTTCAAAAGAAAAAAAAAAGCAAAACAAGAAACTTGGTTCCAACTGAAGCCTATTTTAATTTTATTTTATTATTTTCCTCTTGTTAGAAATAAAACCCTTAGCAACATTTTTTGGAAACATGTTTCTGAAGTGCATTTCTCTTTGGTGGGGGAGAACAGTGTCTCCATTACCTGTCAGTGGAGGAGCTGCAGTGCTGGTGGGAGCATGAGGGCTGAAGCCAAGGAGCTCTGGGTTCTGAAACTGCCTTCTACCAGGTTTTCCTTAACCATGGGCAAGACATCCCATGTCTCCTCCCACTCTACCCCTGAGCCAGTTTTCCCCATCTCCCAACAGATAGGCCCTGGCACCTCTCACTAAACTCCTGCCGCAGCCGCCTCCAACTTTATGCCTTCCAGTCTATTCTCTTCAAGCCTCCAGAGGGGTGTTTTGTTTTGCTTCTCGGCTTGATGGAGGTATAATTTATACACCGTAAAATTTACCTGTTTTAAATGTACAATTCAGTGATTCAGAGGGATGTTTCCATCCTGCTTGAAACTATCCATGATGCTTCACTTCCCTTAAGATACACGCGCGCGCGCGCACACACACACACAGCTGACCCTTAAACAACGGGTTTGAACTGTGCAGGTCCACTTAAACGCAGATTCCTTCCAGTAAATATATACTACTGTACTATCCTGGTGGGTCAAATCCGAGGATGATATGGAGGACCGGCTTTAAAGTTACATGCAGATCTTCGACTGCACAGGGGGTCGGTGCCCCTAACACCACGACCACCACTCCCCCACCCCCCACGCAATCTCATTCTGGAATGCTTTCCTGTCGACCCGTATGCTGGGTCTTCCAGGAACCCTTCCCTGGTTTTTCTCTACCGTAAAGGGGTTCTTCCTGCCTCTGTGAATGAGGACTAAAGCTAGGTGTATGGCAATTTACAGCCCCCGAGTTCACTTTCTAAAAGCAGCTTTATTGTAATACAGTTTACATACTACACAGTTCACTCCCTAAAAGTATACAATTCAGTGGCTTTGAGTATATTCTAGTTGTGTGATCATCACTGCAAAACGTTTCAGAACATTTTCGTCATTCCAAAAGGAAACTCCACACTCCTTAGGCATCACCCTTCTCCCCTGGTCCCCCACTCCTAGGCTACCACCTAATCTATATAGATTTGCCTGTTTTGGACATTTTATATAAATGGAGTCATACAATATGTGATCCTTTGTGACTGTGCTCTTTCACTTAGCATAATGGTTTCAAGGCGAGTTCACTTTTAAATACAGAATTTTTTTCCCCCTCCTGGGACCCAACGTCTTTAAAATGAGGGTGGCTAGGGTTTCTAAGATCAGAGACCATAACCAGAATTTATGTGTTTTTATGGGGGTTTGCATGCATCTGTTTTACTGGCAAGAAGACATTGCATCAGATTCATAAAGGGATCCTTGTCCCTCCAAAGGCTAAGAACCACTCTGTAGTCCTTAATGTTGTGTGTTCAGAGTCTGCTCATGATAGGATACAGGGGAGGAAGCAAAAGCACTGATGCCCTGCTAAGCCAGCCCACCAGCTTCCCGTCATGCCGGGCTCTGCAAGGGCTTTCCTTTCTCTCAAGGTGCTGCACAGAGGCCTTAAAGGCTGATAGCCAGGCCCTGATGCCCCAGTACACTGTCACTCCCCTTTCTCATCTGAATGCTCAGTGGGTTCATTTTGCTGCTCTTCTTCCCCTTCTCAAGGTTTCCAGTTAATGGGAGCCTAGTGGTGAGTGAGAAAGCTCACCCACTTCTAGCAGCTTTGATTGCTGGGGCATTTGATGGGCTCTGATTTAATTTCTGGCTCAGCCCTGCCTCCTTCAGTCGTCCGGCCAGGAGCCACTGGGCTGTGCAAGTAAGGGGAGGCAGGGGCCAGTGGATACCCCTGTCCACGGGGAAAGGCTTGTCTTTTGTTTGTCCACCTGTATGGAATTGAGCATGAAAAGAAGGTTGGAGACCACCTCAGAGGAGACTGGGATATGAGAGCTGGGACAGGGACAGGAAGGGGCTCAGTCTTGGCGCTGCATTACCACTCCCACCCCGAGGCAGTCCCCAGAAGACGTGGCCTCACAGGAGAGGAAGAGGGTGCCTACGACCTACAGCAGCTCCCAGGCTCAAGAACTAGGCCCAGGCTAAGGTCCTCCAGAGTAAGGGGCTCACTGGTTTCCAGACAGCATTTCCCATCTTTGCACCGTCCTGCCCCATCTCTCACAGTGATGTGCATCCCAGGAGCTCTGCAGGAGTGGTGCTGGCCACCATCCTGTAAGACCCAGATGAAATGTGACATCTTCCAGAGAGCCTGCTCTGGGTGCAGATCTGTCCCCCTTCCCCAGATACTCACCTAGAAAGGGAGGAGTGACTGCCTTGGGAGGGCCCAGATGAGTGGGAGATGGGGGGAGAGAGGATTGGGGGAGCACAGTATCTTCACCTCATTTCCTACTGTAGAGACACTGCCTTGCTGCTGCATTCTCCCAGAGGCTGCCATATCCCTCAGAATGGCTCCTGAGTCTGCAGGTGACACAGGGATGAGAAGACACATCATTTCCTCTAAGGATTTGCCCCAAACCCTTCCCCCTCCCTAGTGCCCCCACTGTGCCTTAGGTGGTGCCTGAAACACTCTCCCACCCCCAGGTTTCCCGTACTGGGAGTTCCTAGAGGGAAGGCAAGGCCCAGGCCTGAGTCCTCTGCCTCCACTTCCAGTCAGGGGCCTGCAGTCTGGGCTCAGAAGGAGGGAGACAGAAACAGCAGTTGGAGTCTCACTCTGTTCCCTTTGCAGTGCATAAAGTTCATTGGTAAGGGCGCTAGCTACCCCAGGGGAGTGGGGCCTGGGGTCTGAGGTCCATGGTCACTAGGGCCCTGAAGGGGTAGACACTGACCATGCTTCCCAGAAGCCCTGAAATTGTAATGATGGAAGAAAAGGGATTTGGGGACAGACAGATGGATTCCCTGCCCCTGGGGCGCACACATTCCAGGAAAAGGAGGGGAAAAGCCTCTTGTGAACTCCTTTCTGGGTGCCAAGCTCCACGTGAGATATTTCACAAAGTCCTTGTCAGGTAACACAGGAAACAGACTCTACGAAGAACACGTCTAGCTCAGGCAATATCAGCCTGGCAGAGCTGGGATTCCCGTTAAATCTCTGTGAACCTACAGCCTGTGCTGCATGACAGAAGGGGTCCAAAGTAATCAGTCTGCCCCCAGGACATAATTCATAGCAGGGGTTCAGTGTTGCTCTCTGCTACTGGCAGATGGGACCTCAGCAGTGCTATAGCCAGATTGGCCTTGGTAGGTAGAAGTCCGTATGCTGAACTTGTATATAACCTCCATGCCTGCCTGTATTAGTTATGTATTACTGCATAACAAATTACTTCAAAACAATGGCTTAAAACAATGACATTTATCTCACAGTTCCTGTAGGTCAGGAATCTGGGTACATCTTAGCTGGGTTTCTGTTTCAGGCTCTCTCACAGGCTGCAATCAAGGTGTCAGCTGGGGCTGCATTTGTCCCAAGGCTCGACTGGGGAAGGATCTGCTTCCAAGCTCAGCGCGTGGCTGTTGACAGGACTTAGTTCCTTGTGGGTTGTTGGACTGAGGGCCTCAGTTTCTTGCCAACTGTTGGCTGGAGGCCATCCTCAGTTTCCTTGCCACGTGGACTTTTCCACAGGCCAACTCACAACATGGCTACTTGTTTCAACAGAGTTGATCAAGTGAGACGAAATGGGGGTGTGTGTGTGGGGGGGGACATGGGGAGAAAATTGTGCACATGCAAGATGGAAGTCACGGTCTTTATAACCTAGTCTCAGAAGTGACATCCCACCACTTTTGCAATATTCCACTCACCAGAAGTAAGTAAGTCACCAGATCCAGACCACACTCGGGAGGGGATTACACAAGGATGTGAATACCAGGAGGTGGGGATCATTGGGGGCCATATTGGAGACTACTATAGTTTGTCCTCTGGCCCCCAATGATTCACGTCCCTTCCACATGCAAAATACATTCACCCCTTTCCAAGGTCTGAAAAAGTCTCACTCCATTACAGCATTGCCTCAAAGTCCAGAATCTCATCTAAATCAGGTCCACGTGTGAATGAGACTCCTTCAGTGTATTCCTTAAGTATGGGTCCTTAAGTTCTATTTGTTTTCCACCAGTAGATCTGTGAAACTCAAGGGACAAGTTATCTGTCCCCGACACACCCAACATACGATGGTGCAACAGACACTGGATACTGCTACGGACATTCCATTTCTTTTTTTTTTCTTAATTTTATTTATTTTTGGCTGTGTTGGGTTTTTGCTGTGCACAGGCTTTCTCTAGTTGTGGAGAGCGGGGGCTACTCTTCGTTGCGGTGTGCGGGCTTCTCATTGCAGTGGCTTCTCTTGTTGCAGAGCACGGGCTCTAGGCGCTCAGGCTTCAGTAGTTGCAGCACAGTCTCAGTAGTTGCGGCGCGCGGTCCCTAGAGCGTGCAGGCTTCAGTAGCTGCGGCACATGGGCTCAGTAGTTGCAGTGCATACGCTCAGTAGTTGTGGTGCACGGGCTTAGTTGCTCTGTGGCACGTGGGATCTTCCCAGACCAGGGATCGAACCTATGTCCCCTGCATTGGCAGGCAGATTCTTAACCACTGCACCACCAGGGAAGTCCCATTCCATTTAAAAAACGGGAAACGGGAGACATAAAGGAGTCACTGGTCTATAGCAATTGTGAAATCCCTCTGGGCACGTGGAAGTTCCTGGATTAGGTTTCAAGGCCTGGGAATAATTCTCCATGGCTCTTGGCTCTGCTTTCTGGGCTCTTGGTCCCATCCTCTGTGCCTTTCTTCCTTTTTCATGAAAGGTATCACATATTTGCGGCTGAATAGTTTCCCCAGTCTGCTTCCTGCCAGTAAAATGTTGGGGGTCCAATGCTTTCATTTTGTACTGTCTCTGTAATCAGTTGCCACTGACAAATGGTTCCAATAGTGGGGCTTGGTGTGCCTCTGCTGTCGGTAGGTTGGGCACTCAGCAGTTGTTATAGCCAGACTGGCCTTGGTGAAAGTCTATATTATAGAGCCCGTGCCTAAACTCCACGCATGCTGCCATGGCCATTTTGTTCAGGAGTCCATTGGGTAAGGGACTGAGGTTGGCTGACATCCATAGGACAGGACATCTTGTCCAACTCATTGAGATCTTTCTCCATAGTGGATGCTCTCTAGTGCTCATTTATGTGCGACGTGACTATCTTCACACTCTGTGCCCATTCCAAAAGGGACATCCATATGCCTCTCCCCAAGACCTCCTCCTTGAACAATATTTCAATCCTATTCTTTCCAAGTCCTTGACCACCTAGCCAAATCATTACTAACTACTCACGAATCAGCGGTATCTACACCTCTAACCATCTATGCAATCAGGCAGTGAGAATTTCCCTTCCCATTGTCCCCAGGATCAACCCTAAGTGGGGCTATCACACTGCAGCTAGACATGTCCAGCTGGTGCCAGCATATTATGCAAAGCCATCTGTGAGCCAAGCTTCGATATTGTGCCTCTGAGTCACCTGGTCACAGGGAACGCCCCATGAGACTCAGGCGTGAGAAAGGGACGGCAGTGCAGCCAGTGGGAGTATGAGCCACGTGCTCAGGCAGCTTACTCTATTTGGTGGCAGAGTGCTGCTGCACATAGACAACCACATGGCTTGATGGGACCATTAACACATGTTGCCATGGCAGCTCAGCTTGCACAGGTCACATGGTGTCCTGTGTCCAGGCATTCATTCACAAAATAGATCCGTTTTTCCATTTTTATCTCTCTCTGTGTCTGGGATTCCTATTATCACAATGTGGCCGCTTCTAATATTACACCCCCCCATTTCTTTAGTTTTTTAAAAAATATTTTATATCTCTTTATTCTTATCTGTTGATTTCTAGAAGAGATCCTCAGTCTGATCTTTCCACTCACTACTTTGTTCTTCATACGTAGCTCTCCTACCCTTTATGCCATCTATACCATGTGTATTCCCATAATGTGTCCAGGAACCAGCAAACCACAGGATGGGATTTGCGATCCCGTGAGCCCAATATGAGAAGGACTCAGGCTGACTCTTCACGCATGCTTTATCCCTCTCTGACTGGTGGACCATGGTGATGTCTAGGTCACAGGGGATTAACTCAGAACCAGTATCCAGTCTATTTCAAAAGGTCTGGGTATTTCCCTGTCCCCAAGGCACAGTTACATTGGCTGCAGGTTCCTGTGGGAAAAGCAAGGAGGGAGAGTTCACCATACACCCTTGTGAAAGGTGTAGTAAGTAGACCCTCCCCTTCATTCAAGGGGCTCCAGTCCGTGAACTGGGGGAGAGGCTGGGACTCCTCTACATTTTGGGGACTAGATCGAGCCTCAATTTGCTAGACTAGATTTTTTTGGTTACATAAATCAAGTAGGACCTTATTAGGCTGTCCATCTATTTGGCCCTAGAGTAACCACGTTTAATTAGCCACCACTATAGATCCCCACAGGTCAAATCACCATTCTGATTACTGCTATGGCTCTGCTATGCATTATAGGAATCAGACGCAACTTGTCTCTGAAGGTGATCCTATCATCCCCATCTCTCACCATGACCCCAAATTACAGGGAAAAAAAAAAACCCCACTGCAATGTTTTTTAAGGAGGCAACATTTATGTATTAGTTAAGGTAAAGTTAGCTTCTGGGACAGAAAAAAAATCTGTGAAATTTAAGACAATAAAATTTACTTCTTACTCCTGCAGTCTTCCAAAACAGTTGTTAATAGCTGGGCTGCCCTCTTCTAAGTGGTGATTCAGGGTCCTAGGCACCTTCTGTGTAGATGGTCTGCCATCTTCAAAACGTGGTCGCCATTGTACTATTGTCATCTCCATCCCAGCCAACTAGAAGAAGAAAAGACCACGTGGGAGGTTTTAATGAGCTAGGCTTAGTTGTAGTGTACATCACTTCTGCTCACATTCCATTAGCTAGAACTCAGACAGTGGTCATATTCAACCACAAGGGGTGCTGGAAAATGTAATCTCAATTTGTCCCAAACAGGAAGAGGAAACAGGCTTAGTGACCACCTAGCTAGTCTCTGCCACACCTCATAATGCATTTCTCAAAGCCTTTGTGAAAGGAGTGTCCACATAGTTAGAGGGTGAGTTAAATGGGTTACACATGATGAATTGATTCCAACACTCTTACCACTCTAAACGTTTGGAAGGCAGCTATGCTCACCACTATACCACCAGTGCCACTAGCATTTGGATTCCTCCCTCTACATTGTACATCATCTGGCATCTTAACTTCAATTAACATAGGCTACTGTTGAGCCCAGGTTTCAATCAATCAATAGGACAAATCTTAGAAATACTCCTAGCTGCTTCAGCTAACACAGTACATTCAGGAATGCTGATAAGTGAACCCATACTGAAAAGTTTGGCCCTACCAAAACCAGATTAAGACATCACAAGAAAATTATAGACCAATATCCCGTATGAATACAGATGCAAAAATCCTCAACAAAATACTAGCAAACAGAATCCAACAGCATATTAAACAGATTATACACCATGATCCAGTGGGATTTATTCCAGGAATGCAAGAGTGGTTCAACATCAGAAAATCAATCAAGGTTACACATCACATTAATAGAACAAAGGAAAAAAACCTATGTGATCATCTCAATTGATGCAGAAAAGGCATTTCAGATGCAGAAAAGGCTTAGAGCTAATAAATTCAGCAAAGCTGCAAGGAACAAGACCAACACATAAAAATCAGCTGGGTTTTAAAATGAAATTGAGAGCAATTCCATTTACAATAGCATCTAAAAGAAATACCTAGGAATAAATTTAACCAAGGAGGCAAAAGACTTGTGTATTGAAAACTATAAACTATGGCTGAAAGAAATTAAAGGAGACCTAAATAAATGGAAAGACGTCCTGTGTTCATGGATTGGAAGATTTTTTATTAAGATGTCAATACAACCCAAAGCAACCTACAGATTCAGCAAAATCTCTATCAAAATTCCAACAGCATTTTTGCAGAAATGTGGAAATGCCAATCCTCAAATTCATATGGAATTTCAAGGGGCCCTCAATAGTCAAAACAATCTTGAAAAAAAAAAGTCAAATGGCCAAGTGGTTTTTGATTAAGGTGCCAAGTCCATTCAGTGGGATAAGGACAGTCTCTTCAACAGATGGCGCTGGTGCAACGGGATTTTTACATGCAAAACAATGAAGTTGGACGCCTACTTCATACCATATACTATTAATTCAAAATGGATCGACAACCTAAATACAAGAGCTAAGACCATAAAACTCTTAGAAGAAAACATAGGGGTAAATTTTCATGACCTTGGACTTGGCAACAGGTTCTTAAATGTGATACCAAAAGCACAAGCAGCAAGAGGACAAATAGGTAAATTGGACTTCATAAAAATAAAAACTTTTGTGCATCAAAGGACAATATCAAGAGGATAATATCAAGAAAATGAAAAGGCAATCTATAGAATGGAAGAAAATATTTGCAAATCTTATCTGATAAGGGTTTAATATCCATAATATATAAAGAATTCCTACAACTCAACAACAAAAAGACTAACAACCCAATTTAAAAATGGGCAAAGGACTTGAATAGACATTTCTCCAAAGGAGATATATAAATAACCGACAAGCACATGAAAAGTTGCCCAACATCATTAGTTATTATGGATAGGGAAATCAAAACACAATGAGATAATATTTCACAGCCACTAGGATGGCCATAATCATCATCATCATCAGAAAATAACATCGGAGAGGATGTGGAGAAATTGGAACCTTTGTACATTGCTGGTGGGAATGTAAAATGATGCAGCCATTGTGTAAAAGCAGCCTGGCAGTTCCTCAAAAAGCTAAAGACAATTACCATATGACCCAGCAATTCCACTCCTAGGTATATACTCAAGAGAATCGAAAACAGGGACTCAAAAAGATATCTGTACACCAATATTCATTCACTGTAATTCACAATAGCCAAAAGGTGGAAATGACCCAAGTGTTCATCAACAGGTGAACAGATAAACAAAATGTAGTACATACAAATACTGAAATATTGTTCAGCCATAAAAAGGAATGAAGTTCAGACTTGCTATCACATGGATGAACCCTGAAAATATTATTCTAGGGGAAATAATCCAAACAAAAAAGGACAAATATTTTAAGGTTCCACTTATATGAAATATCTAGAATAGGCAAATTTATACAGACAGAAAGTAGGTTAAATGTTACCAGGAGCTAGGGGCAGGAGTTACTGCTTAATGGGTGCCTGCTTGGGGTGATAAAAAAAAGTTTTGGAATCGGATAATGGTGATGGTCGCACAACATTGTGAATATAATTAATGCCACCTAATTGTACACTTGAAAAGGGTTAAAATGGCAAATTTTGTTATATATATATTACCACAATAAAAAACGTTTGGCCCAATCTATAATTACATTTATTTCTCTCTGATCTATCATGCATAGAATCAGTTCCCACATATATCACTGAGGGTTCTGTCAACATAAATTAGGCTTTCTCCTCACAGGTCTGACTCTATTTTCCCTGGGACATGCAGGAATCTGAATCCAGTAATGGGTATGGAGGCACCAAGGGGTGATATGAATGGATCCTGAGAAAGATTAGCAAAATCCTTAGAGGGTCCCCAAGTCATGCAGGTCCAGCCCCATTAGACTGGGGAGGAAGGGCTGCCTCTGCCACCAAGGGAGACTCAGTGGGGGCTGGTGTTTAGGGAACTCAGGTCGATCCAAATCAACCTTGATGTTCCAATTCCAATTCCCAAGGTCCCAATCTTCCAGCAACCAGCAGACTTTTATTTCACATAAGAGACCTGGAGATCTTGTGAATTCAACTGGCACTGTAATTCAGCAACCTACAGGATTTGGCTTTATGTCTGATTTCAGGCTACATCAGTCTGGTGACTAGAAGAAATACAGATATTTCTTGTTTTTGTAATATAGACTTTATTGTTTAGAGCAACTTTAGGTTCAGCAGAGTATAAGAGGCCCTGTTGTTCCACATCCTTACCAGTCCTTGGTACTGTCGATTTTTAACTTTTGCCAATCTGAGGAGCATAGTACCTCATGTAGTTTAAATTGGCATTTCCCTGATAACTAACGAAATTGAGCACCTTTTCATATACCTACTGGCCATTTGGATATTCTCTTGTGATGTGCTCCTTCAACTCTTTCGAATATTTTTCTTTCTTTTTCTTTTTTTTTAAAAAATTTTATTTATTTATTTATGGCTGTGTTGGGTCTTCGTTTCTGTGCGAGGGCTTTCTCTAGTTGCGGCAAGTGGGGTCCACTCCTCATCGCGGTGCGCGGGCCTCTCACTATCGCGGCCTCTCCTGTCGCGGAGCACAGGCTCCAGACGCGCAGGCTCAGTAATTGTGGCTCACGGGGCTAGTTCCTCCGCGGCATGCGGGATCCTCCCAGACCAGGGCTCGAACCCGTGTCCCTCGCAATGGTAGGCAGACTCTCAACCACTGCACCACCAGGGAAGCCCTCTTTTTCTTTTTTTTAATTAAAATTTTTTTCTGGCAGCTTGTGGGATCTTAGTTCCCTGACCAGGGATTGAATCCAGGCCCTCTGCAGTGAAAGCACGGAGTCCTAACCTCTGGACCACCAGGGAATTCCCCGTCAAATATTTTTCTATTGATTATCGATCTTTTGTTGAATTGTAGGATTTCATTTTATAATCTGGGTATGAAATTTTTGACTGTTTTACGGGATGCAAATATATCTTTTCCCATTCTGTAGTTTACCTTTGCACCGTTTATAGTGTTTCTAGGTGAAAATACGTTATTATTTTTAATGTAGTCCATTTTATCAATCCCTTCCTTTTATCATTAGTAATTTTGGTGTCTTGTTTAAAAAATCTTTTACTATCCCAAAGTCAAAAATATATTCTCCTATGTTATCTTCTTTGCTTTTCACATTTAGGTTTATAATCTGTCTGTGAATTATTTGATTTTTTAGATATATGAGGTGAGGTAAACATCCGATTTAGGTGTGTTTGTTTGCTTGTCTTCCTATTTGGACACCCAATTGTCCCAACATCATTTATTGAAAAAACTGCCCCGGTACCACCGCTCTCCAGTGCCACATTTTTGTTAAATCAACTATGCAACTATGCATGGGTCTTCTTCTGAGCTGTTTGTTCCACTGGACTAGTTTTCTATCCTTGTGCCAATACTACGGTCCTAATTTTTATAACTTTATTTTAAAAATCTGATCATCTGATAGAGCAAAACCTCTCATATTGTTCTTCTTCAGGAGTCATGGCTATTTTTGGCCTTTTTCATTTCTATATAAATTTTGGAGTCAAGTTCCACAAAACAATGAGTACCCGTTAGGCTTTTTTTTTTTTTTTTAATTTGTTTATTTTCCTTATTTTTTTGGCTGCGTTGGGTCTTAGTTGCGGCACACGGGATTTTCGTTTTGGCATGCGGCTTCTCTCTAGTTGTGGCGTGTAGGTTTTCTCTCTCTAGTTGTGGCACGAGGGCTCCAGAACGCATGGGCTCTGCAGTTTGCTGCACGTGGGCTCTCTCATTGAGGCACGCGAGCTCAACAGTTGTGGCGCACGGGCTTAGTGGCCCCGCGGCATGTGGGATCTTAGTTCCCTGACCAGGGATCGAACCTGCGTCCCCTGCACTGGAAGGCGGATTCTTTACCACCGGACCATCAAGGAAGTTAGGCTTTAATTGGATTTATATTGAATCTGTAGATCAATTTGAGGAGGACTGACATCTTTGTAATATTGAGTCCACCAGCCTGTGAATATGGTATATCACTCCATTTATTTACATCTTCTTTAATCTCTTTAAAAAGTTATATAGTCTTCTCCATAATGGACTTACACGTCCTCTGTTAGATATATTTCTAAGATTTCTAAATAATTGATCTTTAAATGCCATTTATTTTTTATTTTTTTTATTTTTTTGCGGTATGCGGGCCTCTCACTGTTGTGGCCTCTCCCGTTGCGGAGCACAGGCTCCGGATGCGCAGGCCCAGCGGCCATGGCTCACGGGCCCAGCCGCTCCGCGGCATATGGGATCCTCCCAGACCGGGGCACGAACCCGCATCCCCTGCATCGGCAGGCGGACTCTCAACCACTGCGCCACCAGGGAGGCCCTTTAAATGCCATTTAAATGTTAATTAAAACATTTTATGTTCTAACTCCATCTGTTTATATGCAGAAATACAATTGATGTTTGTAATTTGATTTTATATCCAGTAAAGTTTAATCCTGGCATATTTACCTCCATTCTTCAAATATTTTCTCCTCTCATTTGTTTATTCTTACTCTTTTTCTGAGACTACTATCAAGTTGCTGGCCTTCTATTTTCCATTTCTCTTTGTTTTCTTAACTTAATATTTTCTATATTTTTATTCTTCTGCTTTCTGGGAGAATTCTTCAATCTGATCTTCCAATTCTTATTCATTCTTCATCTGTATTCAACCTACTATTTTCCTCCTCTATTGTGTTCTCTATTTCAACTCTATATATTCTTCATAGCTTAATATTTCCACTTTTCTGTGCCTGAGGGAAGGGGTAAAGGAAGATCCCACAGAGAAGGTGGTGATGAGCTGTCTGGAGTGATGAGCCAGAGGGTGCCCAATTATAAGGAGAGAGAGGAGAATCAACCTGAGGGTTCGGCAGTAGCTAAGGACTGGAGACCAGACAGCAGGGCCCAGCTTGTCCTGCAGGGAATGGCCGAAGCACTGGAAGTAGGGTGGGAGGGAGATGAAGTGGGAAACTGCAGGGCTTTATACTTTATAGGGCCATGGTCACTGAGAGCCTTGACTTGTGAGCTCTGCAGACCACGGTGACCTCCAGAAAGACGGCAGCTTCAAGGCAGTGTTGGAGGACACCCAGCCCTTTAAGGTGAAGAGACTCCCTTCCACTTCATGCTCCAGTTCCAGCCCCCTTCCCTTGGGCACCTGCCAGAAGGTCCCTCCTTTTTTCCTGAGGAGGAAGGTAAGTGGAGACAAAGAAGGAGACTTGGACCCAGAAAAGGCACCCTAGAAAACCTGTGATTAGATCTGGATTTTGTGGGATGCTGGGGTGGGCAGCAGAGGGAGGGAAGTGGTTCAAATAAGGACAGGAGTAGAGGAAGGCAGCCACGATAAAGGCAGGAGTCTGTGTGTGAGAAAAAGATGGCGGGGAGGTGCCAAGAGTCTACTTTTGAACAGAAGGGCGTAATCTGGAAGGGTTTAGGTGCTAAGGCTGGTGAGGGAGGGGCCTGGCCGTGGAGGTGCCCCAGGGCCATGGCCATCATTTCTCAAAAACCACTGCAGGTCGTAGGTATCTCTCTCCCTGTCCTGGCTGCTCCACTGCCTCCTTCCTGTGGTTTCCTGGCACTCAGGCCCCAAGCTCTTCTGAAGTTCTTCCATCTTTCCCATACACCCTTGCCTCTTTGAGGAGAGGGTGCCCCATGTTTTATCCTCATGCTGTGCTCCAGATAGGTAGCCCAAGGCCTTGACAAGAGTGAAACCTCCTGGATGCCTTGTTCTGCTGGTAGCTTCTACAGTGCCTCCTTCCCCTGAGAGGACCCCACACAGCAACCTTTCAGGGGATTTTGGACAGTGGGGTGTCTCTGGAGTTTTCTGATAAAAGGTTAGCTTTGGGGAGGGAAAGACAGCTTGTGGACACATACAGGGCTGAGTGGAGGGGTGTGGAGGGCACAGGAGTTGCATTCTAAGGGTCAGTAGGGAGGCATGAATATGACTCTACCATGGCCTTGATCCAAAGGGAGGCTTGGAAAAGAAGGGGGTGCCGAGGACCAGAGTCAGGGAAGTTTGTTCAAACAGGTCAAGAAATCAGAGACAGAGAGGCATCTGTGAGTCCCCCACAGTATAGTGTGTAGAATCCCTGGCTGACATCCAGGCTTCCCGCAGGTTTGGGACCAGCAGTGTAGCCCCCACGGAAGGTAAAACTTTGGAGAGGCCTTCAGATGCAAAAAGGTCTACAAAGGATATGAAAAGGAAAGCAAGCCATAAAGCTAACAGGCACATGAACAAATGCTCAAACTAAGTAGTCATCAGACAAATAGAAATTAAAGGAAAACTAGAGAGACTTCCCTGGTGGTCCAGTGGTTAAGACTCCGTGCTCCACTGCAGGGGGCACAGGTTGGATCCCTGGTCAGGGAACTAATAAGATGCTGCATGCCGCACAACCAAAAAACAACAACAAATTAGATATATTGTTATACCTATTAGACTGGTGAAAAAAATGTTAAAGCTGAATACGGCCAAGTGTTTGTGTGTGTGTGTGTGTGTGTAAGGCTATGCATAGCACAGGGAGATCAGCTCAGTGCTTTGTGACCAGCTACAGGGGTGGGACAGGGAGGGTGGGAGGGAGACACAAGAGGGAGGCGATATGGGGATATATGCATATGTATAACTGATTCACTTTGTTATAAAGCAGAAACTAACATACCATTGTAAAGCTATTATACTCCAATAAAAATGTTTAAAAAAAAGTCATCAGTAGATATACATATATAAAACCGTTATGTGGTACACCTAAAACTAACATAATGTTATGTGACAATTAGATCAAAAATCCTAAAATATAAAATAGGAGTTGAATTTTAGAAATGTATTCTTTCCTTGATCTAAAAAAAAAAAAAAAAAAGAATGTACCCTATGACCCAGCAATTCCACACCTTGACATATATCTCAAAGAAATTCTTGCAAAGGTGCAAAGGAAACATATTGGAGGGTGTTGATCACATCAAAATTTGTGATGGCAAAGAATCAGAAGCAATCTGGGTGTCCATCCTTGGTGAGTAGACAGGAAAAATAAGGAGTTTTCACACCATAGTGCTGTAAGGCAGTTGAGGTTGCTGAATATATCTCACAGTATATTGCTGCCACTATTTATTACAGACCAAAAGTGGAACAAACCCAAATGCCTATAACAGATGAATGGATAAATAAAATGTGGTATATCCATACAATGGAATATTGTTTGGCAATAAAAATAGGTGATGTACGGACCCATGCTAAAACATGCATGAACCTTGAAAACATTATGCTAAATGAGAGAAGCCAGAAAGAAAAGATACATATTGTATGATTCCATTTATATAAAATGTCCAGACTAGGAAGTCTATAGAAACAGAAAGTAGATTAGCGGTTGCGTAGGGAGGTGGTAGATGGAGGTTGAAGGGAAATGGGAAGTGATTGCTAACAGGTATAGGTTTTCCTTGTTGGGGTGATGAAAATATTTTAAACTTGTGATTGTGATGATGGTCTAACCACTCTGTGAATATGCTAAAAGACACTGACTTGTACACTTTGAACAGGTGAATATATATATATATATATATATATATATATATATATATACACATATACATATTGTTGATATATAAAGCATCTATCTATTTATCTGTTTATAATCTATCTAAACATATTGGAGACATGGATGATGCCAGGGCTGGGGCCAGAGAATTAAGAAGGGATTAAAAATGAAAAGAACATGGAACTTCCCTGGTGGTCCAGTGGTTAAGAATCCACCTGCCAATGCCGGGAACATGGGTTCGATCCCTGATCCAGGAAGATCCCACATGCCATGGAGCAACTAAGCCCGTGAGCCACAACTACTGAGCCTGCACTCTAGAGCCCGCAAGCCAAACTACTGAGCCCGCGTGCCACAACTACTGAGCCCACGTGCCACAACTACTGAGGCCACGTGCCACAACTACTGAAGCCCGCATGCCTAGAGACTGTGCTCTGCAACAAGAGAGGACACCACAATGAGAAGCCCATGCACCGCAATGCAGATAGCCCCTGCTCACAGCAACTAGAGAAAGCCCGCGTGCAGCAACGAAGACCCAATGCAGCCAGAAATAAACAAGTAAATAAAAAAATTTTTTAAATGTAGAAGGAATGATTGAAATAGAAAATCACTATTTGGCAAACACCACAGTAACAACTGTATCAGGCATGAATCATCAGTGGATGCTAAAATTAGTGGGTGAAAGCTTGGTGAAAAACAGGATACTTGTGTAGATACTTTCAGTGTCTCGTCACAAGTTAGTTACTAATTACAAAGGTGAAAATAGCAACCTTACAGTGGAAGACACCACCTTGACCAAGTGATGAAGGTTAATATCACCAATAATATGACATATGAACATCTTATACCCCCTGTTATGATGGACTGGGAAGGGTGCATCACTTCTGTGGTCTTCTGACCAAAAATACATAGCCTAACTCTAATCATGAAAGAACATCAGAAAAACCCAACTGAGGGACATTCTACAAAATAACTGACCAGTACTCTTCAAAAGTGTCAAGGTTATGAAAGACAAGGAAAGACAGAGGAAATATTGTAGTTTAAAAGATACTAGGGAAAAAAATAAATAAAAATAAATAAATAAAAGAGACTAGGGAGACATGATAACTAAATATATCAAGGGATCCTAGGACAGAAAAAAGACATTAGGAGAAAAACTGATAAAATCTGAATAAAGTTCAAGGTGAAATGTGAATAGATTAATTAATAGTATTATACAATGTTAATTTCCTGGTTTTGATAACTGTACTGTGATTCTGTAAAATGGTAACATTTGGGGAAGCTGGGTGAAGAGTATGTGAGAATTCTTTCTATTAGTTTTTTTCTTTTTTTTTTTTTTTTTTGCGGTACGCGGGCCTCTCACTGTTGTGGCCTCTCCCGTTGCAGAGCACAGGCTCCAGATGCGCAGGCCCAGCAGCCATGGTTCACGGGTCCAGCCGCTCCATGGCATGTGGGATGCTCCCGGACCGGGGCACGAACCCGTGTCCCCTGCATCAGCAGGCAGACTCTCAACCACTGCGCCACCAGGGAAGCCCCTCTATTATTTTTGTAACTTCTTCTAAGTCTGAAGTTATTACAAAACAAAAACGTTTAAAAAATTAAAAGCATATACTGCTGTGTAAACAAGTAGGAAACAGAATGAAATATACAACGTAACACCCTTAGAGGGACTTCCCTGGCGGTCCACTGGTAAAGAATCCGCCTTCCAATGCGGGGGACGCAGGTTCGATCCCTGGTCAGGGACTAAGAGCCCACATGCTGCGGGGCAACTAAGCCCGCGTGCAACAACTACTGAGCTCATGCGCCTCAATGAGAGAGCCTGCGTGTGGCAAACTACAGAGCCCACAAGCTCTGGAGTCCACGCGCCACAACTAAAGAGGAGCCTGAGAACCGCAACAAAGAGCCCATGTGCCACAACGAAAGAGCCCACACGCCTCAGTGAAGATCCCGCGTGCCACAACTAAGACCCGATGCAGCCAAAACAATAAAATAAATAAATAAACACCCTTAGATACATTACAAATACATGCAGACACAACAATATATTTTAAAGGAACTTCTCTAGGCAGGAAACACAAGAGAAGGAAAAGACCTACAATAAAAAACACAAAACAATTAAGAAAATGGTAATAGGAACATACATATCTATAATTACCTTAAATGTAAATGGATTAAATGCTCCAACCAAAAGACATAGACTGGCTGAATGGATACAAAAACAAGACCCATATATATGCTGTCTACAAGAGACCCACTTCAGACCTAGGGACACGTACAGACAGAAAGAGAGGGGATGGAAAAAGATATTCCATGCAAATGGAAATCAAAAGAAAGCTGGAGTAGCAATTCTCATATCAGACAAAATAGACTTTAAATTAAAGACTAGGGCTTCCCTGGTGGCGCAGTGGTTGAGAGTCCGCAGGGGACACGGGTTCGTGCCCCAGTCCGGGAAGATCCCACATGCCACGGAGCGTCTGGGCCCGTGAGCCATGGCTGCTGAGCCTGCGCGTCTAGAGCCTGTGCTCCGCAACGGCAGAGGCCACAACAGTGAGAGGCCCGTGTACCACAAAAAAAAAAAAGAAAGAAAATATGAACAGACCAATCACAAGCACTGAAATTGAAACTGTGATTAAAAATCTTCCAACAAACAAAAGCCCAGGACCAGATGGCTTCACAGGCGAATTCTATCAAACATTTAGAGAAGAGCTAACACCTATCCTTCTCAAACTCTTCCAACATATAGCAGAGGGAGGAACACTCCCAAACTCATTCTATGAGGCCACCATCACTCTGATACCAAAACCAGACAAAGATGTCACAAAGAAAGAAAATTACAGGCCAATATCACTGATGAACATAGATGCAAAAATCCTCAACAAAATACTAGCAAACAGAATCCAACAGCACATTAAAAGGATCATACACCGTGATCAAGTGGGGTTTATCCCAGGAATTCAAGGATTCTTCAATATATGCAAATCAATCAACTTGATACACCATATAAACAGATTGAAGGAGAAAAACCACATGATCATCTCAATAGATGCAGAGAAAGCTTTCGACAAAATTCAACACCCATTTATGGTAAAAACCCTCCAGAAAGTAACCATAGAGGGAACTTTCCTCAACATAATAAAGCCCATGTATGACAAACCCACAGCCAACATCGTCCTCAATGGTGAAAAACTGAAACCATGTCCACTAAGATCAGGAAAAAGACAAGGTTGCCCACTCTCATCACTATTATTCAACATAGTTTTGGAAGTTTTAGCCACAGCAATCACAGAAGAAAAAGAAATAGAAGGAATACAAATTGGAAAAGAAGAAGTAAAGCTGTCACTGTTTGCAGATGACATGATACTATACATAGAGAATCCTAAAGATGCTACCAGAAAACTACTAGAGCTAATCAATGAATTTGGTAAAGTAGCAGGATACAAAATTAATGCACAGAAATCTCTGGCATTCCTATACACTAATGATGAAAAATCTGAAAGTGAAATTAAGGAAACACTCCCATTTACCATTGCAATGAAAAGAATAAAATATCTAGGAATAAATCTACCTAAGGAGACAAAAGACCTGTATGCAGAAAATTATAAGACACTGATGAAAGAAATTAAAGATGATACAAATAGTTGGAGAGATATACCATGTTCTTGGATTGCAAGAATCAACATTGTGAAAATGACTCTACTACCCAAAGCAATCTACAGATTCAATGCAATCCCTATCAAACTACCTCAAGCATTTTTCACAGAACTAGAACAAAAAATTTCACAATTTGTATGGAAACACAAAAGACCCAGAATAGCCAAAGCAATCTTGAGAAAGAAAAACAGAGCTAGAGGAATCAGGCTCCCAGACTTCAGACTATACTACAAAGCCACAGTTATCAAGACAGTATGGTACTGGCACAAAAACAGAAATATAGATTAATGGAACAGGATAGAAAGCCCAGAGATAAACCCACGCACATATGGTCACCTTATCTTTGATAAAGGAGGCAAGAATATACACTGGAGAAAAGCCAGCCTCTTCAATAAGTGGTGCTGGGAAAACTGGAAAGCTACTTGTAAGAGAAGGAAATTAGAACACTCTCTAACACCATACACAAAAAATAAACTCAAAATGGATTAAGAACCTAAATGTAAGGCCAGACACTATTAAACTCTTAGAGGAAAACATAGCGAGAACACTCTATGACATAAATCACAGTAAGATCCTTTTTGACCCACCTCCCAGAGAAATGGAAATAAAAACAAAAATAAACAAGTAGGACCTATGAAACTTAAAAGCTTTTGTACAGCAAAGGAAACCATAAACAAGACGAAAAGACAACCCTCAGAATGGGAGAAAATATTTGCAAATGAAGCAACTGACAAAGGATTAATCTCCAAAACGTACAAGCAACTCATGTAGCTCAATATCAAAAAAACAAACAACCCAATCCAAAAATGGGCAGAAGACCTAAACAGACATTTCTCCAAAGAAGATATACAGATCACCAACAAACACATGAAAGAATGCTCAACATCATTAATCATTAGAGAAGTGCAAATCAAAACTACAATGAGATATCATCTCACACCAGTCAGAATGGCCATCATCAAAAAAATCTACAAACAGTAAATGCTGGAGAGGGTGTGGAGAAAAGGGAACCCTCTTGCACTGTTGGTGGGAATGTAAATAGATACAGCCACTATGGAGAACAGTATGGAGGTTCCTTAAAAAACTGAAAATAGAACTACCATACGACCCAGCAATCCCACTACTGGGCATATACCCGTAGAAAACCATAATTCAAAAAGAGTCATGTACCAAAATGTTCCTTGCAGCTCTATAGCCAGGACACGGAAGCAACCTAAGTGTCCATCAACAGATGAATGGATAAAGAAGATGTGACACATATATACAATGGAATCTTACTCAGCCATAAAAAGGAACGAAACTGAGTTGTTTTTAGTGAGGTGGATGGACTTAGAGACTGTCATACAGAGTGAAGTAAGTCAGAAAGAGAAAAACAAATACTGTATGCTAACACATATATATGGAATCTTAAAAAAAAATGATCAGAAGAACCTAGGGGCAAGACGGGAATAAAGATGCAGACCTACTAGAGAATGGACTTGAGGATATGGGGAGGGGGAAGGGTAAGATGGGACAAAGTGAGAGAGTGGCATGGACATATATACACTACCAAATGTAAAATAGATAGCTAGTGGGAAGCAGCCGCATAGCACAGGGAGATCAGCTCGGTGCTTTGTGACCACCTAGAGGGGTGGGATAGGGAGAGTGGGAGGGAGACGCAAGAGGGAAGAGATACGGGCATATATGTATATGTATAGCTGATTCCCTCTGTTATACAGCAGAAACTAACACAACATTGTAAAGCAATTATACTTTAATAAAGATGTTAAAAAAATAAAAATAAAAAAATAAACCCGAAGTTAGCAGGGGAAAGAAAAAATACAAGTTAGAGTGGAGATAAATGATATAGAGAATAGAACAATAGAGAAAATCAATGAAACCAAAAGTTGGTTATTTGAAAGGTTAATAAAATTGATAAACCTTTAGCTAGGTTGACTAAGGAAAAAAGAGAGAAGACTTAATAAGATCAGAAATGAAAAAATAATAAATAAATAAATAAATAAATAAATAAATAAATAAATGCTTTAAGAAAAATAAATAAATAAAGCTAAAAAAAACCCCCACCAATATATTTTGCCAGGACACATATAAACAAAAGGCTATATAACATTTAAAAATTAGCTTGATTCCCTGAGAATGGCAAATAGGAAAAGAAAAGGAAATCAATAAATCAATTAATTCATCAGGAAAGGAAACTTAACTTGGACCTAGAAGTTTTTCTGCAGGGGGTGCGATTGGATGTGGACCTTGCAGGATGGGTAGAGACACTTGGGAGAGCTAATGGGTGATCTGAAGCCATGATAGTGGCAAAATGTGGGAGACAGAACTAGATGGGGCTTAGAAGGTGGTACCAAGAGTCTGCCTTGGTCTGAGCAAAAGGACATAGTCCAGAGGGGTTGGGAGTTGCTGCTGGCTATAGAGGGACTCAAGCTCTGGAGACGCCCTGAGGGTCAGCCTCCTCTCTGGCCATTTCATCCCCTCAACTACTGCCAGGACGTGCTGCAGGGATTGAGCCCTTTCCTGCCCTTTACCTGGTATTCAGGCCTCCTTCTCTTCTAAAGATCTCCCTTCTAGCATATCCCTGTCCCCTGGATGACGGCATCTGCTGTATTGCCCTGTGATCAGCTCCAGACAGGAGTGTAGGTGAAAGTCCAGGCCTTTTCCCTAGACTGGGGCTTAGCGTCAGGCTAGACCAGGGGCTGGTACATTCATTACTTCCCGCTTCCCCTAACTGTAGACCTCAGCAGCCCCAGCTGGGCCTGTCCTGCTGTGTGGTCACATGTTCAGCCTGTAGCTTGACCTGGGACAGCCCTGACATCGACCCCTCTACACAGCCAACCACTGCAGATGAAAAGCTGAGGCCCAAGGGGAGCAGAAAGGGGCCCAGAAGGAGCAGGTACATTGAGGGGTACTCAGAGGGGAGAAGCCACGTACCCAGGGCTGCTGAACTACCTGGGTGCAAATCCTGACTCCATCAATTACTGGCCGTGTGAGTCTTGGCAAATGACTTAATCTCTTATAGTCTTAGTTCCACATCTTTATAATGAAGGAGAATAGTAGAATAATAATACCTACCACAGAGGGTTACTCTGAGAATTAAATAAGATTATGTATTTAGTGTCTGGCATAAATTAAGTCCTCAATAAATGTTAGCTGCCACTATTATTAGATGTTCTCAGTCCTGGTCCTTGGGCTCCCAGAGCTGGAGCAAGACTACCTACAGCTCAGAAGAAACATCACCCTGGCTGTGGCTCTGGCTCCATTTTGGAGGAGGTATGGGAGTGTGGAGAAAAGGATGGGAAAGGGGAAACCCTTTCACCAAGGGTTTGGTGAAAACATGTACTACTTTGTTTTTTTGTGGTTTTTTGGCCACACTGCGTGGCATGTGGGATCTTAGTTCCCAGACCAGGGATGGAACCAGTGCCTCCTGCAGTGGAAGCTAGGAGTCTTTACCACTGGACTGCCAGGGAGGTCCCTGTATTTATTTTATATAGCTATGACAAAAATAAAATATACAGTATTAGAGGAGATAGTCTTTCATTGTATAATATCGAAATAAACTTTTCACATTTTTAATGACATACTCGAGCATATTTTTTGAATATGCACTTTACATAAGGTTTTATGCCAGAAATGGCTACACACAATTCCTGAGCAGGACTTTTTACTCACGATTTCTTCAAAATCTTGATTGTGGTTATTAATGAGAAATGCTTTTTTTTCTCAAGTAGGTGGTGGTAAATGGAAAAGGAGAATTTATGGGGTTTTCCTGCCATTAGCCAGAATTTCTATTTCATTCTTGAAATCATTTAAATCCAGTTGAACATTTTAATAGTTTATAAATGATGATTCTTTCCCTGAAGTTATTCACAAATGTTACTCTACTCCATTAAAATGTTTGTCTTTATGATTCAAAGTATAACAGCAACACTACCAGGGAATGATCTTTAACCTCACTTTTCCAAAGTTGAATTTTTGCTTTGAACCCCCCCAAACTCTGTCAGTTCACAGAATCTCTTTTCACATGGTCCTTCCAAACTTCTATAAACTATATTCAGGGACCCAAAAAATCAGCTAATCTCTCCACAAATCTGTCAGGGAAGAATCGTTCATGGAAAAAAACTTTCAATTTTTATTTTTGCTCACAAACTTTTGAAAATTCTTCCTTTGGATCAGCTCACACACTTATGAAACAGCAGAGAGGGATGTTCTGAGGCCTTGTCTTCTACAAAGCTGAAAACAGGTGGGAGGTTAGTACCTTGTATTTTATTAGATTCATCATACTGATAGTACAATTTCCCATGGAAACCAGATCAAAAGGCAAGCTCTTACAGATGAAGACTCCTCTGTATAAAACAATAAATAAAACAATGTATCATTTGAATCTCAGGTTTTTCAGAACAAACTCTAGATGCAAAGCCTTTACATCTTCCTACCACTGTGGCCTCACTACACAGACTTGCTTCAAAATATTCATAAAAATGAAATGCATGATCCTGGATTGATTCCTTTTGCTATAAATTATAGGATATTATTAGGATAACTGGTGAAATTTGAATGGGATCTGAGGATTAGCTGGTAGTGATGGATCAACATTAATTTCATGACATTGATGGGTGAATTGTGGTTATGTAGGAAAATGTCCTTGTTTGCAGAAAAGCACACTAAAATATTCAGAAGTGATGGGGCACTAGGTCTGCAACTTGCTCTCGGATGGTTCAGGAAAAAAATTCTCTGTACTGTTCTTGCAACTTCTCTTTGTGATTGTTCCAAAATAAAAAGTAATTCATGAAATATTTGCTGGAATATTTTAACCTAGAATCATCTGTTTGGCACTGTTGCTTCTCTCAACCATTTTGCATGCAAATCAGACATTTAGGCTGAGGAGTGAGGCTTGTGGGGCACCCAAATCCAAATTTGAGATGGTTCTCATGACATAAACACCATTTATGGACATGGAGTTGGTCCTGGAAATACGATGACGTTGCAGCTTTACGCCAAAAGTTGTCCATTATGATACTGTGATGGTTAATTTTTTAAATTATTTGTTTATTTATTTATTTTGGCCACACTGCGCGGCTTGCAGGATCTTAGTTCCTCGACCGGGGATTGAACCCAGGCCCTCAGCAGTGAAAGTGCCGAGTCCTAACCACTGGACCACCAGGGAATTCCCTTGTGATGGTTAATTTTATGCATCAACCTTCCTGGGCCATAGGGTGCCCAGATATTTGGTCAAACATTATTCTGGGTGTGTCTGTGAGGGTGTTTTTGGATGAGATTAACATTTAAATCAGTACACTGACTAAAGCAGATTGCTCTCTCTGATGTGAGTGGGCCTCATCCAATCCGTTGAAGGCCTGAATAGAACAAAAAGGCTGACCCTCCCAACAGGTAAAGAAGAATTCCTCCTGCCTGACTGCCTTTGAACTGGGACAGTAGCTTTTTCCTGCCTTCAGACTCAAATGAAACAATGGCTCTTCATGGGTGGGTTGGCCTTTGGGCTGTAACTACACCATCGATTCTCTTGGGTCTCCCACTTGCCAACTCACCCTGCAGATCTTGGGGCTCGTTAGCCTCCATAATTGTATGAGCCAATTCCTTATAATAAATCTCTTTATCTATCTATCTACATTCTATTACTTCTGCTTCTCTGGAGAGCCCTAATACTGATTTTGATACTGAAAGTGGTTCTAGAGGAACAGAATTTTTTTTTTTTTTTTTTTGCGGTACACGGGCCTCTCACTGTTGTGGCCTCTCCCGTTGCGGAGCACAGGCTCCAGATGCGCAGGCTCAGCGGCCATGGCTCATGGGCCCAGCCGCTCCGCGGCATGTGGGGTCCTCCCGGACCGGGGCACGAACCCGTGTCCCCTGCATCGGCAGGCAGACTCTCAACCACTGCGCCACCAGGGAAGCCCCTAGAGGAACAGAATTTTAAGGATGAGTTTCTGAATTGGTTCTGGGGTTTCTGGAATTGGCTTTCTAATCTGATTAGATTTTAGAGACACTAATGACTATCCCAGTAGTAAAGAGAGCACGGATATTCCATGGCATGAACTGCTCATAGAGATACACAAAATATTACCAGTGGATACTCCTAATCAACCACTCATAAGAAGCAAGGATCTGGGTGACTGTGTATTTATTTTTGAACATGTTGCTTAAATTAATGACTATAATGAGCTTGGCTGGTTGCTCCTAATGTTGCTCTACAAAGTGGGGAAAGTAAAGACCAGCTCAAGGATTTGAATTCCCAGCACAAGAGCCACATAAATGACCTGAAAGCTTCTAGGTGTGCCCTGTAGACCCTTATCTCCTGTAGTTGCAGGGCTGAGGTTGCTGAAAATCAAACCCAGAATCTCATCCTGCAACTGGCTGAATTTCAACACAAGTTGAATTCCTGGCCTTACAGGGTGTCCCCTGTTAAAGTGAGAGAGCGTGGATGGGGAACGAATAGGATTCTGAAAGTTGGAATGGTGAGCCCAGGTCTCCTTGAGGAACACTGCCAAAAGTTCATACCGTTAATCTTTCTCTTGGCCTTCCCCAAAGGGACCTACAGCCTTTTACCAGGGTAACCGTGCATTGAGTAAAAGGAAATAATCAGATCTTTGGGGGACTACTGGACACTGGCTCTGAACTGACAAGTTTCCAGGAGACCACTCTGGTCCACCAGTCAGAGTAGGAGCTTATGGAGGTCAGGGGATCAATGGAGTTTTAGCTCACCTCTGTCCCACAGTGGGCCTCGTGGGTTCCCAAACCCATCTTATGGTTCTTTCCCCAGTCACAGAATGCATACTTGGAGTAGATCTACTCAGCAGCTGGCAGAATCCTTACATCGTTTCCCTGACCTGTGGAGTGAGGGCTACTATGGTGGGAAATTGCAAATGGAAGCCACTAGAACTGCCTCTACCTAGGAAAATAGTAAACTAAATGCAGTACTGCATTCCTGAGGGATTGCAGAGATTAGTGTCACCTTCAAGGACTTGAAAGATGCAGGGGTGGTGATTCCCATCATATCCCCATTCAACTCTCCTATTTAGCCTGTGTGGAAGACAGGTGGATCTTGGAGAATGACAGTGGATTATTGCAAGCTTAACCAGGTGGTGACTCCGACTGCAGCTGCTGTACCAGATGTGGTTTCACTGAGCAAATTAACACATCCCTTGGTACCTGGTATGCAGTTATTCACCTAGCAAATGCTTCTTCTCCATCCCTGTCCATAAGGCCCACCAGAGGCACTTTGCTTTCAGCCAGCAAAGCCAGAAATACACCTTCACTGTCCTACAGCTGTATAACAACTCTCCAGCCCTATGTCATAATTTAGTTCGCATGTAGCTTTATCACCTTTCCTTTCCACATGATATCACACTGGTCCATCACACTGATGACATTACTCTGACTGGATCTAGTGAGCAAGAAGTAGCAACTACTCTAGACTTATTGGTAAGGCATTTACACATCAGAAGGTAGGATATAAATCTGACAAAATTTAGCAGCCTTCTACGTCAGTGAAATTTCTAGGGGTCCAGTGGTGTGGGGCGTGTTGAGATAACCCTTCTAAGGTGAAGAGTAAATTGTTGTAGCCGGACGTCCTACAACTAAAAATGAGGCACAGTGCCTAGTGGGCCGCTTTGGATTTGGGAGGCAACATATTCACTTCGGTGTGTTACTCTGGCCCATTTACCAAGTGACCCAAAAATCTTCTAGTGTTGAGTGGGGCCCAGAACAAGAGAAGGCTCTGCAACATAGCTAGGCTTCTGTGCAAGCTGCTCTGTCACTTGGGCCATGTCATCCAGCAGGTCCAATTGTGCTTGAAGTGTCAGTGACAGATAGGGATACTGTTTGGAGCCCTTGGCAGGCTCCTATAAGTGAAGCGCAGCCCAGGCCTTTAGGATTTTGGAGCAAGATCCTACCATCATCCACAGATAACTACTTTCTTTTTGAGAAACAGCTCTTGGCCTGCTACTGGGCCTTAGTAGAGAATGAACACTTGACTATGGGCCACCAAGTTACCATGTGACCTGAGCTTCCCATCATGAACTAGGCATATGTGACCCACCAGTCATAAAGTTGGGCGTGCAGAGCAACACTCCATCATCAAATGGAATTAGTATATACAATACATGATCGGGCCCGGGCAGGTCCTGAAGGCACAAATAAGTTACATGAAGAAGTGGCCCAAATGTCCACGGCCCCTACTCCTCCTACACTGCCTTCTCTCCCCCAGACTGCACCTATGGCCTCATGGGGAGTTCCCTACGATCAGTCGACAGAGGAAGAAAAGTCTAGGGCCTGTTTATAGATGGCTCTGCACAACATGCAGACACCACCCTAAAGAGGACAGTTACAGCACTACAGCCCCTCTCTGGGACGTCCGTGAAGGACAGTGGTGAAGGAGATTCCTCCCAGTGGGCAGAACTTTGGGCAGTGTTCCTGGTTGTTCCCTTTGCTTGGAAGAAGAAATGGCCACACATGTGACTACATATTGATTCATGGGCTGTGGCCAATGGTTTGGCTGCATGGTCAGGCGCTTAGAAGGAACATGACTGGAAAATTGGTGACAAGGAAATTTTGGTAAGAGGTATGTGGATAGACCTCTCTAGATGGGCAAAAACCATGAAGATATTTGTATCCCATGTGAATGCTCCCTAAAGCGTGACCTTAACAGAGGAGGATTTTAATCATCAAGTGGATAGGATGACCCACTCTGTGGACACCAGTCAGCCTCTTTCCCCAGCTACCCCTGTCTCATCGCCCAATGGGCTCATGAACAAAGTGGCCAAGGTGGCAGCAATGGGGGTTGTGCACAGGCTCTGCAACATGAACTTCCATTCATTAAAGCTGACCTGGCTACGGCCACCACCGAATAACCCATCTGCCAGCAGCAGAGACCAACACTGAGTCCCCTCTACAGCACCATTCCCCGGGGTGATCAGCCTGGTGGCAGGTCGGTTGCATTGGACCACTCCCATCATGGAAGGGGAAGCATTTTGTCCTTACTGGAATAGACACTTACTCTGGATAAGGGTTTGCCTTCCTTACACTTAATGCTTCTCCTAAAACCACTACCCATGGACTTACAGAATGCTTTCTTTATGTACCATGATGGTGTTCCACATAGGACTGATTCTGATAAAGGAACTCACCAAAAGTGCAGCAATGGGCCCATGCTTATGGAATTCACTGGTGTTACCATGTTCCTTACCATCCCAAAGCCGCTGGCTTGATGAATAGTTGAATGGCCTTTAGAAGAGTCAGTTACAGGGTCAGTTAGGTGGCAATGCCTTGCAGGGCTAGAGCAATATGTGGTGGTGTTTCTCCCATAGTCAGGATTCATGGGTCCAGGAATCACGGGTAGAAACAGGAGTGGCACCACTCAAATTATCCCTGGTGACTCACTAGCAAAATGTTTGCTTCCTGTTCCCATGACCTTATGCTCTGTTGGCCTAGAGGGCTTAGTCCCAAAGGGAGGAATGCTTCCACAAGGACACACAACAATGATTCCATTGAACTGGGAGTTAAGATCAGCTGCCCCACCACTTTGGGCTCCTCATGCCTCTGAATCAATAGGCAAAGAAGGGAGTTACTCTGCTGGTTGGGGTGACTCATCTCGACTACCAAGGGAAAACTGGGCTGCTACTCCATAACAGAGGTAAGAAAGAGCATGTCTGCAACACAGGAGATGCCCCAGGTATCTCTTAGTATTATATATCCTGTGATTAAACTAAATGAAAAACTACAACAACCCAATCCAGGCAGGATTAGTAATGGTCCAGATCCTTCAGGAATGAAGGACTGCGTCACTCCATTGGGTAAAGAACCATGGCCAGCTGAGGTGCTTGCTAAAGGCAAAGGAAATACGGAATGGGTAGTGGAAGAAGGTGGTTATAAATACCAGCCATGACAATATGGTCATTTACAGAAATGAGGATCATAACTTTCATGACTTAGTGTCTCTTTATTTTGATATATATATATATATATATATATATATATATATATATATATATATATCTTTGTTTTCTTCCCTTTCTTATCCCCTTATCATGTAAAATAAGATGTATTCACTTTATATCATAATATTTAAGTGTCGTTAACTTTACATCATAGTATTTAAGTTATGGGATGTCAAAGAGAAGAGTAAGCATCACACAAGGACTTTACCTCCTCTTCTGGGGAAGGGGTTAGTGCATTTTTGGTTGTATGCAGGATAGTTGTATCATGTTAGGTGGAAGGATAACCTTTTTTATTATCTTCATTTGGAGATTAAGTGTGATTTAAGGAGATGCCTATGAGTGTCAAGTTGACAGGGGGTGAACCTGTGATGGTTAATTCTATGTATCAACTTGACTGGGCCACACACTGCCAGCTATTTGGCCAAACATTATCCTGGGTGTTCCTGTGAGGGTGCTCTGGGATGAGATTAACATTTGAATTGGTAGACTGAGTAAAGCAGATTGCCCTCCCCAGTGTGTATGGGCCTCATCCAATCTGTTGAAGGTCTGAATAGAACAAAAAGCTAGACTTTCCCCAGATTAAGGGAGAATTCTTTCTGCCTGACTGCCTTTGAACTGGGACATCAAGATTTTTCTTGCCTTTGGATTCGAAATGAAACATTGGCTCTTCCTGGGCCTTTGGATGGGAACTACACCATCAGTTCTCCTAGGGCTCCTGCTTGCCCACTCACCCTACGGATATTGGGGCTTGTCAGCCTCCATAATTGTGTGACCCGATTCCTTATAATAAATACCTCTCTCTCTCTCTCTCTGTCTCTCTGTCTCTCCCCACACCCCACCCCCCCACATTCTATTGGTTTTGTTTCTCTGGAGAACCCTAATACAGATTTGGAAACAAATATTTTTATAAATTAAATCTATTTATATGTTAGGTTCTCAAAAATGATATTTAATATTAGGATGCATGAAGAGTACTTAAAATGAACTTCACTGACATTTAAAAAATCCACATGTGTTAAATGAAGTATTAATTTTTGGTTAACTTCATAATGAAAATTCTAAAAATTTTAAATATTCAAAATAAATATTACTTATACTCACATATGAACATATTTTGAATAACAGTGTTTTTGAAGTGATAAGGGCCTATAACAGCCCATTCTGACTTAAATAAATAATCCCATTATTATGTTTTCATATTTTTTTCTAAAAGTAAATGATAACCCAGAATGAAATTCCATCAAAAATCAGCATTTGGTTCATTGTTAACATCAAAATCCAGTAATACAAAGAGGTGGGGAAAAAGAGAAATTGGGGAGAGAGAGTGACAGAGAGAAAGTAGAGAGAGAGAAATAAAGAATAAGAGAAGGGATGGAGGAAGGAAGAAAGGAAGGAAAGAAGGTAGGGAGAGAGGGGAAAGAGAGAATGGGAGATAACAACAGAGAAAATAAACAAAATTAATCATGTTCCTTATAGAAGCACCTACTAATAGATGCTGGTGATTCTGATAAGATATAACTTCCATAACTACTGTATTACTAGAAAAAAATGTAAAAAAATTAAAACCCCAGATTGAATCTAATAAAAATTTAAATATTACACTTATGCACACAAAACAAATTATCTTGATGAGCAGGAGCAAAGTAAAAATCATATTAAGTGGAATGATTCCCAGAGAAGGTCAGAGGAGTGTTGCATAGTGCAGCCTGCACAGAGCTGCTCTCTGATGGCAGAAGCTACGCATGGAGTCTTTCCTGGCAGCATAATAATCATGGGATCTAGAAGTTCACAGAGAAAACCATGCAAGTACTGTACTGTTCAAATATAGTTTCAAAATATTTTAAAACCGGTTTAAAAAACCAGTTGTAAATGTTAGAGACATTTTTTAAACATTTGTCATTATTTTTAAAGTTACAGCTATCAATGACTCCCACCCGTGGAACTGATTTGCAGCACTGTAGGGTTCCTGGACACATGTGCTGGGAAAATCCACTTTACAGAGTGAAGGCTTGTATTTTTGCCCTTGGAAGCTTCTCATTTGAAGAGACATACGTTTAGTTTTTTGCCTTTTCTTTTTGGGCTTAACGCTGTGATGAACACCCTCACATATGTCCCCTTATATATGTGTGTATTTCCCTAAGATTTATTATACTCAGGGGCAGAACTGTTGGGTCATACAGTATATGCATATTTCATTTGGCAAGGTAATGCCAGACAGCCTTCAGAATGGCTGCCCAAGTCCACACTCCCACCAGCCACACAGGTGGGTTTATAGGTCCTTACAGCCTCATCAGCACTTGGCATTTTCCTGCTTTCTAAGTTTGTCAGTCTCATAAATGTAAAGTTATATCTCACGGTTATTTTAACTTCTCAGATTTCCGATGATCTTGAATACCTCATCATATATGCTGTTGGTTTTTCAAATTTCTTCTTCTGCAAACTGTCTATTCTATGCTTTGCCCAACTGGTGGTGGTGTTCTCTTTTTTGTTGATCCACAGGAAGCCTTTGGATATTCTAGGTATTAAATCCCTTGTTGATTTAGACATTGCAAATATCTTCTCCCAATTTGTAGGCTATCTCTTACCTTTGTCCATAGTGTCTTTCATCAAGCACAAATCCTTAATTTTGATGTAATCGAATCAATCAACTCTTTACCATATGCATTATAGTCTTGCAGTTTTATCTAATAAGTCATTCCAAGCCCCTAGGTTACAAAGGTATCCTCCTACAATTTCTCTTATTAACATTAGAGTTTTATCTTTCACATTTAGGTCCTCTATCTAGAGTCCATTTTTTTACATGGTGGGAGGTAGGGGTCTGGTTTTATTTTTCTCTAAGTCAAGAGTCAGTTTTTTCAACACCATCAACTAAGCAACTGTCCTTTCTCCATTGATCTGTTATACACTAGGTTCCTTTATATCCGCAGGTCTGTATCTATGCTGTTCTATTGGTCTACTTTTCTATTTTTGTGCCAATGCCACACTGTTTATATTACTAAATTCAAAGAAATAAGAAAGAAATGATAATGATAAGGCAGAAATAAATGACATAGAGAACAACAGACAATAGTGAAAATTGACCAAACCAAAACGGGTCTTTGAAAAGACTCATAAGGGAGACAGACCTCTGACAAGAGTGATCAAGAAAAAGAGGGGGAAGGGGGAGAAAATTACAAAAGCAAAATGCAGAATTAAGTTCTTTTAAAAGATGAATTATGAATGATATGCCAATGAATTTGGAAATCTGGGTGAAAAGGATACATTCTTAGAAAAATATAACATGCTAAAATAGGCACAAAAGAAGGGTCTTGAATAGTCCAGTGAGTATTAAGGAAACTGAAATGGTAGTCAAGGAACTCTCCTCCTTCAAAACCCTAGTTGATTTTATAGGTGAGCTGTAGCAAACTTTCAAGTTTCCAATCTTATGCATAATAACAAAAGAGTGAAACCTATCCATTTAATTTTTTGAGCTTAGTGCAACCTAGATTGCAAAACCAGATAAGGAGAACCCAAGAAAAGAAAATTCTAGGGCTGTTTCATTTATGAAATGAAAATCCCCAATAAAATGTTAGCCAACAGACATTAACAGTATATTCAAAAGTATAGATTATAACCAGGTAGAGTTTACCCCAGGAATATAAGGATGTTATGGTTCAATATCAAAAGTCACTATATAAATGGTCTAAAGGAAAAAAGTCATAAGATTAGTTCAATTGATGCAGAAAAATCATTTGATATATTCCTTTTACGTTGAAATTAGTGCATTATCTTGATTTTTGAGAACTGTGTAGGTGGGTTCCATTAGTAGTGAATTCCATTTCAGGAGAGTAAAAGGTACATTGGGTCTGATGAGTTGAGACTTACTGCTCTCAGGTGACACTGAGGCATATCGAGGACCAACAGGACAGTCTAGTTTCCCTACGGATGGTACAGCCTGGGAAGGGACAGTTCAAGTTATTTGTTGTCAATGATGATGGGTGAAGACAGAGTTTTGGGGAATTGGAGTGTCCTGAAACAGAGAAACAAAGAGATGCTCAGATCAATCTCAGAGGAGTCTGAGCTGGATTCATGGAGAAGATGATGGTGGGTTCAGAACTCTGAAATGAAAGGGGTGACATATTCATTAATGTGGTGTGGGTCCTGAACGTGGTGGCAGACCTGTTGGCTCTTAGGAATAAATTGCCTTTCTTACCAGGAGGACAGGGCTATTGCATAGACTCTGAGTTGGTATTAAGATGCCATGTTTGAGTGGATAAAAACAAGGTCCTACTGTATAGCACAGGGAAGTATATTCAATATCCTGTGATAAACCATAATGGAAAAGAATATTAAAAGAATATATATATATATACACACACACATATACACATACACACACACATAACTGAATTACTTTGCTGTACAGCAGAAATTAAAACACTGTAAGTCAACTATAATTTTTTTTAAAAGACGCCATGTTTGAAGGACGTTGATGACAGGCTCTTTGGGACAGGAAGGTGGTAGCATATGCCATGTAATTTTGATTTTAATGGGAATGTCCTAATCAGCTGCTCCCCTTTGTTAAGGTCAGCCGTCCACAAGTTGACTGGGACATCTGTAAGAGCCCAACGCAGAAAGTTGGCTACTGTGGATCAGATCAGGTTGTTACAGAGGGCATTATACTCCAACTGGCCTACAGCACATTACTATGCTTCATTTGTAAGTAGTATTTCTACCTGATATGTTAGTAGACACACAGGGGTTAGGCAGGAAGGTATATTGTATATAACACAGTAATAGGGAGCCATTTCCTAAGATTAGGGATAATTGGCTTTATCTCAATTTCAATCCCAGCAAACAACAGACCTAACGAGGCAAACTGAGCATGGGGAGACTAGGTAGAGCAGGTGGCCTTAGTATTGAGGGGGAAATGCCCACTTGCCAGTCAATGGAGACGGGGATGCTAGGATTGGGGGACAAAACAAGACAGTGTGGCTAGGAGTGATGTGAGTAGACTCATTGTAACCCCCATGATTCTTTTCCAGGCTGAGGATGGCTGAGGTTTACTCAAGCACTCATTTTCCCAACTGCCAGCTTTTTGTTTCTTGTTTTTAAAACTAGAGGAAATTTCTTTTGCTTCTTCTGCTCTTCTAGGGACATGACTTTAGTCTCCTGTTTTCTCTGCTGGTTTTTGAGTTTTATTGTGAAATGGGCTGGTGTGCCAAGGGCTGTATTGGAATCCTCCAGGAACGCTGGGTAGGAGTCTACAGATAAAACTTTGGAGAGACGACCACTCAGTGGGGCCCTCAAAATCCTCCACCTTGGGAAATTTTCTGTAGCAACCTTTTATTATAATAATCTTCATGTGATTTGACTTTGCACCTATTGGTTTTGGACAGATTTATAAGGCCCAGCTGCTTTATTCAATATTCAATTCATTCAATATTCATATTCAATATTCAGGTGCAGAAGGTAGAGGAAACTGTACTCCACACTATCTTTGACCACTAGAATGGATGTCTTTTTATTTATTTATCCATGCATTCCATGTTCTCTTCATTCTCCACTCCCATTTCCAACCCTCTGCCTCCATAGGTAGATATTCTAATGTGTTCACTGTGATTCTCTTTGATTCTATGTGTTCTGTCAGGTGTAAATATTATTGGGTTTGAAAACTGTGTTTCTTCGAAAATTTGAACCGCATTCAACATATAGAAAAGTTTCTAAAACTTACTTGTACAGTTTAAGGAAGAATAATAGAACATCCATACACCCACCAACCAGGTTCAGAACTAGAACTTTACAGTATTTTAGAAGCCGCCTGTGTATCCCTTCACATACCTCCTTCCCCTGCCCCAGAGGAAACCATTATCCTGACTTTTGTGTTACTCATTCCTTTGCTTTTCATTATAGTTTACCTAAATAATATATATTATTTGTTTTGAAAACCAGAGTGGCAAACACACACCTAGCTGGTTACTGAAGTTACTGTTAGGTGAAAATGCCCAGGAGGGGATAAGCTGAACAGTCTCTCGGTCATAGTCCGGCTCCAGCTTCCCTAAGAGTTTATGAGAGCCGAGTCTAGGGAGGTCATCGGGGTGAGGTCACATGTGAGTCCAGGGAAACACACATGGCTCACCACAGTCAGGGCACCAGAGGGCTGTTGTGCAGACCAGAAAAATTCGTTGTCTGGTAACAATATGGTTTGACGGGGAGTGGGCCCTTCTGACTTCTCTACTTCTCATCTCCCCATGACCCGCTCCCCCCGCAAGAGTAGAAGACAGCAGATAACTTCTGTTGGGTGGAATGTATGTCCATGCCCGATCCAGGCTGTGCAGTACTTGGAGGGAGGGGGTGCAGGAGCTTCGGCAGCATGTGGTCAAATTAGCAAAGTCCAGATACTCTGAGCCAGGCTCACCTGGGCATTCTGACCTCAGGTTGACAGAGGACAGATGCGGCTATTTCCTCCTTAGTGAAGAGCAGATGCTAAAGGATGAATGCCATACAGAGTAGGTGACCTAAGACAAAGGAATACATGCTGTTTATTTTTTCTTTCTCCCTTGCTTGTTTTGTTTACTCCCTATTATCCACACTCCCGTTCCACCCCAAATCCTACCTCATAGGCATCCCCCCCCCTTTTTTTTTTTTTTGTGGTACGTGGGCCTCTCAATGTTGTGGCCTCTCCTGTTGCGGAGCACAGGCTCTGGATGCGCAGGCTCAGCGGCCATGGCTCACGGGCCCAGCCGCTCCGCGGCATGTGGGATCTTCCCAGACCGGGACACGAACCCGTGTCTCCTGCAGCGGCAGGCAGACTCTCAACCACTGCGCCACCAGGGAAGCCCATAGGCATCTCTCTGAATGTGTTTAACTTATATCCTTTTGTTCAAGTTCTTTTAAGATGTACATTTGGTGTATATGTGCATGTATTTGTAACTTATGTGAATAGTGTTTCGTTTTATGGCTTATTACTTTTCGCCCAGTGCTATGTGTTGAAGATCACCAGTGATGCTCTGTGTACATCTAACTCACTGATCTAACTGCTGAAAGGCCAACTATGGAGTGCATCCCTCACTATTTCCCTGTGCATCCCCTGGTGATGGACACCCAGAATGCCCCCAACTCCCCTCTGTTGCAAACCCCACCAGAACAAACATTCTCCTATATGACCTGTTATGGATCTGTGTGAGAATTTCTTTAGAGGGCACATGGGGGTATTGAATTGGACTACGTACTGCCACATTCATCTCTGGATGGCTGCCCAAGTCTCTTCTACCACTAGAAGTGCGTGAGGCTCCTTATGCCTCACATTCCCATTATAGGACTTGGCATGATTGAGTTTTCTAAAATTTTGCCCATCTATGAGATCTAAAGTGAAATCTCATTGTAACTTTATTTTGTACTTTTCTGATAACTAATGCATTTGAGCATCTTTTCCTTTTTTAAAATAAATTTATTTATTTTATTTATTTATGTTTGGCTGTGTTGGGTCTTCGTTGCTGCACGCAGGCTTTCTCTAGTTGCAGCAAGTGGGGGCTCTCTTCGTTGCGGCACATGGGCTTCTCACTGCGGTGGCTTCTCTTGTTGCAGAGCACCGGCTCTAGGAGCACGGGCTTCAGTAGTTGTGGCTCGAGGGCTCTAGAATGCAGGTTCAATAGTTGTGGTGCATGGGCTTAGTTGCTCCGCGGCATGTGGGATCTTGCTGGACCAGGGCTCAAATCCATGTCCCCTGCGTTGGCAGGTGGATTCTTAACCACTGCGCCACCAGGGAAGCCCGAGCATCTTTTCTTATGCCCGTTAGTTTCTTCAGTTTTCTACTTCAGGAAATCGCTTGTTCATATCCTTTGTAGGCCTGTTTGTGGAGGCCCCTCTACTGTTTTTCCAGTGTGGGCTCTACTGACAGCACTGATCCTGTGGGAAGGCTGGACCCTAACCAAGGCTTCTGTACTCTGTATCACATTCTGTAGTGCCTCTGTATTTCCATATGAATTTAAAAAAATTTTTAATTAAAAAAAATTTTTGGCCACCCCACGTGGCATGTGGGATCTTAGTTCCCCAACCAGGGACTGAACCTGTGCCCCCTCCACTGGAAGTGCAGAGTCTTAACCACTGGACTGCCAGGGAAGTCCCTCCATATGTATTTTAAGATTACCTTGTCAAGTTCTGCAAAAAAGCCTGCTGAGACTTTTAAAGGGATTATGAGGAATGTATAGGTTGGTTTGGGGAGAATTGACATCTTAACAACACTGAGTTTTCTAACTCATGAACAAGGTGTATCTTTCCATTTATTTTGTTCTTCTTTCGGCAATACAGGTGTACAGGTCTTTCTGTCAGATATATTCCTAATTCATATTTTTAGATGTTATTATAGCTGGAATTTAAAAAATTTCTATGTCCAATTGTTCATTGCTATATACAGTTGGCATATACAATTGTTTTGTGTATATTGATCTTGTATCTTGCAACTTGGGGAATTACTTATTAGTTCTAGTAGTTTGCTGTTGTTTGGTAGAGTCAGTTGGATTTTCTACACAGTCATGTCATCTTCTATAAAAATATAGTTTTATATAACTATAAAAATATAGTTTTTTATAACTATAAAAAATATAGTTTTACTTCCTCCTTTCCCATCTGGATGGCTTGCCTTTTCTTTTCTTTTCTTTTCTTGATGTCTTGCCTTTTCTTTTCTTGTCTGACTGCACCGGCAAGAACCTCCAGAACAATGCTGAACGTAAGTGGTGAAAGCAGACATCCCTGTGTTGTCTCTGATGTTGGGGGGGTGGTGAAACTTTCAGTCTTTCACCACTAAATATAGTGTTAGCTGTGGGTTTTTTGTAAATGCCCTATACCAGGTCGAGAGGTTCCCTTACATTCCTAGTTTACCAAGAGGTTTTCTTTTTAAATCAGGAATGGATATTGGATTTTGTCAAATGTTTTTCTGCATTTATTGCAATAATCATATGGGGTTTGGAGGGGGATTGTTAACATGGTGAACTGCATTGACTTATTTTCTAATGTTACGCCAATGCTGCATTCCTGAGATAAACTCCACTTGGTTGTGATATCTTTTTAAATACATTGTTGGATTTGATTTGATAAAATCTTGTTTAAAATTTTTGCATCTCTTGAACTTTCACTTTTGACACTTTCCTCAAATATGCCTCCCCACCAAGCACTTAATTTCAGTATGACTCACTCCTCCTGTTCATATCCTCCAGATTGTGTCTGAGATAGTTACTGAGGCTGGGAATTTTCCCAAACTCAGAGAAGGCCCAGGAGAATTTAGAACAAAGACTGGAAGCATTTCTGATGTGGTCAGTCCTACCTCTGAGAGTGTGAATCAACTCCTGGGAGCAGACTTGCCCCTTAACAGAGTCATGTCCCCAGCCTGAAGAGCCATCACACCCTTTAAAGCCTCTCAGTACCTGACAGGTTAGCTCCAAAGAGAAAAGCATTATTAAATGCTTAGGAAATCCCTTACCCTAGATTACCCCTCACTGTCACTGCTCCCCCATTTGGTATTGTTCTGCTCCAATGAGGAAGTAGCCAATGTGGGTCACCTCTCAAGAGGGGCCTACCCTTAAACCCTGCTTCCCATTTTCCCACTGAAGAATCCTAACCCATTCTGACTACCTAATGAACTTGATATCCCACAGCCTAAAGTACCCAAATAACTCCTCTAAATTCCCGACTTTGTGTTTTTCGTTAATGGCTTTTATTCCTAAGATATTAGGAGAACACACAGGGCAAGATATACTCTGTGCTTTCCTCATTGCACCATAGAAGCTCTTCTTCTCCCTTCAATTCCCTCAGCACAAAAGTAATAATGGTAATAATAGCAAGTGCATATATAGTGCTTACTATCTGCCAGACACTATTCTAAACACGTTAGATATATTTACTCATTTAATACCCTCAATAACTCTGTGAAGTAAGTACTATTATTATCCCCATTTTTACAGAAGATGAAACTAAAGAATATAGAGGTGAAATGACTTGCCCAGGTATGAAATGGCAGATCTAGGATTTGAACCCAGGCAGTCTGGCTCTAGAGTACACTGCACTACCATGCTATCAAGTGACAACTGTGGCACTGACTCACGCTTGCACACTAATGGAGCCCCCCTCAATATCATACAAACTCTCTCTAGGGCTTCAGAATAGGTTATGTCTTTGGTATCTGTGATGCCTTTGGCCAAATCTGGTAGCCAGTGAGTGTTTCTCACTGCCACTGACACCCAAATACACATATTTGGAAACAAAAACTATGCAAGGAAAAGAACACTTTTTTGAAAGACACTATTATTTAATATCCTCAGAGTGACAAGAAAAAATATTGTATTCATGAAGCAAGATCAGGAAGCTATACAAAGGGACATTCAGAGAACAACAATAATAAAAAGCCCTTAGAATCAAGCAACAATCAAAGAATGATCTTCAAAGCAGCCAGAGAAAAAGAACACCTGAAAAAAAAAAAACAATTAGACTGACAGCAGACTTTTCAACAGTAACAGTGGAAACCAGAAGACAGTGCCATAATATTTTATAAGTGTTAAGAGGGAAAAAAAGGTAATTCAGAACTGAGTACCTAGCAAACCTATCTTTGAAGAAGAATAAAGTGAAATAAAGGCATTTACAGATAAATACAGATTCAGACAGTTTCCTGTTAAGAGATCTGCCCTAAAGGATCTTCTAAAGTATGTATTTCAAGAAAGAAAATTATCCCCAAAAAGGAGGTCTGAGGTTTAAGAAGGAAGGTGAACAAATAAAATAGTAAACAAGCATTTAAACACTGCACAAAATAATAATACTGTTAATGTCCATCTAGTGTATATGTTAATATCTTCCTTAGAAAATTATAAAATCCTTGTATTGTTTGGGTGGGGGATTATGATAATGTTTAACTTTAGACTTTAAGTTGAATATGTATGGTAAATTTTCTAAACTAACCGCTAAAAAAATCTCTGGAGGGACTAATCAAGAAAAAAAGAGAAAGGGCACAAATAAATAATATGAACAATAAAAAAGATATAGCAGAAATTACAAAATAAGAGGATACGATTAATTTGAAAACTTAGATGAACTGGACCAACTAATTTATTTACTGGATGAGCCCACTAATAACCTTGACCAGACAAACATGGTAGATGACCAAAGGTGCAAAACTCCTAAACAATTTATTAGCAAACCAAATGAACAATAAAAGATTTAACAGGGCTTCCCTGGTGGCGCAGTGGTTGAGAGTCTGCCTGCCGATGCAGAGGACGTGGGTTCGTGCCCCGGTCCGGGAAGATCCCACATGCCGCAGAGCAGCTGGGCCCGTGAGCCATGGCCACTGAGCCTGCGCATCCGGAGCCTGTGCTCCGCAACGGGAGAGGCCACAAGAGTAAAAGGCCCGCATACCGCAAAAAAAAAAAAAAAAAAGATTTAACATAAGATGAAAATGTTGGGTTTACTCCAGAAATGCGAGAGCCAATTAACATTAGAAAGCTCCCATAACAAGGTAGCCCTATGACACTGAGGGGCCAGCTCAGTCCTCTTTGTTAGCCTTAGAGAGAGGGGGAAGCTAAAGGTAGGTCCCCTGGGGATGGGGGGGTCTCTTGAGAGGGCAGGCGGCGGAGGGGTCTGGGGCCTGTGAAGGCTCCCACCTCACATATATACCCTGCTACAAGAACACACATGATAACTGAGGTAGGTACAGTAACTTCATTTTACAAATGTTCTAAGGCTAAAAAAGGTTAGGAAACTTGACCAAGGTCCCAATGCTAGTAAGTAGTTGAACTATAATCCAAAATCAGGTTGGTCTGGATCTTCAGCTCATGTTCTTAACCACTAGGCAGGCCACTGTCCCTTTAATATTGATAGTAGTAGGTGTTCAATAAATGGTAGCCAGGTGCCAGGTAACTCACATATGCTCTAACACCCACAACAACTGTCCAAGGTGGGTATTCAACTCATTTTACTGATGAGGAAACTGACACTTAGAGAGGACAGGTGACATGGCTAAGGTCGCACAACCAAGACATGAGGGCTCCATACCTTGAAACTGGGCTTACCAGACTCCACAACCAACTTGTCCTAGATTATTACAGGTATGAATGAATCCCAGAGGAGGTGAACCCTAATGTCTGAGGACAAGACAGACAGGCCCTACCCATTCCCTGAAAGATGAATAGTCTTTATGTCACAGCTGGTATCAGGAGTCAGAAAAACTCCTCTCCACAATGAGATCTCCACACAAGGAGCTGAGACTCCATAACCTCCAGGACAGCGGGAATGACCCCAACCCCAGGGGAGGTACAAAGGAAGCAGGTAACATAAACACCATCATCTAGATAAGGAAGCCAGGAACACTGGAAGCTGGTATGAAAAAGTTTGTGGACAGTTGTGTCCAACCAACTTTTTATTACCTTTCTGAAGAGTTAACAGATTAGCATGTCAAGGGAGGTCACAAACTCCTCATGTCAGAATTTTGGTATGTGCCAGAGTCTCCTAGAATGATCTCGTAGAAAGAAAGGTGAACAGTGAATGCAGTTAGGTTGGTGTACACCATGCTGCTTCCCATCTTTGGGCCTTTGCCCATGCTGTACCCTTTGCCTGGACTGCCCTCCTCTCCCTTGTTAGTCACCTAGAAGATTCCTACTCATCTTTTTAGAGTCAGTTCATATACCATCTCTTCCAAGAAACCTTCCTCGGTCCCCTGAGCTGGGTCATGTGTTCCATAGGGGCTCTCACAATCTCTCGTACCCATCACTATTACTGCACTGACCACACTGCCCTGAAATGATGGTTCTGTGTCTGAGAACACACTTTGTTCATCTCTGTGTCCTCAGTGCGGAACCGGAGGCCTGATACATAGTAGGTGTTCAGTCAACTTTGCTCAAGTGAACTTATAACTAGCTGGCTGGTTAAACCCAGTGTGATAATGAGTAATGAACTGATGTTGGCCCGGGGGGGGGGGGTGTCTCTAGGGGTGTGCCACAGGGACCTGTGTGTATTGATGGCATTGTGATGAAATTAGTGGGTTACACAAAAACCAGGGGAGTAGGCCACACATTAAACAGAATTAGTATCCAAACAGTCATGGACAAACAGAAACACTGGAGCCATGCTGGCTCCCCAAGGGGTTAGGGAGAAAGTCAGGACTAAAACCTCACAATCTGTTGTAGCCTTTACAATAGAAAAAAGTTTTTCTGAGCTGAAACTTACTTCCGTGAAGTGTCCACCATTATGACAGCACTTACTATGTACCAGGCTTTATACCAGCTCCTGTACAATCCCCCCCCAACCCAAATACCACAGAAAAAGTCTAATGGGGGTGATCTGCTTGGCCTGGGGGACAAGAAACAGTTTCTCACAGGCAGAAGAAAAGAGGATCCTAGCTGGGACCAAAAGGCCTAATGAGAGCTGGGGCTTTGGTTTTCACTAAGTAACAGGCAGGCAGGACAACACAGCAGTTTGAGGGCTGTTTGAAAAAGAGGCAGGTCTACCTTTAGGAGCCCAGGATACAGAGCGAGTCATACATGGGGCTTTGTTACCACCCTACCAACTCTGAACTTGCTTCTCAAAAGAACCCAGGAGCTACCCTCACTGCTTCTTTACAGCCCTCACCCTTCTGAACAATGACACCCAAGCTCCTTGCATGCCATGAAAGGCATTCATGCCTAGCCTAGTGCTCAATGCATTTCTCCCTCTATCCTCCACATTCATTCATTCATTAATTCATTCAGTTTATTCCACAAATATTTATTGAGTGTCTACTAAATATTACTATGCACTGTTCTTGGCGCTAGAGATACAACAATGAACAAAACAAGAGTCCTTGCTTTGTGGAGCTTACAGTCTATTGTGGAGAGATAAACACTAATCAAAATAAATAAATATAGTATATCAAGTGGTGATCAGTGCTTTGTAGGAAAACACAACACATAAAGTAAGATAAGGGGATAGAAAGTGCTGGTGAATGGGGCTATCTTAGATATGTTTGTCAGGGAATGCTTCTCTAGGAAGGTGACATTTGAGCCTACTGGAAGTGGGTGGGCAAGTCATCAGATTATCTGGGAAGAAGAGCATTCTAGACAGTGAGACTAGCAAGTACAAAGGCTCTGAAGAGGGGGGATACATGACATGTTTAAGGAACAGCAAGGAGGCCAGTGTGGCTGGAGAACACTGAGTGATGGGGAAAGTGATAGGAGGCAAGGTCAGAGAGATGATGAGGACAAGATTGTGTAAAGACTTTTGGGCCACAGTGAGGGCTTTGGCTTTTATTCTGAGAGAGCCGGGAGCCATGGGAGAATTTTGAGCAAAGGAGGGACATGATCTGATATGGATTTTAAAAAGAATTTCAGAGACTTCCCTGTGGTTAAGACTCCACACTTCCAATGCAGGAGGCACATGTTCGATCCCTGGTTGGGGAACTAAGATCCCACATGCCATGTGGCACAGCCAAATAAATTAAAAAGTTAAAAAAAAAAAGAATTTCAGAGAAGAACTAGTAATGGTATTAGAACACCAGGCAAAAGAAAAAAAACCAGACAATTACCAGGAAAACAAAAAGGTATACAACAGAGGATATGTAATCAGACTGTACTATGTTGTTTGGATGTGAACAATATTTACAATGCCATACTTAGACAAACCGTGATTACTGGCTGAACAAAAATTGTATAACATGTTTGAAGAAATAATAAATGCAACCACAAAGATGAGCAAGCAACAAGAGACTATTAGGGATGACTAGGAAGATTAGAAAGTGAAATGTATGAAGTTTGTACAAATGAAAAATACAATTCTTGAAATAAAAAACTCGGTGGACAGATTAAACAGCAGATCAGACAGAGCTGAAGAGAGAATCAATAAGCTGAAAGATATATCTGAAGAAATTGCCTAGAATGAAGTGCAGGAAGACAAGAAGGTAGAAAATATCAATGAAATGTTACAAGATATGGAAGATAGAATGAGGAGGTCCAAAATATGACCAACTGAATTCTGAGAAAGAAAATACAGAAAGAATGGAAGAAAGGCAATATTTGAAGAGATAATGGCTGAGAATTTTCCAGAAATTATGAAAAACATGAATCCGGAGGCATGAAGCACATTTCCAAAGTAGAATAATAAAAAAGAAATACATACCTAAACATTGATAGAATGGAACTGCAGAACCCCCTGAAGATACCCCTCCCCTCCAAAAAAAAAGAGAGAGAGACAAGTAGTCAGAATATAAGAAAACAAAAACACCTACAAAAACCAGCAATTAGACTGATAGTGGACTTCTAATATTACCTATAACAATCTACCTTTTAAGAATGAGAATAAATACATTTATGTATAACAAAGACTAGGAGAATTTAACACCAACGGATATGTACTAAAAGAGTATCTAAACATCGTAATCATAACAAAGGAAAATGATCCCAGAATGATGTTCTGAGATGCAAGAATGTATGCATGTAAATCCAAACACATACCACCTACATAAAGTAATACTAATGATGATATATTAGTGAGGTCAGGGGAAAAAGGAACAGACTAACACACTCAAAAAAATAACATGTGGTCAAGATAGGAATGACTAGAGTTGAAGGTTTCTAAGGTTCCTGCATTCTTCAAGAGGGAGGTTAAAATACTGTTTAACTTTAAACCTTGTAAGTTAAATATGCATGGTAAAATTTCAAGGATAATCACAGAAAGAAAGGAAAAAGAATAGGTAAATTCCAAACAGTAGGGAGGAAAAAAATGATTAAGAAAGCAAACAAACAAATTTCAAAACTAAAAAGCAGGCCAAAAAAAAAAGAGAGAAAAATGAAGCATCGAAAAGGTCGTGGTAGGAAATAGAAATAAAAAAGTATGATGGGGGCTTCCCTGGTGGCGCAGTGGTTGAGAGTCCGCTTGCCGATGCAAGGGACACGGGTTCGTGCCCCAGTCTGGGAAGATCCCACATTCCGTGGAGCAGCTGGGCCCGTGAGCCATGGCCGCTGAGCCTGCGCATCCGGAGCCTGTGCTCCGCAATGGGAGAGGCCACAACAGTGAGAGGCCCGCGTATAGCAAAAAAAAAAAAAAAAAAAAAATAAGTATGATGGTAGAAACAAGTCCAAATATATCACAATAAGTGTAGACAGACTAAACTTGACCATTAAAAGACAGAGATTATTATACTACATGTTTTTAAAGATCCAGCTATATGACATTTCCAAGAGATGATTAAAGCATAAAGGCATGAAGACGTTGAAAAGTAAAAGGATGGAAAATTATATACCACACAAATCCTAAGAAGAAGAAAAGTTTGTGTTGCTATATTAATGTAAGATAAAATAGACTTCAAGGAAAAAATGCATTATCAAGAATAGAGAGGGTCATTACATGTTTACCAGGAATATATAACAATTCTCGTTTTGAATATTCCTAATAAAATACCCTCAAAATAAGTAAAAGAAAAAAAAAAGAACTACAAGGAGAAATAGACAAATCCACCATCATAACTGCATATTAACATACCTTATAATTATTGGTATATTACAACCAAAAAATCAGTTTAGATATAGAAAATGTGAACAATACGATTAACAAATTTGATAACAGACTTATGTGGAACTCTGTATTCAACAGTTAGGGAACATACATTCTTATAAATCACATAGGAAACATTAAAAAATATTGATCACCTATTAAGCCATAAAACAAGTCTCAATAAATTTCAGAATTTTTATCACACAGATCACATCCACTGACCATAATGCAATTAAAGATAGAGTTCAATAACATAAAGATAAACTTTAAAACCTCTAAACATTTAGAAACACACTTCTATATAACTTGCAGGTCAAAGAAGTAACCATGATGGAAATGCTGAAATACTTGGAACTGAACAGTAACGAAATATGACATGTCTGAACTTGTAGAAAAGCAGTAGTTAGAGGGAAAGTTACGTCCTTAAATGTGCAAAGCAGAAAACAAGAAAGACTGAAAATTAATAAGGTTGGTGTCCAATTTAAGAAATTAGAAAAATAACAACAAAATAAATCCAAAAAATGTGGAAGGAAGGAGATCAAAAAAGATAAGAGCAGAAATTAAAGAAATAGAAAACAAAGACAAAATAGAGAGGAGCAACAAAGCCAAAAGTTGGTTCTTTGAAAAGACTAGTAAAATAGACAAACCTCTGGTGAGATTGATCAAGAAAAAAAGTGAGAAGGCACAAATAACCAATATCAGCAATGAAAAAGGAGACATAACTACAGATTGTATACAGCAGAGGATAAAAAAATAAGGAAACTTTATGCCAATAAACTTGAGAAGGCAGACAAAATGGACCAATTCCTAGAAAACTATAACTTACCAAAACTGACTCAAGAAGAAAAAGAAATGCTGACTAGTCCTCTAACTATTAAAGGAATTGAAGCAGTAGTTAAAACTCTTCCTACCAAAAAACAAACAAAAGAACAAAAAACAACAGGAGGGAGAATTTTCCAGTTGATATGTGGATGACAGGTAGGTGAAGAAATATTAATCCCCTTAGGCCTGGAAGTGTCCACGTAGGCCTTAAGGCAGTGGAGACCCTAGGCAGGCCACTTCTCTCTATGGGCAGCCTCCTGTGGAGATCCTTAGAGGGTGGCCCTTAGTGACATGGGGTCTGACAAATCCCTCTGCAGTCCCTGCAGGTGGTGAGCACGAATGAGTAACATCCAGCACTCAGTTACTGCTCTGTGGTAAATGTGCTAAGCAGGGCCGAAGAGGAGCTCTAAGACTTGGACAGCCTCTTCAGTAGCCAGCTTCTGTAGTCTTCTGCTCACTGAGGACAAGGGGCCTGCAGAGCTGCTGGAGGAGTCTGTGTTCCAGTTGCCAAGAAACACCACACGACCCAAGTTGTGACTGGATGGGGTGGGGTTGGGTGCAGGGAGGCCAAGCAGGGGCTTTTGGAGAGTGTAGCTCCAGGTAGAAGCCCTGAAACTCTGTCTTCGCGAATATCAGATACTTCTATCCATTTGCAGCTGATGAGCCCTTTTAATGGTGTCCAAGCTAGCTGCAGGGTGATGGTTCTAACAATGATGCATGTTCTGCAAATAAGAGCTTTATCATTATTTTGAAATAGTTAATATGAAAGAGTTCAATTGGATTTGAAATCTAATCATATTATCACAAAATATTTTTAACAATATATTTGTCAGTGAAACAAAAAGAAAAGCTGTTAGATATAATTTCACTTTTTAAACATTTTTGAACAATTTAAAAGTTTGTTTTAAGTACTTTATCACCTAATTGTACAAATAAAGATTTGTATTGATGGTGACTGTTAAGAATTTGAAGAATACATCATTAAAAAGTCTTGATCAGGATTTGTCTGTAGCCATTTTAAGCATAAAACCTGATATAAAATAAACATGTTATGGAAGCAGATTTCAAGTTTCTCATTCAAAATTTTGAAAATATTTTATTTAGAAGTTTAATATTCACTTAATATTAAAAAGAAAAGACCAAGGTGGTTTTATAGGAGACTTCTACCAAACAGATCATTCCAAAGTCATATAGCATCTTCCGGAATATTGTAAATGAGGAAACACTGACTCATTCTATGATACCAGCAGAACTTGATGCCAAAAGCAAATAAGGGTAGCATGAGAAAGGAAAATTAAAGACCAATTTATGGACACAGATACAGAAATCCTAAACAAAATATTAGCAAACTGAATCTAGTATTGTAGAAAAAGGAAAAGATCATGACCAAGTTATGTTTATACCAGAAATGCAAAGGTAGTCTAACATAATGAAAATCTATAAATGTCATTTACCACATCATCAGATTATTGGAGGGAAAAAAACCATAATCATCCTAAGAAACAGAAAATGTATCTGATAAAAAATTCAACACCCTTTCATGATTTAAAAGCAATAACAAAAACTTCTTAGCATGGAGGAACAGGATGGAACTTGCTTAATCTGATAAAACCTGTAGAAATCTACAGCAAATATCGTTCTTACTAGAGAAAAGTTAGTGGTGTTTCCTCTAAAATATCCAACAAGACAAGGATGCCCACTGCATCTTTTATATTCATCACTGTACTGGAGGTCCTGGCCATCTCAGTAAGACAAGAAAAATAAATTAAAAGCATAAAGATTGGAAAGGAAAAAACAAAACTGTCATTATTAATAGCTGATATGGTTGTCAACATAGAAAACACAAAAGAATATATAGACAACTTAAAAGGAAGCAGGGTTCCTTGAGAAATGGTCAGTTCTGGGGTTGGGACTGGGGCAGGAAGATAAAAGATGAGTAGGGAGTATCTTGTAGTGCTGACAAGTAAGGAAGTACTTAAAAACAAAAGGATGGGGCCATGTCAACGGGACACAAAAGCCAACCTAAAAGAGCCCCCGGTGGCCAAAGCTGGAACAATTTGAGCCACAAGACAAATAACAGTATTGGATTTATATCTCAAATTATTAAACAAATATGGCATGAGTTCATACTGATATAAACAAGTAACTGAATAAATAAGTAAGTAAATAAAGGAGAAGAAACAAATCTTTTCTACAGAAGAGTTCCAAATAATATATGTAATTACGTCCCCTTCCAGAGGTGAAGCTTAATTCCTTCCCTTCTTGAGGGTGGGCTAGATTCTTTCAAAGAACAGAAAATGAAAAGGGAAGGGCTTCCCTGGTGGCGCAGTGGTTGAGCGTCCGCCTCCCGATGCAGGGGACATGGGTTCGTGTCCCGGTTTGGGAAGATCCCACATGCCATGGAGCAGCTGGGCCCGTGAGCCATGGCTGCTGAGCCTGTGTGTCCGGAGCCTGTGCTCCGCAACAGGAGAGGCCGCAACAGTGAAAGGTCCACATACAGCAAAAAAAAAAAAAAAAAAAAAAAAAAAAGAAAATGAAAAGGGAAAAAAAATACCAACTTTACAGTGGAGAAACCTGGCAAACACTACCTTAACTAAGTGGTGAAGGTCAACATCACCAGGGATGTCATAGGGATTTCACATACCCCTGATATGATGTGATGAAAAGGGCACTTCAACTCTGTGGTATTCTTTCCAAGAACAACCCCAGTCTAATTATGAGGAAAACTTCAGACAAATCCAAATTGAGGGACATTCTATAGTACATCTCAAAACTGTTAAGCTTATAAAAAACAAGGAGACTAAAAAAATGTCATGGACCAGAAGACACTAAAGAGACATGACAACTTAAATGCAATGTGGTATTTGGAATTGGCTCCTAGAACAGAAAAAGGACATTAGTGGGAAAATTGATACATCTATATAAAGTCTGAAGTTTAGTTAATAGTAATATACTAATGTTGTTTTCTTAGTTTTGACAAAAATATCACAGTGAAGAGTATACAGGAACTCTCCATACTGTCTCTATTTACTTTTCTATGACTAAAATTATTCTAAAATTAAAAGTTTGCTTAAAGGTAATGAAAGTTTAGCAAGGTGAATGGCTATAATAACAATATAAAAAATCAACTTCATTTCTATATACCTGCAAAAGAAATAAAACACATTAAATAACAAGATCTCATTCATAATAGCAGTAAAAGCCATAAATACCAAGGAAAAAAATCTAACACAAGATATGCAAGACCTTATACAGAAAATTATAAAGTTCTACCAAAAGACATTCAATAATTTATTTAAAATGAAAGGATACATCATGTTTATAGCTAGGAAGACTCAACATCATAAACATATCAATTCTCTTCAAACTGATCTACAGATTTATTCCAATTCCAATATTTTTGTAGAACACGACAAGCTTATTCTGAAATGTGTTTGAAATAACAAAGGGCCAAGAATATATGATACTCCTGAAGAAAAATAGGATGGGAAGATTTTGCTCTATCAAATATCAAGATTCTTTACGAAGCTAAAGTAATTAAAGGTAGTGTGGTACTGATTCAGGGGCAAAAAGTTGGCCAGTAGCAGAGATCCCAGAAACAGACCTACACAGATGTGAAACTTTGATGTATGATAGAAGTGGCACTTCAGATCATTAGGCTATCTGTGGGGAAAATAACACAACTGGGCTCCTATCTCATAATTTACACTACACAAAAATCAATTCCAATTAGATTAAGGACTTAAAAGTTAAACCTTTAAACTTTTATTAGAAGAAAATAAAGAATATCTTCATGACCATAGGTTAGGGAAGACAACACACAAAAAGTGCTGGCTACAGAGGAAAAACTGAATTGTTCAACTCATTTAAAATTAGGAATTTCTGCTCATGCAAAGACACCATAAAGAAAAAAAAAAAGGCCACAAACCGAGAGAAGATATTCACATATAACTGACAAATGATGAGTATCCAAATAATTAAATAACTTCTGTAAATCAATAAAAATTATAAAAATATCAATTTTTAAAATGGGCAAAAGATATTAAGTCATTGCACAGAAGAAGAAACATGTGTGGCCAATAAACATGAAAAGATGCTCAATTATATTAGTAATTTGAAAAATGCTAATTAAGTCCACAAAGACTCACTATAATGACAAAAAATTAAAAGTGGCACAATATCAAGTATTAATAAGGTGTATGTGAATCAGTGGGACCTCTTACAAATTGCTGAAAGGTGTGTAAATTGGTACCAAGAGATTAAAATACATTTTGGCATAATCCCGTCAAGCTGAATGTTTACATGTCTTATTAACCAGCAATTCCATACATAGGTATATACCTTAGAAAAATGGGTGTCTGTGTGTACAAGGAGACATGTACAAGAATGTTCATAATAGCACTTTTTATAAGAGCAAAAAGCTAGAAATGACCCAAATGTCCCTCAACAGGTAGATGGATGAATAATTTAAGGTCACCCAATGAAATATCATATGGCTTTGAGAATGAACAAGCCACAGCTACATGCAAAACAGGTGAATCTTGGAAACACGATAACGAATGAAAAAAGTAAGTCACAGAAGACCACATACAGTATGATACTATTTTTTACAGAGCTCACAACCAAGCCAAAACCACAATGTATTGGTTAAGCATCTCCACAAATATGAAAAAAAATCAAAAAGAGCAAGGGAATGTTAAACACAAGACTTAGGAGAGTGGTAATTCTGGCAGGAGGGGTGGGAAATGGGACTGAAAATGACACAGGGATAGATGCTATCATTAATGCTCTTCTTGGGCGGGGTTGGAGTTCCTGGGTTTTCATTTTTATTATCTCTGTAACTTATGTATATAATGTATGTATTCTTTTATTATATGTGTAAGATATTTTATATGAACAAACAGGGAATGGGAGAAGAGTAGGAAGAAGTGAAGAATGATAACTCTTTTGAAGAGTTTTGTTGTTAGAGGAATAGAGAAATAAAGTCATATTTGCAAGGGGATGTGGGATAAAGAGAGTTTTACATTTTTTAAAGATGGGAGCAACAGGAGATCAATGGAATGGCAGAGTGAGGACTTTGGTGAGCCAGTTATCCCTCTAAGACAATGAAAATAAGGGCAAACAAACTAAAATCAATCAGTTCAAAACTCTGGCAATTAACAAAGGCATAGAATGAAGTGAAAATCATTGATCCAGGAGAAATGACTGAATCTTGGCAAGACAGCAGGTTCTGTGCCTTTTTTGTGTGTGACATTTTAACTTATGGCTATTCGCATCCTCCCTCCCTCTCCAGCTTAGTGGTTCAGTAGCCAAAAGCTAAATAAATTCCAGAAAACAGAGAGATGCCTTGGTCAGGAATTTAAAAGGAAATCCTGGAGAATGAGACAACTAAAGAGAACTCTGAAAAGTTCTGACATATTCCTGGGACTCTAAAGGGCTGTGCACAAGGAAGAGCTGGAAAAGGAGAGGGCCCAAGTCATTACTTTTGGCTGACTGTGAGGCCCTGTGCAAGGAGAAAGTGAGAACTCAGGCTGGCCTATAATCCGGCTGACGTTTGAAGGCATGCCTTCTCACACAGATCCCCTTGGCAGAGGGCAGAAGACATATAGACAAGGTATTTAAGGACATCTGACTAATCACTGGTCAGATAATCACCAAATTATACTTACCAGGTGTGACCCCTAGGAATCCAGGCTTAAAAATAAAAACAAGATCTTTAAAAAAAAAAAAGTTAGCACAGAACTCAGAGGCCACATAATGCAGGGAATATAGAATCCACAGAATTAGTCAAGAAAAGTTGCCAAACAAATAAATGACAACAAGAACAATAACAACAACCACACAACATACACACATACACACACACACACACACACACACCAGAACAACAAACCTTGAGGGTGGAAGAGTCTGATACTAGAGTTGTTAGAGTAGAATATCTAAAATGTCCAATTTTTTTTTTTTTTTTTTGCGGTATGCGGGCCTCTCACTGTTGTGGCCTCTCCTGTTGTGGAGCACAGGCTCCGGATGCGCAGTCTCAGCGGCCATGGCTCACGGGCCTAGCTGCTCCGTGGCATGTGGGATCTTCCCGGACCGGGGCACGAACCCATGTCCCCTGCATCGGCAGGCGGACTCTCAACCACTGCACCACCAGGGAAGCCCTAAAATGTCCAATTTTTAACAAGAAATTATGAGACATACAAAGAAACAGTAAAGTATGTTACATATACAGGGGAAAAAGCAGCCAAAAGAACATGTCCCTGAAGGGGTCAATGTTTGGGACTTAGTAGACAAAGACTTTATACTAGCTATTATAAATATTTTTGAAGAACTAAAGGAAACAATATCTAAAGAATTGAAGGAAAGTGTGAGAACAATGTCTCACCAAATAGAGAATATCAATAAAGAGATAGAAATCATTTAAAAAATCAAATAGAAAATCTGGAGTTGAAAGTTATAATAACTGAAATAAAAATTTCACTTAGAGGGGCTCACCAACATATTTTAGCTGGCAGAAGAGAGAAAAGGTAAATTTGATGATAGGTCAAATAGAGATTATCCATTTCTTAAAAGCAGAAAGAAGAAAGAATGAAAAAAAAAGAAACAGCCTCACACACCTGTGGGACACCATCAAGTGTACCAACATACACATAATGGGAATCCTGGAAGGACAAGAGGATGAGAAAGGGGACAAAACATCACAAATTTGATGAAAGATATTAATCTATACATTCAAGAAGCTCAAGTAGAATAAACTGATGAAAGTCAAAGACAAGACAATCTTGAATGTAGCAAGAGAAAGATGACTTATTGAATATAAGGGATCCTCAATAAGATTAACAGCTGATTTATCATCAGAAACCATAGGGGCCAGAAGACAGTGTAATGATATCTTCAAAATGTTGAAAGAAAGAGATGGAGACTTCTTTATCCAGCTAAACTGTCCTTCAAACATAAAAGAAAAGTTAAGATAAACAAAAACTGAAAGAATTTGTTGTTAGTAGACCTATCCTACAAGAAATACTAATTTCAGGCCGAAATTAAAGGACGCTAAATGGTAACTTGAAGATAACTACACAGGTATTATAAAAGAAAGTACTTTTGTTTGTAACACTTTTATTCTCCTATGTGTTTTAAAAGATAACTACATAAAGCAATAATAACAAAACTGCGTTGGCAGGCTTATAATGTATAAAGAGGTAATTTGTATGATAATAATACTATGAAGGAAGGGAGAGGGAACAGAGCTATATTAGAGCAAAGTTTTTATATACCATTGAAATTAAGTTAGAATTAACCCAAAGTAGATTTTCTCAAGTTAAGATGTTAGTTGTAATCCCCAGGGCAACCACTAAGAACTTAACTCAAAAATATATAGTTAACAAGGAAATTAAAAAATTATACTAGAAAATATCTACTTGATACATAAGAGAGGAATCGAAGAACAAAGAAACAGAAAAGACATACACAAAGCAAGTATCAATCCTTCACAAACTCTTCCAAAAAATATAGGAGGAAACACTTCCCAATTCATTTTATACAACCTGTATTATCCTGATACCAAAATCAAAAACATCACAAGAAAACTACAGACCAATATCCCTTATGAATATAGATGTAAAAATCCTCAACAAAATACTATTAAACCAAGTCCAGCAACATATAAAAAGTATTATATAACATGACCAATTAGGATATATTTCAGGCATGCAAAGTTAGTTTACTACCTGAAAATTCATCAATGTAATATACCATATTAATAGAACAAACATAAACTCCACATGATCACCTCAGTAGATGCAGACAAAGCATTTGACAAAATCCAACACCCATTCATAGCAAAAACACTCAGAGAACTAGGAGTAGAAGGGAACTTCCTCAATTTGATAAAGGGTATCTATGTAAAACCCACAGCTAACAACATGCTTAATGGAGAAAGACTCAATACTTTCCCCCTACGATCAGGAACAAGACAACGATGTCTGCGCTCGTTACTTCTAGTCAATACTGTAGGTCTAGCCAGGGTAACTGGTCAAGAAAAATAAATACAAGGCATCCAAATTGGAAAATAAAAGTAAAACTATCTCTATTTGTAGATGACACGATTTTATACATAGAAAATCCTAAGGAATCCACTAAAAACTATTTGAACTAATAAACAAGTTCAGAAATGTGACAGGACAGAAATCAATAAACAGAAATCAACTGTATTTCTACACACTAGCACTTAACAATCAGCAAGTGAAAGTAAGAAAAGAACTCCATTTATAATAGTAGCAAAAAGAATAAAATACCTAGGAATAAATTTAACAAAATAAGTGCAAGACTTGTACGCTGAAAACTACAAAACACTTCTGAAAGAAAGAAGATCTAAATAGAAAGATTTCCCATGATCATGGATCAGATGACTTAATATTGTTAAATGGCAATACTTCCCAAATTGATATATAGATTCCACGCAATCCCTATAAAAATTTCAGCTGATTTTCTGCAGAAATTGACAAGATGATCCTAAAACTCACATGGAAATGAAAAGGACTTAGAACAGTCAAAAAAATCTTGAAAAAGAATTACAAAGTTGGAGGAATCCCATTTCCTGATTTCAAAATTTACTACACAGTTAATTTAATCAAGACAGTGTGGTCTGGCATAGTGACAAACATATCGATTAGTGGAATAGAATTGAGAGTCCAAAAATTAACTGTTACATTTATGATTTATGGTCAACTGATTTTTCACAAGGTTGTCAAGACAATTCAATGAGGGAAAGAATACTCTTTTCAACAAAAGGTGCCGGGACAACTAGATATCCACAAGTAGAAGAATGAAATTTGGACTCCCCACCTCACAGCATGTACAAAAATTAACTCAAAATGGATCACTGGCCTAAATTTAAGAGCTAAAACCATGCAATTCCTGGAAGAAAAAAGAATAAATCTTTGTGACCTTGGTTTATGGAGTGGTTTCTTGGATACGACACAAAAAGCTCAAATGATAAAAGAAAAAAACAGATAAATTGAACTTCATCAAAATTAAAAACATTTGTGCATCAAAGGACACCACGAGGAAAGTGAAAAAACAGGGACTTCCCTTGTGGTCCAGTGGTTAAAACTTCGTCTTCCAATGCAGAGGATGTGGGTTAGATCCCTGGTCGGGGAGCTAAGATCCCACATGCCTCGTGGCCAATAAACCAAACAAATAAATAAATAAATGAAACAGAAGCAATATTGTAACAAATTCAATAAAGACTTTAGAAATGGTTCACATCAAAAAAAAAAAAAACAACTTAAAAAAAAGTGAAAAAATAACCCACAGAATGGAAGGAAAGATGTGCAATTCATATATCTGCTAAGAGACTTGTATCTAAAATATATAAAGAATTCTTACAGTCTAACAATAAAAAGACAAATAATCTAATTTTAAAAGGGCTAAGGATTTTAATAGACATTTCTCCAAAAAAGATATACAAATAGCCAATAAACACATGAAAAGATGTTCAACATCATTAATTATTAGGGAAATGCAAATAAAATCCACAATGAGACACCACTTCATACCCATTAGGATGGCTGTATTAAAAAAGACAGACAATAAGAAGTGTTGGTGAGGATATGGAGAAATTGAAACCCTCAAACATTGCTGGTGTGAATGTAAAATGGTGCAGCCACTTTTGCAAACAGTTTGGTAGTTCCTCAAAAAGTTAAACATAGAGTTGCCATATGACCAAGCAATCCCACTCCTAGGTATCTACCCAAGAGAAAAGAAAACATACATTCACACAAAAACTTGTACACAAATGTCCTGAGCAACATTATTTAAAATAGCCAAACGTGAAAACAACTGAAATATCTATCAACTGACTAATGAATAAACAAAATGTAGTATATTCACACAATGGAATATTATTTGGCAATAAAAGCAAATGTCACATGCAACAACATGGATGGACCTCAAAACCAGTATGCTAAGTGGAAGAAGCCACTCATAAAGGCCAATATATTGTATGATCCAATTTATATGAGATGTCTAGACTAGACAAATCAATAGAGACAGAAAGTGCGTTAGTGGCTGCCTACGGTTGGGGGGAGGGGAGTCGTGGGGAGTAACTGCTAATAAGTATGAAGCTTCTTTTAGGGGGGAATAAAAATGTTCTAAAATTGATTGTGGTGATGGCTGCACAACACTGTGAATATACTAAAGACCACTGAATAAGTACCCTTTTAAAGGGTGAATTTTATGGTGTGTGAAATATATCTCAATAAAGCTGTAACAAAAAGATGGAAGCAATAACAGGATGTCTGTGTGCTAATGGGAATGAACTTGTAGAGGGGGAAATTGAGGTAGGAGAGAGAGGGGGATATTGCTGAAGCAAGGTACTCAAGTAGGTAAGAGGATGGGATCTAGTGCCAAAGTGGAAGGACAGGATTTTGATGACAGCAGGGACAGTTTTTCCATAATAACAGAAAAGAAGGCAGAGTATATGAGTACAGATGCTGCTTCATGGTTGGATGTGGTAGTGGGAATCAGTAGAGGTTTTCTTTGGATGGTTTAAAATTTTCAGTCAAGTATGCAGCCTGAGCCTAGGATGGGAGAGGAGGTGCTGGAGATCTGAGAAGAGAGAAGGTATGAAATAGTTATCTAGAAGGGTAGGACAGTGAATGGCCTAAGGAAGTACAGTGGAGCTGGCAGAGGTGGATTTAAGCAGGGCTGGGGTTTTGCCTGGTAAGTATGCTAAAGTGACAGAGGGCAAGGGAAGTGAGGATGTATGCAAGGGAATGATTATGATGGACCACGGAATCTAAGCTGATTAAAGGAAGGACACGGGAACATGGAGGAAGTAAAGGGTAGTGAAAACGTTCAGTTCCAGTGGCACTGAAGGATTGTTGGAATTGGGGTGCTAGAGGGAGTGAGCTAGAAGGATAAGTACTGGTTGGAGAGAAGGATGCTTGAAACTGAGATTATGGAGGAGATGCAGTCACAGGTACTGCTAAGAAGGGTAAGACTATCGGGGTGCGTGGCTGAGGTGGGGCTGAAAGGCAAGAGCACTGTAGAAGAGCAGACAGAACTGAGAGACAAGACCACTGGAAGGGTCATCTACGAGGATATTAAAATCACCAAGAAGTAGGACTGGAGTAGTGTTATAGAGTGACAGTGAGCTAGGAGCAAATCCTTCTAGGAATGAGGCGTGACCGGGGCAGGTATGTGTGTATGTCTGTACCTGACTATAACACACAGGTACGTGATGGTATAGTCTGATGAGTTGAGATTTAAAACAAAGTGGTTGATATTTATATAATCTTAATGTATCTCTCTACAAATTACTTATTAATTACAAAGGAAAAAGAGTAACTACAATGGAGAAACCTGGAGACACTAACTTAAACAAATAGTCAATGTGAACAAAACCAGTATTGGGATAAACTGACATCATGTGCCTCCTGATATAAAGCACTGAAGACACATCTCTTCTGTGGTATTCTTGCCAAAATTACATAACTTAACTGTAATCACGAGGGCACATCAGACAAACCCAAGTTCTATAAAATAGCTGGCCAGGACTCTTCAAAAGTATCAAAGTCATGAAAGACAAAGAAAGACTAAAGAACTGTACCAGATTAAAAGTGCCTAAGGAGATATGACTACTAAACACAGTGTGGGATTCTGAATTAGATCCTAGAATAGAAAAATTATATTAGTGGAAAAACTGATGAAATTCAAATAGGTTCTGTACTTTCATTAAGAGTATTGTACCAATGCTAATTTCCTAATTTTGATCATTGAACTGTAGTTGTATAATTTCTTCACATTTGGGGAATGTAAGTGAAGGATATACAGGAATTCTTTGTACTATTTTTATAATTTTTTAAAAGTCTGAAATTATTAAAAATTAAAAATTTTAATTCTGAAAAACCAGAGTGTTTAAGGAGGAGGGAGAGAAAATGTCTGGGAAGGACATATAGAGTGAGGACACCTACCCCCATGTCCTGGCCTCCTGGCAGGAGGGGTATGAGGAGGCTGCTGGGGGAGCCGAGTGCTCAGGGGAAAGCCAGATTTCTATTCAAGCAGTGGTTCTCAGTGGGGGATTGAATAGACAGTCAAGGGGTGTTTCAGAGACATTTTTGACTGTCACAATAATTGGAGATTATAGTGACATTTAGTGGGCATTAACCAGGGATGCTCAGCATTCTGCAGTGCACAAGACAGCTCCACACAGCAAAGAATCATACTGCATCCCACAGGACTTTAGAATGTTCCACCAGACAATCATGTAGGTGAAAAACGTGTTCATTCATTCATTCAACAAACATTTATTGAGAGAGCCTACTGTGTCCAAGCACTGTTTTAGGTAATAGGGATACATCAAGGCACAAAAAAGACAATGATCTCTGCCCTTCTGGAGTTTACAGTCCAGTGGGAGAGTCAAACAATAAACAACAAACATAATAAAGATGTAAGATATATTATGTAAGAGAGTGAGGAGCACTATTGAAAAAACAGATCAGGGTGTGTGCTGGGGAGAGTTGCAATTTTAAACAGGATGGTCAGGGTAGGCCTCACTGAGACAGTGACATCTGAGTAGAGGCCTGAAGGAGGTGAGGGCATGAGCTCTGTGGATATTGGTGGGGGGGAAGCGTTCTAGGTACAAGGGATGGCCTAGTACAAGCCCCTGAGGTGGATGTGTGCCTCATATGTTCAAGTAGTCTAGAGGAGGTCAGGATGGGTGAAAGAGAGGGAGAAAATGGTGAGAGTGGTAGGAGATAAGGTCAGAGAGGTTATGGGAGCCAGATCATGGATTTTAATATATAATGACTTTTACAGTAATTCAACAACCATATAAATTGAGGGAAGATTGCATTTTGTTTTGTTTAGAACCTTATGAAGAATTGTTCATCATCTAGGAAAATCGCATCACCCTATCCATGGTTTCTGAGTCACAGAGTAGCTGTCACACTCCCAGGTACAAGCATCGTATGTGCAAGACCATTTCATTATGTCTTCTAGTGGAATTATATCCCAGCCTTTACATATTGAAATACATATTGTTTTATTATAAATTACTTTTCCTTTACTTCTCCCTTATATTGAATCAGACATTATATCGGTTTGGGGGGGAATTATGTGTGTAGACAGATTCTATTATCTATGCACTTCAATTCAGAACAGTGAAAGAGATGTTGCAAAACATACATCATAAAAATGGAGTGCTGTGTTCAAAAGGTATGAGAACCACTAAGGCATGGCAAGAAAACAACAGGACTATTCAGAAACCAGGGAGAGAATGAAGGGGATTTTGCTGATGACTGAAGGTGAGTTCCAGAGGCCTGGTCAATTCCAGGGCTATATGGGAATGTAATTAGGAGACCCCTGGTCTCTGATCTTCTTGTGGAGACTAACATGATACAGGATAAGGGCCTGATCCACTTTTTCATCTAAGCTGCTCCCCACCCTGGTGGGGGGGGGTTCTCACCTGTTTAACACAGTAGGGTGGGGAACAAAGAGGGTTGTCTCCTCAATGAGGCCAGAAGCAGCCTAAGGCCAGCTCCATTTTTTTACCCCCAGAACAGACAAGAACCCCAGACTAAGCTCATAGGAACTCTCAGGCCAAGCTCATTGCTATAAACAATGCACCTCTAACCTGTTTAGGGATGGGAAAGAGGCAGAAAGAGGAAAAGCAATAACAGAGAAAGACAGAAGCATTCAGAAAGAAGAACCAATTGGGGTGGGGGGAGGGTCAGAGACAGACAGGGAGAAAATAAAGCCAAAAGCCAAGAGAGACTATATTCTTTTCAATCATAACTGTCATTATTTATTGAAACTTTTCAAGGGGCCAGGCGCTGGGCAAAGTGATGCACTGTATTGTCTCAGGAGGAGATTATTAGACTCTCATTTAACAGATGGGGAAACTGAGGCCCAGCTGGGTGAGGCTCAAGGTCTTACAGCTAGTTTTAACTGGTTGGGTCAGAATTCAGCCTTATAGGTCTGGGCGGTCTACTATGTCTCAGAGAGGGAGCCAGACAGAAAGATAGAGACAAACAGACAGAAAGATGGAGATAGAGACAGAGGAAGGGGGAGTGGGGTGGGCAGAGAGGGAGAGACAGACGAAGACTTACAGACACGCAAGCAGACGATCACGTGAGCTGCAGACCTGCACAGTACACCGTTTCCCAAGAGACAGGAATGGGGGGAGCGCGGAGGGTGGGCATGGGCGGTGGGCTCCGCAGGGTACTCACCTGGTTGCCGTCTGGGGGCCGCAGGAGCACTCGCCCTCCCCTTGCTACCCGCACGATACTCCGCAACCCGCTGACCTAGGGTTGAGAGGCCGCCCAGGTAAAAGCTCGCTCAGGTCCCACCCCTCACGCGCTCCGGCCCGGCGTCTTTCCCACCGCGTCCTCCACCCCCCGTTCTTTACAGCGTCTTACCGGGAACCTCGGGCCGTTGGTGCAGCCGCTGCCTCGCGCGAGTAGATTCCAGGGACCGGCAGCTGGATCTCGCGAATGCACCGGACGCGTGCCTCCCGCTTGCTGGAGCACTAGCGGGGTCGCAGGCCGCCACCGCTACCGACGGCTCCAGACTCCCATTAGAGGAGTGCTCTCCTGTCTTCCCTGGGATTGGCTGGAGATGGACACACTTTATTTTTACCCCCCAAGCCAGGATCCAGGCCGAGGAAAACCCGCCCCTTTGGGGGTCTTTGATTGGCTTATAAGCCAAGCCCGCCCTTTAATAAGATTGGCCAGGAGGAGGTTCTTCATCGCTTTTTGCCAGTCCATTCGACAGGTCTTCGGGCGGTTAGTTGGGAGCACGCAGGCGCGAACCCCAAAGTGAGGCCTGGCGCGAGTCACAGGACAATCGGAGGCGCGCGGCATTTTGGCGTCTTATTCTCCGTAAGCCACCTTGCGTAAGCCACCGCTCCGCTAAGAGACACGACTCTGCCCCCAGTTTTCCATAGCTTACCCCCACCTGCAGGGATTTCTGAGCCAGGTTTCTCTCGCTCAAAGTGAAGGTAGTTCCTAGTTTTATCCCTGGAGGATGAGGTGGTTATAGGGGTCTGTCCAGTCACCCACCAGCCCCTGCTACTTACTGATTAAGACATTGGTCGAGTGACAGCCTCGCTTGGAACCTCAGTTTAACCATCTTTGAAATGGGAAGATAATTTAAAAAAATCTTTCCTGAAAATGCCATTCATTCAATGGAGGATTCAATGAGAGAACATAAATTAATTGCCTGGAGCATAAATAATTAAGGTCTCCCCTCCCAATTCTTGCCTTTGCCGTTGTGTCAGACTTAGGGAACTACGGCCCAGAGAGGCAAACTGTTTGGCTTGAGGTCACACAGCAATAAGACCCAGCAGAAAACCCAGGCTTCTGTCCTCCAAACGAAAGGGGTTTAAGAAGAAAGAAGATACAGGAAGGCCCTTCCTATTACCAGGGTTTCTTAATTTGGGTTCACAGATCTCCCTCCAATCCAGTCCAGGGACAGGGTTTAGAGGGGTTCATGAATTTGGATGGGAAAAAAGTTACATCTTTGTTTTCACTCTCCTCTAATTGAAATTTAGCATCTTTTCAGTAAAGAATGTAACTCACCATAGTATAATAGTGATAGTACCTGTGACTGTCACTAATAGAAATCACAGAGATTTTTATATCATATTATAGATGTTATACATTTCTTGAAATATCATGTAATCTCATCTCTATCTCAAAATCATGATTGTCATTAGACTCTCCATTAGATCTCACAAGGATCATATAACATATTTGCTTTTCCATATTTTAGTAACTATTTTTCAATATAGTCAATATTTTGTGGCTCTAGGTAATTTTATTTTATGCATTCAAAAGATATTGTTTTCTGAGAAAAGATGCATAGGCTTCACCAGATCACCAAACAGGTCCATGGCACACAAAAAATGTTAAGAACACTCGTCTTCAACTCTGGGCTCCAGGGGGACAAAGACTTGGTCTATTCATGTTTCCTTGTTGTAGTCCTATCACCGAGTTTCTATCAGGCACACAGCAGGTGCTCAGTAATGTTTACTGAATGAAAAATAGGGTGCTTCCTAATGAAAAACAGGATCCTCCACACCCCCAACTGAGGGAGCCACTGATGGCCTTTTTGATCACCAAAGAAAGAGGGATCTAGTTTCCTGAATCTAGTTTTGTCCCTGCCAATCTGCTTTTATTCACAGAAGTGGGTGGTACTTTTAAGGTCTGGCCCCAGGAAGTCCTTGGAACCTTACCCTCAGGAGCAGGGCCCTCTGCTCCGGGGGAGTTGGGTGAGTTGTGAAGGATACAAAGACAAGTAGCTTCAGCATGGGAAAGGCCCCGGGGCACATTGGGCCGATGACTCCTCATTCTCCTCCTGGTTTCTGTTTGGGGTCCCAGCAAAAGGGCCTGTCTTCACTGGTCTTCAGCAAAGACTGTATTTTGGAGTTGGATGTGACCTTAAAGACCTTCTAGGAGAGTCTTCCCTTTTGGAGGACCAGACTAGGCAGGACCTGAAGCCACACCACACACTGAGGAGTGAGGGCACAGGGAAAAGATGTCACCCTAGGCAAAGAACATCTTCTCCTCCCATGCCTCAGTCCAGGACATGAGCATCCTGGCCAGCTATATTAGAATCCCATACTCGGGTCCTAACAGTGTCCCTGAAGTCAGAGGCCCTCTCTAACAGGGTGGGTGAAGAGGGGCCTCAAATGCCAGGATGAGGGGCTAGGGATTTGATTAGAGAAACAGAGAGGAATCAGGTAAGAGCATGATGAAGGCCAGGCTTCAGAGGTCTGCTTCAAGGCTAGACTCCATCTTGGGATCTTAGGCTGGTTGCTTCTCCTGGGCTGATCCCCCAGCATGATTAGCCTATTTGCAGATGGGAAAACTGAGACCCTCTATAGAGGGTGAGGAAGTCACGTTGTGAGCCAGAGTATATTGAGGCAAGGATACCCAGGCCGTCTGTCTCTTGAACTGACTGGGATCCTCTTGCCAAGCTGACCTCTTCCTGGCCCACTCCAGGTCCTTTGCCCCTCCTGCTTCCCCTGCCCCTCCACTTCATCACATGCTCATTGGGACTGGCTCCAGATACTGCACATAGGTGTCTCTTCCCTCTGCACAAGATGCCTTGACTCAGCATCCTGCACTCTCAGCTCTGGCCCTGGGGCAAGATGTTCTCCTTTCTGAGCCAGAGTCTCCTCTATCCACTTCTGACAGTGTGGTCCCAGGTCAGAACCAGAGGCATCCAAGCTTCCATGCTCTCCCCAAAACATTCATCAGAATCTGGAGTATGTCCAAGATCTGGTATTCCAACCATTTCACAGAGGAGGTCCCACAGCAACCTGGCAGTCATCCCTGACTTCTCTCAATCCCTCTCTTCCTATATCTAAAGCCTGTTGATTCCATCATCTTAAAATCACAGAATACACACATTTCTCGTACAGGAGAATTCCAATTAATTTATGTAGATACTTCCCCCTCGAGGAGTTGGAAGATAGCTCCCCACTCCCTAAGCACGGGCTACACTTAGTGGCTTCCTTCCAAAGAGTACAGTATGGAAGGTGGGGGAATGGGGTAATTTTACAGTGGAGAAACCTGACATATACTACCTAAGCCAGGTGATCAAGTTAATATCAACAGTGATAAGGCATATCGATAGCATGTACCCTTGATAGGATACGAAGAGAATGGTACTTTATTTCTGTGGTCTTCCTTTCCCAAACCCATAACCCCAGTCTAATCATGAGGAAAACATCAGACAAATCCCAGTTGAGGGACATTCTGCAAAATACCTGACTAGTAGTCCTCAAATGTTGATGACTCCAGGTCATCAAAAACAAGAAAAGTGTGAGAAACTGTCACAGCCAAGAGAAGTCTATGGCAACATGATGATTAAATGTAATGTTGTGTCCTGGATGGCATCCTGGAACAGAAAAAGGAAATTTGGTAAAAACTAAGGAAATCTGAACAGAATATGGAATTTAGTTAATAATAATCTATTGATATTTCTTCATCAGTTGTGACACATGTATCATACTAATGTAAGATGTTAACAATAGGGGAAACTAGCTGTAGGGTATATGGACACTCTCTGTATTACCTTTGCGATAAGTCTGTAAATCTAAAACTTCTAAAAGAAAAAATTTATTTGAAAAACCTTCCATATTGCCCCCATCACGCCACTCTCACCTTAGGTATAGCGTCAGCTTCCTCACTGCTCTCCCTCCCTCCAATCCATGCTCCGGGCAGCCAGCAGAGGGCATTCTGTAAAACGCAAATCTGACCGAGCCTGAAGACTTCCAGCAAAGTAAGGGCGTTGGATGGAAAGTTCGGGAGGTATATTACAGAAGACATACCCGGATGTCTGTGTAAATTATCGTTATGATCCAGAAAGAATCTGGGAGGTTTTTCTGGTGTCCGTGGAAATAAAGTTACTGTACCCAAAATTTAAAGCCACTGGGCCTTTCAGATGCTCAACTCCCGACCACCCCCCCACCCCCGGTCACACAGCTACATAGTAATTTTCCTTTGCTTTTCTTTTATCTCTATGCAAGCTCCCCAGCCTGGGCTGCCTTTTCTTGCCTTCTCTCCCAGGTCCAGCTCCAGGGATCCTGCACCCGCTTCCTAAGACGAGAGAGCACTCCGGCATTACTGGATTGTGAAGTCCCGACCGATATCATTTTTATTTAACTACATGCGAACAAGAAAAATGGATTCCTCTGGCTCCCCCACACTTAGCTCATACTAGGCCCGAGGAAAGGTTTGACGCACGATAAATAAAAAGATGAATCACTGAATAAATGGATGTTCTAGGGCCCAGGGCGTTCCTGTGCGCGTGCGCGGAGAGGAAGGCGTGGGATGCTGTTCGCTACCTGCCTGGGTCTGCTGCGGCCGCCTAGAGAGGGAGGGGCTTCCTCGGCCTCGCCCTGCCATTGGCCAGGATGGTCCGCATTGGCCTGACGCAACATTTCTGCGGTCCCGCGGAGCTCGCCCCCAGCCAGCCACCCCCACCCCCAGCAACTACCATCTTGCTGGCCACTGCGTAGACGAGGCGGCTACTTGCGGGCCTGTGGGAAGGGAGACTGGCTGCTGGGGACCGCGCACCGGGTGGGACAAAAGACTCGAAGCAGCACTCTGAATTTGCTCAGAATTTTATTAGGATTACCAGGGTTCACAGGGAACGAGGCGGGACTTCTGGGGGAGGGGGACCAGAATACCGCAATGGCGAAGCGGCCTTGCATAGACACCGAGGCGGGCTAGCGGGCACAGCGGGGAGGGGCGAGGGATGGAGGGAAAGAGAGAGACGGGAGAACAGGGTGGCGGCAGAGACCCCCAAGGCCACAGCGGCCCTCCCCGCTTTGGGATCAAGGGTGTCCACTCCACACAGCACGAGGAGGGGGATAGAGGGGCCCTGACCAAGGCATCACAATAAATACGTTTAGCAGCACACAGAAGCCTGCGGGAGAAGAGGGCCAAAAGGAAGGGGGAATCCCCCTTTCCCTCCCCCCAAAATAAGAACTCTGCAATTACTAAACCATAAAAATAAACTTTAAACCCGTGTACGAAGTCAGTCATCCCCCAGAAGTGCAATATGGGGCCGCTCGGCCCTAGCTGATAGGGAGGGCAAATGGGGCAGGGGAAATAGGGAAATAAAGTAAACAGGGAAATGGGCAAACAGGGAAATACAGAGGCAGCCCTCGCAAGGGTAAGACATTTATCCCGTTTTGCCCCTCTTCCCCGGGTTGGCCCAAGGGTTTGGGACCTGAAGCACCTCCTCCATGTCGGAGTCTTCTGAGTCTTCCCCTCCTTCTGAGTCTTCTTCAATTCCTTCCTCCTCCTCGCTTCCTTCCTCATCATCACTGTCCTCACCTTCTTGCTCACTGCCTGTACAGGGGAGAGAGAAGTAAGGAGGGGAAAACGGAGGAGGATGGTTAGGTGGACAGGTAGATGTCACTCTTAACAGGGAACAGAGCCCATAGTCAGGGCTTTTGAGGGGCGGGACCATTCACCAAAAGCCTCTGCTTGGAACAAGCAACCAAGCCTGTGTGAACTCAAGTCCAGAAAGTAAGGGCGAGTGGGAGGGAAGCAGGAAGGCAGAGTGGGATGCCTCTGTCCTATCAAAATTGACACATCTCTGAAAGTAGCTTTTTCACCCCCTGTATGCAATGTGTGTCTCTTCCTGAGCTCTGACCTCAGCTGAATAAAACTTCTGTTCATCCAGAGGCAGCTCCCTCCCTCTCTCTCCCCAGTCTGATCCAAATAGGCCTCAGTCTGTCTTCTGCAGCCCAATTCCCCACCCCGGCTCCCACCCTAGGGTTGTACAGATAATTCTGCCTCCCCTTCTCTGAAAGAAGAGATGCCACCGAGTAGGAGGGGATGGGGCCAGCAATTCCCTCCGTTTCCCTACCTAGAAATATGTCTAGATTGTGTCTACTCGCTCCATCAATTCCTCCTTCCTCAGTGCCCTCAATGGAAGTTTGCCAGGGATCCCATGGCCAAAACCCCCAAGAGTGGTTGGCCTTCCTGCACCTTCCACCTACCCCAGGGGCCTGCCTCTCCTCCATCTGCCTGCCTACAGCCAGGCTCAAACACATCCCCTGTCTGCCTTCTGCCATCCCCTTCCTAGCCAAGGTTTGACTCTACTGCCTTAACCCCTGTTCATTCCCTCCCCATTCCTACTGTGGTCTGGCTCTACCCCCACCAATCCATTGAAACTACTCTTGCCAAGGTCACAGATGATCTATTCAGCCCCCAATCCAATGGACACATCCAAGTCCTCATTTTACTTGACCTTTCAGGAGCACTGGACACCGGTGACAATCCCCTCCTTCTTAGAATGTTCCACGACCTAGTGCTCCTCCTAACTCTACCCTCTCAGAGCCTCAGTTTCCCCATCTATAAAAGGAGGATTAGTAGTACCTACCTCGTAAGAGTTGCTGTGAGGATTAAATTAGTCAAAGCAAGAAAACAATTTAGAATAGTGCCTGGCACATAGTAAATACTTCATTAATGTTAATTGGACCCAATTAATGTTAACTGGCCCCAGAATCCAGAGGTAGGATTCTGCTCTGGCTCATCTCCTTTCTTTACAATTTCTGACTTCCCAGGCATATCACCAACCACCTGCCTCTAAGCCACCCAATACCTTATGTCCAACAAGCCCTTCCAACTCCATGTTCCTCCCTGCATCCCATCAATCCCACCACCACGCCCTTCCCCATCCCAGGAAATGGTGCTTCCTTTGGCCAGTCATCCAGGCCAGAACCAAACCTAGCAGTCACCTTAAATACCGCCTTCTCTCTCAACCCCCCATATCCAACCCTTCTTCAGCATTTCCCAAAATGTATTCTTTCGTGGGCAGTGAACAATGGCCTTTGTGATCAAGATGTTTGGGAAATGCTGACTTCCACAATGTTTAAATAGGTTTCTTAGAGCAGGACTTATCAGAGCCTTTAAGGTGCCAATGTACATGTGACTCTACATAAGGATATTATTGTATGCAGTATTTCCCCAACATATTTGACCACTGAACCTTTTTGTGAGCAGCTTTTGGAACCAGTGAAGGGTCCTCAGATGACAATTTGGGAAACCCTGCCCAACATACCATGCATTTTCACCCTTCCAGGTTCTTTTTCATGTGATCCCTTCCACCAAGAATGCCCCATAATGCTCCTTAATGTGAAGGCAGCCTCCAATTCAAATGTCACTTCTTTTCTCTAGTTCTCTCCTTCTTGATTCTGGAGATAGAATTAGCTCCTCCCTCCTCTGGACTCACTGAGCACACTGTTCACTTCACCCCCAGCCCCCCAGACAAGCATGGGAGTTCCCAGAAGGCCAGGGCTGGGTACAGAGTGTGCTGTATTGCAACATGTTTGCCATTTTTTCCCCTCTCTCTGTGTGAGAACCTGTCTTACTTAGTATATCACCCACTGCCTCCTATCTCTTCTCTCTGCTTCATTTGTCTTGTGCTCTGTTACAACCTATCTACCCATCACCAAGAATTGAAATTTGTTTTGCTGTTGTTACATTTGTGAGCTAAATGTTCCCTGACTTTGCTCTGTTTAAAAACTTACTCAGAATGCTTTTTTCTTTTCTCTACAAGAGCAGATTGTGCTCATGCCTTGATACTCTGACCATGGGCAGATTTTCTCTGAGAGAAGAGAAAGGAGGTAAGACAAGAGGTGAGGGTCTAGCTCACCTTCCTCACTGCCCTCCTCTTCTTCCTCCACTGATGATTCTTCTACGGAGATGTTCTCTACCTCGTCCTCATAGTCATCCTGGTTGGCGCTGTTATGGTGATCCTTGTCAGAGTCTTCAAGGTCATTCTCATAGTCTTCAATGTCTCTGTCGTCATCATCGCTGCCTTCATTGTCACCTTCATTGCCATCATCATCGCTACCTTCATTGTCACCTTCGTTGCCATCATTATCTTCAATATCACTGCCGTCGTTGTCTCCATTGTCACTGTCGCTGCTGTCCTGGTTGCTGCCGTTGCTGCTGTGGTTGCCACCTTTGGGGTTCTCGTCATCACCATTGGGGTTCTCCTCACCATCAGCGTTCTCATCATTATCATCAGTGTTCTCTTCGTTGTCATCAGGGTTCTCTTCACTGTCATCAGTGTTGTTGTCTTCAGGGTTCTCACTGTTGTCATTGGGGTTCTCATTGTTGTCATCAGGATTCTCATTGTTGTCATCGGTACTCTCATTGTTGTCAGTGGTCTCGTTGTCATCAGCACTCTCATTGTTATCAGTGGTTTCGTTGTCATCGGGGCTCTCGTTGTCAGTGGTCTCACTGCCAATGCTCTCATTGTGGTCAGGGCACTCGCTGTCACAGAGGCTCTCGCTGATGTCAGTTATCTCGTTGTCAGTGGTCTCGAAGCAGTCAGTGGTCTCCATGAAGTCAGAGATCTTGATGTCATGAATGGTCTCATTGTCGGTGATACCATCACTGTCTGAGGTCTCTCCAGTAATGTCTTCCATGATGTGATAGTCATCGGAGTCTTCCATGATCACCACCTCATATTCATCCCTGTTTTTACTGTGGGGAAGCCTGGGGTTGAGTATAGGGCTGGTGGGAGGTGGTGTACCCAGAGCAGACACTGAAAGGCGGTAAGTAACTGGGGAGGCAGTAGGCTACAGGGGTTCCCAGGGACGAGGCTAGGTGGGGAGAGTCCCATTTCTGCCCCTGACTACATAACCTCAGGCCGATCACACCCCATTTCTGGGCATCACTCCCCACTTGTAAAACATAGTGGACTGGATTATCTCAAAGGTCCCTTTTGGCTCTACAAATACTGTGTGACACTAGCCTAGTCTTTGCCCCACCCCTAACAAACCACCTCTCAGCCACCAACCCCCACCATCACCTTTCTTCCTTTTCTTGCTTCTTTCTGCTTGCCCTGTAGCCCCCTTCTCCCATCATGTAGTAACGCACGGGGTTAACCCACAGGTCATTCTTGATAATCTGTTGAAAGAGATGGGGGAAGGGAGAACAGAGCTATGAGTACAAGTCACAGAGCCTACTCCCAATACCCCACGCACTCAGGGGCAAGCTAGCAAGGCCTTCCCTGGCAATGCCAGGAGGGGCCCCACCTCAGCAATCCTGTCAGCCTCTGGGAGGCTATGGTTTGAGAACCAGCTGAAGAAGCTGTGGCTGGCATCCTGGTTCCTGTGCCTGTGGGCCTGAGGTTCCTGGCCCCGGTGCCAACGAATTGGGGTGGAGTGAGACACCAGCCGGCCTGCGGGGAAAGGAGGCTATAGAGAGAGCGCTGGACAAGGACAGATGGGGCGGGGGGCATGAATTTGCTCTGGGACTGCCTCTTACCCGAGCGGCTGCGCTGGAACTCCTTGACGATCACCGTATTTGTGAAGTAGGGATTTGTCTGGAAGTACAGCTTCATTTTGTAGCCCATGGAGATATGTCTGAGATCCTGTACCTGCTCAGAATGGGGGTAATGGTGGAATTCCCACCACACCGTGACCCCTCCCACCCAACCTCCCCTCACCTCCAAGGACCAGATTCCTTGCCCGGTCCTGGTAGAAAAGATATCTCTTTGGCCTGACCTGCAGATTGGTCAAGTAGCGGAAAATGTCTTCATCGCGTTGGTTGATCAAGATTGAAATTTTGGGGTGGTTGAGGAACTGATGGAGGGAGCAGTTTAGGTCAAGGAGTGACTGTTCAATGAGAAGGAGGGAAGGAAGGCCAGTCAGGGCTAGGCAGGGCAGAACAAAAGAGAGGCTGGAGCAGGAGAATTCCTTCTGTGGTCAATGGGACATGACCCATACTTTTATTCCCATGATACTGTCTGTGTGGTAAGAGCCTATGTTTATAAAATGTCAAACCTCTGTATTAAGTGGCTTTGCCATGGTTCATATTTGCCGTGTGTTTGGGTGCTGGGAGTCTATGTCCAAGTGATGTTGTGTCTCTGGGTGCTGAGGGCTTGTGTTCACAAGACATTGTGTGTCGGGGGGCTGAAGGCCCATGTGCAAATGGTGCTATATCTGGTTGCTGAGGGCCTGTCATCACATGATGTTATATATATTTGGGTGTTATGGGTCTGTGTCCACATGTTGTGTATCTGAGTCTGAGGGTTTGTGTCCAGGTGATGCTATGGTCTGTGTACTGAGGACCTGTGGCCACATAATACTGTGCCTGGGTACTGAGGGCCTGTGATCATGTGATACTTTGTATGAGAGTGCCAAGGGTCTGTGTCCATATAATTCTATTAGGATGTTAAATCCATGTGTTCCTAACATGTTGCATGGTCCCCTGGAGATAAGCTTATCACCAATAGTGAATTCTTGTTATTTTTCCCTTTCCTTCATTTAACTCCTTTCTCTCCATTCCTAGGTACTCCTTCTCCTGTTCCTTCAGGGCTCCAGCCCCTTTCTAGCCCCCTCCTCTCCAGCCAGGATTGGGCTCTGCCTAGTATCTAACCAGAGACCTAGGCTTGCACAGCCATGTGTGACTTGGGCACCCTTTCTGGGCCATTTCTCTGCTGTGTGCCCTTCTCCTCCCTCTTCACTGTCTCTGAGTCAGTTTATCTTCTGTGTGACCCTCCCCTCCTCCTTTCACCATCTCTGGTCCAATTTTTCTGCTGTGTGCCCCTCTACTATCCTCCCCCTTTCACCGTCTGTGATCCATTTTCTTTTATGCTATGCTCCTCCTCTCTCCCTTTCCCATCTGTGGTCCGATTTTTATGCTGTGTGCCCCCCTCCCCCCTTCACCATCTCCAGTCCAGCTTCTCTGATGTTTTGCCACACTCCTTCCATCCCTCCTCCACCAGACCTCGTCATTCTTCCAATAGGGGCCCGCCCCCACACCCTTTCACCCAGCCTGTCCCTCCCCCCCCCACCGCCCCCCATTTCTGGTCATGGGCTCCTGGCCCATGAATATAGATGACAAGGATACTGCTTTGACCCAGAAGCCTGGGATATGCTGGATGATGAGATCTCTGCGCTCCAGGAAGGGTCTTCGCATCTGGATGAACTTGCGCTTGAGACGGAGGAAGGCCTTGCCCGCCTTGATATTCACCGCCTCCAGGTCCAGCTGAATGTTTTCCAGCGCCTGCAGGATGCACTCTATCTTCTCGGCATTCTTCTCTCGGCTTTCCCTCTTCACCTTCCTGGGCTTCCTCTTCCTCCTCCTCCTCCTCTTCCTCACACTTTCCTTTTCATCCTCGTCGTCGTCTTCCACGATGATGACGGTCTCTTCCCTCCCCCTTGGACCGGCTAACCTCTGGTACCCCCGCCCCCCTGCGCTACAGGTTTCTAGGGCCTTCTCTCCTGCAAAGCTGCTGGGCTCCGTCACCTGGAAGTCAATCTCCAGGCTTTCCCCAGAAACCTCCGAGGGAGAAAGCGTTTCCAGGCCCTCTGTGGGAGGGGGCGCCTCCCCGTACCCTGACTCGATCGCGGGCTCCCAGCCGGGACCCCCAGCCCCCAGGGTGAAGTACGCGCGGATCCCCCCCTCCTCCAGAATGACATAGGGCGGCGGCGGGGGCAGAGCGGGGCCCAGTCCCACCCCCCTCATGTCAGCCAGCACCTGTGCCGCCTCGGTTTCTTCCCGGAGCCTCGGGCGCTGCTGAGGTGGAGGCAGGGGCAGGCGCAAGAGAGGTGGCGGCGGCGGCGGCGGCGGCGGCAGCAGCTCGCTCTGAGGGGTCTCGGAGCTACTGAGGCGGCGGGCCTTGGCCGGAGGCCCCTCATCCGGGCCGTCCATGGTGACCGCGTTCGCACAGCTCAGGGGCTCGCGCTCGCCCCTTCGCTCTCAGCCAGGCCGCCGATGTCTGTCACACCTGAGGCAGAGCCGCGCCTCACGAGACGAGCTCTGCTCTCAGCCTCGCTCTGGCGCTCCCTCCCACAGCGCCTGCCCTACTCCCTCCGCGCCAAGCGCCAGACCCCGCCCCCTAGCTGACGCCAGGGCCATCCCGCCTCTCCATTGGCTGCCAACCGCCGCGGCGGCTCTCGCGGCCCCCCCGCCCCTGCCCGCTCGCACGCAATCTGCTTGCCAACACCGCACCTCATCACTTTCCCATTGGCTACCCTCGGGCCCACCAATCACCGGGCCACCTCCCTTAGCGACCTTATAGACGGTGCCGGACGATTGGCCTCGGGGAGAGCTGAAGGGAAGAAGACCCTTTACCTCAGCCTGCCGATGTCTTATCCAATGGGAGAAGTACCAGTGGTTCTGAAGACCCAAACGCAAAACAAAAAACAAGCGCAATCAGTGAGCAGGATGTGCTCAGATAGACTCGAGAGCCTCGCTGTCGTTCTCCCCCTCCTCTCCCCTCCCCGTCAGCAACTACGCACTTCTTAAATCTGCCCCTGCCCCAGCCCTTGCTTTCGCCCCTGCGGCGGCGAACTCGGAGGCGGCTCCTCGCGGCTCAGGGGGCACTCAAGGAGCCTGGGGTTTAGAAATCGAGGGTCTTTGGTTTGGGGCCAGGTTTTGACGTGGCGTTCCCCATTTCTGCAAAATAGCTCTAGCAATAATAATCGCACCAAAAAACGTAACTTCCTCTGCGTCATGAAAATGATAGTGATTCAGTTCATCTGCTAGATCTTTCTAGGACTTTCTATGTGTTCATCGACTCCATACTTCTCCTTCCCATCCTTTCCTTTCCATTTCCTCAGTGTACGCTGTTTTTAATTCTATTTTAGATTTTGGGGAGCCAGCTGGATGGTCTCTCGTGAGGCACGGTGGTGGGGTTCTGGCTTAGGTGTGGGATTCGTGTCAAGGATCTGCTCCTCACTTAAACCCTAACCAAATCAGTGCCTCTCTCTGAGCTTGTTTCCTCTCCTCTAAATAAGGAGTCCCCTAAAAGACATGTAGGAAACTGCCCATTGCAGGCTTGTTGTGGTAGCAGAGGATTGGAGGCAACCTAGAGACCCATCACCCAGGGGAATGAATAAGAAAAATGTGATACATGTATAAGATGGACCACTAGAATGAATTAGGTCTACATAACGGCAACATGGCTGGATCTCTCAAAAACAGAATGTTGAGTGAAGAAAGAAACAGAACAAGATTTATAGTACAATACTGTTTATGTAAATTAAAACACGTAACAATACCATACATTTTCCACAGATACACATATATGTAAATAAACACATGAACGGTGGATTGGAAGGACGTACGTTAAATACACGAGAGTGGGTGCCTATGTGGAAGGGGACATGGGATCAGGGATGGGTGATGAAGGGGACAAAACAAAACAATAAAAAATATAAGGGCCTCATATGAACCAATGATGATATAGTGTGCCAAGAACTGAGGAGTATGGTCAACTCAATTCTGTGCATCTGAGAGTAAAGTAATTGAGTGCCCAGGGAACAGGCTGGCTGGGGAGACTCCCAGGCTTTTGTTCCCCCCGCCCCGTGACATCCCTCCCTCTGAATTTAATCAAAGCTTACCAAAATCCGAGCTGTATACAGTGGACCCTTCCGAAGGGCTCCTATCCCAGACTGAGCAGTCCCTCCAGAAGCCATTATTTTGTGTGTGGGGGGGGGCGGACATTACCTAACCCCAATAGTTCCCCCCAAGTTTGATCCCCAATTCCCAGTCTCCATACTCCATGGTGGTCCACTTTCAGGAACACCTTATCTGGCTTTTTGAGAGGAGACTGATACGGGAGTTGGGAGTGGTACCTGGGGGCTCCAGGCTTTGCAAAGAGATGGGGTACTCAAGTATCCTGTCCCCTATGTTCAGAGCCTGGGCCAAGGGAGGAAGATCTTATGAGATGGGAGTCTACCCTCTTGCTACATACATACATACCGTTTTCAAGTTCCATCTCTCTGACCACTCTACTTCTTGCTGCAGGCACATACTCTATTTTGTCCCCTCTCAATTAGGTGCGTATGTGTACATGTGTGCACACGTACACGGTATATGTCTCCACATACAGGCATTTGCTCACATGTGTGCCCCAGGCAGGAGTGCCCCCAACAAAGTCACACAGACACACTGTCTCACTTGACCATACCTCCCCACATGTAGTCACACAGGACACACACATACACACACACACACACACACACACAGAAAGAGAAAACATCCAATATAGCATTGTTCATTTCAGTTTTCCATTTACAAAATCCAATGGTGAATCCACACAGTTAGAAAAAGGAAATGGAGGCAAATCCTCCTGAATGTACCCTATCTACCCCCACCCCACCCCCTGAAAGGCACCCCCATCACTATCACTGAGAGAACAGGTACCCCCCACCCCCAGCCTCTCAGCCACTCTGGCCTGCCTTTCCAGGGCCACTCCATAGCCAGGCTCATTAATGTCTCTCCTGCCTAGAGTGCCTTCTCCATCCCTCTTGGGTCAAGGCTTGCCCAGTTCTGGAGCTGTCTTGGAGTAGGGAGGGAGTGTAGTACAAGGGCTTCTGTAGGGAAGGGAAAGGGGGTGGATAAATACAGATCTCCCTCTCTCCCAGGAGATGAGAGGGGGACAGAGAACTTGGGCAAGACCAGGCAAAGAATGCCAGTTTGGCTCACCAGTCCATAAGACTCGATGGGAGCCCAGAGTGGACTCTGCCCTGGGAAGGAGGCTTGGGATCTCCCACCTGGGGATTCTGGCTGCAGTCTGCTCCACTTGGGGTGGAAGTAATGGTGGAGGGAGGAAGAGGGGAAGGGCTGTTCAGCGCAAGGAAGTTGGAGGCTGAGGGCCCAGAAGGCCAAGGGTTACCACAGAGGGGCTTGAGGCTCCTGAGGCTTGAGGGGGACAACAAGAGGTCAGAGAGGAATGGACTCAAGTCCACAGTGCCTTGGAGTTTATACCACTATGACTTACCAAGGCCCTCAAAGAATTTTCATCTTCAGGAGAGTATCATGAACTCAGGAGACAATTCTGGGGTTGAATTCCACTCTGACCCCAGCCTTTGGGATCCAGCCATTCTGGAGAGTTTGACTTTCTCCCTACACTTCCATGGGGTGGGGGGCTGCTCCTGCCTGTATGGCACCCAAATCAACCCCGGTGGGGCTGGAGTAGATTTCCATCCTCAAGAAGAAGAGTTGGGGCACGGGGATCCAGGAGGCAGCTTGAGAGAATGCAGCCAAGCTGGGGTCTCTTCAGCTCAAGGCGTGTACTCACATCCTGCTCTTCACCTAACCTGGGCCCATCCCAGAAGCCCTTCTCCCTCCCCTCCTGGCTTCTCAAACAGATGCTCAAGAAACACTTGGGAGGTCTGGACATGGTGGGGACGGAGAAAAGACCGGGCTTGGGACCAGGGTTAGCCTGAAACAACATTGCACACATCATAGCAATTAAACATTCCTTGCTCCCTGGGAACCCAGCACCCCCTTCGGTCCCTCTTGTCAGCAGATCAATTTCTCCCTAAACACCCAGGCCTTGCTAAAGGTCTTGGAAGGAGAGGGTACGTGGGAGCAGAGGGGACAATAAGGACTCTGGAAGTCTATTTTACAGGACAAATTTCCCCCTTCTGGACAATGTCAGAGGAGAGACATTAAAGCAAGAAAGCCTGTCTCCTCAGCTGTGAGTAGAAAAACCTGCATTTTCAGTTTTTTTTTTCTGAATTGTCACTTCTGTGTGTGTGTGTGTGTGTGTGTGAGAGAGAGAGAGAGAGAGAGAGAGAGAGAGAGAGAGAGAGAGAGATTGTAGAAGTGGAGAAGGAGGTGGCGGAGACGGGCCCCACAGAACTAGAAATGCCTCTTTCCCAGTCCCTCACCCAGTCCCCAACCCTGGAGAGGTGCTGGCAAAGGTGCCTAGATTCCAGGTGGTTCGAGGGGCTGGGGCCAGAGCTCAGAAAGAAAGGCTCCTATTATGGAGCCCCACCTCTCCCCTTCTGTTGGCCCCATCATGGTGGCCCTGACTTTCTCCCTGCCTGTCTGCCTACCAGCCTGCTTCACATGACACAGTAGGGTTCTCTAGGAGCCGGGGCACCTCCTGTGCCCCAGCAGGGGGCGTGAGTCCTCAGGCACTTCTTGAGGTCCTTGTTGAGCAGGAAGCAGACGATCGGGTTGACGGCAGCCTGGGCGAAGCTCATCCAAACAGCGGTGGCCAGGTAACGGTGGGGCACGGCACAGGCTTTCACAAACACTCGCCAGTAGCAGGCCACAATGTAGGGTGACCAGAGTAGCAGGAAGAGCAGTGTGATCGCGTAGAACATACGGCCCAGCTGCTTTTCACCCTTGACCTCGTCCATGCCCAGCAGCCGCCGGCTGGCTGCATGCCCATTCTGCCGGATACCCAGCAGGGTTGGTGGCATGGGCCCACGGCCAAAGCCAGCGATCCAGTTGGCAGCAGCCTGGCCGGTGGCCCCAGGGCCATGGAATGTCCAGTTCTGGCTTATGGCTGGCACCATCTGCACGGGTTTCATCTTGCGGTGACGATACTCGAAGAGGAGCAGCTTGCCATAGACAGCATGTGTGGCTGCCATGAGCACAGCCAACATAAGCATGAAGCCCAGCGTGTCATTGGCCTTGAAGTAGCGATGCTCAAAGATGCACTGGTCCTCCTCACGGATGAACTTGTAGGTGCCCACGTCGAAGACAGGTGGGAAGGCCATGGCCACAGACAGGGTCCAGGCCATGCAGATGACAGCTGCGCATGTCCAGAGTGTCATGCGCTTGGCGTAGAAGCGGTGGTGGGCGATGGCCATGTAGCGTGTGACGCTGATGCAGAACAGCATGAAGGCCGCATGGAAGCAAAAGAGCACAGCCATAAAGGCCACAATCTTGCAGCTGAGCGCACTGAAGGTCCATGAGGAGCCGTGGCGCACAGAAGCCAGCACAAAGGGGAAGCAGACGGCAGAGCGTATGCCATCAGCCAGGCACAGGTCCAGCAGAAAGTAGTAAGGAGCCTTGTGCAGGGCACGCTCCTTGAGCACCAGCAGGGACAAGATGGCATTGCCTGCCAGGCTCACGCACATGATCAGTCCCAGCAGCACCAGCTTCACGTAAGCCGATGCTGATGGTGGAGACAGTGCGCCGCTCACCTCCTCGGGCTCTCCAGTGGTGTTGGCCATACTGAGGGGCAGGGGCTGCTCCCAACCCTATGGGGTCAGCCAGTCCGGTACTCGATGGGCCCCGGGGGACTCCATCAGTTTTCCTGCTGGGCTGCACCTGCAAATGAGGACACAGACACAGAGAGACAGAGATATGAGGGCAGGAAAGAGAGAGAGAGAAAACACACACACAGGGGCACAGAGACAGAGTGAGAAAAAACAGAACAGAGATAGAAAATGGACATAAATTGAGACAGAAATGGAGGGGATGAGAAAGAGTGAGAAGAGACAGGGAGAGAGACAGAACCAGAGAGACAGGAAGTGGGGGAAAGAAGGAGGGCGTAGGCAGGGAGGGAGAGAAACACAAGAAAAAGAGACAGTGAGAAACAGGTGGAAAGGAAAGGTGAGGAAGAAACAGAAAGGGCAGTGTTAGTATGTCTAGGTGGCCTCCCCACTTATTCCCCGGCTGGTGTCAGGCCCTGGCCCACTGCTGCTCCTCCTCCCTCCTTGCTGGGTGAGGAGGTGCTTCGTCTCTCTGGATGTCGTCGGTTACCCGTTTCCTCCATTGGTGGGTCTGTGGGATGGGGATGTTGGTGCGGCTCTTTTCTCCCTTTGCAAAGCCCAAAGTTTGTGTTCTTCAAACTTTTTAAACTGCCACCCATAGTAAGAAATACATTTTACATCACAGCCTGGTACACCTACAAGCATGTGTACATAGAGCTGAACCAAAAGTTTCACAAAACAGTACAGATCCTATGTATAATGTACCTAGTTTCTATTCTGTTTCACAGATGTTTTGGTTAATGCTGGTAGCCACTCATTAAATAGGTTTCTTTATTCATAACCAAGCATGTGCTTAGCATGCTCGTGGAACAATGGGAAGACCAGTGTGGTTGGAACAGGGTGGCAAGAGAGACAGTGGAAGGTGAATTCACAGAGGGGTCTGGGGCCAGATCGTGCAGGGCTGTGGGCCATGACAAGGACTTGGGTTTTTACTTTAAGTGAGGTGGAGAGTATATGTGAATATAAAGACGTAGGTATGCTTGTGTGTATTCATTTGTTGAAAAACTATTTATTGAGCATCTACTGCATGCCAGGCACTGGTGATACAGCTGTGAAATAAACCGACAAAGATCCCTGCCCTTGTGAAGCTGATATTCTAGATAATAAAGAAGATACATAGGTGAAGTATACTAGGTCAAATGATGATAGGTTCCTAAAAATAAAAATAAAGGAGGGAAGGGGGATAGGAAGTGCTAAGGGTGGGAGAAGTGCAGTTTTAGATGAGGTGGACAGGGAAGGCTTCACGGAGGAGGTGTCATCTGAGCAAAGACATGAAGGAGGTGAGAGAGTGAGCCATGTGGACATCTGCGGGAAGAGAAGTCCAGGCAGAGGGAACAGCCAGAGCAAAGGCCCTGAGGTGAGACTGCGTGTGGTGCATTTGAGGAAGAGCAAGGAAGAGGGTGGAACACAGTGAGGGAAGGGGAAAGTGGTAAGAGGTGAGGTCAGAAAGGTGGTGAGGCCAGATCACATAGGCCATGGTGAGGACTGTGACTTTTACTCTGAGTGAGATGGGGGCTGTGGGACGGTTTTGAACAGAGGCGAGATGTGACATGACTCAGTATTGAATGGGATCCTGCTTGCTGCGGTGAGGAGCACAGATCATGGGAGGCAAAGGTGGAAGTAGGGAGACTACTTAGGAGGCTCTTGCAGTAATCCGGGTGAGGAATAACAGCACCCCTGTGCCTCTTGACCTGCTTTGCTTCTCTTCCTAGAATTTCTCTCTTCTAATGTACTATATAATTTACTTTTTAAATAGTTGTTTTAATTAATTAATTAATTAATATTGATATATAGTTCGTGTACGGTATTATATAAGTTACAGATGGACAACACAGTGATTCACAACTTTAAAGGTTATACTCCATTTATAGTTATTATAAAATATTTACTTTAAAATTTTGGTTTATTGCCTGCCTCTCCCTATTAGAAGGAAAGCTCCACAAGGGTAGGGATTATCGACTCACACACTCTCCTCTAGAAGAGCAGTGCACAGCCCATGGTAGGCCCTCAGTCAAAAGCTGTCAAATCAATTGGCTGAGGGACTAGAGGGGCTGGTGGCTCAGGGAGGGCTGCCTGGAGGCGTCCAGGTGGGATTTGCTGAGAGAGCTGTCTGGGCAGTGAGTGAATGGGACAGCACAGGCGAAACTTGGGGGGGAAGCAGGAGAGCTCCTAGTGTGTGTGTGGGCTGGGTGTGGGGTGTGACAAGGTAGCAGGGCAGTTCCCTGAGGAGAGGCAGCAAGGCAGAAGCTGGAGAAGCTCAGAACTCCTGCTGGGACTGGGATGGGCTTGAAGTTGGGGGAGGTGGGGCTTGAGTGGATGTCTTTCTACCTCGTCCCTCCCAGGAAAACAGCTCCCCTCTGCACTGTTTCCCAGCTCAATCCAACCTGGCCTGCCACAGCCATCTGGGGCCAGACTTTGATGGCACCCCAAAGTCTCAGAGCTGGTGCCAGTGGGCCAAGAGAAGGTGCTAGGGCAGGGGCTTGAGAGAAGCGGAGTTGGTGGGCCCCTTCGGCCCCTCAAGGCCTCATAGCTCCCACACAACTGTGGACCAGCCGATAGCTGGGTGTGTGTAAATATGCACACACACACATACACACACATACACACATACTCCTTAGCCTTGAGGAGAGGCAGGGAGGAAGTGATAGAGACAGAGACTGAATGTAAGAGAGTCAGAGAGACACACGAGTGACAAAGAAGGAGAGAGGAGCAGAGAGAGAGAGAGAGAGAGAGAGAGAGAGAGATGGAGACATAGGAGGGAGGGAGGGAAGGGGTGGGAGAAATACACAGAGAAAGGAGAGAGCCTTACACAGAGAAGAGGAGATAGAAATAGAGACAGAAAGAGAAAGAAGAGATAAAGTGAGAAAAAAGAGAGAGAGAGACACACACACACACAGAAACAGAGAAAGTACAAGAGACAGACAAGGGAGAGAAATAGAGACAGAAAGGGGAAAAATAGAGAGACAGAGAGAAAAAATAGAGACAGAGGGAGAGAGGGAAGGACGGAGGGAGACAGATAGAAGGAGGGGGATAATGTCAGGAAATAAAGAGAGAAAGATATAGAGAAATAGACAGGGATGGGGAGTGAGAGACAGATAAAGAGGGGACGGAGACAGAGGCAAAGACAGAGACAGAGAGAGGCAAAAATAAAGATGGAGACAGACAGAGGGAGACACAGAGAGACACACTAAGACCGAGAAGGTGGATAATGTGTAGCCGAGTCCCAGTGGAAACAAAAACAAACACTAAAACAAAACAAACAAAACAAAAAACCATAAAACAATAGAAGCAAACAAACAAAACTCTGGTGTTGCCTGGAAAGCTGGGATGATTATATAAAAAGTGAGGAGAGTGTTCTTCTAAGCATAGACTGGCAGCCACAGCCTGAAACCATCCAAGACTAAGGATGCATGTGCATACACATAACATGTACACACCTGCTCATGCTCAGATGCCCTTAGAGATACACAGACACCTACACACACACTCACAAACACATAGGCTACTCCTATAGAGACCCATGGACAGCAACCAGGTCATTCACAGGGGCACTGGTATGCACACATGGCACTCATACACACACACACACACACACACACACACACACACGGTATATCGTGTATGCCACCTCATTCACACAGGCACAGTGTACCCTGCTTAAACACCAGTGCTTTGTCCTCAACAAGACATTACTGCCCCCTAGGGGACATTTTGGAAATTTATAGGAGCATTTTTGGTTGCCACAGTGCTGGGTGTGTCCTTCTAACATTTGGGGTCCTGGGCGAGGACGCTGGCCATCCAGTGACCTGTGGGGCAGTCCCACACAGCCAACATATGTCCCCCATCCCATAGGATTTTGGACTTGGAATGAACTGAACCTAGAATCTAACTCTATTTCACAGTTAAACACAGTTGTTCCTTTGATTTAATATACCCTGAATTATCCAGGAATGTGGCTGCCATGTAAGTCTAGAGACTGTACTTTGTTTTGTGGAGCACTTTCCTTGAGTTGTTCAGTATTTCGGAAACTCTCACCCCTAGGCCTTTGCCTGTCATTGGCCTGCACTTCGTACAAGGGGCAGCTTCTGATTTTTCCCCTTCTCCTAAATCCACGTTGACTCATTATAAGATGTTACAAGCTTCTAATTCACTGAATCTCCCGGAGAGTGTCATGCCCAAGCATTTCCATATTGAAATGCAAATTATTTTCTTATAAGTCACTTTTATTTCTTATTTATTTATATTAGAGTTAATATAATGTGGCTATTGTATAAAATACTATATGAATTTTCTTTTGAAATTATATATGCAGAGAGACTGTATTATCTAAGAACTTCATGTCCAGATAGTAAAGGGGTGTTACAAAATATGTTACATAAAAGAGGGTGTTGGGTATGAGAGGGCTGAGAATTGCTCATATGCACAGACACACTCAGACACACATACACGTGCAGTGGCCCACAAACCCACAATTATAACTCCAACATACACACAAACTTTCAAATTGTGACAGATACACACAAACAAACCTACTCATTGTCACTCACCCGTAGACTCATATATACCCTTTGTCTCAGTGTACCTGATCATTCAAATCCTCTCACGTATTTAAACTTTTGCAACACAGGCGCAAGAAAACAGTGGCATACCTATATCATCACATATACAAACATGGTTACACACGTTAACACTCAGTCACTTACATACGCCAGCATGCTCACATGCACTTGAACCCTGCCACACATATGTATATACAGACTGCCCCTCAGATACCCACAGAAAAAACAGACAAGTAAAAAACTGTATGTACACACATGTACATACTCTAACACATTCTAACATACAGAGACCAACTGATCCAAAACCTCTCACATAGATTAGGCACACTCAACAATACAGATGTGTACACCCTAGCACAGGTATACACAGATGCCCATTCATGTACACGCTCACTCATGCAGAGAAGTAGACCAGCTCCAACACAGACACAGACACACACACAGACACACACACACACACACCCCTTAACAATATGCAAGCACAAGCAAACACAAAGAAAAAAGCCAGATATAGTGTATACAGATACACTCTCACACACAGATGTCTATACACACACAAACTTGCTCACAAACCAGATACCTACTTGACATATACAGCCTGCAACAGGTATACACCCAGAGACAAACCCGTGCAAGTGCACAGAGCAGCCAACTCCAGAACGCACAGGTGGAAACATTAGCAGAGCTGTCTGGGGCTGGAGCAAGAGGGGGCTTGAGGGGACCATGTGAGAAGGGAGGTTGTAAATGTCTGAACTGCTTCCTGTCGAAACATCCCAGATAGTCAGATTATTACTTTGGTTGCCACTGGTTGTTCATCATCAGTGAGGTTTTTTGGCTTTGCCCATACATGTACAATGTTTGTTTTTCTTTTAATTTGATCTCATTCTTATTTTTCCACAATTTTTTCTACGAAAATAGAAGGGCTGTATGATTGTAGCTGTTATTACTATTATATAGAATTAGGTGTTCCTAAAGAGAATATAACAATTTTGTTAATTTCCTTGATTGTTGCTTCTTTACTAAAAAAAAGTTTTCTTCTAGAACATTTCAAACAAAAATGTAGAAAGAATCCTGTAATGAACCTCAGGGAATCCATCACCCAGACTCACTACTCATAGGGTCTTGTTTCACCTATAACCTCACCCACTTCCCCCACTTCCAGAGTATTCTGAAGCATATCTATTATGCCATTTCATCCATAAGAATTTCAGTAAGTATTTCTAACAGATAAGAACTCTTGGGCTTCCCTGGTGGCGCAGTGGTTAAGAATCCACCTGCCAATGCAGGGGACACGGATTCGATCCCTGGTCCGGGAAGATCCCACATGCCGCAGAGCAGCTAAGCCCGTGCACCACAACTACTGAGCCTGCACTCTAGAGCCCGCGAGCCACAACTACTGAGCCCGCGCACCACAACAACTAAAGCCCGCGTGCCTAGAGCCCATGCTCCGTAACAAGAGAAGCCACGACAGTAAGCCCACGCACCAAAACAAAGAGTAGCCCCCGCGCACCGCAACGAAGAGTAGCCCCCGCTCACCACAACTAGAGAAAGCTCACGCGCAGCAACAAAGACCCAACGCAGCCAAAAATAAATAAATCAAATAAATAATTTTTTAATTAAAAAAAAAGATAAGAACTCTTTTTAAAACATTACAACATTTTTATTATTTCTTTGTTTATTTATTGATTTACTTGCTACTGGCTTTTAATATTTAAAATTTGGCAAATCTGATTCTTGGTGGGATTTCATAATTAATTTCATAATTAATTATTATCTTTTGTTCTTAGGTAAAACATTTGTCAGTAAATGAGTGCAGCCTGACTATAGTTGAATTGAATTGATTCATTAAAGGGAACTCTAGGCCTTTCTGGGTTTATCTCAGAGTGCTGCTTAAAAATGCAGAAGACCTAAAACTTGATTTTTGGAAAAAGTCAGTTTTCAGAAGTCACAAAGGGTCACACAAAGGGTCAGTCTGCTGACCCCTTCAATACTTTATATTCACGTAGATTTAATTTTAAGATATTTCTTTCCCCATCAAATTGGACTTTTTGATTAAAGCTGGAAAATCAAGAGACTCATAAGACAAACACAGTAATCTCCCCTCCAAAATAATCCAGGATGTTCCTAATTTAAGCAATTTAATGAGGATTGTCTCAAATTTGAGCTCCGCTGCCCAGTTAGCCCTCTTTTCCTCAGCCTAAATGTCCAATTTGTGTGGAAAAGTTATCAACAGAAATCTTCGCAGTAGGCTATGTTGGTCAACTGACCACAAAACACTCTATCACACAGAGAACGATTTGGACTTTTTGAAGCATCTGGAAGAGGAAATTAAGAAACTGGGCTCTTTTTTGAGATGAGTTAGAACATTCTTAGATGGAGTTCAACCAGCTAGTAACAGGGTTATACAATTAACAAGTAGAGCTAAGATGCCAGCCCAGTAGAATCTCATATGTTAGCAGTCTGCTGGGAAATTGTCCACACTATATTTGAGACCAACAAGGTAGAAGAAATAGGACAGGGGCCACTTTTAATTATTTCTGTTAGGAGATACACTGGTGACAGGTCAAAGGACATCGAGATAACACTAACCCAGAAGATTGCTGAATCAAAGGGGTTTTCATTTTATACTGATGTTTCTCAGGATGTTGATTAACTGTGCTTGGTTTATAGTACTAGTCAGAAAGCCTGAAGAGAAATGCCAGAAGCACCAAAATAAATTAAGGTTGAAATATTTAAAGTGATACATAAATATTTTGAAATACTGTGGAAACTCTGCATAAATCTGTGGACTAATGCTGCTGTTGTGATGGCAGGAAGTTTACAGCTGGAATTTGTTCTGAAAATGCTGAGAGTCATCCACGGAGGAGCCTTATCCTATAAAAGTTTGCCGGAAGGTCTAACTTCCACAGCAAATGATGCCAGGTGAATTTAATTAGATCCAAGGCACTACCCACCCACTCGTCAGCTTTCTGTGAAGCACTGGAATCAGTACACCCTTCTTATTGTTTTAAGCCTAAGTGTGTAAAGATTTTATAATGGATTTATGAGCTAAAAGAAAAATTTCAGCATTTCTCTGTGAATGATTCTCACTTTGCAGATTTGATGCTTACTGGCTTCAACACATGGCTCTTTGAGCACATGAATAAAATTACATCAAAAATTTTCTACACTCAAAGATACATGAAAGTGTACCGACAAGATTTATGGATTTGAAGCCAAACTTCAACTTAGAAGAAATCAGGTCAAGTATGGTTCCTTGGGTGATGTTTAGTTATAAGTTAAATACTAAAGAAGACTTACTAGGATGAATAGAACAAGGTCTACTTAGGGGAAAACTTCATCATTATTTTTAAATACTCAAAATGAAAATTTTCTGTTGGACCCAAAATTCATGAGCATTTGTTACAAGAAATTTCAACATCACATTTGACTGAAAGAAAAGAAAGAGGTGTTAGATTTAAAGAAGGATCTCACCTTTGAAGTACAAAATTCAAAGACTAAGAATTATAGATTATTGATGAGAAAAGTTTTAATTAAATTAAAAAATACCCTTTGACCATTTGCTGCCACTTAGGCAAACGGTTTCCTGTTGATGGTGACTACCAAGAGACAGAAGAGATTATGTAGCTATTCTGAGCATAAAACCTGGTCTCTGCCTGGGCATAGCAAGAACAAGTGAGTTATAAAAGGGAGGTGAAAAAGGGAGGCACGAACAAGCAGTTGTTCCATTTGTTAAGAAAGGTTGGTATGATGTGAAAGCACCAGCCATATTCAACACAAGAAACTGCACCTGATGCTTCAGAGAAACCAAAATGGTACCTGATGACCCCAAAGCTCATGCTTTTGAGGTGAGTTTTGCTGACCTGCACAACCATGCTGCTACATTTCATACATTCAAGCTAATTAAGAGGACATTAGGGCAAACTATGCCTAAACAACCTCCATGGAATGGGTCTTACCTTCAACAACATGCCTTCCAAGATCAAGAAGAGGCAGGCCACAATGGAAGTTTATATCCGTGTCAAAAGTACCAATGGCTATTTGCTTCATTTGTTTTGTTTGGGTTTTTACCAAGAAACACAACAACTTGGCATAAGGGATCTATGCTCAGCACCAAGTGATTTACCAAATCATGATGAAAATGACCATAAAATAAATCAAGACAGTCATGACCAAAGATGCAGAAGTGGGCACGAATGTTGACCACTACACATTTGCATGAGTGAATTAAAAAGTTATGTTTACAGAAGTGAGCTCAAGTGTACTATGAAAAAATTTGGAACAGATTTCATTTGAAAGTTGCATACAAATTCAATATTAAATAACTCTCCTAAAACTTGGCATTTTAATTTTTCTTACCACAATTTTCATAATATAAAGAAAATGTAAGGAATTTCTTTTCACCAAACCCCAGTACCCCTATATCCTCTTAAGTTTACTACAGTGTGCCATACAAATATTTCACCTTCTCTGTGTGCCTGACACATTCACAGCTAGTCGTATTGTGTGGACACTTGCACACATGAACAGATACACAGCACACAGGCATAGGTGTACATGGAGATTCAAATTTACACACACATTCAGACTTACCCCCGCTGATAGGTGCAGTCAGATGCTCACACACACACCTCCTCTTCTACACAGAAAGAGGCATGTGTGTAGGTGCCCACTTACCAGCAAATCAATGCAAAGATTTCTATAACACACACACACACATATATAACCACCCTTCTATAGAAATACAGGCCTAGGCACCGATACATTTGCCATTCACATGGGCACGTGCACACACATACACCTACAGACCAAATCGTATGGACCTATATGCTTTCAGACACAGTCATGTATGCACAGATGTAAGAACTTGACATTCAGTCGCAGGGCAACTGCTGCTCACATCCTACAGATCCGGGCCCTTCCCCACCCCAGGTTCTTACACTAAGAGATTAAAACCTACCATCTTATACGAACTCTGCCCTGGCACACATACATATACACACAGTACAGACTTGCTCGCCCATACAAACACATGGCTCAGGCTCACTGCTACACACAGAGGCAGGCAGGCAGGTGAAGCAATGCAGGCTCACACATACACACCCACAAAGCCACTGCTGCTTATAAACACAGACAGACACACTCATTCACACCTACACATACATTCACATGACACAGATACACACATCCTAGTACATGGCCATATAGGCATAAATCTTCCACACACACACACACATCCACCTACATCATCACATATAAACCTGAATACCAACCTTCTTACATTTACAGACACTCACAACATGCACACATTTACATCCTGACCACTATAAACCCATTTACATATTCAGATAAAATCGCACTGCGCACTACCACAGATACAGGTATATGCACTCATACACTCAGGTGTGTGTATGCTGGGAAGCATACACACAGGGCCAAACCTCTTCCATCAACCTCCTAGACCCACACTTCCATCCTCATACACCCATGGTTTTATATACACACTGGGACACATATAAGTACAAACCCACTTTTATGTATAAACACACCCTCACATACACCCACGATCTGCTCATTCTCTCACACATACATGTGGATACTGATAATGTGGCAAATACACACATAGAAACTACCCCATTCACACTTGCAGATAGACACATACTGTCACCTACACATAGGCGCATGTGACAATTATAGTACTGGATAACACCTTACGTGGCACAGAGGACTCATTATGTACCAGGCACAGTCCAAAGCACTTTTTGAATATTAACTCATCCAATTCTCACTCTATGAGATAGGTAGTATTATTACCCCTACTTTACAAATAAGAAACTAGGGCTTAATTGAGGTTAGGTGACTTGTCCAAAGCCACACAGCTAATAAAGGCAGAATTAGGATGTAAACCCAGAGCCTGGCTCAAGACCTTACAGATCCAACTTATTCACATGTAGAAACACGCTCACCTCATACACATATACAGATACACACTACTTTAGCACAAGCACATGCACACACAAGCCATGAACTGACAGGCTCAGGTACAAACAGTTACACACATACACATACACAAATATGGACATGCTCACATTTACAGACACTCCAGCAGAGGTATATCTTGCCCCAGGAAAGATATACACATTCATACACACGCCCACAATCATGCACCCCACCAAAACACACCCACACTACTAAACACAAAAAACACCCACATATACCACCTACACACCATCTAAATAAATCCACACTCACATACAGATGCACCCACATTCTCAGATACTCTCCCCAACCAGATATACCCAAACACTCTCACACACACTACCCACCTATATTCACATGCACACACATCACCCAGATATACCCTATCTCCTCCCATACACCATCCAGAGAGAACCGCACACATCCTACTTAGATATACCCACTCCCACATGCCATAGCCCAGGTGGGTACACATTCTCTTTCTCACACACACTATTCAGATGCACCCACTCTCACACACACACCCAATACTGATACACACTCTCTCACACACATCCCATCTAGACACACCCATCCTCATACACACATACCTCAAATATACCTACACTACACACATACCTCAAATACACCTACACTCACAGGCACTCCACCCAGATACAGCCACACTTTAAGCAAACTTCCAACTCAGTACACCCACACTCTCACATACAACATTCAGATACACCCAAACTCACACACACTCCCAACCCAGAGCCCTCATACCCAACCCAGGCAAACCTACAGTCTTTTTCACATGTGGTATCAAGATACGCCTACAATGACACACACACCATTCAAACACACTACACTTACACCCCACCCAGATACTCACACTCACCCAATTCAAATACATCCACACGCACAGATACCCACATACACATAATCCAGAGACACCCACTCACAAACAAATCCTATCCATATATGCCCACACTTCTCATGTTCTTTCTTTGTCTCTCTGTCTCTGCCTCTCTCACACATACACACACAAACAGAGCCCACTCAAACAGCCCCAGCCAGATACATCCACACTCTCATACATACACACAACATCCAGATTCATCCCATGTGGACCACTGAGATACATTCACACCCATATGCATCATCTGGATACACTCCACTACCATCTAGATACACTTGCAAATTCACACACACACATCCCATCCAGCTAATCCAACTGTCATATATGCCATCCAGGTGCACTTCCCCAGACACTCCACTGCCCAAATACATCCAATGTTCTCATCCTCTCCACACCACCCAGATGCCCCCACATTCCAAATTCACACTTCCCACCCCGTAATGTCCCCCAAACTCTCTTTCTCACACCTCATCCAGTTATACACACACTCACACACATACCCAAGTACAAATATACCCAGATATCCAACCAAAGCTCTAACAACACACCATCCAGATATACCTTCATACATACTCCACCACCTAAATACACCTGTGCTCTCACCCACCCACCATCCAGATGCACTCACATTCAAACACACTCCACCCAAAATACACCCACACACTGTCTCACAAACAGCCCAGATGTACCACACTCTCTCACACATCATCCAGATACACCCAGCCACACACCAAAACACTCACATTCACTCCCTGACCCAATCAAACCCAAACACTTCTACCTCATCCAGATACACCTACACACTTCTCCCACTGGATACATTCATGCTCTCACACTCCCACCACACTCAGAAACACCTAGGCACTCTCTTATACCTACACACAATCCAGCTCCCCCCTCTCTCTTAATCACTATCATCCAGAATACCCACACTCCACACACACCATGCAGGTATATCCATGGTCTCTCACACACCATACACACCTCACTCACATATACCCCCCACAGCATCTACAGATACTCCCAATTATATACACACTCACATACACCCCACCCTCACCCAGATGTGCCCCAATTCTCTCTCTTACACACACACACACACACACACACACCATCTAGATAAACTCCATCACACACTTACATTGCCTAGATACACTTGTGCTCTCACCCACCTACACACCATCCAGATATACCCACACTTGAGTGCCCCCACCCCAATACACCATACTCCTTCATACACTCACTCTACCCAGAAATACCCACACTCCCTCTTACACACGTAACATAGATAGGTCCACGCTGTAAAATATACATCATCTTGATAACCCCCCACTCTCTCTTGCGCCATCCAGATACACGCATACCTACATACCCCTCAAATATATATATCCTCACACATATTCCCACACAGCCATACCCAAAGTGTTACTTATACCATCCTCCACCGAAATAGGCCAATGGTCTCATAGTGTCTCACAAATGCACCATTCACACACACCCACATCCACACTCATCCCTCTCAAATACACCCAAATGTCTCACACTCAAACCCTACCCAGAAATGCCCAGGCACTCTCTTACATACACACAACCCAGAACCCTTCTCTCTCTCTCTCTCTCTCTCTCTCTCTCATCAAATATAGCACCCACTCCACACACACACCCCACTCTACCTGGATATACCTTCACTTTTCACTTATACATACACATTTAGATCTAGATTTCTCCCTGGATAGCACAACTTGGGTGCTGTATGGGAAAACCATTTGCCAACCCTTGATACCATACAATGCCATTTTGTCCTGGGCCTTTGATGGTGGGGGGAGGATGGGAAATGAGGTCTTTGTGTTTCAAGAAATCCTTTTCTAAAGAGGTCACAGGCCCCCTTCCCTAGTAGGATATCAGTCATTTTTGGTTCTTACTTCTTGAGTGTGAATGATGACAGGAATTCTACTGAGACCCTCACAGAAGCCCAGCACATGGTCAAGGCCAGAGAAACCCCAGAAGGGGGTCATGGATTGCTCAAGTGTTTTGGCTTCCATCTTCTCGGATGTCTACACTATTAGAGCCAGGCATAGTCTAGCAGGGTACCTGACTTTCAGACAGGCACATAAATACACGCTGGGGTACACACAGCATCACGCAGACTCATAAGTACCCTCCCTTATCACCCTCTCAATGATAAGGCCTATCTGCACAAGCCCAAGGCCAAATCTTTCTCCCTCTCTCACATACATACCATGAGACAGGCACATGCACAAATACCTACACTCATCCCTACAATAGGCACACCCACAGCAGTGCACACTCACACTGCACTTGGTCCCACATATGCACATCCATTTATTCTCAAACACAGCCATATATGCATAGCATACACTCACATGACATAATGCCCACGAAGCACATACTTTCACTCACAAACACAGGTGTACACACAGGCATATTTACATATGTCCACAGACAGGCAGACTCTGTATCACACCCAGTGAGACAATGAACAAACATGACACACAGAGGTGAGCTCCCAAATGTATACACATACAGCCCCAGACATGACCACATAAGCATATTCACACATACTCACACCAGGATGTACTCACACACACGAACACCCAGATGTGCACATACTTGTCACTTAGATGGTGTACTCATACATGGACATTCTAACACACATAGACTTATACACACAACTGGGCATGTACACCTATAAGCGTATTCACATGAACTTAGGTTTGTACATCATTCATTTCTGCATGCACAGAATCAGACATGGAGACACAAATGTACTTACAAAACACACTCACACAATTACGCACACCATTTATGTTGACACACGTTCATACACCCATATAAGAAAATATGCAAACAAAAGAAGACTCATGCACACATGGAAGAATAGTCACATATTCTCACACACTTGTACATCTGCACAAGAAGAATTGCTAACACTCATTACAGACACACACATGTAAAGACAGCCTCACACACACACACACACACTCAAATGCACTATAGGCCAAGAGTGGTGTGTATGTACACTCACTTACACTGTTCTACAACATGTGCTCCAGAACAAACAATGGTAGATAAACACAAATACACATATGCAAATAATTAGAACTATACAAACTGGTGCAGTTCAGACACCACCTGTACATTCAGACAGACACACACCCAGGCATATTTACACACACATACACTTAGATGTGTGTGAATACACAGGCAAATATACAGACATGTTCACTCAAGTGCACACACAGCTAGATGTTCACACGTACTAGCATATACACACACATTCACTCAGTCACTCACAGGCATTTCCACACACACATTCACACTCACTCAGAAATTCAAACAAAATACATAATGAGACAGGTGCATCCAAGTATTATGAGTTGTAGTTACTCATGCACACACCACACTGAGTGTGAGTGCACACTCACGCTAAGAGATGCACTCACACCACGCTCAGAGATGTACGCTCAGAGGTACAACAGTGTACCCAGAAACACAACTAGACATATACATGAATGCGGCCATTTACCTATGCACACAGCCTTTTGTGCATATATTTAAAGGTGTACAGCCCCCCAGCCATACCCATATATACAATCAAATGTGCACACATAGGCAAACCCACAAGGCATACTTTCATGCACAAAACATGTGCATTCACACACTCTCCCCTACCCACACAATTAGTTCTCCTTATACTAGTGTGACCACCTACACTAACATTTCCCTAATCAGATGTAGACCCATGGGTCTGTCTACAGACGATATGTATTCAAACATGCACACACAGACGGAGACATAATTCAAAATGCTGGAGAATCCACAAAGACATTCACACACAGGCCTACTCATACATATACATGACAGGCACACCCACGCAGAAGCATGTGTACCCACACTTACTCTCCCATACATGCATGGACACACACACATACACATGCCCTTACACTTACAAACACACCATTTAGATGCACTTGTATTCATATGCACACAGGGGCATACACAAATATACACAATCAGATATATCTGGGCAATCACCTAATAGGACATGTACACCCAGGCATTCTGAAACCCTCACACTCATACACATACAATCAGACATGTACACTCAAAGACAAATGTATACCTCATACATATATTTAGCCAGACATTCAACAGGCCTATTGGCTCAGAGAAACACACCCTCACTCAGGCTCAGGATCCAACATGCCCATTTGCTCACCCAGACAGACATGCAAAGTCATACCCACTCCCTTGTACACACACCATCCTACCCAGACACCCACACACTTTCACACCATCATGTGACCTGCTAACACACACAGACTCATACACATTCATAGTGCCCATGAACAGACAGACACACACAGCCATATGTTTTCAGTTGCACATATACACCCACGCTCAGGCCTAGATGCCTCTAGACCACAGGCGGGGTTCTCTCCCTTCTGCACCTAATGCTTCTTCAGAAAAGTCTACTCTATAAGCCTACTCTATATATCCCACCCCTCCCTGCCCCCACAGAGGAGGTCTTCTGGGCCTCAGTGTTTCCCCTCTTCCTAATGCTCCCCTGGCCTTGAGGACTCTCCTCCAGCCACTGACCCCTCACTCAGTGTTCCACCACATCTCCACACCCAGAAACCAGCCAGCAGACCCAACTGTCCCTCCAGCCCAGGCTCTATGTTAGTAACTCCCTGGGACCCGTCCCCCACAGCTCTGGCTGCTGCATGGGCCACACCCGAAGCCCTGTGATCTCAGAAGCTTCAGCCCTGTCCCCACGCCCTGCCAACCACTGACCACAGGCCAAACTCTTGCCAAGTCTCCCCTCAACAGGGAGATGCATACATCACCAGAGTCAGCAATGCTGCAGGCTGCAAGCCAGGCCTCTGCTAGCTCACGGGGGCTAGAGCCTCTGTGTGTGTGTGTGTGCACAGACAGGGGAAAGTGCAGGAAAGGAGCCTGGAGGAGGGTGGGGGCAGGAGGCTCTGCCCACAACCACCACTTATTCCTCCTTACAAATGAGGAGTAACACAGAGCTGCTCCTGCCTCCCCCTCCCCTCCCCTCCCCCATTTACCTACCTGCTGCCCTCCCCAGATCTCAGCCAAGACCCTGGAGAAGAGGGGCCAGTCCTTCCCCCAAACAATTAACGACAATATTAATCATGAACAATCAGCAACAATATTGACCATGAGCTTTGCTGACATTGCTTCAGGGCCACTTCTATACACATCCTTTACTTACACGCACCAACTCATTTAGTCACTACACACAGCCATGAAGGAAGGGTTACCAGCCTCTTTGACAGATGAGAAAACCAAGGTTCAATAAGTAGCACACTTTCACTAAAGTTGCAGAGCCAGTAGTTGAGGGAGGTGTCCCTGGAGAATCCATATACCTATACCAGGTTCTCCCTATACCAGGCTTTCCTGCTTCTTCAGACAGAGGGACCACAAGGCCATAATATCTGGGGAATCCCAGACACAACATGGGAGTCCGAAACAGACTGAGAGCCTTGGATGAAGGCTGGGGCCCACACTGTGGGGACAACGATGTTGTGTCTGGCGCCTGCAGGGTGTTGTGTGGCATGGTCCTTGCCTCCACCAAGGCATCAAGCAGACTAGGGCCTGGAAGTGCTCCCCACCCCCACCTCACCTTCCTTTTCACCCTACAGTGGCTTCCTCCCCCTAGCTGGAAATCACAGCAGCATCTTCCCTGGTGAGTGAGCAAAAGCCTGTGCTCCTTGTGGGGAGAGACAGGGGAAGGAAGGAAGGAAACAAGGAAACAAGGAGTGGGGGGTGGTCTGGGCTGGGAGCAGCTTCTCTGTCACGTCTACTCACCTGCCAGCTCACACACTCAGGCAGACACACACACACCCTGCATGCTGGCCAAGGAAGCTGGCGGAGAGTGGAGGAGGAGAGAGAGGGAGAGGAGGCAGCTGCAGGAGGCTGAGCCTGCCCAGGGTGCAGGCATCGTGAGGGGAGCACAGCCGGGCTCCAGGCATGCCTTCCACAGACAGCACACAAGGAAATATTAACACAGCCTCGTGTTCAAATGCGACCATAATGATAAAAACAGACCTTGTACGGGGAAACAGGTGGTGGTTCCCTTCCTCACGGGACATTTGGGATTGAGGAAGATGGGGATGGCTAGAGGACTCTCCAGGCTTGAGTGCCCAAGTAGCCCTGGTGATGGAGCAGAAAGAGAGAGAGACTAACAGAATCAGAGAGAGACAGAGAGCATGGCAGTGATGGAGACTCTGGAATATGTGTGGGGAGACAGAAGTCCCAGCCCCCCATCCTCGGTGGAGGGATGCTGACTACTTACCTAGGCTCTCTCAGCAGGGCTGTCTTGGAATCGAGGGAGGGGGCTCAAGCTGTCTCACTCAGGATAAATCACAGCCCGGGCCACATTGTGGGACCCTCCGTGAGCTGGCAGCCAGTGACATTCCTGCTTCTGTTGCCGTGGATACAGCCGGGCTGGTCTAAATCGCAGACATCAGGGGAAGCAGGCACTGGAGGAGTGCACTGGGCAGGGCTGGGGGTGTTGGGGAACACCAGGTGGGCAGCACACAGCCTTGGGGTGCCCAGCTAGCTGGCAGGTGGGGGTCCAGGCAGGTGCTTCCCCAACTACACACTCCCACCCCCATCTTCACGCCACCGCCAAGCTGGGAGGGGGGCCAGCACTGGCCCCTGCTACCCGTCTGCCCACCTGGCTGCCGGTCCCCCCTTCCCCCTCCCTGTCTGCCCGCTGGCCGCCGCCTTTTGTCCTCAGAAGACACGGTCCCCGCGGGGCCTCTGCCAAGCCTCCAGCAGATGCTCAGGGTCTGGGGCTCCTCCCTGGGAGCACTCGGGCCATGGCCTGGGAGAGCCCCAGGTTGTGGGAGCTCTCATCCAGGCTCACCTCGCTCCCCAGGCCTGTCGGGGATGGGGAAGAGGTGCAGGTCCACAGCCAGAGGCAGCAGCAGAGGTGGAGTTGGGGAGGGGATGGACGCCAGAAAGAGGGGGTGGGGTGGAGAGAGAGGCTGGCCTGATAGCTGTGTCCCGGGTTTTAGATCCGGGTTGAGGAGGGTGGCTCAGAGCATCCGAGGGGGGGTCCTGATGCAAAACGGGGGCACCGTGGGCCTGCCGGAGGGACCCTCCAGGCCTGGGAAGCGCCCCAGGTTACACAAATTTAGGTCCCAAGATGCTGGGGACACCCAGCCTGGGTAAGGCATCGGCGGGGAGCCCAGGGCACTAAGCCGGACCCCATCTGGGCTGTCCGTCCCCCCTCTCCTCGATTTGCACGGTCCCTGCCTCAGGGGCGGGCGGAGGAGGGAGGGAGGCAGGGAGGGAGAGGGAGGGAAGGAGGGAGGCTGAGCAGGCAGGGAGACTCCCAGCCGCCAGCCTGGTCCTCCCTGGGGCGGAGCGGGGCGGGGCGGGGCGGGGCGGGGCGGGGAAGGGGGGCTGGTGAGGCCGGGGAGGACCCAGCTGGCCGGCTGGGTGGGGATGCTGGCGTGGCGGCTGTGCTGCCAGGACAATAGCTGCCGGGGGAATTCAGACTCCGGCCTTTCTGAGATGCTGGAGAGAGGCATGCGTGGAGGTGGGGAGAAGTGCATGGGCTACAAGTGCAGAGGAGGCAGGGGTGGGGGGATCTGCGGTTGGGGTCAGAGCAGAAAGGTCCTGTGGAAGTTTCTCAAAAGCTTTCGCTTGGGAGGGATCCTTAAAGCTCTGAGAGGTAGGATAGACAACCTTATTTAGAATGGGTTCTATGGGCATTTTCCCAGCAAGGCCTGTAGGTGGGAGGGGGTGGGGGTGGGGGCGGGGGCGTGGTAGGGAGTTCTGCCCATCCCTGAGCAGCTCTTCTCAGGACGTCATCTCCCGTGCCACCCCTACTTTCTCTGGGCCAGTAGACAGATACGCACCCATAGTTATGGCCACGTTCCAGGACAGCAGAATGGGCCAGGGGAGGAGGGAGCCTTGTAGGCAGAGGTTCGAAGGCAAGGAAGAAATACTTCTGTCCTGAATAGATTAAATTGGGACCAAATGATGCCATAGCGGTTCCCCTAATTTATAGCATTTAAGAATTCCATTTCTCTTGATATAAGCAATTTTCTTCTATTTTCTTTCTTCCCTCATTCATTAGTTCACTCATTTATTAAGCATGGCTGTATGCTAGGTCCAGTGGTGGGCACTGACAATGTAGGTGAATCAGACTTGCTCTCTGCCCTTAGGAAACCGTTGCTCCATTACCAAGCTGTGGTCCTGCAATCCACCTGCATCTGAACCCCCATAGAGTTTGTGAAACCCAGGCCTACCTCCCAGAAATACTAATTTAGGAGGTTTGAGATGAAGCTCCAAAACCTGTATTTTGACAAGGCCCTCAGGTGGTTATTGTTATGTTTGGGCATCATGCTTTGGAGAGGGAGGAAAACCCATGAGTCAAATATAAATTCACAATGGAAATTAGAAAATATTTTGAACTGAGTGATAATAAAAATACTATATCTGAAATTCTGTTGGATGCTGCTAAGGCTATGCTTAGAGAGAAATTATAGCCTTAAACATATATTATTCTTTAAAAAGGCTGAAAATCCATCTCAAGAAGTTAGACAAAGCAAATTAAAGAAAGTAGAAGGAGAGAAATAACAGAGATAAGAGAGAAATCAGTGAAATAGAAAACAGAACCACAACAGAGGATTGACAAAGCTAAAAGTTGGTTCTTTGAAAAAAAAACTAGAAAAATGATAAATCCCTGAGACTGATCCAGAAGAAAAAAATAGAGGGCACATAACTAGTATCAGGAACAAAAGGGGGCCCTACAATATGGGTCGGATATACATTAAAAAATATAATAAGGCAGTATTATGAAGAACTTTATACTAATAAATTTGAAAATTTGGATAAGATGGGGACATTCCTAGAAAAATACAATTTACTAAAATTTGCACAAAAAATTTTATCTGAATAATCCTATAACTATTAAATCATTGAATTTATAATTTAAAAAACTTTCCACAAAGAAACCTCCAGATCCAGAAACTGCCAATGGTGAATTTTACAAAATAAGGAAAGAAACCCCACCACTTTTCTAATTTTACACAGAATTCTCTGGGGAATTGAAGAAAAATCATATGATCATTTCAATAGATGAAAAAAAAAAGCATCATGACAAAAAACTTAGCAAACTTAAGTTTGCTAAGAATATAAGAGAAGTTCCTTAATTTAATGTACGTTATCTACAAAAAATCTATAGCAAATATCATACCTAATGTGGAAATGTTGAATGCTTTCCCTCTAACATAGGGAATGAGGCAAAGATGCCCGCTATAACCACTTCTATTCAAATTGTACTGGAGGTTCTGGCCAGTGCACTAAAGCAAGAAAATAAATAAAAGACATAAAGATTAGAAAGGAAGATATAAACATACAATGTCATTTAGTAGTCAAGAAAATATGAAATAAAACCACACTCACTAGAATGACTAAAAAGAAAAAGATAATACTGAATGTGAGAATGTGGAGCGACTGAAATTCTCATACAATCCTGATGAGATATAACTGATATAATCACTTTGGAACCTGTTAGCAATATTTACTAAGGGTGACCATATACACACCCCATAACCCAGTGATCCTACTCCTAGGTATATGCCCAACACAAATGCTAATATATATTTACGAAAAGGCATATACAGTAACGTTCATTTCATAAAAGCTATTTGTAATAGCTTTTTGTAATAAATAGCTACAACTATTTGTACTGGTTCAAACTGGAAACAACCTAAATGTCATTAACAGAAGAATCATAAATAAATTGTAGTATATTCACAGGATTCAATACTACACATCGATGAGAAGAAATGCCTCACAACCGCATACAACAATATGGATTGATTCTGCAAACATTATGCTGAGGAGAATAAACCAGACACAAAAGAGCACATACTCTTTTGGTTCCATTTGTATAAAGGTCTAAAACAGGTGAAACTAATCTATGGTGATAGAAGTCAGAATCTTGATTGCCTTTGGGCCCTGAGTAGGAGGCCCAAGAAGACTTTCTCAGGTGCTGGGAATGTTCTGTTTCTTGATTTCCGTGCTGATTACATGGGTGGTTACTTAGTAACAATTCATTGAGAGCTGTACATTTATGCCTATTGTACTTTTCTTTATATGTGTTATGCTTCAATTTTTAAAAGTTTTTAAAAATGAAAAAGTAAAACAAGCAGTCGGAATGTTTCATCATAATGAGAGGCAAAAGTGGGATTTGGGAGCTGTGGGAGCTGGAAGATGTCAAGGCCAGTGTGGGGAGGGGTGGTGATACCCAGGATAAGTGTGGAAGGAGTGGAAGTGAGTTGGAAGAAGTTTAAGAGGCAACATAGTATGGTGGCTAAGAGCACTGACTTTGGCTCCAGGCTGCTGGGGTTTGAATCTGTGTCTCTTACCTTCCTTGCACCACAAGTTCCTTATCTGTTAAATGAGGTAGTAATAGTGCTTACACCATAGGGTTGTGAAGATAAATGAGGTAATATTTGTAAAGTGTTCATAATAAAGTCAAGACATAAAATTAATACCATGAGCATCTTGATTAAATAAAAAATGGTGCCTAGGTAAGTGAAACAGCCTGTACAAAGGCTTGAAGGTCCCAGAAGGCAAGATGCATTTGAAGCATGGCAGAAGCAATTTGTTGTGGCCTGGGTGAAGGATACTCCTCCGACGTGGGCCAGGCCCTGAATGCCAGGCTAAGGCTCTCAGACTTTCTCTTGAACACAGAGATATTGACCTGGGCTCCTGCTATCTTGATTTGCCCTTAGTTGGCCTCCAACTCATGTCCTTCTAAGGCCCTCGGGAGAAAGAATTGTTCTGTTGAGGTCGTTGGAGATGGCAGGGAACCACGATGAGGAAAGAAGGGCTTGCAAAAGAGGGTGGGAGACGCCAGCTGGACTCAAGCCCCCCACCCTACCCTCCACCCTGAAGTAACCTTCCTCCCTTAGCAGGGGAAAGAAACAGTTCTCCAAAAAAGGCATGTCTCTATGAGATAAGCACATAGCATCCAACAGGCAGAGCTGTAGGGGGAGAAGACGGGGGAAGCTGCGTAATACACTTCTAGCCACAGTCCCCCATTTTTAATCAACTCCAACATTCCAGGAATGGGAGAACCCTGGTTCCCTTCTGCCTGTACCATTCTGTTTACATCCTCTGAGCAGGTGAGGAGATAAGCACATTTTAGAGGATTTTAAAAGTTCCTTATTTCCTCCCATTTCTTTCTCTGAAATTACAGTACTCCACCACCAGGTGGGCAAAAGCACCTTAGTGGGTTCCTGTGGTCTGCTTAACAAGTCCAGGCTGCATTGGATTGGGAGAAAGAGTGCCATGTTTTACCATTCAATTATGATTTGAAAAATTTAGCATTTTAAAGTGTGAAATGTAATATACAGATAGAAATGTGCATGAGATGTATACATACAGACTAACAAATAGTTATAAAGTGAACACCCATGTAACTAACCACTGCTCAGCTCAAGAAAAAGAATATTAACAGTATCCAGAAGACCCTAGCATTAATGAGTCTTTTGTTTTAAAAAACAAAAAACACATACTTATCATAAGGAATGTTCTACTTGGTGTCTAAACAGTTGGGAGTGGTTTGGTACATTTCTCACCCATGTTTAACTGTCCTAGTTACTGAATATAAACAAGGCTTTTACCCCAGGCTTGAATAAAAATGCTTCTTTCCAACTTATTCTGGAATTTTTCTTAGTTGGGGCCCCCTTTCTCTCGACAAGCTTTAACTTTTTTATTATGAACATTTCAAACATACAAACAGGGAGTAGTATCATAAATACAGACACACACAACCACGATTGGATAATGAATAAGATTCTGCCATATTTGTTTAATCTATTCCATTTTTTCTTTCATTGAAGTACTTAAAAGCAAATTTCAGACACTGAATCATACCCATATATACCTCAGTATGCATTTCTAAAAAAGGACTTAATTTAATAAAACCACTATTCCATTATTACACTTAATTCCTTGGTAATGTCTAATAATAAATAAGCAAGTCCATAATTACCCAATTGTTTTCATAATCAAATGACTTTTTACAGTGGGTTTGTTCTAATCAGAACACACTGCATTATTTGATATGTCTCTTGATGGTCCCTTAATCTAGAGCAGGTGCTCTCTTCATGCTTTTTGTGTCATGCCCTTGACTTATTGCAGTTGTGCTGTAGAAGGACTCATCTTCTGAGTTTGTCTGTTTGCTCCCTTGTAGTGTCATTTAACATGTTCTCTACTCCCCATTTTTCCTGGAGATAGAAGTTAGCTCTGAGAACTCTATTGCATCCGGGTTATTATTATTATTATTACTAAGAACACTTCAAAGGCGGTGCTGTGAGATTCCTATTTCATCATACCAGGAGTCATATGATATCTGGTGGTCCTGCTTTTAATGATGTTAAGATTCATCAGTGGGTTAAGGTGGTAATAGCCTGATACCCCCATGGAAAATTTCCCCATCAGCCTTTCATTTAATGATTTCGTCTATTGATGATAGTTGCCTGGATCAGTTATTTTATTAGGACTTGCAGAGTGGTCATTTTACTAAAATTCTATCACTTTTCTACATTTATTAACTGGCGTTTTTATATAAGTAAAAACTTTCCTTCATCAACTCAGGCTATTGGGTTACCCAAAATACAGTTAACACAGGAAAAACAAGATATAGATGTAATTCTGTCACTATAAATGCCAATTTTAGAGCAAGGAATTGATGCCCCATTGTTCTAGTGGTTCAAATGAGGTTTTTGTTTAAACTTCTTTTGTGCTTCTTCTTATTTTTAGTGTCATCATGAACTCATGGGTTTGTTGTTGCTGTTGTTATTTTATTTTGGCTGCTCCAGGTCTTAGTTGCGGCACGTGGGATCTTTGTTGCGGGATCTTTAGTTGTGGCATGCGGACTTCTTAGTTGCGGCATGCGAACTCTTAGTTGTGGCATACATGTGCGATCTAGTTCCCCAACCAGGGATCGAACCCGGGCCCCCTGCATTGGGAGCGCATAGTCTTACCCACTGGACCACCAGGGAAGTCCCAAACACATGGTTTTTGTTTTTTAAAAGTATATTTAGTGTTTCGATCCATTGCAATTATTATTCTATTTGATGTTCAAATTGTCCCTCATTTGGCCAGTGGGAACCCCTTCAAGTTTGCTCCTGTACCTTTTTGACATGAGACTAGTAAAACTTTGATAGTTTTCATGGTTTCTAGTATGAAAAGATGTTCCAGGCTCATAGTAGACATTTACTGCTCCAGATCTAAAATCAGCCATTTCTCCAAGGAGTCCTGGTTCTTTTTAGTTGGGATGTATTTGGACAAGATAAAGGTGCTAGGTGTGTGCATTGATAGTGGGTGTCACTGCTTCTTGGTATTTTCAATGAACAGAGCAAGACAATTTTTCCTTTGAGAGAAACAAAAAAGTCATTGGATCATATTGATATTTCCAATTCGAAATGAATATTCCAAGTTGTTTATGCAATTTTAAAATTTTATACTTCAAAAGTGGCACTTTTATATGGAAAATCTTGGTTCCTAACAGCATTTATTATAATGGCTTCTTTGCAGTAAAGTAACAAAACCAATATTTCTACCAGCAATTAGACTCCTGAAAGAAGTCTAAGATTTCTTAGCAGCTCTATTTGTCCTTGGAATATATTCCATTAAGGGCATGCATTCAAAACACGGTGCTCTAAAGTTGCTGGAAATAATATTTTATCTTTGGAAGCTATCTCATGAATGTGATATAATTAGGTTTTTTCAGTCCCGTTTGTTTTCAATTTTTAGGGATTGTTTTTAAATTTTTTAATCGAATTTTTGAATATGTAAAACATTTTAATGTTTTCAGTATATAGGCTAAACTATATAACTTCCATCCTGTCCTTACATCCTGTTATGCTCTCTCCCTCATAGGTCACTTTTTAAAAATGAGTTTTTGGTTTATCCTTCCAGTGTTGCTCTTTGAAACTATAAGTATCTACCTATATGCTTATATATGTATATCTATATATACTTATATATCATACTTATACTTTGCATTCCCCCCTTTCTTATGCAAAGGTAGAGACTGGATATACTGTTCTACACCTTATGCAAGTTTCTATTGAGTGTTTATTATGTTCCCAGCACTGTGCTGAGGTACTTAGGCAAGAGTGATCCCACTTATCACCATGTTCTAGTGTATTTTTTCAGTATTACAGTTAATTAGAGCTGCTGCTCTTATCTCTGTCTCTCAGGAGCCAGTGCTCCTGGGTACCACCTCAGTGCGACTTATTTATCTCCCACTATCTTGCAGCAAGCACTGACAGTGACAAACACTTGTCCCTCAGCATGTCAAAAGAATAAACATATTTTTAATTACACAAGTGATGCAACATGCACACTGTGATATGCTCAAATTACACAGAAGTGTATGGAATAACAAGCCATGGTTTGCCCTCACTCTCGCCCCATCCCACTGCACTTGGCTGAAACAATTATTCCTACGGTGGTTGCCAAATGGTGATTTTCTAATCCTATTATTCCTTCTACATTTATTAGTTCACATTCTACAATAAGGAAGAGTTCTCTCTCTTTTCCTTCGTTCCTTCCTTCATTTATTCATTCATTTAGTTTTGTCATATGGATTTGTGGATTCTTACTTTATCCAATGAGTTATAAACTGCTACATTCATTACTTATTTTGTTGCCCAAATTGTCCCAGAATTTGACAAGGGGAGTCCTTTCAAGCTTGCTTTTTTGTCCTTTTGATATGTCCATTGTCCTTTGAGCATTCCCTTACTTTCTGGAACATCAAGGTGTTCCAGGCTCATCTTGTACTTTTCCTGCCCCAGCTCTGGAATCAACCATTTCTCCAAGAATCCAGCCTTAGTTCCTTTTGGTAGAGATACCAAAATAGGGGCACGAAGTGTGCTCATTGCTGCAATTAGGAGTCATTGAATTATAGTCCATCTCAGTGGACAGAGCTGGTGTGTATGTATATATTCCTAAGCACATACACACACATTATCTATCTATCTATCTATCTATCATCTATCATCTATTAACCATCTATCTATATCTATCTATCTATGAAATCTCTGTATCACCTTAAAATCATGAATTCATACTGGTACTCCAACTCTAATCTCAAACCACAAGATTCATTCTAGCTTTCCCCCCTTTCCATATTTCTAACTCCCTTCTCTGAGAGTAAGAAATCTGGTTCTCATTATCCACAATATATTTACTTATTTGTTCAATCCTAGGATATGCATATAGTTGTTTCAGAACTGCTAAACCACTACTGTGAAAAATAAAGCTACTAACTAGGGTTTAATATTTGTTTACAGTTTTTATTTTGTTTTTCCGCTTCAGTGTAGTTGTTATTCATTTGAAATAGACTCATTTGTTTCCATTTGTATTTCATTTTGTTTCTCCCCCATCTTTTTTGATTGATTGACTATGTAGAACATTAATATGATTTTTAAAAATTGAAGTATAGTCAATTTACACTGTTGTGTTAGTTTCAGGTATACAGCAAAGTGATTCAGTTATACATATATACATACACCTATTATTTTTCAGATTCTTTTTTATTATAGGTTATTACAAGATACTGAATATAGTTCCCTGTGCTATACAGTAGGTCCTTGTTGTTTATCTATTTTATATACAGTAGTGTGTATCTGTTAATCCCAAACTCCCAATCAACCCCTCCCCCATTCCCCATTTGGTAACCATATATTTGTTTTCTATGTCTGTGACTCTATTTCTGTTTTGTAAATAAGTTCATTTGTAGCATTTTATAGATTCCACATATAAGTGATATCACATGATATTTGTTTTTCTCTTTCTGACTTACTTCACTTAGTATGTTAATCTCTAGGTCCATCCATGTTGCTGCAAATGGCATTATTTCATTCTTTTTTATGGCTGAGTAATATTCTGCTGTATATATATATATCACATCTTCTTTATCCATTCATCTGTCGATGGACATTTAGGTTGCTTCCATGTCTTAGTTATTGTGAATAGTGTTGCTATGAACACTGGGGTGCATTTTCAAATTAGAGTTTTCATCTCTTCCGGATATATGCCCAGGTGTGGGATTGTTGGATCATATGGTAGCTCTATTTTTAGTTTTTTAAGGAACTTCCATACTGTTCTCCATAGTGGCTGCACCAGTTTACAGTCCCATCAACAGTGTAGAAGGGTAACATGATTTTAAAAGTCAAAGCCATACAAAGTATTATACCCAGAGAAGTGTCACTCCCCTATCCCCTGTACCCCATTCCCATCCTCCCATCCTTTTCACCCTATTCCTGCTCATCCCCTGTAGGTAATAAATCCCACTAGTTTCTGATTTACACTTAGTGTATTTCTTTTTGCACAAATGAACAATACATTTTTTTCATTTCTACTTCTTTCTTACATAAAAGATAGCATACTATTGATACTCTATTGCACTTTGGTTTTCTTTTGCACTATTTGCTTTACAAAATATATCCTGAAAATGTATGTACTTATAAAAACATTTTAATGGTAAAATATAATATACATACAGAAAAGTTCAGAAAACATATATCCACTTTTTAAGAATAATTATAATTCAAACACCTGTATAAACACCATACAGGTTAAGAAACAGAACATTGCTAACACCCTAGAAGTCTTCTGGGTGACTTTTGCTAATCATAGCTCCCCCTCTCTCACCCTGAATTTTATGCTATCTACTTCCTTGCTTTTCTTTATGGTTAATCACCTTAGTTTAGTTTTGCTTTTATTCAAGTATAACACATATACCAAAGTGCACAAAACTTATGGACAACTTGATGAGTTTTCACAAACCAAACATACCAGATTCAAGAAACAGATCATGACCAGTACCCCAGAAGGCCCACCTGTGCCCCTTCCTAATCACTTTCTACCTCAGGGTAGCCACTATTTTGATTTCTAAGGGTGTGGTTTGGTTTTGCACTTTATATAAATGGAAAACTAACAGAGTATATGCTTCTTTTATTTAATTATGCTTGTGCAATTTCTCCACACTGTTGACTGAACAGATAGTTCATTTTTTATGGCCGAATGGCATCCTATTGTATGAATATGTCACAATTTCAAAACTCTGTTTCACTGGCACTGTTGGAAACTTGAGTTGTATACACATAGCTTGTAAAAGAGGGGAAAAAATAACCTGAAGATCATAGCCCTGCAGGTGAGACAGAGAGATGAGGCAGAGAGTTTCAGCATAAGCTCTCCATGAGAGTTATACATGTGGGGTTATGGATAGATGGACTTTGAGGTGTTGAGGAAAGTTTTGAAGGATGAGAAGATATAATGTCCTTAAGAGGATATAGGGAGAGATGGGGGGAGGGAGGGAGAGAGAGAGAGAGAGAGAGAGAGAGAGAGAGAGAGAGAGAGAGAGATTCTAGGCAGGGGAGATCTAGGAACTGGTACCATTTTGGGAAGGCTGGGTCAGAGGGCACTGCAGTTAGAGGTGGAGGGGAGAAATGAGGTTGTAGGGTAGATTGGTAAGGCAAAGAACATGTCACAAAAATCCTAGGGTGCTAGATTAAGAACATGAGACTTTATCCCTTAGGGGATTGGGATGCTACTGAAAAATTTTTTCTCCTCCTCCTAAATTTCCTCCTTTATTTTTTAATCAGGGGTATTATATGGCCTATTTTGCAGTTTAGAAGGATTCAACCAACAGTGGGCAGGGAAGATGGATTGGAGGGTTAAGAGCAGGAGGCAGGGAGACCTGTGAGGAAGCCATAGCAACATTCATATTGGTGGTTATGCCTGAAAGCCCTGGAGTCGGGCTTCCAAATTTTCTCCAGCCCAGTTCTCTCTTCTGATCTCCAGTCTCTCATATCCAGCTTTCTACTCAATATCCCCACTTGAATGTCTAATAGGCATTCTCAAACTCAACACAACCAAAACTGAACTCCTGACCTTACCCCTAAAACCAGCTCCTCCTGCAGTCTTTCTCTTATCATGTTCCATCCTTCTGGTTGCTCAGGCCTCATTCTTAGAGTTTTTCTTCACTCCTCTCTCTCTTTCACACCCCACATCCTGAAGTCTACTAATCTATTTGTTTGCACTTCCTAGATTTCATATAAATAGAATCATACAATATGTTTTCTTTTTTTGTCCAGCTTCTTTCACTCAGCATAATTAGTTTGAGATTCGTCCTTGTGGTTGTGTGTGTCAATAGATCATTTCTTTTAGTGCTGAGTAGTATTCCATTGTATTTATATACCAGAATTTCTTGATCCACTCACTCATTGATGGATATTTGGTTTGATTCCAGTTTTTTGTCTATTATAAATAAAGCTGCTATGAACATTTATGCACACATTTTTGTATGGACATATGCTTTCATTTCTCTTGGGTAAATACATAGGAGTGGGAAGTCTAGATCGTATAGTAGGTGTATGTTTAACTTTGTAAGAAACTGCTAAACTGTTTTCCAAAGTAGCTGTACCATTTCATTCCCACCAGCAGTGTGTGAGAGTTCCAGTTCCTTCACATCCTTGCCAAAAGTTGATATGGTCAGTCTTTTAAATTTTAGCCATTTTAATATGTGTGCAGTAGTACCTAATCATGGTTTTAATTTGCATTTCCCAAATGACCAATGTTATTGAACATGTTTTTATGTGCTTATTTGTCATCTGTATATTTTCTTTAGTGAAGTGTCTGCTCAGATCTTTTGTCCATTTAAAAAATTGGGTTGTTTGATTTCTTATTATTGAGTTTACAGAGTTCTTTACATATTCTGGATACAAGTCCTTTATTAGATACATATTTTGCAAAAATTTCCCTTCCAGTTTGTGGCTTGCCTTTTTATTTTCACAGTAGTCTCTTTTTGAAGAAAATATTTCTGGTTTTGATAAAGTCCCTGTTATCAATGCTTTTTTTTTACATTACATAATTTTAATTTTATCTTTCCAATAAATTTGTAAGGTGGTTTGTTATGATCTTAAGGAAGTCACTTCTGTGAACTCAGAATCTTCACCTTTAAAATGGAGATAATATTTCACAGGGTTATTGTGAGGCTAGAACAAAGTAACATGTAAAGTACTTTGTACAGAGTACTCAATAAATGGTAGCCAGTTTTTACTATTATTATTATTGTTATTACAAATAGAGGAAACAATCGCTTAGGGAAAGTAACCAGCCCAAGGGCATTCAGTGAATAGACTTTATTGAGTACCTGCATAGGGCTGTGAATATAAAAATGCATAAGATCCCATCTCTGCCTTCTATCTAGGAACTCACACTCACTCTTAGTAAGAAAGCAAACAAAATCTAGAATCAAATGTTCTTTTCACTCCATTCTGATGCAAATCTAGAAAGGAAGAGGTAAAATGAGACCCATATCAACTATTTCTTAGGTGAAAAACCATCTTCATATGCACTAAATTTCTTTCACTGTGCTTAAGGGTACTCTAACTCAGTGTGCCCTCCCCAACCTGCCTCCCCTCCATAATCAGGAAATCCTTATATACAAACTACTATACTATATATAAGATAGACAACTAATAAGGACACTGTGTAGCACAGGGAACTCTACTCAATACTCTGTAATGACCTATAGGGGGAAAGACTCTAAAAAAAAAAAGTGGATATATGTATATGTATAACTGATTCACTTTTCTGTACACCTGAAACTAGCACAACATTGTAAATCAACTATATTCCAATTTTTTAAAAAAGACAAAAAACAAAAAAAGAAATAAGACCATTTCAACTCCCCTCATTTTAGAGATAAGAAAGAAAAAAAAGTTCCCTTTCCCTAATTTTTTCCTAAGTACTCTTTAAAAAAATATTTGCAAATGGCTCTGAAGAACCTAGGGGCAGGACAGGAATAAAGATGCAGACGTAGAGAATGGACTTGAGGTCACGGGGAGGGGGAAGGGTAAGCTGGGACCAAGTGAGAGAGTGGAACGGACAAATATACACTACCAAATGTAAACTAGATAGCTAGTGGGAAGCAGCTGCACAGCAGGGAGATCATCAGCTGGGTGCCCTGTGACCACCTAGAGGGGTGGGATAGGGAGGATGGGGGGGAGACGCAAGAGGGAGGAGATATGGGGATATATGTATATGCATAGCTGATTCACTTTGTTATAAAGTAGAAACTAACACACCATTGTCAAGCAATTATACTCCAATAAAGATGTAAAAAAAAACCTATTTGCACAGTCTTTTAAATATAGCACAATGGTATTTTGTGTTAAAACAATTGTTTAAAGACATTCTTAATATTTTGTATAGCTATGTTTTTGCTAATTATATGTAGAAAACTAAAAATTACTGATAAGCCATGAAATTAACATAATTTTAGATGTAACTTTAAAGAGACAAATGATCACCCCTTTTTAAAATATCAAAAAGAGGATGGAAAAACCCAGAAGAAGAAATTACAATGTATCTTAATTGTTACATTTTACTTCTGATTTCATACCTGTCATTAAATATGTAGCAAGACAGGGCTTCCCTGGTGGCGCAGTGGTTGAGAGTCCGCTTGCCGATGCAGGGGACACGGGTTCGTGCCCCGGTCCGGGAAGATCCCACATGCCGTGGAGCGGCTGGGCCCGTGAGCCTGCGCATCCGGAGCCTGTGCTCCGCAACAGGAGAGGCCACAACAGTGAGAGGCCCGCGTACCACAAAAAAAAAAAAAAAAGGTTTTCATTTTGATGAAGTCTAATTTATCTGTGTTTTTCTTTTGTTACTTGTGCTTTTGTTGTCATATCTAAAGAACCTATTTTACAATCATGTAGTTTTATGTCCATATTTTCTTATAAGATTTTTATAGTTTTAGCTCTTAACTTAGATCTTTGATCCATTTGGAGTTAATTTTTGTATATAGTGCAGGATAGGTATACAGCTTCATTCTTTTGCATGTGGATATCCAGTTGTTCCAGCACCATTTGTTGAAAAGAATATTCTTTGCCATTGAATCCTCTTGGCACTCCTGCCAAAAATCAATTGGCCAGAAATGTGAATGTTTATTTCTGGACTTTCAATTCTATTCCATTGATCTATATGTCAATCCTTATGCCAGAACCATGCTGTCTTGATTACTGTAGCTTTTCAGTAAGTTCTGATATCAGGAAGTGTGACTCCTTCAACTTTGTTCTTCTTTTACAAATTGTTTTGGCTATTCTGGATCCCTTGCAACTTCATATGAATTTTCGGACCAGTTTGTCAATTTCTGCAAAAAATGCAGTTAGAGTTTTGAAAGGAATTACATTGAAATAGATTGATTTGGTGAGTATTGCCTTCTTAACAAGCATTAATTCTTTTGATCTATTAAGTCTTTCTGTTTATTTAGGTCTTCTTATATTTTTCAGTGATATTTTGTAGTTTTCAGTGCACAGTTTTGCACTTCTTTTGTTAAATTGACCTATAAGTATTTTATTGTTTTTGAAGCTATTGTAAATTGAATTGTTTCTTTAATTTCATTTTAGGTTGTTCATTGCTAGTGTATAGAAATACAAATTATTTTTGTGTATTGATCTTTTATCCTGCAAACTTTCTGAAGTCATTTCTAAACTCTAATAGTTTTCAGTGGATTCCTTAGGACTTTCTATATACTAGATCACATCATCTGCAAATAGAAATAGTTTTACCTCTTTTCCAATCTGGATGGATTTTATTTCTTTTTCTTGCCTAATTGCCCTGGCTAGAGCCTCCAGTCAGTTTAGCTTGTCACTCTCATTGAGCTACCAGCCTCCTCTTAATTGCTTACAGCAAAATCTCCATTGTTTTTGAGGGTCCTTAAGTTTGAACTTCTTCACATTCTACTTGAAATAAAGTCAGTTCCTTTGGGGTTAACTTTGGAGCTCCCTCTTCTTAAGGACTGCCTATCTCCCTGGGCAAAATCTCTGAGCCACTCCTCCAGGCACTGGGTGAGGATGGTAACTTCTGCTTTTCCTGACTGAAACTGTTTCTTATGAGTAAGCTGGGGCAAGGTCTATAGACGCTCTAGTATTTTTGGCCTGCTGTGCCTAGGGTAAAGTTTCCACTCTACGAATGGGGGCTGGATGGAGGAACGGAGCCTCCAGCCTCTCAGACACATTCACTAGGAATATAGCGTTTGCAATTTGGAGTGGGAGGGGATGAGAAATGTTGGTGTCCTGCCCCTTTCAGTGAGATACCGTATCCCTCAATTGGGAGCTCACTGGAGAAGGAGCCTCATCTTTTTTGGCACATCTTCCCACAGTGGAGCTTCCATCTAGTTGAGCTGGGAGTTGGGGGATAGAATGGGTCATGGTTCAAGTGCCACAAACTTTCAATTTTCTGAGATTTAATAGAATTTCTTGAATAAATGTTTATTTGTTGTATACCCTTAGTGCAATATCTGAAGACTTTAAACACTTTGGTGTTTAAAAAAGAATTTTCACTAGTTGTTTCACTGGTGAACAGATCCACAGAGCACCTTATATTGCCATTCTGGAGGTAGAATCCCCTGAGCTGTCCATCCTCTTACATTTAACTTATTTGTGTTTTTATATTCAAATTTGGTTTCTTTTAGCCAGTATATAGTTGTCTTGCACGTTTACCCAAGCCTACAATTGTTGTCTTTTAATGGAAGCAGTTAGACTCTTTCTATTTAATTTTATGATTGTTATGTTTGGGTTTACATATTCCATATCATTATTTGTTTTCTATTTGTCCCATCTGTTCTTTGTTCCCAGTATCCTCTTTTTCTGCCTTGTTTTGGAGTAATGTAGCATTTTTATGATTCTATTTTATGATTTGTTGGCTTATTTGCTGTACTTTTACTTTTTAGTAGTTTATTCAAGGTTTATAGTTTATAGTATACAGCCACAATGTATCACAATATACTCTTAAGTAGTATTATACCACTTTGAATACAGTGTAAGAATTTTACAACTGTATAATTCCATTTCACTTCTTGCAGCATTTTTGCTATTGTTGGCATACATTTTACTTTTCCTTATGTTATAAATGACAAAATATATGGGGTGTTTTTGCCTTAAACTGTCAATTTTTAAAAAATTAATTTATTTTTTATTTTTGGCTGCATTGGGTCTTTGTTGCTGTGTGCGGGCTTTCTCTAGTTGCGGTGAGCACGGGCTAGTCATCGTTGCGGTGCGCGGGCTTCTCATTGCGGTGTCTTCTCTTGTTGCGGAACACAGGCTCTAGGTGCACAGGCTTCTGTAGTTGTGGCTCACGGGTTCTAGAGCGCAGGCTCAGTAGTTGTGGTGCACGGGCTTAGTTACTCCGCGGCATGTGGGATCTTCCCGGAACAGAGCTCGAACCTGTGTCCCCAGCATTGGCAGGCAGATTCTTAACCACTGCGCCACCAGGTAAGTCCAAACTGTCAATTTTTAAAGTTGTTTTAAAAATGAGAAAATGGGTGATTTATATTTACACACATATTTATCATTTCTGGTGCTTTTTCATTCTTTTTGTGAGTTTTATTTTCCATCTGATATTATCTTCATTCTAGCTGAAGGACTTTTTAAAACTTTTTTGTGTATACAGGCTTGCTGATGAATTCTTTGAACATTTGTATCTCTAAAAAAGTCATTATTTTGTCTTCATTAGAGAACATTATTTTATCTTGGGTTTCAAATTCAGTTTGACAATTCTTTTCTTTCATTACATTAATGATGTTCCTCCACTGTTTTTTGTTTTGTTTTGTTTTTTAGTGGTACGCAGGCCTCTCACTGTTGTGGCCTCTCCCGTTGCGGAGCACAGGCTCTGGACGCGCAGGCTCAGCGGCCATGGCTCACGGGCCCAGCCGCTCCGCGGCATGTGGGATCTTCCCGGACCGGGGCACGAACCCGTGTCCCCTGAATCGGCAGGCGGACTCTAAACCACTGTGCCACCAGGGAAGCCCCCTCCACTGTTTTTTGGTTCCCATTGTTTCTGAAGAGAAATGTGCTGTTATATTCTATCTTTGTTCCACCTTACATAATGAGTCTTTTTTTCCTCTGGATGCTCTTAAGATTTTCTCTTTTTTATACCTTTTAAACATTTTGATTATAGTGTGCCTTGGTGTAGTTTTATGTTTCCTGTGCTTGGGATTCATTGAGCTTCTTGGATGCGGGTATACGGTTTGCATGAAATTTGGAAAATTTTCAGCTATTATTTTTGTAAATATTTTTTGTGTTCACCTTCCTTCAGCAACTTCTAATATATAGGCTATTTAAAGTTGTCATATATTTCACTGTTCCTCCATTCCTCTTTAAGGAAACTTTTTTTGTGCTTCATTTTGGAATTTTGTTGTTGTTGTTTTGGGGGCTTTTTTGTTTTTGTTTTTCTTTTTAAAATTTCTTGGCTGCACCATGCAGCATGCAGGATCTTAGTTCCCCGACCAGGGACTGAACCCCTGCCCCCTGCATTGGAAGCTCGGAGTCTTAACTGCTGGACTGCCAGGGAAGTCCCCATTTTGGATGTCTTTAAAATCTCATTATGTTTCAAGTTCACTAGTCTTTTCTTCTGAAATGTCTAATCTGCTGTTAATTTCATCCAGTGTATTTTTTTTTTGTCTAAGACCATGTGTTATTCATCTCTGGAAGTTCAATTTGAGTCTTTTAAAAATAATGTCAGAAGAGTCATGTACCAAAATGTTCATTGCAGCTCTATTTACAATAGCCAGGACATGGAAACAACCTAAGTGTCCATCAACAGATGAATGGATAAAGAAGATGTGGCACCTATATATAATGGAATATTACTCAGCCATAAAAAGAAATGAAATTGAGTTATTTGTAGTGAGGTGGATGGACCTAGAGTCTGTCATACAGAGTGAAGTAAGCCAGAAAGAGAAAAACAAATACCGTATGCTAACACATATATATGGAATCTAAGAAAAAAAAAAGGGTCATGAAGAACCTAGGGGTAAGACGGGAATAAAGACACAGACCTACTAGAGAATGGACCTGAGGATATGGGGAGGGGGAAGGGTAAGCTGTGACAAAGTGAGAGAGTGGCATAGACATATATACACTACCAAACGTAAAATAGATAGCTAGTGGGAAGCAGCCACATAGCACAGGGAGACCACTCAGTGGTTTGTGACCACCTAAAGGGGTGAGATAGGGAGGGTGGGAGGGAAGGAGACGAAAGAGGGAGGAGATATGGGAACATATGTATATGTATAGCTGATTCACTTTGTTATAAAGCAGAAACTAACACACCATTGTAAAGCAATTATACTCCAATAAAGATGTTGAAAAAAATAAAAAATAATGTCATGTCTTCTATTAGCATACTTAATTTTTCCTCTGTTTTCTTCAGCATGTAGAATACTTTTATAATAGCTGTTTTAATGTCCTTCTCAGGTAACTTTATCACCTGTGTTATTTCTGAGTCTGTTTTTTATTGATTAATTTTTCTCTTCATTACTGATTGGATATTCTGCCTCTGTGCATGCCTAATAACTTTTTACTGATGCCAGACATTGTGAATTATATCTTCTTAGGTTACGAATTTTATAATAATAGTAGTAATAATTCCTTTAAGTGATTTTGAGCTTCGTACTGGGACACAGATGAGTTACTCAGAAACAGCTTTATCCTTTTCAGGCTTGCTTTCAAGCATTATTAAGAGGGGACCAGAACAGGCTTTAGTCTAGGGTGAATTTTCCTGACTACCAGGGTAATACCTAGCTGAGAAATCCACCCAATACCCTGAATATTTTCAGGTTTTTTCACCTCTGGCAGGTGAGAAGATAAACTATTTCCACCCCTCTGAGAGCTCTGAAGTCATCCACCCACTCCTTTTTGGTGGTTCTTTCCCCAGCCAGAATTCAGCAGGAGACTCCCAAGGGAACCCTCTGCAGATCTCCAAGCTCTATCTCTCTTCCTCTCTCTTTGCAGTCCTCCCCCATCCATGCAGCTCCCTTTTCTCTCGTCCTGTGCTCTACGAATTCTAGCTGCCCTGGCCTCCATGAATGCTGAACTCTGTTTCCTCAGCTCTGGTAGAATGCTGGCCTCTCTCTGGGTTCCCCTTCCCTGAACTGAAGCCTGGAAAGCCTCTCCAGGAAGGAAGCTGGGGGAAATTGTAGTGCTCACCTCATTTTTCCCCTTCTCTCAGGTATCAGCATCCTGCATGCCTGTTGTAGTGCATCTGAAGACCGTCACTTCCAAAGTTTTAGTTACATAAAGTGGGAGGATAAATCCAAACCAGTTCATTCATCATGGGCAGAACCAATTCCTAAGTCAGTCTTAATTAGTCCCTGAATGCTGTGTTCAGAGGATCGGTTATCTTACTCATCTGACATGTGTGTGTGTACTGTGATGAAGAGGTTGAGGGATGCTCCCAAGGAGTTTACATCAGTGTAAAGAGGTAACAACTGTTGCTATCCTGACAATTACCACTATTTATGATGCTGAGGAGGTTGTTGTGAGGGTCTGGGGTCGGCACCAGCCCCATCTTCTCTATCGTACCCACACCGGAAGCAGATTGGCAGGGAACATTTACCATACCCATGTGCTGGCCTTCCCTACCCTCACATGAGCTGCATTCCCCAATGCACAATAACTGCCTGGCCCTGGGGCATGTAAGTTTGAGAACCCTGCTGCTGGAGACCCTCCAAATGCCCTCACACACAAAGGCTCTGTGGTACAGGTATTGTTTTCACCACATGACTTTGCTTTAGACAGAGTTATTCAAATAATACGTGAATAAGTGGCTGCTGTGAAAGATTCAATTAGTACATCAGTATATGGACTACACAGGTCATCACATTCCTCCACATTCTCTGCTTCCTGGGCCTACCAGTGGGGCTAGTTAGAGGTGCTTCCTTGTCCTTTCAAAAATATTTCTCTCCGGGCTTCCCTGGTGGCGCACTGGTTGGGAGTCCGCCTGCCGATGCAGGGGACGCGGGTTCGTGCCCCGGTCTGGGAGGATCCCACATGCCGCAGAGCGGCTGGGCCCGTGAGCCATGGCCGCTGAGCCTGCGCGTCCGGAGCCTGTGCTCCGCATCGGGAGAGGCCACAACAGTGAGAGGCCCACGTAGCGCAAAAAAAAAAAAAGAAAAAAATATATATATCTGTATTTAAACCACACACACACACACACACACACATACACACACAGCAGGCCCCACTATGAGCAGCTCCCATTTGCTTCCCCTCCCACCTAATATTAACAGCATGTCCTAAAGAAGATCCCTCTGATCAGTACACACTTGTCCTCTCATGCTGTTCCATGGCCAGTGTGTGCTCCATGGTATAACATGAACCCCTCACCGTTTGTTTACAATCCAACCATCATCGACTCTTAATGGACATAAAGAGGTTTTACACAATTGTTTGCTACTACCTTCCTTCTACACACAATTCTGTGAATGTGCGTGTTGATTATACATTTTTAAAGTGGAGCTGCTGGGTCAAAACTCTGTCATTCACCAATCATCCACTGAGCGCCTACTATGTGCTGGGCACTGGGGAGACTGGCCGTACTAGGCAAAAAAAAAGTCTCTGCCCTCACCGGCCTAGCATTGTAAGGATTTTTCACTTTGATACATGCTGCCACGATGCTGTGCATCAGTGGTGCAGGAGAAGTAAAGCTTGTTTACCGGCTCCTCACATCATTCTTGGGGCAGACGCTCTGCTGCAGTGAACAGGATGCTTAGACCTTTGCTCCCTTCAAGATCTTCAGGGTCTGGCGATGAGACTGTTCCTTTGGATGTGTTGGGGGGTAAGGAGGGAGGGAGAGAAGGGAAGGAACAGTTCACAGATAACGTGGTGGAGGGAGGTAGGAATCCTAGAGTCCACCACTTAGTTGTGTAGGAGGGACGCTGAGCCTGGTTAGAAATGCAAATTCTCGGGCCCCACCAAGGACCCACTGAATCAGAAACTCGGGGATGGGGGGCAGCAATCACTGTTTCAACAAGACCTCCAGGTGACTGCGATGCATGCTAAAGTTTCACATTCACATTAGACCCACCAGAATAACCACAGGACTGAAGTGAGAAACAGCACCCCCACCACCGCCCCGGGGTATCACTTCCTGGGGGTGTCCGGTTCACCCCTTCGTTTCTACCTGGTCAGATTCAGGTGGGGATGGCAACGGGGCGAGAGATTGGCTCCGGGATTGCGGGGCCAGAAAGCGTTCTGGGCGGTGATTGGTCGCCGCGAGATTGCCGGAATAAGCTCTTCCGGTGCGCAAAGCGGAGCCGGAAATCCCGCTATTCCCTCCCGCTCCCCGCGCAAGGTGGTATCCCAGTTGGAGTTCCGGGCGAGAGCGTGTTCGTTTGCGAGCTGGCGTTTTCAGAATGTACATTTTTCTGACTTGCACTACTACAGAACTGACTGTCCCGACAGGCACTGCTAGAAAGGGCGAGGATTCCGCTAGGGTACATGTACAGGGTAACAGAACGGTGACAGAGTCCATGGTCTTTATCTCATGTAGTCAGTGTCCTTGGGACCCCTGGGAGATGTCCCCTTTCCTAACGGAACCGAAGGCACGGTTGTCCTTTCCACCGATTACAGTCAAGGACAGAGGCCTGCCCCTCACCAGGCCTTCTGATCCCAATCTGGAGCTTTATCCCTCCTGCCCGTTGGGAGACAGTGGCTGGCTTGCCCCACTAGGCCTATTCTGTATTACCCAGGGAGGCACAAGCAATCACAAGGCCCAGCACAGAGAAAACTTCTTGAAATGCTCCCTGTTATAGTGATGTCACTGCAGGGAGGTAACCTTCCACGTAGGAAGACTTTTTCCCAAATCCAAGACTCCAAAGAATTGCGAGGGTTTCATCCTAACTTTGCCCTCCCTCCCTTTGGGAACCGGCCAGCAATGGTCCACGGGCATCTACATCTGCTGTTCCCCGATCCCACCACCAAGGGGCGCGCGAGATGAAACGTTTCTGTCGTGGAACGTACCACTGAGGGGCAGAGGGAAGACCTTCGAGTCGGGAAGGAGCCATTGGGGAGGGGGCGTCTGTTCTGGAATAATCCATTGAGCTCTGTGACAACAGTGAGGGTCCCCTTACACCGCGTCGGGCATCGACCACAAGTCCCAGCGGAGGCACTCAGGGAGCCGCTGGGTCCATCCCCATTGAAACCCATCCACCTTCCCGGCACATTCGAGGGCGATTGGACACCGGTTCTCAGCCTGCAGCCTTTTTTTCTATCTACTCAGGGTCACCCCTTCGTTTCTGCATGGTCACATCCAGGTGGGGCCAGCAACGGACAAGAGATTGGCTCCGGTATGCGGGTGTGTGTGTGGGGGGGTCGAAATCGATAAAGCGTTCTGGGCGGTGATTGGTCGCGGCGACACTGCCGGAATAAACTCTTCCGGGGCGTCAAGCGGCGCCGGAAATCCCGCTATTCCTGCCCCTCCCTCCTCGCCTGCCCAGTTCCCATTGGCTGTCTGTCTGGGACAGGCAGAGTGGTCGCCGAATTGGCGCTCAGGGTGAAAGGTGTGCGTGTGCGTGTGCGTGTGCGAGCGCGGGCATTTCTAGAGTGTACATTTTTCTCCGAGTTTGACTACTCCAAGACTGACTATCCGTAAGGGGCTGATTAGCTGCCCGGGTCGGTGGCGAGGTTCGGCGCAGTCGCTGGCTGTGCAGGGTGACGGTGGTGGTGTCTTTCCGCGAGCTCTTACAGTCTTGTTTAGCCTTCACTCAGTCTGGAGCGTGTGGCACCGCAGGGTCAGTCGCGCAGATTCATATAATTAAGGCCAAGGAGGGGTCACTCAACTTTTTTGGTGTCTCTCCCTGGGAAGTAACGTGTGTCGTGCAGTTTGGAGATGTGTACCGCTACGTCTGACATCCCAGATGCTGTCTGAGTACATTTGACGTCTCTGAGCATTTGGGGGAGTTTTTGGTGAATGGGATATTTTATCTGAGTGGATTTTGTGAGCCATGGTACAAAGTCTGTAGGGCTTTGTGTCCTTGTAGACCTGGGTGTGCATTTTCTGAGCTTTTGGGCATTAGAGTCACTGGGTGTTAGACCCGTATGTAGACGTCTAAACCCCAGAGTGTGAGGCCTCTGAACTGTTGTGATTCTGGGTCCCAAGGTATGATGTCTCTGAGCTGCTTTAGGAAGGAGTTTGTCTAAAGGTGTAAACTATCTGAGTTGTTTGGGGTCTGTGTGTCAGTAGTAAAATCTCTTACCATTTCGGCTGTGAGATCTCTGTCCAGGAACTGAGGGAGTTGGAAACCCGGCGGGTATGATTCCGAAGCCTGGAACCCGACGTGCTGATGGTGCGTTGTTGAGGGTGTCACTTGTCTCCTGGAGTCTCAGTACGTATCATAATTAATAAAATGGGGCCAGTGCCCACCTTGGAGGGTACCTGTGCATGTTAACAGTGTGTGTAAAGGGCCCGGCTCCCAGCTATGGTTCAGCAAATGTTTTCTGAGCACCTGCCATGTACCTGAGTACTATTCGAGGAGTTTGTGACAGGACAAAACTGACAAAGTCTCTCATTTCATAGAGTTGGTCAATCAGTAAATCAAGGGTGGCAGGTGCTATGTATGAAGAAAGATAGGGCTGGATCAGGGGAAAGGGTATGTGGAGATGATGTTATTATTTTATTCAAGGTAATGAGGGAAAGTCTCCCTGAAGGATGACGAATGAGCAGAGACCTGGAGGAGGTTAGGGAGCACGCCGTGGGATTATCTGAAGGAACAGCATTCCAGGCAGAATGAACAGCAGGTGCCACAGTCCTGGCGGGGCAGTCTACTTGGCGTGCTCCTGGATATCAAGGAGTCCTTGGATGCACTGGGTCCAGCACGTAGCACTCATTGAAAGGTGTCTGGTGCTGCTCTCTGTGTTTGTCCCACAATCTGTGGTCATCCCCATTTCACAGATGAAGGACCCGAGGCTCCAAGATGGGCCCTTCACCTTCTCTCCTGCTTACACCTGAAATTACTGAAGAGGGGTGAAACCTAGTCCATCATGAGAGACAGAGGGCTTGAGTGTAAGAGCTGCAGGGAGGACACCATCCACACTGAATGTCAGCCAACCAGCGGAGATCAGTTATAATATGGGAATCATGCCCCTCATAACATTGCTACTCTTGATGGAGGGCAGGACTTCAGAATGAGAAAGGAACTGGGGCAAAGGAGAGAGGCCGGAAGGGGAAGCTGGAGGACAGTGAGGAAAAAACCCACTGGCTTCATCATATTGCTTGGATTTGGCCCAGTTCACCTTGATTAACTGATATATTCACTTTTCCCCTGTCCCTACCCTTTCTTTCCCTTCCCTTCTCTTCTCTTTTGTGCCTGAGCAGTTCAGTCCTAAAGCCCTTAGGTGTTGCCGGGCAAGGCAAGTATATGCGCGGAGGGGCATCCCAATTTGGGAGGTCAGAGCCCAAGGCGGTAAGGAGGATATCCCTGGGGGTTCTGTGGGGAGGAGGCTAACTGGCTCAGGGATTCAGGCTTGAGTGAGGTGTGGAAGTCAAGGGCAGGGGATGGTTCAGCATAGCACGGGGGGAGGACCTCTTTGTGGAGGAGGGATGGCTTATATGCATTGGGATTAGTCAACTCAGTGAATATATAAGGATGATGGGAGCCACGTCTGTCACTTTCGGAAGAGGGCATTTCCAATATGGAAAGGAGGTAAACTGGAACAACTTCTGAGGAGGTCTACTGGAATTAAAGGTCTCCGTGAGAACTCCTGCTTTTCAATAGATATGTGTACATATGTGGATAGATTGTTATATAAATATAGAAATATGTGTGTGTGTGTGATTGTGTTCACACATATATTCCAAATTTCCTGAAAACAGCAACATCCCAATGACAATAAATACACTTACCGCTAGATCCTAGCTTCTGAATACCATTCTCCACTAAATGATGGGTTCCCAGGCTGAGGAGAGAAAGGATTAATCAGCCTGGCTCAACTTGTCATGTCAGTAATAAGGGAAAGTTAAGGAATGATGGGGAGATGTCAGGGGGACACAGAATATAGCTGGAGGGCTCTCCCACTGGAAAAACTGAGGACTCTTATCTTTTCCAGCTTCTTTGAGGTATTATTGACATATAGCATGTAAGTTTAAGGTGCACAGTGTGATGATTTGATACACGTAGATAGGGCAAAACGATTACCACAATAAGGTTAGTTAGCATTCTATCCCCTCACAGAATTACCTTTTTAAAACTTGTGGTGATAACATTTCAGATCTACCCTCTTAGCTTTCAATATATGATACAGTTTTGTTCCTTATACTCAGCATGCTGTACATTAGATCCCCATAACTTATTCATCTTATAGCTGGAAGTTTGTACCATTTGACCAACATTTCCCCCAGCCCCTGGCAACCGCCATTCTAAACTCTATTTCTGTGAGTTTGACTTTTTTAGATTCTACATATAAGTAGGACATACAGTATGTCTTTCTTTCTTTCACTTCACTTAGCATAAAGCCTTCCAGGTCCATTCATGTTGTTGCAAAAGGCAGGATTCTCTTCGTTTTTGTGGCTGAATAATATTCCGTTGTATATGTCACCACATTTTCTATATCTATTCATCCCCTCCATGGCCACTTAGTTGCTTACATATCTTGGTTGAAGCTGCATTGTAAATTGTGACATTGGTGTTAGTCCTCCAACTCTGTTGTTCAAGATTATTTGGCGATTCTAGTTCCTTTGCCTTACCCCAGAAATTTTATCATCAGTTAGCCTATATGTACAAAAAAATCCTTGCCTGGATTTGTGATTGGAATTGTATGAAATTGATGGATCTATCTGGGGACTATTGACATCCTAAATATATTGAATTTCTCAACAGATGAATGCAGTATGTGTCTCCATTTTGTTAGCTCTTCTTATATTTCTTTTCCTCAGCATTTTGTAGTTTTGAGCATATAGATCCTGCTTATGTTTCGCTAGGTTTTGGGGGGAAGCTATTATAAATGGTATGCACAAGTCTTTTTTTTGTTTTAATTTCCTAATTGTTCATTGCTAGTACAGGCAAATATGCCTGATTTCTTGGTGTTGAGCTTGTATCCTGCGACCCTGTTAAACTCACTTCTTAGTTATAGGAGATTTTGTTAATGGATTTCATGGGATTTTCTAGGTAGATAATCATGTCATTGGTGGATGGGAGCAGTTTGATTTCCTCCCTCCCAATCTCTAAACCATTTATTTCTTTTTCTTTTCTTACTGGAGTGGCTAGGACTTCCAGTACAATGTTGACTTATATCAGGAGTAAGACTGGCTATCCTCCTGGCCTGGTTCCTGATCTTAGGGAGAAAGCATTTAGTCTTTCTCCATCAAGTAGGATGGAGGGGCAGGTATTTTTGTAGATGCTCTGTACCAGGTTAAGAAAGCTCCCTTCTACTCCTGGTTAGCTGAATGTTTTCATCATGAACGACTGTTGAATTTTGTCAGATACTTTTTCTGCATCAACAGATAATGATCATGTGGTTCTTTATCTTTGGTAGGCTACTGTGGTGGCTTGATTGATTTTTTAATGCTGCACCAGCTTTGCATTTCGGGGGTAAACCTCACTTTGTCATGGTGTATTATTCTTTTTATATATTGAATTTGATTTGCTACTACTGTCTTTGTTTGACTTTGGTATGAGGGTAATGCTAATCTGAAAAAATAATTCAACAAGTGTTCCCTCTCTTCTGTTTCCTTGAAGAGGTTGCGTAGAATTGCTGTTATTGCTTCTTAAATGTTTGGCAGGATTTTCCAGGGATACCATCTGGCCCTGGAGATTCCTTTTCTGTAAGTTTTTCAACTACAGACTAGATTTTAAAAATAGATGATCTGTTCCTTTTTGGCTGAGCTTTGAAAGTTTGTTCCATTTCGCCTAAATTGCCAAAAGTAGTTATGTAGAATTATTTATAGAATCCTTTTAATTTCTGTGGGATCTGTAACCTATTTCATTCCTGATGTTGGTAAGTTGTGTCTTTAGTTATCTTGCTTTTTTTTTTTTTGTCTATCTGGGTAGAAGTTTATGAATTTGTATTGACCTTTTGAAAGAACCAGCTTTGGGTTTCGTTGATTAACTCTCTTCTTTTTCTGATAACTGTTCCAATCTCTGTTTCCCTTATTTGCTTGCTTTGAATTTATTTGGATTTGCTTTTTCTAGTTTCTTCAGGTGGAAGCTTTCATTATCGATTTGGGTTCTTTATTCTTTCTAATACAAGCATTTGATGCTGTACATTGACGGCTAAGCACTGCTGTACCTGCATCCTGCACATTTTGGTAGGTTGTTTTTTCATTTTCATTTTGTTTAAATTCATTTGTAACTTTCCTTGATCCTTGCTCTTTGGTCCTTGGATTTTTTAGAAGTATGTGATTTAATTTCCTTGTGTTTGGAGATTTTCCTCCTAACTTGGGCTTACTTATTGGTGGTTTTTCTCTTTTGGTCAGACAACATTCTTTGTGTGATTGCAGTTATCTTGCAATTGGTCATATTTGTTTTATGACCCAGGATATAGTCTACCTTGGTGAAACTTCCATATGCACTTGAAAAGAATGTGGTGTATTCGGCTGTTGTTATGTGAAGGGTTCTATACCTGTGAGAATGTTCGGTTCACCCATGCATTCTAATTTGCTTTCTCTCCGTTCTGTGTATTACTGAGGTCGTTGAAGTCTCCCGCTGTTCTTGTAGATTTGTTTGTTTCAGTTCTTCCAGTTCTGACTTGGTCATGTATTTTGAAGCTTTGCTGTTGAGTACTGTGCAGAATAGAGTTAACATAGCAGGCCTGAGACTATAATCCTTAGAAGGGCTGGCTTGTTGGCCCTCACGTCACGTCTGAGAACTTGGATTTCAAGAGGTTGCCCACGGTTGCCTCCTTCAGAAGTGTAGTTTACTCCTCCATCTGTCCAAACAGTATGCTTTATGCTAAACACCTGCTTTCCTCCTGAGAACCTGAAATCTTGATATGTGCTAGGACCCGGGTTTCTCAGGAGCTTCCCTGGTGGACAGCATTTCACACGTGTTGTCATGATCCGTTACCGGAGGGACAAATTGCGTGCTTCTACTAGGAAAGGACTCTTGGAGGCTTGCGCTGGTTTCCTCCGGATGTTGCCCAGTGCACCTCTCCCCCTGGATGATTTGGCTTTGTATCCTTTTGCTGCAGTAAATCTTAGCCATGAGGATGACTATGTGCTAGGTCCTTGGGGTCCTCCTAGGAATTCATCAAAAGCAAGGGTGGTCTTGGGGCATCTGAAACAGTGGTGGCAGCTGTGGATTCACTAGCGAGACTGTGACTGGCTGAAATACGGTGAAAGCCGTGTTTGAGTACAGGGAGGATGAAGCAGTAGGGATGACGATCCTTTTGTGCTCGGTGGCTGTGGATGTACCCGTGCTATGAAACAGCAGCTGAGCCGCTGACTGTCGTGATAGGTGTTACTTACAGAATTTGAAAACAAAAGATCCAGATCCAGGAGAGTTAGCGCACTGCATCCTGGGCTGCTTCTGCTGTGCTGCCCGATGTGAGCGGGGTGGGGCGGCGGAGGTGGGGAGTGCAGCCAGCTCCTGACTTTGGTGTTTGTTATTTCCTCCAGGCCTGGGGGGAAAGGATGCAAACCTTACAAAAGGTGAACTCTGGGTCGGCCAAAAAATGTTAAAAGTTTGACTTGCTCTCTCCTACAAGCGGAAGAAAGCAAGTAAAATCAGATTCTGGGCTGGAGAAAGCTTCAGATAAACTAGAGGCAAGAAGGGGAAAACGCTCTGCAGGCTTTTCTTCAACTTGGCGGCGGCCGCTGCTGCTGCCCGTCCCAGCACTCGCGCCCAAGCTCCCCGGCCGCTGTGCGGTACCCTGGTGAGTGTCAGTTTACTGCTAGGGGTTTGAGTAAAGCGTCCCTGAGAGAGGGAAAAGGGGGAATTTTAAAAATGGCTTTGTACGTTGTGGCCGTTTCATCTGGATGTTCATGACAACTGAGACGAGACGTTAGGCATATGACTCTTCAGTGCAAGAGAATGAGCTTCTGCAGCCTCCTCATGGGATCAGTGAGAGAGACAAAAGGACAGGAGGTTGTGTTAACCCATTTTGAAAATTTTTTAAAATTCAGGATTTTGTCCTGGCCAATTGCTAAGTGTAATGTCTTTACAGTTAGATTATAAAACATGTTTTGCTATGAAAGTACTCTTGCCTTTCTTGCCTACAGCCCTTCCATACAAAAGATTTGGGGGACATTAGGGGATAATTAAAGAAATGTAAAGGTTTTTGTTGTTGTTGTTTTTTGCGGTACGCGGGCCTCTCACTGTTGTGGCCTCTCCCGTTGCGGAGCACAGGCTCCGGACGCGCAGGCTCAGCGGCCATGGCTCACGGGCCCAGCCGCTCCATGGCATGTGGGATCCTCCCGGCCCGGGGCACGAACCCGCGTCCCCTGCATCAGCACGCGGACTCCCAACCACTGCGCCACCAGGGAAGCCCCGAAATGTAAAGTTTTGATTTCAGGATTGTACACAGTGATTGTATAACAATGAAGAACACACCACCCCTGGCACCTGGCGGGGAAGCGTAGAGAGGGAGCGAGGGCATTAATGATCTTGTCTGTCCAAACTGTTCCTGGGAATTTTCTAGGTTTCCTAAAGGAATACTCCCCGTGCAGCCTTCCAAGCTGCTGTGAGCACTTTTTTTTCCTTTTTGAATTTTATTTAATTTATTTTTTTATACAGCAGGTTCTTATTAGTTATCTATTTTATACATATTAGTGTATATATGTCAATCCCAATCCAGTGAGCACTTTGAATGCAAACTGTCTGCTGAGGCTCCAGTCACACCTGAGGGAGTTCTGACTGTGGGACCGCAGGAGTGGCCCCAGCCCCTGGACGGTGCATGCAGACCACCTCCAGGTGTCAGCCACCCTCGGAAAGAGGATGCGCTGGGGTCCCGGACAGACAGAACTGCTTGGAACGGGCTGCCTCCAGGCAGTGCCTCTGAAACCAAGGCCTCAGATGGATTATTCAAACTGGACAGGGAGTCCTAGGGGGGCAGGTCCCTGGGTGGGAGGCCACACTGGGGCCCCAGGGAGCTGACCTGCCTGCCTGATGGATGTCCTCCTCGGGACAACCTAGCAGTTGTGAACACTTTGTTTCTAGGGATACATGTATGCCCCGGAATTACCCTTCTTGTGTGTAAGCCCTGAATATCCCGACGCAGCCTCAGCCTGGACGAGTAGTGACCAGACTATGCTGTGCCTGAATTGGTGCCTCAGGTGCCTCAGCTACAAAAGGTTCATACAAAAAACTAAGCAGTAAGGTTCCTGGCTTTCTAAGTTAGACCTTCATGCTTGATGACATCTGTATTTAAATGGCTGAGTCCTGGAGCCCTAAGGGATGTAACTGACATCAGCACTGCAGTGTAGGCTGGCGTCACTGCGCCTCCTGGGTCCTAAGGCCTGTGGCATCCCCCTCCCGCCCTCCGCACACTGACATCCTTCTCGCTCATCATTAAGACACTGGGTCCAGTCCTTCACCCGTTACGTCAGCTCCACAAGTGTGGACTGACTTTCTACCGTGTGTCAGGTCCTCTGCCCTGAGGACACCAGGCGGAACGGGGTGTGTTTCCAGCCTTCTGAGAAGGAGTTAAAAGTCTGGTGAGGGAGACAGACATGGAAGCAAAACCTCGGTGCCTCAAAGACAATGGGCTTATCTGGCTTTGTCCAGCAACCCATGGCACATCACACTCTGAACATTTCCCACGTAATTTTTCCCGTCCGTTAACGGCATATCCGGAAGTTCCGTCTAGTCAGTACAGTTGGATTCCCCTCATTCCTCTAGGCGTGTACAACCTCAGCTACCAAGCGACACTGGTGTGTTGCATCAAGCTCAAGGCCAGTAACAGAATTGCCTTCAGTATGCGTTCTCTAAAACACTCAAGGATTCTTTGTAAGTTTCCAGAGAAAGCAACATTCAAGCTTCCCTTAATTCACGGGGATATTACAATGATGGAAAATCCACTTTATTTAACTCTGTGCTAAAAAGTGTTTGCCTCCCTGTAACCCTCAGCCCACAGGTGCCGGTAGCTCCTCCCAGTCATTTCAGCACCCAGACCTACCCTCTGAAACTTCCTGTCAGCTTCCACCTACTTACCAGATGCACCACTGTGGTAGTAAACCACATAACATACTGGTTATCAACCACGAGAATAGGATTTTATGAAGGTATCCCCAGACCTCTTATTCCCATCAAAAGGATAGGAATGATATGGTCCACGTCAGGGTTTGGTCTGGGGAAATAGCATGGCAGCATGGAGTAGGACACAGGACTCCTCAGGAAGGATTCCAGGCACCTTCCTCGTCTGTCTTGCTTTCTGTGACGAGATAATGGTTCAGGGACAGATGGGGTGTGAGGTAAGGCTTCGTTTCCAAGGTCAATCACTTCCGTGGGCGTCAATGTTTAGGATGGTTCTGTGGTCGTCATGGCTCTTGGCTCCTGGGTCTGGGGTCCTTCTCAGAGAGGACAAGCCCTCTCCAGGCTGCGTCACCAGAGTCACGGGCCAGGCGAGGGCTTTAAGCTACTAGGGAAGGCTGTCTGCTTCGGCACGGCAGATCAGATCAGAGGAGGACAGCTGAGAGGAGAAAAGGGGAGAAGATCTCCTCAGGTCAGGGGCAGGTGTCTGATCGGTGAAGGGAAGACATTTTTCCTAAATTCTGGTTGCTCTGGGCTTGTGTGGCATGGAGGGAGTGAGGGAGCAAGAGAGAAGCAGAGGCTGACTGGAGGTGGGGAGAATAGATCACATAACCTCATATTGTCTGTGTCCCACGGCCCCCGAGAAAAGCCCAGGCCATGTGGGATCTCAAAGGTCATCTCCTCTCACCACCTCCATCCACTGGCCATGAAGAGAATGGATCTGAGATAAACTGAAGCCTCAGAGAGACAGGCCAGTGGGGTGGTGATGTCTTCTCAGAAGATCCACTGGCCTGCCCTTGGTTTGACTCTCATGCTGTGTCCTTTACGTTCTCTCTCCTGTGCTGTCAGGTTGGTCTTCCCAACTGCGTGTTTATCTTGGGAAGAGTCAGTACATTGGAGACAGTCTTGCTTCCACAGGAGTTTAATAAAGTTCCTGAGAGTTTCCCGGGCAGAGTGAAAAATCAAAGATTCTAGGGCACCGTTGTAGCCACACTAAATGAGACTCACTGAGTGTGGGTCATGGAATCTGCATTTTTGGTGTTTTTTTTTTTTTATAATTACTCAGTTCTGATTGACATATACAACTTGTCTGGGCATTACCAGAGCTGAGGAACGGTCTTATTTTCCCTACTGGCAGGTTTCTCTCTCCATCGGGAGCGTGTGGAGATGACAGAGGTTTGCTGCCTTCTCTGATGCACAAACCCAAGACCTTCAGGCTAGGAGACTGACATGCTGTCTGCTCTTCTAAGGAGGCTCTCAGATCATCGTTTCCACAAAACATCCTGATTCCAATCCTGTCAAGCCTCCATCTAAAAGATTTCTGAAGAAACCAGATTTCTATTTAGTGTGCAGTTCCATGCTCTAAGGTCAATCTGTGTTATGTGTTAGCTGTTTTTCTACATATTTTGCAGTAGCCATTGGATCTTGCCCTTGACTGAATAAATACAGAACACACTTGAGTTTTCCACAGTGCCTCCACAGACGTGTGGCTCCACCCCTTACTGCTGGGTGACACTGAGCGGGCTACTTAGCGTCTCTGTGCCTCAATTCCTCCATTAGTAACATGGAAACACTAGTGAGGAGTAAATGTAACTACTTCTTGGGGGCAGTTTCTTAGAGCAGTGACCGTGTTAAGACATGGGAAGTTGTCAGGACAGTGCTCGGCATGTGACAAGTTCCTGGTGAATTCTAGCTGTTGTCATTACTGTTGTTGATATTGTTACCGTTCCCACGTTTCCCTGGAGAGTGTTCCAGAGAGACAATGTCAAGACCACCTGTGACTCACCACACAGAGTTTGCACTATCACTTCAGCCCCTCAGGGACTCAAGAACTGAATGTATGGGGCATGGAGGTGGGTGTATATATATATATATATATATATATATATATATATATATATATATATATATATTTATATATATATTTATATATATATATATATATATTTATATATATATTTATATATATATTTATATATATATTTAGCGTAACGAGTATTTAGCTCTTATGGGGATATTGTGAAGCCTGCATACAATGCTGGGGTTTCATCAGGCGCTCGTATGGAAAAGTGTAGTGCCTATTCTCTAGGAAATTAGAAGTCTAATGACCTCTTCGCAGGATTTGTATAATGACGGGAAAGTAAGTGATCACTGGACAATTGTAGAACATGAGTATATACATTTTAAAAAACATTCCAGAGGGAAATTTAAAGGCCCAAGAACCTCATTATATAGCCCTTTTGGGGGGCCATTATTTTTATGAAGTCTAATTCTCCTGTATCAAATTCTGAATATCTGAATCTGATGAAGATACAAAAGTATTAATACTCAAACTTTCATCAGTAGGACTTTATTTCTTGTGTAGTTTTCACATTGCCGGTTTTATGGTGTTTCTTCTTTCTTCCACTAATATTCACTTTTTTTAACCAAAGGGTGATGGTATGAATATTTTCTGAGTTACATCCTGAGGAGATGGTAAACTGTGTTTTCAGATGGAGAGTCTGAGGAGGGGGACAAAGGGGAGAGAGAGTGGAGCGGGAGTGGTTGAGGAGAAAGCAACGGGGGCAGGGAGAGAGGGATATGGCTACAAGCAGAAACCGAAGTGAAGAGACACAAGAGTAAAATCTCACCCTTCTGGACCGTGTTTAACTCTCTATATGTATAAGTATAATAAGGTCTCTGAGTACTCGCAGCAACATTATGAGGTAAGCATTTTTAATGTTATCATCCCTTTTTGCAGATGAGGAAGCTTGAGACACGTAGAGGTTAACGGGTGAAGGAACTTGCCCAAAGTCACCTGGCCTGCAAGAGCTGAGTCAGATTGCTACGCAGGCCTGAAAGAAACAGAGAGGCGTGGTATCTGACCCCCAAATCCGGAATACACTGCAGTGTCCAGCATCCTCTGCATCAAAAGGCAAGTGAACATGTCCATCGGCATGAATCAGATTACCCTGGATCTCTGTATGGATTGAACATGATGTCTCCTAAGTGCATGAAAGACCACGGGGTGCCCTGTCAATATGCACACGTCACAGAGAACAGTTCCTGGTCCATTTCAAGCTCTATACATGTGTTTGCTTGTACCGACGTCAGTATCAGCATCCTCATCCTCATCTTTATGGGAAGTAGCATAACCATACTGTAATGATAAACAGAACAACAGATACAAAAGTATGAAGACATTACCTCCCCCATCTCCTAATTTTTAAAAATGCAGAGAAAAAACCTGGAAGGCAGTAGACCACATATTAAGTGTTTTTCTCTTGAGCATGAAATTCTAGATAATGCCCAAATAACTTTTTTTTTTTTTGGTACGCGGGCCTCTCACTGTTGTGGCCTCTCCGGTTGTGGAGCACAGGCTCCGGACGCGCAGGCTCAGTGGCCATGGCTCACAGGCCTAGCCGCTCCGCGGCATTTGCGATCCTCCCGGACCGGGGCACGAACCCGTGTCCCCTGCATCGGCAGGCGGACTCCCAAGCACTGCACCACCAGGGAAGCCCCCAAGTGACCTTTTAATGTGCTGTATCTTCATTGTTACGTAGCCAGTTTTTCTATTATAATTTTAAAAGTTTTTCTGAAGACCTGTTCTCTTAGGCATCTTGACGTTTCAGGATAAAAAAAATCGTTTTGGTATCCTTGCCAAGTGAAAACCCAGCCGGCACACTTAAGTGAGGAGTATGATCTTTGGTACAGCAGGGGGTGTGGGGGGTGGGGGGTGTGGGGGGAGCAGAGAGGTCCTGATGGAAGGTTAGCTAAGTCTGCAAGCGTTGTGCGAAAGGCCACGGACGATATAAGCCCAAACCAAACAACAACTCACAGGTCCCTAGGAAGAGACTGGTGTTCTATCCACGTAAGTGTCTGTATTAGGACTTCTTAGACCTTTGCTCTTTTGGCTCCCGTGGCGCACTGGGGCAGCGTGTGGCGCTTATAACGCAGTCCTGCTTTGACCCAGGCTGTGGATGAGAGTCGCAGCCTCCCCTGCAGCACCGCCCCTTTTGTGGGCCAACTGGAGCACTTTTCTTGATGCCTGGGAGCCTCCAGATTCAAAAGGGAAGGGAGACAGAAAATACGTAGCTCAGTAGGTAGATCCGACCCTCCCAGATAGAGCCATGCACAGCAAGTGAGATGCAGGTGCAGCTTGGTGCAGTAACCCTTTGGGAATTAGCAGAGTTGGATTGGGTGACTCAAGGAAGAAATGTGGACGTGAATGCAAAGGGGAGGAACCACATTAAGAGGGGTAAATAGCTATAATTCCCATTTCTGTAACAGGGTAGGGTACTCCATTATTGTTGGGAGAAGGCTCCCTGGTCTGAGCTCTGGGAGGGCGTCACGGCACTTGAGTGATGAGCGTTCTGAGGAACCGCCATCAACCCTAACCAGGGGCCGCTGAGTGTCTGAAGGCAGGAAGTCTCAGTCTTTACCCCTAACGGACACAGACAGCTTCTTAGCCCTGCTGAGAGTGGTGCTGTGGCACCTGAGGGAAGCTCAAAGTTGCCCTCTAGCAAAACTACCAGCGCTCCTTATGTCCTAATCCAGGTCAGGGTGGCTGCCCAGACACTGTGCACTGATCTGGATAAGCCTGATGGTAACTCGTGTGTGTGTGTGTGTGTGTGTGTCTGTGTGTGTTTGTGTGTGTGTGTGACAAACAGTGACTTTATTCATTGAATCGTTCACCAAGCTCCAACTATGGTCAAGGCGCTGTGCTGGATGTCTGGGGATACATAAAAAACAAAAAAAAATTGGTCAGCTGGGTATCTGCTCAGTCAGCTGACTGACAGGAGAAGGAGGGATCATCGCTACTGAATGACAAGCCTGTGCCAGGCCTTAGAAGGAGTGAGAGGCAGGACGTGGGGGAAGAGCAGAGAGAGTCGAGGTGGAGCAAGCAAGCAACTGGGAGGACCGCGTGAGGGGCAGCTCCGAGGGAGGCTGATGGCCTCACCTGGACTTGACACGCCCTTCCTAACTGTGCTCACGTCCCTGACTCCACGGCCGCCGGTGCTCTGGGCACAGCATCACAGACTCCACTAGCAGCCTGCGTTCATTCAACAGTCCATTGATTGGACACGACGTTGCGGGGCCCACACTGGGCACCAGCCACTTGGTACTTGGGAAACATTCAGTGAACTGACCGGTGCTCTAAGGATCTTGACCCAAGTTCCACTGTGAGGCCAGAACTGTGGCTGATGGGGCAACAGAGTGACCCACACGTGTGTAATGAACGTTGCAGCCTCTTGGGTTAGGAGTTTCTGGAATTAGGGATCGTATGAAAGATGCAATGCTCCTCCCCCCACCAAAGGGAAGAGAATCTGACTCGAGATGTGCCCTGTCTCCTCCATCCTCCTGTGTCATTTTTAAAGCAGAAATAACTGGTCCAAGAAGAGCTACCCTTTATTGACCAAGTACATTGATTCGAGGTCCTTCATTCATTGAGGAAACAAGTTCGAAGCACCGACCAGACGCTAGGTCTCCGCTACTGGGGCCAGTTTGGGGATGCAGGGATGATGGGGGCTGCAACCTGCAAGCAGATGACTGCCCCCTGTTGTGTGAGAAAAGCCATGGCAGGATTTAAATCATAGAACCCTAGGAACACAGAAGAGAGCCTCTGACCCCTGCCATAGTGTGCGGCGCTGTGGGGGTGTGGTGTGTGGGTGTTTGGTCAGGACACACTTCTCAGGGGTGGGGAGGTTCTTCAGGTGGCACTTCGATCATGCACAGTTTACAGACACAAGCTGAAGAGCAGAGACATGAACACGGGTGGAGCCAGATTTCCATTCTCAGTCTGTTGGCTCCAGACCACCATGGCAGCTGGGTCAGGTCCAGAGCTGTCATGAAGCCACTGAAAACATTTCCTCTGCCTCTGCTTGCCTCTCAGTTCCTTCCATCTGATAAATAGAGTGAGACTGGTGGAAACATAACTGGGGGAGGGTTGATTGCAAAGCCTCTCTAATACGGCAGAGTGCCCCCCCACCACAGGGGAGGCTGAAGTCCTGCCTGGCCGTTGGCTCTGAGGCAATCCTTTTGCGCCGGTGGACTCCAGTTTCTTGGCTGCGAGGCAGCTCCTGCGCAGGCAAACACAGAGAGGGTCTTAGAACCTTTCAGGGTGGCTTTGCCCTACTGGGTGCCTGCATTTCACAGGTGGACATGGTAATGGGACAATGATGACTTTCCTGTCACGGAACAACATCTGCATCTCGGCACCTGAATCACAAGCCAAGTGGGTTGTCGTGACCGCCAAGAAGACGGGCTTTGCAGTCGGGCAGAACTCGGGCTGGACTGCCAGATCCAGCCTTTGCTGCATCCGCGACCTGACCTCTCTGAGCTTGTTTCCTTGTCTGTGGAAGGCGGGGGTTGATACTTCTCTGGATCTATGGGGAATAAAACCGCATGTGCCCGGCTCCCATTAGCTCAGTAACTAGGCTCTGGCTGAACCATTTTACACTGCGCCCTGTGTTAGGGACACATCAGTGTGGAGGCAAGCATGCCGGGGGCCTCTGGGCATCTACTCCACCCTCTGGCTGGGGTGGGGGTTGGGGTAGTGGCGGTGGAACTGGTGCCATTTCCATCTTTTTAATTGTCTTTACATATCAAAGGCACACACTTCATTTCATACTTAGGTGTGCTCTGCTCAGAGGAGTTGTACTGAATGAAGTCAGTCCTCACAGTTGAGTCTGTAGCAGGCAGAACCAGCAGTGGGGACACCTAAGGAGTTGCAGGAAGGTGCTGTCAGATTCCCTAAGAGGGTCCCCATACTGAGCACGCAGCTGATCCTTGCCTCCCTGATGACCACAGGGGACCAGTAAAATCAAACCCTTGCATAGGGAGGACCCGTTAATATACTTTCTCCTGTCCTAGCAGAAACTTGGACTATAAGTTATAGTGAAAATCTCATCAAAACAAAGTCCATGGGTAGGGCAGTTCAAAGCCTGTTCAATTTACTGGGTCACAGATACCATAAAGTGACATATTTTTTTTCCATTGTTCAGCTTATCCCTCCTCACTGTGAAGCAGGTGGTCACCCTGGATCCCTCTATGCTTCCAAAACTGTGGCCAAATTCCAAAGGTCATATTCAAAGGCAACAGTGGGCCCATATAACATAAGACGAGAGCTTTTCTGTCTGTATCCTGTTCCTAGCAAGGAAGCCTTTCCCAGAAAAACTCAGCCATCAGATTGCATTTCAAATCAGCTCATTGTGAACCACAGTAAAACGTGTGTCCGTGTGGGGAATGCATAGTGAAATCTCCATCACCTTCCATTCGGTAAAAATATCAAATCTGGTAACTGTGACTTTTCATCCAGGTACTCCCCGGGAAAAATGGAAATTGCTCTACCCAGCCTGACAGCTGAACCTAAGAAGGAATCAGACAGATGAGGAGGGAGGAAGGGCATGTAAGATGGAGGGAACAGCACATGTGAGGTTGTGAAATCTGTGGGTGGTGGGGGCCTGGGGGTGCGGGCAGGGGGGGGCGATGGAGGACGAGTGTGAGCACACCGGCCATCTGATGAACAGAAAGAGGTCTGGGTGTGCTGGAAATATCAAGTGGGGCTTGGAGCAGAAGGAGGGGGTCTGGTGAAGATCAGGCGTTCGGGGGCAGGCAAGGCCTGCTGTGCTTAGTCCAGGAGTCTGGACATCATCCTACGAGCAGCGGGCAGCCCCTGCAGAGTTTTGAGCAGGGGTGTCATGCCCGGGTTAGGACTTAAGAAAGCTTCCTCAGGCAGTAGGATAGACAATGCGTTGGAAAGCATCAGGATTGCTGGTGGTGGTCAAGGAGAGAGACGAGGGTGACGTGGACTAGAGAACTCACTGTGCCGATGGAGAGGAGTGTCAGGATCTTACTTAGAAGACTTAGGAGGCAGAAAGGTGGGGCTTGATGACTGAGAGGGTGGTGAGAGAGAGGCAGCAGGCAAGGATGGCTTTAAGGATCTCTGGCCTAAGCAGCTGGGGAGAAGGCTGCCTTGCCCTGAGTTAGGCAACAGTAGAGGAGGTGCAGCTATGTGGGCAGGGGTTGTGGATGGGTTCAGTTTGGACTTGTTGAGTATTCCTTGCCTTTGGGGCTCAAACACGTATTACCTGAATGACTTGGGGGAGCTGACCTAACCTCTCTGTGCCCAAGATGCCTCAACTGTGATAGGGGACTGAGACTAATAATTAAGAAAAGGACTAACTTCTGTTTCATTTATTTATTTATTAAAGAAAACATTTTTTTAATCTTACAGCACAGTGCCTTGAAAAGTACAGTAGTACAGTACAACAGCCGGCATACAGGGGCTGGTGTTTCATTTATTTAGTCTATGAGAGTGTCCTCCTTCTACACAGCAGTGCTGTTTTACTGTCAGGTACTCCCTAGGTATAATGGGAATGTATCTACTTTCCATATATCTGCTTGGTTTTGCATATCTGCTTTGTGTATTTTCACCACGTAGCATGTATTGCCAACTGTAAAAGAAAAATAAATACATTCAAAGTAACAAGTGTTTGTCACATGCATGCAGAATGGCAGTCCATCAACCTGTCTCTCAGAGAAACAGCCCCCCTTCAGACCCTCCAATTCTTCCTCCTGTAGCCCCTCACTCTCCCTCCAGGGAGTGGGCACAGGGCCTTTGGGACCAAGTTTGTCTAACACTTCTCTTCCCTGTGAAGTCATCTCCAGTGTCCCAGAAGTTGCCTAGCACTTGTTGAGTGCAGTCTCCCTGTGGACCTGTCAGTTGACTAGAGAAGTCTGTAGTTTAGGAGAGAGGATTGAGCCTGATATGTGGAACTGGAAACTATCGGTGTGTGGCTGCCTAGCAGGGAGGTGATGAAGGCACAGATACCTAGATTTGAATCGAGGCCCCACCACTTATTCCTTCTGTGACTTTGGGCAGGTTACTTAACCTCTCTGTGGCTCAGTTTCCTCAACTGTAAGATGAGGATGATGGTCCTATTCTGGGATAGTAACTCCTTTTTGCTTCCTTCATGTAGACCACAAACATATAACCTTTTGATAACTATACAGTGCTGTTCGAGCGTCGATTACTTCCAGGGCAAAAAGGGAAGCTCTCTGCTTACAGACTTACCTACTTAGACAGGCATGAAAGATGCCTGGCTCATATTTACCACGTTGACAAGGTCGAACTTCACCTGAGCCCTGAAAAAAGCCACAGTAAAGAAATCTCTGCAGACTTTTGTGTTCCCGAAATGACTTACTGCAAAGGACCACCCTTCCCCTTATGACTCAAGATAAGGCTTCTCGTAAGTCTCAGGTGACTCCTGGGTTTACCTGCTACAAGGCCAAATACAGACCTTCCTCCTTTTCCTGAAAGGGCAGATACAGACCCTCCAGCTCCTTGTTTTTTTGTCTCATGACGAGTAACTGAGATTAAAAGTCAATCCTCCTGAAACTAGCTAGTCACAAAGATAATCATTTTCTGTTCAGTTGACTGAGACTTCCCCTGAACGATTTTCCCACCTGCAAATGTCCCCACTGTAACTTGTCTACTACTCTCTATGAAATGAAGTACAGTGCAAAACCACCCTGCTGACAGTCTGATCTTCAGATCTGGGGTGCTCTCCCAATTGCAATCGGTAGAATAAAGTCAGTCTCTTTATTAGTTTGTGTTTTGTCTTTCCCAGTGTGATGTATCACACGGGGTGTGATTGGTAAGAACTAGGTAAGAAAAAATCAAGTAACAGGAGCTGCTTCTCACGTAGGCACGCAACAAACACAAATTACCAGGTAGTCAAGGAGAAGCCCGCCCCCAAACCCCTTCCAACCCCGGTAGCCCAACACGACCATGCGTCCTCTGTGAGATCATCTCCAGCGGCCGGAAACTCTTCCTGCGACTCCAGAAGCGATCGTCCCTTCTACTCTCAGAGCTACTGGGAGAGGCGCTCCGGTGCACGGCCAGGAGGGGCGGGCACTGCCTTCTCTTCTCTGAATCCCCCAGCCCTACTGCCGCCGTCCCCGGGAAGAACCTACTCTCCTTCAGGCCACTCCCGGCTCCCACAACCCAGGCGAGGCCCAAAAGCACACTGCTTATAGAAAAGGACTAATTTCTTAGGAGGTGGGGATGGGAGTGGGTGGGGAATGTCCCATCCCGATGACTTCAGACGCAGACCCGCAGACTCTTCCTCCCGTGGAGGGCGGGTATCCTCTCTAGGACGCTGAAGGACTCCTCCTCTCAGTGGTCTTAACCCTTCTATTCCCGTCGCCCCCCCACCCCCCGACTCCTGCCTTCCCGCCAGGTCTGAGGATGGGAGGCGGTGCACTGGCGTCCAGATGGCGGAAACCTGATCCCGGGAAAGAAGGCGCGAGAGCGAGGGATGGAGACAGGCACAGACACGCAGACAGAGGGAGACGTCTCCCTAGGACCGACCAGGTGTGCGTTAGTGCCACAGGACCAGAATCCTTCTCTTTAGCCAATCGGGATCGGTGCTCTCTCTGAGAGAACAGTTGCTTTCCGCAGATGCCCTACCTCTTGAGTGTCAGAATTGCTGTTGGACAGTCTGTGTATGGCTTATTTCTCTTTCTCTAGTTGGGGATTGCCATTTTTTAAGCCGAAAGAGACGGTGTTGAAAGTTCCAAGGGGCCTTTGGTCGACCCCCGGGATAACTGGGCTAGAATCAGTGTTCAGCAGGTTCAGAAATAGTTTGTCTGTTTCCTTGGCATCACCTCCCTCCCCACCTCATGTCCCACCTCACAAGAGGAGACAAAATAATTGAAGTGTCTTCAAGGCAAATGCGTTTCCTGTATTGAAAGCATCAGAGGAATTCTTCCTGGAGAGTATGTGAGAGAATTGGTTCATGGTGTGACACAACTAGGAATAGGCACATACTTTTAACAGGCTCTTTGATTCCTGTGTTGGTGTGGAATGATTTTGAAAACTTTTATCACATGAATTGACAAGCAGCAGTGTATAATAATTAGAAAAGGAAGGTGTCTTTGGTGGTCTGGTTTTCTGGAGTACAGCTGATCCTGGGCAGTAGACCTCTACTGTGGTCAGAAAGTTGGATCTACGATTAGTTAGGGGGTCTCCATTTGTATTTCCAATACCATATCCTTATATTTGACATACCTCTATTGGGTGTATTAGATATGTCTGTGTGCCTGTGGGTTAGGGTTGTTTTGCTTGTTAGTTTTGTTAAAAATAGAAAAGTGAAGTGGCTTTGCTTGCCTGAGTCAGGGTACCAGCAACAGAGAAAATGGATAAAGCGAAAGGATTTCCATATTTTAAGGAAAAGAATTTCCACAACTCCCTATGAAAGGGGCTGGGTCTCCTACCTAGAACGCGTTGGCATCCAATGCAATGTTTTGTGAGTGGTTGTTTTAGGGAAGCAGTGGTTCTACTGTTTTTACTTGAATATTGGGTGCATTTAAAATTGTACTTGAGACTGTGTAAAATAGGTAAGTAAAACTGCAGATCTCAGTGACCCATTTTCTTTACCCAGCTTGTGAGTGCAATACAGGCTCCGGTTTGGGCGGTGGCGACGTGCCCGGCAAGGAAATTTTGTTTATAAAGTGGAGAGAGGCTGGATGTGCTAAAAGGAAACCTGTACTTTGTTCAGCAGATTGTTTATGTATTAAAGGAGTAAGTAGAGCTAAGGGAATGTTTAAGGTGGTGATTGTGAATTAAAATAGGTGACAACATTCAGAGAGAGAGAGATTGGTGTAATGAATAGTGCAGAGACCTTTGCGTGTTAACAGACGTAGGTGAAAACCCGGTCAGGACCGCTACCTAGCAGTGTGACCTTGAGCGAGATGCTTACACTCTCTGATCCTCAGTTCCCTCGTCTGCAAATGGGGACAATAATATTATATGTTATCCCACCCCCGGGCGAAGCCATTCCTCACCACCTGATCCCAGCATCCTGTGGCTCCCGCGGCCAAGGCTCTCATCACGCTTCTTGCGCCACTGTCTTCACCCTGGCTCCCTGCCCGCCACACTGTGAGCTCCTTGAGGACCGTTTCCCTGCATGACATGTTCCTGTGGGCACAGAGTCTGCGAAAGCACAGGTCCTGGAGCCTGGTGCCCCGCAGGTGCTCAGAACATGTTTACCTACCGTCTTGCAAGTGATGATGATGTGAGGTACACAACACAGAGCAGTGTAGCTGTTGTTATGCTGTCAATTTGCTTGTTGCAAACAACATATCCGAAATGAGGGGCTACAGCAAATCTCTCTGCTCAGTTTTCTGTTGGTCCAGGGGCTGTTTGTGTCTTTTATCCCCACACTGTCCAGAACCCTATTGTACCAGAGTAACACCCACGTTTCCCCTTCCTAGTGCAGAGCTATTAGAGCAGCCGTTTCTCAGCTGAAAACGTATACTGTCAATGAGCGAACACTGAAAATCCTCTGCTCAAATTTCTGCTCCTTGGAGCGGGTGAGGGGCATCCCGTCTTCTATCCCGACTCTGTTGGGAGTGTCTAGTGTCCGTCTCTTCCCCACTTGTCTTCCCCTTGCTTTGGTATCTTGGATAATCTTGTACCTCCTGAGATTGAGGTCTGTCCTAGGTTGTGGCTGCTTTGGGCACTTTGCTGAGGGCATTGATGACCAGGTGGGCCCTGGGTGAGTATTTGTTGGATGAATACAGCCCGGGCAGCCAGGCTACTTTATTTCGTGGGTGAGAGGTGTAGCTGTCACTCAGGCTCCCATCAGCAGGACGGACGCTGTGAACCCGCTGATCCGTGTCCTTGGGCAGGTCCCTGGGAACTCTGTCCCTCTGCTCTGCTCGTCTTCGCCTTGCTTCTATAGCCAAGTCTGCCCCCGTATCCCCCCCGTGCCCTGTAACAGTAACAGTTTTCTGAGAAAACTAGCTCTCTAGGAAAGAGCAGTGCCTGGGCAGCTGATCTAAAGTTCTAATATAGCATTTGATGTAATTTTTGTTAGCTTCACCCAAGATATATTTATTCAAAGCATATAGAGAGATGCACCTACTTCAAAATCTACCACTGGATTTTTCAAATTAGCAAACAGTAAGTTCGGCCTGGTTTTCTTTTTGTTGTTGTTGTTGTTTCTTATAAATGTATTTATTTTATTTATTTAATTTTGGCTGCGCTGGGTCTTCGTTGCTGTGTGCGGGCTCTCTCTAGTTGCGGCGAGTGGGGGCTACTCTTTGTTGCGGTGCGCAGGCTTCTCATTGCGGTGGCTTCTCGTTGCGGAGCACGGGCTCTAGGCACGCGGGCTTCAGTAGTTGTGTCTCACTGGCTCTAGAGCACAGGCTCGGTAGCTGTGGCGCACGGGCTTAGCTGCTCCGGGACATGTGGGATCTTCCCGGACCGGGGCTCGAACCCGTGTCCCAGCATTGGCAGGAGGATTCTTAACCACTGCGCCACCAGGGAAGCCCCCAGCCTGGTTTTCTTTTGGTGTACAGTCCTCGGAGCTCTAACACATGGAGAGATTCAGGTGACCACCACCGTGACCAGGGCACAGGCCAGTCCATCACCCCCGAAAACGCCCAGGTGCTGCCCCTTTGTTGTTTCACCCTCCTTTGGGATGTTTCCCAATCCCTGACAGAAAGGATCTGTCCTCCTTCACTGTAGTTTGTCCTTGGCAGGGTGTCCTGTAAAGGGAATGACGCAGTCTGTAGCCTTCTGAGATGGGCTTCTCGCATGTAGCACAGTGCACCATCCTGCATGAAGCTGACAGGCACCTATCGACAGTCTGTGCTTTTTCAGTGCAGAGCAGGTGGCCATTGCATGGGATACCATTTGTTTATCCATTCATCCACACGAGGACATGTGCACTGTCTCCATTTAGGGGCAGTTGTGAATAGAGCAGCTCTAAACATACATGTTCAGGCTTTTCATTTCTCTAGAGTAAGTACCCAGGAGTGGGATTGCTGGGTCATAAGTAAGTGTATGTCTAAGTGTCTAAGAAACTACCAAACTGTTTTTCAAAGTGACTGTGCTGTTTTGCATTCCCACCTGCTAAAAGTGTGAGAGTTCCACCCTCACCAGCGCCGGGTGTTGCCAGGACTTTTGATTTTAGCCTTTCCAATACGTGATTCGGTATCTCATCTTGGTATTAATTTGAAATTCCCTAAAGGTTTATGATGTTCAACACTGTATTACGTTGCTTATGTTGAGTCCCTATCCCACTTTCTGATTGGGTTGTTTGTTTTCTTACTGTTGACTTTTAAAAATTCCTTACATATTCTGAATATAAGCCCTTTGTCAGGTCTGTGATTCGCAAACATTTTTCTCCTAATAAATAGCTTCCCTTTTCATTCAGGAGGCATGAGTGATGAAATCTACTTTTTCTCCCCACACCTGGAGTCCAATGTTGTATACCACGCGAGTGCCCATGGGATTCTTCTGAACTGAAAATGAATTCTGCTCTCTGTCAGTCTGTGCTTTTCACTACTCCCCTGAGCTGTATTTCTACAGAAATCTACGAGTCTTCTGCAGACAGAGGCGCTTGAGAGCAGGTAAGTTGATTGGATTCTGAACTCGTGTTCTCATCAGAGAGCTTGGGAGCTCAACCATCCTGCCAGGCTTGTCTCCCAGCTCCAAGGGAGCAGGTAAGTCAAGCAGGGCTTTTCTTCTTGAAACTCAAAGGCCTGAATTCAGACAGTCACTGGGGGTGTGTTTAGCACGGGTAACATGGCATTTCACGTTTGTTGATCCTTTCCCAGGTATCAGACAATATTCAGTGTATTTCTATCACCTTATTTAATCTTCTCTCGCAGACCCATCATTTTGCAAGGTATCAATCTTAATTGATGATGGGACTTCCCTGGTGGCGCAGTGGTTGAGAGTCCGCCTGCCGATGCAGGGGACACGGGTTCGAGCCCCGGTCTGGGAAGATCCCACGTGCCGCAGAGCAACTAAGTCCATGTGCCACAACTACTGAGCCTGTGCTCTAGAGCCCGTGAGCCACAACTGCTGAGCCCGCGCGCCACAACTACTGAAGCCCGCGTGCCTAGAGCCCGTGCTCCGCAACAAGAGAAGCCAGCACTATGAGAAGCCTGCAATGAAGAGTAGCCCCCGCTCGCCGCAACTAGAGAGAGCCCGTGCGCAGCAACGAAGACCCAGCGCAGCCAAAAATAAATTAATTAATTTAAAAGAAATCCTAGTTGATGAGGTGGGAAAGCAGAGACTACAGAGAAGTTAGGGAAGCTGCTCGAGTCACACAGGCCGTCAGAGGAGGAGTGACCCACAAACCTAGGCATACTCGATTCAGAGCCCACACTCTTTATTTTTTAAATTAAATCCGACATACCATATTACATTAGTTTCAGGCGCACGACAAAGTGATTCCACATTTTTAAACATTAGGAAATGAATACCACGATAAGTTTGGTTACCATCTGTCACCATACAGGCTTATTACCATATTATTGATTATATTCCGTGTATGTACATTCCATCCCCGTGACTTATTTATTTTATAACTGGAAGTGTGTATCTCCTAATCCCTTCACCTATTTTACACAACTCCCCACCCGCTCCCCGTCTGGCAACCACCAGTTTGTTCTCTGTGTCTCTAACTCTGTTTCTGTTTTGTTCCCTGTGCTCACTTGTTTTGTTTTTGAGGTTCCACATACAAATAAAACCGTGTTGTATTTGTCTTTCTCTGTCTGCCTTATTTCAGTTAGCATAATACCCTCTAGGTCCATCCATGTTGTCAAAAATGGCAAGATTTCATTCTTTTTTATTGCCGAGTAATATTCCATTGTGTATATGTATACCACTTCTCTTTATCGATCCATCTATCGATGGGCACTTCCATATCTCGGCTAGGGTAAATAATGCTGCAGTGAACAGAGGGGTACATACAGCTTTTGTGATATAGTGTTTTTTGTTTTCTTCAGACAAATACCAAGATGTGGAATTGCTGGATCATATGGTAGTTCTAATTTTAGGTTTCTGAGGAAACCCTCACTGTTTCCCTAGTGGCTGCACCAGTTTACATTCCCACCAACAGTGCATGAGGGTTTCCTTTTCTCCACATCCTCGCCCACATTTCTTACTTGTTGTTGTCTTTTTGATAATAGCCACTTGACAGGTATGAGGAAGCACCTCACTGTGGTCTTGATATTGTAATCCCTGATGACTAGTGATGTTGAGCATCTTTTCATATGCCTGTTGGCCATCTGTATTATCTTCTTTGGAAAAATGTCTGTTCAGTGTTTTGCCCCACTTTTTAATCGGGCTCTTGGTTTGTTTTTTGTTTTGTTTTGATAATGAGTTCTATGAGCCCTTTAGATGTTTTGGCTATCTACCTCTTTTCGGATAGATCACTTGCTAATATCTTCTCCCATTCAGCAGGTTGCCTTTTTGTTTTGTTGACGGTTTCCCTTGCTGTGGAAAAGCTTTTTAGTTTGATGTACTCCCGTTTGTCCAGTTTTGCTTTTGCTGCCCTTGCCTGAGGAGACATGTCCAAAAAATTATTGCTAAGACCAGTGTCAAAGAGCATACTTGGCTATGTTTTCTTCTAGGAGCTTTATGGTTTAAGGTGTTACAATTTAGGCTTTAATCCGTTTTTTGTTTATTTTTGTATGTTGTGTAAGAAAGTGGTCCAGTTTTCCCAGAACCATTTATTGAAGAGGCAGCCTTTTCCCTAATGTATATTCTTGGCTCCTTTGTCATAGGGGTTTATTTCTGTCAGAGCCCACACTCTGAAGCATCCCCAACTGTACCCTCCGTAAAGGCTGGGGAGAAGTGGAAGAGCCGGTGACTTCAGTGTCCGTTCACAGCTGGTGGCACCAAGTCTGGGTAAGATACATCATTGATCCTGCCCACAATGCACTGGGGCGGGGATAACCATCCTCACCTGGCACGAGTTCACCAGGGTGGTGATGTCATGGGCTCACTCCAGCAGCCAACCCAGGTCAATCCTGCCAACCACAGTCAACCATTTAGCCAATCATGAAGCTTTTCACTGTATCCGTTACATCCCCCCACTCCACGCCAGGCTGGCTGTTGAGACGGGGAGGTGAGGAGGAATTGCAGAGCCAGTCCCTACCCTCGGTAGTTGAGTCATTAATCAGAGAGAGATCTGACACCCATAGATGTGGTGGCAAGTGCATCATTGATCCCCTGTGAGGCTGGGTTGCTAGGAGAAGAGAGGAGTGACAAGGATCAGGGTGGGATGAAGTGGACATGGCGGCGGGGGTGCGGGGAGCGGAGCAGGGTATGCTGGGTACCTGCCGAGGCCAGTCCCAACTGCAGAATTACCCACAGCCTGCATGAGGGCGCCTGGAGGATGGATGGGCAGGTGTAAATGAGGGAATCAGCAGCGCCACCCCATCCCCTCCTCAAAGTCTGTATCCCCAACCTGTGTATTGGGTGTAGGTGGTCTGGGGGTCCCATCTGAGACAGCTTACTCTCCCAAGTTACAGAGTAGGAGCCAGAATCCTGTGATGTCCAGACATGTCCAGCATGTCAAATTCTAGGCCAGAGACCGAGCCACAGGGCACCAAGAGGCCAGGCAATATTGGATGGCAGTTGGCTTAAAACACAATGGCCGGTGCTTTGCGATGACCTAGAGGGGTCGGATAGGGAGGGTGGGAGAGAGGCTCAAGAGGGAGGGGATATGGGGACATATGTATGCATATGACTGATTCACTTTGGTGTGCAACAGAAACTAACACAGTATTCTGAAGCAATTATACTCCAATCAAGGTCTATTTAAAAAAAGAAAAGACAGGGCTTCCCTGGTGACGCAGTGGTTGAGAGTCCGCCTGCCGATGCAGGGGACACGGGTTCGTGCCCCGATCCCGGAAGATCCCACATGCCGCGGAGCGGCTGGGCCCGCGAGCCATGGCCGCGGAGCCTGTGTGTCCGGAGCCTGTGCTCCGCAACGGGAGAGGCCACAGCAGTGAGAGGCCCGCGTACAGCAAAAAAAAAAAAAAAAAAAAAAAAAAGAAAAAACAAACCGCAATGGCCAAATAACAAATTGGAATGTACCTATAGCAAGTAAAGATATCGAATCATTAATTTAAAAACCTTCCCACAAAGGGAAGCCCTGGGCCTCCTGGTTTCATTGGTGAATTCTATCAAATGCTTAAAGAAGAAATAATATCCATCCTTCACAGACTCTTCCTGAAGAGACAGGAGGGAGGAGGGAGCATTTCCTAACTCATCCTGTGAGAACAGTATTACCCCACTCCCAAAGGCAGACTTGACATCACAAGAAAGCTATAGACCAATATCTATCATGAATAGTGATACATACATCCTCAACAAAATATTAGCAAACCAAATCCAGCAACATTTGCAAAGGGCTCTGCAGGATTTATCCCAGGATTGCAATATTGGTTTAACATGCAACTTCAGTTAAGGCAAGCACCGTGTCAATATAGTGAAGGACAGAAACCACCCGTCATCTTGGTAGACAAAGAAGAAGCATTTGACACAATTGAAGACCCATTCATGATAAAAACGGTCAACCAACTCGGGATACAAGGGATCGTCCTCATTGTGCTGAAGGACATCCCCGAGAAACATCCAGCTCTCGTCCTGTCATATTTACTAGTGTTAGAATGAATGCTTTCCTCTTGAGATCCAGACCAAGGCAAGGATGTCTGCTTCAGCCACTTCTATCCCACATTGACTGAAGGGTCTAGCCTGTGCATCGTACAAAACATGAACTTCTGCTTTCTGCTACAGCAGGGGTGAGCCTCCAAAGCATTATGCTAAGTGAAAGAACTCAGACACAAAAGGCCCCTTCCTGCAGGAGTCAGTTTATATGAAATGCTCAGAAAGGGCAAATCTACAGAGAGAGAAATTAGATTAGAGGATGCCTGGGCCTGGAGGTACTACTGGGGATTGACTGCTGATGGATGCACGGAATCTCTCTGTGGTTCTGGCAATGTGCCACAAATGGATTATGGTGATGGTTGCACAACTGCGTAAATTTACTAAAGGTCACTGCATTGGGTGCATTAAATGGGTGTGCTTTGTGGTATGTATATTATACCTCCATAAAGCAGTTTAGGAAAGGTAATGCAGATGTCCAAGTAAGTCATGCGGGAAAAGATACACCATTGCTTTTGTCACAATGAGGAATCCCCCCGCTTCCGTGTTCTGGGTCCGGCCTCCTCCATATGTGCTAGATGCTCCCTCCAGAAACAGTCACTGTGCGCGTCAGGACAGAATTGCTAGTGAGCACACATGTCTAGCGTGCCTCTGTGTGTTCATGCACAGGCGCCCTTTGTGTGACCACAAGTCAATGGCTCTGGGCAGGCTCCCATAATCCATCCTGCGTCTGAAATTCTACTTAGCTGTTTTTCCATTCTTCTCGAATCCCATGGACCCAGCTTGCGTTTCTCTGGTAACGGATCTCAGCCCTTAGCTCCAACTTCTGGTCACAGGAATACCTGTAGCCTGGGCATGAGGCCCCCCGCCTGAGCTCTGCAACCCAGGGGGGATGCTCAGCCGAGTGGTAACCAAGACAACGGAACCCCATCCAGCCTCCTTCTGCCCCCAGGACTGAGGTCCGTTCCCTCCCCTCCACCTGCCTGAGTGTCTGGCAAGGAAGGGGACTTGGGGGCATGACACACAACCGAGTCACTGAAATTGTTCTAATTATGGCTGTGAAATAAATATGTCAAAACTAGCTCTCAGGGGACGTCCGTGGTGGTCCAGTGGTTAAGAATCCGCCTTCCAGTGCAGGAGACGTGGGTTCGATCCCTGGTCGGGGAACTAAGATCCCACGTGCCGCGGGAAAGCTAAGCCGGCGCGCCACAACAAAGAGCCCGCACAACGCAACAAAAGATCCCGTGTGCGGCAACGAAGATCCCACGTGCCGCAACTAAGACCCGACGCAGCCAAATAAATAAATAAATCAACATTAAAAGAAAACAGATCTCAGGGGCTTGCCTGGTGGCACAGTGGTTGAGAGTCCGCCTGCCGATGCAGGGCACACGGGTTCGTGCCCCGGTCCGGGAAGATCCCACATGCCGTGGAGCGGCTAGGCCCGTGAATCATGGCCGCTGAGCCTGCGTGTCCGGAGCCTGTGCTCCGCAACGGGAGAGGCCACAACAGTTAGAGGCCCTCGTACCGCAAAAAAAAAAAACAAAAAAAAAACAGATCTCAGAAGACATAAAAATTTTTTTAAATTTAATTAGTAACAAACATGGTTCTGAAGCTCAAGATCCTATTTAAAACAAGGACAGGTGAAGCTTCAAGCAATTATGCTTCTCAACCTAAGCTGTGCATCAGATCTCCCCTGGAGAGGCTTTAAAAGCAGGACATCCCCAGAGAGCCTTAAGCAGTAGGTCTGGAATGTGGCCCCAGCATGAGCATTATCTGAAAACTTCTCTTATGAAAGCCGAGATTGCAGCTGTGGAAACAGAACCATCCTTACAGGAGGAAATCATTTTAGATTTGAAATTTGAGACTCCTCTCTACAAGGGAAGCAGGTTTTCGCCATGACCCGCTATGCTTCTTCGCAGATATCTCAGGCCGAGGAAAGGGACGACGTGTCCAACGCTTGTGTTAAAACTGACCTTGTACTTGCTCTGCTCCGTGTTGCTGAATCCAAAACTTTACAGTTAAAATCCTGCTTTTGCTAAAGAAACTTAGTACTTTTTAGTTCTTGTCAGGATCCCTTGTGCTTAGTTACTTGACAACATTTCTGAAACATTGTGGAGCTAACTTCATGCGACACATCAGAATAGTTCTTCGAAAATTAAAGATGGCTGAGAATTATAGCCGTTGATACAGAAGGATCAGCTGTCGGCTCATCTGTTGAGTGTGCTGAGTTGCATTTTTAAACTTTTTAGTATAATTTATGTCATCAAATTAACTCCCGTGCTTAGATAAAGACCAAATAGGACCAGGATGTTTATTGTGAAAAGCACAACTGAGCAATCCCTCGTTTCATGCACACCCATGAACACCCACCTGCACAAACGTTCTCTTTCAGGGATCTCTTCTGGATATTTATCGGCACATTCCCAAATGATGGGCTTACACTGCTATGTCCTGACTCATCGTCTTTCTAAAGACAAGGCTTTTGATCTATTAGGCGAGTTACAGTGCCCAGGTTCTCCTCGGAGATCCAAAACAGGGCGTAGGCCTGTGCTCAGGACCCGCTCAGAGCGTGTCTGCCAAGAACGAGGCCTCACAGAGGAAACGATCCACATCTGTGGCAACATGAAGATCACGGGTTAGCCTTTTCCAAAGCAGGCCCAGGGGAGTCATGGCGCGGTGGAGATCACACCCAGCAGCATCCCCGGGATTTTGGTTTAAGGAATTGGGTAGATGGCAGTGCCCATCCATGAGATGGGGAACATTGGTTTGGGGCCAGCAGCAGATTTACAGGGTTTGTGGGAGGTCTGAGTGCAGATGTCTCATAGGTCTCGGCCTGTGGGGACTCTGGGGCCCAGCTGAGATTTCTTAGGTAGACTTGGTGATGGGCAAAGCCATCAGCGTACAGGGGGATACAGACGAAAACAAGTCAGATGGGTAAAAGCTCTGGGGGGTGATGTGGTCACCCAAAAATCATGTATAGACTGGAAGAGCACGGGGCAGAGGTTGGAAACCAGAGGAAAAGAAAACTAAGATTTAGGAGGGGATCAAAGTAAATGGACAGACAGTGAGACTTAGAAGTAATGGACTGAGAGGTAGGAGGAAAGCCAGGATGAGCTGCTCTCACAGACTCTGACACAGGAAAGCGTTTTTAAAAACGGAATGTCTCTGTGGCCAACACAGCACCAGTACTACGGTTGGGCACACGGAGCTCTTGGGAGATGTTAGCAAGGGGATGTCCCGTGGATGGGGCACATGGAGGAGGCATCGAGAGGTAACCAGATAAGGATGCTCCTGGAGCCTACACTTTCAAGAAGCTTGGCTTAAAAGGAATCAAAGACGCAGGGTAGTAGAAGCAGAGGGCTGTGTGCTTGCAAGGTATGTAATTTTCTGTTCCCCAAACCAAAAAGACCAGGATGCAGGTTCCAAAAATTCCTAAGAATCATCAGGACTGTTGAACAGATGACAGAGTCGAGAATTGGGATGATTCCTCACAGGAGTGGGGAGTGGTGGTCTCAAAGCAGCAGTGGAGTTGCAGGAAGACTTCCATCCTCCCCCTCCAGGCCCCACTCTTGCCTCTGCGACCCACGGTCACAAGAGGAGCTGGTGGGGAGGGGTTGCTGAGACCACAGACTCATTCATGCTCCTCAGACTCCACGGGCACTTTGGTGTACTTATTCTCCCTGGCTGATGTGATCTTCATCACGAGTGTCCACCCTCCAAACCGGTTAGTAAGGGGGGGAAAAACCCACTGACTGGATTTACTTCTACTCTGGAAAGTGTGGTTGGATGCAATAAAGTGAATGGTCCACATATATAAATGCTCAGTCTGTTTTGGTGAAAATGCTCAGTCTCACATTTCCACCCCACCTCTCTTCCTTCCAAGATGGGGAAAGGGTATGTTTGTCGTACATCTGGCAGTAATGTGGGAAGGGTATCTATGACAGGACACACCTGTGTTGCTCACAGTGGCCTGGGTGGTCCCTGAGGGAAGGACGGCTCTCCTCTCCCGGGTCCAGCTGGCGATGCTGACCTGCACCGCCCATGGGTGGGGCTGGTGAAACTTGCATTTTTGTCTCTCTCTTCTTGGTGGGGAGCCGGTGCTCCCTGGCTGACTCAGCCTCAGCTCACTCTGCTGGCATCTGCAGACCCCTCTGAATCTGGGTCTCATCCTCCATCCCACCCCTGGGCAGAGCTGTCCCCTCCACAGCCTCAGCTGCAAGGTCGCCTAGCCCATTGCCTGCTTAGGCTTCCTCTGGATTCACTCACTTTCTACCTTCTTCCCTCAGGGGATGCAGTTCCCTCCCTTGGATCTCACCTGCACCACAGCAGGAACCAAGATCAGCTCCAGAAAACTAAATTCCTAAACTCCAGCTACCCCTCTGCCCAAAGACACTGTTGGGTCATTGTACAGAGTGTGCCCCTGTGAGTTCCAAGTGTAAATGGGGTGAAATCCTCCTGTCCTTGGTGCTCCTCTTCATTTCTTGACACACCTCCCTTGTCTGAGCTGTCTTACCTCTGCCTGCCACTGCCTCTGTGGGCTGTTCCCCCCTGTGACTGGGACACTCTTTTCTTTGGCTTCTCTTTCATTTGACCCAAGACTTCCCATACAATATCCAGGTCAAAAAAGGCATACTGTAGAATGTGTACCTTGTCGAGTACAACTAGGAGACTATGTTGTCACATAAACCCTCCCCCCCCCTCCCCCGGCAAATATAAAAAGAGTGATAAAGACGACAAGGGTCAAATATGCCAAAGGTGCCTGAGATGTTGTCTAGGATGAGCACTGAAGAGTGTCTGTGGGATCAGGAAGTATGGATATTAATGGTGGCCTTGACAAGGCCAATTACAGTGGAGTGATTGGAACAAAAGCTCCACTGAAGGGGGTTGAGGAGAGAATATCTCAGCAGAATTTGAAGCAGTTTTGCTTTGAAGGGCAACCAGTAATGTGCCAGTAGCTGCAGAATGGGGTGGTGGCAGAGGGTGGGTTTCCCCCATTTGCTGTGGAACGCCCCGATGTAGAGGGAGCAGGTGCTGGTTCAGGAGAGGGGGTGGTAATTGCAGGCGCAAAGTCCCTGAGAAGGTGCAAGGCATGGGATCCTGGGCAGAGGTGAGGGGCTGCGTGCAGTCAAGGAGCACGTGTGCCGAGGGGCAGCAGAGTGACAGGGCAGAAACAGGCAGTTTGGAAAGTTTGAGAAACCCCACGGGATTGCTTCAGGCTTCTCCACGAATTATTGGGGGTGGGGGCGGGGGGGAGACTGGTGGTCATTAGCATGGAGGAGGGTTGCCAGTGTGTAATGTAGTATTGCAGGTGAGCGTGAAAGTGAAAAGCAATTCTCCCCTGGTCATGGGTTTAAGATAAAACAATTCCGTAAAGTTTCAGAGTTTCGTCCTCAGTGCTGAGGAGCTCAGATACAGGCAGGGGGTGAGTAGGGAGGAGGGTGCAAGGAGCACAGGTGTGTTTGAGGGGGACAGTTTCCAGCCCTGGGTCCGCGGAGTAAGGAGGGGCCTGGCGGATGGTGTGGAAGGATGTGTGGTCGGTGACCTGGCGGTTTCCAGGAGGTTGGGGCTATCAATGCAGGGCCACTAGAGCGAGGGAGCAGGAGGACAGGACGTCGTGTTGGGGGCGATGAGAGGGAGGAATGCTATACACCATGTGGGCCGCGGTCTTCCCGATACCCAGGGTGTGACCGTGGGCAGGGGGATGCTCGGGTGGGGAGGAGAAGAACATCGCTGAGGTCGGAGAGGCTCCGGGGTGACCGGCTGAGCCTCGCGGGCACTGAGGTCGCCGGGACGGATCAGAAGAGTGAGGGCTGAGAGGAGCACAGTTCAGTGTGCTAGGGGACGAGGGCGTTCACAGGGCGGGGGTTTGAGGGAGGAGAATGACCAGGGGATTGGTACCAGTCCCGCACATGGGGGGGCTGAGGCAGTGGGCGACAGAACTCGGACAAAACCGGAGAGAGACCGTCTAGCGGACCAGGGCGGGGAGACTGGCACGAAACTCACCGGGTTCCCACGCGCAGGCCCAGAACGCGCCAATCGGATCGCAGCCCCGCCCTCCGGGCGCCGGATCTTCCTGGGCGCCCTGACTTCCTGCCGCTGTTGCTACGGTTGCGGGGGCGGGACTATGGGGAGGCTGCACTACCAAGGATGGTTCCGCAGGCAATCGGAACGGTTCCCTTCCTGTCTGTGGTCTTTACTGGCGTCAGCCTTAGTTTCCGCACCCACCTTCTCGAGCTGTCGGCGAGAAAAACCGGCAGAAAGAATGCATTTTCTTCTTTGCTTATGGCGTTCGGTTTCTCTGGTCTGCAGGTGGCAGTGTTGCGCCACACCCGCTCGGCCCGTTTCTCCCCCGCCCTTCGCGCTTGAAAAAATTCCACGGAGCCGTTTACCGCAAGAAATGGCGAATTTTTTCTGCGCCTGCGCCCGTTGGCTGGTTCAAACTACATCTGTTCCTGTCTCGGAACCCTTTTTCAAAACTTTCTGAGCAAAGACAGTTAAAATTACAATCAGGCACTATAAGCTACAGTCCTATCAGCCACCGACGTCCATTAATAGTATTTTGTGATCACTTTTCGCAGAGGCTTTCCTTCAAAATGTGTATTTTAAACATACTAAGCTTCATTTTTGCATCGAACGTTAACCTCCCTTTTTAAAGGCAGTTGTAGATTTTTAAAAATCATTTTCATATTTTTAGTCCTTTTCATGAAAACACAGTCTAAAATGTTGATGTTTTTGCAAATCACTGGTATTAAGTACATTCACATTGTCGTGCAATCATCACTTCCATCCATCTCCAGAACCCTTTTCATCTGCAAAACTGAAATTCTGGACCAGTTGAACAATAACTTCACATTCCCCCCAGCCCCTGGCACCATCATTCTTTCTGTCTCTATGAATTTGACTACTCTCGGTACCTCATATAAGTGGAACCATACAGTATTTGTCCTTTTGTGACTGCCTTATTTCACTTAGCATATGTCTTCAACGTTCATCCATGTTGTAGTAGCATGTGTTAGAATTTCCTTCCTGGGTAGGGCTGAATAATATTCCATAGTGTGAATATGCCACATTTTGTTTATCCATTCATCCATCAATGGACACTTTGGTTGCTTCCACATTTTAGCTATTGTGAATAGTGCTGCTATGAACATGGGGGTACAAATATCTGTTTGAACCCCTGCTTTCAATTCTTTTGGATATATACCCACAAGTGGAATTGCTGGATCATATGGTAATTCAATGTTTAATTTTTTTGAGACATCACTGTACTCCCAACGTATTTTTTACAGAATCTCCTGCTTGTGACTGCGGTTCTCTCAAGGTTTCATAGAAATGATCTGGAGTAATCAGACCACCTTTAATATTTGATACCTGGATGAGAGCAAACTCTTTGGCATACTGGTCAGCCAAGGAATTTTCTTTTGTCTCATGGGTTTGTTCCCTAGTCTGAACTTTGAATATATAGATAAGACTACATAAAAATAAAATCTGTGCATCTGAAAACCTCAAATATAATTAAAAGGCAAAACACAGAAAAAGTATTTGCAATATGTATGACAGAATGGGGGGTCAATTTCTACACATACAACTATTAAAGTCAATAAGCTAATTATTTTTAAAACATTAATAAATTCTGGTGAGGATATGAAAACTAAACATTCCCATAGAATGTCGGTGGCAAAACAAATGGGTATTATGATTTGGCAATGTGTACCAAGAGTGTTCAAAGTGTTCATGTCGTGCCACAACCACTGAAACCCATGCGCCTAGAGCCCGTGCTCCAAAACAAGAGAAGCCACCACAATGAGAAGCCTGCACACTGCAAGGAAGAGTAGCCCCCGCTCGCCGCAACTAGAGAAAGCCCACGGGCAGCAACGAAGACCCAACGCAGCCGAAAATAAATACATCAAACAATAAAATAAAAAATTTAAAACTTGTTCATGTCTTTCAATCTACTCCTGGAAATCTATTATAAACAGTCAGAGATTGTAAAAATATGTATGTACAAAAATATTATTTTCATTTCTCTGGAGGGATGACTTTTTTTTTTTTTTTTTTTTTGCGGTACGCGGGCCTCTCACTGTTGTGGCCTCTCCCATTGCGGAGCACAGGCTCCGGAGGCGCAGGCACAGCAGCCATGGCTCACCGGCCCAGCCGCTCCATGGCATGTGGGATCCTCCCGGACCGGGGCACGAACCCGTGTCCCCTGCATCGGCAGGCGGACTCTCAACCACTGCGCCGCTAGGGAGGCCCTCTTTAGTATATTTAAGCTGTCCTCAAATTTTTTTACAGGGAAGTTAAGTGACTGGCGTAACTTAAGAATATAGTTATGAGGTCCATGAAACAATTGGGAAAAGCCAAAGACAGTACCATTCAGAGAAGCACAAATACAAGTTGCTAAGGAAACTAGGCAGCCTCTTCCTAGAAAACCCATTTGAAAGGCAAAAATACTTGGACTCTGGGCAGAGAATTTTATCTATGGGCCGCCGTGAAAGTGCATAGTTCAAATTTGAACCAGTAGGCCAGCAGGAAAAATTTGCCATTTCTTGACGTAAAACGCTCCTCGGCCTTTTTTTAACCGCGAAGGGCGGGGGACACACTCGACGAGCCGTTGGACGGAACAACACTGCCACCTGCCGACCAGAGAAACCGAACGCAAAAAACACGGAAGAAAATGCATCCTTTCTGCTGGTTTTCAATGCAGGGGCACTACAGCGAGGGAGCTGGAGGAGAGGACGTCGTGTTCTGGGTGATGAGAGGGAGGAATGATATACACCATGAGGGCCGCGGTCTTCCTGATACCCGGGGCGTGACCGTGGGCAGGGGGATGCGCGGGTGGGGAGGAGAAGCACATCGCTGAGGTCGGAGTGGCTCCGGGGTGACCTGCTGAGCCTCGCGGGCACTGACGTCTGCGGGAAGGATCAGAAGAGTGAGGGCTGAGAGCAGCACAGTTCAGTGTGCCACGGGACCAGGGCGTTCACAGGCCGGGGGTGGGCGGGAGGAGAATGACAAAGGGATTGGTACCAGTCCCGCACATGGCGGGCTGAGGCAGTGGGCAACAGGTCCCAGGCAAAGCCCCCAAAACAGCGTCTAGCGGACTGGGGCGGGAAGACTGCACGAAACTCACTGGACTCCCGCGCGCAGGCCCAGAACCCGCCAATCGGATCACAGCCCCGCTCTCCCTGCGCCGGATCTTCCTGGTCGCCCTGACTTCCTGCCTCTGTTGCTACGGTTGCGGGGGCGGGACTAGGGGGAGGCTGCATTACCAAGGATGGTTCCGCAGGCAATCGGAACGGTTCCCTTCCTTTCTGTGGTCCTTACTGGCGTCAGCCTTAATTTACGCACCCACCTTCTCGAGCGGTCGGCAAGGAAAACCGGCATTGTCTTCCGTGGTTGTGGCGTTTGGTTACTATGGTCGGCAGGTGGCAGTATTGTGCATTGTACCCGTTCGGCCCTATTCTCCTCCGCCTCTCGCGCTTGAAAAAACTCGGCAGATCGTTTTACAACAAGAAGTGGCGGATTTTTGCTACTGGCCTACTGGTTCAAACTTAAACTTTGCACTTTCAGGGGAGCCCCTAAGCAAAATTCTCTTCCCGGAGCCCAAACATTTTTCCCTTTCAAATTGGTTTTCTCCTAAGACGCTGCCTAGTTTCCTTAGCAACTTGTAGTTGTGCTTCTCTGAATGGTACTGTCTTTGGCTTTTCCCAATTGTTTCGTGGACCTCATAACTATATTCTTGAGTTACTCCAGTCACTTAACTTCCCTGTAAAAAATTTTGAGGACAGATTAAATATAGTAAAGAAATATATCTAAGCCAGAGTCCCATCACCCACTGATGACCATGAATACTACTTTGTGATAAATATCCTTAGAGACTTTTAATCTATAACGGTGCAGTTTAAACACAATGAGATTCATATATTGCACTGTGACTTCACCATCTTTTGTTAATCTCAGATATAGTATGAGTTACCTGTTTAAAAAAATCATTTGAGGAGACAAAAAAAAATCTTTTTTCATTTCTCTTCCTAAAAGAATACATAGTTTGAAAGAGCGGGGGGAAATATATTTAATGACTGAGATGGAAAGAAGGAATAACCACTGACCCCCTACCTCAAAGGGAAATGTAATGTAACCGTCCTAAGGACAGGTGCTATATTTTGTGCTTTGTTTTTGCTCACCACTGTATTTGCAGCATTAACAAAACAATGCCTGGCAGTGTGTTCTCAATATATATTTGTTGAATTAATGAACAAGTAGCTGATTTCTTCCAGGTGCTTTTCTTTGTAAATATGTTATCATGTCATGATAGTGGTGTAGTGTATGAACCATTTTCTATGTGGCTTTCCCCCCCTTTCTTTTAGCATTTTATTGTGAGTAAATACACTTCGTAAAAAGGTTTGCAGGCTGTTTTACCATCTTTCCCAGTGAGTACTTTATTTCATTCTTGTACTGGGGGCAGAAAGGCATCCTGCAAACCAGTGTGCAATCTACAGTCTGACAGAATGGGACCTGAATGTAAGGACCCTCATTGAGAAACCCCGAGACCCTTGTCAGCTGACTGTCTATGTGCCACAGTTTTCACAGGCATAAAATGAGGGCAGTAATAGCATGTGCCTCATGGGTGGTGTACAGCATCAATTACCCAACAGGTTCTTTGCTTGGCACTTGTAGCTCTCCTGTTATTATGGTTGGTGCTATTGTCAGTATTTGCTATAATGTGTAGCCACAAGACTCAGTGTGATAAATATGTTCTCTTTAAACTTACTTACAGCAGATACCTGTTCTTCAACTACCCATTTCTGCTTTGTGATAGAGAACTCACACTAGTAATTTGTTGGGAAATTCACTCAAGAAAATATATACAAGGAAAATACATTGGTACCTTCTTCAAAGATTATCCCTCTAGGGGCTTCCCTGGTGGCGCAGTGTTTGAGAGTCCACCTACCAATGTACGGGACACTGGTTCGTGCCCTGGTCCGGGAAAATCCCGGTCCGGGAAGATCCCACATGGCACGGAGCGCCTGGGCCGGTGAGCCATGGCTGCTGTGTCTGTGCCTCCAGAGCCTGTGCTCTGCAATGGAAGAGGCCACGACAGTGAGAGGCCCGCGTAGCTCAAAAAACAAACAAACAAAAAAAAAGGTTATCCTTCCAGAAAAATGAAGATAATATTTTTGTACATACATATTTTTACCATCTCTGACTGTTTATAATAGATTTCCAGGAGTAGACTGAAAGACATGAACAATTTTTAAATTTTTATTTTATTATTTGATGTATTTATTTTCGGCTGCCTTGGGTCTTCGTTGCTGCCCGTGGGCTTTCTCTAGTTGCGGCGAGCGGGGGCTACTCTTCCTTGCAGTGTGCAGGCTTCTCATTGTGGTGGCTTCTCTTGTTTTGGAGCACGGGCTCTAGGCGCATGGGCTTCAGTGGTTGTGGCACGGCATGAACACTTTGAACACTCTTGGTACACATTGCCAAAACATAATACCCATTTGTTTTGCCACCGACATTCTATGGGAATGTTTAGTTTTCATATCCTCACCAGAATTTATTAATGTTTTAAAAATAATTAGCTTATTGACTTTAATAGTTGTATGTGTAGAAATTGACCCCCCATTCTGTCATACATATTGCAAATACTTTTTCTGTGTTTTGCCTTTTAATTATATTTGAGGTTTTCAGATGCACAGATTTTTATTTTTATGTAGTCTTATCTATATATTCAAAGTTCAGACTAGGGAACAAACCCATGAGACAAAAGAAAATTCCTTGGCTGACCAGTATGCCAAAGAGTTTGCTCTCATCCAGGTATCAAATATTAGAGGTGATCTGATTACTCCGGATTATTTCGATGAAATCTTGAGAGAATCGCAGTCACAAGCAGGAGATTCTGTAAAAAGTATGTTGGGAGTACAGTGATGTCTCAAAAAAATTAAACATTGAATTACCATATGATCCAGCAATTCCACTTGTGAGTATATATCCAAAAGAATTGAAAGCAGGGGTTCAAACAGATATTTGTACCCCCACGTTCATAGCAGCACTATTCACAATAGCTAAAATGTGGAAGCAACCAAAGTGTCCATTGATGGATGAATGGATAAACAAAATGTGGCATATTCACACTATGGAATATTATTCAGCCCTACCCAGGAAGGAAATTCTAACACATGCTACTACAACATGGATGAACGTTGAAGACATATGCTAAGTGAAATAAGGCAGTCACAAAAGGACAAATACTGTATGGTTCCACTTATATGAGGTACCGAGAGTAGTCAAATTCATAGAGACAGAAAGAATGATGGTGCCAGGGGCTGGGGGGAACGTGAAGTTATTGTTCAACCGGCCCTGAATTTCAGTTTTGCAGATGAAAAGGGTCCTGGAGATGGATGGTAGTGATGATTGCACGACAATGTGAATGTTCTTAATACCAGTGATTTGCAAAAACATCAACATTTTAGACTGTGTTTTCATGAAAAGGACTAAAAATATGAAAATGATTTTTAAAAATCTACAACTGCCTTTAAAAGGGAGGTTAAGGTTCGATGCAAAAATGAAGCTTAAAAAAAAAAAAAAAAAAAAAATGAAGCTTAGTATGTTTAAAATACACATTTTGAAGAAAAGCCTCTGGGAAAATTGATCACAAAATGCTATTAATGGACATCGGTGGCTGATGCGACTGTAGCTTATACTGTTTTATTGTAATTTTACCTGTCTTTGCTCAGAAAGTTTTGAAAAAGGGCTCCGAGACAGGTACAGATCTAGTTTCAACCAGGCAAGCGGCGCAGGCGCAGAAAAAAGCCCCCACTTGTTGAGGTAAAAGGCTCCGCGGAGTTTTTTCAAGCGCGAGAGGCGGGGGAGAAACGGGCCGAGCCGGTGCACGGCGCAACACTGCCACCTGCAGACCAGAGAAACCGAACGCCACAAGCAGGGAAGAAAATGCATTCTTTCTGCCGGTTTTTCTCGCCGACCGCTCGAGAAGGTGGGTGCGGAAACTAAGGCTGACGCCAGTAAGGGCCACAAAAAGGAAGGGAACCGTTCCGATTGCCTGCGGAACCATCCTTGGTAGTGCAGCCTCCCCCTAGTCCCCCACCCCCACCCCCGCAACCGTAGCAACAGCGGCAGGAAGTCAGGGCGCCCAGGAAGATCCGGCGCCCGGAGGGCGGGGCTGTGATCCGATTGGCGGGTTCTGGGCCTGAGCGCGGGAGCCTAGTGAGTTTCGAGCCAGTCTCCCTGCCCCGGTCCGCTAGATGGTCTCTTTCCCGTTTTGTCCGGGTCCTGTCGCCCACTGCCCCAGCCTCCCACGTGCGGGACTGGTACCAATCCCCTGGTCATTCTCCTCCCGCCCACCCCCGGCCTGTGAACGCCCTCGTGCCGTGGCACACTGAACTGTGCTCCTCTCAGCCCTCACTCTTCTGATCCGTCCCGGCGACCTCAGTGCCCGCGAGGCTCAGCCGGTCACCCCGGAGGCTCTCCGACCTCAGCGATGTGCTTCTCCTCCCCACCTGAGCATTCCCATTGCCCCACGGTCACACCCTGGGTATCAGGAAGACCGCGGCCCTCATGGTGTATAGCATTCCTCCCTCTCATCACCCCGAACACGACGTCCTGTCCTCCTGCCCCCTCACTCTAGTGCCCCTGCATTGAAAACAGGTAGAAAGGATGCATTTTGTTCCGTGCTTGTGGCGTTCTGTTTTTCTGGTCTGCAGGTGGCAGTGTTGCGCCGTCCACCGGCTCGGCCCGTTACTCCCCCGCCCTTCGCGGTTGAAAAAACTCCGCGGAGCGTTTAAGCCTGTGAGCCTTGGCCGCTGAGCCTGCGCCTCCGGAGCCTGTGCTCCGCAGAGGGAGAGGCCAAGACAGTGAGAGGCCCGCGTACCGAAAAAAAGAAAAAAAAAAAAACTCCGCGGAGCCCTTTACCTGAAGAAGTGGTGGATTTTTCCCGCTGGCCTACTGCGTCAAACTTAAACTTTGTCCCTTCACGGGGGCCCGTAGACAAAATTCTCTGCCCGGAGCCCAAACATTTTTGCCTTTCAAATTGGTTTTCTCCTAAGACGCTGCCTAGTTTCCTTAGCAACTTGTATTTGTACTTCTCTGAATGGTACTGTCTTGGGCTTTCCCCAATTGTTTCATAGACCTCATAACTATATTCTTGAGTTTCGCCAGTCACTTAACTTCCCTGTAAAAAATTTTGAGGACAGATTAAATATAGTAAAGAAATATATCTAAGTCAGATTCCCATCACCCACTGATGACCATGAATACTACTTTGTGATAAATTTCCTTAGAGATGTTTAATCTATAACGGTGCAGTTTAAACACAATGAGATTCATATATTGCATTGTGACTTCACCATCTTTTGTTAATCTCAGATATAGTATGAGTTACCTGTTAAAAAAAATCATTTGAGGAGACTTAAAATTTTTTTTTCATTTCTCTTCCTAAAAGAATACATAGTCTGAAAGAGCTGGGGGAAAGTATATTTAATGACTGAGATGGAAAGAAGGAATAACCACTGACCCCCTACCTCAAAGGGAAATGTAATGTAACCGTCCTAAGGACAGGTGCTATATTTTGTGCTTTGTTTTTGCTCACCACTGTATTTGCAGCATTAACAAAACAATGCCTGGCAGTGTGTTCTCAATATATTTGTTGAATTAATGAACAAGTAGCTGATTTCTTCCAGGTGCTTTTCTTTGTAAATATGTTATCATGTCATAATACTGGTGTAGCGTATGAACCATTTTCTATGTGGCTTTCCCCCCCTTTCATTTAGCATTTTATTGTGAGTAAATACACTTCGTAAAAAGGTTTGCAGGCTGTTTTACCATCTTTCCCAGTGAGTATTTTATTTCGTTCTTGTACTGGGGGCAGGAAGGCATGCTGCAAACCAGTGTGCAATCTACAGTCTGACACATTTGGGACCTGAATGTAAGGACCCTCATTGAGAAACCCCGAGACCCTTGTCAGCTGACTCTCTGTGTGCCACAGTTTTCACAGGGGTAAAATGAGGGCAGTAATAGCATCTGCCTCGTGGGTGGTGTACAGCATCAATTACCCAACAGGTTCTTTGCTTGGCACTTGTAGCTCTCCTGTTATTATGGTTGGTGCTATTGTCAGTATTTGCTATAATGTGTAGTAGGTAAAGATTTTCTAGCCATAAGACTCAGTGTGATAAATATGTTCTCTTTATACGTACTTACAGCAGATATCTGTTCTTCAACTACCCATTTCTGCTTTTTTTTATTAGTCTCTGTTTTACAACAAAGTGAATCAGTCATACATATACATCTGTTCCCACATCCCCTCCCTCCTGCGTCTCCCTCCCTCCAACCCTCCCCATCCCACCCCTCCAGGCGGCCACAAAGCACCGAGCGGATCCCCCCCCCGCGCCACGCGGCCACCCCCCATCATCCATCCACCCCACGCCCGGCAGTGTATACACGTCCATACCTCTCCCCCGCCCCGTCACAGCACCCCCCTCCATATCCCCAAGCCCACCCCCAGTAGGTCTGTGTCTCTATTCCTGTTTTACCCCTAAGTTCTTCATGACATTTTTTTTCTTAAATTCCATATATATGTGTCAGAATATGGTATTTGTCTTTCTCTTTCTGACTTACTTCACTCTGTATGGCAGACTCTAGGTCTATCCACCTCATTAAAAATAGCTCTGTTTCGTCTCTTTTTATGGCTGAGTAATATTCCATTGTATATATGTGCCACATCTTCTTTACCCATTCATCCGATGATGGACACTTGGGTTGTTTCCATCTCCGGGCTATTGTGAATAGAGCTGCAATGAACATTTTGGTATATGTCTCTTTTTGAATTATGGTTTTCTCAGGGTATATGCCTAGTACTGGGATTGCTGGGTCATATGGTAGTTCTATTTGTAGTTTTTTAAGGAACCTCCATACTGTTCTCCATAGTGGCTGTACCAATTCACATTCCCACCAGCAGTGCAAGAGTGTTCCCTTTTTTCCACACCCTCTCCAGCATTTATTGTTTCTAGATTTTTTGATGATGGCCATTCTGACTGGTGTGAGATGATATCTCATTGTAGTTTGGATTTGCATTTCTCTAATGATTAATGATGTTGAGCATTCTTTCATGTGTTTGTTGGCAGTCTGTATATCTTCTTTGGAGAAATGCCTATTTAAGTCTTCTGCCCATTTTTGGATTGGGTTGTTTGTTTTTTTGCTATTGAGCTGCATGAGCTGTTTATAAATGTTGGAGATTAATCCTTTGTCAGTTGCTTCATTTGCAAATATTTTCTCCCATTCTGAGGGTTGTCTTTTGGTCTTGTTTATGGTTTCCTTTGCTGTGCAAAAGCTTTGAAGTTTCATTAGGTCCCATGTGTTTATTTTTGTTTTTATTTCCATTTCTCTAGGAGGTGGGTCCAAAAGGATCTTGCTGTGATTTATGTCATAGAGTGTTCTGCCTATGTTTTCCTCTAAGAGTTGGATAGTTTCTGGCCTTACATTTAGGTCTTTAATCCATTTTGAGCTTATTTCTGTGTATGGTGTTAGGGAATGATCTAATCTCATACTTTTACATGTCCCTGTCCAGTTTTCCCAGCACCACTTATTGAAGAGGCTGTCCCTTCTCCACTGTACATTCCTGCCTCCTTTATCAAAGATAACTTGACCATATGTGCGTGGGTTTATCTCTGGGCTTTCTATCCTGTTCCATTGATCTATCTTTCTGTTTTTGTGCCAGTACCACACTGTCTTGATTACTGTAGCTTTGTAGTATAGTCTGAAGTCAGGGAGCCTCATTCCTCCAACTCCGTTTTTCCTTCTCAAGATTGCTTTCGCTATTCGGGGTCTTTTGTTTCTCCAAACAAATTGTGAAATTTTTTGTTCTAGTTCTGTGAAAAATGCCAGTGGTAGTTTGATAGGGATTGCACTGAATCTGTAGATTGCTTTGGGTAGTAGAGTCATTTTCACAATATTGATTCTTTCAATCCAGGAGCATGGTATATCTCTCCATCTATTTGTATCATCCTTAATTTCTTTCATCAGTGTCTTATAATGTTCTGCATACAGGTCTTTTGTCTCCTTAGGTAGGTTTATTCCTAGATATTTTATTCTTTTTGTTGCAATGGTAAATGGGAGTGTTTTCTTGATTTCACTTTCAGATTTTTCATCGTTAGTGTACAGGAATGCCAGAGATTTCTGTGCATTAATTTTGTATCCTGCTACTTTACCAAATTCATTGATTAGCTCTAGTAGTTTTCTGGTAGCATCTTTAGGATTCTTTATGTATAGTATCATGTCATCTGCAAACAGTGACAGCTTTACTTCTTCTTTTCCGATTTGGATTCCTTTTATTTCCTTTTCTTCTCTGATTGCTGTGGCTAAAACTTCCAAAACTAAGTTGAATAAGAGTGGTGAGAGTGGGCAGCCTTGTCTTGTTCCTGATCTTAGTGGAAATGGTTTCAGTTTTTCACCATTGAGGACGATGTTGGCTGTGGGTTTGTCATATATGGCCTTTATTATGTTCAGGAAAGTTCCCTCTATGCCTACTTTCTGCAGGGTTTTTATCATAAATGGGTGTTGAATTTTGTCGAAAGCTTTCTCTGCATCAATTGAGATGATCATATGGTTTTTCTCCTTCAATTTGTTAATATGGTGTATCACGTTGATTGATTTGCGTATATTGAAGAATCCTTGCATTCCTGGAGTAAACCGCACTTGATCATGGTGTATGATCCTTTTAATGTGCTGTTGGATTCTGTTTGCTAGTATTTTGTTGAGGATTTTTGCATCTATGTTCATCAGTGATATTGGCCTGTAGTTTTCTTTCTTTGTGACATCCTTGTCTGGTTTTGGTATCAAGGTGATGGTGGCCTCATAGAATGAGTTTGGGAGTGTTCCTCCCTCTGCTATATTTTGGAAGAGTTTGAGAAGCATAGGTGTTAGCTCTTCTCTAAATGTTTGATAGAATTCGCCTGTGAAGCCATCTGGTCCTGGGCTTTTGTTTGTTGGAAGATTTTTTAATCACAGTTTCAATTTCAGTGCTTGTGATTGGTCTATTCATATTTTCTATTTCTTCCTGATTCAGTCTTGGCAGGTTGTGCATTTCTAAGAATTTGTCCATTTCTTCCAGGTTGTCCATTTTATTGGCATAGACTTTCTTGTAGTAATCTCTCATGATCTTTTGTATTTCTGCAGTGTCAGTTGTTACTTCTCCTTTTTCATTTCGAATTCTATTGATTTGAGTCTTCTCCCTTTTTTTTCTTGATGAGTCTGGCTAATGGTTTATCAATTTTGTTTATCTTCTCAAAGAACCAGCTTTTAGTTTTATTGATCTTTGCTATCGTTTCCTTCATTTCTTTTCCATTTATTTCTGATCTGATCTTTGTGATTTCTTTCCTTCTGCTAGCTTTGGGGTTTTTTTGTTCTTCTTTCTCTAATTGCTTTTGGTGCAGGGTCAGGTTGTTTACTCGAGATGTTTCCTGTTTCTTAAGGTGGGATTGTATTGCTATAAACTTCCCCCTTAGAACTGCTTTTGCTGCGTCCCATAGGTTTTGGGTCGTCGTGTCTCCATTGTCATTTGTTTCTAGGTATTTTTTGATTTCCTCTTTGATTTCTTCAGTGATCACTTCGTTATTGAGTAGTGTATTGTTTAGCCTCCATGCGTTTGTATTTTTTACAGATCTTTTCCTGTAATTGATGTCTAGTCTCATAGCATTGTGGTCGGAAAAGATACTTGATACAATTTCAATTTTCTTAAATTTACCAAGGCTTGATTTGTGACCCAAGATATGATCTATCCTGGAGAATGTTCCATGAGCACTTGAGAAAAATGTGTATTGTGTTGTTTTTGGATGGAAGGTCCTATAAATATCAATTAAGTCCATCTTGTTTAATGTATCATTTAAAGCTTGTGTTTCCTTATTTATTTTCATTTTGGATGATCTGTCCATTGGTGAAAGTGGGGTGTTAAAGTCCCCTACTATGAGTGTGTTACTGCCGATTTCCCCTTTTATGGCTGTTAGTATTTGCCTTATGTATTGAGGTGCTCCTATGTTGGGTGCATAAATATTTACAATTGTTATATCTTCTTCTTGGATCGATCCCTTTATCATTATGCAGTGTCCTTCTTTGTCTCTTCTAATAGTCTTTATTTTAAAGTCTATTTTGTCTGATATAAGAATTGCTACTCCAGCTTTCTTTTGATTTCCATTTGCATGGAATATCTTTTTCCATCCCCTTACTTTCAATCTGTATGTGTCTCCCCATTTCTGCTTTTTGATAGAGAACTCACACTAGTAACTTGTAGGGAAATTCAGTCAAGAAAATATATACAAGGAAAACACATTGGTACCTTCTTCAAAGATTATCCCTCCAGGGGCTTCCCTGGTGGCGCAGTGGTTGAGAGTCCGCCTGCCGATGGAGGGGACGTGGGTTTGTGCCCAGGTCAGGGAAGATTCCACACGCCATGGAGCAGCTGGGCCCGTGAGCCATGGCTGCCGTGCCTGCGCGTCCGGAGCCTGTGCTCCGCAATGGGAGAGGCCACAACAGTGAGAGGCCCGCGTAGCGCAAAGAAAAAAAAAGGTTATCCCTCCAGAAAAATGAAGATAATATTTTTGTACATACATATTTTTACAATCTCTGACTGTTTATAATAGATTTCCAGGAGTAGACTGAAAGACATGAACAATTTTTAAATTTTTTATTTTATTATTTGATGTATTTATTTTTGGCTGCCTTGGGTCTTCGTTGCTGCCCGTGGGCTTTCTCTAGTTGCGGCGAGCGGGGGCTACTCTTCCTTGCAGTGTGCAGGCTTCTCACTGTGGTGGCTTCTCTTGTTTCGGAGCACGGGCTCTAGGCGCATGGGCTTCAGTGGTTGTGGCACGGCATGAACACTTTGAACACTCTTGGTGCACATTGCCAAAACATAATACCCATTTGTTTTGCCATCGACATTCTATGAGAATTTTTAGTTTTCATATCCTCACCAGAACTTATTAATGTTTTAAAAATAATTAGCTTATTGACTTTAATAGTTGTATGTGTAGAAATTGACCCCCCATTCTGTCATACATATTGCAAATACTTTTTCTGTGTTTTGCCTTTTAATTATATTTGAGGTTTTCAGATGCACAGATTTTATTTTTATGTAGTCTTATCTATATATTCAAAGTTCAGACTAGGGAACAAACCCATGAGACAAAAGAAAATTCCTTGGCTGACCAGTATGCCAAAGAGTTTGCTCTCATCCAGGTATCAAATATTAAAGGTGGTCTGATTACTCCAGATCATTTCTATGAAACCTTGAGAGAACCGCAGTCACAAGCAGGAGATTCTGTAAAAAATACGTTGGGAGTACAGTGATGTCTCAAAAAAATTAAACATTGAATTACCATATGATCCAGCAATTCCACTTGTGGGTATATATCCAAAAGAATTGAAAGCAGGGGTTCAAACAGATATTTGTACCCCCATGTTCATAGCAGCACTATTCACAATAGCTAAAATGTGGAAGCAACCAAAGTGTCCATTGATGGATGAATGGATAAACAAAATGTGGCATATTCACACTATGGAATATTATTCAGCCCTACCCAGGAAGGAAATTCTAACACATGCTACTACAACATGGATGAACGTTGAAGACATATGCTAAGTGAAATAAGGCAGTCACAAAAGGACAAATACTGTATGGTTCCACTTATATGAGGTACCGAGAGTAGTCAAATTCATAGAGACAGAAAGAATGATGGTGCCAGGGGCTGGGGGGAATGTGAAGTTATTGTTCAACTGGTCCAGAATTTCAGTTTTGCAGATGAAAAGGGTTCTGGAGATGGATGGAAGTGATGATTGCACGACAATGTGAATGTACTTAATACCAGTGATTTGCAAAAACATCAACATTTTAGACTGTGTTTTCATGAAAAGGACTAAAAATATGAAAATGATTTTTAAAAATCTACAACTGCCTTTAAAAAGGGAGGTTAACGTTCGATGCAAAAATGAAGCTTAGTATGTTTAAAATACACATTTTGAAGGAAAGCCTCTGCGAAAAGTGATCACAAAATACTATTAATGGACGTCGGTGGCTGATGGGACTGTAGCTTATAGTGCCTGATTGTAATTTTAACTGTCTTTGCTCAGAAAGTTTTGAAAAAGGGTTCCGAGACAGGAACAGATGTAGTTTGAACCAGCCAACGGGCGCAGGCGCAGAAAAAATTCGCCATTTCTTGCGGTAAACGGCTCCGTGGAATTTTTTCAAGCCCGAAGGGCGGGGGAGAAACGGGCCGAGCGGGTGTGGCGCAACACTGCCACCTGCAGACCAGAGAAACCGAACGCCATAAGCAAAGAAGAAAATGCATTCTTTCTGCCGGTTTTTCTCGCCGACCGCTCGAGAAGGTGGGTGCGGAAACTAAGGCTGACGCCAGTAAGGACCACAGACAGGAAGGGAACCGTTCCGATTGCCTGCGGAACCATCCTTGGTAGTGCAGCCTCCCCATAGTCCCGCCCCCGCAACCGTAGCAACAGCGGCAGGAAGTCAGGGCGCCCAGGAAGATCCGGCGCCCGGAGGGCGGGGCTGCGATCCGATTGGCGCGTTCTGGGCCTGCGCGTGGGAGCCCGGTGAGTTTCGTGCCAGTCTCCCCGCCCTGGTCCGCTAGACGGTCTCTCTCCGGTTTTGTCCGAGTTCTGTCGCCCACTGCCTCAGCCCCCCCATGTGCGGGACTGGTACCAATCCCCTGGTCATTCTCCTCCCTCAAACCCCCGCCCTGTGAACGCCCTCGTCCCCTAGCACACTGAACTGTGCTCCTCTCAGCCCTCACTCTTCTGATCCGTCCCGGCGACCTCAGTGCCCGCGAGGCTCAGCCGGTCACCCCGGAGCCTCTCCGACCTCAGCGATGTTCTTCTCCTCCCCACCCGAGCATCCCCCTGCCCACGGTCACACCCTGGGTATCGGGAAGACCGCGGCCCACATGGTGTATAGCATTCCTCCCTCTCATCGCCCCCAACACGACGTCCTGTCCTCCTGCTCCCTCGCTCTAGTGGCCCTGCATTGATAGCCCCAACCTCCTGGAAACCGCCAGGTCACCGACCACACATCCTTCCACACCATCCGCCAGGCCCCTCCTTACTCCGCGGACCCAGGGCTGGAAACTGTCCCCCTCAAACACACCTGTGCTCCTTGCACCCTCCTCCCTACTCACCCCCTGCCTGTATCTGAGCTCCTCAGCACTGAGGACGAAACTCTGAAACTTTACGGAATTGTTTTATCTTAAACCCATGACCAGGGGAGAATTGCTTTTCACTTTCACGCTCACCTGCAATACTACATTACACACTGGCAACCCTCCTCCATGCTAATGACCACCAGTCTCCCCCCCGCCCCCACCCCCAATAATTCGTGGAGAAGCCTGAAGCAATCCCGTGGGGTTTCTCAAACTTTCCAAACTGCCTGTTTCTGCCCTGTCACTCTGCTGCCCCTCGGCACACGTGCTCCTTGACTGCACGCAGCCCCTCACCTCTGCCCAGGATCCCATGCCTTGCACCTTCTCAGGGACTTTGCGCCTGCAATTACCACCCCCTCTCCTGAACCAGCACCTGCTCCCTCTACATCGGGGCGTTCCACAGCAAATGGGGGAAACCCACCCTCTGCCACCACCCCATTCTGCAGCTACTGGCACATTACTGGTTGCCCTTCAAAGCAAAACTGCTTCAAATTCTGCTGAGATATTCTCTCCTCAACCCCCTTCAGTGGAGCTTTTGTTCCAATCACTCCACTGTAATTGGCCTTGTCAAGGCCACCATTAATATCCATACTTCCTGATCCCACAGACACTCTTCAGTGCTCATCCTAGACAACATCTCAGGCACCTTTGGCATATTTGACCCTTGTCGTCTTTATCACTCTTTTTATATTTGCCGGGGGAGGGGGGGGGAGGGTTTATGTGACAACATAGTCTCCTAGTTGTACTCGACAAGGTACACATTCTACAGTATGCCTTTTTTGACCTGGATATTGTATGGGAAGTCTTGGGTCAAATGAAAGAGAAGCCAAAGAAAAGAGTGTCCCAGTCACAGGGGGGAACAGCCCACAGAGGCAGTGGCAGGCAGAGGTAAGACAGCTCAGACAAGGGAGGTGTGTCAAGAAATGAAGAGGAGCACCAAGGACAGGAGGATTTCACCCCATTTACACTTGGAACTCACAGGGGCACACTCTGTACAATGACCCAACAGTGTCTTTGGGCAGAGGGGTAGCTGGAGTTTAGGAATTTAGTTTTCTGGAGCTGATCTTGGTTCCTGCTGTGGTGCAGGTGAGATCCAAGGGAGGGAACTGCATCCCCTGAGGGAAGAAGGTAGAAAGTGAGTGAATCCAGAGGAAGCCTAAGCAGGCAATGGGCTAGGCGACCTTGCAGCTGAGGCTGTGGAGGGGACAGCTCTGCCCAGGGGTGGGATGGAGGATGAGACCCAGATTCAGAGGGGTCTGCAGATGCCAGCAGAGTGAGCTGAGGCTGAGTCAGCCAGGGAGCACCGGCTCCCCACCAAGAAGAGAGAGACAAAAATGCAAGTTTCACCAGCCCCACCCATGGGCGGTGCAGGTCAGCATCGCCAGCTGGACCCGGGAGAGGAGAGCCGTCCTTCCCTCAGGGACCACCCAGGCCACTGTGAGCAACACAGGTGTGTCCTGTCATAGATACCCTTCCCACATTACTGCCAGATGTACGACAAACATACCCTTTCCCCATCTTGGAAGGAAGAGAGGTGGGGTGGAAATGTGAGACTGAGCATTTTCACCAAAACAGACTGAGCATTTATATATGTGGACCATTCACTTTATTGCATCCAACCACACTTTCCAGAGTAGAAGTAAATCCAGTCAGTGGGTTTTTCCCCCCCTTACTAACCGGTTTGGAGGGTGGACACTCGTGATGAAGATCACATCAGCCAGGGAGAATAAGTACACCAAAGTGCCCGTGGAGTCTGAGGAGCATGAATGAGTCTGTGGTCTCAGCAACCCCTCCCCACCAGCTCCTCTTGTGACCGTGGGTCGCAGAGGCAAGAGTGGGGCCTGGAGGGGGAGGATGGAAGTCTTCCTGCAACTCCACTGCTGCTTTGAGACCACCACTCCCCACTCCTGTGAGGAATCATCCCAATTCTCGACTCTGTCATCTGTTCAACAGTCCTGATGATTCTTAGGAATTTTTGGAACCTGCATCCTGGTCTTTTTGGTTTGGGGAACAGAAAATTACATACCTTGCAAGCACACAGCCCTCTGCTTCTACTACCCTGCGTCTTTGATTCCTTTTAAGCCAAGCTTCTTGAAAGTGTAGGCTCCAGGAGCATCCTTATCTGGTTACCTCTCGATGCCTCCTCCATGTGCCCCATCCACGGGACATCCCCTTGCTAACATCTCCCAAGAGCTCCGTGTGCCCAACCGTAGTACTGGTGCTGTGTTGGCCACAGAGACATTCCGTTTTTAAAAACGCTTTCCTGTGTCAGAGTCTGTGAGAGCAGCTCATCCTGGCTTTCCTCCTACCTCTCAGTCCATTACTTCTAAGTCTCACTGTCTGTCCATTTACTTTGATCCCCTCCTAAATCTTAGTTTTCTTTTCCTCTGGTTTCCAACCTCTGCCCCGTGCTCTTCCAGTCTATACATGATTTTTGGGTGACCACATCACCCCCCAGAGCTTTTACCCATCTGACTTGTTTTCGTCTGTATCCCCCTGTACGCTGATGGCTTTGCCCATCACCAAGTCTACCTAAGAAATCTCAGCTGGGCCCCAGAGTCCCCACAGGCCGAGACCTATGAGACATCTGCACTCAGACCTCCCACAAACCCTGTAAATCTGCTGCTGGCCCCAAACCAATGTTCCCCATCTCATGGATGGGCACTGCCATCTACCCAATTCCTTAAACCAAAATCCCGGGGATGCTGCTGGGTGTGATCTCCACCGCGCCATGACTCCCCTGGGCCTGCTTTGGAAAAGGCTAACCCGTGATCTTCATGTTGCCACAGATGTGGATCGTTTCCTCTGTGAGGCCTCGTTCTTGGCAGACACGCTCTGAGCGGGTCCTGAGCACAGGCCTACGCCCTGTTTTGGATCTCCGAGGAGAACCTGGGCACTGTAACTCGCCTAATAGATCAAAAGCCTTGTCTTTAGAAAGACGATGAGTCAGGACATAGCAGTGTAAGCCCATCATTTGGGAATGTGCCGATAAATATCCAGAAGAGATCCCTGAAAGAGAACGTTTGTGCAGGTGGGTGTTCATGGGTGTGCATGAAACGAGGGATTGCTCAGTTGTGCTTTTCACAATAAACATCCTGGTCCTATTTGGTCTTTATCTAAGCACGGGAGTTAATTTGATGACATAAATTATACTAAAAAGTTTAAAAATGCAACTCAGCACACTCAACAGATGAGCCGACAGCTGATCCTTCTGTATCAACGGCTATAATTCTCAGCCATCTTTAATTTTCGAAGAACTATTCTGATGTGTCGCATGAAGTTAGCTCCACAATGTTTCAGAAATGTTGTCAAGTAACTAAGCACAAGGGATCCTGACAAGAACTAAAAAGTACTAAGTTTCTTTAGCAAAAGCAGGATTTTAACTGTAAAGTTTTGGATTCAGCAACACGGAGCAGAGCAAGTACAAGGTCAGTTTTAACACAAGCGTTGGACACGTCGTCCCTTTCCTCGGCCTGAGATATCTGCGAAGAAGCATAGCGGGTCATGGCGAAAACCTGCTTCCCTTGTAGAGAGGAGTCTCAAATTTCAAATCTAAAATGATTTCCTCCTGTAAGGATGGTTCTGTTTCCACAGCTGCAATCTCGGCTTTCATAAGAGAAGTTTTCAGATAATGCTCATGCTGGGGCCACATTCCAGACCTACTGCTTAAGGCTCTCTGGGGATGTCCTGCTTTTAAAGCCTCTCCAGGGGAGATCTGATGCACAGCTTAGGTTGAGAAGCATAATTGCTTGAAGCTTCACCTGTCCTTGTTTTAAATAGGATCTTGAGCTTCAGAACCATGTTTGTTACTAATTAAATTTAAAAAAATTTTTATGTCTTCTGAGATCTGTTTTTTTTTTGTTTTTTTTTTTTGCGGTACGAGGGCCTCTAACTGTTGTGGCCTCTCCCGTTGCGGAGCACAGGCTCCGGACACGCAGGCTCAGCGGCCATGATTCACGGGCCTAGCCGCTCCACGGCATGTGGGATCTTCCCGGACCGGGGCACGAACCCGTGTGCCCTGCATCGGCAGGCGGACTCTCAACCACTGTGCCACCAGGCAAGCCCCTGAGATCTGTTTTCTTTTAATGTTGATTTATTTATTTATTTGGCTGCGTCGGGTCTTAGTTGCGGCACGTGGGATCTTCGTTGCCGCACACGGGATCTTTTGTTGCGTTGTGCGGGCTCTTTGTTGTGGCGCGCCGGCTTAGCTTTCCCGCGGCACGTGGGATCTTAGTTCCCCGACCAGGGATCGAACCCACGTCTCCTGCACTGGAAGGCGGATTCTTAACCACTGGACCACCACGGACGTCCCCTGAGAGCTAGTTTTGACATATTTATTTCACAGCCATAATTAGAACAATTTCAGTGACTCGGTTGTGTGTCATGCCCCCAAGTCCCCTTCCTTGCCAGACACTCAGGCAGGTGGAGGGGAGGGAACGGACCTCAGTCCTGGGGGCAGAAGGAGGCTGGATGGGGTTCCGTTGTCTTGGTTACCACTCGGCTGAGCATCCCCCCTGGGTTGCAGAGCTCAGGCGGGGGGCCTCATGCCCAGGCTACAGGTATTCCTGTGACCAGAAGTTGGAGCTAAGGGCTGAGATCCGTTACCAGAGAAACGCAAGCTGGGTCCATGGGATTCGAGAAGAATGGAAAAACAGCTAAGTAGAATTTCAGACGCAGGATGGATTATGGGAGCCTGCCCAGAGCCATTGACTTGTGGTCACACAAAGGGCGCCTGTGCATGAACACACAGAGGCACGCTAGACATGTGTGCTCACTAGCAATTCTGTCCTGACGCGCACAGTGACTGTTTCTGGAGGGAGCATCTAGCACATATGGAGGAGGCCGGACCCAGAACACGGAAGCGGGGGGATTCCTCATTGTGACAAAAGCAATGGTGTATCTTTTCCCGCATGACTTACTTGGACATCTGCATTACCTTTCCTAAACTGCTTTATGGAGGTATAATATACATACCACAAAGCACACCCATTTAATGCACCCAATGCAGTGACCTTTAGTAAATTTACGCAGTTGTGCAACCATCACCATAATCCATTTGTGGCACATTGCCAGAACCACAGAGAGATTCCGTGCATCCATCAGCAGTCAATCCCCAGTAGTACCTCCAGGCCCAGGCATCCTCTAATCTAATTTCTCTCTCTGTAGATTTGCCCTTTCTGAGCATTTCATATAAACTGACTCCTGCAGGAAGGGGCCTTTTGTGTCTGAGTTCTTTCACTTAGCATAATGCTTTGGAGGCTCACCCCTGCTGTAGCAGAAAGCAGAAGTTCATGTTTTGTACGATGCACAGGCTAGACCCTTCAGTCAATGTGGGATAGAAGTGGCTGAAGCAGACATCCTTGCCTTGGTCTGGATCTCAAGAGGAAAGCATTCATTCTAACACTAGTAAATATGACAGGACGAGAGCTGGATGTTTCTCGGGGATGTCCTTCAGCACAATGAGGACGATCCCTTGTATCCCGAGTTGGTTGACCGTTTTTATCATGAATGGGTCTTCAATTGTGTCAAATGCTTCTTCTTTGTCTACCAAGATGACGGGTGGTTTCTGTCCTTCACTATATTGACACGGTGCTTGCCTTAACTGAAGTTGCATGTTAAACCAATATTGCAATCCTGGGATAAATCCTGCAGAGCCCTTTGCAAATGTTGCTGGATTTGGTTTGCTAATATTTTGTTGAGGATGTATGTATCACTATTCATGATAGATATTGGTCTATAGCTTTCTTGTGATGTCAAGTCTGCCTTTGGGAGTGGGGTAATACTGTTCTCACAGGATGAGTTAGGAAATGCTCCCTCCTCCCTCCTGTCTCTTCAGGAAGAGTCTGTGAAGGATGGATATTATTTCTTCTTTAAGCATTTGATAGAATTCACCAATGAAACCAGGAGGCCCAGGGCTTCCCTTTGTGGGAAGGTTTTTAAATTAATGATTCGATATCTTTACTTGCTATAGGTACATTCCAATTTGTTATTTGGCCATTGCGGTTTGTTTTTTCTTTTTTTTTTTTTTTTTTTTTTTTTGCTGTACGCGGGCCTCTCACTGCTGTGGCCTCTCCCGTTGCGGAGCACAGGCTCCGGACACACAGGCTCCGCGGCCATGGCTCGCGGGCCCAGCCGCTCCGCGGCATGTGGGATCTTCCGGGATCGGGGCACGAACCCGTGTCCCCTGCATCGGCAGGCGGACTCTCAACCACTGCGTCACCAGGGAAGCCCTGTCTTTTCTTTTTTTAAATAGACCTTGATTGGAGTATAATTGCTTCAGAATACTGTGTTAGTTTCTGTTGCACACCAAAGTGAATCAGTCATATGCATACATATGTCCCCATATCCCCTCCCTCTTGAGCCTCTCTCCCACCCTCCCTATCCGACCCCTCTAGGTCATCGCAAAGCACCGGCCATTGTGTTTTAAGCCAACTGCCATCCAATATTGCCTGGCCTCTTGGTGCCCTGTGGCTCGGTCTCTGGCCTAGAATTTGACATGCTGGACATGTCTGGACATCACAGGATTCTGGCTCCTACTCTGTAACTTGGGAGAGTAAGCTGTCTCAGATGGGACCCCCAGACCACCTACACCCAATACACAGGTTGGGGATACAGACTTTGAGGAGGGGATGGGGTGGCGCTGCTGATTCCCTCATTTACACCTGCCCATCCATCCTCCAGGCGCCCTCATGCAGGCTGTGGGTAATTCTGCAGTTGGGACTGGCCTCGGCAGGTACCCAGCATACCCTGCTCCGCTCCCCGCACCCCCGCCGCCATGTCCACTTCATCCCACCCTGATCCTTGTCACTCCTCTCTTCTCCTAGCAACCCAGCCTCACAGGGGATCAATGATGCACTTGCCACCACATCTATGGGTGTCAGATCTCTCTCTGATTAATGACTCAACTACCGAGGGTAGGGACTGGCTCTGCAATTCCTCCTCACCTCCCCGTCTCAACAGCCAGCCTGGCGTGGAGTGGGGGGATGTAACGGATACAGTGAAAAGCTTCATGATTGGCTAAATGGTTGACTGTGGTTGGCAGGATTGACCTGGGTTGGCTGCTGGAGTGAGCCCATGACATCACCACCCTGGTGAACTCGTGCCAGGTGAGGATGGTTATCCCCGCCCCAGTGCATTGTGGGCAGGATCAATGATGTATCTTACCCAGACTTGGTGCCACCAGCTGTGAACGGACACTGAAGTCACCGGCTCTTCCACTTCTCCCCAGCCTTTACGGAGGGTACAGTTGGGGATGCTTCAGAGTGTGGGCTCTGACAGAAATAAACCCCTATGACAAAGGAGCCAAGAATATACATTAGGGAAAAGGCTGCCTCTTCAATAAATGGTTCTGGGAAAACTGGACCACTTTCTTACACAACATACAAAAATAAACAAAAAACGGATTAAAGCCTAAATTGTAACACCTTAAACCATAAAGCTCCTAGAAGAAAACATAGCCAAGTATGCTCTTTGACACTGGTCTTAGCAATAATTTTTTGGACATGTCTCCTCAGGCAAGGGCAGCAAAAGCAAAACTGGACAAACGGGAGTACATCAAACTAAAAAGCTTTTCCACAGCAAGGGAAACCGTCAACAAAACAAAAAGGCAACCTGCTGAATGGGAGAAGATATTAGCAAGTGATCTATCCGAAAAGAGGTAGATAGCCAAAACATCTAAAGGGCTCATAGAACTCATTATCAAAACAAAACAAAAAACAAACCAAGAGCCCGATTAAAAAGTGGGGCAAAACACTGAACAGACATTTTTCCAAAGAAGATAATACAGATGGCCAACAGGCATATGAAAAGATGCTCAACATCACTAATCATCAGGGATTACAATATCAAGACCACAGTGAGGTGCTTCCTCATACCTGTCAAGTGGCTATTATCAAAAAGACAACAACAAGTAAGAAATGTGGGCGAGGATGTGGAGAAAAGGAAACCCTCATGCACTGTTGGTGGGAATGTAAACTGGTGCAGCCACTAGGGAAACAGTGAGGGTTTCCTCAGAAACCTAAAATTAGAACTACCATATGATCCAGCAATTCCACATCTTGGTATTTGTCTGAAGAAAACAAAAAACACTATATCACAAAAGCTGTATGTACCCCTCTGTTCACTGCAGCATTATTTACCCTAGCCGAGATATGGAAGTGCCCATCGATAGATGGATCGATAAAGAGAAGTGGTATACATATACACAATGGAATATTACTCGGCAATAAAAAAGAATGAAATCTTGCCATTTTTGACAACATGGATGGACCTAGAGGGTATTATGCTAACTGAAATAAGGCAGACAGAGAAAGACAAATACAACACGGTTTTATTTGTATGTGGAACCTCAAAAACAAAACAAGTGAGCACAGGGAACAAAACAGAAACAGAGTTAGAGACACAGAGAACAAACTGGTGGTTGCCAGACGGGGAGCGGGTGGGGAGTTGTGTAAAATAGGTGAAGGGATTAGGAGATACACACTTCCAGTTATAAAATAAATAAGTCACGGGGATGGAATGTACATACACGGAATATAATCAATAATATGGTAATAAGCCTGTATGGTGACAGATGGTAACCAAACTTATCGTGGTATTCATTTCCTAATGTTTAAAAATGTGGAATCACTTTGTCGTGCGCCTGAAACTAATGTAATATGGTATGTCGGATTTAATTTAAAAAATAAAGAGTGTGGGCTCTGAATCGAGTATGCCTAGGTTTGTGGGTCACTCCTCCTCTGACGGCCTGTGTGACTCGAGCAGCTTCCCTAACTTCTCTGTAGTCTCTGCTTTCCCACCTCATCAACTAGGATTTCTTTTAAATTAATTAATTTATTTTTGGCTGCGCTGGGTCTTCGTTGCTGCGCACGGGCTCTCTCTAGTTGCGGCGAGCGGGGGCTACTCTTCATTGCAGGCTTCTCATAGTGCTGGCTTCTCTTGTTGCGGAGCACGGGCTCTAGGCACGCGGGCTTCAGTAGTTGTGGCGCGCGGGCTCAGCAGTTGTGGCTCACGGGCTCTAGAGCACAGGCTCAGTAGTTGTGGCACATGGACTTAGTTGCTCTGCGGCACGTGGGATCTTCCCAGACCGGGGCTCGAACCCGTGTCCCCTGCATCGGCAGGCGGACTCTCAACCACTGCGCCACCAGGGAAGTCCCATCATCAATTAAGATTGATACCTTGCAAAATGATGGGTCTGCGAGAGAAGATTAAATAAGGTGATAGAAATACACTGAATATTGTCTGATACCTGGGAAAGGATCAACAAACGTGAAATGCCATGTTACCCGTGCTAAACACACCCCCAGTGACTGTCTGAATTCAGGCCTTTGAGTTTCAAGAAGAAAAGCCCTGCTTGACTTACCTGCTCCCTTGGAGCTGGGAGACAAGCCTGGCAGGATGGTTGAGCTCCCAAGCTCTCTGATGAGAACACGAGTTCAGAATCCAATCAACTTACCTGCTCTCAAGCGCCTCTGTCTGCAGAAGACTCGTAGATTTCTGTAGAAATACAGCTCAGGGGAGTAGTGAAAAGCACAGACTGACAGAGAGCAGAATTCATTTTCAGTTCAGAAGAATCCCATGGGCACTCGCGTGGTATACAACATTGGACTCCAGGTGTGGGGAGAAAAAGTAGATTTCATCACTCATGCCTCCTGAATGAAAAGGGAAGCTATTTATTAGGAGAAAAATGTTTGCGAATCACAGACCTGACAAAGGGCTTATATTCAGAATATGTAAGGAATTTTAAAAAGTCAACAGTAAGAAAACAAACAACCCAATCAGAAAGTGGGATAGGGACTCAACATAAGCAACGTAATACAGTGTTGAACATCATAAACCTTTAGGGAATTTCAAATTAATACCAAGATGAGATACCGAATCACGTATTGGAAAGGCTAAAATCAAAAGTCCTGGCAACACCCGGCGCTGGTGAGGGTGGAACTCTCACACTTTTAGCAGGTGGGAATGCAAAACAGCACAGTCACTTTGAAAAACAGTTTGGTAGTTTCTTAGACACTTAGACATACACTTACTTATGACCCAGCAATCCCACTCCTGGGTACTTACTCTAGAGAAATGAAAAGCCTGAACATGTATGTTTAGAGCTGCTCTATTCACAACTGCCCCTAAATGGAGACAGTGCACATGTCCTCGTGTGGATGAATGGATAAACAAATGGTATCCCATGCAATGGCCACCTGCTCTGCACTGAAAAAGCACAGACTGTCGATAGGTGCCTGTCAGCTTCATGCAGGATGGTGCACTGTGCTACATGCGAGAAGCCCATCTCAGAAGGCTACAGACTGCGTCATTCCCTTTACAGGACACCCTGCCAAGGACAAACTACAGTGAAGGAGGACAGATCCTTTCTGTCAGGGATTGGGAAACATCCCAAAGGAGGGTGAAACAACAAAGGGGCAGCACCTGGGCGTTTTCGGGGGTGATGGACTGGCCTGTGCCCTGGTCACGGTGGTGGTCACCTGAATCTCTCCATGTGTTAGAGCTCCGAGGACTGTACACCAAAAGAAAACCAGGCTGGGGGCTTCCCTGGTGGCGCAGTGGTTAAGAATCCTCCTGCCAATGCTGGGACACGGGTTCGAGCCCCGGTCCGGGAAGATCCCACATGTCCCGGAGCAGCTAAGCCCGTGCGCCACAGCTACCGAGCCTGTGCTCTAGAGCCAGTGAGACACAACTACTGAAGCCCGCGTGCCTAGAGCCCGTGCTCCGCAACGAGAAGCCACCGCAATGAGAAGCCTGCGCACCGCAACAAAGAGTAGCCCCCACTCGCCGCAACTAGAGAGAGCCCGCACACAGCAACGAAGACCCAGCGCAGCCAAAATTAAATAAATAAAATAAATACATTTATAAGAAACAACAACAACAACAAAAAGAAAACCAGGCCGAACTTACTGTTTGCTAATTTGAAAAATCCAGTGGTAGATTTTGAAGTAGGTGCATCTCTCTATATGCTTTGAATAAATATATCTTGGGTGAAGCTAACAAAAATTACATCAAATGCTATATTAGAACTTTAGATCAGCTGCCCAGGCACTGCTCTTTCCTAGAGAGCTAGTTTTCTCAGAAAACTGTTACTGTTACAGGGCACGGGGGGGATACGGGGGCAGACTTGGCTATAGAAGCAAGGCGAAGACGAGCAGAGCAGAGGGACAGAGTTCCCAGGGACCTGCCCAAGGACACGGATCAGCGGGTTCACAGCGTCCGTCCTGCTGATGGGAGCCTGAGTGACAGCTACACCTCTCACCCACGAAATAAAGTAGCCTGGCTGCCCGGGCTGTATTCATCCAACAAATACTCACCCAGGGCCCACCTGGTCATCAATGCCCTCAGCAAAGTGCCCAAAGCAGCCACAACCTAGGACAGACCTCAATCTCAGGAGGTACAAGATTATCCAAGATACCAAAGCAAGGGGAAGACAAGTGGGGAAGAGACGGACACTAGACACTCCCAACAGAGTCGGGATAGAAGACGGGATGCCCCTCACCCGCTCCAAGGAGCAGAAATTTGAGCAGAGGATTTTCAGTGTTCGCTCATTGACAGTATACGTTTTCAGCTGAGAAACGGCTGCTCTAATAGCTCTGCACTAGGAAGGGGAAACGTGGGTGTTACTCTGGTACAATAGGGTTCTGGACAGTGTGGGGATAAAAGACACAAACAGCCCCTGGACCAACAGAAAACTGAGCAGAGAGATTTGCTGTAGCCCCTCATTTCGGATATGTTGTTTGCAACAAGCAAATTGACAGCATAACAACAGCTACACTGCTCTGTGTTGTGTACCTCACATCATCATCACTTGCAAGACGGTAGGTAAACATGTTCTGAGCACCTGCGGGGCACCAGGCTCCAGGACCTGTGCTTTCGCAGACTCTGTGCCCACAGGAACATGTCATGCAGGGAAACGGTCCTCAAGGAGCTCACAGTGTGGCGGGCAGGGAGCCAGGGTGAAGACAGTGGCGCAAGAAGCGTGATGAGAGCCTTGGCCGCGGGAGCCACAGGATGCTGGGATCAGGTGGTGAGGAATGGCTTCGCCCGGGGGTGGGATAACATATAATATTATTGTCCCCATTTGCAGACGAGGGAACTGAGGATCAGAGAGTGTAAGCATCTCGCTCAAGGTCACACTGCTAGGTAGCGGTCCTGACCGGGTTTTCACCTACGTCTGTTAACACGCAAAGGTCTCTGCACTATTCATTACACCAATCTCTCTCTCTCTGAATGTTGTCACCTATTTTAATTCACAATCACCACCTTAAACATTCCCTTAGCTCTACTTACTCCTTTAATACATAAACAATCTGCTGAACAAAGTACAGGTTTCCTTTTAGCACATCCAGCCTCTCTCCACTTTATAAACAAAATTTCCTTGCCGGGCACGTCGCCACCGCCCAAACCGGAGCCTGTATTGCACTCACAAGCTGGGTAAAGAAAATGGGTCACTGAGATCTGCAGTTTTACTTACCTATTTTACACAGTCTCAAGTACAATTTTAAATGCACCCAATATTCAAGTAAAAACAGTAGAACCACTGCTTCCCTAAAACAACCACTCACAAAACATTGCATTGGATGCCAACGCGTTCTAGGTAGGAGACCCAGCCCCTTTCATAGGGAGTTGTGGAAATTCTTTTCCTTAAAATATGGAAATCCTTTCGCTTTATCCATTTTCTCTGTTGCTGGTACCCTGACTCAGGCAAGCAAAGCCACTTCACTTTTCTATTTTTAACAAAACTAACAAGCAAAACAACCCTAACCCACAGGCACACAGACATATCTAATACACCCAATAGAGGTATGTCAAATATAAGGATATGGTATTGGAAATACAAATGGAGACCCCCTAACTAATCGTAGATCCAACTTTCTGACCACAGTAGAGGTCTACTGCCCAGGATCAGCTGTACTCCAGAAAACCAGACCACCAAAGACACCTTCCTTTTCTAATTATTATACACTGCTGCTTGTCAATTCATGTGATAAAAGTTTTCAAAATCATTCCACACCAACACAGGAATCAAAGAGCCTGTTAAAAGTATGTGCCTATTCCTAGTTGTGTCACACCATGAACCAATTCTCTCACATACTCTCCAGGAAGAATTCCTCTGATGCTTTCAATACAGGAAACGCATTTGCCTTGAAGACACTTCAATTATTTTGTCTCCTCTTGTGAGGTGGGACATGAGGTGGGGAGGGAGGTGATGCCAAGGAAACAGACAAACTATTTCTGAACCTGCTGAACACTGATTCTAGCCCAGTTATCCCGGGGGTCGACCAAAGGCCCCTTGGAACTTTCAACACCGTCTCTTTCGGCTTAAAAAATGGCAATCCCCAACTAGAGAAAGAGAAATAAGCCATACACAGACTGTCCAACAGCAATTCTGACACTCAAGAGGTAGGGCATCTGCGGAAAGCAACTGTTCTCTCAGAGAGAGCACCGATCCCGATTGGCTAAAGAGAAGGATTCTGGTCCTGTGGCACTAACGCACACCTGGTCGGTCCTAGGGAGACGTCTCCCTCTGTCTGCGTGTCTGTGCCTGTCTCCATCCCTCGCTCTCGCGCCTTCTTTCCCGGGATCAGGTTTCCGCCATCTGGACGCCAGTGCACCGCCTCCCATCCTCAGACCTGGCGGGAAGGCAGGAGTCGGGGGGTGGGGGGGCGACGGGAATAGAAGGGTTAAGACCACTGAGAGGAGGAGTCCTTCAGCGTCCTAGAGAGGATACCCGCCCTCCACGGGAGGAGGAGTCTGCGGGTCTGCGTCTGAAGTCATCGGGATGGGACATTCCCCACCCACTCCCATCCCCACCCCCTAAGAAATTAGTCCTTTTCTATAAGCAGTGTGCTTTTGGGCCTCGCCTGGGTTGTGGGAGCCGGGAGTGGCCTGAAGGAGAGTAGGTTCTTCCCGGAGACGGCGGCAGTAGGGCTGGGGGATTCAGAGAAGAGAAGGCAGTGCCCGCCCCTCCTGGCCGTGCACCGGAGCGCCTCTCCCAGTAGCTCTGAGAGTAGAAGGGACGATCGCTTCTGGAGTCGCAGGAAGAGTTTCCGGCCGCTGGAGATGATCTCACAGAGGACGCATGGTCGTGTTGGGCTACCGGGGTTGGAAGGGGTTTGGGGGCGGGCTTCTCCTTGACTACCTGGTAATTTGTGTTTGTTGCGTGCCTACGTGAGAAGCAGCTCCTGTTACTTGATTTTTTCTTACCTAGTTCTTACCAATCACACCCCGTGTGATACATCACACTGGGAAAGACAAAACACAAACTAATAAAGAGACTGACTTTATTCTACCGATTGCAATTGGGAGAGCACCCCAGATCTGAAGATCAGACTGTCAGCAGGGTGGTTTTGCACTGTACTTCATTTCATAGAGAGTAGTAGACAAGTTACAGTGGGGACATTTGCAGGTGGGAAAATCGTTCAGGGGAAGTCTCAGTCAACTGAACAGAAAATGATTATCTTTGTGACTAGCTAGTTTCAGGAGGATTGACTTTTAATCTCAGTTACTCGTCATGAGACAAAAAAACAAGGAGCTGGAGGGTCTGTATCTGCCCTTTCAGGAAAAGGAGGAAGGTCTGTATTTGGCCTTGTAGCAGGTAAACCCAGGAGTCACCTGAGACTTACGAGAAGCCTTATCTTGAGTCATAAGGGGAAGGGTGGTCCTTTGCAGTAAGTCATTTCGGGAACACAAAAGTCTGCAGAGATTTCTTTACTGTGGCTTTTTTCAGGGCTCAGGTGAAGTTCGACCTTGTCAACGTGGTAAATATGAGCCAGGCATCTTTCATGCCTGTCTAAGTAGGTAAGTCTGTAAGCAGAGAGCTTCCCTTTTTGCCCTGGAAGTAATCGACGCTCGAACAGCACTGTATAGTTATCAAAAGGTTATATGTTTGTGGTCTACATGAAGGAAGCAAAAAGGAGTTACTATCCCAGAATAGGACCATCATCCTTATCTTACAGTTGAGGAAACTGAGCCACAGAGAGGTTAAGTAACCTGCCCAAAGTCACAGAAGGAATAAGTGGTGGGGCCTCGATTCAAATCTAGGTATCTGTGGCTTCATCACCTGCCTGCTAGGCAGCCACACACCGATAGTTTCCAGTTCCACATATCAGGCTCAATCCTCTCTCCTAAACTACAGACTTCTCTATTCAACTGACAGGTCCACAGGGAGACTGCACTCAACAAGTGCTAGGCAACTTCTGGGACACTGGAGATGACTTCACAGGGAAGAGAAGTGTTAGACAAACTTGGTCCCAAAGGCCCTGTGCCCACTCCCTGGAGGGAGAGTGAGGGGCTACAGGAGGAAGAATTGGAGGGTCTGAAGGGGGGCTGTTTCTCTGAGAGACAGGTTGATGGACTGCCATTCTGCATGCATGTGACAAACACTTGTTACTTTGAATGTATTTATTTTTCTTTTACAGTTGGCAATACATGCTACGTGGTGAAAATACACAAAGCAGATATGCAAAACCAAGCAGATATATGGAAAGTAGATACATTCCCATTATACCTAGGGAGTACCTGACAGTAAAACAGCACTGCTGTGTAGAAGGAGGACACTCTCATAGACTAAATAAATGAAACACCAGCCCCTGTATGCCGGCTGTTGTACTGTACTACTGTACTTTTCAAGGCACTGTGGTATAAGATGAAAAAATGTTTTCTTTAATAAATAAATAAATGAAACAGAAATTAGTCCTTTTCTTAATTATTAGTCTCATTCCCCTATCACAGTTGAGGCATCTTGGGCACAGAGAGGTTAGGTCAGCTCCCCCAAGTCATTCAGGTCATACGTGTTTGAGCCCCAAAGGCAAGGAATACTCAACAAGTCCAAACTGAACCCATCCACAACCCCTGCCCACATAGCTGCACCTCCTCTACTGTTGCCTAACTCAGGGCAAGGCAGCCTTCTCCCCAGCTGCTTAGGCCAGAGATCCTTAAAGCCATCCTTGCCTGCTGCCTCTCTCTCACCACCCTCTCAGTCATCAAGCCCCACCTTTCTGCCTCCTAAGTCTTCTAAGTAAGATCCTGACACTCCTCTCCATCGGCACAGTGAGTTCTCTAGTCCACGTCACCCTCGTCTCTCTCCTTGACCACCACCAGCAATCCTGATGCTTTCCAACGCATTGTCTATCCTACTGCCTGAGGAAGCTTTCTTAAGTCCTAACCCGGGCATGACACCCCTGCTCAAAACTCTGCAGGGGCTGCCCGCTGCTCGTAGGATGATGTCCAGACTCCTGGACTAAGCACAGCAGGCCTTGCCTGCCCCCGAACGCCTGATCTTCACCAGACCCCCTCCTTCTGCTCCAAGCCCCACTTGATATTTCCAGCACACCCAGACCTCTTTCTGTTCATCAGATGGCCGGTGTGCTCACACTCGTCCTCCCTCGCCCCCCCTGCCTGCCCCCCCAGGCCCCCACCACCCACAGATTTCACAACCTCACATGTGCTGTTCCCTCCATCTTACATGCCCTTCCTCCCTCCTCATCTGTCTGATTCCTTCTTAGGTTCAGCTGTCAGGCTGGGTAGAGCAATTTCCATTTTTCCTGGGGAGTACCTGGATGGAAAGTCACAGTTACCAGATTTGATATTTTTACCGAATGGAAGGTGATGGAGATTTCATTATGAATTCCCCACACGGACACACGTTTTACTGTGGTTCACAATGAGCTGATTTGAAATGCAATCTGATGGCTGAGTTTTTCTGGGAAAGGCTTCCTTGCTAGGAACAGGATACAGACAGAAAAGCTCTCGTCTTATGTTATACGGGCCCACTGTTGCCTTTGAATATGACCTTTGGAATTTGGCCACAGTTTTGGAAGCATAGAGGGATCCAGGGTGACCACCTGCTTCACAGTGAGGAGGGATAAGCTGAACAATGGAAAAAAAATATGTCACTTTATGGTATCTGTGACCCAGTAAATTGAACAGGCTTTGAACTGCCCTACCCATGGACTTTGTTTTGATGAGATTTTCACTATAGCTTATAGTCCAAGTTTCTGCTAGGACAGGAGAAAGTATATTAACGGGTCCTCCCTATGCAAGGGTTTGATTTTACTGGTCCCCTGTGGTCATCAGGGAGGCAAGGATCAGCTGCGTGCTCAGTATGGGGACCCTCTTAGGGAATCTGACAGCACCTTCCTGCAACTCCTTAGGTGTCCCCACTGCTGGTTCTGCCTGCTACAGACTCAACTGTGAGGACTGACTTCATTCAGTACAACTCCTCTGAGCAGAGCACACCTAAGTATGAAATGAAGTGTGTGCCTTTGATATGTAAAGACAATTAAAAAGATGGAAATGGCACCAGTTCCACCGCCACTACCCCAACCCCCACCCCAGCCAGAGGGTGGAGTAGATGCCCAGAGGCCCCCGGCATGCTTGCCTCCACACTGATGTGTCCCTAACACAGGGCGCAGTGTAAAATGGTTCAGCCAGAGCCTAGTTACTGAGCTAATGGGAGCCGGGCACATGCGGTTTTATTCCCCATAGATCCAGAGAAGTATCAACCCCCGCCTTCCACAGACAAGGAAACAAGCTCAGAGAGGTCAGGTCGCGGATGCAGCAAAGGCTGGATCTGGCAGTCCAGCCCGAGTTCTGCCCGACTGCAAAGCCCGTCTTCTTGGCGGTCACGACAACCCACTTGGCTTGTGATTCAGGTGCCGAGATGCAGATGTTGTTCCGTGACAGGAAAGTCATCATTGTCCCATTACCATGTCCACCTGTGAAATGCAGGCACCCAGTAGGGCAAAGCCACCCTGAAAGGTTCTAAGACCCTCTCTGTGTTTGCCTGCGCAGGAGCTGCCTCGCAGCCAAGAAACTGGAGTCCACCGGCGCAAAAGGATTGCCTCAGAGCCAACGGCCAGGCAGGACTTCAGCCTCCCCTGTGGTGGGGGGGCACTCTGCCGTATTAGAGAGGCTTTGCAATCAACCCTCCCCCAGTTATGTTTCCACCAGTCTCACTCTATTTATCAGATGGAAGGAACTGAGAGGCAAGCAGAGGCAGAGGAAATGTTTTCAGTGGCTTCATGACAGCTCTGGACCTGACCCAGCTGCCATGGTGGTCTGGAGCCAACAGACTGAGAATGGAAATCTGGCTCCACCCGTGTTCATGTCTCTGCTCTTCAGCTTGTGTCTGTAAACTGTGCATGATCGAAGTGCCACCTGAAGAACCTCCCCACCCCTGAGAAGTGTGTCCTGACCAAACACCCACACACCACACACCCTCGCCCCCCGACCCCACACACTATGGCAGGGGTCAGAGGCTCTCTTCTGTGTTCCTAGGGTTCTATGATTTAAATCCTGCCATGGCTTTTATCACACAATAGGGGGCAGTCATCTGCTTGCAGGTTGCAGCCCCCATCATCCCTGCATCCCCAAACTGGCCCCAGTAGTGGAGACCTAGCGTCTGGTCGGTGCTTCGAACTTGTTTCCTCAATGAATGAAGGACCTCGAATCAATGTACTTGGTCAATAAAGGGTAGCTCTTCTTGGACCAGTTATTTCTGCTTTAAAAATGACACAGGAGGATGGAGGAGACAGGGCACATCTCGAGTCAGATTCTCTTCCCTTTGGTGGGGGGAGGAGCATTGCATCTTTCATACGATCCCTAATTCCAGAAACTCCTAACCCAAGAGGCTGCAACGTTCATTACACACGTGTGGGTCACTCTGTTGCCCCATCAGCCACAGTTCTGGCCTCACAGTGGAACTTGGGTCAAGATCCTTAGAGCACCGGTCAGTTCACTGAATGTTTCCCAAGTACCAAGTGGCTGGTGCCCAGTGTGGGCCCCGCAACGTCGTGTCCAATCAATGGACTGTTGAATGAACGCAGGCTGCTAGTGGAGTCTGTGATGCTGTGCCCAGAGCACCGGCGGCCGTGGAGTCAGGGACGTGAGCACAGTTAGGAAGGGCGTGTCAAGTCCAGGTGAGGCCATCAGCCTCCCTCGGAGCTGCCCCTCACGCGGTCCTCCCAGTTGCTTGCTTGCTCCACCTCGACTCTCTCTGCTCTTCCCCCACGTCCTGCCTCTCACTCCTTCTAAGGCCTGGCACAGGCTTGTCATTCAGTAGCGATGATCCCTCCTTCTCCTGTCAGTCAGCTGACTGAGCAGATACCCAGCTGACCAATTTTTTTTTGTTTTTTATGTATCCCCAGACATCCAGCACAGCGCCTTGACCATAGTTGGAGCTTGGTGAACGATTCAATGAATAAAGTCACTGTTTGTCACACACACACACACACACACACACACACACACACGAGTTACCATCAGGCTTATCCAGATCAGTGCACAGTGTCTGGGCAGCCACCCTGACCTGGATTAGGACACAAGGAGCGCTGGTAGTTTTGCTAGAGGGCAACTTTGAGCTTCCCTCAGGTGCCACAGCACCACTCTCAGCAGGGCTAAGAAGCTGTCTGTGTCCGTTAGGGGTAAAGACTGAGACTTCCTGCCTTCAGACACTCAGCGGCCCCTGGTTAGGGTTGATGGCGGTTCCTCAGAACGCTCATCACTCAAGTGCCGTGACGCCCTCCCAGAGCTCAGACCAGGGAGCCTTCTCCCAACAATAATGGAGTACCCTACCCTGTTACAGAAATGGGAATTATAGCTATTTACCCCTCTTAATGTGGTTCCTCCCCTTTGCATTCACGTCCACATTTCTTCCTTGAGTCACCCAATCCAACTCTGCTAATTCCCAAAGGGTTACTGCACCAAGCTGCACCTGCATCTCACTTGCTGTGCATGGCTCTATCTGGGAGGGTCGGATCTACCTACTGAGCTACGTATTTTCTGTCTCCCTTCCCTTTTGAATCTGGAGGCTCCCAGGCATCAAGAAAAGTGCTCCAGTTGGCCCACAAAAGGGGCGGTGCTGCAGGGGAGGCTGCGACTCTCATCCACAGCCTGGGTCAAAGCAGGACTGCGTTATAAGTGCCACACGCTGCCCCAGTGCGCCACGGGAGCCAAAAGAGCAAAGGTCTAAGAAGTCCTAATACAGACACTTATGTGGATAGAACACCAGTCTCTTCCTAGGGACCTGTGAGTTGTTTGGTTTGGGCTTATATCGTCCGTGGCCTTTTGCACAACGCTTGCAGACTTAGCTAACCTTCCATCAGGACCTCTCTGCTCCCCCCACACCCCACACCCCCCACACCCCCCGCTGTACCAAAGATCATACTCCTCACTTAAGTGTGCTGGCTGGGTTTTCACTTGGCAAGGATACCAAAACGATTTTTTTTATACTGAAACGTCAAGATACCTAAGAGAACAGGTCTTCAGAAAAACTTTTTAAATTATAATAGAAAAACTGGCTACGTAACAATGAAGATACAGCACATTAAAAGGTCACTTGGGGGCTTCCCTGGTGGTGCAGTGCTTGGGAGTCCGCCTGCCGATGCAGGGGACACGGGTTCGTGCCCCGGTCCGGGAGGATCACACATGTCGCAAAGCAGCTAGGCCCGTGAGCCATGGACGCTGAGCCTGCGCGTCCGGAGCCTGTGCTCCACAACGGGAGAGGCCACAACAGTGAGGCCCGCGGACCGACAAAAAAAAAAAGTTATTTGGGCATTATCTAGAATTTCACGCTCAAGAGAAAAACACTTAATATGTGGTCTACTGCCTTCCAGGTTTTTTCTCTGCATTTTTAAAAATTAGGAGATGGGGGAGGTAATGTCTTCATACTTTTGTATCTGTTGTTCTGTTTATCATTATAGTATGGTTATGCTACTTCCCATAAAGATGAGGATGAGGATGCTGATACTGACGTCGGTACAAGCAAGCACATGTATAGAGCTTGAAATGGACCAGGAACTGTTCTCTGTGACGTGTGCATATTGACAGGGCACCCCGTGGTCTTTCATGCACTTAGCAGACATCATGTTCAATCCCTACACAGATTCATTGTAATCTGATTCATGCCGATGGACATGTTCACTTGCCTTTTGATGCAGAGGATGCTGGACACTGCAGTGTATTCTGGATTTGGGGGTCAGATACCACGCCTCTCTGTTTCTTTCAGGCCTGCGTAGCAATCTGACTCAGCTCTTGCAGGCCAGGTGACTTTGGGCAAGTTCCTTCACCCGTTAACCTCTACGTGTCTCAAGCTTCCTCATCTGCAAAAAGGGATGATAACATTAAAAATGCTTACCTCATAATGTTGCTGCGAGTACTCAGAGACCTTATTATACTTATACATATAGAGAGTTAAACACGGTCCAGAAGGGTGAGATTTTACTCTTGTGTCTCTTCACTTCGGTTTCTGCTTGTAGCCATATCCCTCTCTCCCTGCCCCCGTTGCTTTCTCCTCAACCACTCCCGCTCCACTCTCTCTCCCCTTTGTCCCCCTCCTCAGACTCTCCATCTGAAAACACAGTTTACCATCTCCTCAGGATGTAACTCAGAAAATATTCATACCATCACCCTTTGGTTAAAAAAAGTGAATATTAGTGGAAGAAAGAAGAAACACCATAAAACCAGCAATGTGAAAACTACACAAGAAATAAAGTCCTACTGATGAAAGTTTGAGTATTAATACTTTTGTATCTTCATCAGATTCAGATATTCAGAATTTGATACAGGAGAATTAGACTTCATAAAAATAATGGCCCCCCAAAAGGGCTATATAATGAGGTTCTTGGGCCTTTAAATTTCCCTCTGGAATGTTTTTTAAAATGTATATACTCATGTTCTACAATTGTCCAGTGATCACTTACTTTCCCGTCATTATACAAATCCTGCGAAGAGGTCATTAGACTTCTAATTTCCTAGAGAATAGGCACTACACTTTTCCATACGAGCGCCTGATGAAACCCCAGCATTGTATGCAGGCTTCACAATATCCCCATAAGAGCTAAATACTCGTTACGCTAAATATATATATAAATATATATATAAATATATATATAAATATATATATATATATATATATATATATACACCCACCTCCATGCCCCATACATTCAGTTCTTGAGTCCCTGAGGGGCTGAAGTGATAGTGCAAACTCTGTGTGGTGAGTCACAGGTGGTCTTGACATTGTCTCTCTGGAACACTCTCCAGGGAAACGTGGGAACGGTAACAATATCAACAACAGTAATGACAACAGCTAGAATTCACCAGGAACTTGTCACATGCCGAGCACTGTCCTGACAACTTCCCATGTCTTAACACGGTCACTGCTCTAAGAAACTGCCCCCAAGAAGTAGTTACATTTACTCCTCACTAGTGTTTCCATGTTACTAATGGAGGAATTGAGGCACAGAGACGCTAAGTAGCCCGCTCAGTGTCACCCAGCAGTAAGGGGTGGAGCCACACGTCTGTGGAGGCACTGTGGAAAACTCAAGTGTGTTCTGTATTTATTCAGTCAAGGGCAAGATCCAATGGCTACTGCAAAATATGTAGAAAAACAGCTAACACATAACACAGATTGACCTTAGAGCATGGAACTGCACACTAAATAGAAATCTGGTTTCTTCAGAAATCTTTTAGATGGAGGCTTGACAGGATTGGAATCAGGATGTTTTGTGGAAACGATGATCTGAGAGCCTCCTTAGAACAGCAGACAGCATGTCAGTCTCCTAGCCTGAAGGTCTTGGGTTTGTGCATCAGAGAAGGCAGCAAACCTCTGTCACCTCCACACGCTCCCGATGGAGAGAGAAACCTGCCAGTAGGGAAAATAAGACTGTTCCTCTGCTCTGGTAATGCCCAGACAAGTTGTACATGTCAATCAGAACTGAGTAATTATAAAAAAAAACACCAAAAATGCAGATTCCATGATCCACACTCAGTGAGTCTCATTTAGTGTGGCTACAATGGTGCCCTAGAATCTTTGATTTTTCACTCTGCCTGGGAAACTCTCAGGAACTTTATCAAACTCCTGTGGAAGCAAGACTGTCTCCAATGTACTGACTCTTCCCAGGCTAAACACGCAGTTGGGAAGACCAACCTGACAGCACAGGAGAGAGAACGTAAAGGACACAGCATGAGAGTCAAACCAAGGGCAGGGCAGTGCATCTTCTGAGAAGACATCACCACCTCACTGGCCTGTCTCTCTGAGGCTTCAGTTTATCTCAGATCCATTCTCTTCATGGCCAGTGGATGGAGGTGGTGAGAGGAGATGACCTTTGAGATCCCACATGGCCTGGGCTTTTCTCGGGGGCCGTGGGACACAGACAATATGAGGTTATGTGACCTATTCTCCCCACCTCCAGTCAGCCTCTGCTTCTCTCTTGCACCCTCACTCCCTCCATGCCACACAAGCCCAGAGCAACCAGAATTTAGGAAAAATGTCTTCCCTTCACCGATCAGACACCTGCCCCTGACCTGAGGAGATCTTCTCCGCTCTTCTCTCAGCTGTCCTCCTCTGATCTGATCTGCCGTGCCAAAGCAGACAGCCTTCCCTAGTAGATTAAAGCCCTTGCCTGGCCCGTGACTCTGGTGACGCAGCCTGGAGAGGGCTTGTCCTCTCTGAGAAAGACCCCAGCCCCGGGAGCCAAGAGCCATGATGACCACAGAACCATCCTAAACATTGATGCCCACGGAAGTGATTGACCTTGGAAACGAAGCCTTACCTCACACCCCATCTGTCCCTGAACCATTATCTCGTCACAGAAGGCAAGACAGACGAGGAAGGTGCCTGGAATCCTTCCTGAGGAGTCCTGTGTCCTACTCCATGCTGCCATGCTATTTCCCCAGACCAAACCCTGACGTGGACCATATCATTCCTATCCTTTTGATGGGAATAAGAGGTCTGGGGATACCTTCATAAAATCCTATTCTCGTGGTTGATAACCAGTATGTTATGTGGTTTACTACCACAGTGGTGCATCTGGTAAGTAGGTGGAAGCTGACAGGAAGTTTCAGAGGGTAGGTCTGGGTGCTGAAATGACTGGGAGGAGCTACCGGCACCTGTGGGCTGAGGGTTACAGGGAGGCAAACACTTTTTAGCAGAGAGTTAAATAAAGTGGATTTTCCATCATTGTAATATCCCCGTGAATTAAGGGAAGCTTGAATGTTGCTTTCTCTGGAAACTTACAAAGAATCTTTGAGTGTTTTAGAGAACGCATACTGAAGGCAATTCTGTTACTGGCCTTGAGCTTGATGCAACACATCAGTATCACTTGATAGCTGAGGTTGTACACGCCTAGAGGAATGAGGGGAATCCAACTGTACTGACTAGACGGATCTTCCGGATATGCCGTTAACGGACGGGAAAAATTACGTGGGAAATGTTCAGAGTGTGATCTGCCATGGGTTGCTGAACAAAGCCAGATAAGCCCATTGTCTTTGAGGCACCGAGGTTTTGCTTCCATGTCTGTCTCCCTCACCAGACTTTTAACTCCTTCTCAGAAGGCTGGAAACACACCCCGTTCCGCCTGGTGTCCTCAGGGCAGAGGACCTGACACACGGTAGAAAGTCAGTCTACACTTGTGGAGCTGACGTAACGGGTGAAGGACTGGACCCAGTGTCTTAATGACGAGCGAGAAGGATGTCAGTGTGCGGAGGGCGGGAGGGGAATGCCACAGGCCTTAGGACCCAGGAGGCGCAGTGACGCCAGCCTACACTGCAGTGCTGATGTCAGTTACATCCCTTAGGGCTCCAGGACTCAGCCATTTAAATACAGATGTCATCAAGCATGAAGGTCTAACTTAGAAAGCCAGGAACCTTACTGCTTAGTTTTTTGTATGAACCTTTTGTAGCTGAGGCACCTGAGGCACCAATTCAGGCACAGCATAGTCTGGTCACTACTCGTCCAGGCTGAGGCTGCGTCGGGATATTCAGGGCTTACACACAAGAAGGGTAATTCCGGGGCATACATGTATCCCTAGAAACAAAGTGTTCACAACTGCTAGGTTGTCCCGAGGAGGACATCCATCAGGCAGGCAGGTCAGCTCCCTGGGGCCCCAGTGTGGCCTCCCACCCAGGGACCTGCCCCCCTAGGACTCCCTGTCCAGTTTGAATAATCCATCTGAGGCCTTGGTTTCAGAGGCACTGCCTGGAGGCAGCCCGTTCCAAGCAGTTCTGTCTGTCCGGGACACCAGTGCATCCTATTTCCGAGGGTGGCTGACACCTGGAGGTGCTCTGCATGCACCATCCAGGGGCTGGGGCCACTCCTGCGGTCCCACAGTCAGAGCTCCCTCAGGTGTGACTGGAGCCTCAGCAGACAGTTTGCATTGAAAGTGCTCACTGGATTGGGATTGACATATATACACTAATATGTATAAAATAGATAACTAATAAGAACCTGCTGTATAAAAAATAAATAAAATAAAATTCAAAAAGAAAAAAAAAGTGCTCACAGCAGCCTGAAAGGCTGCATGGGGAGTATTTCTTTAGGAAACAGAAAATTCCCAGGAACAGTTTGGACAGACAAGATCATTAATGCCCTCGCTCCCTCTCTACGCTTTCCCGCCAGGTGCCAGGGGTGGTGTGTTCTCCATTGTTATACAATCATTGTGTACAGTCCTGAAATCAAAACTTCACATTTTGGGGCTTCCCTGGTGGTGCAGTGGTTGGGAGTCCGCCTGCCGATGCAGGGGATGCGGGTTCGTGCCCCGGTCTGGGAGGATCCCACATGCCGCGGAGCGGCTGGGCCCATGGGCCATGGCCACTGAGCCTGTGCGTCCGGAGCCTGTGCTCCACAACCGGAGAGGCCCGCGTACCGCAAAACAAACAAACAAACAAACAAAACTTTACATTTCTTTAATTATCCCCTAATGTCCCCCAAATCTTTTGTATGGAAGGGCTGTAGGCAAGAAAGGTAAAAGTACTTTCATAGCAAAACATGTTTTAATCTAACTGTAAAGACATTACGTTTAGCAAATGGCCAGGACAAAATCCTGAATTTAAAAAAATTTTCAAAATGGGTTGACACAACCTCCTGTCCTTTTGTCTCTCTCACTGATCCCGTGAGGAGGCTGCAGAAGCTCATTCTCTTGCACTGAAGAGTCATATGCCTAACGTCTCGTCTCAGTTGTCATGAACATCCAGATGAAACGGCCACAACGTACAAAGCCATTTTTAAAATTCCCCCTTTTCCCTCTCTCAGGGACGCTTTACTCAAACCCCTAGCAGTAAACTGACACTCACCAGGGTACCGCACAGCGGCCGGGGAGCTTGGGCGCGAGTGCTGGGACGGGCAGCAGCAGCGGCCGCCGCCAAGTTGAAGAAAAGCCTGCAGAGCGTTTTCCCCTTCTTGCCTCTAGTTTATCTGAAGCTTTCTCCAGCCCAGAATCTGATTTTACTTGCTTTCTTCCGCTTGTAGGAGAGAGCAAGTCAAACTTTTAACATTTTTTGGCCGACCCAGAGTTCACCTTTTGTAAGGTTTGCATCCTTTCCCCCCAGGCCTGGAGGAAATAACAAACACCAAAGTCAGGAGCTGGCTGCACTCCCCACCTCCGCCGCCCCACCCCGCTCACATCGGGCAGCACAGCAGAAGCAGCCCAGGATGCAGTGCGCTAACTCTCCTGGATCTGGATCTTTTGTTTTCAAATTCTGTAAGTAACACCTATCACGACAGTCAGCGGCTCAGCTGCTGTTTCATAGCACGGGTACATCCACAGCCACCGAGCACAAAAGGATCGTCATCCCTACTGCTTCATCCTCCCTGTACTCAAACACGGCTTTCACCGTATTTCAGCCAGTCACAGTCTCGCTAGTGAATCCACAGCTGCCACCACTGTTTCAGATGCCCCAAGACCACCCTTGCTTTTGATGAATTCCTAGGAGGACCCCAAGGACCTAGCACATAGTCATCCTCATGGCTAAGATTTACTGCAGCAAAAGGATACAAAGCCAAATCATCCAGGGGGAGAGGTGCACTGGGCAACATCCGGAGGAAACCAGCGCAAGCCTCCAAGAGTCCTTTCCTAGTAGAAGCACGCAATTTGTCCCTCCGGTAACGGATCATGACAACACGTGTGAAATGCTGTCCACCAGGGAAGCTCCTGAGAAACCCGGGTCCTAGCACATATCAAGATTTCAGGTTCTCAGGAGGAAAGCAGGTGTTTAGCATAAAGCATACTGTTTGGACAGATGGAGGAGTAAACTACACTTCTGAAGGAGGCAACCGTGGGAAACCTCTTGAAATCCAAGTTCTCAGACGTGACGTGAGGGCCAACAAGCCAGCCCTTCTAAGGATTATAGTCTCAGGCCTGCTATGTTAACTCTATTCTGCACAGTACTCAACAGCAAAGCTTCAAAATACATGACCAAGTCAGAACTGGAAGAACTGAAACAAACAAATCTACAAGAACAGCTGGAGACTTCAACAACCTCAGTAATACACAGAACGGAGAGAAAGCAAATTAGAATGCATGGGTGAACCGAACATTCTCACAGGTATAGAACCCTTCACATAACAACAGCCGAATACACCACATTCTTTTCAAGTGCATATGGAAGTTTCACCAAGGTAGACTATATCCTGGGTCATAAAACAAATATGACCAATTGCAAGATAACTGCAATCACACAAAGAATGTTGTCTGACCAAAAGAGAAAAACCACCAATAAGTAAGCCCAAGTTAGGAGGAAAATCTCCAAACACAAGGAAATTAAATCACATACTTCTAAAAAATCCAAGGACCAAAGAGCAAGGATCAAGGAAAGTTACAAATGAATTTAAACAAAATGAAAATGAAAAAACAACCTACCAAAATGTGCAGGATGCAGGTACAGCAGTGCTTAGCCGTCAATGTACAGCATCAAATGCTTGTATTAGAAAGAATAAAGAACCCAAATCGATAATGAAAGCTTCCACCTGAAGAAACTAGAAAAAGCAAATCCAAATAAATTCAAAGCAAGCAAATAAGGGAAACAGAGATTGGAACAGTTATCAGAAAAAGAAGAGAGTTAATCAACGAAACCCAAAGCTGGTTCTTTCAAAAGGTCAATACAAATTCATAAACTTCTACCCAGATAGACAAAAAAAAAAAAAGCAAGATAACTAAAGACACAACTTACCAACATCAGGAATGAAATAGGTTACAGATCCCACAGAAATTAAAAGGATTCTATAAATAATTCTACATAACTACTTTTGGCAATTTAGGCGAAATGGAACAAACTTTCAAAGCTCAGCCAAAAAGGAACAGATCATCTATTTTTAAAATCTAGTCTGTAGTTGAAAAACTTACAGAAAAGGAATCTCCAGGGCCAGATGGTATCCCTGGAAAATCCTGCCAAACATTTAAGAAGCAATAACAGCAATTCTACGCAACCTCTTCAAGGAAACAGAAGAGAGGGAACACTTGTTGAATTATTTTTTCAGATTAGCATTACCCTCATACCAAAGTCAAACAAAGACAGTAGTAGCAAATCAAATTCAATATATAAAAAGAATAATACACCATGACAAAGTGAGGTTTACCCCCGAAATGCAAAGCTGGTGCAGCATTAAAAAATCAATCAAGCCACCACAGTAGCCTACCAAAGATAAAGAACCACATGATCATTATCTGTTGATGCAGAAAAAGTATCTGACAAAATTCAACAGTCGTTCATGATGAAAACATTCAGCTAACCAGGAGTAGAAGGGAGCTTTCTTAACCTGGTACAGAGCATCTACAAAAATACCTGCCCCTCCATCCTACTTGATGGAGAAAGACTAAATGCTTTCTCCCTAAGATCAGGAACCAGGCCAGGAGGATAGCCAGTCTTACTCCTGCTATAAGTCAACACTGTACTGGAAGTCCTAGCCACTCCAGTAAGAAAAGAAAAAGAAATAAATGGTTTAGAGATTGGGAGGGAGGAAATCAAACTGCTCCCATCCACCGATGACATGATTATCTACCTAGAAAATCCCATGAAATCCATTAACAAAATCTCCTATAACTAAGAAGTGAGTTTAACAGGGTCGCAGGATACAAGCTCAACACCAAAAATTCAGGCATATTTGCCTGTACTAGCAATGAACAATTAGGAAATTAAAACAAAAAAAAAAGACTTGTGCATACCATTTATAAAAGCTTCCCCCCAAAACCTAGCGAAACTAAGCAGGATCTGTATGCTCAAAACTACAAAATGCTGAGGAAAAGAAATATAAGAAGAGCTAACAAAATGGAGACACATACTGCGTTCATCTGTTGAGAAATTCAATATATTTAGGATGTCAACAGTCCCCAGATAGATCCATCAATTTCATACAATTCCAATCACAAATCCAGGCAAGGATTTTTTTGTACATATAGGCTAACTGATGATAAAGTTTCTGGGGTAAGGCAAAGGAACTAGAATAGCCAAGTAATTTTGAAAAACAAAGTTGGAGGACTAACACCAATGTCACAATTTACAATGCAGCTTCAACCAAGATATGTAAGCAACTAAGTGGCCATGGAGGGGATGGATATAGAAAATGTGGTGACATATACAATGGATTATTATTCAGCCACAAAAACGAAGAAAATCCTGCCTTTTGCAACATGAATGGATCTGGAAGGCTTTATGCTAAGTGAAGTGAAAGAGAGAAAGACATACTGTATGTTCTACTTATATGTAGAATCTAAAAAAGTCAAACTCACAGAAATAGAGTTTAGAATGGCGGTTGCCAGGGGCTGGGGGAAATGTTGGTCAAACGGTACAAACTTCCAGCTATAAGATGAATAAGTTATGGGGATCTAATATACAGCTTGCGGAGTATAAGGAACAAAACAGTATCATATATTGAAAGCTAAGAGGGTAGATCTGAAATGTTATCACCACAAGTTTTACAAAGGTAATTCTGTGAGGGGATAGAGTGCTAACTAACCTTATCGTGGTAATCGTTTTGCCCTATCTACGTGTATCAAATCATCACACTGTGCACCTTAAACTTACATGCTATATGTCAATAATACCTCAAAGAAGCTGGAAAAGATAAGAGTCCCCAGTTTTTCCAGTGGGAGAGTCCTCCAGCTATATTCTGTGTCCTCCTGACATCTCCCCATCATTCCTTAACTTTCCCTTATTACTGACATGACAAGTTGAGCCAGGCTCATTAATCCTTTCTCTCCTCAGACTGGGAACCCATCATTTAGTGGAGAATGGTATTCAGAAGCTAGGATCTAACGGTAGGTGTACTTACTGTCATTGGGATGTTGCTGTTTTCAGGAAGTTTGGAATATACGTGTGAACACACACACACGTATTTCTATATTTATATATCAATCTATCCACATATGTACACATATCTATTGAAAACCAGGAGTTCTCACGGAGACCTTTAATTCCAGTAGAACTCCTCAGTTGTTCCAGTTTACCTCCTTTCCATATTGGAAATGCCCTCTTCCAAAAGTGACAGACGTGGCTTCCACCATCCTTATATATTCACTGAGTTGACAAATCTGAATGCATATAAGCCATCATCCTTATATATTCACTGAGTTGACTAATCCCAATGCATATAAGCCATCCCTCCTCCACAAAGAGGTCCTCCCCCCGTGCTATGCTGAACCATCCCCTGCCCTTGACTTCCACACCTCACTCAAGCCTGAATCCCTGAGCCAGTTAGCCTCCTCCCCACAGAACCCCCAGGGATATCCTCCTTACCGCCTTGGGCTCTGACCTCCCAAATTGGGATGCCCCTCCGTGCATGTACTTGCCTTGCCCGGCAACACCTAAGGGCTTTAGGACTGAACTGCTCAGGCACAAAAGAGAAGAGAAGGGAAGGGAAAGAAAGGGTAGGGACAGGGGAAAAGTGAATATATCAGTTAATCAAGGTGAACTGGGCCAAATCCAAGCAATATGATGAAGCCAGTGGGTTTTTTCCTCACTGTCCTCCAGCTTCCCCTTCCGGCCTCTCTCCTTTGCCCCAGTTCCTTTCTCATTCTGAAGTCCTGCCCTCCATCAAGAGTAGCAATGTTATGAGGGGCATGATTCCCATATTATAACTGATCTCCGCTGGTTGGCTGACATTCAGTGTGGATGGTGTCCTCCCTGCAGCTCTTACACTCAAGCCCTCTGTCTCTCATGATGGACGAGAAGGTTTCACCCCTCTTCAGTAATTTCAGGTGTAAGCAGGAGAGAAGGTGGAGGGCCCATCTTGGAGCCTCGGGTCCTTCAACTGTGAAATGGGGATGACCACAGATCGTGGGACAAACACAGAGAGCAGCACCAGACACCTTTCAATGAGTGCTACGTGCCGGACCCAGTGCATCACAGGACTCCTTGATATCCAGGAGCACGTCAAGTAGACTGCCCCGCCAGGACTGTGGCACCTGCTGTTCCTTCTGCCTGGAATGCTCTTCCTTCAGGTAATCCCACGGCGTGCTCCCTCACCTCCTCTAGGTCTCTGCTCATTCGTCATCCTTCAGGGAGACCTTCCCTGATTACCTTGAATAAAATAATAACATCATATCCACATACCCTTTCCCCTGATCCAGCCCTATCTTTCTTCATACATAGCACCTGCCACCCTTGATTTATTGATTGACCAACTCTATGAAATGAGAGACTTTGTCAGTTTTGTCCTGTCACAAACTCCTCGAATAGTACTCAGGTACATGGCAGGTGCTCAGAAAACATTTGCTGAACCATAGCTGGGAGCCGGGCCCTTTACACACACTGTTAACATGCACAGGTACCCTCCAAGGTGGGCACTGGCCCCATTTTATTAATTATGATACGTACTGAGACTCCAGGAGACAAGTGACACCCTCAACAACGCACCATCAGCACGTCGGGTTCCAGGCTTCGGAATCATACCCGCCGGGTTTCCAACTCCCTCAGTTCCTGGACAGAGATCTCACAGCTGAAATGGTAAGAGATTTTACTACTGACACACAGACCCCAAACAGCTCAGATACTTTACACCTTTAGACAAACCCCTTCCTAAAGCAGCTCAGAGACATCACACCTTGGGACCCAGAATCACAACAGTTCAGAGGCCTCACACTCTGGGGTTCAGACGTCTACATAAGGGTCTAACACCCAGTGACTCTAATGCCCAAAAGCTCAGAAAATGCACACCCAGGTCTACAAAGACACAAAGCCCTACAGACTTTGTACCATGGCTCACAAAATCCACTCAGATAAAATATCCCATTCACCAAAAACTCCCCCAAATGCTCAGAGACGTCAAATGTACTCAAACAGCATCTGGGATGTCAGACGTAGCGGTACACATCTCCAAACTGCACGACACACGTTACTTCCCAGGGAGAGACACCAAAAAAGTTGAGTGACCCCTCCTTGGCCTTAATTATATGAATCTGCGCGACTGACCCTGCGGTGCCACACGCTCCAGACTGAGTGAAGGCTAAACAAGACTGTAAGAGCTCGCGGAAAGACACCACCACCGTCACCCTGCACAGCCAGCGACTGCGCCGAACCTCGCCACCGACCCGGGCAGCTAATCAGCCCCTTACGGATAGTCAGTCTTGGAGTAGTCAAACTCGGAGAAAATTGTACACTTTTAAAATGCCCGCGCGCGCACAAGCCCACGCCCACGCCCACGCCCACGCCCACGCACACCTTTCACCCTGAGCGCCAATTCGGCGACCACTCTGCCTGTCCCAGACAGACAGCCAATGGGAACTGGGCAGGCGAGGAGGGAGGGGCAGGAATAGCGGGATTTCCGGCGCCGCTTGACACCCCGGAAGAGTTTATTCCGGCAGTGTCGCGGCGACCAATGACCGCCGAGAACGCTTTCTCGATTTCGACACCCCCCCCACACGCATCCCGGAGCCAATCTCTTGCTCCGTTGCTCTCCCCACCTGGATGTGACCATGCAGAAACGAAGGGGTGACCCTGGAATAGATAGAAAAGAAGGCTGCAGGCTGAGAACCGGTGTCCCCTCGGCCTCGAATGTGCCGGGACGATGGAGCGGTTAAAATGGGGATGGACCCAGCGGCTCCCTGAGTGCCTCCGCTGGGACTTGTGGTCGATGCCCGACGCGGTGTAAGGGGACCGTTGTCACAGAGCTCAATGGATTATTCCAGAACGGACGCCCCCTCCCCAATGGTTCCTTCCCGACTCGAAGGTCTTCCCTCTGCCCCTCAGTGGTACGTTCCACGACAGAACCGTTTCATCTCGCGCGCCACTTGGTGGTGGGATCGGGGAACAGCGGATGTAGATGCCCGTGGACCATTGCTGGCCGGTTCCCAAAGGGAGGGAGGGAAAAGTTAGGATGAAGCCCTCGCAATTCTGTGGAGTCTTGGATTTGGGAAAAAGTCTTCCTACGTGGAAAGTTACCTCCCTGCAGTGACATCACTATAACAGGGAGCATTACAAGAAGTTTTCTCTGTGCTGGGCCTTGTGATTGCTTGTGCCTCCCTGGGTAATACAGAATAGGCCTAGTGGGGCAAGCCAGCCACTGTCTCCCAACGGGCAGGAGGGATAAAGCTCCAGATTGGGATCAGAAGGCCTGGTGAGGGGCAGGCCTCTGTCCTTGACTGTAATCGGTGGAAAGGACAACCGTGCCTTCGGTTCCGTTAGGAAAGGGGACATCTCCCAGGGGTCCCAAGGACACTGACTACATGAGATAAAGACCATGGACTCTGTCACCGTTCTGTTACCCTGTACATGTACCCTAGCGGAATCCTCGCCCTTTCTAGCTGTGCCTGTCGGGACAGTCAGTTCTGTAGTAGTGCAAGTCAGAAAAATGTACATTCTGAAAACGCCAGCGCGCAAACGAACACGCTCTCGCCCGGAACTCCAACTGGGATACCACCTTGCGCGGGGAGCGGGAGGGAATAGCGGGATTTCCGGCTCCGCTTTGCGCACCGGAAGAGCTTATTCCGGCAATCTCGCGGCGACCAATCACCGCCCAGAACGCTTTCTGGCCCCGCAATCTCGGAGCCAATCTCTCGCCCCATTGCCATCCTCACCTGAATCTGACCAGGTAGAAACGAAGGGGTGAACCGGACACCCCCAGGAAGTGATACCCCGGGGCGGTGGGGGTGTGCTGTTTCTCACTTCAGTCCTGTGGTTATTCTGGTGGGTCTAATGTGAATGTGAAACTTTAGCATGCATCGCAGTCACTTGGAGGGCTTGTTGAAACAGTGATTGCTGCCCCCCATCCCCGAGTTTCTGATTCAGTGGGTCCTTGGTGGGGCCCGAGAATTTGCATTTCTAACCAGGCTCAGCGTCCCTCCTACACAACTAAGTGGTGGACTCTAGGATTCCTCCCTCCCTCCACCACGTTATCCTTCCCTTCTCTCCCTCCCTCCTTACCCCCCAACACATCCAAAGGAACAGTCTCATCGCCAGACCCTGAAGATCTTGAAGGGAGCAAAGGTCTAAGCATCCTGTTCACTGCAGCAGAGCGTCTGCCCCAAGGAGCCGGTAAACAAGCTTTACTTCTTCTGCACCACTGATGGACAGCATCGTGGCAGCATGTATCAAAGTGAAAAATCCTTATAATGCTAGGTCGGTGAGGGCAGAGACTTTTTTTGGGTCTAGTACGGCCAGTCTCCCCAGTGCCCAGCACATAGTAGGTGCTCAGTGGATGATTGGTGAATGACAGAGTTTTGACCCAGCAGCTCCACTTTAAAAATGTATAATCAACACGCACATTCACAGATAGTGTGTAGGAGGAAGATAGTAGCAAATAATTGTGTAAAACCTCTTTATGTCCATTAAGAGTCGATGATGGTTGGATTGTAAACAAACGGTGAGGGGTTCATGTTACACCATGGAGCACACACTGGCCATGGAACAGCATGAGGGTACCAGTGTGTACTGATCAAAGGGATCTTCTTCAGGACATGCTGTTAATATTAGGTGGGAGGGGAAGCAAATGGGAGCTGCTCATAGTGGGACCTGCTCTCTCTGTGTGTGTGTGTGTGTGTGTGTGTGTGTGGTTTAAATACAGAGAAATATTTTTGAAAGGAACAAGGAAGCATCTATAACTAGCCCCACTGGTAGGCCCAGGAAGCAGAGAATGTGGAGGAATGTGATGACCTGTGTAGTCAGTGTACTGATGTACTAATGGAATCTTTCACAGCAGCCACTTATTCACGTATAATTTGAATAACTCTGTCTAAAGCAAAGTCATGTGGTGAAAACAATACCTGTACCACAGAGCATTAGTTTGTGAGGGCATCTGGAGGGTTTCCAGCAGCAGGGTTCTCAAACTTACATGCCCCAGGGCCAGGCAGTTATTGTGCATTAGGGAACGCAGCTCATGTGAGGGTAGGGAAGGCCCGCACATGGGTATGGTAAATGTTCCCTGCCAATCTGCTTCTGGCGTGGGTACGATAGAGAAGATGGGGCTGGTGCCGACCCCAGACCCTCACAACAACCTCCTCAGCATCATAAATAGTGGCAATTGTCAGGATAGCAACAGTTGTTACCTCTTTACTCTGATGTAAACTCCTTGGGAGCACCCCTCAACCTCTTCATCACAGGACACACACACATGTCAGATGAGTAAGATAACCGATCCTCTGAACACAGCATTCAGGGACTAATTAAGACTGACTTAGGAATTGGTTCTGCCCATGATGAATGAACAGGTTTGGATTTATCCTCCCACTTTATGTAACTAAAACTTTGGAAGTGACGGTCTTCAGATGCACTACAACAGGCATGCAGGATGCTGATACCTGAGAGAAGGGGGAAAATGAGGTGAGCACTACACTTTCCCCCAGCTTACTTCCTGGAGAGGATTTCCAGGTATCAGTGCAGGGAGCGGGAACCCAGACAGAGGCCAGCGAGAAGATGGGGCTGGCGCAGACCCCAGACCCTCACCCCGTCTGAGATGGCATCCACAATGCTGCTATCGCCTACTATCTTTGTGCAGGAACGAGACCCCTGCATGGGCAGGGCTTGTGATTTTCCCAGAGAAGCTGGAAGTCTGGGTTCTTGTCATATTCTTCTTCTTTTTTTTAATGATAGAAATTAAATTGACAAAAATTATGGTTCAGTCTATCTCTGTGTAAGTCATGTAGAACAATATGTCTGGGAGCAGGATTGAGTCTGAGTGCTCCTTTTTGGAGCCCTTTTAGAAGACAGCAGGAGCTCAGGAAATGGTTTGTGAAGTAATGAATGAGTGAATGAATGAACGAACAAATTCAGGAGTTAACATTAACATCCAGAAGGGTCCTTGTTCTCAGCCAGTGATGTTCCCTCTTATTCCCATACAGTCCTCTTTCTCCTCCGTTCCTAGGGTCCTCAGTCGACACTCCAATCCCCACGTCGGTAGGCATCATCAATGCCCTTCAATGCCTTCGTCCACTTGGTGTATCTTCCCAGTACTCACTGCCCACAGCAGCCCACTCTGATTCCTTCTTCTACTTTTCAGCCCCAGCAGAGCCCCATCTGGAATCGATCTCTCCACAGCCTAGCCTGAACACTGGCACTGGTTCTGGCATTTCCCTGAGTGTTGATCTCAGCTTGTCCTCTTCCTATCAGCGGTGTGACTGGTTCATTCCCTTTCTCTCTCTGTTCCTCTGTCTTCTCCACTGTGAAATAGTATCAATCCTCACAAGCTTTCACGAGGTGAAAATTAAATGACCCCAATAAGAGTTTTCGCAGGGCCTGGCACAGAATAAATGTGAGATAAATATTAGCCAGTATTATTAATGTTTTTGTCATTATTATTGTTTCCAGAGATGCTCTATTTTTTAAAAAATTTGCCGTGTTCTGAATTCTTTTGGCCATTACCTACACCAGGACATTTTTTTTTTAAGAAGATGTTGGGGTAGGAGTTTATTAATTAATTAATTTATTTTTGCTGTGTTGGGTCTTCGTTTCTGTGCGTGGGCTTTCTCTAGTTGTGGCAAGCGGGGGCCACTCTTCATCGCGGTGCGCGGGCCTCTTACTGTCGCAGCCTCTCTTGTTGCGAAGCACAGACTCCAGAAGCGCAGGCTCAGTAGTTGGGGCTCACGGGCCCAGTTGCTCCGCGGCATGTGGGATCCTCCCAGACCAAGGCTCGAACCCGTGTCCCGTGCATTAGCAGGCAGATTCTCAACCACTGCGCCACCAGGGAAGCCCGATGCTCTATCTTAACCATCAGTTAACTCCTTCTAACATCCTTGGGAGGTGGTTATTATTATTAATCAGTATTTTACAGATGAGTAAACTGATGTACTGTGCATCAGCTCACTAACTAACTCAAGCTCACCAGAGGGGGAAACACCATACTCATACCCAGGTCTGTCTGGTCACAGAGCTCCTGCCCATTACCCCGTCTGTGCCTTATTCCACATCAGTGTCAGTGACAGCAGTAGCCACTGACATCAGAAAGACAATCAAAGCCAATCAAGACCACATCTGCATAATCCCGGAAAGAAATGTGGTCCCCACCGCATGAATTGGAAAGACCAGATATTCGGAGTACTCTCAGTCTCAGTGACCACTCCTCTCTGTGCATGTCCTATGGGCTGGAGAATCCATCCTGTGGGTCTTGTCCTCCAGAGACCTCTTAGTCACCTGCAAGATCATGTCCAAAGCTGAACCCACCTCTCCCTGCTGCTGGGCAAGGCATTCTGAGGCCCCACGTTCTAGGAACCCTCTGCCCCTTGCCCCAGCTGACCCTTCACAACCTCCTTCCTGGCACTCCCTCCTTTGCGTGGCTGCAACAGGCCACATTCACCCCTGATTCTGCTAATAGACCAATGGGCAAGGAGACTGAGGTATCAAAGAGTTAGACAGCTTGCCCAGGGTCTCTCCACTAGTTCATGGCAAAGTCTGGATTCACACACTACGCTCTCTGACTGTGTCCTGACGTAAAACAACATTCTCTTCCACCTCTAGTATAGCAGGTGCTCTTTAAATCATGCTCAGCTGCCACATGCTTTACACATGATGCCTTCTCATCATCATAAACAGTGGTAATTGTCGGGATAGCAACAGCTGTTACATCTTTACACTGACAGAACCTCAGGAGTTTCCGTCAACCTCTTCATCACAGCGCACACACAGGTCATATGAGAAAGATAACTAATCCTGTGAACAGAGCATTCAAGGACTAATTAAGACTGAACTAGGAATTGGTTTTGGCCATGATGGAGTAACAGGGTCTGGATTTATCCTCCCACTGTAAATAACTAAAAAAATGGAAGTGACAGTTTTCGGATGTGGTACAACAGGCATGCAGGACGTTGATACCTGAGAGATGGGGAAAAATGTGGTGTGCACTACAATTTCCCCAAGTTTACTTCCTTGAGAGTCTTTCCAGGCTTCAGTTCAGGGAGAGGGAACCCAGGCAGAGGCCAGCATTCTACCAGAGCTGAGGAAACAGAGTTCAGCACTCAGGGAGGCCAAGGCAGCTAGAATTCCTAGAGCACAGGACCAGATAAAAGGGAGTTTCATGGAGGGGGAGGACTGCAGAGAGAGAGAGAGCTCTGGAGCTCTGCACAGGGTTCCCTGGGAGTCTCCTGCTGAATTCTGATCAGCACGTGTGTGTGTGAAGAAACTACCTAAGGCTGGGAAAAGAACCACCAAAAAGGAGTGGGCGTAACAACCCCAGAGCTCACAGAGGGATGGAAATAGCTCATCTTCTCGCCTACCAGAGGGAAGAAAACTCTCATATTATGCAGATATCTTGTAGATTACTTAGCAAGATATTACCTCAGTAGTGGGGCAAATTAGCCCTAGATTAGTGACTGCTCTTGTCCCATCTAACAGTGCTTGAAAGCAAGCCTGAAAAGGGTAAAGTTGTTTCTATTAAAATAGAAAGTAGCTGTGGAAAGATAGGTGGAAAATCACAAGCTATTTGTAAATTAAACAACACTTCAAATTAATACAAGGATCAAAGGAGAAATAGAAAATACACCATATCAAAATTTATGAGGTGATGCCAAAGCTTCATAGAGGGAAATTTATAGCATTAAATGTTTGTATTAGAAAAGGTAAAAGGCCAATGATCCTTCAAAGATCAATAATCTTCCTTAAGAAACTAGAAAAATAAAATCAAATTTAACCCAAAACCAGCAGAAGAAAAGGATAGCAAACATTTGAGCAGGAATCAATTAAATAGAATCCAGAAAGTCAGTACCAAAGAAATAAACGAGACCAATGGTTGATACTTTGAATAGATTAATAAAATAAGAAACCTTCAGCCAGATTGTCTAGATTAGTGACTAGAGAGAAAAAGAAAAAGAGAGAAAAAGAAGGAGTGACACAAATTACCAATTTCAGTAATGCCATAGGGCAGGGGTCCCCAACCTCTGGGCCACAGAACTGTACCGCACAGAAGGAGGTGAGCAGGCGGGCAAGCGAACCAAGCTTCATCTGCTGCTCCCCATCGCTCCCCATCACTCACGTTACCGCCTGAACTATCATTCCCCCCTCCCCCTGATCCGTGGAAAAATTGTCTTCCACAAAACCAGTCCCTGGTGCCAAAAAGGTTGGGGACCACTGCCATAGGGGACATCAATACAGAGCTTTCAGATATTAAATGCACAAAAAGGGAAGATTTTAAAAATATTATTCAAAATTTTTGAGATTATATCTAACGTTAAGTGGTCTCACTACACACACACAACCTAACAAAAAACAAAAATAAAGGGACACAAGGAAATTTTAGGAGGTGTTGAATATGTCTATTACCTTGATAGTGGTGATGGTATTATCAGTGTTTGCATATGTCCAAACTCATCAAATTGTGCACATTAAATATAAACAATTTGTTGTATATCAATTATATTTCGATAAAGCTGTTTAAAAAAGGACAGCAGAAAAAACGTTATCTAAAAAAGTTTGAGGGCTTCCCTGGTGGTGCAGTGGTTGAGAGTCTGCCTGCCGATGCAGGGGACACGGGTTCGTGCCCCGGTCCGGGAAGATCCCACATGCCGTGGAGCGGCTGGGCCCGTGAGCCATGGCCGCTGAGCCTGCGCGTCCGGAGCCTGTGCTCCTCAACGGGAGAGGCCACAACAGTGAGAGTCCCGCGTACCGCAAAAAAAAAAAAAAAAAAAAAAAAAGTTTGATACTTAAATAAAATGAGAACATTCCTTGAGAAATGCTGAGTAGCAAAGGCCACTCAAAAAGAAATAAAGATGAATAACACTATATCTGTTAGGAATTTAATTCCTTTGCCTAATTTTATGAGGCCATTGTTACCCTGATACCAAACCAGACAAAGACCACACAAGAAAAGGAAACCATAGACCAATATTTTTATGAATATAGACACAAAAATCCTTAATAAAATACTAGCAAACCAAATAATACAGCATGAGCAAGTGGGTTTTAATCCAGAAATGCAACATTGATGTAATATTAAGACTCAATTGAGTTAAATATACCACATCAATAGAATAAAGGACAAAAACCACATTATCATCTCAGTAGCTGCATTAAAAGCATTGGGCAAACTTCAGCATCCCTTCATGATAAAAACACTCAAACTAGAAATAGAAAGAAACATCTTTAACCTGTTATAAGACATCTACGAAAAACCCACAGCTAACACCGTACTTAATGGTGAAAGACAGAAATGCTTCCCCCTAAAATCAGGAACAATGCAAGGATGTCATCATTTACCACTTCTATTCTACATTGTTCTGGAGGTTCTGGACAGGACTATTAGGCAAGGGAAAGAAATAAAATGAATCTACATTGGAAAAGAAGTAAAACTTTTCTATTTGCAGATGACATAATCCTGTGTGTAGAAAATCCTAAAGAACCCCACCCTCCCGCACAAAACTATTAGACCTAATACAGGGGCTCAACAAGGTTACAATACAGAATCATATACAAAAATCAATTGTATTTCTATACACTTACAATGAATAAATCAAAAATGAATTTAAGAAAACAGTTCCATTTACAATAGCATCAAAAGGATAATATACTTAGGAATAAATTTAACAAATGACATACAAGACTTGTACACTGAAAAATACACAAAACATTGTTGAGTGAAATTAAAGAAGATCTAAATAAGTGGAAAGGCACCTCACATTCACGGATTGGAAGACTTAGTGTTAAGATGGCAATACTCCCCTAGTAGACCTACCGATTCAACAAAATCCCTATCAAAATTTGAACTGCTCTTTCCCCCCAGAAATTAACAATCTGATCCTAGAATTCTAACAATAACAAATAAAAGGGTCCCGGAATGGACGAAACAGTCTTGAAAAAGAAGAACAAAGTTCAAGTACTTACACTTCCCAATTTCAAAACCCACTACAAAGCTACTATAATCAAGACAGTATTGTACTGACATAAGGATAGTATATAGACAGATAATGGAATAGAATGGAGAGTCCAGAAACAAACCCATATCTCAGTGGTGAATTGATTATTGTCAGGGGTGCCAAGGCCATTCAGTGGCAAAGAATAATGTTTCAACAAATGGTCTTGGGATAACTGGATGTTCACATGCAAAAGAATGAGTTTAGATCTATACCTCAAACTGTATACAACAATTAACTAAAAACTGCTCAAAAACCTAAATGTAAGAGCTAAAACTATAAAACACTCAGAAGAAAACATAGATGTAAATGTTAATAATCTTGGATTAGGCAATGATTTCCTAGGTATGATACAAAAAGCATGAGCAAGAGAAGAAACAAAAATAGGTAATTTGGAATCATCAAAATTAAAACTTATCCTTTAAAGGACACTATCAAGAAAGTGAAAAGACAACCCATTGTATGGGAGAAAATGTTTGCAAATCATATACGTTATAAGGGACTTGTATCCAGAATATACAAATAAATCTTACAACTCAATACAAAAGACAAACCACACAATTAAAAAATGGGCAAAGGATTTGAATAGAAATTTCTCCACAGAAGATATACAAATAGCCCATGAGCACATGAGAAGGTGCTCAACATCATTAGCTTCAGGAAAACAAAAATCAAAGTCACAATGAGTTACCACTTCACACGCACTGGGATAGCTACAATAAAACAGACAGATAATAACAAGTGTGGAGAAATTGGAAGCCTCATACAGTGCTGGTTGGAGTGTAAAATGGTACAGCTGCTTTGGAAAACAATATGTCAGGTCCTCAAAAGTTAAATATAGAGTTACCATATGACCCAGCAATTCCTCTCCTATGTATATACCACAAAGAAATAAAAACTTATGTATAATCAAAAAAACTTGTATATTATGTTCATAGTAGCATTATTCATAATTGCCAAAAAGTACAAACAATAGAAATATCCATGAACTGACAACTGGATAAATAAATATGGTACATTTTTACAATGGAATGTTATTCAAAAATAATAAGAAATGAAGTACATCATGGATGAGCCTTAAAAACATTTTGTTAAATCACAAGAAGCCAGTTGCAAAGAACAGTATATTGTATGATTCCATTTATGTGAAATGCTCAGAACAGGCAGACAGACAGAAAGTACATTGGTAGATGCCTAGGGTTAGGGTTTCTCGTTGGGGTGATTAAAATGTTCTTAAATGTTCTTAAGTTGTGATGATGGTTGCACAATTTTGTGAACATACTAGATATCACTGACTTGTTCACATTAAAGGAGTACTTTGTGTGATATGTGAATTATATTCCAATAAAGCTGTTAAAATTGATATAAGTAAATAAATTAATTAAATAACACTTCAGTCCATGTCAGATATTCCAATAATCCCAAAGCTTCTCTGGAAATGACTGAGTCCTGCAAATGCTGGCATGTCATGTGGTGGATGATAACTGTATTACTTGTTGTGTGATAACAAAGGAAAGCAAGTCAAAGTTCTATTCCTGCAACAACTTGCAGCTCAGTACAGGAGGTTGTCCAACACTTGGTACACACAAGTTATAAATTAGTGACTTCATATATATCTCCTCCGTACTGACTCAAGGATTGAGGGAGTGTTCTTCCAGTCAGGAGCATAAAGACAATTCAACTCAATAAATATTCAGTAAGCTCACAATGTTTCAGGCAGTACCTTGAATTAGCATCCCACATTGTATGTTCTAGCCAATCTGAACCTCTTTCTGTTCATCACATTCCCCATGCTGTCTCTGATTTCCACAACCTCATACATGCTGTTGTAAACAACCTCATACATCCTCTGTCAGGGATGGTTCCCTCCATGTTCATCTGGCCAATTCCTGCATACCTTCAGCTCTCAGGTTACACTTACCTTTCTCTAGGGGGCTTTATCTGTCCCTCTGAAATTAGGTTATTTCCTGCTATGTGCAGACAAATCCATATAATTATCTTCTTTCTGATAGAAAGCACTTATCCCAGTTCCTTGTCAGTGCTTGTTTTATCGAATGTCTCCCAACAGACTAGGAGTCCTTGAGGGTAGAGATTGTACATGTCTTTTCCTCCCTTGAACCCCAGAACCTAACATAATCTGGGAGACACGGTGTTACATATTCATTGCTTACACAGCATCCAGGCTTCAGAAGGCATTGATATACCTCATCTTACAAAAAAGATTGGAAGGAAATATACCAAAATATTGAATAATCTCTAGATCATGGGGTTATAAGTGATTTTAATTTTCTTATTTATCCTTTTGTTTTCAAATTATCCATAAAAACCAAGTCTAGTTTTTGTAATGAGAAGTTAAAAAAATCAAATTTATTAACTGAACTCTTCCATTCAGACTTAACCTTTGTTGGATGAACAGGAATTTGATGTATGATTTCATATTTGATTATTTCCCCATTCTAACATCTGATATTGAACTACAACAATGAATATGTAGCACCTGCTGGCTAATTTCTGTGGTGTAAATACTCCCGCCATTGCTGATGTCAAGCAGCTGACAATCTAACAACCAGTTTCCAAATCCCTGGATGTTTAGGGATCAGCATGTATGATTCCTGTGTGATCTGGCTCCAGCACACTGCTGAGTGCGGTGAAAGTAAACGAGATTTTCGAGAGTCCTGGCACCCTTCCCCTCCTCACTGATGTGTGTTTCACGGGCCCAGGGTTAATGACACCTCTTGGGCCATAACCCGGCTGTTTGCATCTCATATTTCCCTTGCTGGGGGGGGGAGGAGGAGGAATAAGGTTGGGCCTCAGGGCACTGTCCTCATGGAATGTATGGAAAACTAGGTGGTATAATCAAGTCTCTGACCTGGGCTCAAAACATGTCTATGCCTCTGACCTCCTACCTCTCAAGTATACACCATGAAACCCAGGCACTCAGAGCCACAGGGGCTTGCCTAAGGTCACACACACAGTAAGTGATGGAGCTGGGATTATACTTCAGATATGCCTTTCCCCAAAGCCATAGTCAGTGAAGCCACCTCTGTGCTAGGAGGCCTTTCCTAGGAAACAGGTACAATAAGTGAGAACATTGTACCACCTGGCTCTGGGGACCAGGACAAAGGCGCGTTTGATCAATGACATACTCACTCTCTAAAGTCTGAAGTGCAGGAAACCTTCTGCTCTGGTTCCTTTCTTTAACAAGGGGGAAATATTATCCACAGAGCAATATTGTTGTATGAAGGCTGAGACCTACTTTACTTCCCTTCTGATGCCATCCATTGGAACATAACACTAAGCATTAGTAAGTAAGTGAATAAATAATGTTGGAGAGGATGAGGGGTAACAGTTACTTTCTTACACTCCTGGTGGCACTGGGAGGCAGCTAGGAGCATGCATCAAGATTTAAATGTAAACCCTGTAGGATCGGCACATTTTATTTTTAAAATGTCTTCTGATCAAATGATTGGACAGATGTACAATGATTTCTGAAGACATTTTTCGTAGCTATATGTGAAAAGGTGGAAACCTGGAAATAAATATACATCCATAAATATTTGATTGAATAAAATTGTCTAATTCCATGTATGGGGTAATATGCATTTAAAACTCTAAGTATGCCTTGAAATCTTCAGGTTACACTCACTAAGAAAAATTTGGCCTATGTAGAGAAAGTGTTAACATCACAAAAAGCATAATCCACTGCCCCTGGTATTTTTTCTGGGTTAGGTATTGTACACATGCTTTTTGTGTCAGTCCAGACCCATCAAGGAGCTGATGCTAAAGCAGAATTCAAAGTGCAAGAAATTTACTAGGGGAAGCAACTGTGAGAGAAAGTGAGACTTCAGGGGAAGTTGGGAGAGCCATCGGATTCTGATTCTGGTGTGATCCCCAATGAAGGAGAGAGAAGGAAGAAAAGCTGGGTGGAAGCATCTTAGACTGCAGCACTTTTAAGGAGAGTTTGCAAGGTCATTGGGGAGTCCGTGAGTCAATGTTGGCAGTCAACTTCTGCTTCTAGCCGAAATGGCATAACTAGTGGTAATTTCCCACTTGTAACAACCAAACAACAGACCACATAAATGAAACAATGGTTGACAAATCATTGTACATCAGGCAATGTGAAGGACAGTGCTACCTGAGAGAGAAGAAACAAAAGAGGCATGAACAATGACTGCCCCAGATTACTGCCTAGAGTTTTCAGTCTGCTGCAGCGCATGGAGGGGAACCCAGCTGGAGCCAATGGATTCCCTGAGTTAGAAGACAGAGCTGAGGTCTGAGGAGATCAAGGCAACTAGAGTTCAACAGGTGCCAGAGAGGAGAAACCTACAAAGTGAGTGAAGCCCAGGGATCATGCATGTGAGGCCAGGGAAAGTACCATCTGAAAGGAGTAGAGAGAACACTGCTTAGTGCTTGGACTTGGGTGGTCATAGTGCTGGTGTAGTCAGCCAGACTGGAAAACCTCAGGATTCATGGGACATTGGATTAGGACTCAGAAGGGTCTTTACTCAGTAGTGGGAGTAATTCGCCCTACTGTGAGCACTGTTCCAGTTCCACCTAACAAATAATATTAAAAATAAGGAAATGGATAATTGAACCAACCAACCAACCAACCAACCAACCAACAGACAAGCATATTAGTAGTGAATAAGTAAATAATAATGGAGAAGATGAGGGATAATGCTTACTTTCATACACTGCTGGTGTAAGCTGGAAGCCAGGCTAGGAATATGCTTCAAGATTTAAATGTAAAATCTATAAGATCTGTAGGACCTTAGAAGGGTTTCCATCAACACCTGGATGTGAGGTAACTTCCTGAGGCCAGAGAAAATCATGTCAAAGATTAGAGAAGACAATACCTAGTGCTTGCACAGGTATGAGAATAGTTCCCCAAAAGCCAGGCTGGAAAACCTCAGGATTCACGGGCTGTTGGGTAGAGAACTCAGAAGGATCTTTTCTTGGTCATGGAGAATAATTAGCCATCGACTGACCACTGCTCCAGTCCTACCAAAGAAATCATAAAAGGAAGACCCAAAAGGATCAAAGTGTTTCCAAGCAATTTAATTGCATACTAGAAAAAACACAAGAATGTTTTTAGCAATGTAAAAATATCCATCATTCAACAAGGTAACATTCAAAATCAGACATCCAATCAAAACCTAGCAGGCATGAAAATAAGCAGAAAAATTATCACCTCATAATGAGGAGATAAATGAATCAATTGAAACTCACTCAGAACTGAAACAGATGTGAGCAATAGCAGACAAGGACATTGAAACAGGTATTATAACTGTATTCCATATGTTCAAAAACTTAAGACATGTAAAACATAAAGAAGACACAAATGAATTATAGATGAAAACTACAATGTGAAAGATGAAAAATACACTGGATGGGATTAACAGCAGAGTAGATATTGCAGAACAAAAATACTGAACTTGAAGACAGCTATAGAAATGATCCAAAATTAAGTACAGGGAGAAAAGAAATACTTTTCAGCAATTAACAGAGCATCCATTAACTGTGGGACAACTTCAAGCAGCCTGATAAAGATGCAGTTGGAGTCCTTGGAGGAGTGGATCAAGAGGTGGGGACAGATAAAACATTTGAAGAAATAATGCTCCCAATTTTTCCAGATTTGCTGAAAACTATAATCCCACAGATGCAAGAAGCCCAACAAAGCCTGAGCACAAATAACATGAAGAAAACGGCACTAAGGCAAATAATAATCAAATTGCTCAAAATCAGTGATAAAGAAAAACTCTTAAAGCAACCAGAGAAACAAGTCATGTTAATTACGGAGAGGAAGTTTTTTCCTCAGAGACAATCCAAAGTGATGATAGTGTAGCAACATCTTTAAAGTACTGAAAGGAAACAAACAAACAAACTCTGTAAACCTAGAATTCTATACTTGGTGAAAATATCTTTCTGAAACATGTTGGGCCTTCCTGAGGACAGAACTCCCCACTGCCCTCCCCCCACCCCCGTGTCCCCTGCCTTTTGTTTGTAGAAAAGCTTTAGCCTCCTAGGCCTTCCCCAAGTTCAAAAGAGCAAATTTAATCAGAGAAGTGAGAAAATGCAGAAACAGTCAAAGAAAACAAAATACTATTAGTTTAGTCATAAAACAAAGTCAAGGACCTTTAGTTCCTCCTCAAAAGCTATAGGTAATATTCTGAGCCATGTCCTTGAGTTGCTTTGCAGATGCTAAAACCCCCACCAGGTGGAGGAAGTTAACTGCATGCTGACCACCAGCACATAGACCCCAGACTGGCTGGAACCAGAAGGTTGATGATTGAGATTCCCAGAACACCCTGTTACCTCACCTTCAACCAACCAGAGAATTGAGCATGAACTGATCATGCACCCCACAACCCTCTCTTTCCTCTTGCCTTTAAAAACTCTTCCCTGAAAGCCTTCTGGGAGTTCAGGTCTTTTAAGCATGAGCTGCATGTCCTCCTTGCTTGGGCCCATGTTGATCACCTTACAATAAATGTTGTAGTTTCCTTCACCACGAATCGGTGTCAGTAGTTTGGCTTTACAACACTTGGGTGAATGGGCCCAAGTTTGGTTCAGTAGCATTTCAAAAACAGTGGCAAAAGAAAGTCTTTTTCGGACACACAAAATCTAAGCCTCCATTACCAGCAGCCCCACTCTACAAGAAATGTTAAGGCAAATCCTTCAGGAGGAAGGAAAATGATAGCAAATGGAAACATAGATCTACACAAAGGAGTGGAGAGCACCTGAAATAGTAACTGCATGGGCAAAGGTATGAGAATTTTTCCTACTATTTAAATTTTTTCAAAGATATTTACTGTTTATGAAAAACCACAATGCAGTGTAGGGATTTAAACATACTATGTGAAAGTAAAATGTATGAAAGTACCTCGCAAAGGTTGAGTGCAGAGAAATGGACTATTACTGTAATATTCTCATAGTATAATCTAGCTAAATAAAAATACTTTTATCTTACAGCAATAGACTTTTAAGTAATAAAAGTATATGTGATAAGTTCAAGATCAAACACTAACAAAACAAAATTTATTGCTAATAAGCCTACAAAGTGGAAAACGAACCACACACAAAGTACCAAAAAAGGAAGAGAAAAAGCACAAAGGGAACAAAGGGCAGGTGGAACAGAAACAAAATCAGCCTCCCAGGAACAGTCCTGCCTTACTATTTCTGTCACATTCAGTTATAGGCTGACAGCAGCCTGTGGGAAGTGTAGTCTAGTAAAAATGTGGAGATGGATTTCAGAATGCAGCAGCTGGTGCCCTCAGACAATTAAATTCCCTGCCCTCAGATTCCTGAGATGCACTTCCAAATGGCACTCACACTATCTAGAAAACTTTTCCCTCTGATCCCAGTTAACTTCTCCTATTCCTTCTGTTCTGAGGTTCCTGGCACCTCAGGCAAGCTCCTCTGACTTCCTTAAAAAGGCAGATAAATGCTGACAAAATCCCGTTCATTCCTTCTAAACTAGGTAGTACTTGCAAGTTTGTTGTAATTGTTTGTAGAATTGTCCATCTCTCCCAAGCCCATGGGAGTGTGGTTTCAACATTGTAACTCCAATGCCCAGCTCAGTGTTCTGGAATTCACAGCACACCCACCCCCTCTTCAGAGGAGTGCAGGGTTGTTCCCAATGCCTGTAGCTTTGTTCCTCTAGATATCCTTGTGTCCTGGTCCCTCACCATCTTCAAGTATCTGCTCAAATGTCTCCTTTTCAATGAGGCTGACCCTGAACAGCCATTTAAACCTGCATACCCAGCGATCAGCACTGCCAGGCCTCCTTTCCTTCACTACTTTTCTAATAACACATAACACACTGCCTCATTTGTTGATTTATTAAATTCATTGCTTATTGCTGTCTCCCCCACTAGAATATAAACTCCACAAGGGCAGATTTTAGATTGCTTAGTGCACTGGTGCATCCTCAGCTCCTACAACACTGTCTGGCACATAGATGATCCTCAGTAAACGTCAGTTCCTGGAATGAATGAAGTGCCTGGTGCAGAGTAGGTGCTCAGTGAAAGACAGCCTTTATTATTGTTGTTTTCCCGATTGAGCGATGCTGGAGGGGAGACAGTGAATGAGAGAACAGTGCAAATTGCTGGACATAGAAGAAGGAGGAAGTTATTGGATGTGGTCACCACTCACCTAGTTGCCCAGACCAGAGCCCTGGCAGTTGTTCCCAACTGAGTAGATGCTTCTCACTCCCGCAGAGTAGGGGTCAGCCCCATTAGTCAGCCCGTCCATACCCAGCACAGAGGGGCACTCAGGCAGAAAGCAGGAGCTGGATCCTTTGTACTTTCCTCTATGACCACTCATCAAACCTCATGTTTACTTTTTAAGTGTTCCAAACTCCCAGTCACCCTGTGTTTGATTGTAAATATTAAAAATGGATATCTTACCATGAAAAATATGAATGTTTTCACTGCAATCTGATCTATTCCTTCTGCTAAAGAACAATCAAGTGTAATAACCATGATTATTTCTGCCAATCACCATGGGCTGAAGACATAAAACTCTAATAGGAATGATTAGGCCCATTTAACTGAAGAGGAAACTGAGGCTCAGCAAAGGAAATAACTGGACTAAGGTTAATAGAATCAACAAGAGACAAAGCTCTGATTTAGCACCTCAACCTGTGAACTTTCTCTCACACATGTCCTGGAAAATATTCACACTTCTGGGAAAAACTATTATAATTTAAACTCAAATAATGGGAGTGGACTCATAAGCAGATATGAATGCTTGGCCAATTTCCTGTACAACAAACAGAGGTTAAAACTACTTAAGAATTCACAAGTGAAATAATAAAGTTTTACTGGATAGAAAATGATGAAGGCTCATTAAAACACCCTGAATGAAAAAAGGTCTAATTTTGGCTCATTTAAAAGTAATTATAAATGTAATTTTTACATGGTTGATATATATAACCTAAGAGACAACACATGAATCTTTAATTTTCTGCCAGATAATAGGTATCATATTATATAAAACATTTTATTTTGTTTGAGCTGTCTTTAATGTTTTTTCATTGGTCTTTTATTTTAAAAGGTAGAATACTTAAAAAGTCATGTAACTCCAACGATACAGAAAAAGGAAGTAGCCCACACACAAACACTATTAACATTTTTGCATATCACCATCCAGGCATTTTTCTCTCTCTAGGTGTGAGGATGGGTATACATATACATAGTTTACAACATTTAAAATATACTTTATATACAAGTTTTGCCCAGCATGTTTTGTTAAAGTGCTTTATTGTTAAATTTATGTATTTTCCTTTAAAATGCAGTACATTTAAAAGCAAATATGGAGCCCTGAACATGTAGCAAAAGAGAACAGTAAGGGAAAAATCTGAGATAATATAAATCTTACATTAAAATCTAGGTGAAATACTGAGTCAGTACTTGATTGAAATGACATGATTTTTGTGTATCAACATTATATGTCCAGAAAAGCAAAAGAATCAGTTAGAAAATATCTTAGACTAAAATACTGAGAAAATCCAAAATGAAATCTGTAGTTCTTCATAGAAGAAAACAATGAAATTTTACTTACCACTCTAAAAGAGAATTTAAATGAATTAAGAGACTCTCAAGATAGTTTGGTGGTGAGGTTGGTGGTTGGCTGGGGTTGAGATGAGGGGTGACAGTCACCATGGCCCTCTGCAGTGTGGATCCTCCAGGACGCAGTGATGTCATGGTACTACCTCACAATTATAAGATTTTGTTGCCATGGCTCACTTAGGGTGCTATTTAGGGGAGTTATTAATCAGCATCACATGAGTTCATATGTCTTCAATCTTAATGTCTCTGCTTTGTCTATATCCAATTGAGGGGTGAGGAATAAAAATATTATACTCTGTGATACAGAGCTGTGGTGTACTCAAGTCCCAAATGCTATTGACAGATATCAGGCATGTGCCTTGATCAGATGATCTGTAAGTTATTAATATTATGCTCACCCATCAGTGATCCTGAAGGAATATAGTCTTTTTTGGGACAGGGATATTTGTCTGTTTTGTGAAATGCTGTACCCCACACATTCAGAAAATTGTCTGACACATAGTAGGCACTTAATAAATTGATGTATATTGAACAGATTGCTCTGGTTCTCCATGAAACTAAGAGAACTTCCAGGTCAAGGGCTCTAGATTTTGGAAATCCATTCTCCAGGACACTGCTAGAATCCTGCTTAACATCACTGAATGTTGACTCAATGAATGAAATAATTTCCAGAGTTAAGTCATTAAGTATCTCCTTCAGAGTTGTTACTTTCTTGGCAGTCCATCTGAACTATGACTTGATACTTCTATTTAAATAAAAAAATTCCATTTGGCAAAAAACTAAACACACTCAACTAATTAAAATTAAATACAGCAAAACAAAATAAGACTATAAACTTTTAAAACATAAGGTTCAGACTGGGTATAAGTAATCATAAAAATTGCATAATTCTACATATTCATAGAGACAAAATAGAATGGTAGCTCCCAGGGGCTGGATGGAAGGGGGAATGAGGTGTTGTTGTCTAACTGATATAGAGTTTCAGTTTTGCAAAATGAAAAGGGTTCTAGAGACTGGCTGCACAGCAATGTGACTGTACTTAACACTACTGAACTGTACACTTAAAAATGCTTCAGATGGTATATCAAAACCAGCCTTCACACCAAAGACATTAGACACACACAGTCTACACAGGGACACTCCCACATAAAAACACCTCTTCAAGACAGTAAATAGCTGTTTCTCCTAAACTCATAGAAACAGAGAAAGTTAAATAAAATGAAAAGGCAGAGTAACTACTTCCAGTCAAAGGAGCAAGAGAAATCCCCTGAAAAAATGAATAATGAAATAGACCTCACCAGTCTACCCAGACCCCAAGTTAAAAAAAGTAGTAATAAAAATAACTGAATTAAGAAAGTTTACCAATAGAAACACAGATCACTGTAACAAGGAACTAGAAAATGTAAAGATGAAGCAATCAAAAATGGATAATTCAATTGCTGAGATAAAAAGCAATGTAGAGGAGGGTGGGAGGGAGGGAGATGCATGAGGGAAGGGATGTGGGAACAGATGTATATGTATGACTGATTCACTTTGTTATAAAGCAGAAACTAATAAAAAAAATAAAAAAAAAATAAAAAAAAAGCAATGTAGAAGCAATGAATAGCAAATTAAATGACACAGGAGAACAAACAAATGATCTGGAAGATAGAATAATGGGAATCACCAAATCAGAACAGCAGACAGAAAGAGAAATTTAAAAAAGAAAGTAGCATACAAAATCTATGGGATAATAGAAAATGTGCCAATCTATGCACAATAGGGGTTCTAGAAGGAGGAGAGAAAAGGAGCTTGAACATGTATTTGAAGAAATTATGGCTGAAAACTTCCCAAACCTAAAGAAAGAAACTGATATCCAGGTACAGGAAGTACAGAGAGTCCCAAACAAGATGAACCCCAACAGACCCACACCAAGGTGTCATAAATAAAATGGCAAAAGTTAGAGATAAAGAGAGGATTCTAAAGGCAGCAAGAGAAAAACAAAGAGTCAGTTACAAGGGAACCCCCATTAGGCTATAAGCTGATTTTTCTGTAGACACTTTGCAGGCCAAAGGTAGTGGCATGATATATTCAAAGTCCTGAAAGGGAAAAACCTGCAACCTAGGATACTCTCCTAGCAAGATTACCATTTAGAATAGAAGGAGAGAGAAAGAATTTCTCAGACAAGCAAAAACTAAAAGAATTCAGCAATACTAAACCTACCCTAAAAGAAATATTGAAGAGTCTTCTCTAAAGACAAAAGAAGGAATAATCTATAGGAAAGGGAAAATCACAATAGGGAAGGGAAATACATAAAAGGATTAAAGATAACTTAAATAAGCCAGTACATATATTAAAAACCAATGAAAAAATTGTAAAAGTGATTATAACTACAACTAACAGTAAAAGGATAAACATGGAGATGTAAAATAAGACATAAAAATCACAAAATGTTGGGGAGGAGAGTATAAAAATGTAGATTGTTTAGAATGTGCTTGAACTTGAATGAATATCAGTTAAAAGTAAGTAGATATAGTTATGGGCCAACATACTTGAACTCCATGGTAATCACAAATTGAAAACATACAATAGATTCATAAACACCAAAAAGAAAGGAACTCAAGCATACTACAAAAGAAAATCATCAAACCACAAAAGTAAAAACAAAATGAAGAAGAGATGAATAAAGAAGAACTACAAAAACAACTGGAAAACAGAATTAAAATGGCAGTAAGTACATATCTATCAATTATTACTTTAAATGTCAATGGACTAAATGCTCTGATCAGAAGGCATAGAGTGGCAGATTGGATAAAAATACAAGAACTTGCCATATTCTGCTTACAGGAGACTCACTTCAGGGTGAAAGACACACATAGACTGAAATTGAGGGGATAGAAAAAGATACTTGACGCAATTGGAAACGACAAGGAAGCAGGGTAGCAATATTCATATCAGACAAAATAGACTTTAAAACAAAGGCCACAAAGAAAGACAAAGAAAGACAGTATATAATGATAGAGTGATTAATACAATAAGAGCATATTACAATCATTAACATATACGCACACAATATAGGAACACCTAAATATATAAAACAAATACTAACAGACATAAAGGGAGAAATTGACAATAATATAATAATAGTAAGGAGGTTTTATCACCCCACTGACATCAATGAGTAGATCATCCAGACAGAAAATCTATAAGACAACAGAGGTCCTAAATCGCACAATAGATCTGTTGGACAGAATTGATATCTATAAAACACTACATTTAACAAAGACAGAAATACACATTCTTTTCAAGCACTCATGGAATGTTCTGTAGGATAAGCCACATACAGGGTCACAAAACAAGCCTCAACAAATTTAAGAGGATAGAAATTATTTCAAGCATCTTTTTTGACCACAATGGTATGAAAGTAGAAATCAACCATAGAAAGAAAAACAGGAAAAGAATGAACAAATGGAGACCAAGTCACATGCTACTAAAAAACCAAAAATGAACAAATCGGTCAATGATGTAATCAAAAAAGAAATCAGAAAAACGTCCAGACAACTGAAAGTGAAAACACAAGTTTACAGAATCTGTGGGATGCAGCAAAAGCAGTTCTAAGTGGGAAGTTCATAGCAATACAGGCCTTCCTCAAGTAACAAGAAAAATCTCATATAAACAACCTAATCTAACACCTAAGAGAATTAGAAAAAGAAGAACAAACAAAACCCAAAATCAGAAGGAAGGAAATAAGAAAGTCAGAGAGGAAATAAATAAAACAGAGATCGAAAAAACAATAGAAGAGATAAATAAAACCAAGAGCTGCGTTTTAGAAAAAGATAAACAAAATTGACAAGCTTCTAGCCAGGGTCATCAAGAAGACAAGAGAGGAAGCCCAAATAAACAAAATAAGAAATGAAAGAGAAGAAATACCAAGCGATACCACAGAAATACAAATCATAAGAGAGCACTATGAACAGTTATGTGCCAACAAATTGAGCAGCCTAGAAGAAATGGACACATTTCTATTAACATTCAGCCTGCTAAAACTGAGTCCAGAAAAAACAGCTAATTTGAACAGATCAATCACTAGAAGTGAAATAGAATCTGTAATAAAATAACTTCCTGCAAACAGAAGTCCAGGACCAGACACCTTCACTGAGAAATTCTACCAAACATACAAAGAAGAACTTATACCTATGCTTCTCAAACTATTCCAAAACTTCGAAGAGGGAGGAATGCTTTCAAACTCATTCTAGGAGGACAACATCACTTTAATACCAAAGCCAGACAAAGACTCCACAAAAAAGATAATTACAGGCCAATATCACTGATGACCTTAGATGCAAAAATCTTCAACAAAATATTAGCAAACTGAATTCAACAATACATTAAAAGGATCATATTCCATGATCAAGTTGGATTTATCCCAAGGATGCAAGAATGGGTCAATATCCACAAATGAGTCAATGTGAACACTCCCAAAGTCATTCTATGAGGCCACCATCACCTTGATACCAAAACCAGAAAAAGAAATGTACAGGCCAATATTTTTTATGAATATAGATGAAAAAATCCTCAACAAAATATTAGCAAAACAAATCCAACAATACATAAAAAGGATTGTACACCATGATCAAGTTGGATTCATTCCAGGGTCACAAGGATGGTTCAATGTATGCAAATCAATCAATGTGATACACCGCTTTAACAAAAGGAAAGACAAAAACCATGATCTTCTATGTTCTTTCCTATGGATCCTCTATGATCATCTCAATAGACAGAGAAAAATCATTTGACAAAATTCAACGTCTTTTCATGATAAAAACTCTCACCAAGGTGGATATAGAGGGAACATATCTCAATATAATAAAGGCCATTTGTGAAAACCCACAGCCAACATAATACTCAACAGTGAAAAGCTGAAAACCTTCCCTACTAAATTGAGGAACAAGACAAGGATGTCCACTCTCACCACTTCTATTCAACATTGTATTGGAAGTCCTAGCCACAGCAATCAGACAAGAAAAAGAAATAAAAGGTGTCCAAATTGGAAGGAAAGAGGTAAAACTGTTACTATTTGCATATGACATGATGCTCTATGTAGAGAACCCTAAAGTCTCCACACAAAAGCTATTAGAACTAATAAATGAATTCAGCAAGGTAGCAGGATACAAGATTAATATACAGAAGTCTGTTGCTTTTCCTTACACTAATAATGGAATATCAGATAAAGAAAGTAAAAATAAATCCCATTTAAAGTCAGTAAAAAAAACCCCTAGGAATAAACTTAACCAAGGAGGTGAAATACTTATACGCTAAAAACTATAAAACTGTGATAAAGGAAACTGAAGATAATTCAAAGAAATGGAAAACTATCCTGTGCTCTTGGATTGGAAGAATTAATATTGTTAAAATGGACATACTACCCAAAGCAATCTACAGATTTAATGCAATCCCTATCAAAATACCCAGGAAAATTTTCACAGAACTAGAACAAATAATCCTAAAATTTATATGGAATAACAAAAGACCCAGAATTGTCAAAGCAATCCTGAGAAAAATGAACAAAGCTGGAGGTATAAGCCCTCTAGATTTCAGACTATACTACAAAGCTACAATAATCAAAACAGTGTGACATTGGCACAGAAACTGACTAATAGATGAAAGGAACAGAATAGAAAGCCCAGAAATAAACCCACGCACCTACGGTCAATTAACCTATGACAAAGGAGGCAAGAATATGTAATGGAGAAAAGAGAGTCTCTTCAGCTGGTGGTGTTGGGAAAGCTGGACAGCTACATGTAAATCAATGAAATTATAATACTCCCTCACTCCATACACAAAAATAAACTCAAAATAGTTTAAAGACCTAAATATAAGACGTGACACCATAAAATTCCTAGAAGGGAGCATAGACAAAACTTTCATGACATAAATCATAGCCATATTTCTTAGATCAGTCTCCCAAGGCAAAAGAAATAAAAACAAAAATAAACAAATGGGATCTAATTAAACTTAAAACCTTTTGTACAGCAAAGGAAACCATCAGGAAAATGCAGAGAAAACCTATGGAATGGGGAAAAATATTTGCAAATGACACAACCAACAAGGGGTTAATAGACAAAATATCCAAAAAGCTCATACAACTCAGTAGCGAAAAAACAAAGAACCCAATCAAAAAATGGGCAGAAGACCTAAATAGACATTTTTTCAAAGAAGACATACAGATAGCGAACGGGCACGTGAAAAGTTTCTCAACATCGTTAATTATTAGAGAAATGCAAATCACAACCACAATGAGGTTTCACCTCACACCTGTCAGAATGGCCATTATTAAAAAGTCTACAAATAATAACTGCTAGAGAGAATGTGCACAAAAGGGAACCCTCTTGCACTGTTGGTGGGAATGTAAATTGGTGCAGCCACTATGGAGAACAGTATGGAAGTTTCTTAAAAAACTAAAAATAGAGTTACCATAAGATCCAGCAATCTCAATCCTAGGTATATATTTGCAAAAAATGAAAACTCTAAGTCAAAAAGATACATGCACCCCAATGTTCATAGCAGCACTATTTATAGTAGCCAAGACAGGGAAGCAACACAGTGGCCATCAACAGATGATTGGCTTAAGAAGATGTGATATATACATATATTGCTCAGCCATAACAAATAATGACATATTGCCATTTGCAGCAACATAGATGGATCTAAAGAATGTTATACTTAGTGAAATAAGTCAGAGGAAGACAAATACTATATGATATCACTTATATGTGGAATCTAAAAAAATAGATACAAATGAATCTATGCACAAAACAAAAAGAGACTCACAGACATAGGAAAAAAACTTATGGTTACCAAAGGGGAAAGGGAGGGGAGGAGGGACAAATTACTAGTATGGGATTAACAGATTCAAACTACTATACATAAAATGGATAAGCAACAAAGATTTACTGTATAGCACAGGGAATTATATACAATATCTTGTAATAACTTATAATGGAATATAATCTCCAAAAAAGGTTAGATGGTAAATTTTATGTTATATGTATTTTGCCATAATTAAAATTTTTTAAAAAATGATTAAATAAGTAATTTCAGAAGAAAAAATGTATAATTCTGTGCATTTCTTGTATCTCTTCTTCTTTGATCCTCAAAATTCTTCAAAGAATACATAGATAATTCTCTTGCCATAGATGAGACTACTCTAATCCAAGTCTACCTGATGCTAAAACCCACATGGAGTGCACTGTAGGCAGTCCCCAACTGTATTGTTTCCAAATGATTCTCTTTGATTCCCTTCCCCTTTTTCTCACTGATCCAGACTTCCCTGGTTTTCAGGCCAGCTCCTCTTCACACTTTCAGCAGCTCCTCATCCCACAGGCCACTCCCCAGATTTCTGGCCCACTGCCTATACAGTCAACACTGAGACTTGCTAGAACAGAGGAAAATAGATACTTTAAAGTCTTTTGAGAGCATAAAACAATTGTTATTTATACCTACCTGAGGACTATTAAGGAGTGAGCATTCTAAGTAGGGGTTTTAGTTGCAGAGCTGTTTTCTGGGAGTAAGAATTCAGATAGGGGCCTCAGAGAGAGAGAGAGAGAGAGAGAGATGGAAATTGTCCTTTTTGGGCAAAGTGCTGAGGAGGAGATAGAGCCTGGAGCATCTAGAGGTTGCTGTGGAGGGCAGAAAGGAGAGGGGGAAGGTGAGCTGTTGGTCTGTAGGAAATATAGAAGACAAGAGAGGGCAATGGACCCAGTTCATGGTGGGCATCTAGTAAATGTCCTTAGGATCTAGCTAGAAGGAGATTGGTAAATTGTGGGAATCCATGTAACAAGGAAATTGCCTTCCAGACTGAAGCTGTGACCAGAAACTATTCCTCTGGGTTCACAAAAATATCCCCCCTGTTCTCAGAAGCTAATCAGGTGAAGGAGGCTTGTGGCAGGAGTGATTTAGGCAGAGATTTGGTCCATGGAATAATGGGTCTGGGTTGGGCTTGTAGCTAAAGCCAAGGGATAGAATATGTAGTAAGAGGAAGAGGGAAGGGAACTATGCTGCTTATTGGTGCCCTTCCTCCACCATGTCAGGTAATTTATGTATAATAGTCCATGAAATCTTCAGAGCCAATCTGCAAGGCAGATGTTCCCCCCACATGACAGATGAGGAAATAGGCTCAGAGTGATTGAATGTCTTGTTAAAGGTCAAAGAGATTGAAAATGTCAGAGCTCAGGGTGTTACCTCTAGTTGTTTGTGCCCCAAGGAAAAAGTTTATGAGGACTCCTGGATTCTAGAGTAGGAATATGTGTTTGATAAAGCCCTCTCTATTCCCTTGGCAGAGCGAGGTCTGGTTCACTGGAACAGACCCTAGAGCAACCACAGGACTGAGCCAGGATGTGTCCAGGTTCCTTAGATTCACATAATCATGGTCCAAGCCACAGCTTCCAAACCTGGTGAAGCTGAAGAAACTCTGTGAGTGAGTGGACCATGGAAAGAACATGTGTCTTTACAATTATTCTTCAATCAAACTCACAGCTGGGTGACAGTTAAGACCAGTAAAGCATCACTTTTCAGAATTATCTTCTGTCATACAACCTTCTGAAAAGTGGAAGATTTTGGGAAAAGCCTGACTTGAGTCAGGACCATGTGTCAGAGCAGGCAAGACAGTCAGGATTTAGTGAGATTACACTATGTGATTGAAGACAAATCACTTAACATCTCTGAGCCTCAGTTTTGTAAAATATGGATGCTCTTATTTACTGCCAGGATCTTGTAGGGAATGGAGATATTGGACAAGTATCTTCAACTTGAAGAACTTTCTTTGCTTTACTTCAGTGTACCTTGTAAATAAGTGTGAGAATCTGCATGCAGAAAAACTCATACAACACCAAAAAGCAAGTAATAGTCATCTTGGGCATCATCTTTGTCTCTTGAAAAATTCACCTAACACGGTATTTAAAAATGTTGTTCAGGTGATGTGATTCTTGGCAGCAACTATGGTTAATGAGATAAGAAGTCATCATTGCCTAGCATCTCCACAAGCTCTGTAAGAAGTCCCTTACCCCTGCCTTAAACTTGTATTTTTTATTGTTTTATTAGGTTTTTAATAACATCCCAAGAAAGAGGGGATTGGCCAGTTGTATATTGTCAAGATTCTTCTCAAAGGACATTGTTGTGGTAAGAGTTGGCAAATTAGTGGTTCCAACCATCTGCCATAGAATGTACAGTCTGGAATTTTCTACAGTAGTAGAAATAGTGATAGTAGTGACCAAAATTATTGTGTTTTGTTAAGTTGTGCAAGCAACTGGGCTAAGTGCCTCACATATGTGATTTTATTTCATTCACACAGACACAAGTATGTTGAACTCACACAAAAAAAGACAGTGTATAGTCTAACTAATCCCATTTTATAGATGAGTAAACTGAGGCTCATAAAAGGGTAAACCACCAACACAATATCATTTTGACAGAACCTGGATAATCTAGGATTGACACTCAATTTGGGGCAAATCAACCTCTCAGCCCGTTGGTTTCCTCTCTGTAAGACACAAAATGAATATCTACGTGTTTGGAATGTTTTAAAGTTTTACTGGGATAGCACATGTTCAAGTGCCCTACACAGTGCCTGGCACACATGTGCTCAATGAACATTTAGACTAACAGTGATTTTGAGGATTAGGGTTGCTGTGTATATAGCATCTATGATGAAACACAAGCCCAATACTGAAATCTACTTTCATCAATGAACTCCCAAATTGCACTTACTCTACAGAAGCAATGACAACTGTTTTCATATTGTTTTTCATTAGATATTGCAATGTGAATCTAGTTCTTTTAAAAATTTTTTTTAAAGATTGTTTTTTTTTTTTTTTTTTTTCTTTTTGCGGTATGCGGGCCTCTCACCGTTGTGGCCTCCCCCGTTGCGGAGCACAGGCTCCGGACGCGCAGGCCCAGCGGCCATGGCTCACGGGCCCAGCCGCTCCGCGGCATATGGGATCCTCCCAGACCGGGGCACGAACCCGTATCCCCTGCATCGGCAGGCGGACTCTCAACCACTGCGCCACCAGGGAGGCCCCTAAAGATTGTTTTTTGATGTAGACCATTTTAAAAGTTTTTATTGAATTTGTTACAATATTGTTTCTCTTTTATGTTTTGGTTTTTTTTCCAATTTATTTTATTGAAGTATAGTTAATTTACAATGTTATGGTAATTTCTGCTGTACAGCAAAGTGATTTGCTTATATATCTATATCTATATATACATATATATTCTTTTTCATATTCTCTTCCATTATAGTTTATCACAGGATATTGAATATAGTTCCTTGTGCTATACACAAGGATATACACAAGGTCCTTGTTGTTTATTCTTTTTTGTTATTGGAGTATAATTACAATAGCCAGGACATGGAAACAACCTAAATGTCCATCAACAGATGAATGGATAAAGAGGATGTGGTACATATATATAATGGAATATTACTCAGCCATAAAAAGGGAGAGGTGATATATGTATACATATAGTTGATTCACTTCACTGTACAGCAGAGACTAACACAACATTGTAAAGCAATTATACTCCAATAAAAACAAAAGTTTAGGCTCACTGGGATTATCCCTTAGATATGCATCTTAACTATCTGAGACATTCTATTAGTAATGTGAGTAAAGATAGTACTAAAATAAAACTAACAATAATACTGTTATGGGTTAGATTTCATCCCCTCAACAAGCATATGTTGAAGTCCTAACCCCTGGTACCTCAGAATGTGATTGTATTTGAGATAGGGTTTTTAAAGAGGTCAATAAGTTAACTTGAAGTCATTAGTGTGGGCCTTAACCCAATATGACTGGTGTCCTTATAAAAAGAGGGAAGTAGAACACAGACATGTACAGAGGGAAGACCATGTGAGGACACAAGGAGAAGTCAGCCATCCATAAGCCAAGGAGATAGGCCTTAGAAGAAATCAACTCTATTGACACACTGATCTTGGATTTCTAGCCTTCAGATTTGTAGGAAAATAAATTTCTGTTGTTTAAGTCACTCAGTCTCAGGTACTTTGTTATGGAAGCCTGAGCAAACGAAGACACATACTTTTTGTGCCTTTGAGGATGCGAGTGTTATTATATTTATTTTATATGCTATTACTCCTAGTACAAATAATAATAAAGTGACCATATTATAATGCCTATCTGAGCAACCAAGACATGATGAGAAAACCTTAAAAACCACACTGAATTATATATCTTAAATTCATGACCATGAAAGAATTGCTTCTTTTATTTTCATCCTACCTACACTACTACATTACTCCTCCACAATCACTAGCAAACTTCCTCCATTCTAATGACCCCCTTGCAATAATTCACGGAAAAGGTGGAAGTAATCAGGTTAGACTTCTCAGAGCTTTCCAAACCTAATCTACCTGTTTTTGCCCTGGCATTCTCTGCCACCCCTCTGCATACATGCTCCTGATAGCACCCAGCCCCTCACCTCTGTTCAGATCCAATGCCTTCTACCTTCTCAGGGACTTTGCTCCTGCAATTATCACTCCTCTCCATTGAACCATCAACTACTCCTTCTATATTGGAGCATTCTCCAATCTGGGGTGGGGGGAAGAAATCCACCCTCTTCCCACATGTCCTTCTGCAGATACTGGCACTTTTATGTGTTGTCCTTCAAAGAAGATTACCTCAACTTACCCTGAGACCATTCTGTCTTCAACCTATTTCAATAAATATGATTATCAAAATTATATAGAAAAGCATATTAGCTAGAATACTTAAAACAATTCTGAAGAAGAATTATGTTGGAGTACTCACTCTACCTGATTTCAAGACTTACTATAAAACCATAGTAATCAAGACAGTGTGATACTGACCAAAAAAATCAACAGAGTCTAGTAATAGACTCATACATATATGATTAATTGATTTTCAACAAAGGTACAAAGGCAATTAAAGGTAGAAGACAATCTTTTCAACAAATAGTTTTGGGGTAATTGGATTCGATAAGAACAAAAATAAACATTTACCTATAACTATCATCACATACAAAAATTAACCCAATATGGATCATAGAACTAAACGTGACACCCAAAGTTATAAAACTCCTAGACGAAACATAGAAGAAAATATTTATGGCCTTTAGTTAGTGTAGTGAGTTGAATAGTGTGTCTTCAAAATTTATGTTCATCTAGAATATCAGAATGTGACTTTATTTGGAAATAAGGTCTTTGCAGATGTAATTAGTTATGTTAAGATGAGGTCATACTAGATTAAGGTGGGTCCTAAATCCAAAGAGTGGTGCTCTTATAAGAAGAGGAAAGGACACACAGAAACACAAGTGGAGGGGAAAATACCATGTGAAAAACGAAGGCGAAGACTGAAGTGATGCATCTATAATCCAAGCAACATCAGGGCTTGCCACCAGAAGCTAGAAGAGAGGCATGGAACAGATTCTCCCTTAGAGCATCCAAAAGCAAACAGCTTGATTTTGGACTTCTGGCATCTAGAACTGTAGAGAATAAATTTCTGTTGTTCTAAGCCACGAAATTTGTGGTAATTTGTTATGGCAGCCCAAGGAAACTAATATAGTTAGGCAAAGATTTCTTAGATAAGACATTACGAGCACAGTCCATACAAGAAAAACTGATACATTGGACTTCAAGTTTTGCTCTTAGAAAGACATGGTTAAAAGAAAGAAAGACAAGTCACATACAGGGAGAAAATATTTATGAAACACCTACGTGATAAAGTACTTGTTTCCAGAATATACACAAAAACACTCAAATCTCAATAATAAGAAAATAAACAAACTAATTACAAAGTGGGCCAAAGATTTGAACAAATACTTCACCAAAGATGTATGGATGGCAAATAAATACATGAAAAGATATCAGTATCATAAATCATGAGGGAAATACAAATCAAAACCACAATGAGGTACCTCCACATACCTATTCTAATAGCTAAAATGAGAAGAAAAATCTCTGATAGTATCAGTTGCTGGTTAGGATATAGTGCAACTGGAACTCTCATATTGCTGGTGGGGATGCAAAATGATAGCGTCGCTTTGGAAAATAGTTTCACAGTTTCTCGTGAAGTTAAACATATACTTACTACGTGACCCAGTGATTCCACACCTAGATATTTACCCAAGAGAAATGAAAACTTATGTTCACAGAAAACCTGTAGGTGGTTATTTATGGTGGCTTTATTCATAATCACCAAAAACTGAAAACAATTCAAATGTCCTTCAACTGGTGAATGGATAAGCAAACTATATTCGATCCATACAGGAAAATACTACTCAGCAATAAAAAGGAACCAACTACTTACATATGCAACAGCATGGATGAATCTCAAACACATTACACAAAGTGAGAAAAGCCAGACTCAAAAGGTTATATAATTTATGTTTTCATATCTATGACATTCTGCAAAAGGCAATACTGTACAGGTTGAGAATAGATTGGTGATCTCTAGGGGCTGGAGTTCAGGAGGGGGTTTGACTAAAAAAGGCAGGAGGCAATTTTTTTCTGGTGATGGAACTATTACGAATCTTGATTGTGGTAGTGGTTACATACTGTATGCATATGTCAGAACCCATAAAACTGGAAACCAGAAAGGATGAATTTTTCTGTTTTTGAATTATGCTTCTATACTAAAAATAAGAAGACATAGAATAAATTGAGATACTACAGAGTGACTCAGGAGTGACCCAGCTGATTGAACTTACACTTCCAAAGGATCTATGTCAACATACGCAAGTTGTGCTCAGAGCCGTGAAATCTTTATTCTGGAACAGCTGAGAGTGTTGGATGATGTGATCAGGAAGAAAATGTACCTAGATTGTGATACCTTGGAGAAATAGGTTTTAATCCTCAACTTTGATGAACCAGTAGTAAAGGTTTGGTTCAAGAAATATGTGTCACAGGCGAATTCTATCAAACATTTAGAGAAGAGCTAACACCTATCCTTCTGAAACTCTTCCAAAATATAGCAGAGAGAGGAACACTCTCAAACTCATTCTACGAGGCCACCATCACACTGATACAAAAACCAGACAAAGATGTCACAAAGAAAGAAAACTACAGGCCAATATCACTGATGAACATATATGCAAAAATCCTGAACAAAATACTAGCAAACAGAATCCAACAACACATTAAAATGATCATACATCATGATCAAGTGGGGTTTATCCCAGGAATGCAAGATTCTTCAATATACGCAAATCAAAAAATGTGATACACCATATTAACAAACTGAAGGAGAAAAACCATATGATCATCTCAATATAGGCAGATAACACTTTCGACAAATTTCAACACCCATTTATGATAAAAACCCTGCAGAAAGTTGGCATAGAGGGAACTTTCCTCAACATAATAAAGGCCATATATGACAAACCCACAGCCAACATCATCCTCAGTGGTGGAAAGCTGAAACCATTTCCACTAAGATAAGGAACATGACAAGGTTGCCCACTCTCACCACTATTATTCAAAATTGCTTTGGAAGTTTTAGCCACAGCAATCAGAGAACAAAAAGAAATAAAAGGAGTCCAAATCGGAAAAGAAGAAGTAAAGTTGTCACTGTTTGCAGATGACATGATACTATACATAGAGAATCCTGAAGATGTTACCAGAAAATTACTAGAGCTAAGCAATGAATTTGGTAAGGTAGGAGGATACAAAGTTAATGCACAGAAACCTCATGCATTCCTATAAATTAATAATGAAATATCTAAAAGTGAAATTAAGGAAACACTCCCATTTACCACTGCAACAAAAAGAATAAAATACCTGGGAATAAACCTACCCAAGGAGACAAAAGACCTGTATGCAGAAAACGATAAGACACTGATGAAAGAAATTAAAGATGATACAAACAGATGCAGAGATATACCATGTTATTGGATTGGAAGAATCAACATTGTGAAAATGACTCTACTACCCAAAGCAATCTACAGATTCAATGCAATCCCTATCAAATTACCAATGGCATTTTTCACAGAACTAGAACAAAACATTTCACAATTTGTATGGAAACACAAAAGACCCCGAATAACAAAAGCAATCTTAAGAAAGAAAAATGGAGCTGGAGGAATCAGGCTCCCTGACTTCAGACTGTACTTCAAAGCTACAGTAATCAAGACAGTAGGGTAGTGGCACAAAAACAGAAAGATAGATCAACGGAACAGGATAGAAAGCCCAGAGATAAATCCACACACATATGGTTACCTTATTTTTGATAAAGGAGGCAAGAATATACAATGGAGAAAAGACAGCCTCTTCAATAAGTGGTGCTGGGAAAACTGGACAGCTACATGGAAAAGAATGAAATTAGAACAATCCCTAACACCATATACAAAAATAAACTCAAAATGGATTAAAGACCTAAATGTAAGGCCAGACACTATAAAATTCTTAGTGGAAAACATAGGCAGAACCCTCTATGACATAAATCACAGCAAGATCCTTTTTGACCCACTTCCTAGAGAAATGGAAGTAAAAACAAAAATAAACAAATGGGACCTAATGAAACTTAAAAGCTTTTGCACAGCAACAGAAACCATAAACAAGACGAAAAGACAACCCTCAGAATGGGAGAAAATATTTTCAAATGAAGCAACTGACAAAGGATTAATCTCCAAAATTTATAAGCAGCTCATGCAGCTCCATATCAAAAAATCAAACAACGCAATCCAAAAATGGGCAGAAGATCTAAATAGACATTTTTCCAAAGAAGATATACAGATTGCCAACAAACACATGAAAGAATGCTCAACATCATTAATCATTAGAGAAATGCAAATCAAAACTACAATGAGATATCACTTCACACCAGTCAGAATGGCAATTCATCAAAGAATCTACAAACAATAAATGCTGGAGAGGGTGTGGAGAAAAGGGAACCGTCTTGCACTGTTGGTGGGAATGTAAATTGAAACAGCCACTATGAAGATCAGTATGGAGGTTCCTTAAAAAACTAAAAATGTAACTACCATACGACCCAGCAATCCCAGTACTGTGCACATACCCTGAGAAAACCATAATTCAAAAGAGTCATGTACCTAAATGTTCATTGCAGCTCTATTTACAATATCCAGGGCATGGAATCAACCTAAGTGTCCATCATCTGATGAATGGATAAAGAAGATGTGGCACATACATACAATGGAATATTACTCAGCCATAAGAAGAAACGAAATTGAGTTATTTGTAGTGTGGTGGATGGACCTAGAGTCTGTCATACGGAGTGAAGTAAGTCAGGAAGAGAAAAACAAGTACTGTCTGCTAACACATATATATGGAATCTAAAAAAAAAGTTATGAAGAACCTAGGGGCAGGTTGGGAATAAAGACGCAGACCTACTAGAGAATGCACTTGAGGCCCTGGGGAGGGTAAGCTGGGACAAAGAGAGCGAGTGTTATGGACATATATACACTACCAAATGTAAAATAGCTAGCTAGTGGGAAGTAGCCGCATAGCACAGGGAGATCAGCTCGGTGCTTTCTGATCACCTAGAGGGGTGGGAGAGGGAAGGTAGGAGGAAGGGAGATGCAAGAGGGAAGAGATACGTGGATATATGTACATGTATAGCTGATTCTCTTTTTTATAAAGCAGAAACTAACACACCACTGTAAAGCAATTATACACCAATAAAGATGTTAAAAAAAAGGAACATGTGTGAAGTACAGAAAGCAGTGAAAAACTAAGCAATGGTTGTTACCAGTACCACCAAACCAGACTGTTTTAGTGAAGGAGGAAGAGACCTCTAATCCACAACTGCTGCAAATACTCCTCCTGTGAGTTCTCGTGTTTCAGATGCCTAAGGCCTTGAATCTCCTGAGGTTTCTAGAATTGAGCAGCCTGGAGGATGACTACTTTTGGAATTCACCACAGGATTCTCAGCCTCATGATGCTCAGAGGTGAGTATCTCTTTTCCAAGGGTCCTGGCTGAGGGGGCTGACACCAATCTTCAACATGGCCTCTGACCTAGCTGCATAGCTCCTGACAAAGGTCTGTGATCCAAACTCTTATCAGTAGAAAAACATTTCCAACTACCTATATTGGGTAAACCTGAGTGTAAACAGACCAGACCTCAAAGATACACTTTTTTTTTCTTTAAGGAAAAACATTTCTCCTTCTTTCTTCATTGCCCACATTTTCTGTCTTCCCTTTCATTATCTCCTCACCTAAATTTCTGAATGAAAGAGAGTCATCAAGTGACTTGGAAATAGCAGACATCAGCCAATTTTCCATGGCTCTCAGCTTACCCCATGTTTAGCTTAGCTCAATGAAAACACTCCAACCCAAAGTCAATATAACCTAAGAATTTCTGCTCCCTATGGGTTATCTTTTGTTCTTTTAAAAAACACCCAAGTTATTGTCAATGCTGGAGAATGCCAGGGTTTGTACTTCTACTGCCAACTCTTCCGCTGTGGAGGGAAAGAATGAATTTTCTAATATTTTGAAGGAAGTTGCCATAATATTCGTATCAGAACTCAAAAGGAGACTTTAATTGTGTAAGCTGTATGTTTATGTGTTAGGCCTTTATTAAGAAAAAGAAGAAAAAGAGGTTTTAAAAAATTCTTGGAAATCAGATACCTAACAAAAAGCATTCAGTAGAATTCTTTTTTTAATTTCCTTTGAATCTTTATTTTTTGTGGCTTGTTTTATTTTTAATCTTTATTTTATATTGGAGCATAGTTGATTTACAATGTTGTGTTAGTTTCAGGTGTACAGCAAGGTGATTTAGTTATATATGTACATATATCTATTCTTTTTCAGATTCCTTTCCCATGTAGGTTATTAAAGAGTATTCAGTATAGTTCCCTGTGGTATACAGTAGATCCTTGTTGATTATCTACTTTATATATAGCAGTGTGTATATGTTAATCCCAGCCTCCTAATCTATCCATTCCCTTATGGTAACCATAAATTTGTTTTCTAAGTCTGTGAGTCGGTTTTTCTTTTGTAGAGAAGTTCATTTGTATCATTTTCTAGAGTCCACATATAAGTAATATCATATATTTGTCTTTCTTTGTCTGACTTACTTCACTTAGTATGACAATCTCTAGGTCTATCCATATTGCTGTAAATGGCATTATTTCATTCTATTTTATGGCTGAGTAATATTCCACTGTATATATGTACCACATCTTCTTTATCCATTCTTCTGTCGATGGACATTTAGGTTGCTTTCAAGTCCTGGCTATTGTAAATAGTGCTACAATGAATATTGGGGTGCATATATCTTTTTGGATTATAGTTTTCTCCAGATGTATGCCCAGGAGTGGGACTGCAGGATCATATGGTAGCTCTGCTTTTAGTTTTTAGAGGAACCTCCATCCTGTTTTCCATAGTGACTGTACCAATTTACGTTACCACAAAGAGTGTAGGAGGGTTCCCTTTTCTCTGCACCTTCTCCAGCATTTATTGTTTGTAGATATTTTGTTGGTGGCCATTTGCACGGGTGTGAGGTGATATCGCATTGTAGTTTTGATTTGCATTTCTCTAATAATTAGTGATGCTGAACATCTTTTCTTTTCTATTTTTTAACATCTTTATTGGAGTATAATTGCTTTACAATGGTGTGTTAGTTTCTGCTTTATAAGAAAGTGAATCAGCTATACATATACATATATCCCCATATCTCCTCCCTCTTGTGTGTCTCTCCCACCCTCCCTATCCCACCCCTCTAGGTGGTGACAAAGCACCGAGCTGATCTCCCTGTGCTATGGGGCTGCTTCCCACTAGCTATCTATTTTACATTTGGTAGTGTATATTTGTCCACGCCACTCTCTCACTTTGTCACAGCTTACCCTTCCCCCTCCCCATATCCTCATGTCCATTCTCTAGTGGGTCTGTGTCTTTTTTCCTGTCTTATCCCTAGGTTCTTCATGACATATTTTTTCTTAGATTCCATATATATATGTTAGCATACTGTATTCTTCTTTCTCTTTCTGACTTACTTCACTCTTTATGACACTCTAGGTCCATCCACCTCACTACAAATAACTCAATTTCATTTCTTTTTATGGCCGAGTAATATTCCATGTGTATACCTGCCACATCTTCTTTATCCATTCATCTGTCAATGGACACTTAGGTTGCTTCCATGTCCTGGCTATTGTAAATAGATCTGCAATGAACATTATGGTACATGACTCTTTTTGAATTATGGTTTTCTCAAGGTATATGCCCAGTAGTGGGATTGCTGGGTCGTATGGTAGTTCTATTTTTAGTTTTTAAAGGAACCTCCATACTGTCCTCCATAGTGGCGGTATCAATTTACATTCCCACCCACAGTGCAAGAGGGTTCCCTTTTCTCCACACCCTCTCCAGCATTTACTGTTTGTAGATGTTTTGATGATGGGCATTCTGACTGGTGTGAGGTGATAACTCATTGTAGTTTTCATTTGCATTTCTCTAATGATTAGTTATGTTGAGCATCCTTTTATTTGTTTGTTGACAATCTGTATATCTTCTTTGGAGAAGCATCTATTTAAGTCTTCTGCCCATTTTTGGATTTTTTTTTTTTTTTTTTTTTTTTTTTTTTTTTTTTGCGGTACGCGGGCCTCTCACTGTTGTGGCCTCTTCCGTTGTGGACCACAGGCTCCGGACGCGCAGGCTCAGCGGCCATGGCTCATGGGCCCAGCCGCTCCACGGCAGGTGGGATCTTCCCGCACCGCGGCACGAACCCGTGTCCCCTGCATCGGCAGGCGGACTCTCAACCACTGCGCCACTAGGGAAGCCCCAGGTTGTTTGTTTTTTTGATATGGAGCTGCATGAGCTCCTTGTATATTTTGGAGATTAATTCTTTGTCCGTTGACTCGTTTGCAAATATTTTCTCCCATTCTGAGGGTTGTCTTTTGGTGTTGTTTATGGCTTCCTTTGCTGTGCAAAAGCTTTTAAGTTTCATCAGGTCCCATTTGTTTATTTTTGTTTTTATTTCCATTTCTCTAGGCGGTGGGTCAAAAAGGAGCTTGCTGTGATTTATGTCATAGAGTGTTCTGCCTATGTTTTCCTCTAAGAGTTTTATAGCATCTGGCCTTACATTTAGGTCTTTAATCCGTTTTGAGTTTATTTTTGTGTATGGTGTTAGGGAGTGTTCTAATTTCATTCTTTTCCACGTAGCTGCCCAGTTTTCCCAGTACCACTTATTGAAGAGGCCTGTCTTTTCTCCACTGTATATTCTTGCCTCCTTTATCAAAAATAAGGTGACCATATGTGCATGGGTTTATCTCTGGGCTTTGTATCCTGTTCCATTGATCTATATTTCTGTTTTTGTGCCAGTATCATACAGTCTTGATTACTGTAGCTTTGTAGTACATTCTGAAGTCAGGGAGCCTGGTTCCTCTAGTTCTGTTTTTCTTTCTCAAGATTGCTTTGGCTATTCAGGATCTCTTTTGTGTTTCCATACAAATTGTGAAATGTTTTGTTCTAGTTCTGTGAAAAATGCCATTGGTAGTTTGATAGGGATTGCATTGAATCTGTAGATGGCTTTGGGTAGTAGAGTCATTTTCACAATGTTGATTCTTCCAATCCAATAACATGGTATATCTCTGCATCTGTTTGTATCATCTTTAATTTCTTTCATCAGTGTCTTATCGTTTTCTGCATACAGGTCTTTTGTCTCCTTAGGTAGGTTTATTCCTAAGTATTTTATTCTTTTTGTTGCAATGGTAAATGGGAGTGTTTCCTTATTTATCTTTCTGATTTTTCATCATTAGTGTGTAGGAATGCAAGTGATCTGTGCATTAATTTTGTATCCTGCTATTTTACCGAATTCCTTGATTAGCTCTAGTAGTTTTCTCTAGCATCTTTAGGATTCTTTATGTATAGTATCATGTCATCTGGAAACAGTGACTGTTTTACTTCTTTTCTGATTTGGATTCCTTTTATTTCTTTTTCTTATCTCTTTTCTTTTTGATGATAGCCATTTTGACAGGTCTGTGGTGATATCTCTTTATGGTTTTCATTTTCATTTCCCTTTTGATTAGTGATGTGGAACATCTTTTCATGCTCCTGTTGTACGTTTGTAGGTCTTCTTAGGAAAAATATCTATTCAATTGATCTGCGCATTTAAAAAATCCGATTATGTGCTGTTATTGAGTTGCATGAGTTTTTGATATATTTTAGATATTAACCCCTTAAAGATATATGGTTTGCAAATATTTTCTCCCACTCCATAGATTGCCTTTTAAGTTTGATGATTATTTCTTTCACTGTGCTGAAGCTTTTTAGTTTAATGTCTCACTTGTTTATTTTTGTTTTATTGCTTGTGCTTTTGGTGTCCTATCCAAGAATTTGTTTCAAAGACTAATGTGAAGGAGTTTTCTCCTATGTTTCCTTCTAGGACTTTCATAGTTTCAGGTGTTACATTTAAGTCTTTAGTCCATTTCAAGGCAATTTTTGTGAGTGCTGTAAGTTAGTGTTCCTATTTCATTTTTCTGCATGTGGTTTGTCCTGTTTCCCCAGCACCATTTATTGAAGAGATTACCCTTTACCCATTGTGTATTCTTGGCTCCTGTGTCCAATATTAGTTGAACATTTATAAGGGAGTTTATTTCTGAGCTCTTATTTCTCTTCAGTTGTTCTATGTGTCTATTTTTATGCCAGTACCATACTGTTTTGATTACTGTAGCTTTGCAGTATAGTTTGAAACCAGAAAGTGTGATGCCTCTGGATTTGTTCTCCTTTCTCAAGTTTACTTTGGCTATTCTGTGTCTTTTGTGGTTACATACAAATTTTAGGATTGTTTTATCTATTTCTGTGAAAAATGCCTTTGGAATTTCAGTAGGGATTGCATTGAATCTATAGATGGTTTTAGGTACTATGGACATTTTAACAATATTAATTCTTCCAATCCAGAAATATGGGATATCTTTCCATTTGTTTGTGTCTTCTTCAATTTTCTTTCATTAAACTTACAGTTTTCAGTGTACAGATCTTTCACTTCCTTGGTTACCTTTATTCTAAAGTATTTTATTTTATTTTATTTTGTTATTTTTTTAACATCTTTATTGGTGTATCATTGCTTTACAATGGTGTGTTAGTTTCTGGTTTATAACAAAGTGAATCAGTTATACATATACATATGTTCCCATATCTCTTCCCTCTTGTGTCTCCCTCCCTCCCACCCTCCCTATCTCACCCCTTTAGGTGGTCACAAAGCACCGAGCTGATCTCCCTGTGCTATGTGGCTGCTTCCCACTAGCTGTTTTATGTTTGGTAGTGTATATATGTCCATGCCACTCTCTCACTTTGTCACAGCTTACTCTTCCCCCTCCCCATATCGTCAAGTCCATTCTCTAGTAGATCTGTGTCTTTATTCCCATCTTGCCCTTAGGTTCTTCATTACCTGTTTTTTTTCTTATTTTATTTTATTATTTTGCTATTTTAAATGAGATCATTTTCTTTATTTCTTTTTCAGATATTTTGTTGTTAGTGTATAGAAACACAACTGATTTCTGTATGTTAATTTTATATCAGGAAACTTTCCTGAATTCATTGATTATTTCTGACAGTTTTTTGCTTAAGTCTCTGGGATTTTCTATATACAAGACCATATCATCTGCAGATAAACACAATTTAACTTCCTCCTTTCTGAGTTGGATAACTTTTCTTTTTCCTGCCTAATTGCTCTAGCTAGGAGTTTTGATTGTATGTTGAATAACAGTGGTGAGTGTCAGCACTTTTCCCTTGTTCTTGATCTTAAAGGAAAAGCTTTAACACCTTTCTCCATTGAGTATAATGTTAACTGTGGATTTCTTGTATATGGCTTGTAGTATGTTGAAGTGTCTTCCCTTTATACCCAATTTGTTGAGGGTTTTTATCATGAAAGAATATTGTATTTTGTCACATGCTTTTTCTGCATCTATTGAGATGATTATATGATTTTTTCTTTCATTTTATTAATGTTATGTATCACATTTATTAATTTGTGTATGTTTAACCTTCCTTGCATCCCAGGGATAAATCCCAGTTGATCGTGGTGTATGATCCTTATTTTTTTTTTTGTATAAATTTACTTATTTATTTATTTATTTTTGGCTGAGTTGGATCTTTGTTGCTGTGCACGGGCTTTCTCAAGTTGTGGCGAGTGGGGGCTACTCTTCATTGTGGTGTGTGGGTTTCTCATTGCGGTAGCTTCTCTTGTTGCCAAACGTGGGCTCTAGTCGTGCAGGCTTCAGTAGTTGTGGGTCACAGGCTCTAGAGTGCAGGCTCAGTAGTTGTGGTGCATGGGTTTCGTTGCTCTGTGGCATTTGGGATCTTCCTCGACCAGGGCTCGAACCATGTCCCGTGCATTGGCAGGCGGATCCTTAAGCACTGCACCACCAGGGAAGCCCCACAGTGTATGATCCTTTTAATGTGCTGTTGAATTCAGTTTGTTAATATTTTGTTGAGAATTTTTGCATCTATAGTTGACCCTTGACCAACGTGGGTTTGAACTGTGAGAGTCCAGTTCTATGCAGATATTTTTTCAATAATAAATACTACAGGACTACATGGTCCACAGTTGTTTGAATCCATTGATATGGAGGACTGACTATAAGTTATGTGCTGATTAACCACTGCATTGTTCATGTGTCAATTGTATATTCATCAGGGATATTGGTCTGTAGTTTTGTTTTCTTGTAATGTTCTGATCTTGCTTTGGTATCAGAGTAGTGCTGGCCTGAAAAAATGAATTTGGTAGTGTTTTGTCCTCTTCAGTTTTTTGGAAGAGTGTGAAAAGAATTTGTGTTAATTCTTCTTTAAATGTTTGGCAGAATTCACCAGTAAAACAATCTGATCCTGGGCTTTTCTTTGTTGGGAGATTTTTGATTACTGATTCAGTCTCCTTACTTGTTACTGGTCTGTTCATATTTTCTGTTTCCTCATGATTCATCTTGATAAACTGTATGTTTTTAGGAATTTAACCATTTCTTCTATGTTATCAATTTTGCTGGTATATAATTGTTCATAATAGTTGCTTATGATTTTATATGCTACAGTTACACTATGTATTTTATTTTGCTTTTCCCTTTCTGAATCTGTAGGCTTCCAGATATCAAGAAAAGTGCTCTAGATTGTCCAGAAAAGGAGTGGTGCTCCAGGTGAGGCTGTGACTCTCAGTCTCAGCATAGCTCAAGGCAGTACTGCCTTATAAGAATCACATGCTACTACACTGCACCATAGGAACCAAAGATAATAAAGGCCTAAGAAGCCTTAATGAAGACATAGTCGACCCTTATTATTCCCAGATTCCATGTACTCAATTTGCCTAATTGCTAAAATGTATTTGAAACTCCCAAATAACTCAACACACATTCCCAGTTGAGGTAGAAGAACAAGCCAACTGTCTGACATCTTGTTTCAGCTCTCGTAATGTTCTTTCCATGATTTAGTGCCATGGTTTTCAAACTTTTTTGCCTGTTGTTGATGATTTCATTGCTTAAAATGGCTCCCAAGCATAGTGTTAAAGTGCTGTCCAGTGTTCGTAAGTGCAGGAAGGCTGTGATGTGACTAATGGAGAACATACATGTGTTAGATATGTTTTGTTCAGAAATGAGTTACAGTGCTGATGGGCCTGAATACAATGTTATTGAATCTTCAATCAATCAATCAATCCATCAATTTATATACAGTGACTTTAAATAGTAACACACATAAAAATAAGAATATGTATTGCTTGGTTGATAAAATGTTGTTATTAGAGTCTTGCAGGAACCTAGCTCTGTATTTCACTTAGGAGCAGTGATTCAGTATTTGCTAATTCATTGTTTGTGCTGACTTTTACTGAATATAACATAAAATATAAGAACTGTGAATAAGGAGAATCAACTGTACTCATCTTAATAGTCCAACAGTCCTCTTAGGGACCGGTGTTTTTGCCTGTATCATCTGTGGCATTTTTCACGATGCTTGCAGAACTTAACTAACCTTTTATTTGGGCCTCCCCTTTCCTCATTGCTCCTCTCTACTGTACCTCAGATCTTTTTTTGCATTAAGTGCTACCTCTGGTCACTTGCCTGTTTTTAACCTGAGAAAGATATCAAAACAATTTGATAACTTGAATCATTTAGAGACTTAAGAGAATGTGTATTTACAAAAACCATTTGAAAATTATAATTGAAACGTTGGCTGAGTAATAAAAACTAAGAAAGCAGCAAACAAATTGTTATTTGCAAATTATCTAGAGTTTCACACTTAGAGAAAACAACTTAATATGCTGTCTATTCATTCCAGCCTTTTAAAAATGCATTTTTAAAGGTTATGAGCTTGGAAGGTGGTGGTAATATCTTTATAATACTGTCTGTAGTTTTTATTCTGTTTTGTTTAACATAATACCATACTCTACTTTCCATAAAGAGAATGAAGATGAGGATGTTGATACTGGTGTCAGTAGGAGCAAACACATGTATAGAGCTTGATATGGACCAGGATCTCTTCTCTATTATGTGTGCATAATGACATGACACCCCGTGGTCTTTCATGCACTTAGCAGACATCATGTTCAATCCCTACACAGATTCATTGTAATCTGATTCATGCCGATGGACATGTTCACCTGCCTTTTGATCCAGAGGACGCTGGACACTGCAGTGTATTCCAGATTTGGGGGTCAGATACCACGCCTCTCTGTTTCTTTCAGGCCTGCGTAGCAATCTGACTCAGCTCTTGCCGGCCAGGTGACTTTGGGCAAGTTCCTTCACCCGTTAACCTCTACGTGTCTCAAGCTACCTCATCTGCAAAAAGGGATGATAACATTAAAAATGCTTACCTCATAACGTTGCTGTGAGTACTCAGAGACCTTATTATACTTATACATATAGAGAGTTAAAAACAGTCCAGAAGGGTGAGCTTTTACTCTTGTGTCTCTTCACTTCGGTTTCTGCTTGTACCCATATCCCTCTCTCCCTGCCCCCATGCTTTCTCCTCCCCCACTCCCGCTCCACTCTCTCTCCCCTTTGCCCCCCTCATCAGACTCTCCATCCAAAAACACTGTTTACCATCTCCTCAGGATGTAACTCAGAAAATATTCATACCATCACCCTTTGGTTAAAAAAACATGAATATTAAGGGAAGAAATAAGAAATACCATAAATCCGGCAATGTGAAAACTACACAAGAAATAAAGTCCTACTGATGAAAGTTTGAGTATTAATACTTTTGTATCTTCATCAGATTCAGATATTTAGAATTTGATACAGGAGAGTTAGACTTGATAAATATAATGCCCCCCCCAAAGGGCTATATAATGAGGTTCTTGGGCCTTTAAATTTCCCTCTGGAATGTTTTTAAAAATGTATATACTCATGTTCTACAATTGTCCAGTGATCACTTACTTTCCCATCATTATGCAAATCATGCGAAGAGGTCATTAGACTTCAAATTTCCTAGAGAATAGGCACTAAACTTTTCCATACGAGCGCTTGATGAAACCCCAGCATTGCATTTAGGCTTCACAATATCCCCAGAAGGACAGTTAAATAATCATTATGCTAAAAAATATATACCAACCTACATACCCCATACATTCAGTTCTTGAGTCCCAGAGGGGCTGACGTGATAGTGCAAAGTCCATGTGGTGAGTCAAAGGTGGTCCTGACATTGTCTCTCTGGAACACTCTCCAGGGAAACGTGGGAACGGTAACAATATCAACAACAGTAATGACAACAGCTAGAATTCACCAGGAACTTGTCACATGCCGAGCACTGTCCTGACAACTTCCCATGTCTTAACACGGTCACTGCTCTAAGAAACTGCCCCCAAGAAGTAGTTACATTTACTCCTCACTAGTGTTTCCATGTTACTAATGGAGGAGTTGAGGCACAGAGACGCTAAGTAGCCCGCTCAGTGTCACCCAGCAGTAAGGGGTGGAGCCACACGTCTGTGCAGGCATTGTGGAAAACTCAAGTGTGTTCTGTATTTATTCAGTCAAGGGCAAGATCCAATGGCTACTGCAAAATATGTAGAAAAACAGCTAACACATAACACAGATTGACCTTAGAGCATGGAACTGCACACTAAATAGAAATCTGGTTTCTTCAGAAATCTTTTAGATGGAGGCCTGACAGGATTGGAATCAGGATGTTTTGTGGAAACGATGATCTGAGAGCCTTCTTAGAATAGCAGACAGCATGTCAGTCTCCTAGCCTGAAGGTCTTGGGTTTGTGCATCAGAGAAGGCAGCAAACCTCTGTCATCTCCACACGCTCCCGATGGAGAGAGAAACCTGCCAGTACGGAAAATAAGACTGTTCCTCTGCTCTGGTAATGCCCAGACAAGTTGTCCATGTCAATCAGAACTGAGTAATTATTAAAAAAAACCCACCAAAAATGCAGATTCCATGATCCGCACTCAGTGAGTCTCATTTAGTGTGGCTACAACGGTGCCCTAGAATCTTTGATTTTTCACTCTGCCTGGGAAACTCTCAGGAACTTTATTAAACTGTGGTAGCAAGACTGTCTCCAATGTACTGACTCTTCCCAAGATAAACACGCAGTTGGGAAGACCTAAGTGAGAGCACAGGAGAGAGAACGTAAAGGACACAGCGTGAGAGTCAAACCAAGGGCAGGGCAGTGGATCTTCTGAGCAGACATCACCACCCCACTGGCCTGTCTCTCTGAGGCTTCAGTTTATCTCAGATCCATTCTCTTCATGGCCAGTGGATGGAGGTGGTGAGAGGAGATGACCTTTGAGATCCCACATGGCCTGGGCTTTTCTCGGGGGCCGTGGGACACAGACAATATGAGGTTATGTGACCTATTCTCCCCACCTCCAGTCAGCCTCTGCTTCTCTCTTGCACCCTCACTCCCTCCATGCCACACAAGCCCAGAGCAACCAGAATTTAGGAAAAATGTCTTCCCTTCACCAATGAGACACCTGCCCCTGACCTGAGGATATCTTCTCCCCTCTTCTCCTCTCAGCTGTCCTCCTCTGATCTGATCTGCCATGCCGAAGAAGACAGCCTTCCCTAGTAGCTTAAAGCCCTTGCCTGGCCCGTGACTCTGGTGACGCAGCCTGGAGAGGGCTCGTCCTCTCTGAGAAAGACCCCAGCCCCGGGAGCCAAGAGCCATGACGACCACAGAACCATCCTAAACATTGATGCCCACGGAAGTGATTGACCTTGGAAACGAAGCCTTACCTCACACCCCATCTGTCCCTGAACCATTATCTCGTCACAGAAAGCAAGACAGACGAGGAAGGTGCCTGGAATCCTTCCTGAGGAGTCCTGTGTCCTACTCCATGCTGCCATGCTATTTCCCCAGACCAAACCCTGACGTGGACCATATCATTCCTATCCTTTTGATGGGAATAAGAGGTCTGGGGATACCTTCATAAAATCCTATTCTTGTGGTTGATAACCAGTATGTTATGTGGTTTACTACCACAGTGGTGCATCTGGTAAGTAGGTGGAAGCTGACAGGAAGTTTCAGAGGGTAGGTCTGGGTGCTGAAATGACTGGGAGGAGCTACCGGCACCTGTGGGCTGAGGGTTACAGGGAGGCAAACACTTTTTAGCAGAGAGTTAAATAAAGTGGATTTTCCATCATTGTAATATCCCCGTGAATTAAGGGAAGCTTGAATGTTGCTTTCTCTGGAAACTTACAAAGAATCCTTGAGTGTTTTAGAGAACACATACTGAAGGCAATTCTGTTACTGGCTTTGAGCTTGATGCAACACAACAGTATCATTTGATACCTGAGGTTGTGCATGCCTAAAGGAATGAGGGGAATCCAACTGTACTGACTAGACGGATCTTCCGGATATGCCGTTAACGGACGGGAAAAATTACGTGGGAAATGTTCAGAGTGTGATCTGCCATGTGTTGCTGAACAAAGCCAGATAAGCCCATTGTCTTTAAGGCACTGAAGTTTATTTAAGTATTAAAAATTTTTTTTATATTTGAGTATACTTGATATACTATACACAACTAACCATGTTGTGTTAGTTTTAGGTGTATAGCAGAGTGATTCAATCATACATATATATGTATCCATTCTTTTTCAACTTCTTTTCCCATTTAGGTTATTACAGAATATTGAGCAGAGTTCCCTGTGGTATACAGCAGGTCTTTGCTGGTTATCTATTTTAAGTATAGCACTGTGACATATACACACTAGTATATATAAAGTAGATAACTAATAAGGTACCGTATAGCACAGGCAACTCTTCTTTATACTCTGTAATGACCTACATGGGAAAAGAATCTAAAAAAGAGTGTATATATGTATAACTGATACACTTTGCTGTACAGCAGAAACTAATGCAACATTGCAAATCAACTATTAAAAAAATAAGTATAGCAGTGTGTACATGTCTATCCCAAACTCCCAATCTATCCTTCCCCTCACCCTTCTCCCCTGGTAACCATAAGTTCATTGTCTAAGTCTGTGAGTCTGTTTCTGTTCTGTAATAATTTCATTTGTATCATTTTTAGATTCTGTATATAAGCGATATCATGTGATATTTGTTTCTCTCTGTCTGACTTACTTCACTTAGTATGCTAATCTCCAGGTCCATCCATGTTGCTGCAAATGGCATGATTTCATTCTTTTTAATGGCTAGTATTCCATTGTATATATGTACCACATCTTCTTTATCCATTCATCTGTTGATGGACATTTAAGTTATTTCCATATCCTGGCTATTGTATACAGCACTGCAATGAACATTGGGGTGCATGTATACTTAAGAACCATGTTATTCTCTGGATATATGCCCAGTTGTGGGATTGCTGGATCATATGATAGTTCTATTTGTAGTTTTTTCAGGAACCTCCATACTGTTCTCCATGGTGGCTGTACTAATTTACATTCCCACCAACAGTGTAGTAGAGTTTCCTTTTCTCCACACTCTCTCCAGCATTTATTTTTCCTAGACTTTTTGATGATAACCATTCTGACTGGTTTGAGGTGATATCTCATTGTAGTTTTGATTTGCATTTCTCTAATGATTAATGATGTTGAGCATTCTTTCATGTGTTTGTTGGCAATCTGTATATCTTCTTTCGAGAAATGTCTATTTAGGTCTTCTGCCTATTTTTGGATTGGGTTGTTTGTATTTTGATATTGAGCTGCATGAGCTGTTTGTAAATTTTGGAGATTAATCCCCTGTCGGTGACATCATTTGCAGATATTTTCTCCCATTCTGTGGGTTGCATTTTTGTTTTGTTTATGGTTTCCTTTGCTGTGCAAAAGCTTTTGAGTTTAATTAGGTCCCATTTGTTTATTTTTGTTTTTATTTACATTACTCTAGGAGACGGATCTAAAAATATATTGCTGCGATTTATGTCAAAGAGTGTTCTGCCTATATTTTCCTCTAGGAATTTTATAGTATCCGGTCTTACATTTAGGCATTTAATCCATTTGAGTTTATTTTTGTGTATGCTGTTAAAGGATGTTCTAATTTAATTTTTTTACATGCTGCTGTCCTGTCTTCCTAGCACAATTTATTGAAGAGACTGTCATCTCCTTGTATAGTCTTGCCTCCTTTGTCGTAAATTAATTGACCATAAGTGCATGGGTATATTTCTGGGATTTCTATCCTGTTCCATTGATCTATATTTGTGTTTTTGTGCCAGGACCATACTATTTTGATGACTTTAGCTTTGTAGTATAGCCTTAAATCAGGGAGCCTGATTCCTCCAGCTCCGTTTTTCTTTCTCAAGATTGTTTTGGCTATTCGGGGTCTTTTTTGTGTTCATACAAATTTTAAGATTTTTTGTTCTAGTTCTGTGAAAAATGCCATTTGTAATTTGATAGGGGTTACATTGAATCTGTAGATTGCCTTGGGTAGTATAGTCATTTTGACAATATTTATTCTTCCAGTTCAAGAACATGGTACATCTTTCCATCTGTCTGTGTCATCTTCAGTTTCCTTCATTGGCATCTTATAGTTTTTGGAGTACAGGCCTTTTGCCTCCTTAGGTAGGTTTATTCCTAAGTATTTTATTGTTTTTGATGCTATGGTAAATGGGGGTTTCTTTAATTTTCTATCTGTGCTTTCGTTGTTAGTGTATAGAAATGCAACAGATTTCTGTGTATTCATTCTGTATCCTGCAACTTTACCAAATTCACTGATTAGTTCTAGTAGCTTTCTGGTAGCATCTTTAGGATTCTCTATGTATAGTATCATGTCATCTGTAAACAGTGACAGTTTTACTTCTTCTTTTCCAGTTTGGATTCCCTTTATTTCTTTTTCTTCTCTGATTGCCATGGCTAGGACTTTGAAAACTATGTTGAATACAAGTGGCGAGAGTGGACATCCCTGTCTCGTTGCTGATCTTAGAGGAAATGCTTTCGGGTTTTCATTGTTGAGTATGATGTTACCTGTAGGTTTGTCATATATGACCTTTATTATGTTGCAGTATGTTCCATCTATGCCTATACTTTCCTGTAAATTGAGAGAAGCCTGTGTCTTGTTTGGTTTGGAAACTCACTAAAAGTTCTTGAATGTTTTGGAAAACACATCATGAAGACAATACTGTTCTTGAATTTGAATCTGATGCAACATGCGTGTTATCAGTTTACATGTGCAGCTATGCATGATGGGAGCACGCAGAATGAGGGGAATCCAACTCTACTGACCACAGAAATTTTCTCCATGATATAGTGTTATTTGACAGGGAAAATTTAGTGGGAGATGTTCATAGTGTGATCCTTTAAGAGCTTCTGAACACATTCAGCTATACTCATTGCTGTTACTGCACTGAAGTTTTGTTTCCATATCTCTCTCCCTCACCAGAGCCACTTTCCTGATATATTGGACACATACTCTGTCCTCATGATAGAGCAGAGGACCTGACATATGATAGGAGGTAAGTAAACACTTGTGGAATTGAAGGAAACTCTAAATGGTTGGATGACCAAACCCAGTATTGTAATCATGAACCTGATGGATGTTAGCCTGGGTGGGTGGAAGAGAAATGCCTCAGATCTGTGCCTTGACCTCATTCCCTGAGGTTCACACAGTGGTGATATTAGTAGACGAGTAGGAGAGGAGTCTGCACATTAAACAACTAATATGACTAAAATATTAATTAGAATTAGTATCCTTTTTACTTGACCCCATTAGTCTTTGGACCGTTTCTTGTTCTCTGAAGACAATGGTGTTCCATGCTCCTCTTGTACTTTTCCCGCCTGCAGCTAAGAATGAGCCATTTTACCAAGGAGCCATGGCTTCTTTAGTAACCATGATTTCAGAAGCAGGTCTGTTCACAGCTACTGAGTACTGAGGTGTCTTTTCTTCTAGATCTTTTCAGTGGACAGACAGAGGTAAGGAATATATATGTATATATACACATATATACAGATAATTGAAATTCAAAATAACATTAAACATTTTTCCTTACCTTCTTTTATTTTATATTTTTATCTCTTTTCTCTTAAAGTGAAAATCATTATTCTGAAAGATTAACATATTTGCTTATTAGTTTTAAACTAGAAAGTGTACAAAATAATTCTTTTGAGTTGTTTCAGTCCTTGTGCTATCTCCCAAAAAAGAAATAGTCAGAATATTGTTCTCAAAAGGGCTCGAATTGGAGGCTCCTTTTTCAAGTAACTTGGAGTAAGCATATTTAACCCTTCCTCTCTCTCTCATCATTTTATAATGTAGCTATAAAATCTGGACAGAATGCACGGAGCAGGTATTTGAGGACTCCAAAAATTAAATCGTATCAATAAAATTGGAAAAAAGACGAGAATGAAAACTGCCAATGAAACGGTGTTCATTTTACCATTTTTATTTCCTCCAGTCTATCCACCACTTGGCAATGGGCACAGGCACAGAGCAACTAAAGCCCCAGATTTCTGGCCAGAGGACCATCAAAGGAAGCTTCATGGACCAAGAAATATTGATGAGATCAATAGAGAGAGAAGCATGGAAAACTGAACCCCAAAGTTTGTTACTAATTCGTAGGCTGAACCCTAAGCAGTGCATACTGAGAACAACTACTGATAGACCACCAACCAGTACCAGACCAGCCACTAGACGGCACACCAGAGCAATACTTTGAAAACAGCTGCCATTAGAACAGGGCATGCAGAAAGCATGTTGGAACTTGCTGCTTGAACCTAAGCAGAAATATACAGAAATATCAACATCCTTCATAGGACTTACACAGACCAAGAGTCTCATAACCATATAGTCAAAACGTCCTGAATGCAATTAAAAATTACTGGAAATATGAAGAAGCAGAAACATCTCAATTCTCATGGGAGAAGACAACCAATAGACAACAATGCTGAGAAGACAGAGATGTTGGGATTATCTGACAAAGTCGTTAAAGCTGCAATTTAAAAAATGCTCCAAAAAGCTATCATGAAGCCTTTTAAAACAAATATAAAAATAGGAAGTCTCAGCTCCCACAAATGTTGGAGGATTTAAAGAAGAACCAAATGGAAATTTTTATAAGTGAAAAATGTGATCACCAAACTAAAAATCATAATGGGTGGATTCAGTAGCAGAGTGGAGGCAAGGAAAGAGTCAGTAAACTTGAAGATAGATCAAAAGAAATTATTGCATCTGAAAAACAGAAAGAAAATGAGATTGCAAGAGAAATGAACAAAAAGTCAAGGACCTATGGGAAAATACCAGAACACTTAACAGTTGTGTCATCAGAATTCCAGAAAGAGAGGAGAACAAGTGCAGTGATGAAAAACAATTTTTGAAATAACAATGGCTGGAAACTTTCCAAATTTGGCAAAAGATATAAACATACAGATTTAAGAAGCTTAGCAATCCCCAAACAGAATAGACCCAAAAGAACCCATATCCAGGCATATGAAGATCAAATTGTCAAAAAGTAAAGACAGAGAAAAATCCCAAAAGCAACCAGAGGAAAATGATGCATTACCTATATGAGAGCAATGATTCAAATGACTGTGGATTTCTCATCAGAAACCATGGAGGGCAGAAGGGAGTGTCTCAAAATTTTTAATGTGCTGCAAGAAAATAATTGTCAACCCAGAATTCTACATCTAGCAAAAATATTCTTCAGAAATGAAGGTGAAAAAAAGACATTTGCAGATGAAAGGGAAAAAAAAGAGAATGCATTGCCAGCAGACCTAAAAGACTTGCAATAGAAGTTCTTCAGACAGAAAGGAAATGATACCAGAAGGAACTTACCACATTAGGAATGAAAGAAGAGAAACAGAAATAGTATATATTTGGCTAAATATAATAGACTATTCTTCTCCTTTTGAATTATCAAAAGCAAATTTGAAGGTTGAAGGCAAAGTTAAAACGTTTGTGATGGGGTTTCAACATATGTTGATGAAATACATACGATAACTATACTATAAAGAGGGCAAGAATAAAGGGACCTATATGGTGGTTAGGTTTATACATTCTATGTGAAGTGGGAAAATACTGATTCTAAGTAGTTGGTAAAGAGTTAAGTGTGTATATCTTAATTCCTAAGTTAAGTTAAGCCACTAAAAAAAGTTTGTACAGTGATATAGTCATAAAAATAATAGTGAAATTAAAAAGGAATATTAAAACTTGTTTAAATAATCCCAAAAAGGGGAAGAAAATGGGAGAATAGAAATCAAAACAGAAGGAAGAAAGAGTAAATGATAAAATGATGCACCTAAGTCAAATCATATCAGTAATTACATTAAATGTAATTGGTCTAAACACACTAATTAAGAGTGAAACATTTCATGAATGGATTTACAAATAAAAAAGAAAACAGGAATCAAGTACATGATATGAATAAAAAATTCACCTCAGGGCTTCCCTGGTGGCGCAGTGGTTAAGAATCCGCCTGCCAATGCAGGGGACACGGGTTCAAGCCCTGGTCCAGGAAGATCCCACATGCCGCAGAGCACTAAGCCTGTGAGCCACAACTACTGAGCCTGCACTCTAGAGCCCACGAGCCACAGCTACTGAGCCTGCGCACCTAGAGCCCGTGCTCCACAACAACAGAAGCCACCGCAATGAGAAGCCCGCGCACCACAACAAAGAGCAGCCCCCGCTCACTGCAACTAGAGAAAGCGCACGTGCAGCAACCGAGACCCAACGCAGTCAAAAATAAATAAAGTTAAAGAAAAAAAAAAGAAATTCACCTCAAATGTAATGATATAGGTAGATTAAATTACAAGGATGGAAAAAATACATCAGACAAACACTATAAAAAGAAAACTTAAGCGAGTGTATTAATACCTGACAAAGTAGACTATAGAGCAAAGAAAATTTCCAGGGATAAAGAGTGACATTACAACTGACAAAAAGGTTAATTCACAAAGAATACATAATAATCCTTAATGTGTATGCCCTTGTATCAGGGGTCCCTAAACCCACCCCAGGTTTGATGATTTGCTAGGACTCACAGAACTCAGCACACGGTTGTACTCACTGCTAAGATTTATTACAGTGAAAGAACAAAAAACAAAATCAGAAAGGGGAAAAGGTGCATATTGCAATGAGAGATCAGCACAAGCTTCCAGGAATCCTCTTTCCAGTGAAGTCACAGAATTCATTTCTCCAGCTGTGAATTGTGACAACATATGTTAAAGTGTTTTCTACCAGGAAAGCTCATTATAACGCCTAAGGTAATTATTAGGGGCTGGTCATGTACATACCAAAATTTCAGACTCACAGTGGTAAGGAGGTATCTAGCATAAACCACATAATTTGTACAGTTTAGCAATGGTGAACCATGCTTATCAGTTAGGGAATGGTAGGGGTCCTCCCAAAATCCAAGTTCTCAGTTGCCAACCAGGGGCCAACTTGCAAGAAGACCTTTCTAAGGAGAGCAGTTTTAGACATACTATGTTGTCTTGTCTGCAGTCCACCCCCTTAGCTTGTTGCCAAAGTGTCATTACGGTAGGACCCCATGCAGCATGATGAGACCAGCTTACAGTACTAATGTCAGCTATGCCCTTTAGGGGTCCTGGATTTAGCCAGTAAAAACAAATCCCATTAATCATGAAGATCTCTTAGAAAACCAGGTGACTTCCTACTTTTAAATTTCTGCTTTAACTTTTTTTAAAAAAAGCTGGCCTGAGGCACCAATTCAGGCACAGCATGCTCTGGTCACTAAGCAGAAGCTGATCTGAAAGTCTTCCAGGCTGAGGCCATGTAGGGATACTCAGGGCTCACACATAGGAAGTGTAATTCTGAGGCATACATGGCATCCCTAGAAACAAAGAGTTCACAATTGTTAGGGTGCCCCAAGCAGGACATACATCAGGCAGGCAGGACAGCTCCCAATGTGGCCTCCCACCCAGGGACCTGCCTCTCTAGGACTCCCTGTCCAGTTTGAATAATCCATCTGAGGCCTTGGTTTCAGAGGCACTGCCTGGAGGCAGCCCGTTCCAAACAGTTCTGGCTGTCCAGGACCCCAGCGCATCCTCTTTCCAAGGGTGGCTGACACCTGGAGGTGCTCTGCATGAAACGTCCAGGGGCTGGGGCCACTCCTGCAGTCCCAGAGTCAGAGCTCCATCAGGTGTGACTGGAACCTCAGCAGACAGTTTGCATTCAAAGTGCTCACAGCAGCTTGGAATGGCTGCCTGGGGAGTACTTCTTTAGGAAACAGAAAATTTTGAGGAACAGTTTGGACAGACAAGATCATTAATGTCCTCGCTCCCTCTCTCCACCTTTCTCCAGGTGCCAAGTTTTGTGTTTTCTCCACTGATATACAATCGGTGTGGCCCATTCTCTAATCAAAACTTAACATTTTAAAAATTATTCCTTACTCTACTCCAAACCTTTTGTCTGGAATGGTTGTATTCAAGAAAAACAAAAGCATTTTCAAAGAAAAAAATTATGTGACTTAACTACAAAGACAGATCCCATTTAGGGATTGGTCAGTACAAAATCCTGAATTGAGAAAAATTCTTTTCCCATTTAGGTTATTACAGAATATTGAACAGAGTTCCCGGTGCTATACAGTAGGTCCTTATTGGTTAACTATTTTAAATATAGCAGTGTGTATATGTCAATCCCAGTCTCCCTATGTATATGTATAACTGAATCACTTTGCTGTACACCTGAGACTAACACAACATTGTTAATCCACTATATTCCAATATAAATAAAAATTTAAAAAAAGAAAGAAAAAATAAAATAAAAATATATCCCTAACTTTAAGTTTTTTAAATCTAAAGAAAATAAAGATATTTCTACATGTTAAAAAAATTGAAAAAATGAATTTACATAACCTCCTGTCCCTTTGGCTTCTATCACTTATTTAGTGAACTGGCTGGAAAAAAATACTAATCCCTTGCTGGGAGCAGCTGCATTGAGTAACTAAACTGCCTTCCTAAAGTGTGTGAAGCAGGAGATGGGTGAGGGGAGTAGACTCAGGCTATCAGTCCATTTTGGAAAATTTCAATTAATCTTGAAATTCTAACACAAGCCATCAACAGGGAGATATCACTTAGAGAGGGTCAAGAATAGGCTCTGTCAGGAGTGGATGGAGACATCATACTCCCTGAGATGTGTCCTCTCCTAATTTGCAGCTTCTGGCAGGAATCCCAAATTAGAAATGCAACTATCTTCTGCATCAGAAATATAGAGCCAATCAGCAGCTCAATTTTAGATAGTTCCATCAGAAAAACAAGCCCTTTTCTTTGGGCATCTGCAAGTGACCAAGATGGTCCAGGAAGCATCCATGATGTTTTCTTAGTTTATGGGCTCACAGAGCGGTGTATTAAATCTGCAACAGTCCCAGAGTCTCAGTCCTCTTCACTGAGCCTGTGCCTGCATTCAGTTCAGCGCAGCTCCTGCTGAGGCTGAAACAGCATAGAGCAGGCAATATCAGGTTTCAGCTTAGAGTCAGGTCAGGCAATTAGGATCTGTGAATATAGGGTTCCAAAGAGGCCAGAGGCTTTTCTTTGCCAGCAGCAAAGGAGAGAAGCTGCAAGACTAGACAGCCCTCTTCCAAGTCCAAGTGACGAGCAAGGCTAGCTTAAGCTCTATTTATCTCATCAGTCTTAGAGTCCAAATTGAACCACTCAAAACTATGCGTATCAGGCTGAAAAATCACCAGCCTTTAAGGGCCAGCCATCTGATTTTACAAGAACTTATTAGCAACTAAAAACTGCTTTAAACGCCCCCCCCCCAAAGTGTATCTTCAACTGTACATTTCCTTTTCTTTTTTCCCAGAGGCCATAATAAGAAAAACAAAACATATCAGTTATGATGGCTTGTTTTCTTTTTTAATGTCCAAAGAGTTTGAATTTCAATTCACTCATCAGAGGCAAAAAGTAAGGATATTGTAACCCATTAACATGTTTTTTCCCCCAGTTTTCTCTGGTGGGAAATTATGAAATTACAAGCCTCTAACATTTTAAATGAATTTTATCATACATCCAGATGTAATAGCCACAAGACACAAAGCCATTTTTTAAATTCCATTTTTTGGGGTCTTATTGCGATTTTATTCACATCTCTAGCAGTGGATTTAGCATTTACAGGGTTAACATTGCAGTGGCAAAGCGTGATCCTGGCTGAAATGCTGGGGTGCTGCGGCAGTGCAGCAGCCAAGCTGAAGGTTTTTTCCACTGGTTTGGAAGCTGTGCTCCAGTCCAGGGAACCGATTTAGTTTTCCCTTCCACTTAGAGGGAAGAGCAATGAAAACTTTTAACATTTTCTGCCCACCCAAAACTCACCTTTGGGAATACGTAGGCCATTTCTCCTCCTGCTTGGAGGAGAGAACGAAAATCAAAGTCTTGACCGGGTTGTGTGCTCCCCTGTCTCCACCCCTCCCTCCCATCATCCAGCATGGCAAAAGCAGTCAAGGGACCTAGTGAGCCAACTTTCCTGGAGTTGGACCTAGTATTTTAAAATTCTTTATGCAATATTTACTTTTCATAACAGATAACAGCTCAGCTGCTGTTTTATATCATGGGTAAAACCATAGTCACCCAGGTACAAAAGGTTCATCAACACTACCTTTTCATGCTTCTATTACTCAAACAAGGCTTTTGCCATGTTTTAGTGAGTCAAGGTCATTCTAGCAAATAATACTACCATTGCTACCATTGTCACACTGTAACCATTGCCACTACTGTGTCAGGAACCCCCAAGACCATGCCCCCTCCACCTCCAATTTTGATGATTCATTAGGACTCAGGACTCAGCATGTAGTTGTATTCATGGCTAAGATTTATTACAGTGAAAAATAAAAATCACCAAAGGGAAAGTGTATGAAGCAAGATCTGGATGAAGTCAGCTCAAGCTACCCAGGGGAGTCACACAATACATTACTCTAGCAAAGAATTGTGGCAACACACTGTGAAGTGTTGTCTACTAGGTGTAAACAAAATAATGTTGCCAACCATTCCAGTTCTACAAGGCCCAAGTCATTAGCCACTGCAGTTGTCCACCAACAGTGTGCCCTGAGGGGAATTCAGGATGGAGAAAAACAGGAAGGATTCTGTGCTTTGGATATACTGGCCCTAGATAGTTAAGATGCATATCTAAGGAAGATTTCAATGATCCCAGATTTTTGCATCTTCCTATACATAGAAAAGCATTAAAATCATTAACTAAGGTGAATGGATAAATAAATTGTGGTATATATAATGAAATATTATTTAGTGCTAAAAAGGAATGAACTATCAAGCCATGAAAAGACATGGCTTTCATCCTTAAATGCATAGTACAAAGTGAAAGAAGCCAATCTAAAAAGGCTACATACTGTATAATTCCAACTATATGACATTCTGGAAAAGGCAAGTTGTCGAGACAGTAACAAGATCAGTGTTTGCCAGAGGTTAGGTGGAAGGGAGGGATGAATAGTTGGAGACCAGAGGACTTTTAGGGCAGCTAAACTATTCTATGTGATACTACAATGGTGGGTACATGTAATTATATGTTTGTCAAAACATATAGAATATACAATACCAAAGGTGAACCCTAATGTAAACTGTGGACTTTGGGTAATAATGATATATCAAGATAGATTCATCAATTTACAAATGTGGCCCTCTGGGGCAGGATGTTGCTAATGAGGGAGGTGCTGTGCATGCGTGGGGACAGGGGGTGTAGGGGAACTCTCTGTACTTTCTGTTCAATTTTCTTGTGAACCTAAACTTGCTGTAAAAAATAAAGTTTATTAATTTAAAAAATAAAAAAAATCATTAACTAAGATGTCTGTTCTTTTTGAGTAGCGGTAGTCTTTTAATGTTTGACTACATGTGTTTCCTAGCAAAAGAATTCACATATATCCAGGCTCCTCCCTTACCTCTTTGGAGCAGTTCCTCAGAGCTATCTGAGAGGCTGTCTCCTGGGCTACAGTCCTCAGTAAGTCCCTGAATAAAACTTAACTCACAACTCTCACATTGTGCATTTTTTTTCAGTTGACACAGGGAAGCTCATTAGAGACTCAGTGCCCATGGTTTTTATTGGGAGCTGGTCAAGTAGGCACTCTCTGCCTAGCACGATGTACCCAGATCCCAACTCCCAGAAGAAATGCAGCTACTTAGCATAAAATAAATTGTTTGCACAAACAGTTTAGGCTCAGTAAAACACTTTTATTAGTTAAAGAATGATGGGGATCTTCTATAAGTACAAGTTACCAGATCTCAGACAAGGGCCCAATTTGTAATCAGGCCTTTCTAAGGATAGAAGCCTCAGACCTGGTAGGTTAACTCTATCTTGCACAGCACCCAAATATATGGAATCTAAAAAAGAAAATGGTTCTGAAGAACCTATGGGCAGGACAGAAATAAGGACCCAGACGTAGAGAATGGGCTTGAGGACACAGGGAAGGGTAAGGGTAAGCTGGGATGAAGTGAGAGAGTGGTATGGACATATATACACTACCATATATAAAATAGATAGATAGTGAGAAGCAGCTACATAGCATAGGGAGATCAGCTCGGTGCTTTGTGACCACCTAGAGGGGTGGTGAGAGGGAGATGCAAGAGGGAGGAGATATGGGGATATATGTATATGTATAGCTGATTCACTTTGTTATACAGCAGAAACTAACACACCGGTGTAAAGCAATTATACTCCAATAAAGATGTTAAAAAAATACATAAGCAAAATCAGACATAGCTGAAAGGATTAATGAAGAAATCTACAATTAAGTTAGAGACTTTAACACTTTCTCAGTAATATCTAGAACTAGTGTAATGAAAAGCATTAAGGATATAGAAGAACTGAACCACACCTTTGTCAATGAAAAAAATTATAATCAGTTGATCTAAGAAAGAAATGAAAAATTTTGTTCAAGCCAAATTGAGGATTATAACCCGGGAACAGCCTCTCAGAAAGCTATGAGAACTGTTCTGCCCATTAAAGGTCAAAGCACAGTTATGTAAGTTTTTTGAGACAGAAAGTGGTATATTAAATGACATATTATTGACAGTTTACCCAATCCAGATCTAAGCATACAAAATGAGTGAGTCATGTGTAATCATGTCCCCTTACAAGATTAAGAAAGAAGGTTATCTCCTAAGGAGTTATCTTGTTTTGCTAGGAGAATGTTGCTCTATATGGTTGAGCAGGTATTTCTGCCAATGGGGAGGTCTAGTTGATGCATAATGGAGATACACAACACATAGTAGAGGGGAGAGAGGAGGCCAAAGGGCAGAGAAAAGTTTTTATGTCTAAATTTTCCTTGACTTGCCTTAGAATATGAATTTTTATTTCATCACCTACCAACTGAATCAAGTTGACATGTGTGGAATCTTCCACATAATACAGCAGAATACACATTCTATTCAAGTGCTTATGGGAGTTTCACCAAGATAGACCATATTCTGGATCATAAAACAAGTCTTAACAAATGTAAGATAATTGAAATTATACAAAGAATATTCTCTGACCTTAAAGTAATTCAACCAGAGGTCAATAAGAGAAAGTTAAGAAACTAGGAAAAATCTTCCAAACATGTTGAAATTACACAGTACACTTCTAAATATTTCGTGGATCAAAGAGCAAGTCTCAAGAGAAATTATAAAATATTTTGAACCAAATGAAAATTATGCATATAAAATTTGGCAGGAATCAGATAAATCAATGCTTAGAGATAAATTTATAGCATTAAATGTCTGTATTATAATATAGCTGATTCACTTTGTTATACAGAAGAAACTAACACAACATTGTAAAGCAATTATACTCCAATAAAGACGTTAAAAAATGTTTGTATTATAAAAGAATAACGGGAAAATAGTGAAAATCAATGAAGTCAAAAGTTGGTTCTTTGAAAAAAATCAATAAAATCAATAAAATTTATAGACCTCTAGTCAGACTGACAAAAAAAGGGAAAGGGGAAAGAAAGCAAGAAAAAAAAAGAAAAAAAAAGCAAGCAAGCAAGCCAGCAAACCTAAATTATCAATATCAGGAATGGAAGAGTACAGATCCCACAGAAATTAAAAGGACAAGAAGAGATTACTAGGAATAACTCTACAAATATACATTTGGCAACTTAGATGAAATGGAACAATTCCTTGAAAGACCCAAACTAGTGAAGGTCACCCAAGAATAAATACATAATCTGAATAGATCTTCATCAATTAAAAAGTTGAACTCGAAGTTGAAAAACTGTCAAAAAAAAAAAATTTCCAGACCCAGTTGGTTTCACTGGCAAATCATACTGCAGTCTGTGGGTCCTTAAGATGATCCTCAGGTTCAGTACTTCTCTATATGGACTCACAGAACTCAGAAAAGCCATTATACTATTGATACTTTAATTCACCCCTTAAATTCCTATAGTTATTTCCATACTGCTGTGCCTCACATGGGCGTCCCTTTAATAGTCCAGTTTTCTTTTTCTTTTTCTTTTTTCAGCTGGTGCCCCTCGCTCGGTCCCTCCCACCCGCCGGGGAGCCCCATGCCCTGCCAGGCACCTCCTCCACCCGGCCACACCTCACAACTCCCGCCTGGGAACCTGCCAGCTGCCTCCAAGTTGGGCCTCCCCAATAGTCCGGTTTTTCATTGTCCATCTGCCTGACCATGTAACCAAGCCATTAGCTACCACTCATGAGTTGGTAAAACCCAAGCATAGGGGAAAACAGCATGCAATTCAACCCAGTGAGCTGATTTGTTTTATCTGCTTCAGTCAGATGTAATGCAGCAAGCTTCTAAATAGGATTCTGTCTGTTCACTTTGGAACTGCCATCCATAAACCAAGCAGCTTTTTGTTGGTTAATAGAAAACTGTTCATAGGGTAGTGCCCAGGTGAAATAGGATATGGTAGCTCCTCAGGTCGTTCCAAAGTCAGCTCTCAGGAAAAAAAGTTACCTGCTTCTGAATATGATGGGTACCTCCTTGCATTCCTCTGATAGCATGCTCCTGTATAAACTATTTCCATTTCCAACCAGATCCATTTATGGATCTCTTCTGCACACTGCCTTCCTTATTGGAGTGTTTCTCCAACATCACCCAAGACATTATGGGTATTTCAGGTTTCAAGATTATTTATGTCCTTCAGTCAGTCATAAGGGCAGTTTCTATTAATGTCCAATAGCAAGCTAGTAACTGTTTCACAAGTTGCTTATATCTTACCACCGCATCTGGAAATTTTCTGGTCTAAAAAACCAGTAGTCGCCTCTGTGTGGCTCTCACAGGCTTTTGCCATAAACTCCTCTGTGGTCCACATGGGGCTAAACTACAGAGAATTTGTCAGTACAGCTCTCCAGCTTCTAACATGCCATTAATTAAAGTGGCAATCTCTTTTTGTCCACCAGGTATTTTATACTGTTTCAAGTTAAACTGTACAAATTTGGATGATTCTATAGATTCTTAATTAGCATGTCCAATTAACACTGGCTGAAGGATAAGTTTAACATGCCTTCTGTTTTACAATATTAGGTGGTGAAAGTGTCCCCCTTTCAGACATAGTTTCCATTCCAATAATACATTCAGGTAAAGAAGACATGACTTCATATAAAGTCTATTCAAACATTCCAATTTTCATCCAAACTGCCACCTTAATCCCATCGACTATTGCATCCACATATCCTCTCAATCTAACTGCAATGAGTTTGGAATCACAGAACACTGGGGTCCTATCTTAGCCACTTATCTATTTTACCCACACATGCACGTAGGGTCTTCAGTCCCTGACTCTTTCACTAATCCTAATCATGATTAATTTGTGGGACCACTGTCTGAGCTGATATTTTTAAGATTAATTAATGAATTAATTTTATTTTTGGCTGTGTTGGGTCTTTGTTGCTGCGCACAGGCTTTCTCTAGTTGCGGTGAATGGGGGCTACTCTTTGTTGTGGTGTGCGGGCTTCTCATTGCGGTGGCTTCTCTTGTTGCAGAGCACGGGCGGCTCTAGGTGCACAGGCTCAGTAGTTGTGGTGCACAGGCTCAGTTGCTCCACTGAATGTGGGATCTTCCCGGACCAGGGCTTGAACCTGTGTCCCCTGAATTGGCAGGCGGATTCTTAACCACTGCGCCACCAGGGAAGCCCTGTCTGAGCTGATTTGAGGTCAGGTTTCTCATTATCATACTTGCCTTCCAGCTTTTAAAATTCCTACAAAGGGGCTTCCCTGGTGGCGCAGTGGTTGAGAGTCCGCCTGCCGATGCAGGGGACACGAGTTCGTGCCCCGGTCCGGGAAGATCCCACATGCCGTGGAGCGGCTGGGCCCGTGAGCCATGGCCGCTGAGCCTGTGCGTCCAGAGCCTGGGCTCCGTAACGGGAGAAGCCACAACAGTGAGAGGCCCGCGTACCGCAAAAAAAAAAAAAAAAAAAAAAAAAAAATTCCTACAAAGTAGGGTAAATAAAGCATATTTGTTTAGAGCCCTTCAATGTTGGGGGACCAGCAGGGGTTCCCATCTGTCCAATCAACCACTGGTAGTGTCACATTAAGACCTTTACTTTAACCTCATCAGCGTCCAATTTATTCATCCTTTTTCTTAATAACCTTCTAAAGATTTCCATCCTGCTGGAACAAGCTCTTTGATTCTCCACTCTGTATTTCCCTGTTATTTTGTGAATCACTCTAATTTTCTTAGCCATCTGTTGTTTCAGCATAAGTTTTCCCTTTGGAAATGGCTATTGGCTAAAAAAAAAAAAGCACAATGTGAGAACTGTGAATTCAGTTTGAATTTGGGGACTTACTGAGGACTGTAGGCCGGGAGACACCCTCACAGATTGCTCTAAGGAACTGCTCCAAAGAGGTGCTGGGGGAGGTCAGTATATACATGATCTGATGAAGGGGGTACGTGCAGTCAAGCACACATCTCAGTAGAAGGTGGCTGCTAGTCATGAGGAGCAAATGTCTCCATTAATGATTTTAGTGCTTTTCTAGGTATGAGAAGATGTAAGAGAACATTTCCTTTAAGAAACCATACTGCTGGCTGATGTGTTGATTTGACTATCCAGGAAAATAGAATTGCTGCCACAAAGTTTGATTCACCTCCTCCTAGTTAGTATCTCCCCCCTCCCACCCATTTTGAAAAACTTAAAAACTTTTCAGGACAAAGACTTCCACTTCTGGAAGTCAATGTACGTTTCCCCATTCCTCTCACTAAGTACAAATAAAAATGCTGGAAGTTACATATAAAATATACCTAAGAGGATTCTGAAAGTTTAAGAGAAGAAAGTAGCAAGCTGATTAGGGTTCTCAGAAGCCAATGATCAACATGGTGGTGGGTTCCTTAGGTTTACTTTTTGGCTTATATATCCTATTCTGGGTACTGGGGAAGACAAAGGAGAATGAAAAAGTCAGCTTAGTAAGACAGAAAACTTTGTTTTGTAAAAAAATTTTAAATTTTATTTTATTTATTTTTTTATACAGCAGGTTCTTATTAGTCATCAATTTTATACACATCAGTATATACATGTCAATCCCAATCGCCCAATTCATCACACCACTTGACAGAAAACTTTCTGACAACAAGCAGTCGTATTCCAGCCAAACACCATGCGCGCACGTGCGCGCGCACACACACACACACACACACACACGTGACAAAGGGAAAACCATTTAGTCCATGCCCACCTCCTCAGAGCCAAATGGAAAACCTAAACATCCACACCAAGCTGGCAGTAATGAGGCAGCAAACTACTGAAGTTCAAGATTTAAATAAAATCTGGAATCTCATACCATAATACTCAAAATGTCCAGGTTTCTATTGAAAATCCCTCACCAAACAAATAATCAATAATTACAGGGACTTCCCTGGTGGTGCAGTGGTTAAGATTCCACGCTCCCAATGCAGGGGGTCTGGGTTTGATCCCTGGCCAGGGAAAGAGACCCCACATGCAAGCCGCAACTAAGGAGCCCACGTGCTGCAACTAAGGAGCCCATGAACTGCAACTAAAGGAGCCCACCTGCAGCAACTAAGACCTGGCGCAGGGAGGAGCTTCAAGATGGCGGAAGAGCAAGACATGGAGATCACCTTCCTCCCCACAAATACATCAGAAATACATCTACATGTGGAACAACTCCTACAGAACACCTACTGAAAGGTGGCAGAAGACCTCAGACCTCCCAAAAGGCAAGAAACTCCCCACATACCTGGGTAAGGCAAAAGAAAAAAGAAAAAACAGAGGCAAAGAATAGGGACGGGACCTGCACCAATGGAAGGGAGCTGTGAAGGAGGAAAGGTTTCGACACAGTAGGAAGCCCCTTGCTGGGCAGAGACTGCAGGTGGTGGAGGTGGGGAGCTTCAGAGCCACGGAGGAGAGCACAGCAACAGGGGTGCGGAGGGCAAAGCAGAGAGATGCCCGCACAGAGGATTGGTGCCTACCAGCACTCAACAGCCCGAGAGGCTTGTCTGCTCCCACGCCAGAAGATGTGGCACATATATACAATGGAATATTACTCAGCCATAAAAAGGAATGAAACTGAGTTATTTGTAGTGAGGTGAATGGACCTAGAGACTGTCATACAGAGTGAAGTAAGTCAGAAAGAGAAAAACAAATACCGTATGCTAACACATATATATGCAATCTAAAAAAAAAAAAGAAAAGAAAATGGTCAGAAGGACCTAGGGGCAAGACGGGAATAAAGATGCAGACCTAGTAGAGAATGGACTTGAGGATACCGGGAGGGGGAAGGGTAAGCTGGGGACGAAGTGAGAGAGTGGCATGGACATATATACACTACCAAATGTAAAATAGATAGCTAGTGGGAAGACGCTGCATAGCACAGGGAGATCAGCTCGGTGCTTTGTGACCACCTAGAGGGGTGGGAGGTTGGGAGATGCAAGAGGGAAGAGATATGGGGACATATGTATATGTATAACTGATTCACTTTTTTATAAAGCAGAAACTGACACACCATTGTAAAGCAATTATACTCTAATAAAGATATTTAAAAAAAAAAGACCTGGCGCAACCAAATTAAAAAAAATTACAAAGAAAGCATTCACAGTTTGGGATGATGAAAAATTCTGGAGATGGATAGTGGTGATGGTTGCACAATAATGTGAGTGTACCTAATGTCACTGAATTGTTCAATTAATATGCTTAAAATGCTAACTTTTGTTATGTATATTTTTCCACAATAAAAAAAAGAAAAAAGTTTCAAGTGAAGGTGACATAGCATAGAGTTTGCTCTAAATAAGTAGCTGTAAATGGATCTAAATGAAATGTAAGTGTTGAAATAAGAAATAGGATACCCTGTTTTGTCTGATTTCAAAGCCCATAGGTAAGACCACTTAGCTGTACAGCATGTGTATCATGTTATGGATGCCTCTACAACATTGCCCGTACTGACAAAAGATAGGGCTCTGAATAGTTGCTGATTCTATTGTCCTTAGAACGGTTGTCACCGAGGAAAAGCATGCTCTGAAAGATCTCGGGCTTCCTTTTCTTGTGCAAATTGCACAAAGTCTTTTGTAATAGCAAAGTGACCCCCCATAGAAACTGCATAAACTTGTCTCAGCCCATCCATCCATCCACCCATCTGCACATCCATGCATGGGAAATCATGACTTCATCCATCTATCCATCCAAGAAATATCTTTCTAGAGCTTCAATAGGCCATGCACCCTAGTCCACACCCCATTAAAAAGCTTCATTATCATCTTGTGAGGCAGGGCAAGGGACTCTCTTAAGGAACCTTCTCCCTGTTTCAGAACTCTGGTCCTCGGTGTTCTCCTCTGGGACTGCTTGCCTCTTTCGGCATTCTGTGACATATTTATTGCCAGCTCATAAACAAACGCTTTCAGATGGAACTATACTTCTTATGTATCTTTCTAGCTGCTGGAACACTTGTTTTCTCCCCACTGACCAACATCAGAACACTAGAACATTCACAAATGATGTAGTTCTACATGTCCATTTGAGTGGTGCTTCTCAACTCAATATAAATCACAGAGCAGGAAGGGTAACATCTGAAGCTTTGTGAAAAAGTACAATTTGTGGGTCAATTTTCATATATAGGATAAGCCTCCTCCTGTATTGTACCACTGTACATCCATCTATTTCTCCACTTGGTTTATCACTAGGTAAATTTTCAGCCCTGGAGAGAGGATCTGTGCTTTTTTGTTCTTAAGTTGCTATAAATGAAAAGCAACTTATTCAACTGACCTCCCATGATGGGGTTCATCTGCTGAACTCCAGAGCTGATTCATAAGATAACATTATCACAGTGTCAGTGATGTACTATTATGGTTATTTTTTTTAAAAAAATAGGGCTGCACATTCTTTTAGGTGAATGTGACTTAGCATAGTTTGTTCTAAATAAGTAGTTGTACAAATGGATCTAAATGAAATGCAAATGTCAAAATAAGCCTTGAAAGAACAGGTAAGTAATAATTTAAAAATTAAAAGTCATCCTTCCAGCCTTTCATGGACTGGTTTCTGCCTCCATTCCCGCCTCATTGCCTCCCCCTTGTGTACCTTATGCCACAGTCACTGTGGTGCTCTGGGCTGGATAGGGTGCTTGTGAGTATACATGTTTGCATGCATCTGTGCATGCACAGGACACTTAGGACAAGCGCATCTATTGAGAGTCACAATTCCATGTCTGTGCATGGCCTCCCACAATACATCCTGTGCCTTAGTTTCCACTCTTTTTTTGGTTTCTTTTTCTCTTGAGTCAGATGGATTAAGCTTCAGTTTCCCTGGTAACCAACACCGGTGTTTTATCTCAGCCTCTGGTCACAGAAAGAGAGAAAGATGGAGAGAAGAATTTCCCATTGGTCCTGGCCCTTCCAGCAGGGCTGTTGCCTGAGATGAGTGATCCAGTGAGGATGAGCAGAAGAATGTTGCCAAGACAACAGAATCCCACACTCCTGTCCAGCACTGAGACACTTCTCCCTCCCCCTCCCTGCACGCTTGGATCTCACCTGAGAATGGGAAATGTGCTTTGGCTAAGAGTGAAGAGATAGATGCATGGTAGAGAATTTAGGGAGAGAGGTGAAATCTTGGGAGCCTTCAGAAGGGACTGCGAGAGGTGTGGGAGTCACAAAGAAAGCATTCTGTACAACACTGCGATCTCGGGAGACAATGAAGACTATGAAAGCACAGTGGCTCTAAAGTGTGGTTCCGTGATTTTCTCCAGCAGTACACAGTGCTACAACCATTTTCTGAAGCCAAGCTCCATGCCTCAGGCCTTGGAAAATGGTGCCTGTGTTGTTTGTTAAAGGAGAATGGAGCCTGACATCGCTTATGGAGGGCAAGGATGGCCTTGAGGAGGCCCTGCTCACCTCAGTGACAACTCTCATCTGTTACTCCACTCTGTGTGTCTGTCTGGTCCGTTCTTCCTTCTGTGCCCCTTTTTTGGGGGGGATCTCTTTATGGGATGTGAAACGTTGTCCTCAGTTAAAGGGGAATATGAGGCGAGGATGCCCCAATCTTCTCAAACATGGACCGATGAGATCGTGGGCAGAGGAGGAGTTGGTGGGGATGGTGTGCTGAAATCACAGACTCATTTGCACTCCTCAGATGGCATGGGGACTTTGGTTAAGTTATTCTCTCTGGCCGATCTGATCTGATCTTTATCATGAGTGCCCACTCTCTGGAGTGGATAGTAAGTGGCAAAATAAACAAACAAACAAAAAACCCCACTGAATTTATATCTAATCTGGTAAGTGCAATCTGATGTTATCATGTGAATGGTTCATTTAAAATAATGCTGTCTGTTTTGGTGAAATGCTCAGTCTCTCAGATTTCCACCCCACTTCCCTGCTCCTTTCCAAGGTGGGGAAGGCATATGTATGGTTTACAAATCTCCTGGGTGATGTGGGAAGGGGTGGGGGTCTATGATATTCTTACGCTGCTCACAGTATCGTTGGTGGTTTCTGAGGGAAGGATGACTCTCCTCTCCCGGGTTCAGCTGGCGATGCTGACCTGCACCGCCCATGAGTGGGGCTGATGAAACTTGCATTTTTGTCTCTCTCCTCTTGGTGGGGAGCCGGTGCTCCCTGGCTGACTCAGCCTCAGCTCACTCTGCTGGCATCTGCAGACCCCTCTGAATCTGGGTCTCATCCTCCATCGCACCCCGGGGCAGGGTGTCCACTCCACAGCCTCAGCTGAAGGGTCATCTAAGCCCTTAGACAGGTTAGACTCCCTTCATGGTAGAACCCCTGGCTCTGGACTCAGCCAATTTCCACATTCCCGCCACAGAGAATGAAGGCCTTAGGGATCTCACCACCACAGCAGGAACCAGGATCAGCTCCAGAAGGCTAAATTCCTAAACTGCAGCCATCTTTCTGCCCACTTTGAAGATGATGGAGTGATCCAGAAGAAACGGGGAACGTGACGATTCAGGAAAAAGGGATGATCATTGCAAAGGCCCACTCCTGGAGAAGGAGGAAGGATATGGGATCCAGGTGAAGGGCTTGGCCTCAGATGGGATCTGGTCACTTCCTCCAGAGGTGCAGCAGAGAATACAAGTGCAGATCCAGTGTTGGCAAGTGGTGAGAGTTCCTGTCTGATCGCTTTTCTATTCTCAGTTATCATCGAATATCATAAGAGTGGGTGCTTGTGCTTGTGGAAGACTATTGTAGGTAGAAGATACAGGTGTGGAGGGTGCAAAGAGTTTGTCTTTTTGGTGGAACTGCCAGGAGAGTAGGCAGGAGGGAGAAAGAAGCATATGAGGTATGTTAGAGGGGGAGAATTTATAGCCCTGGGTAAGCTGGTTGCGGAGGGGCTTGGTGGACCGTGAGAAAGTCGGGGGGGGGGGATGTCGCTGGACTGGAGGGCAGTCTTGGAGACTCCCCAAAAGGTTGAAGGCTGTCGGTGAAGAGGCACTAGAGCGAGGGAGCTGGAGGACAGGACGTTGTGTTGGGGGTGATGAGAGGGAGGAATGCTAGAAACGGACACCATGAAGGCCGCGGTCTTTCCTGATGCCCAGGGCGTGACCATGGGCAGGAGGATGCTCGGGTGGGGAGGAGAAGAACATCGCTGAGGACGGAGAGGCTCCGGCGTGACCGGGTGAGTCTCTTGGGCACTGAGGTCGCCGGGACGGATCAGAAGAGTGAGGGCTGAGAAGAGCACAGTTCAGTGTGCCACGGGACGAGGGCGTTCACTGGCCGGGGGTGGGCGGGAGGAGAATGTCCAGGGGATTGGTACAGATCCCGCAGGTGGGGGGCTGGGGCAGTGGGCAACGGGACCCGGACGTCACCGGTCCAGTCCCTTAGCCAACAGATTACAGCAGGGTCCAGGAGAGAACTTCTAAGAGACACGGACAGGGAGAGTGGCACTAACCTCAATGGACTCCCGCGCGCAGGCTCAGAACCCGCCAATAGGAGCGCAGCCCCGCCCCATGGGCTTTCGTCTTTCCTGGGCGCCGGGACTTCCTGCCCCCGTTGCTATGGTTCTGGGGGCGGGACTAGGAAAGGCTTCGGTGGGGCGGACAGTTCGGCGGGTTCCCTGCACGTTTGTGGTCAGCACTGGCATCCCCCTTGGCTTCCGCATCCACGACCTCTAGGGCTCTGCGCAGAAAACTAGCGGAAAAGATGAATTTTTTCTCTGGAATTGGTGGCAATTAATCTCATTAGCGCCTAGATGGCAGTGTTGCACCATGCAGCAACCTTGCCCGCCTCCGGCCCCTCCCTTCGTGCTTTAAAAAACCCCAAGGAGCCTTTTCCGCGAAAAAGTCAGCCTCTTTTGGAGTCGGCGCGGGCTAGGCCGGTCCTAAGGCTGGATCTGCTCCCTTAGTGTGGTCCCCTTTGAAAACTCACCGCCCAGGGACCAAACCCTTTTGCTTTTCAAATTGACCTTTCACCCACGGAGCTGCCTTTGTTCCTTAGCAACTTGTATTTCTGTTTCTCTGAATGGTCTTGTTATGGGTTTACCCTGGGTTTTCCTGTGTTTTATGGACCTGGGTTTTACATATGATAAAATATATTCCCTCATTATTAAAGTTACTGGACCTCAATATAAGAAATTTGGAATACAGATAAAGTGTAACAAAAAAAGCTAGTCTTATCCACAATCCCATTACCGGTGATAACCATGGATAATATTTCATGATAAGTTTCCTTAGAGGTTTTTCATTCATAAATGTGAACTTTAAACATGAGGATCCTATTGCATCGTGACTTGAATATCTCCCTTTTATTTTTTAAAAAACTTTATGGGAGTATAATTGCTTTACATTGTTGTGTTAGTTGCTGCTGTATAGCAAAGTGAATCGGCTATATGTATATATATATCCTCATATCCCCTCCCTCTTGCATCTCCCTCACCCTCCGTATCCCACCCCTCTAGGTGGTCACAAAGCACCAAGCTGATCTTCCTGTGTTATATAGCTGCTTCACAGTAGCTATCTACTCTACATTTGGTAGTGTATATATGTCAGTGATAATCTCTCACTTAGTTCCAGCTTACCTTTCCCCCTCCCCGTGTCCTCAAAGTCCATTCTCTACCTCTGTGTCTTTATTCCTGTCCAGACCCTAGGTTCATCAGAACCATTAAAAAATTTTTTTTTAGATTCCATATATATGTGTTAGCATATGCTATTTGTTTTTCTCGTTCTGACTTACTTCACTCTGTGTGACAGACTCTAGGTCCATCCACCTCACTACAAATAACCCAGTTTCGTTTCTTTTTATGGGTGAGTAATATTCCATTGTATATATGTACCATATCTTCTTTATCCATTCATCTGTCGATGGACACTTAGGTTGCTTCCATGTCCTGGCTATTGTAAATAGTGCTGCAATGAAAACTGTGGTACATGACTCTTTTTGGATTATGGTTTTCTCAGGGTATATGCCCAGTAGTGGGATTGCTGGGTCATATGGTAGTTCTATTTTTAGTTTTTTGAGGAGCATCCATACTGTTCTCCCTAGTGGCTGTATAAATTTACATTCCCACCAACAGTGCAAGAGGGTTCCTTTTTCTCCACATCCTCTCCAGCATTTATTGTTCGTAGATTTTTTTCTTTTTTCTTTTCTTTTTTTTTTTTTTTGCGGTACGTGGGCCTCTCACTGTTGTGGCCTCTCCCGTTGCGGAGCACAGGCTCCAGACGCGCAGCCTCAGCGGCCATGGCTCACGGGCCCAGCTGCTCCGTGGCATGTGGGATCTTCCCGGACTGGGGCAGGAACCTGTGTCCCCTGCATAGGCAGGCAGACTCTCAACCACTGCACCACCAGGGAAGCTGTGTAGATTTTTTTGATGATGGCCATTCTGACTGGTGTGAGGTGATACCTCACTGTAGTTTTTTTTTTCTTTTAACAGTTTTATTGGAGTATAATTGCTTTACAGTGGTGTGTTAGTTTCTGCTTCATAACAAAGTGAATCAGTTATACATATACATATATCGCCATATCACTGCCCTCCTGCGTCTGCCTCCCACCATCACTATCCCACCCCTCTAGTGGTCAGAAAGCACCGAGCTAATCTCCCTGTGCTATGTAGCTGCTTCCCACTATCTATCTATTTTATATATGGTAGTGTATATATGTCCATACCACTCTCTCACTTCGTCCCAGCTTACCCTTCCTCTTCCCAGTGTCCTCAAGTCCACTCTCTACGTCTGGGTCTTTATTCCTGTCTTGCCCTAGGTTCTTCAGAATCTTTTTTTTTTTTTAGATTCCATATATATGTGTTAGCACACAGTATTTGTTTTTCTCTTTCTGACTTACTTCACTCTGTATGACAGACTCAACGTACAGCCACCTCACTATAAATAACTCAATTTTGTTTCTTTTTATGGCTGAGTAATATTCCATTGTATATATGTGCCACATCTTCTTTATCCATTCATCTATCGATGGATACTTAGGTTGCTTCCATGTCCTGGCTATTGTAAATAGAGCTGCAGTGAACATTGTGGTACATGACTCTTTTGAATTATGATTTTCTCAGGGTATATGCCCAGTAGTGGGATTGCTGGGTCGTATGGTAGTTCTATTTGTAGTTTTTAAAGGAACCTCCATAGTGTTCTTCATAGTGGCTGTATCAATTTACATTCCCATCAACAGTGCAAGAGGGTACCCTTTTCTCCACACCCTCTCCAGCATTTATTGTTTGTAGATTTTTTTGATGATGGCCATTCTGACCGGAGTGAGATGATATCTCATTGTAGGTTTGATTTGCATTACTCTAATGATTAATGATGTTGAGCATTCTTTCATGTGTTTGTTGGCAATCTGTATATCTTCTTTGGAGAAATGTCTATTTAGGTCTTCTGCCCATTTTTGGATTGGGTTGTTTGTTTTTTGATATTGAGCTGCACGATCTACTTGTATATTTTGAAGATTAATCCTTTGTTGCTAGCTTCATTTGCAAATATTTTCCCCCATTTTAAGGTTGTCTTTTCATCTTGTTTATGGTTTCCTTTGCTGTACAAAAGCTTTTAAGTTTCATTAGGTCCTATTTGTTTATTTTTGTTTTTATTTCCATTTCTCTAGGAGGTAGGGCAAAAAGGATTTTGCTGTGATTTATGTCAAAGAGTGTTCTTCCTATGTTTTCCTCTAAGAGTGTTAGTTTGTCTGGCCTTACATTTAGGTCTTTAATCCATTTTGAGTTTATTTCTGTGTATGGTGTTAGGGAGTGTTCTAATTTCATTCTTTTACATGTAGCTGTCCAGTTTGCCCAGTACCACTTATTGAAGAGGATGTCATTTCTTGCCTCCTTTGTCAAAGATAAGGAGACCATATGTGAGTGGGTTTATCTCTGGGCTTTCTATCCTGTTCCATGGATCTATATTTCTGTTTTTGTGCCAGTACCATACTGTCTTGTATACTGTAGCTTTGTAGTAGTTTGAAGTCCGGGAGACTGATTCCTCCAGCTCCATTTTTCTTTCTCAAGATTGCTTTGGCGATTCGGGGTCTTTTGTGTTTCCATACAAATTGTGCAATTTTTTGTTTTAGTTCTGTGAAAAATGCCATTGGTACTTTCATAGGGATTGCACTGAATCTGTAGTTTGCTTTTGGTAGTATAATCATCTTCACAGTGTTGATTCTTCCAGTCTAGGAACATGGTATATCTGTCCGTCTGTTTGTATCATCTTTAATTTCTTTCATCAGTGTCTTATAGTTTTCTGCATGCAGGTCTTTTGTCTCCTTAGGTCGGTTTATTCCAAGGTATTTTATTCTTTCTGTTGCAATGGTAAATGGGAGTGTTTCCTTAATTTCTGTTTCAGATTTTTCATCATTAGTGTATAGGAATGCAGAGATTTCTGTGCACTAATTTTGTATAATGCTACTTTACCAAATTCATTGATTAGTTCTAGTAGTTTTCTGGTAGCATCTTTAGGATTCTCTATTTATAGTATCATGTCATCTGCAAACAGTGACAGGTTTACTTCTTCTTCTCCGATTTGGATTCCATTTATTTCTTTTCCTTCTCTGATTGCTGTGGCTTAAACTTCCAAAACTATGTTGAATAATAGTGGTAATAGTGGACATCCTTTTCTTGTTCCTGATCTTAGAGAAAATGGTTTCAGTTTTTCACCACTGAGAACGATGTTGGCTGTGGGTTTGTCCTATATGGGCTATATTATGTTAAAGTAAGTTCACTTTATGTCTACTTTCTGGAGGGTTTTTATCATAAAGTGGTGTTGAATTTTGTCAAAAGCTTTTTCTGCATCTACTGAGAAGATCATATGGTTTTTCTCTTTAAGTTGGTTAACATGGTGTAACACATTGATAGATTTGCATATAATGAAGAATCCTTGCATTCCTGGGATAAACCCCACTTGATCATGTTGTATGATCCTTTTAATGTGCTGCTGGATTCTGCTTGCAGTATTTTGTAGAGGATTTTTGCATCTATGTTCATCAGTCATATTGGCCTGTAGTTTTCTTTCATTGTGACATCTTTGCCTGGTTTTGGTATCAGGGTGATGGAGGCCTCTTAGAATGAGTTTGGGAATATTCTTCCCTCTACTGTATTTTGGAACAGTTTGAGAAGGTAGGTTTTAGCTCTTCTCTAAATGTTTAGTAGAATTCGCCTGTGAAGCCGTGTGGTCCTGGGCTTTTGTCTGTTGGAAGATATTTAATTACAGTTTCAATTTCAATGCTTGTGATTGGTCTGTTTATATTTTCTATTTTTTCGTGATTCAGTCTCGGAAGGTTGTGCTTTTCCAAGAATTGGTCCATTTCTTCCAGGTTTCCATTTTATTGGCATATAGTTTCTAGTAGTAATCTCTCATGATCCTTTGTATTTCTGCAGTGTCAGTTGTTACTTCTCCTTTTTCATTTCTAATTCTGTTGATTTGAGTCTTCTCCCTTTTTCTTTGATGGCTCTGGCTAGTGGTTTATCAATTTTGTTTATCTTCTCAAAGAACCAGCTTTTAGTTTTATTGATCTTTGCTATTGTTTCATTCATTCCTTTTTCATTTATTTCTGATTTGATCATTATGATTTCTTTCCCTCTGCTAACTTTGGGTATTTTAGTTCTTCTTTCTCTAATTGGTTTTGATGTAAGGTTAGGTTGTTTATTTGAGGTGTTTCCTGAGGTAGAATTGTATTGCTATAAACTTCCCTCTTAGAAATGTTTTTGCTGCATCCTATAGATTTTGGGTCGTCTTTTCTCCATTTTCATTTGTTTCTAGGTATTTTTTGATTCCTTCTTTGATTTCTTCAGTGTTTAATTCGTTATTAAGAAGTGTATTGTTTAGCCTCCATGTGTTTGTATTTTTTACATATCTTTTCATATAATTTATATCTAGTCTCATAGCATTGTAGTTGGAAAAGATACTTGATACAATTTCAATTTTCTTAAGTTTACCAAGGCTTGATTTGTGACCCAAGATATGATCTATCCTGGAGAATGTTCCATGAGCACTTGAGAAAAATGTGTATTCTGTTGTTTTTGGATGGAAGGTCCTATAAATATCAATTAAGTCCATCTTGTTTAATGTATCATTTAAAGCTTGTGTTTCCTTATTTATTTTCATTTTGGATGATCTGTCCATTGGTGAAAGTGGGGTGTTAAAATCCCCTACTATGATTGTGTTACTGTCGGTTTCCCCTTTTATGGCTGTTAGTATTTGCCTTATGTATTGAAGTGCTCCTATGTTGGGTGCATAAATATTTACAATTGTTATATCTTCTTCTTTGATTGATCCCTTGATCATTATGTAGTGTCCTTCTTTGTCTCTTATAATAGTCTTTATTTTAAAGTGTATTTTGTCTGATATGAGAATTGCTAGTCCAGCTTTCTTTTGATTTCCATTTGCATGGAATATCTTTTTCCATCCCCTCACTTTCAGTCTGTATGTGTCCCTAGGTCTGAAATGGGTCTCTTGTAGACAGCATATACTGGTCTTGTTTTTGTTTCCATTCAGCCATTCTGTGTTTTAGTGGGAGCATTTAATCCATTTACATTTAAGGTAATTATTGATATGTATGTTCCTATTACCATTTTCTTAATTGTTTTGTGTTTGTTATTGTCGGTCTTTTCCTTCTGTTGTGTTTCTTGCCTAGAGAAGTTCCTTTAGCATTTGTTGTAAAGCTGGTTTGGTGGTGCTGAACTCTCTCAGCTTTTGCTTGTCTGTAAATGTTTTAATTTCTCCATCAAATCTGAATGAGATCCTTGCCTGGTAGAGTAATCTTGGTTGTAGGTTTTTCTCCTTCATCACTTTAAATATGTCCTGCCACTCACTTCTGGCTTGCAGAGTTTCTGCTGAATGATCAGCTGTTAACCTTATGGGGATTCCCTTGTGTGTTATTTGTTGTTTTTCCCTTGCTGCTTTTAATATGCTTTCTTTGTATTTAATTTTTCATAGTTTGATTAGTATGTGTCTTGGCATGTTTCTTCTTGGATTTGTCCTGTATGGGACTCTCTGTGCTTCCTGGACTTGATTAACTATTTCCTTTCCCATATTAGGGAAGTTTTCATCTATAATCTCTTCAAATATTTTCTCAGTCCCTTTCTTTTTCTCTTCTTCTTCTGGGACCCTTATATTTGACTGTTGGTGCATTTAATATTTTCCAGAGGACTCTGAGACATTCCTCAATTTTTTTCTTTCTTTTTACTTTATTCTGCTCTGTGGTAGTTATTTCTACTATTTTTTCTTCCAGGTCACTTATCCTTTCCTCTGCCTCATTTATTCTGCTATTGATTCCTTCTAGAGAATTTTAAATTTCATTTTTTGTGTTGTTCATCATTGTTTGTTTGCTCTTTAATTCTTCTAGGTCCTTGTTAAATATTTCTTGTATTTTCTCCATTCTACTTCCAAAATTTTGTAACATCTTTACTATCATTACTCTGAATTCTTTTTCTGGTAGACTGCCTATTTCCTCTTCATTTGTTTGGTCTGTGTGTTTTTTGCCTTGCTCCTTCATCTGCTGCATATTTCTCTGTCTTCCCATTTTGCTTAACTTACCATGTTTTGGGGTTTCCTTTTCACAGGCTGCAGGTTTGTAGTTTCTGTTGTTTTTGGTATCTTCCCCTGGTGGGTAAGATTTGTTCAGTGGCTTGTGTAGGCTTCCAGGTGGAGGGGAGTGGTGCCTGTGTTCTGGTGGTTGGGGCTGTATATTGTCTTTCTGGTGGGCAGGCCTGCATCTGATGGTGTGTTTTGGTGTGTATGTGAACTTAGTATGATTTTAGCCAGCCTCTCTGCTAATGGGTGGGGATGTGTTCCTGTCTTGCTAGTTGTTTCACATGGGGCATCCAGCACTTCAGCTTGCTGACCATTGGGTGGAGCTGGGTATGAGCATTGAGATGGAGATCTCTGGGAGAGCTCTCGTCAATTGATATTATGTGGGGCTTGGAGGTCTGTGGTGGTCAAATGTCCTGAGCTTTGCTCTCCTACCTCAGAGGCTCAAGCCTGACAGCAGGTCGGAGAACCAAAACCCTGTTAGCCATAGAGCTGAGAAGAAAAGCGAGAAAAAAAGGAAGAAAAATATTTAAAACTAATATAAAATAAAATAATTAAAATAAAAAATAGTTATAAAAAAAGAAGAGAGCAAACAAAGCAATAAACTAATCCACCAATGATAACAAGTGCTAAAAACTATACTATGATAAACATAAAAATGAGAAACAAGTAAGTTGCAGACAGCAAACCCCAAGTCTTCAGTTTCTCCCAAAGTCCATTGCCTCAGTTTTGGGTTGATTCATTGTCTATTCAGGTATTTCACAGATGCAGCACACCTGAAGTTGATTGTGGGGATTTAATCTGCTGTTCCTGAAGCTGCACAGAGAGATTTCCCTTTCTGTTCTTTGTTCGCTCAGGTCATGGGGTTCAGCTTTGTTTTTGGCCCCACCTCTGCGTGTAGGTTGCCCTCAGGCTTCTGTTCCCGCCCAGACAGGACAGGGTTAAAGCAATGGCTTATTAGGGGGCTCTGGCTCACTCATGCCTGAGGGAGCCAGGGTTATGGTGTTATAACTCTAATGCGGGGTCAGCCTGTGGTGGCAGAGGCCGGTGTGATGTTGCAACAGCATGAGGTTGCTGTGAGTTCTTCTGGGGCAGTGGTCCCTGGATCTCGGGACCCTGGCGGTGGCGTGCTGCACAGGCTCCTGGGGGTGTGTGGTTAATGACCTGTGCTTGCGCATAGGATTCTTGGTGGCTGCTGTAGCAGCGTTATCATTTCATGCCCATCTCTGGTGTCCGAGCTGACAGCTGCGGCTTGTGTCCCTCTCTGGAGCTCATTTAGGCGGTGCTCTGATTCTGTGGGCAGACAGGGAAGGAATCCCCTCTCCTTGAACACCCTGAAACAATGGTCTCTTGCCTCTTAGGCAGGTCCAGTGTTTTTTCCCAGACACCCTCCTGGCTAGCTGTTGTGCACTAGCCCCTTCAGGCTGTGTTCACGCAGCCATCCCCAGTCCTCTCCATGGGATCTGACCTCCGAAGAAGCTGGAGCCTCAGCTCGCAGTCCCAGCCCGTCCTGGCGGGTGAGCCCATAAGCCTCTCAGGCTGGCGAGTGCTGGTTGGCACCGATCCTCTGTGTGGGAATCTCTCTGTTTTGCCCTCTGCACCCCTGTTGCTGCACTCTCCTCCGTGGCTCCGAAGCTTCACCCCCGCCACCGCCCCCATCTCCGCCAGTGATGGGGCTTCCTAGTGTGTGGAAACTTTTCCTCCTTGACAGCTCCCTCCCAGAGGTGCAGGTCCTGTCCCTATTCTTTTATCTCTTTTTTTTCTATTTTCTTTTTCCCTACCCAGGTACGAGGGGAGTTTCTTGCCTTTTGGGAAGTCTGAGATCTTCTGCCAGCGTTCAGTAGGTGTTCTGTAGGAGTTGTTCCACATGTAGATGTATTTCTGATGTATTTGTGGGGAGGAAGGTGATCTTCCCGTCTTACTCCTCTGCCATCTTGAAGGTCCCCTAATATCTCGCTTTTTAAACTCAGAATTTTAGCATGTTCCCCAAGTCATAAAAATCGTTTGAGAAAGACAAAATTTTTATTCATTTTTCTTCTGAAAAGAATCCTTTGTCTAAAAGAGTGAAAAATTTAACGCCTGAGATGGAAAGCAGAAATACTTTGTGACCTCTGTCTCAAAGTATCATGATGTAACCTTTCTAAGGACAGGAGATGTATTTTTTGCTTTGTTTTTGCTCACCGTAGTATTTGCAGCACATTAACAAAACAGTGCTTAGCAGTGTATTCTCAATATATATTTGTTGATTAAATGAACAACTGCCTGATTTCTTCCCTATGCTTTTCTTTGTAATTATGACATCTTTTTATAATACTGGAATGATACTCTATGAACAGTTTCCTACATTGCTTTTAATTCCTTCCATTTAGCACTTTATTGGGGACAATAACTATATTATTACACTTTTAAAAAAAGTTTTGCGTGTGGTTTTACCCGCTTCCCCAGTGAGTATTTTATTTCATTCTTGTATTGGGGGCTGGAAAACATCCTGCCAACCAGTGTGCAATCTAGAGTCTGACAGACCTGGGACCTGAATGTAGGGATCCTCTGAGGAACCCCGAGACCCTTGACAGCTCTTTCTCTGTGTGCCACAATTTCCACAGGCATTAAATGAGGGTGGTAATAGCATCTGCCTCATGGGTGGTGTACAGCATCAATTACCCAACAGGTTCTTAGCTTGGCACTTGTAGCTCTCCTGTTATTATTGCTGGTGTTATCGTCAGTATTCACTATAATGTGTAGTAGGTAAAGATTTTCAAGCCACAAGACTCAGTGTGATAAAAATGTTCTCTTTAAACTTCCTTTCAGGTGATATCTGTACTTCTACTACCCATTTCTGCTTTCTGGTGGAAAACAGAATTTTCAGGGAATTTGTAGTAATTTGTAGGGAAATTCAGTCAAGGAGATGTGTAGGAGGAAAGCACATTGATATATTCCTCAAAGATTATTCCTCCATAAAATGAAAAGAATATTTTTATATGTACATATTTTTTCACCATCTCTGTTTATAATTGATTTCCAGGGGTAAATTTACTGAATTGGAATATGTGAACACTTGACACACTTGATGCATATTGCAAGAAACATAATACCCATTTGTATTGTCACTGACTTTCTATGAGAATTTTTGGTTTTTGTACTCTCATCAGCATGTATTCATGTTTTTAAAATAATTAGCTCAGTGATTTTAACAGTTATGTGTGAAGACTTTTACCCACATTCAGGCATATACATTGCAAATACTTTTCTTGGATTTTGCTTTTTAATTATTTGTGGTTTACAGATGCATAGATGCATAGATAATCTTATTTTTATGTAACTAATTCCATCAATGTTTCACGCATAGCTTCACTCTTTGGTACAATGCTAGTAAAGTCCTTCCTAATCCATCTGTTCTGTTACTTATTTTCATCCCTATTCTTCTCTGTGCTTCTAGTCCCCTGACTAAACCCCCCAATAAAGTGCCTTAAAGACACAAAACAAATGAAAATTCACAGTAACCACAGGTAGTTAGGATTTACCCCCAACTATTTGACAAAATCTGGGATTTCCCACCAACTAAAAGGCTGACTGAAATGGCTCTCTTATTCATCTCAGCACACCTTTTAGTAGGACCAGGAGGTGCCAGAGCCTGCTTTGACAAGGCCATATGGATAACTATAAATGAGAATTTCTCTAACTCTGAGAGAAAAAACACCCCCTCTGCACATGCTGTAGCCCAAGTGAAAGGAGAACAGCTTGTAAATGGTATCCTTGAAGTTTACCACCTCCCAGCATTTCCTGTGGAATAATCCAATCCTGTTGACAGGGGCAAGATGAATCCATCTCTAACTATAGAGATCGAGTAGCACCCACTTTCAGGAATGCTGCGGGCTGGGCATTAATCCTAACACCACCACAGAGATCTCTACCTTTTGTTGTTGTTGTTGTGTTGTTAATGGTATGAAGCCTGAAATATCAGCTGCTGTTCAGAAACAGAAGGAAGACTGGCAGACCTTGCCCATCCATGAGTTATAACAATTACCCCAGCATTTTGTGGATAATCTGATAAGCAAAGAGCAAACTACATACACAAATTTATGATACTACAAACAACTGGAGGGAAACAAAGGCCTTCCTCAAATACAACATAGATAGATGAAGACACTTGCACATATTGGTGGAAAAATGTCACTGGACCTAAATTGTATTGCTTTGGCCAGGACCCAGGCAGCCAAACAAACTGCTCAATCAGAACAAAATGACTCCCTTCCAAGGAAGGCATCTTTCAGTGTCTCTAAGTGCCTTTGGTTCAGCAAAGAGAAACAACCCTATTAGTAAATGATCACTGTATTAGTCAGAGTCCTCCAGAGACACAGAACCAATAGTGTGTGTGTGTGTGTGTGTGTGTGTGTGTGTGTGTGTTAAAGAAATTACCTCATGCAGTTGTGAAGGCTGGCAAGTAGGCTAGCAGGCTGGAGACCCACAGAAGAGTTGATCCTGCAATTTGAGTCTGAAGGCAGTCTGATGGTACAATTCCCTCTTATTTGGGGGATGTCAGTCTTTTTTCCCCTTAAGGCCTTCTTGTGATTGAATGAGGCCCATCTACATTATGGGGGCTAATCTTCTTTTCTCAAAATCTACTGATTTAAATTTTAATCTCATCTGAAAAAAAACCCTTCACCACAATATTTAAACTAGTGTTTCAGCGGACTAGACAAGTTGGCACATAAAATCAACCATCACAGCCACTGACCTAATTTTTTTATAGATATTGGAACCACAGTCTCCACCAATAATTCTTCCCAATATCTTTTGAACTTTCCTTGAAGTAATAAAGAGATGTCAGTGGTAGGACTTGCCAGTTGTGTACATTCTTTACCCATCTCTTTGGGTCCCTTAACTTCTCAACATGTCTTTCTCTGTGGTCTTTCCAACTCTACTATCCTATTAGGATGGGGCCCTTTGGGTCAATGAAGAGCCACTATTAGATGCATACCAGAAAGACTTTTTCTTGGTTTTATGGAGTTGGATGACCCAGTAAACCATCTTATGGTGGCTTCCTTTGACTACCCTGCACTCTGATGTCCCCAAGTCTCTTACCCTTAGAATTACTGTAATTTTCTGATTATTTTTTCAGTACCCCATATTCTCCACATCATCTACAGACATGTGATAAATTAGTAATATAGAAGTTTTACAAGTCAAGATTGACACCATTATTCCTCTGCCTAAATTGCTTCAGTACCCCCTAAAACCCTAAGCATTAAAGAGACTATAACAGATTGTTGCAGATTTCATAGCTAAGGGCTTACTTATTCCTTGTACTGATCAATATAGTACCTCTATTCTCCAGGTCAAAAGTCCAAAGGGATGTGGGTAATTCTATGTTTAAGACTTAAGGGATATAAATCACATCATGTGCATATGTTTCTATGTGGTCCTTAACCTAAATACTACGCTGGCTTCTCTACCTCCAAGTTCAACACAGTAGTAGAACTCTGCTTAGCCTTCCTTAATATTACCTTATTCTGATTCATACTGTCTTTTTGCTTTCACATGGAATAAACAACAATACACTTGGACTGTGATGTCTCAAGGCTTCACTGAAGCCCTCTCATATTTCTGTAAGATTCTCAACCATATTTTCAAAGCTTTGTAATTTCCTCATTCTTTTAACTCGATCAATCAATATGTAGATAACTTGATCTTATGTTCACCTGGTCTAACCTCTTATTAAGAGGACTCACTTTATTTATTGGAAAATTTGGTTATAAAAGGGCATGAAGTTTCTAAAGATCAATCACTATTTTGTCGGGTCCAAATTATCAATCTATCTATCCCAAGATGGTAATTTCCTCTCACCAGGCAGAGTTATAGCCATTCTATATTTCTCCTGCCCTATTACATAGCAGACTTTCCCCATAAAATAGCCATTTAACTGGAGAGAACTATTTTAAAAACCCAATCATTTAAAGTTTCTGGCTAGTGGGAAGCAGCCGCATACCACAGGGAGATCAGATCAGTGCTTTGTGACCACCTAGCAGGATGGAATAGGGAGGGTGGGAGGGAGGGAGTTGCAAGAGGGAAGAGATATGGGGATATATGTATATGTATAGCTGATTCACTTTATTATAAACCAGAAACTAACACACCATTGTAAAGCAATTTTACTCCAATAAAGATGATTAAAAAAAGAAAATACACTAAATTGAGGTAATAACAGTGATAATCTGTGGCTAAACTTGCGCCACAGCCTGTTTCTTCTTTTCCTCCCAGCTATATTTTATGGAAACAAATCTGGGGAGCTACTCCTGACAGATGTGCCCAAGAAGATGAGGCTTCCTCTGCCCCCAGCTCCCAGCCTAGGGCTAAGGTTTCACCCCAGGATGGGCATGCCCCTTGCATTTTTTATCTCCTCCAGCCCTGTTCTGCAGAAGGTCTATTCCTGATAGGGTTTGCCAAGAGGACTGGGTTCTGTTCCTCCACCTAGTCATAGGGTAGAAAATCTACTCCAGTTGGAGAAGGCTGAGAACAAAGGTGTGATCAGTCCCTCTCACAACTGTTTAAAGGGTGGAGGCTTCACACCAGCAGGGGCAATCCAAGAAGAACAGAGGCTACTTTTGCCTCAGTGCCCACTTATAGAACAGGAGTGTCACTCTGGGACAGTCTGTCTCTCCAGTTCCTGTGCAGAGGTGCTGTGCAAGGAGAAAGGCAGGTTATAAGGATGAAAAGCTCTTTAGCTCTGCCTAAGGGGACTAACTTTATGGATAATTCCATGCCTAGCAATGTTGTCAAAAACAATAGAGATCTTGTTGCAAAGCAATTAAAACAGCGTTCACAGCCCCATCATACTGGTAGCAACAAGGAAGTGCAGAGCAATCAGCAGTTTACAGAGAGAATTAAGGAAAGGAAAGCCAAGAAGACCTGTCTGGGATCATAGCCAAGCCTGGGGTCAGGAAGGCTGTACATAAACACTATGCTGCACCCACTCAAGAGCAATTAGAAATGACACGAAGAAGCCTTGAAAACATTTCCCAGACCTCACACAGACCCATGAACCAAGAGTCCAAGTCTCACTGACCAAACACCAGCTGTATAATCTATTCTGATAGGGGCAATTCCTAGGAAGCCAGACTTAAGAGTAAAATCACAGGTACCCATGACAATTAGAAGATTGTGTGCATGCTCAAAGCTTTGTTCTCTTAGGAGCGATTTGAAAGAGAAAATTCAAGCTAATAGTCTCTGACTGAATGTGAGGCAAAAGTGTAAACTCTTTGAACAGTAATAGCAGCAAAACACACATCCAATGGTAAAAGGTAAAAATCTAATTGGCAAAGGGATTTAAACACAATCTTTGGCCAATAATTGGCTTATGCTGACCCATGGTTGACCCTTATGTAGTCATGCTAAAAGACACAAAACCAAGGAAAAAACATAAGCAGGGAAACCAGAAGCTGAACACTAGAGGAAATAGACTTCACAAAGTTAGTTCAGCAAAATCACTAAAAATAAGTAAATGGCAAATCAACAACAATTCCAGAGTAGGGGGAGGTCCATATCTGTAATTGAAACAATATCTAATTAGATAAAGATTTTAGATAAATATATAATTTTATCTAAAATTTCCAGTTTTCAATAACAGAAAAAATAAATGATTCATGTAATGAAACAGGAAAATGTAACCCATACATAGCAAAAAAGCAGTTAATAGAAACTGTCTTTGGAAGGTCCCAAATTTTGGACTTAGCAGAAAAACACTTGAAAGCAGCCATTATAAATATGTTTAAAAAAATGTGGTCTGCCTAGGAAACGAAGTGCCATTGTTGAGAGGCGTTCAAGGGGCAGGACCGCCACCACTCCCCACACACCAGCCCCTGCCTTCTCAGGCACTGGGTGGGACTCCCTCCAGAGTAAGCACACCACAGTTTGTTGCAACTGTCTGCCAGTCCCTGCCACCACAGGGAACTTGCGCACAGCCCAGTTATGGCTGCCATGCCCATCCTGGGCCTGAGGGAGTGTGCCCCAATCAGCTGCTGCTTTTGCTCCCTCTCACCTGGGTGGGGAACAGACACCTGAGGGTGGTGCACACACAGAGTTGGGGCCAAAAGCAAAGCTAAGCCCCAAGGGCAGGTGGCTAAGGAAGAGGAATGGATATATTTCCCTGCAGCTGCACAAGCCATGGATTAAATCCCTGAGATTGGCTTGGTAAATCCTGCATCTTTGGAATATCTGAATGGATAACAAGTGTTCCCACAATTGAGACCTGTCTAGCCTTAGCAGCAGTGGACTTTGCAGACTAACACAGGTGGGAGCCAAGCCACGTCAGAGTCTGAGTTGGCCCCACAGTGCCCACAGCAGGTCCAGAGACCTACCTAGAGGTATTGGAAGGCCTCCTGGGGAGGCGGGGATTGGCTCTGGCTCACAGTGGGAGAAAGGACACTGACAGAGGAGACCCCAGGAAAATATTCTTATTACTATTATTATTGTTTTGTTTGTTTCATTTTGTTCAGTTGCTGTTGGTGTTGTTTTATTACTTTTTTTTTTTTTTTGTGGTACGCGGGCCTCTCACTGCCGTGGCCTCTCCCGCTGCGGAGCACAGGCTCTGGACGCGCAGGCTCAGCAGCCATGGCCCACGGGCCCAGCCGCTCTGTGGCACGTGGGATCCTCCTGGACCGGGGCACGAACCCGTGTCCCCTGCATCTGCAGGCAGACTCTCAACCACTGTGCCACCAGGGAAGCCCACTTTTATTTTTATTTTTTAAAATATATATATTTTATTTTTCTATTTTTACTTTACTTTTGTGTTCATTTTCTTTTTTTGTGTTTTCGGTTCTTTGTTTTTTATTTTATTTTATTTTTTCCTTTTTTTGGTTGTTTTTATGTGTTAATTTTATGTTTTCTTTGCTTTTTTTGTTTCTTTGCTATCTGTTTTTGTTTTATTTTCCATTTTTTTGTTTTTGTTAGTTTAGTCCTTATTGATTGTTCTCATTTTTGAATTCTTTCATTTGTTTGTTTGTTCTCTTGCTTTGATTTTTTTCTTTTTTCTTTTCTGTCTGCCTCTGTTTCTGTTAGTTTAGTTTTGTTGTCATCATTTGTCTTGGATTAGTTGTGTCTGTTTTCTTCTATTTTTTTTCTGTGTGTGTGTGTTGTGTTGTTGCTACTGTGTGTTTGTTTTTGTCTTTGCTATTTGTCTTGGGTTTTGTTTGTCTGTTTCTTTCCTTCTTTTTTTTTCTTTCTTTTTCCTCTGGCCCCACTGTGTGGCTTGTGGGCTCTTGGTTCCCTGGCCAGGGGTCAGCCTGGCCCTCTGGGGTGAGAGCGCTGAGTCCAGGATGCTGGACTGCCAGAGAATTTCCGGGCCCAGGAAATATTAATTGGCATGTGCTCTCCTGGAGGTACCCATTTCAACACCAAGATCTGGCTCGACCCAACTGCCTGCAGGCTCCAGTGCTGGACACCTCATACCAAACAACCAGCAAGACAGGGACACAGACCCACCCATCAGCAGTCTGCCTAAAGTCGTAGGGAACTCACAGACACCCCTAAACATACCAACTGATGTGGCCTTGCCCATCAGAGGGAAAGGACTCAGCTCTACCCACCAGAGCACAGGCACCAGTCCTTCTCAACAGAAAACCTACACAAACCCCTGGACCAACCTCACTCACCAGGGGGCAGACAACAGAAGCAAGAGGAACTATGACCCTGCAGCCTGCAGAAAGGAGACCATAAACACAGTAGGTTAGACAAAATGAGAAGACAGAGAAATATGCTGCAGATGAAGGAGAAAGGTAAAATCCCACAAGACCAAATAAATGAAGAGAAAATAGGCAATCTACCTGAAAAAGAATTCAGAGTAATGATAGTAAAGAAGATATAAAAACTCGGAAATAGAATGGAGGCATAGATTGAGAAGATACAAGAAATGTTTAACAAGGACCTAGAAGAAATAAAGAACAGTCAGTGATGAACAACACAACAATTAAAATGAAAAATATACTAGAAGGAATCAATGGCAGAATAACTAAGACAGAAGAACGGATAAGTGAGTTGGAACATAGAATGGCGGAAATAACTGCCGAGGAGCAGAATAAAGAAAAAACAATGAAAAGAAGTGAGGGCAGTCTCAGAGACCTATGGGACAACATTAAACACACCAAAATTCAAATTATAGGGGTCCTAGAAGAAGAAGAGAAAGGAAAAGTTCTGAGAAAATATTTGAAGAGATTATAGTCAAAAGCTTCCCTAACATGGGAAAGGAAATAATCAATCCAGGAAGCGCAGAGAGTCCCATACAGGAAAAACCCAGGAGAAACATGCTGAGACACGCATTAATCAAAATAACAAAAACTAAATACAAAGAAAAAATATTAAAAGCAGCAAGGGAAAAACAACAAATAGCATACAAGGGAATCCCCATAAGGTTATCAGGTGATTTTTCAGCAGAAACTCTGCAAGCCAGAAGGGACTGGCAGGACATATTTAAAGTGATGAAAGGGAAAAACCTACAACAAAGATTACCCAGCAGAATCTCATTCAGATTCGATGGAGAAATAAAAAGCTTTACGTACAAGCAAAAGCTAAGAGAATTCAGCACCACAAAAGCATCTTTACAACAAATGCAAGAGGAACTTCTCTATGTGGGAAACACAAGAGAAGGAAAAGACTTACAATAACAAACCCAAAACAATTAAGAAAATGGTAACAGGAACATATGTATCAATAACTACCTTAAATGTAAATGGATTCAATGCTCCAACCAAAAGACATAGACTGACTGAATGGATACAAAAACAAGACCCATATATATGCTGTCTGCAAGAGGCCCACTTGAGAGATAAGGACACATACAGACTGAAAGTGAGGGGATAGAAAAAGATATTCCATGTAAATGGAAATCAAAAGAAAGCTGGAGTAGCAATATTCATATTAGACAAAATAGACATTAAAGTAAAGACAAGAGACAAGGAAGGACACTACATAATGATCAAGGGATCACTCAAAGAAGAAGCTATAACAATTGTAAATATTTATGCACCCAAAATAGGAGCACATTAATACATTAGGCAAATGCTAACAGCCATAAAAGGGGAAATTGACAGTAACACAATAATAGTGGGGCATTTAACACCCCACTTACACCAATGTCTAGATCATCCAGACAGAAAATTAATAAGGAAACACAAACCGTAAATGACACATTAGACCAGATAGACTTTTTTTGACATTTATAGGACATTCCATCTGAAAGCAGCAGAATACACTTTCTTCTCAAGTGCACATAGAGTATTCTCCAGGATAGATCACACCTTGGGTCACAAATCAAGTCTCAGTAAATTTAAGAAAATTGAAATCATATCAAGCATCTTTTCCGACCACAACACTATGAGATTAGAAATCAATTACAGGAAAAAGAAAATAAAACTGAAAAAATACAAACACATGGAGGCTAAACAATATGCTACTAAATAACCAAGAGATCACTGAAGAAATCAAAGAGGAAATAAAATACCTGGAAACAAATGACAACAAAAACATGATGACCCCAAACCTGTGGGATGCAGCAAAAGCGTTCAAACAGGGAAATTTATAGCAATACAATCCTAACTCAAGAAACAAGAAGCATCTCAAATAAACAACCTAAACTTATGCCTAAAGCAACTAGAGAAGTGAGAACAAACAAAACCCTAGGCTAGTAGAAGGAAAGAAATAATGACGACCAGAGCAGAAATGAATGAAATATAAACAAAGAAAACAACAGCAAATATCAATAAAACTAAAAGCTGGTTCTCTGAGAAGATAAATAAAATTCACAAACCTTTAGCAAGAATCATCAAGAAAAAAGGGGGAGGACTCAAATCAATAAAATTAGAAATGAAAAAGGAGAAGTGACAACTGACACTGCAGAAATACAAAGCATCATAAGAAACTACTACAAGCAACTATATGTCAATAAAATGGACAACCTAGAAGAAATGGCCAATTGTTAGAAAAGCACAACCTTCTGAGATTGAACCAGGAAGAAATAGAAAATATGAACAGACCATTCACAAGCACTGAAATTGAGACTGTGATTAAAAATCTTCCAACAGACAAAAGCCCAGGACCAGATGGCTTCACAGGCGAATTCTATCAAACATTTAGAGAAGAGCTAACACCTATCCTTCTCAAACTCTTCCAAAATATAACAGAGGGAAGAACACTCCCAAACTCATTGTATGAGGCCGCCATCACCCTGATACCAAAACCAGACAAAGATATGGCAAAAAAAGAAATTTACAGGCCAATATCACTGATGAACATAGATGCAAAAATCCTCAACAAGATACTAGCAAATCAAATCCAACAACACATTAAAAGGATCATACACCATGACCAACTGGGATTTATCCAGGGATGTAAGGATTCTTCAATATAGGCAAATCAATCAATGTGATACACCATGTTAACAAACTGAAGAATAAAAACCATATGATCATCTCAATAGATGCAGAAAAAGCTTTGGACAAAATTCAACACCCATTTATGGTAAATACTCTCCAGAAAGTGGGCATAGAGGGAACCTACCTCAACATAAAAAAGGCCATATATGACAAACCCACAGCAAACATTATGCTCAATGGTGAAAAACTGAAAGCATTTCCTCTAAGATCAGGAACAAGACAAGGTTGTCTACTCTTGCCACTATTATTCAACATAGTTTTGGAAGTCCAACCCATGGCAATCAGAGAAGGAAAAGAAATAAACGAATCCAAATTGGAAAAAAAGGAAAACTGTCACTTTGCAGATGCCATGATACATAGAAAGTCCTAAAGATGCCACAAGAAAACTACTAGAGCTAATCAATGAATTTAGTAAAGTGTCAGCATAGAAAATTAATACACAAAACTCTCTTGCATTCCTATACATTAACAACAAAAGATCAGAAAGAGAAATTAAGGAAACAATCCCATTTACAACTGCAACAAAAAAATACCTAGGAATAAACCTACCTAAGGAGGCAAAAGACCTGCACACAGTAAACTATAAGATAGTGAAGAAAGAAATCAAAGACGACAGAAACAGATGGAGAGTTATACAATGTTCTTGGATTGGAAGAATCAATATTGTGAAAATGACTATACTACCCAAAGCAATCTACAGATTCAGTGCAATCCCTATCAAATTACCAATGGCATTTTTCACAGAAGTAGAACAAAAAATTTCACAATTTGTATGGAAACACAAAAGACCCCGAAGAGCGAAAACAATCTTAAGAAGGAAAAACAGAGCTGGAGGAGTCAGGCTACCTGACTTCAAACTCTACTACAAAGCTACAGAAATCAAGATGATATGGTACTGGCACAAAAACAGAAACATAGAAAAATGCGACAGGTTAGAAAGCCCAGAGATAAACCCACGCACATATGGTCAGCTAATCTATGACAAAGGAGGCCAGAATATACAATGGAGCAAAGTCTGTCTCTTCAATAAGTGGTGCTGGGAAAACTGGACAACTACTTGTAAAATAATGAAAAAAAATTAGAACACTCCCTCACACCATACACAAAAATAAACTCAAAATGGATTAAAGACATAAATGTAAGGCCAGACAGTATAAAACTCTTAGAGGAAAACATAGGAAGAACACTCTTTGACATAAATTGCAGCAAGATCTTTTTTGACCCAACTCCTAGAATAATGAGAATAAAAACAAAAATCAACAAATGGGACCTAATTAAACTTTAAAGCTTTTACAGAACAAAGGAAACCATAAACAAGATGAAAAGACAACCCTCAGAATGGGAGAAAATAGTTGCAAATGAAGTAACTGACAAAGGATTAATCTCCAAAATATACAAGCAACTCATGCAGCTCAATATCAAAAAAACAAACAACCCATTCAGAAAATGGGCAGAAGACCTAAATGGACAGTTCTCCAAATAAGACATATAGATGGCCAACAAACACATGAAAAGATGCTCAATATCACTAATTATTAGAGAAATGCAAATCAAAACTACAATGAGGTATCTCCTCACACCAGTCAGAATGGCCATCAGCAGAAAATCTACAAACAGTAGATGCTGGAGAGGGTGTAGAGAAAAGGGAACCCTCTTGCACAGTGGGTGGGAATGTAACTTGATATAGCCACTATGGAGAACAGTATGGAGACTCCTTAAAAAAGTAAAAATAGATCTACCATATGACCCAGCAATCCCACTACTAGGCATATTTCCAGAGAAAACCATAATTCAAAAAGAGACATGTACCCCAGTGTTCATTGCACCTCTACTTACAATAGCCAGGACATGGAAGTGTCCATCGACATATAAATATGTATATTAAAAAAGAAAAAAATGTCTCAAATAATTAACCTAATTTTCACCTTAAGGAACTAGAAAAAGAAGAGCAAACTAAATCTAAAGCAAGCTGGTGGAATGAAATAATAACGACTCTAATGGAAATAGATGGAATAGAGAATAGAAAAAGCAATAGGGAAAATCAGTGAAATCAAGCTTCTTCTTTGAAAGAAATCAACAATATTGACAAGGTTTTAGCTAGTCTGTCCAAGCAGAGAGAGAGACATCTCAAATTATGAAATCAGAGTGAAAGGTGGGACGTTACTACTGACCTTACAGAAATTAAAAAGTATTATATGTGAATATAATGAATAATGTATGACAACAAATTAGAAAGACAACTTAGATATAATAGGAACATTTTAGAAAAAGTCAAAATACTGAAAATAACTCAGGAGGAAATAGAAAATAAGAATATACCTATAAGAGATTGAATTAGTAATTTAAAAACTTTCCACAGTGAATATCTGGTGCTGAAATGACTTTACTGGTAAACCTACCAAATATCAAAAGAACAAATATTAATAACAAAACTTTACGAATTTTTCCAAAAAATAGAAGAAGAGGTAATACTTTCAAACTCTTTGTATGGGGCCAGTATTATTACTCTGATACCAAAACCAGACAAAGACCTTTCAGGAAAAGCAAAACAAATACTAATAACACATTAATATAGACACAAATATCTTCAATGAAAATGCATTCAATCATGGTGTCTTAGGTGTTTGGGCTGCTATAATGAAATATGATAGACCAGGTGGCTTAAACAACAAACATTTATTTCTCACAATTGTGGAGGCTGGGAAGTCTAAGATCAAAGTGCCAGCAGATTCTGTGTCTGTTGAAGCCTCACTTCCTCATTCATAGATGGTCTTCTTGTTGTATGTTTACCTGATGGAAGGGCTAAGAGAGGTCCCTGGAGTCTCTTTTATAAGGGCCCTAATCCCATTCAGGAGGGCTCTACCTTCATGACCTAGTCACCCCCAAAGGCCTCAACTCCAAATACCATCATATTAGGGGTTAGGATTCAGCATATGGATTTGGGAGAGGTGTACACAGACATTCAATCTATAGCACACGCCTAGTCAGAACCAGCATCACTGTCCAAATAGATGATCCAAGCTACAATTAAGGAATAGAAGATGAAAGAACAAACTGCTCCTCTAACCCACGATGAGGGCCTTCTTGGCTCAATTCCTGAACCTTGTACATTCTTGTAATTTTATCTCTGAAAAGATTTGGCTGGTGATGAAAGAAGTTCATCTTGTCTAAGAGGAGAAACTGAAAAATAATTACAGTTGACCCTTGAACAACGTGGGTTTGAACTGCGTGGGTCCACTTATACTCAGTATTATTTTCAACAAATACAACGGTACTACACGATCTGCAGTTGGTTGAATCCGTGCACGTGGAACCGTGGATACGGACTGACTCTGGGACTTGAGCATCTTTGAATTTTGGTATTCAAGGCAGGTCCTGAGACCAATCCCCAGCAGATACCGAGGGACGACTGTACAATAGACCCCAGTTTTCCTTGCTTCAACCTTTGCTTTCTTTACCTTTTTTTCTCTTTTTTTTAACCTACCTCACCTTTTTTGTTACCTCTCCCCACTACTAAAATAACAACAAAAGACAACAACAAATACAAAAATAACCCTTGAAAAACTGTTCTGACACCTATTGGAATGCACTAAAGATATGAGCAAGAGCTGTGAAAAAGTAGAACAAATTCCCAACCATTCCAACTACACATTTATAGCAGTTAAAAACTGAAACCTGGGAAATACTAGTAATGTATCTCTCTCCTCCTTTCCCTATAAAACCTCTAGTTCTGTTTCATTTCAGAGTTACCTGGTCTTAAGGTGATGCACATCAGCTGGAAAAAGGCTTTAACCTCTATTTGAATCACTTTATATATTTTTCTCAACAAGTTTAGCAGCCCATGAAAAGAGTTCTACAGGATCACTTGCATAAACTACAGTCACTATTGGATCAAAACAAACCATTTTCTCAAGGCAAGTACCAGTGTTCCTGGAAATGAGATTCAAAGGAAATCTGTCCCTAGAGTCATCATAGGGTTCATATAATAGAGACACCCCTAGCAGTGACCTCTCTAAGCAGCAGTTTTCTTTCTCATCTGTTAAATGGAGATAATAGAGTAACCTACCTGATAAGGTTTCTGTCATGAATGAGACTACAGTACATATAAAGGACTTAGCATACTGCCTGACACAATGTATATACTCAATAAATCTTAGCCACATAATTTTATAACAGATAAGAGCACAAGCTCTAGAATCATAATTTTAGGGCCAGTAAAGAATTTCCCTACACCCTTACAATGCAAAGGATGTCTGTGCCAAAATAGTACAACCTAATATGCTATTAGGAAACAAATATAGGAAAAAATATGATACGCTGTTTGGAAAAGATGTATGATGGAAAATTCATTAAACTGAAGACAAGGACCAAAATTTCTATAGAGTTTGCTTGTCAGTGATGCTGCAGTGCACGCACTATTTATAGGACACAGTTTAGTTAGGACATAGGCTAGTCTATTTAATAAGGGAGTTAAAATACATTAGCTTAAAAAAAGAGATTTCTCTTTCAAATAATCTTTTAAGTCAAGGGCTGGTATAGTAGCTTGACAGTGTTGGGGACCTAAGCTCCTTCCATCTGGTGGCTCTTCCATCCTCAGGGTGTTGAGAATTGGCTTCTGAAATGGTGGAATGAGGACCTCAGTGAACCCACTCCACCACAAAAGTAATACAAATAACGGACAAAACTGTTAAAACCAACCATTTCAGAATTCTGGAAATTAATCAAAGGCATAGAATAAGTTGAAAAGTAATTAATCAAGAAAAAGTACTGAACAGCTATAAGAACATCAGTGCCTGCCTGTGGCACTTTAACTCGGGGCTTCACACACCCCCATCCCCAACTAAGTGGTGTGGTAACCATGAAAATTCGGCAGCCTTGCAGGGAATAAGAAGGAATGACCACCTTTAGAGGTCCGTGAAAAGCCCCTTCCTCAGAGCACAGTCAGTATTTTGAGCAGAAGTTCCCTGGAAAAGTTTCATACCCATGGTGTTGTTTCTATTTGATCATATTCAGAGTCCAGTTTCGCAGAAAGAAACCTATTCTCATGCTGAAAACAAGAGCAATTACGTGGAATTGGTAATACCACAGATGCATAAGCCTGTGATTTCAGTTGGGGCAAACAAATTTTGGGGTCTGAAAATTTTAAATACAGCTGCGGCTCAAAATTTAAAATTTAGACCCAAAGAATTACACACCTGCAGGGTACTTGGTGAAGTGCCAATGTACTTTTGGACTCTAGGAAGCTGCTCATATGTGCAGAGTTGTGTGCATGCCCAAGAAAAGGCTGAGACAGCCCCATCAACTCACCTCTGGCTGACCTGGAGGCTCTGCACAAGCAGGAAGTGAAAGCTAATGCTGACTTGTAAACTGCCTGAACTTTCAAGGTGTACTTTCACATACAGATCCCTTTGATAAATGCATGGAAGACCTGCTAGTTCAGGGAATTTAAAGAAATATTCTGACTGATTATTATTGGCTGGCCACTAACTATACTGACTAGAGATGGCTCCAAGGAAGCCAAGCTTATAAAGAAAAGCAATACAATTTTTTAAAAAATGTGAGGAGAGAGCTCAATGTCCCCATGCTGTAGGGAATACAGAATCCATATAATCAACATAGGAATGTTGCTAAACAAATAAGGAGCAGCAACAACAATAACAACAAACTAGAGGTGCAGGAGTTTTCTAATTCCAGAGTTACTACAACATACTATCTACAATGTCCAGTTTTCAACCAAATGTTATGAGACATGCAAAGAGCAAGAAAGCATGACCCACATACCCCAAAAGAAGCAGCCCGAAAAGAAACTGTCCCTGAGGTGGTCCAGATAATGTCCTTAGTAGCCAAAGACTTTAAGTCAGATATTTAAAATTTGTTCAAAAAGCTAAAAGAAACCATGTCTAAAGAAGTAAAGCACGACAACTATGGCTTACCAAACAGAATAAGAATAGACAGAAATAATAATAACAAAGAGCCATACTTAGGGTGTTGCCCTCCTCTGTATGGTCGAAGATGCCTTTGCATCTTCAAAATAATAAGATGCTTATTTCAGCTAGCAGAAAAGAGGGAAGGGAGAAAAAGGGGAGGCTAAACCATTTGCTCTAATGGCATGATATAGAGGTTGCTTACAACACTATTATTCATGACCCATTGGACAGAACTTAGTCACATGGCCACATCTAGCTGCGAATAAAGATGAGAAAGATGAATTATCATCATATGACCATGTGCCCAGCTAAAATTTCTACTCTTACAGAAAATGAAGAAAACTGATAGAAGGACAGCAAGCAATCTCTTTCACAGTCAGCCCCATTTGTAGTTTTAAGTGTATATCTTGCATTTATGTTGTTAAATTTAATCCAAAGTATTTTATTATTTTTATGCTGCATTAAATGGAGTTTTGCAATTAATTTCATTTTGGGATTGTTCATTGTTACTGTATAGAAACACAATTAGTTCTTGTCTTGTCCTACAGCCTTTCAGAATCCTTTTATTAATTGGAACAGTGTTTTTTTTTTTTTGTATGTGGATTCCTTAACATTTTCTATATACAAGACCATGTCATCTGTGAATAGTTCTGCCTCTTCCTTTCCAATCTGGATACATTTTATTTTATTTTCTTGCCTGATTGCCCTGGCTAGAACCTCTATTACACTTTTGAATAGAAGTGGCAAGAATGAGCATGCTTGTCTTGTTCCTGACCTTAAGGGAAAAGAATTCACTCTTTTACAATTAAGTTTGATGCTTGCTGATGGTTCTTCCAGAAGACTTTTATCAAATTCATATTCTAATCTGCTCTTAATGAGATTTGACCATGTTACTTGCATGGTCACTCCTCAGATTTTTGCATGCCTTTGGCTAATTTCCAGAATTCTGGGAAAGTTGATTGTGACAAGGTTTGGCACAATCTCATTGCTTTTATAGAGGAGCAGGTTTTTGGAGATCCACACTCCACCCTTCTGTAAGTGCTTCTTCTAGTCATGTTTTTTAGTGCTGAAAAATTCTAATTTTTATTTACTCATTTTTGTGGTTTACCCATTTTTACTCCCTCCTCTTAGTGGAGGATAACTTGAGGCTATTTGAAAATGATAGACTTGTCTGGGAAGACTGAATTTTGCCAAAGGGTTGATGCGCACTTTCTTACAGGGGAGACCTTATAGGTGGTACTCAAGTAAAGTTTAGGGCCACAGACTTGTCTCTTGCTAAGGCTGCCTCTTTAAAACAATAGCCACTTTTTCTGAGTTCAACTTTCTTGCAGAACTTTGCCAAAGGCAGCAAGAAGCAGCCAGCTGACATCAAAATTTTGTTTTTCCAGTCAGTTGTGCAGAAGAGGATTTACCATGACAATTAGAAGTTATAAAAATTATTGGAAAAGCAGGAGGAATGTACTCTTGTATGAATCTCTAGAAACTACTTCCAGAATCTCTCCCCTGACAGTGAAACTAACTTCTTGACCCCCACAAAGCTAGAGATTGGACACTAAAATATTCACAACATTACTTTTGAGCAGATGACAACAAAAAGCTACAATAAAATGGCCTCCACCCAACTTCTGCCTTCTAAATATAGTGTGAATGCATTTAATTGGAAAAAAACAATTTGCATTCAGAAATCTGGCTGCAGCAGAATCGGTAGCAATATACATTAGAAAGAGGACGGGATGGAGATTGAGTGAGCCAAATGACCTTATCTACTATTAAGTGAAAAAAAATCTTGGCATCAAAACCCTTTAGAAATGACAAATATGTCTAACAGAAATTGTGCTCTAAATAGAAGCAACTATTTACAAACACAAATCTAACTTATTAAAACTAATGCTCTACATATTGAGTTTACAAGATGAATAGTGTGGAAAAGATACATACTTTGTGTCTTTTTATTGCAATTCCTGAGAGCACAGGTAGAAATTACATTTATTTATTTATTTATTTTTAACATCTTTATTGGAGTATAAATGTTTTACAATGGCATGTTCGTTTCTGCTTTATAACAAAGTGAATCAGTTATACATATACATATGTTCCCATATCTCTTCACTCTTGCGTCTCCCTCCCTCCCACCCTCCCTATCCCACCACTCTAGGTGGTCACAAAGCACCGAGCTGATCTCCCTGTGCTATGCAGCTGCTTCCCACTAGCTATCTATTTTAAGTTTGGTAGTGTATATGTGTCCATGCCACTCTCTCACTTTGTCACAGCTTACCCTTCCCCCTCCCCATATCCTCAAGTCCATTCTCTAGTAGATCTGTGTCTTCATTCCCATCTTACCCCTAGGTTCTTCATGACATTTTTTTCTTAGATTCCATATATATGTGTTAGCATACGGTAATTGTCTTTCTCTTTCTGACTTACTTCACTCTGTATGACAGACTCTAGGTCCATCCACCTCACTACAAATAACTCAATTTCTTTTATTTTATGGCTGAGTAATATTCCATTGTATATATGTGCCACATCTTCTTTGTCCATTCATCCGATGATGGACACTTAGGTTGCTTCCATGTCCTGGCTATTGTAAATTGAGCTACAATGAAGATTTTGGTACATGACTCTTTTTTTTTTCTTTTACATCTTTATTGGAGTATAAATGTTTTACAATGGCGTGTTAGTTTCTGCTTTATAACAAAGTGAATCAGTTATACATATACATATGTTCCCACATCTCCTCCCTCGTGCATCTCCCTCCCTCCCACCCTCCCTATCCCACCCATCCAGGTGGTCACAAAGCACGGAGCTGATCTTCCTGTGCTATGCGGCTGCTTCCCACTAGCTATCTATTTTACGTTTGGTAGTGTATATATGTCCATGCCACTCTACAACTTTGTCACAGCTCACCCTTCCTCCTCCCCATATCCTCAAGTCCATTCTGTAGTAGGTCTGTGTCTTTATTCCCATCTTGCCCCTAGGTTCTTCATGACATTTTTTTCTTAGATTCCATATATATGTGTTAGCATACGGTATTTGTCTTTCTGTTTCTGACTTACTTCACTCCTTATGACAGACTCTAGGTCCATCCACCTCACTAAAAATAACTGAGTTTCGTTTCTTTTTTTTTTTCTTTTTCTTTTTTTTTTTTTGGTGGTATGCGGGCCTCTCACTGCTGTGGCCTCTCCTGTTGCGGAACACAGGCTCCGGACGCGCAGGCTCAGTGGCCATGGCTCACGGGCCCAGTCGCTCCGTGGCATGTGGGATCTTCTCAGACCGGGGCACGAACCTGGGTCCCCTGCATCGGCAGGCGGACTCTCAACCACTGCGCCACCAGGGAAGCCCAGTTTCATTTCTTTTTATGGCTGAGTAATATTCCATTGTATATATGTGCCACATCTTCTTTATCCATTCATCCAATGATGGACACTTAGGTTGTTTCTATCTCCTGGCTATTGTAAATAGAGCTGCAATGAACATTTTGGTACATGACTATTTTTGAATTATGGTTTTGTCAGGGTATGTGCCCAGTAGTGGGATTGCTGGGTCATATGGTAGTTATATTTGTAGTTTTTAAAGGAATCTCCACAGTGTTCTCCATAGTGGCTGTACCAATTCACATTCCCACCAGCAGTGCAAGAGTGTTCCCTTTTCTCCACACACTCTCCAGCATTTACTGTTTCTAGATTTTTTGATGATGGCCATTCTGACTGGTGTGAGATGATATCTCATTGTAGTTTGGATTTGCATTTCTCTAATGATTAATGATGTTGAGCATTCTTTCATGGGTTTGTTGGCAATCTGTATATCTTCCTCGGAAAAATGTCTCTTTAGGTCTTCTGCCCATTTTTGGATTGGGGTGTTTGTTTTTTTATTATTGAGCTGCTTGTAAATATTGGAGATTAATGCTTTGTCAGTTGCTTCATTTGCAACTATTTTCTCCCATTCTGAGGGTTGTCTTTTGGTCTTGTTTATGGGTTCCTTTGCTGTGCAAAACCTTTTACATTTCATTAGATCCCATTTGTTTAGTTTTGTTTTTATTTCCATTTCTCTAGGAGGTGGGTCCAAAAGGATCTTGCTGTGATTTATGTCATAGAGTGTTCTGCCTATGTTTTTCTCTAAGAGTTTGATAGTTTCTGGCCTTACATTTAGGTCTTTAATCCATTTTGAGCTTATTTTTGTGTATGGTGTTAGGGAGTGATCTAATCTCATACTTCTACATGTACCTGTCCAGTTTTCCCAGCATCACTTATTGAAGAGGCTGTCCTTTCTCCACTGTACATTCCTGCCTCCTTTATCAAAGAGAAAGTGACCGTATGTGTGTGGGTTTATCCCTGGGCTTTCTATCCTGTTCCATTGTTCTATCTTTCTGTTTTTGTGCCAGTACCATACTGTCTTGATTACTGTAGCTTTGTAGTATATTCTGAAGTCAGGGAGCCTGATTCCTCCAGCTCCGTTTTTCGTTGTCAAGATTCCTTTGGCTATTTGGGGTCTGTTTTTCTGCATACAGATTGTGAAATTTTTTGTTCTAGTTCTGTGAAAAATGCCAGTGGTGGTTGGATAGGGATTGCATTGAATCTGTAGATTGCTTTGGGTAGTAGAGTCATTTTCACAATGTTGATTCTTCCAATCCAAGAACATGGTATATCTCTCCATCTATTTGTATCATCTTTAGTTTCTTTCATCAGTGTCTTATAATTTTCTGCATACAGGTCTTTTGTCTCCTTAGGTAGGTTTGTTCCTAGATATTTTATTCTTTTTGTTGCAGTGGTAAATGGGAATGTTTTCTTGATTTCACTTCCAGATTTTTCATCATTAGTGTACAGGTATGCCAGAGATTTCTGTGCATTAATTTTGTATCCTGCTACTTTACCAAATTCATTGATTAGCTCTAGTAGTTTTCTGGTAGCATCTTTAGGGTTCTCTATGTATAGTATCATTAGGGTTCTCTATGTATAGTATCGTGTCGTCTGCAAACAGTGACAGCTTTACTTCTTTTTTTCTGATTTGGATTCCTTTTATTTCCTTTTCTTCTCTGCTTGCTGTGGCGAAAACTTCGAAAACTATGTTGTATAAGAGCGGTGAGAGTGGGCAACCTTGTCTTGTTCCTGATCTTAGTGGAAATGCTTTCAGGTTTTCACCCTTGAGGATGATGATGGCTGTGGGTTTGTCATATATGCCCTTTATTATGTTGAGGAAAGTTCCCTCTATGCCTACTTTCTAGGGTTTTTAATCATAAATGGGTGCTGAATTTTGTCAAACGCTTTCTCTGCATCTCTTGAGATGACCATATAGTTTTTTTCCTTCAGTTTTTAATATGGTGTATCACATTGATTGATTTGCATATATTGAAGAATCCTTGCATTCCTGGAATAAACCCCACTTGATCATTGTGCATGATGCTTTTAATGTGCTGTTGGATTCTGTTTGCTAGTATTTTGTTGAGGATTTTTGCATCTATGTTCATCAGTGATATTGGCCTGTAGTTTTCTTTCTTTGTGACATCCTTGTCTGGTTTTGGTATCAGGGTGATGGTGGCCTTGTAGAATGAGTTTGGGAGTTTTCCTCCCTCCGCTATATTTTGGAAGAGTTTGAGAAGGATAGGTGTTAGCTCTTCTCTAAAAGTTTGATAGAATTCGCCTGTGAAGCCATCTGGTCCTGGGCTTTTGTTTGTTGGAAGATTCTTAATCACAGTTTCAATTTCAGTGCTTGTGATTGGTCTGTTCATATTTTCTATTTCTTCCTGGTTCAGTTTAGGCAGGTTGTGCATTTCTAAGAATTTGTCCATTTCTTCCAGGTTGTCCATTTATTGGCATAGTGTTGCTTGTAGTAATCTCTCATGATATTTTGCGTTTCTGCAGTGTCAGTTGTTAGTTCTCCTTTTTCATTTCTAATTCTATTGATTTGAGTCTTCTCCCTTTTTTTCTTGATGAGTCTGGCTAATGGTTTGTCAATTTTGTTTATCTTCTCAAAGAATCAGGTTTTAGTTTTATTGATCTTTGCTATCATTTCCTTCATTTCTTTTTCATTTATTTCTGATCTGAGCTTTATGATTTCTTTCCTTCTGCTAACTTTGGGGTTTTTTTTTTTTTTGGTCTTCTTTCTCTAATTGCTTTAGATTAGGTTGTTTACTTGAGATGTTTCCTGTTTCTTAAGGTAGGATTGTATTGCTATAAACTTCCCCATTAGAACTGCTTTTGCTGCATCCCATAGGTTTTGGGTCATCGTGTCTCCATTGTCATTTGTTTCTACGTATTTTTAAATCTCCTCTTTGATTTCTTCAGTGATCACTTCGATATTGAGTAGTGTATTGTTTAGTCTCCATATGCTTGTATTTTTTACAGATCTTTTCCTGTAATTGATATCTAGTCTCATAGCACTGTGGTCAGAAAAGATACTTGATACAATTTCAATTTTCTTAAATTTACCAGGGCTTGATTTGTGACCCAGGTAATGATCTATCCTGGAGAGTATTCCATGAGCAATTTAGAAAAATATGTATTCTGTTTTATCTTGGATGGAATGTCTTATAAAAATCAATTAAGTCCATCTTGTTTAATGTATCATTTAAAGCTTGTGTTTCCTTATTTATTTTAATTTTGAATGATGTGTCGATTGGTGAAAGTAGGGTGTTAAAGTCCCCTACTCTGAATGTGTTACTGTCGGTTTCCCCTTTTATGGCTGTTAGTATTTGCCTTATGTATTGAGGTTCTCCTATGTTGGGTGCATAAATATTTACAATTGTTATATCTTCTTCTTGGATCGATCCCTTGATCATTATGCAGTGTTCTTCATTGCCTGTTGTAATATTCTTTATTTTAAAGTGTATTTTGTCTGATATGAGAATTGCTAGTCCAGCTTTCTTTTGATTTCCATTTGCATGGAATATCTTTTTCCATCCCCTCACTTTCAGTCTGTATGTGTCCCTAGGTGTGAAGTGTGTGTCTGTTAGACAGCATATATATGAGTCTTGTTTTTGTACATATTCAGCCAGTGTATGTCTTTTGTTGGAACATTTAATCCATTTACATTTAAGGTAGTTATTGGTATGTATGTTCCAGTTACCATTTTCTTAATTGTTTTGGGTTTTTTATTGTAGGCCTTTCCCTTCACTTGGGTTACCTGCGTAGAAAAGTTTATTTAACATGTGTTGTAAAGCTGGTTTGGTGGTGCTGAATTCTCTTAGCTTTTGATTGTCTCTAAAGGTTTTGATTTCTCTGTCAAATCTGAATGAGGTTCTTGCTCGGTAGAGTAATCTTGGTTGTAGGTTTTTCCCTTTCCTCACTTTAAATATTTCTTTCCACTCCCTTGTGGCTTGCAGAGTTTGTGCTGAAAGATCAGTTGTTAACCTTATGGGGATTCCCTTGTATGTTATTTGTTGTTTTTCCCTTGCTGCTCTTTATGTTGTTTTCTTTGTATTTAATTTTTAATAGTTTGATTAATATGTGTTTTGGCGTGTTTCTCCTTGGATTTATGCTGTTTGGTACTCTCTGTGCTTCCTGGACTTGACTCAGTATTTCTTTTCACATATTAGGGAAGTTTTCAAGTATTATCTCTTCAAGTATTTTCTCAGTATTTCTCTTTTTCTTTTCTATTTCTGGGACGCCTATAATTCTAATGTTGGTGCATTTAATGGTGTCCTAGAAGTCTCTGAGAGTGTCCTGAATTCTTTTCATTCTGTTTTCTTTATTGTGCTCTGTGGTAGTTATTTCAAGTCTTTTATCTTCCGGGTCACTCATCCGTTCTTCTGCCTCAGTTATTCTGCTATTGATTACTTCTAGAGAATTTTAAATTTCATTTATTGTTTTGTTCATCATTGTGTGTTTGTTCTTTAGTTCTTCTAGGTCCTTGTTAAACGTTTCTTGCATTTTCTCCATTCTATTTCTAAGATTTTGTATCATCTTTACTATCATTATTCTGAATTCTTTTTCTGGTAGATTGCCTATTTCCTCTTCATTTATTTGGTCTGGTGGTTTTTCACCTTGCTCCTTCATGTGCTGTGTATTTCCCTGTCTTCTCATTTTGCTTAACTTCCTGTGTTTGGGGTTTCCTTTTCACAGGCTGCAGGTTCGTAGTTTCTGTTGTTTCTGGTGCCTGCCCCCAGTGGGTAAGTTTGGTTCAGTGGGTTGTGTAAGCTTCCTGGTGGAGGGGACTGGTGCTGGTCTTCTCATGGATCAGGCGGATATTGTCTTTCTGGTGTGCAGGACCTTGTCAGGTGGTGTGTTGTGGGGTGTCTGTGAACTTATTATGATTTTAGCAGCCTTTCTGCTAATGGGTGGGGTTGTGTTCCTGTCTTGCTAGTTGTTTGGCATAGGTTGTCCAGCACTGTAGCTTTCTGGTCGTTGAGTGGAGCTGGGTCTTAGAGTTGAAATCGAGATCTCTCAGAGAGGTTTTGCCAATTGGTATTAGGTGGGGCTGGGAGGTCTCTGCTAGACCAATGTCCTGAACTCGGCTCTCCCACTGCAGAGGCACACCCGGCTCGAATACAAAGACCCTGTGAGCCACACGACTCAGAATAAAAGGGTGAACAAAATAAATAAATAAATAAATAAACAAACAAATAAATAAATATTATTAAAAGTAAAAAATAATTTAAAAGTAAAAGAAAGAAAGAACAAAAGAAAGGAGAGGGCAATCTATCCAAAAAACAAATCCACCAGGGATAACAAGCACTAAAAACTATACTAAAAAGAAAGAAAAAAAATGGAGAGACAAAACCCCAGTAAAAGCAACGCTATGCAGACCAAATCACACAAAGAAGCATACACATACACACTCACAAAAAGAAAAAAGGAAGAGAGCAACCAAATCAATATACAAAGCTACCAATGATAATAAGCTCTAAATACTAAACTAAGATAAACATAGAATGAGAAAAAATTAGATGCAGAAAGCCAACCCCAAATCTACAGTTGTTCCCAAAGTCCACCACCTCAATTTTGGGATGATTCTTTTTCTATTCATGTATTCCACAGATTCAGGGTACATCAAGTTGATTGTGGAGACTTAATCCACTGCTCCTGAGGCTGCTGGAGAAATTTCCCTTTCTCTACTTTGTTTGCACAGCTCCTTGGGTTTAGCTTTGTTTATGGCCCTGCATCTGCCTGTAGGTCACCCTAGGGCTTCTGTTCCCTGCCCAGATATGATGGGGTTAAAGTAGCCACTGATTAGGGGGCTCTGGCTTACTCAGACCATGGGGGGGTTGGGCGTGGTACAGAATGCGGGGTGAGCCTGCGGTGGCAGAGGCTGACATGACATTGCAACAGCCTGAGGTGGGCTGTGTGTTCTCCTGGGGAAGTAGTCCATGGATCAGGGGACTCTGGCAGTGGCTGGCTGCACAGGCTCCCGGAAGGGGAGGTGTGGAGAGTGACCTATGCTTTCACACAGGATTCTTGGTGGCTGCAGCAGCAGCCTTACCGTTTCATGCCTGTCTCAGGTGCCCGTGGTGATAGCCATGGCTCGCGCCTCTCTGTGGAGCTCGTTTTGGTGGTGCTCTGAATCCCCTCTCCTCGCGGACCCTGAGACAATGGTCTCTTGCCTCTTAGGTAGTTCCAGACGTTTTCGTGGAACCCTCCTGGCTAGCTGTGGTGCACTAGCCCCCTTCAGGCTGTGTTCACGCAGCCAATCCAAGTCCTCTCCTTGGGTTGTGATCTCCGAAGCCTGAGCTTCTGCTCCCAGCCCTCGCACATCCCAGTGAGTGAGCAGACAAGCGACTCAGCTGGTGAGTGCTGCTCAGCATAGATCCTCTGTTCAGGAATCTCTCTGCTTTGCCCTGTGCACCTCTGTTCCTGCGCTCTCTTCTGTGGCTCTGAAGCTTCGCCCCCCACTCACCCCTGTCTCCACCAGTGAAGGGGCTTCTTAATGTGTGGAAACTTTTCCTCCTTCACAGCTCCCTCCCAGAGGTGCAGGTCCTATGCCTATTTTTTGGTCTCTGTTTTTTCTTTTGCCCTTCCCAGGTACGTGGGTAGTTTCTTGCCTTTTGGGAAGTGTGAGGTCTTCTGCCAGCATTCAGTAGGTGTTATGTAGGAGTTGTTCCACATGTGGATGTATATTTGATGTATTTGTGGGCAGGAAGGTGATCTCCAGGTCTTACTCCTCTGCCATCTTGATTGTCCAAGCCAAAGAACTCTTAAAACTCAACAGTAAGAAATCAAACAACCCATTTAGAAAATGGACCAAAAAGTTTAACAAATACTTAACCCAATAAGATATTCAGATGGAAAGTAAGCCTATGAAAAGATGCTCGGTCAGACGTTATCAGGGAAATGCAAATGAATATATCAGTGAAAAAAAAGAAAATATCAGTGATATATCAATACATACTTATTAGAATGACCAAAATCCTGACCGCTGAGAACATTAAATACTGGCAAGGATGTGGAGCAAAAGGAACTCTCATTCATTGCTTGTGGGAATACACAACTGTACAACCACTTTGGAAGAGAGTTTGGCAGTTTCCTAGAAAACAAGACCTATTCTGATCCATCAATCATGTTCCTCACTTTTACCCCAAAGAGTTGAAAACTTACGTCCACACAAAAATCTGCACACGGATATTCATAATAGCTTTAGTCATATTTGCCAAAACTTGGAAAGAATCAAATATCCTTCAGTAGGTAAATAGATTAAAGAAAACTTTGGTACATCCAGACAATGGAGTGATAGTCAATGCTAAAAAGAAATGAGCTAACAAGCCATGAAAAGACATGGGTAAATCTTAAATGCATTTCTCTAAGTGAAAGAGGCCAATCTGAAAATGCTATATACCATATGATCCAACTATATAACATTCTGCCAAAGGCAATACTATGGAGAAAATAAAAAGATCAGTGTTTGGCAGGGGTTACGAATGAGGGAGGGTTAGATAGCTGGAGCACATATGATTTTAGGGGAGTGAAACTACACTGTGTGATACTACAATGGTGGATACATATCATTATACATTGGCCAAAACCCATAGAATGTACTATACCAAGCGTTAACCCTAATGTGTCAAAGTACATATATCAAGTATAACAAATGTACCATTCTGATGTGGGATGTTAATAATGGGGAGGCTATGCATGTGTGGGGTCAGGGAATAAGTGGGAAATCTCTGTACTTTCCACTCAATTTTGCTATGAAACTAAAACTTCTCTAACATATCAAGTCCATTTTTTAAAAAGTCACATGCCAAGCAGTTTTAACTTTATCACATAGTTGATAGTTCAAAGTATTTTGACAGGAGTATGTTTTTAGAAAATTCCAAATGGAAGCACTATAAAGAATAGACAGTTTTACTCCTTCCTTTCCAATTTGGATTCCTTCTATTTCTTTTTCTTGTCTGATTGCCATGGTAAGGACTTCCAATACTATATTGAATAAAATGACAAGAGTGGGCATCCTTGTCTTGTTCCTGATCTTAGAGGAAATGCTTTCAACTTTTCACCATTAAGTATAATGTTAGATGTTGGTTTGTCATATATGGCCTTTATTATGTTGAGGTATGTTCCCTCTATGTCAACTTTGTTGAGACTTTTTATCATAAATAGATGTTGAATTTTTGTCAACAGCTTTTTCTGCATCTATTGAGATCATCATATGGTTTTTATTCTTCACTTTGTTAATGGGGTTTATTACATTGATTGATTTGCAGGTATTGAAAAATCCTTATATCCTTGGGACAAATCCCACTTGATGGTGTATGATACTTTTAATGTATTGTTGGATTCAGTTTGCTAATAGTTGTTTTTGAGGATTTTTGCCTCTATGTTTATCAATGATAGTGGCCTGTAATTTTCTTTTTTGTGTGTGATATCTTTGTCTGGATTTGGTATAATTGTGATGCTGTCCTCATAGAATGATCTTGCAATCCCACTCCTGAGTATATATCTGGAGAAAAACATAATTCGAAAAGATAATGCACCCCAGTGTTCATTGCAGCAGTATTTACAATAGCTAAGACACAGAAGCAACCTAAATGTCCATCAACAGATGAATGAATAAAGAAGACGTGGTATATTTATACAATGGAATATTACTCAGCCATAAAAAAGAATGAAATAATGCTATTTGCAGCAACATGGATGGACCTAGAGATTATCATACTAAGTGAAGTAAGCTAGACAGAGAAAGACAAATGTCATATGATATCACTTATATGTGTAATCTAGAAAAATGATACAAATGAATTTATATCTAAAACAGAAATAGGCCCACAGACATAGAAAATAAACTTATGGTTACCAAAAGGGAAAGGGGGTGGGGAGGGATAAATTAGGAGTTTGGGATTAACATATACACACTACTATATATAAAATAGATAACCAACAAGGACCTACTGTATAGCACAGAGAACAATACTCAATATTTTGTAATAACCTGTAAGGGAAAAGAATCTGAAAAAAATATGTATGTATAACTGAATCACTTTGCTGTATACCTGAAACTAACACAACATTGTAAGTCAACTATATTCCAATAAAAAAAAAAAGAAAGAACTGAAAAGAAAATGAGTTCGGAAGTATTCCTTCCTTAGGAATTTTTTGGAATAGTTTGAGAAGGGTAGGTGTTAACTCTTTACTAAATGTTTGGTAGAATTCACTTGTGAAGCCATCTAGTCCTGGACTTTTGTTTGTTGGGAGTTTTTACATTACTGATTCAATTTCATTACTGGTAATGTGTCTGTTCATATTTTCTGTTTCTTCCTGGTTCAGTCTTAAAAATTGGTCCATGTCTTCTAGGCTAATCATCAGGGAAATGGAAATCAAAACCACAGTGAGATATTACCTCACACCTGTCAGAATGGCTATCCTCAAAAAGAACAAAAATAACAAATGTTAGCGAAGATATAGAGAAAAGGGAACCATCATATGCTATTGGTGGGAATGTAAGTTGGTGAAGCCACTGTGGAAAACAGTATGGAGGTTTCTCAAAAAACTAAAAATAGAACCACCATATGACCCAGCAATTCCACTCCTGGCTATATATCCCCCAAACAAAAACAAAAGCAAAAACACTAATTTAGAAAGATATATGCACCCTAATATTCATAGCAACATTATTTACAATTGCCAAGATATGGAAGCAACCTAAGAGTCCATCAACAGATGAATGGACAAGGAAGATGTGGTACATATTTACAATGGAATATTACTCATCCATAAAAAAGAATGAATTTTTGCCACTTGCAACAACATGGATGTACTTGGAGGGTATTATGCTAAGTGAAATAAGTCAGAGAAAGACAAATACTTGATATCACTTATGTGTGGAATCTAAAAGATACAACAAACTGGAGAATATAACGAAAAAGAAATGAACTCACAGATACAGAGAACAAACTAGTGGTTACCAGTGGGGAGAAGAAAGGGAGGAGGAGCAATATAGGGGTAGGAGATTAAGAGGTACAAACTATTATGTATAAAATAAGTTACAAGGATATATTATACAACACAGGAAATATAGCAAATGTTTTATAATAACTATAGATGGAATATAACCTATACAAATTGTGAATCACTATATTGTACACCTGTAACATATAATATTGTACATCAACAATAATTAAAAAAATAAAAAACCTTTTGCTACTACAAAAAAATGCCCCAGTTGAAAATAATAAAATAAAATAAAAAAGGATAGACAAGAGTTATGGAGGCCTCCTCTCTCACATAGTGAATAGTATAAATGGCTGCATTTGTCATTGCTAAAAGTTTCTCTTGAAAATTCTTTAAATATTTCATGATGAAATACACATTCCCCTTTCTGGGATACTGAGATGCTGTCTAATCCTCTCTGTTAGCAAAATTACTCATGCTGGTATTTTTAATTTGTTAGATAAAAATAAATCTACTAAATAGGGTACTTACATTCAGGAGCTATGGAAAAATTTAGTCCCTTGGCACAAATAAATGTGGTCAACTATGATCATTAAACACCAAAGTGAGTGTTAAAAAATTAGTTGCAAATTTTGCTAATGTTTCTCAAGTAATGTGTTGTGTTATAATCCACCATAATCCAGTATTAATATTGTCTGTTACTGAGCCTTTTATCCAAGATATTTAATATTCAGATGAACCGAAATAAAAAAGCGTCTCCCATCATGAAACCACTTTACCACATCAATCTTAACTTTGCCATGACGACTTTCATTCCCCTTTCCTAAACATGCATTAGGGTTTACTTCGTGTCTAACCATTATTTTTCCACTAGCGTTCAATTTGAGTGATAGCACCATGTGATATGGGTCTGATCTCAGTAGTGCATTTATTTTGGGATGGCAGAGGAATCTGGGCATGACCAAAGCCTATGGGAACATAGAATTGATTTTCCAGTGTTGGAGAAACAGTTTTGGAGCATGCAGTTTAGATGGATTATAGAGACTATAGAAGAGACTCCACCTGCTTGTGTGGAGGCATATTTGGAAACTGATCACCCAGCAGAAATTTGTCTCATTCCATTTTGACTCTATTCATAGCTGGCATGGACCTGGGAGTGTGAGATTTTTGTGCAGTGAAAAAGCATATATATTAGTAAGTGTTAGTGACACTGGGAAACCTCTAAGAAAGAAGAAATTTAAAAATATACACCTTAGGGCCTCCCTGGTGGTGCAAGTGGTTGAGAGTCCGCCTGCCGATGCAGGGGATACGGGTTCGTGCCCCGGTCTGGGAGGATCCCATATGCCGCGGAGCGGCTGGGCCCGTGAGCCATGGCCGCTGGGCCTGCGCATCCGGAGCCTGTGCTCCGCAACGGGGGAGGCCACAACAGTGAGAGGCCCGCATACCGCAAAAAGGAAAAAAAAAAAAATAAAATAAAAATATACACCTTAGTGATAGCCGAAAGGGGTTTCTTAAAAGAGCAGTAGTGATATGTGTTGTCTATCTCAAAGTAATTGTAAAATGTGAGAAAAATAACGTTGTGTGCAAAGAGAGACAATAATTAGTTACATAAGTCCGATTAATTACTGAAGATGACCAGAAGCAGCCAATTCTAACTGAGAAATATCAGAAGCCAGTGAGATAGTCTAAATGTCAAGACCAAAGTGCTGAGAGATAACACGAGGTCTAAACAAGGACAATGTGTTACAGTGGGACCACTTTAAGAACGAGAACATTGGCTTCATGGTACCTGACATTGGTGCATGAGCCCCTGATGGAAAGCATGTGTGGGGGAACCACTGGAATTCAGGAGGCTTTAACCTATCAACAGACATTTACCTTATCATTCCATGAGTTGTGTCCACCACCATGTCTGCAAACACCAAGTGCTGGCCTCTGGCTGAGAGCATGGCAACACCTGAGGGCATGTCTATTTGAATGGGTACCTGTGACATTTCAATGTGGGTTATGACATTTGGGTGAGTGTGTTCACCATCTGCAGTAGAGTAAGAGACGTGAAGGTGTGGAGTTACTGGTGAGAATCTGACAGTACGGGGCCAGTATTTGTTCAGCGATACCAACAATGCCCTCCTCCTACCCAACACAGCTGCTCTGCCCTCTCCCAGGGCTTTCCCTAAAGGAGACAGACACATAGGAGTCTGGAATATCCTTCACTGGGCCAGTTCTCAGAGCCCCTCAGTGAAGTGCCTTCTGGTGGAGTTGGGGTGAAGCACAGGCTTGGGCTCAAGAATGAAGCAGGATCTCCTAGACTCTAATCCTACCATTTACCACCAGCTGATCCCTAATGTGCAAGGATGACAGAGCCCAAAATCTCCAGTGAGAAGAAAGGAGGAGAGGTGAGAGTAATTTCGTAGCCTTCACGGGTAGGCAGTGGCTCAGCTTACCTACCTCTTAGTATTGTAAGAAAGAGAGGGCATGGACATGTCCTCCACGCATGTGTATCCTGTCCCAGTGCACATTGTTACTGCTCACAGTGCTCCAGAATCTGGCCCATCACATCAGTCTTCCCTCTAAGGGAAGAGTGAACAAAGGGCTTGGGAGAAGGGGGTTTTCTCTGGAGTGAGTAGTGGAAAGAGATGTCTGGCCCCACCTCCAGTGACCTAGAACCAGGGATAGAAACTGATTTGATCATAGAAAAATTAGATCATGTGTAAAAATTGATTTTGCTGTTACAAATCTCAAATACATCAACTCTGGAAAGTTTAAAATGTGAGCCTTTTGAGAAAAACAAATGTGAATTCACAAAAGTGAATTTTCATTAGAAAATAAACAACAAAATTTAGCATATAAATCCTGACTACTTAACAACTTATAATCATAGTGTAAATAGATCACATGGTTTGGTTGAAAACATACAGCTATATTTACAAGATAAAACATGTCAAGGTTTACGTAAATTAAAAATGAAGGATAAGTACTTTATAAATTTATTAAAGCATGGCCATTGTTAATAAATCAAGCTCTATAAGAAAATATGAAAGTGGATACAATAAATTATATCAAATTGCAACATTCAGAATTAGCTAGTTCTGACAATGGTTCAAAATCATTACATGCAAACATCTTTCTTTTCACTTATGAAATAAATAAATAGGTTAAAAGGTGGCTAGCCAGAAAGGAAGATAACCTACAGAAATTATTTTACAGTGATGATATTATACCATGCATGCTATTCAAATAAAAAATTATTAGACTTCTTTTTATTAGATTATGATAAGATAAAGGAAAGGAAAGGGCTTCCCTGGTGGCACAGTGGTTGAGAGTCCGCCTGCCGATGCAGGGGACACGGGTTCGTGCCCCGGTCTGGGAAGATCCCACGTGCCGCGGAGCAGCTAGGCCCGTGAGCCATGGCCGCTGAGCCTACGCGTCCTGAGCCTGTGCTCCACAATGGGAGAGGCCACAACAGTGAGAGGCCCACGTACTTCAAAACCAAAAACCAAAAAAAAAAAAAAAAAAAAACAGCAACAACAACAACAAAAAAACTGGAAAGGAAACAAGAAAGAGGTGAATCTTTGGTTAAAGATTTCTTAGATGAATGGAAAAGAAGATGTGGCACATATATACAATGGAATATTACTCAGCCATAAAAAGAAATGAAATCAAGCTATTTGTAATGAGGTGGATGGATCTAGAATTTGTCATACAGAATGAAGTAAGTCAGAAAGTCAAATACCGTATGCTAACACATATATATGGAATTTAAGAAAAAAAATCATGAAGAACCTAGGGGTAAGACAGGAATAAAGACACAGACCTACTAGAGAATGGACTTGAAGATATGGGCAGGGGGAAGGGTAAGCTGTGACAAAGCGAGAGAGTGACATGGACATATATACACTACAAAACGTAAAATAGATAGCCAGTGGGAAGCAGCCACATAGCACAGGGAGATCAGCTCGGTGCTTTGTGACCACCTAGAGGGCTGGGATAGGGAGGGTGGGAGGGAGGGAGATGCAAGAGTGAAGAGATATGGGAACATATGTATATGTATAACTGAGTCACTTTGTTATAAAGCAGAAACTAGCACACCATTATAAAGCAATTATACTCCAATAAAGATGTAAAAAAAAAACCCAATATAGATTTGAAACCACAATTTTTTTTTTTTTTTTTTTTTTGCGGTATGCAGGCCTCTCACTGTTGTGGCCTCTCCTGTTGCAGAGCACAGGCTCCGGACGCACTGGCTCAGTGGCCATGGCTCACGGTGCTAGCCGCTCCATGACATGTGGGATCTTCCCGGACCAGGGCACGAACCCATGCATCGGCAGGTGGACTCTCAACCATTGCGCTACCAGGGAAGCCCCACAATTATTTTTAATAGCATATTTAAATTTTGGTAGAGTAGGGAGATTCTCTGCTCTGGAAGATCAAATGTCAGGTGGATAACCCCATTGTACTTCTTGCTATATGTTCCTCCATTTCTCAGTTTCTTCACATACACTTATTCATTAAGGTATAATAAACATATGGCAAAGTATATTAGTTATGAGTGTACTGCTCCATAAAATTTCACAAAGTGAACATACCTTTGTAAACCCCCCTCAGATCAAATGATAGTATTGATATATTATATAACTCCCTACAAGGGCCTCTGTGCCACTTTCCAGTAATCCTGATCCCTTTTCTGCAAAAGTAATCAAAATCCCCACCTTCAGCAGCATGGTTTAGATTTGTCTGATTTTAAATTTATTTAAATGGAATCATATGGTGTAGTGTCCTTTGTGTTTAGCTTCTTTCTATCAACATCGTTTTCCTGTGTTTTATCCATGCTCTTTTGTCTAGTACTTATTCAGTCATTATACTCCATCATATGAGTAGAGAATAATTTATTCATTAGTTGTAGTCATTATGGACATTTGGGTAATTTTTCATCTAGGATATTACATATTGTGTTGTATGGACAATTTTGTACATATTTTTGTTGATAATTATACTCATGTATATTGATTTCCTTAAGTATGTACCCAGAGGTGGAAGTGCTATGTCATAGGACACTACGTGTGTTCAGCTTTACTATATGCTACCAAAGAGATTTCCAAAAAGCTATATCAATTTACACTCTCTTCAGCTGTGTATTACAGTTCAAATTTTTTCATAATCTCATTAAAATTTGCCATGTCTTCTTTTGAGCCATTCAATTTGGCAAACAGGAAAAACCTATACACTGAAAACTATAAAACATTGATAAAGGAAATTGAAGATGACTCAAGGAGATGGAAAGCTATCATGTTCTCTTGGATTGGAAGAATTAAGATTATTAAAATGACCATACTACCCAAAGCAATCTACAGATTTAATGCAATCCCTATCAAAATACCCATGACTTTTTTCACAGAACTAGAGCAAATAATACTGAAATTCATATGGAACCAGAAAAGACCCAGAATTGTCAAAGCAATCTAGAGAATAAAGAACGAAGCTGGAGGTATAGCCCTTCCAGTCTTCGGATTATACTACAATGCTATAGCAATCAAAACAGTGTGGTATTGGCACAAAAACAGACACATAGATCAATGAAATATAATAGAAAGCCCAGAAATAAACCCATACATCTACAGTCAATTAATCTATGACAAAAGAGGCAAGAATATGCAAAGGAGAAAAGGCAGTCTCTTCAACAGGTGGTGTTGAGAAAGCTAGACAGCCACATGTAAAACAATGAAATTAGAATATTCCCTCACACCATATACAAAAATAAATTCAAAATGGTTTAAAACCTAAATCTAAGACTTGACACCATAAAACTCCTAGAAGAGAACGTAGACAAAACTTTCATGACATAAACTTTATCAATATTTTCTTAGATCAGCCTCCTAAGGCAAAAGAAATAAAAGCAAAAATGACTAAATGGGACCTAATCAAACTTACAAGCTTTTGCACAGCAAAGGAAACCATAACTGAAATGAAAAGACAACATACAGACTGGGAAAAAATGTTTGGAAACAATGTGACCAACAAGGGCTTAATTTCCAAAATGTATAAACAGCTCATACAACTCAATATCAAAAACAAAAACAAAAACAAAAAATCCAAGAAAAAACTGAGCAGAAGACCTAAATAGACATTTTTCCAAAGAAGACAGATGGGTAACAGACACATGAAAAGGTGCACAACATCACTAATTATTAGAGAAAGCAAGTCAAAACCACAATGAGGTATCACCTTACACTGGTCAGAATGGCCATCATCTGAAAGTCTACAAATAATAAATGATGGAGCTGGTGGGGAGAAAAGTGAACCCTCATACACTGTTGGTGGAAATGTACATTGGTGCAGCCACTTTGGAAAACAGTATGGAAGTTCCTTAAAAAACTAAAAGTAGAGCTACCATATTATCCAGCAATTCCATTTCTGTGTGTATATATGGGAAAAAAGGAAACTCTAATTTGAAAAGTTGCACGCACCCCAATGTTTATTGCAGCACTATTTACAGTAGCCAAGACATGGAAGAAACCCAAGTGCCCACCAACAGACTATTAGCCTAAGAAGATGTGGTATGTATATACAAAGGAATATTACTCAGCCATATTATGCTTAGTGATATGTCAGACAGAGAAAAACAAGTACTATACAATATGTGAAATCTAAAAAACAATACAAATGATTCTATATACAAAACAAACTGACTCACAGACATGGAAAACAAACTTATGGTTTCAAATGGGAAAGGGACAGGGGAAGGGACAAATTAGGAGCATCGGATTAGCAGATACAAACTACTATACATAAAATAGATAAGCAATGAGATTTACTGTATAGCACAGGGAATTTACCCAATTATCTTGTAATAAACTATAAGTGAAAATAATGTGCAATACCCCCCATATTGTATGTGGTACACCTGATTTACAGCACAATATTGCAAATCTACTATACTTCAGTTAAAAAAAAGTTGGCATGTAGGATGTGCCATAGTCATGTAGGTTTAATTCCCTCATGCTTAATGATATCAAGCACCTTGTCATATAATTTTTAGTAATTTGGAATCTTGTTTTGAGAAATACCTATTCCATGCTTTTGCCATTTTTTCTATTGACTTATCTGTCTTGTTTTTAAATTGATTTTTAGTGTTCTTTACATATAATAAGCAAGATAACATGTTTGCAGGCATGTGTTGCAACCATGTATAATATTCTGTAACTTGATTTTTCATTCTCTGAATAGTAGCTTTTGATAAACAAAAGTTCATGTTAATGGTAAAAAATAAAATTATTCTCAATTTTTATCATGTATAACCTGTATATACACACATATATACTTTAAAAATACTTTTGGCTGTCTGGACTTGTCTTAAAATCTTTGTCATTAGTTTACAAATAAAACTTTATCTCATTCCTTAAAGTAGAAGTATTACAGACTACATTACCTGATTACAGTATAATAAGACTACAAATTATAAACAAAATATGAAAGCACACAGGGCTTTCCACCTGGAATTTTTTAAAAGTCTATTTTAAAAATTCTGTGGTAACATGGGAAATATAAACAAAAATTATAGGATTTCTAAAATAATGATAATGAAAATACTGAATACAGGAATGTGTGGCACACATTTAAAACCGTGATGAGAGAAAAAATTTCATAGTCTTAGACATTTCATCAATTAAGATGAAGGAAGGAAAATAAATTAATTAAATATCCACATCAAAAAGCTAGAAAAAGAGCAGCGAAATAACCAAAAGAAAGCCAAAGAAGGAGAAGCAAAAATGACATGAGAAAATAATGAGTTAAAGGAGAGATAAATGTTTGATCTAGTTAATAAAATGATAGATTTTTGGGAAAAAATCACAAAATAGACAACATTCTAGCTAACTTAATTAATAAAAACATAGAAATTACAAATATACAATCTAAAGTAGTATAAGGGATAATATCTATTGAAACAGGAGTACTTTAAAAAATAATAAAGTATTTCTTTCTGTTGCTCTATGCATATGAAATTGAAACTTAGATGAAATGTATAATTCCATAGGAAAACAATGTTTATCAAAGTTGAACCTATTAGAGATAGACAGATTAAACAGACCAATTTCCATAGAAAGAAAAAAAGAAAAATTATAACTAACCCATTAAAAGCACCAGCTCTAGAGGTTTTCAAAGGGGCAATCTCCCAAAATTCAAAGACCAGATAGTCCCAGTGCTCCAGAAACTCTTCCAGAGTATTGAAAATGAAGGAAACTTCATAACTGTTTTGTGAGGCAACTAAAACATTGATACTTAAACTGGATAAGACAGTACCAAAAAGAATAGTACAGGCTAACACTTATGAATATTGTATATTACACACACACACACACAGACACCATGCATTTTACATTAATCCAAGATATGGAAACAACCTAAGTATTCATTGATGGAAAAATGGATAAAGAAACTGTGGTATTGGGCTTCCCTGGTGGCGCAGTGGTTGAGAGTCCACCTGCCGATGCAGGGAACGTGGGTTCGTGCCCCAGTCCGGGAAGATCCCACATGCCGCAGAGCGGCTAGGCCCGTGAGCTATGGCCATTGAGCCTGTGCATCCAGAGCCTGTGCTCCGCAACGGGAGAGGCCTCAACAGTGAGAGGCCCGCGTACCGCAAAAAAAAAAAAAAGAAAACAAAAAACCCAAAAAAACTGTGGTATATATATACATTTGAATATTATTCAGCCATAAAAAAGAAGGAAATCTTGCCATTTGTGACAACATGGATGGACATCAAGAGCATTATGCTAAGTGAAATAAGTAAAAGAAAAATGCCATATGATATCTCTTATATGTGGAGTCTAAAAATTAATAAATGAATAAAAATGAAACTCATAAAAAACACTTTAAGAGATCAGGACAAATGCAAGGATGCACACTATCTCCACCAATATTCATCACTGTCCTGGAGGTGCTAACCGATGCAACTAGATAAATCAATTAGAGATCAGTCTGAGGTATAAAAACTCAGAAAGAATTAACACTACCTCTATTTACAGACGGTATGTTCGTATAACTGAAAAACCCAACAGAATCAATGATAAGGTTTACTCAAACAAAGAGAGAGTTCAATACAATAAACAGAATAGTAAATTACCATAAGATCTTAAGAATTTTATACAAAGACTAATATCTGCTGAGAAAAAATTCTTAATGCCTGTAAAAGAAACAAAGTAAACTCAAACAAATAAAAGTTTTCATTTGTTCTTGGATAAGATTATTCAACATAAGAAAATAATGATCTCCCCTTAAGTTAATTCATAAATTTTACTCAGTATCAATAAAAATGTGAATCAGCATTTTGATGGTGCCAGATATTTTTTCAATTCGGGAAAGTCATTTTATTGTAATGATGATACAGTCACAGGTTAAATAAATTCTACATCAATTTCATTGATTTGAGTCCTCTTCCTCTTTTTCCTGATATGTCTGGCTAAAGGTTTATCAATTTTATCTTCACAAAGAACCGACTTTTAGTTCCATAGATCTTGCTATTATTGTTTTCTTCCTCTTTATTTCATTTATTTCTGTTCCAATCTTTATGGTTTCTTTCCTTCTACTAACTTTAGGTTTTGTTTGTTCTTCTTTCTCTAGTTGCTTTAGGTGTAAGGTTAGGTTGTTTATACGAAATTTTTCGTGTCTCCTGAGGTAAGATTGTATTGCTATAAACTTCCCTCTTAGAACTGCTTTTGCTGCATCTCATAGGTTTTGGATTATTATGCTTTCATTTTTAGTTGTCTCTAGGTATTTTTTGATTTCCTCTTTGATTTCTTCACTGATCCATTGGTTGTTTAGTAGCATATTGTTTAGCCACCATGTGTTTGTGTATTTTACAGTTTTTTTCTTGTAGTTGAGTTCTAATCTCATAACCTTGCAGTCAGAAAAGATACTTGATATGATTTCAATTTTCTTAAACTTAGCGAGGCTTGCTTTGTGGCCCAGCATGTGGTCAATCCTGGAGAATGTTCCATGTGCACATGAGAAGAATGTGTATTCTGTTGTGTTTGGATGGAATGCTCTATAAATGTCAATTAAATCCATCTGGTCTAATGTGTCATTTAAGGCCTGTGTTTCATTATTGATTTTCTGTCTGGATGATCTGTCCATTGATGAAAGTGGGTTGTTAAAATCCCCCACTATTACTGTGTTACTATCAATTTCTCCCTTTATGGCTGTTAGTATTTGCCTTATATATTGAGGTGCTCCTATGTTGGGTGCATATATATTTACAATTGTTATATCTTCTCTGATAGATCCCTTGATCATTATGTAGTGTCCTTCTTTGTCTCTTGTAACAGGCTTTATTTTAAAGTTTGTTTGACATGAGTATGAGTCTTTCAGCTTTTTTATTCTTCAAGATTGTCTTTGTTCTTTGTCATTGTATTTCTAAGTCCATTTTAGAATCGTCTTACTGATTTCCACTAAAAAAACCCTGCTATAATTTTTATTGGAATTGTATAGAATTTGTAGAGAAAACTTGGGGAGTATTTACATCTTTACAATATTGATTCTTCCAATCCAGGAACATGGCATTTATTTGGAAATTCTTAAATTTCTCTGAATACTACTTTGTGGTTTACTGTGGTTTACTTGTACATCTTTCATTATACAAATTCCTTTGTATTTGGTCTTTTTTAATGCTATTGTATATGGTGTGGTTTCAATTTTTTCCGAAACATCTGTTGCTTGCTGAAATGATTGGTCTTTATATATTGACCTTGTATTCTTTGACTTTGTTAGACTCACATATTCTAAGAGCTTGTAGGTTCTTTTGAATTGTATATGCACATAATTATGTCATCTATGAATGAAGACATTTTAATTCCTTCTTTTTAAATAAAATTTATTTTTCTTGCTTTATTTCAATAGGTAGGATTGCCAGTATATTGTTGAGCAAAAGTGGGGATAATGGCCATCCTTGTCCCACTCTTACCATTCCAGGTCTCAGGAAGAATACTTTCAGTAATTCACCATTAATTACAATTTTGCTGTAGATTTTTGGATGTAGTCTTTATCAGAATAATTAATTTTCTTATATTCCTTAGTTCTAAAAGAACTTTAAAAAATAAATCATGAATGGATATTGGATTAGTCAAATTGTTTTTCTGTACTTATTGAGATTATCATATGATTTTTCTTTTTTTGTGAAAATAGGAATCACACTGATAGGTTTTCCAGTGTGATGTATTATCCTTTTAATGTATTGCTGGATTCTATTTTCTAACATGTGATTTTGCATCCATTTTTAGTGACATAGACTAATCTATAATTCTCCTTTCTTGTAATCTTCTTATAACTTATGCCTAGTTTTGGGAAAATTAATTTTGTAGAAGATTTTTGAAGTTGATCATAAAAAGAAGAATCTTCAGTTGAATTTGGCAATATGTAAAGGGAAGGTAACCTGGTAGCATAACTGCTGGAAATTAATCTTAAGGAAAAATTCAGAGATTAATCAGAATTTTGTGTCCAGCACATCCATTACAACCATAATAGGAATAATAGAATATTACATATTGTGTGTCCAAGATTTTTTTAATATCCTCATTCAATGAACCCTGGGTAAACTGACCATCTTTGGCAGCAGAAGAGGCAAGAAGAGCAACAAGACAGCAGACTGCCATGAGGACTAACAACTTCCATCAAATCAAACATGCCACCAAAGAGAGGAATGGTCCCCCTCTTCCAGGCTATGTCTTCTAAAAATAAAAGAAGTATGCAATTTGGTCTTATAAAGACCCAGTTATTTTACCATGATTCTGCTTAGTTATTTTACCTTGATCCATTCCAATTTTATGTGAAATTTCTCCCCTTCTTGCTTGGTTTCTACCTCTATCTTCAGCTCAGTTAAATTTTGTTGTCCTGGTACTTGGAAATATTGGTAGTCTTTTCTTACTATCTCATCTGTATCTCCTTATATTTTAGTGACCAAGAATTTTTCCACCAAATACACCAATTCAGTCCTTTCAAAAATTCCTAACATAAAATGTTATCTTCAGGCATAGTTAAAAACATGTCTGTACATTTAAAAACTATCTAACCAATTATATCTCCTATACTTACTTAACCCCATAGGTGTTCTTGCTTATCACCAGGAGAGAATGTAAATGAACATCAGTAGAGTGTTGTTTAAGTGAATTATGGTACATTCATACCGCATTGTAACATTCAGGCATTAATAAATATATGGTTAAAAATTATTTAAAATATTCAAATATGTCCATGTACATGGGACATGAAGTTTACAAAAGGTTTTGTGGAATATTATTTCAATTTTATTTCAGAAAAATAAACATGAAGGCTTCTAGTTAGGAATGGCTTGTGTCAGGCAGTCCTCAATTCACCTTTCATGAACATCCCATTTAAATAACTACCATAGGTGTGCCACTTCTGTTTAAGACATAGAATATCATGACAGACCATTGTGATAATTATACCAACCAAGACAAAAACTTTATAAGGTTAAAAAAACCCACAAAAGCTTTTCCACAACAAAGGAAACCATAAACACAGTGAAAAGACAACCCACAGAATGGGAGAAAATATTTGCAAATGATGAGACCAACAAGGGATTAGTCTTCAAAATTTACAAGCAGCTCATGTGGCTGTTTGTAAATCATCAAAACAAACAACTCAATCAAAAAATGGGCAGAAGACCTAAATAGACATTTCTCCAAAGAAGACACACATATGGCCAAGAAGCACATGAAAAGATATTCAACATTGCTAATTATTAGAGAAATGCAAATCAAAACTACAATGAGATATCATCTCACACCTCTCAAAATGGCTATCTTCAAAAAATCCACAGACAACAAATGCTGGAGAGGGTGTGGAAAGAAAGGAACCCTCCTACACTGTTGGTGGGAATGTAAATTGGTACAGCCACTATGGAGAACAGTACGGAGATTCCTTACAAAACTAAAAATAGAGCTACCATACGATCCTTCAATCACACTCCAGAGAAAATGATGGTCTGAAAGGATACATGCACTCCAATGTTCACTGCAGCACAGTTTATAGTCGTCAAGACATGGAATCAACATAAATGTCCATCGAAAGAGGAATGGATAAAGAAAATGTGGTACATATATACAATGGAATGTTACTCAGCCATTAAAAAGAATGAAATAATTCCATTTACAGCAACATGGATGACCCTAGAGATTGTCATACTGAGTGAAGTAAGTCAGACAGAGAAAGAGAAATATCATATGATATCAGAATCTAAAAAGAAATGACACAAATGAACTTATTTACAAAACAGAAACAGCCTCACAGACTTACAGAATGAACTTATGGTTATCAGGGGGTAAGGGTGAGGGGAAGAGATAGGGAGTGTGGGATTGGCATGTACACACTGTTATATTTAACATGGATAACAAACAAGGACCTACTGTATAACACAGGGAACTCTGCTCAATATTATGTAATAACCTAAATGGGAAAATAATTTGAAAAACAATAGATACATGTATATGTATAACTGAATATGTATAACTGAATCGCTTTGCTGTATGCCTGAAACTGTCACAATATTGTTAATCAACTATACTCCAATATAAAAGAAAAAGTAAGTAAATAAGCAAATTGGAAAAAAGCATGCATTTAAAAAGACACAAAAGAGCTGTATATGTAAAGAAGTTTAAAGAAACAAAATTTCAGAGCAGGACATGTCTGCTTGGTGAGCAGAGATCAATAGCTCCTAGAGTTATATACTTAATCTGTGTGGACAAAGGATCAGAGCAGTAATAGGCAAAGGGACTCTGCTGGAGTAAGAAAAAGCTGGTAGAACTTTTAAGAACACACAGGTGGCCTGACCTTGGTATCTTCAGGAGGCCCAAACAATGGACAGTGTAAGGATGTATCTGAAGTTTGATATGGGTCAAGGATCAAATTTCCTTTCATATGGATATTCAACTGATGTAGAACCATCTGTGAAAAAGACTTACTGAGTACTTCTGGGCTTCTTTGAACTCAGAAATGCCAAGAGCTATAAGGAGCATCTTTCTTAGGTCGACTGAAACAAAATGCACAACCTAAAAGTTGAGAATTATGTTTTATTCAGAAGACAAAACTGAGTACTTAAGCCTAGGACACAGCATCTCAGATAACTCTGAGAGACTGCTCTGAAGAGGCAAGGACGTGAGCCAGGATATATAGGAGTTTTGCAACAAAGACCAGGTAATTGGAACATCAAAAGATTACTATTAGTTAAAGAAAACCAGATATCTCAAGTGAAGGAATTTAGCACTTTTCTATGTATGGTAAGATGCAAGGGCCTGGCTCACTGAAAACATTCCTTTGAAAAGCACCTCAGATATCTGGGTCCAGTATCCTGTGCTTTCTCATCCTGAGTCTTCTCAGGGTACACCATTGGGGTAGCTGTAGCAGTTGACTGATAGATGGTGGGCATCATGTTTCCATCCTGAGTTCCTGCAGGGCTCACCATCAGAGAGGCTGTAATGTGATGGCTTGATGGCTGCAACATCTTTTGTTTACTGATACGACAGGCAATATTTTTCATTCACACCTACTCATAAAACAAGAAGAGGTGGGAAAACTGCAAATTAATGATTTATTTTGGAACCTGTCAGAGAATTGAGGTCTCATGGAAAACTTCAAACACAAACTTTAGTGAAAGACAGTTGCTTGTAGGTAGAAAGAGGACCTGAACGTTTGCCTACCTGGGACAGAAACTGCCTGAATGCCATGTAAGCTATTAAGAAGATTAAATTAGAAAATTTCAAGAAATTTCTGAAGGCTGAGAGTGGGCTACCAGGAGAGTATGAAGTCCCTGGAAGAGTTTCAAACCATCTCATGAGCTTTTCCTCCAGGAACCCCACTAGATGCCCACAATAAAAGATCTGAGAGGATCCTTAGAGAGATCACGCTTGGTACTTGTTGCAAGAGAGAAACAGTAGCCCCTGCCAAAATTCTAGCAGAATCATCTTCCTTATTTCCCCTATTAATTAAGTACTAAAGGCTTAATTAACCTACAAGGGAAAGGACATCAATGTTCTTTGAATGTCTTTGCAACTTTTCTGTAAGTCTAAAATTTTTCACCCTGAAGGATAATTTATATTTAAAAAAGGCTTTCCTTCAGAATAGTAAAAAGAGTAGTCCCTAACATCCAGAAGCTGGCCTGGCACTCACAGGTGGGCCATGTTATTCTCCTGATAAACATAAGCATTTTCACAGAATACCAATCTCAGACAAGGTTACTCTGAGACCATGATACAGTGAGATGAAGGATGGTTGCTCCATAATTGTCTAAGTACATGCAAAAAAATGTCTCTGTGCCACACATAAAATACTGTACACTCACTCTCTTGGCCAAAATGAGTGACTGCTTTTTCTTTACCAACTAAAAATTTATCCTCCTTCTGGTCCCTTCTCCCTGTAGATAAGCTGAATACCCAGTTTATCTACAAAATTGCCCCTGCCTTCTGAAGCATTCAAACTAAATTGAACCTTCCCTTCATTAGACCCTCCCCAAATCGTTCAACCAAATCTCAAATCCTTTGGTAGGTTCTTTTTTTTTTTTTTTTTTTTTTTTTTGCTGTACGCGGGCCTCTCACTGTTGCGGCTTCTCCCGTTGCGGAGCACAGGCTCCGGACACACAGGCTCCGCGGCCATGGCTCGCGGGCCCAGCCGCTCCGCGGCATGTGGGATCTTCCGGGATCGGGGCACGAACCCGTGTCTCCTGCATCGGCAGGCGGACTCTCAACCACTGCGCCACCAGGGAAGCCCTGGTAGGTTCTTTTAAACACCCTTTTACTGACACAACCCGTGATTCTCCATTTTGTGTGTTCTCCCTTGCTGCAACTTGTTTAATAACAGATTTGTTTCTGGAGGTATTTGGCTGGAGGACATTGACACCTTAACCTACTGAATTTGCTTTGATGCCTTGGATGAAGATCACTTGACTGTGAATGTGGGTCTATTTCTGGAGTCCATTATTTTTCATTTACCTATTTGTCCACTCTTATGTCAATCCCTTTTAGTCTTGATTACTGTAACTTTATGGCAAGTCCTGAAGTAGGGTAATGTAATATATTTTTCAAGAATATTTTGCCTCGGGCCTCCCTGGTGGCGCAGTGGTTGAGAGTCCGCCTGCCGATGCAGGGGATACGGGTTCGTGCCCCGGTCTGGGAGGATCCCATATGCCGCGGAGCAGCTGGGCCCGTGAGCCGTGGCCGCTGGGCCTGCGCATCCGGAGCCTGTGCTCCGCAACGGGAGAGGCCACAACAGTGAGAGACCCGCATACAGCAAAAAAGAAGAAAAAAAAAAAAAAAAAAAAAAAAGAATATTTTGCCTCTTCTAAATATTTTGTTTTTCTACATAATTTTTGAATCAATTTGTCAATTTCTTCAAAAAGTATTCTGCAGTTTTGATGGGGATCAAAATGAATCTGTAGATCATTTTGGGGGAGAAATAACATAAAACTATTAATTTTTTCAGTCTTTCTGCATTTATTTAGGTCTTTTAAATTTTCTCTTAGTGATATTTTGTAGTTTTAGGTGTTGTAATTTTGTACACTTTTACTAGATTTATTCTTAGATATTTGGAGTTATTTGATACTATTTTAAATGGCATTATTTTTTATTTATTTAATTTTTGGTATACATATATATATATATATATATATATATATATATATATATATATATATATATTTTGGCCATGCCACATGGCTTGTGAGATCTCAGTTCCCTGCCAGGATTGAACCCGGGCCACAGCAGAGAAAGAGCCAAATCCTAACCGCTAGACCACCAAGAAACTCCCTAGAATTTTTTCTATTGAGGTATAATTGATTTATAATTTATATTAGTTTCAGGTGTACACCATAGTGATTCAAAACTTATAGATTATGCTTCATTTATAATTATTATAAAATACTGGTTATATTTCCTGTTCTGTACAATATATCTTTGTAGCTTACTTATTTTATACATAGTAATGTGTGCTTCTTAATCCCCTACCCCTATCTTGCCTGTCCTCCTTCCCTCTCCCCACTGATAACCACAGTTTGTACTCTATATCTGTGAGTTTGCTTCTTTTATGTTATATTCACTAGTTTGTTGTATTTTTTAGATTCCAACTATAAGTGATATCATACAGTATTTGTCTTTCTCTGTCTGACTTACTTCACTAAGAATAATACCCTCCAAGTCCATCCATGTAGCTGCAAATGATTTTATTTCATTCTTTTTTATGGCTGAGTAATATTCCATTGTGTGTGTGTATGTATATGTATATATATATATACCACATCTTCATTCATCTGTTGATGGACACTTGGGTGCTTCCATATGTTGGCTAATGTAAATAATGCTGCTATGAATATTGGGGTGCATATATCTTTTATGATTAATATTTTCATTTTATTCAGATATATATACCCAGGAGTGGAATTACTAGATAATATGGTGTTCCCTTTTCTCCACATCCTTGAATGGTGTTATTTTTTAAATTGCATTTTTGGATCATTCATTATTAGTGTATAGACACAGTGGATTTTTTAAAAATTGATTTTGTATCCTGTAACCATGTTAAACATGCTTGTTATTTTGAACAATTTTTTGTAGATTGAATATGATTTTCTATGAACAAAATCATATATTCTGTAAATAATCACACTTTCATTTCTTCCTTGCCAATCTTTATGATTTTATTTCATTTTCTTGCCTTATTGCACTGATGAGGACCTCCAGTACAGTATTAAATAATGAAGACATTCCCAATCTTATGGACTAAACAGTCTTTCACCAGTGAGTATAATGTTACACATGGGTATTTCTTTTTTTTTTTAAGAAGATGTGGAGGGTAGGAGTTTATTAATTTATTAATTTATTTTTGCTGTGTTGGGTCTTTGTTTCTGTGTGAGGGCTGTCTCTAGTTGTGACAAGGAGGGGCCAGTCTTCATCACGGTGCACGGGCCTCTCACTAACGCGGCCTCTCTTGTTGCAGAGCACAGGCTCCAGACGTGCAGGCTCAGTAGTTGTGGTTCATGGGCCTAGTTGCTCTGAGGCATGTGGGATCCCCCCAGACCAGGGCTGAAACCTGTGTCCCCTGCATTAGCAGGCAGATTCTCAACCACTGCACCACTAGGGAAGCCCCCATGTGTATTTCATTAATATCTTTTATCAGGTTGAGGACATTTCCTTCTCTTCCTAATTTGCTGAGAATTTTTATCATGTATGTATATTAAATTATGTCAAAATCTTCTTTATCTATTGAGAAGGCCATATAATTTTTGACTTTATTCTGTTAATGACATACATTACATTACTTGATTTGTAAATGTTAAGCAACTTAATATTTTATCCAGTTGATACTGGCCTCATAGAAGGACTTGGGACATTTTCACTTCTGATCAATTTTCTGGAAGAATTTGTGTACAATTGGCATTATTTCCTTCCTTAAGTGTTTAAGACAATACACTAGTGAAGCTGACTGGGATGGAGTTTGCTTTTTGGAGCGTTTTGATTATACATTCTCTATAGGAACATTTACATATTCTATTTTTCCCTGTGTCAGTTTCATAAGTTTTATTTTTCAAGGAATTTTGCCCATTTCATCTACTGTTCCAAATTGTTGTTATCCAGCTTTTATGGCATATTTTACTTTCTTTTAAATTACTCTATGCTCTATTGTGATTTTTATTTTTACATATCTCACAATTTTGAGTCTTTTTTTCCTTGATCTGTCTGGCTAGGGTTATATATAATTTATTAATATTTTAAAGGATGACCTTTTGAATTTACTAACTTTCTGAATTTTTTCATTTTTTCTGTTGATGATTTCCACTGTTCTTTTTATCATTTCTTTCTTCTATTTACTTTGAGTTTAATTTTCTATTCTTTTTTTTTTTCTAATTTCTTAAGGATGAAGATCATTGATTTGAGATGTGCCCCATAAATTAGACTTCAATTCAGTTCAAAATATTTTATAAATGCCCTTGTAATTTTTTCCTTAATCCATTGGTTATTTTGAAGTATGTTGTTTATTTCCAAATAGAGGTATGTCTTGATATCTTATTATTATAGGTAGCTCACTTAATAATGATCTGGCTGGATAATATGCACTGAATAATATCAGTCCTCTGATAATTATTGAGATGTCTTTTGGCTCAGAAATCAGTCTATCTTGGTGGATAGTCCATATGCACTTACAAAGAATGTGTATTCTGAATTTGGTAGGTGTTAGGTTTCATGAATATCAGTTAGGTGAAATTGTTTTTTTTGTTAGTGTTCAACTTAATATCTTTTGTGATTTCTTTTTGTCTAGTTGGGTAAATTTCTGGTAGAAAGATGTTAAAAGTCCACAATTATGATTGTGAATTTGTCTATTTATTCCTTTATTATTGTCAGGAATTCCTTCATGTATTTTGAAGGTCTTTAATTAGCTGATTTCAGATTTGAATTATTATGTATTTTATTTTATTTTTATTAAAGTATAGTGGCTTTACAATGTTGTGTTAGTTTCTGCTGTGCAGCAACGTGAATCAGTTATACATATACAGATATAAATTCTTTTGTGGATTCCATTCCCATTTATGTCACCACAGAGCATTGAGTAGAGTTCCCTGGGCCACACAGTAGGTTGTCATTGGCTATCTATTTTATACAAGGTAGTGCATTATAATTTAGAAGATCTAATATTGGGTTTCATTTTAAAAGATAAAAATACTCTTAAATTAGACAGTGTTGACTGTTGCACAACTCTGTGTACTTAATTTAAAAACCACTCCATTGTACACTGTAAAGGAAGAGTTATATGGTATTTGAATTATATCTTAATGAAGTTGAATTTTAAAAATAAAAAAACTAAAGGTACTTAGAGTGTTCATAGTATATTGCTAGATTTACATACTTCTATGCATGCCTATATATCAGTATAAAAGTACAGATATTCTTTAAATTATTTATAAAACAGATAAATATAAAGGTTTGTAATAGGAAATGATATGGGAGAGATAGCCCCCAATGCAACCTCTGCAATACTACAAGCAAAAATATCAAAAGTATGCTATTCTTCAGGCATGACTTTCATGACTGGTTCTACTTCTCAGGCTCACGTAGTTCCTGCTTGCTTTCCAATCCTTGTTCTCCAGGTCTCAATGGACAACATGAGCAACCTGATATCCTTGAGTAAGATTTATTTTTGGTTAAGCAATCCTGAGCCTTCTTCTGTTGACCATAATCGCACACCCTGATTCACACAGAAATTGGCAGATGTAGATATTATTTATAGTCATAAAAGGAAAAGAAACATTTTATTAGACTGCTTTATTGAGGTATGATTGACATACAAATAGCTGTACATATTCAATGTGTACAAATTGAGTAAAAGAAACTTCTAAGAGAGAAAATGCACAAAAGAAGGAAAAGAGAGCCCAAAGCCACAATCTAGAGCGAGGCAACCTGTAGACGAGCTTAGAAGAAGAGGAGCCCCCAAAAATGAGTCAAAGGAATAGGATCCACACAGGAAGGAAGAAAACCAGGAGAGAGCGATTTCATGAAATCCAAAAGATGTCAAGGAAGAGGAAGTAGGCAGCAAGTTCAAAGCCACTAAGAAGTCAAACAGGGGCAGAGGAATGATGCTTTGATTTGACATCATGCTAGTTATTGGAGAACAAGAAAAAAGCAGTTTAGAAGACAGAAGGGCACACAAGACTTGTCGGAGGTGGAGGTGTGGAAGTGGAGACAATTTATCATGAAAGTTTTGCTGTGAAGGGCTGCAGATATATGGAACAATACTTGCTAAGGAAGTGTCACCAAGGGAAGGTATTGTTTAAAATGGAGGACAGTGGAGCTTGATTGTATGCTGGTGGGAATAACCGCTAGAGCAGGAGAAGATGGAGATGCAAGAGAAACAGTGGTCATCCGCAGCGGTTAAATCTTTTAAAAGGTGAGGGTAAAGATTAGATCAACTGGAGACACTGACTTTGTTAAAATTATAACCCACTTGCCCCATGCTTCATACTCTTATTTACAGATGTGCTGATACTTACACCCCCATGCAAGGCCAAACTGAGAATGAGAGATTAGTGCACCAGCAGTGGCCAGAGGATGAGGAACTGCGGTTTGAAGTCCAAGAGATCCAGAATGAGTTCTGGAGGTTAATCTAGACTGACAGATTTCAGTTTTGAGAAATGCATGGGTTAGGGATTATTGCGTGCCTCTGATAGTCCTATTGGCATGTCTGTGAGTGTCTGTGTGTGCTTGCATATTCAGGGGAGGGTGAAAATTTGGGTAGATCCCACTGCTAAGAGAATAAGAAATCCTTATAATGGAGGATATTAATGGAGGGGACTTTCTCCTTTGCAAGGGAGAGAAAAGGGCAGTCTTCAAGAAGAGCTAGGAACAGAGATCAACCCAGAATGGAATCTTCCCAGAAGGCCTTAACTTTTGGGGGGAGGGGAGCAGGAGCTGGGTGATTTTCCCTGGACTTTAGGAACATTGATATTTAGCCATCATTTCCTAATAGTTCTGTTCCCTATTATCATTCCCTCAGTTACCTTTCACCTGTTGTTAAAATGTGCTTCTCCCATACAGTCTAGAGTGGTGTTTGGGGGGGATTTAAGGAGCAGGACATTCCAGGAAAACATTACCTTCCTTCCTTGCATTACTGTTCCTCTTTGGTCCTACTCCAAGGGACTCTCCTCCCAGACATCCAGGCAGAGACCAGCATCCAAGCAGATCTGGGATCCTCTGAAAGAGGTGTGACACAGATAAGTGGCTGGCAAGTGGATACTGAGAGTGGATACGAGGCAAACCCCCTTTCCAAAAACAGGTGCACATCTGAAAAAGACCCCGAGGTCACGAGGTTGGGCAAGCCTTTGTGTTCGGTTCAGTGTGGGTCATTCCGTTGGAGTGGAAATGAGATTCCTTAGACATTCTGGATTGAGGGGTTGCAGTACACAGGAAGTGGTGGGCAGCTGGGACCCCAGAAATGATAGCAGGGCTGTACAAATGGACTTCTAGAGACATCCTACAACACTGAGGGAGAAGGGAGGGGTAGATGGGAACATACCCCAGGTTTTGGGCTGCTGTTGCTCACAAACTGGTGCCTTGAGACATCTCATGTCCTGCCTGGCACCGTGATTGTCCGGCCTCTGAAATGAGGAGAAAATGCAAAGGAGGTAATTGGTTATTTGGGATAGGGGGGTGGGAAAGAGGTGCTTGCTTAGTTCTGCTGCTTCCCAGATTCAGGTGGCTGCTAGAGACCTCTCTCCTCTGAGTCTCCCCAAGGCCCTGCTAAAACAGAGGTGGGGCAGGAAGTGGGAGCCCTATCAACTGGTCTCATGGTCTGGGTAGAGGCCTCCCAGAACAAAGAGGAGAGGAGGGAGTCATCTGTCCTGTGTGACTTCCCTACTGGGGATCATGGAACTGTACTGGGAGGAGTACTTCTGAAACATGGCTGTAACAGGTTCGTGCTAGAAAATTTGGGCTACTGGAAACCCACACAGTGAGACAGAGGTTACAAGGTGAGAACAGGGGAAGTGAGTTGGGCAGCCAGAGTCCTGGAATCCATGGGCATGGTTTGGAGGTAACAAAAAATTGCTGTTAAGAAGGTGGCTAAACGTCAAGGAAGCCTACGTCTCCTAACCATGTAAGTGCACTGTGGAGAGGTAGAAATTCTAGATTCATACTGGGCTGCTCTACAATTTCTATCCTCCTCCACCAGGCAGTGGGTGCAGGGCAATGCAGAATTAAATAGAATGTGATTTTTAAATCCCTAAATAGTAGCTTGTATACCTCAGAGGAAGACAGAGCTCACACATTTCTCTGCCTTTCTCTTTGTCTCATCCTTAGTCCCTAGACATGACAGGAAACAATACCTTGGTTACCATGGAAACTGAAGCTGAGTGATGCATTGGACTGTGGGCGGAAAGCAAAGGTGGTCTTGACACAAAGGCCCTTGGGAGAACAGAATCGAGCAAATTCTCTCAATATGAGCAAAGCGCTCATATTGAGAGAATTCACAATTTCCACAGGCACGTTGATCCCTGCAATTATTATTACACAGAAAACACGAAGGTGCATGCGTGCACGCACGCACAGGCACACGTACAATGAAAACAGACGTCATTCTCTGCATCATGCTGGCTGGCCCATAGGATTCTTGTGGGCGAAGCTGTGCTACGACCCCTTCAACAGCATACGTCATCTCCCTCTCATCTCTCCTCTCCCGCCTCGCTCTGTTCTCCCTGCTTTGTGGTTCAGTTTCTCCCCCCTCTGTCTTCCCGTATCCCTCGCCTCTTCTCTCCCTCCTTGGTTTCTCCTTCTGGTCCTCAACTGTGCCTTGCTCTTTGCCCTTCCGCCTTCCCTCTTTATTTTGTTCTTCCTCCCACCCCCTCGCCTGCCCCTAGTATGAAGCGACTAAGAATTCATTCACTCAATTATGATTGGCCTAATATAGGCCATTTATTTTGAGCTTCCAGCTTCATCAGACAGTGCATCATAAAATTAATTGCAGACATTACCATTCCATTGCAAATTATGATAAGTGATATGGAATTAAACAACAAGGAGCTATGAGCGTGAACAATAGGGGACCTAATTTCTGTGGTGGGTTCAGTGAAGGAAATGTCATCGGTATTTGGCATCCTGCCACCCAGCATCGTCTTATTGTCTCTTTAGGTAACTGCCTTCTCTTCCACGTGGGGGGCAACTACCTTCTTCCATCGTTTGCAGCATGATGGGACTCTCACATAAGGTGTCCAGCCCACTCTTGAAGGTGTAAACATGAAGTCCAACGGGATGCCCACTTCTTGGAATCTGACTAACAAACAGACCAAAACAGGGTAAGGAGCTGTTTCATCTTGTCAGTGCATCCTTGTTCCTGCTTCCAAGTTCCACAGCAGCACCTTTGTTTATGTCCTTCATCCATTCTCTTGCTCATTCTTCCTTCTTCCGTCTCTTCCTCCTCCCTCTCACCTGGCTAGATCCTTTTTCTTAGAGACCTAACCACACAAGGACAAAAAGGATGGGCGAGGAGACAATAATAATTATAAAGTATTAAAAGGTGGAAAGCAGACAGATGAGCACTATCGGACTGAGGTGATTTAAGAGCCGAGCAGTGAGGAAAGCCCCAAAGCAACAGTCTTTAACTTCCCTCACTAGACCTTCAAACTGTCTGCGAGATTGGCAACGTCAAGTACCCCTACAAGTGAGGGGTAGCAGTGGGCGTTGTAAAGTGCACGATTGCTCTTAGGTATAGTTAAGAAATATTCAGACACCCAGAGCCCCTCTCAACAACCTGCAGCCTGGACAAATTGCCTTCTCCAAACCCTAGGGAGTTTGAGGACAGACTTACTCTCCGGAGGGAGTGAATCAGCAGACCTATGGACTTGGAACGTCGGGATCAGGGGAAAGCAGGCATCCAAACCCAACACAGGGATTTAAGTGAAAAATATACTATACATAAAAATTCGATCCTCAGCCTCACGCCCAATTTGCTATACAAAGTGCCGGCATCTTGCCTTTTCCCATAGATGCAGGAGGTTCTTCCCTGGGTAATCAAACCATCCCAAGAGTAGAGATTTCATAATTATAGCAGGCAATGGTCCCCAAGTTTCCAATATTAGTTCAAAATATTTTCTAATTTCAATGATTTCTTCTCAGAGCCATGGGTTGTTTAGGAGGTACGTCTTCGTTTACAAATATATGGGGGATTTTCTAATGATCGTTGTTATCAGTTTATAGTTTTAATGGCATTTTATAGTTTATAGTGGTCAGGAAATATACAAATCACCGAAGAGTCTAATCTTTATGTATGGTCGTGGGAGTCTATTTACCTGAATAGTATTAACTGTTCTGTGGAATACAACACAAAAATGGAATTGCAGGAAACGTAAATGCTCTGCTCTAAATTTTTACATCACAAACGACTGAATAACTGCAATCCAGGTCAAGAGATTTGGCATTGCCGGCAACCCGGAAGCACCATCGTGCCTCTACTTGGTCACTACCATCTGCCACCTCAGCAGATCTAACCAGTATTTGACATTTAGCACTATAGTTCTGCCTGTTTGTGAAACTTCTTACACATAATAAATACGTATCCTTTTAAAGAAACTTTTTATTGAAGTGTAGTTGATTTATAATGCTGTGTTAGTTTCTGCTGTACAGAAAGCTGATTCAGATATATATATATATATATATATATATATATATATATATTCTTTTTCATATTCTTTTCCATTGTGGTTTATTACAGGACATTGAATATTGTTCCCCTGTGCTATACATTACGACCTTGTTTTCTATCTATTTTATATGTAGTAGTTTGTATCTGCTAATCCCAAACTCCTAATTTATCCCTCCCACACCCCTAAATATGTATTCTTATAATCTAGCTTTCTTTTGGCGACATTATATTTTTATGTATTGCTATTCATTTTTGTCATAGTGTTAGCTGTAGTTCATTGTTTTCCATTACTGAATAGTAATTAAATTTGTATGAACATACGACAACTTAGTCATACCTTCTATGTTTAATGGATATTTCAGTAGTATTTCAGCCCTGCAGTATTAAAAATGTTACTGTGGTGAACATTCATACCCATGTTCTCTGATTCCTTTAAGGCTGTATTTGCAGGATCACTTTTATTACTTTCTTCCCCTGTGGTAATGTCTGTGGTGATAATGGATAGTCTGGTCTTATTCATGATCTCAGAGGGGAAGTTTTCAACATTTCATCACTAAGTGAGGTGGATTTTGTAGGCTTTTAAAAGATACTCTGATTGGATTAAGACAGTTCCCTTTTATTCCTAGTTGGCTAGGAGGATTTTTTTAAAATCATAAATGGATGTTTATTTTTATATTGCATTTTAAATTATTTACCAGTTTATTGATACATAGTTGGCATATAACATTGTGTAGGCTTAAGGGATACAACGTGATGATTTCCTACAAGTATGTGCTGTGAAATGATTACCACAATAAGATTAGTTAACAGCTTCCTTTCATCACATAATTACAATGTGTGTGTGTGTGTGTGTGGAGTGGTTTGAAAATTTAAGATTTACTCCCTTAGAACTTTTAAGTATGTGTTACAGTATTGTTAAGTATGATCACAAGGCTGGGCATTAGACCCCCAGAACTTTTTCATCTTTTAACTAGAAATCTGTAGCCTTTGACAAACATCATCCATTTCCCCCACTCTCCTGCCTCTGGCAACCAAGATTCTATTCTGTTTCTATGAATTTGGCTTTTTTAGATTCCACATATACGTGAGAACACACAGTATTTGCCTTTCACTTTCTGACCTATATCTCTTCGCATACTGCCCTCAGGGCCCATTCATATTGTCAAAATGCCAAGATTTCATTCTTTTTTATCACTGAATAATATTCCGTTATATATATCTTGCATTCTCTTTATACATTTACCTGCCGATGGACACTTAGGTCGTTTCCAAGTCTTGGCTAATGTGCATAGTGCTGAAATGAACAGGAGGGTTCAGATATCTCTTCGAGATAGTGACTTCCTTGACTTGGGATGTATACTCAGAAGTGGGATTGTTGGATCTTATGGTAGTTTTACTTTTAATTTTTTGAGGAGTCTCCACATTGTTTTCCATGGTGGCTATACCAATTTTATTCCACCAACAATGCACAAGGGTTCCCTTTTCTCCACATCCTTGGATGTTTATTTTTTGATAATCAAATTCACACAACACTTTTTCTGCATCTATAGGAAATATAATAATTTTTATCCTTTATATGTTAATTCTATGAAATACATTCATTTTTCAACTGTTGAACCACTTCATTTCTAGAGTAGTCTTGACTAGTTTGTGATATATTATCCTTTCAAAACATATAACTGGATTGGTTTTGCCAGTGTTTCATTCACAATGTTTCCTTCTATGTTTATGTGAAATACTGGCCTGTATATTTCATGTCTTATAATGTTGAGGCCTCCTAGAACTAGCTGGGAAGTGAGTCCTGTTTTTTATACTTTCTGCCTTGTATGTAAAATTGCTGTTCTTTCTTCTTTCAAGTTTTGTAGAATTGATTGGTGGGCCCATCAGAATATGGAAATCGGTTTTGCTGTTGCTTTCTTCAGATTCCATTCATTTAGTATTTATAGGACAATTTAGGTTTTTAGTTTGTTTTGGTGTCATTTTGTTGTGCTTTCTTGAAACTTGTACATTATATATAACTCTTCACATTTCTTGCATAAAGTTGCTCATGATTTTGACTAATGATCTTTCGATATCTTTATTGTATCTATAATCATGTCTCCTCATTCAGTCCAGACATTGATTTTTAGATAACTTCTCTCTTTTTTTGTTCGAGCTTACATGAGCTGATTGTCAGTTGTGCTGTCTTTGCCAAGAACCAACCTTGGCTATTTTATCTTTAACTGATTAATGCTCTTGTTCTTATTTCATTTCTCCTGCTTTCGTTGTGTTGAATCTGCTGTTCTATCACCTTGTTGAGACAGACGCACATGTCATTGATTATTTTGCCTTTCTTTTTTGGTAGTATACATATTGAAGGTGGATCCCCCCAAATCTTCATTATTAGTCAGTTCAAAATGTTTTATAATTTCATTGATTTCCTCTTCAAGCTCTGCGTAATTTAGAAGGATATTAATTTTAAAACAGGGAGGATTTTCTAGTTATCATTGTTTATTAACTTATAGCTTAATAGCATTTTGGTCAGGGAATATACTCCACTATTTCATTGTCTTGAAATGTTCTGAGACTTGCTTTATGGTCAACATGTGGTCTTTTTTGGTAAACATTGTTAGCACTTGAAAAGACTGTGTATCTTGCAGTTGTGGAGTTGAATGCTGAGCTGAATGTTGATAGGAATGTATAAATGTATAAATATATATAAATATTTATATAAATATAAATATATATAAATATACAAATGTATAAATATATATTGTATATATATATGTATATGTATAAATGTATAAATATGTATATATATATATATATGTATAAATGTATAAATATATATTGCCAAGTTTGTTCACTGTATTTTTCAAATCTCTCATATCTTTGCAAATTTTTATGCGTGTGATGTATCATTTACGGAGAGAAGTGTTTTGAAATCTCCCACTATGATTGTGGAGTAATGTATATGTCCTTACAGCTGTGCCAAGGTTTACATCATATACTGAGATCAGGTCCCCTATTGTTCACGCTCATAGCTCCTTGTTGTTTAATTCCATATCACTTATCATAATTTTAGTCGGTGCAAACAGACTCATAAGTGTTTTATTTTCCTGATGAATTTGAACACTTTATGACTGATAATGCTCATTATATTTACCTGTGGTAATGGCTTTTTGCCTCAGAGGCCACAGTTTCTGATATAAAAAGAGGTACACCAGCTAGTTTGGATTAGTATTTTTCAGGTACATATTTTACCAACTTGTAGTGTTAACTTTTCCGTATACTTATATTTAAAGCAGCATATGCCGTAAGCATATATTGCCTTCTTTTTCTTCTTCTGCCTCCTCCTTCTCCTCTTCCTCCTCCTCCTCCTTCTTCAATCAGCTTGCTAATCTTTGTCTTATTGTTGTTGTTTTTGATTGTAGTATTTACCTTTAATGTGATTATTGATATACTTAGCTTTATATCTACCATCTTACTATTTTCTCTTATTCCTGTTTCTCTATGCTCATTTATCTCTTAGTTTTGCTGTCTTCTTTTTGATTACTTTAAATTTTTTTCTATTTCCCACCTCTATCACCTTGATAGTTATTCACTCTGTTACTATTCTTTTAGTGGTTATTTGGAGACTACAACTTGCATTCTTAACTTCTCAAAGTCTAAAATAATTTGTCCCTTTATCTCATCGCAGAAAATGTAAGTACGTTAGAACACGTGGTCTATATTTACCCATTCCTTATTTCAATATTGTAGCTGTAATGAATTTTAATCCCTCGTAGATATAAACACACAGACAATTTTAACCTCATGAGACATTATTATTTTTAGTATCAGTTTATAAGCCAATATCATTTAAATATATCCACATGTTTATCTTGTATGTCACTCTTCATTACTTCCATGTCTTTATGTTCAATCAGAGGTCATTGTTTCTGTTCTTAAAGAACACACTTAAGTACCTCCTTTAGTGTGGATGTGCTGGGGAAAACTTTTCCCTTTCTAACTTAAATTAAAAGAGTGTATTTTTAGAACAGATTTATGCTTAGAGTAAATTTAAAAAAATAATATGCATTCTTTATTAACTTTGATTGCAAAGTAGCCCAAAGCTTTCAGTAGCATCTCCCCTTTTCCCCACCATCAAGAACATTCTCATTTTACACATGTTCTGCCATATGCACTAAAAGTCTGGGACTCATGACTCAAGTCCGTGCTTATAGTAAAATTGATCGGAAAGTACAGAGAGTTGCCACGTACTCCTTCTCCCCGCCACCTGCACCCTGCTCTTGATTTCCCCTGTCATTTACATCTGGCGTTATTGTGGTCCACGAGTAACAATTGAAAATTATTAACTAAGCCCATAGCTTGCATTCGGGTCAACTCTTACTCTTTGTGTTGTACTGTTGACAAACGTAAAATGACATGTGTCCATCATTACTGTCACATACAAAATAGTCTCACTGTCCTAAAATTGCCTTTTGCTTCCACCTATTTCTCTTTCCTTCACTCCCCTGGAATCCTGGCGACCTGTGTACTGTCTCCATACTTTTGCCTTTTCCAGGATATTGTCCACTTGGAACTATAGAGAAGGTAGCCTTTTCAGATTGGCTTTTTTCATGTAGCAATGCACTTTTTAGGTTCCTAAATGTCTCTTTGTGGCTTGATCGCTCATTTCTCTTTATTAGTGAATAATATTGCATTCTATGGATGTACCACGGTTTACCCATTCACCTGTTGCCAGGCATCTTTTGTTTTTTCAGCTTTATTAAGATAAAAATTGTATATATCTAGGAGGTACGGTGAGATGATTTGACATAAATATACATGGTGAAATGACTACCACAATCACACTAATTAACATATCCATCCCTTCACATGGTCACCCTTTTGTCGTGGTGAGAACACTTGATATTTATTCTCTCAGCAAATTTCAATTATACAATTCATTATTATTAACTATGGTCACATGCTGTATGATTGCTTGCAAGTTTTAGCAATTATGAACATTTGTGTGCAGGTTTTTGCATGGACAAAAGTTTTCAGCAAATTTGGGTAAATCTCAGGGAGCATGATGGATGGATCATATGGTAAGAATATGAAACATTCACCCTCTTAGTTGTTTGAAAATATCTTTATTTCACCTTCATCTTGAAGGATCTTTTTCCTGGTTATAGAGCTCTAGATTGGCCGTTCTGTTCTTTCAGCACTTTGAATGTATCATTCTACATACCTCTGGCTTCCTTGACTATGTTGAAAGTCAAGTGTCAGTCTCATCGCCCTCTTTTGAAGACCATGGCTTGATTTTCCCTGGTTGCTTTTGTGATGTTCTCCTTGTTCGATTTTCAGCAGTTTGACTATAGAAATTTAAGAGATGTTTACTTCAGAATTATCCTGCTTCGACTCCTTAGTGTTTCTTGAGTCTCGAAGGGACATGTTATTTGTCAGTTTTGGAAATACCATGCTCCCTATCTGTTCAACTGTGGCCTGGAATCTTTTCTCTGTGTCACATCTTCATGGAACTCCAATTAAAATAGCAGGCCTATGTTACCTCTGCATTCACTATTTCTCTTACTACCTATTCTTTTTTTTCCATCCTTTTTTCTCTCTATATTTTATCCTGTATATTTTTACCTAGCACACTGATTCTCTCTTTACTCTGTCTTACCTGTTGAGAATGTATCCGTTCATTTCATGCTTTCAGATATTTTGCTTTTTATATACTCCATTTATTTCTTGGTTTCGTTGAGACACAATTTACACTCAAGAAACTATATTCATTTGAGTGTACACTTTGATGAGTTTTGACAAATTGGAACGTCTGTGTAACCACCATCAATATCAAGATAGAGAACATTTCCAGTGTCCCACAAAGTTCCCCATGTGCCTCTGCAGTTATTCTCCTCATCCCACTTCTAGCCCTGGGCAATCAACAACCTTCCTTGTCTCATTTTAGTTTTGACTTCTCAAGAATTGTGTATAAAATGAATCAGAAGGTATGCAGTATTCTGTTTCTGGTCTTCCACTTAAGTCTTTTGCTTTTCCTAGGCATTGTTTATGTTGGTGGTTGGTTCCTTTAGACCCTTTGTAGGAATATGCCACAGTTTGATAATCCAGTCACCAATTGATGAATTTTTAGGATGTTTTCAGTTTTGGGACATTATGAATAAAGCTGCTACCAAGATCCATGTACAAGTTTGGTATGGGCATGTGCTCTTATTTCTCTGGGTTCAATACCTAAGATTGGAATGACTAGATTATGCGGTAGTCATATGCATACCTTGATAAGAAGCTGCCAAACTTTTATGGAAGTACCGAATCTTTGTGCCCACACGTCTGAAATCTGTAGTGGCTCCACCTCACCAGCCCTTGCCATACTCAGCCATATGAACTGTATTCATTCTAGTAGTTGTGGTGTGCCATCTCATTTGGGTTTAAATTTTATTTCCCTGTTGACTAATGATTTTGAGCAACTTTATATGTGTTTACTTGCCTTTCATGTATCTTATTTAGGGTAATGACTGTTCAAATATTTTGCCGATTTTAAAAACAAGTTATGGGTTCCCGCTATTGAGTTGTAAGAGATTTTTTTATATATTCAGATGTGCAAGTAAGTTCTGTATTACAAATGTGCTCTTTTCCTCTGTGACTGGATTTTATTTTCTTCACAGGATCTTCCAAGGAGCAAAGTTTCTCATTTGCACTTAAAAAATTTTTTTATACTTTTCTGATTTTTCTTTTACTGGTCATGCTTTTTGTGTTCTAAGATGTCTTTGCCTAACTAACTAACATAGGTTTTTCATTAGCAAGTTTTATAATTTATAATTTTCCCCTTTACATGTATGCATATTATCTAATTTGGCTTATATTTGTATGCCATTTGAAGTATGTGAAAGTCACATTTTTCCATATGCATACTTAATGTTTCTTCAATATTTGTTGAAAGCGTGTTTTGCCCCAATGGATTACATTAGCAGCATTGTTGAAAAGCAATTGCCCTTACATGTGTACGTCTCTTTCTGGACTTTCTATTCATTTTCTATTTGTTTATACATCTATCCTTTTGCTAGTACCACGCTATCTTGATGACTGTACCTTTGCAGTAATTTACAAAGTTAGGCAATGTGAGAATTCCAAATATGTGATTCTCTTTCTGTGTTGTTTGGGCTATTCCAATCCTTTGTATGTCAGTAAATGTTGTAGAAGTATCTTGTTGCTTTGTAGTCATTCGAAGCGCTGTGTATCAATAGATCAACCGTGGGACACTTTACGTCTTAACATATTTGAGCCTTAAAATCCAAACACATGATCCATCTCTCCTTTCATTTACTTGGTTGTGAATTTCTCTAGGCAAGTCCTTCTGTGTATCATTTTACAACTTCACTCACATTTTGTTAAATTCACCTGTAAATCGTTCATGTTTTGCATGAATTATGAATGACAGTTGTGTTTAAAATTCTAGTTGCTTGTTTTCACAATAGATAACTGTAACTGACTTTTGTTCACCAACCTCATATCCTGCAACCTTGCTTATCTCACCAGTAGTAGTTCTAGTAATTTTTTTAAAAGATACTTAAAGATTGTCCATGTAGATGGTTTATTTCATCTATGAATAAAGACAATTTTACTCCTTCCTTTCCACTTTGTATACTTTAAAATCTTGCCTTAATGCCCTAGTGAGGACTGCCAGTCCAGTCAGGTGTGGTGAGAGATCTTAAGAGGAAAGCTTTCACCTTTTAACTGTGAAGTATGTTTTAGGAGACCTTTATCAGGTTGAGGAGTCTCTCCTATTCCTGGTTTCCAGAGAACTTTACATCTGAGTAGGTGTGACAGTCTGTTAAATGCTTTTTCCGAATTAGATTAGTATCCTCTTGCAGTTCTAACAAATTACCACATGCTTCAGTGGCTTAATACAACACAAGTTTGTTATCTTAGAGTTCTGGAGGTCAGAAATCTGAAATGGGTTTTACACGGCCAAAGTCAATGTGTCTACAGTGTTATGTTCCTCTGAGGCTACTAGGGAAGAATCTGTTCCTTGCCTTTCCTATGTTAGAGGCCATCTCTACTCCTTGGTTCCTGCCCCTTTCTCCATGTCCAAAGGCAGCAGCATAGCATCTTCCAACCTCTCTCTTCCCTGACCTCTGCTTCTGACATCACATGTCCTACTCTTCACTCTCGTTTTCCTGCCACCCCCTTATAAGGACCTTGGTGATTCCATTGGCCCACCCAGATCATCCAGGATAATCTCCATATCCCAGGATCCTCAACTTCATCACATCTGCAAAGTAGTTTCTGCCAGGTAAGGTAACAGACTCACAGGCTACAGAGATTAATATGTAGATACATTTGGCTGCCATTGTTCTGCCTAGGATGTGCACCATTTGAGGTGATGGTATGGCTCTCTTTTGCAGTCTATTTATATGATTAACTTTATGTATTCATTTCCAAATGTTCAAGAGAACTTTCATTTTAAGAGTAACCCTGTTTGGTCATAAAAATTTTCTTTTATGTATTGTTGCGCTCGATTTGCTAGCCTTTTGTTTGTTACCAATTTCTGTGTCTATGTTCTTGAGGGATATTGGTTTGCAGCTATATTTTCTTGCAATGTCTTGGTCTGGTTTTGGTATAAGGATAGTTTTGTATGAGGACAATAGCTTCAGAGAGTGAATTGGGAAGTACTCCTTCCTCTTTCTCTTTCTGGCAGAATTGTACAAATTTGGCACTATTTCTTCATGAAATATTCTGGAGAACACACCAGTGAGGCCAAAACTGTGCCTGGAGTTTCCTGTGTGGGAAGATTTTTAGCCAAAAATTCTATTTCTTTAAGAGATATAAGGCTACTCGAGTATTCTCTGTTTTCTTGAGTGTGTTTTGATAGTCTGTGTCTTTCTACCAATTTGCTCATTTTTTCTATGTTGTCAATTTTTAAAATAAAGTTTTGCATATTATTCCCTTATTCTCATTTTAGCATTTTTTGCACTCTAAAGTCACATCTCCTCTCTTACTCCTGATACTGGCCACTTGTGTCTTAGCTATCAATACGTTTTTTCTTGATTAGTCTACATTGAGTTTATAAATTGTATAAATCTTTGGAGTGAGCCAGCTATTGACTTCATTGTATTTTCCCTATTATTTCTTTGGTTTCTATTTCATTGATATCTTTAGTGTTTCCTTCTTTCTACTTCCTCTCGGTTTAATTTTTAATTCTTTTGGTAGAATCTTAATTATGGAGTTCATTGATGTTAGCCCTTTCTTCTTTCCAAATATAATCATGCAAAGTGAGAATTTCTCTCTAATCACTGCTTTAGCTTAAGCACACAAAAGTTGATATGTTGTGTTTACATTTCCCTTTAGTTCAACATACTTTCACATTTCTCTAGTACCTGTTCTTTGACCTTGTGTTATTGTGAAATTCTTGTTAAATTTCAAAGTTTGGGGATTCTCTAGAAATCTTCTTGCTATGGATTGCTTGTTTTATTCCATTGGGCCCAGAGTACATCCTCTACATGACTTCAATCCTTCTTCGTTGATGGAGTATTGTTTTATAACGCCAAGAGAGGCCCTTTCTTGTTGCATGTCCCATGTGCCTTTGAAGAGGATGTGTATTCTTCTGCTATTGAGTGGAATGTACTATAATTAGGTCTAATTAGTTGATAGTGTTGTTAAAGTTCTCTTTATCATTATTGGCCTTCTGTCTATTTATTATACCAAAATCTCAGAAAAAAAATGTTTGAAATTTCCAACTATTAAATACATTTGTCTATCTATATCTCTTTTAAGTTCAGTCAGATTTCCCTCTATGTAATTTTTTTTTTTATCGCTGTACGCGGGCCTCTCACTGCTGTGGCCTCTCCTGTTGCGGAGCACAGGCTCCGGACGCACAGGCTCAGTGGCCATGGCTCACGGGCCCAGCCGCTCCGCGGCATGTGGGATCCTCCCAGACCGGGGCATGAACCCCTGTCCCCTGGATCGGCAGGCGGACTCTCAACCACTGCACCATCAGGGAAGCCCCCTCTATGTAATTTAACCTTCAATTATCCAGTGCATTGAGAACTGTTGTGCTTTCCTGAGTAATTAGCCCATTTTTTCATTATTAAATATGCTTGTTTATCACTAGTTAATACTCCTGATCCTAAAATCCACCTTATCTGTTATTATACCTTCTCTTTTTTCTTACAATTCATCTTCACATGGCATACCTTTTTCATTGAACCTATCTCTGTCTCTATATTAGAGGGAGTTCCTATGTAACATCATACTCTGGCATCCTGCACCTATTCTGTGTAGAAATCTCAGCCTTTTATTTGTAGGGTTTAGAATATTTACATTTATTTTAAGTAGAAATAGTATTGGCTTTAAATCCACCATCTTATTTCAAGCAGATTTCTTTCTTTTCTTCTTTTCTTTCTTTCTTTTCTTTCTTTCTTTTCTTTCTTTCTTTCTTTTCTTTCTTTCTTCCTTCCTTCCTTCCATCTTCCTTTCCTTCCTCCCTTTGTTTCCTTAATTTCTTGATTTGCTTCTTCATTTTTTGTTTAACCCAATTCCCTTGCCATCTTATGTATTGCTGATGTAGTTTTCAGTATTCCATTTTAATCTACATATTTATTACTTATTCCTTTTGTTTTATATTTAAGTGGTTCCTGTAGAAGAGTATACTATACATATTTAAATTTATTTATTTATTTAAACATCTTTATTGGAGTATAATTGTTTTACAATGGTGTGCTAGTTTCTGCTTTATAACAGAGTGAATCAGCTATACATATACACATATCGCCATATCTTCTCCTTCTTGTGACTCCCTCCCACCCTCCCTATCCCACCCCTCTAGGTAGTCACAAAGCTCTGAGCTGATCTCCCTGTGCTATGTGGCTGCTTCCCACTAGCTATCTATTTTACATTTGGTAGTATATATAAGTCCATGCCACTCTCTCACTTCGGGCATTTCATCTTCAGAAAATAAGATTCCTTACACACATGTATGCCTTTATTTTTATAATCCCATCTATTTGCTATTGTTTCCATACAGTTTCTTTATACGTATATTATATTCCCGATAATGCATTGTTATTGGTCTTGAAAACATTCAGTTAACTCTTAAAGGAAGGAATCTTTTAGAAACCCTTCCCTTCCCCCCCCCACATGCTTAACCATTTCTATAGGTATTTGTTCCTTTGTGTTGATCTGGGCATAAATTTGGCATGGTTTTCATTCATCCTAAAGAAATGCATTCAGTATTTTCTATTGTACAGGCCACTGGTGGACAATTCTAATACTTTTGTTTGTTTGTTTGACTGAAAAAGGCTATTGCATCATTATTTCTTTTATTTTATTTTTAAATTAATGTTCAGTGACATAGACTTCTTCTGGACATCCCCTTCTAGGAATTTCAACACTTACTTGTGTAGCTTCTTGTAACCACCATCACAATCAGTATTCAGAACATTTCTGCAACCCCCAAGAAGTCCCCAGTGCTATCCATTTGGAGTCATGCTCTACCTCCATGCCTAACCAGGCACCACCAATTTGCTCTCAGTCACGCTAGTTTTGTCTTTTCAAGACCATCCTACAAACAGAGCCATTGAACAAGTAACCTGAGACTGGCTTCTATCACTAAGCATAATGTTACTGAGTTTCATCCACATTGTTGACTGTATCAGTAGTTCGTTCCTTTCTACCACTGAATAGTATTCAATTGTATGGGAATAATGCACTTTGTTGAAGGACATTTGGGTTGTTGCATGGTTTTGTTGATTATGAACAGAGTTGTTGTAATAAACATTCATGTACAGGTTTTTGTGTGAACTCATGTTTAACCTCCTCTAGGGGAACTACTTCAGGGGTGAAGTTGTTGGTTACGTGGCTAAGTGTAAGTTTAACTTCATGAGAAGCAGTAAAACTCTTTCCATAGTGGCTGTGGCACTCTGCATTCCCATCAGTAACGTGTGGTAAATCCAGTTGCTGCCCATCCTTAACATCCTTTGGTATTGTCAGGTGATTTTTCCTTGGTTTGTTTCTTTGCTTGCTTCTTTCTTTCTTGTTTTGTTTTGGGTTTTGTTACGTTTTAGCAATTTTAAGATAGGAAGACAGGTATTGCACCTTAGTTTTAATTTGCATTTCCCCGAGAGCTAGGGAAGTTGAACATCTGTTCATGTGCTCAGTTGCCACCTATATATTCTTTTTATTGAAGTTGTCTCTTCAGATATTTTTTCCACTATTTTCTTTATTTTCTTTCTGTTGAGTTTTGACAGTTCTTTACGTATCCTGGATACAAGACCTTTGTTTGATATGTAATTTTTCAATACATTCTCCCAGCCTGGGATTTGTTTTTTCAAACCCTTAACAATGCCTTTCACAGAGGAAAAGAGTTTTTGTGTGTCATACCTGAAACATCCTTGCCAAACTCCAGGTTGAAGATTTTGTGTTATTTCCTTCTACAACTTTTACAGTTTCACGTTCCTGGCTTATATCTAAGATTCATTTTTAGTGGGTTTTAGGATAAGGTGTGAGGTTCTTTTTCTTTTAGATGGACATCCAGTTGCTCCCACACATATGCTGAAAAGCCAGTCCTTTCTTCATTCAATTGCTTTTGCACCTTGGTCCAGAACGAATTGGTCATATTTTGTGAAACTAGTTCTGGAATCTTCCCTCCGATTTATTTAACTGTGTGTCTGTTGCTTCACCATTGTCACACTGACTTTTGTTTACTGTAGTTTTATAAGTTTTCAATGTGACTCCAATTTTATGCTTCTTGTCACAGTTGTTTTGGCTATTTTAGTTTCTTTTACTTTCTGTACAGGCTTTAGAATCAGCTTGTTTATACCTACAAAACGAAAACGTGATGCTGGGATTTACATTGGAATTGCACTAAACCTATAGATAAATTTAGGGGGAACTGACATCTTTTCTACGGTCAATATTCCAATCCATGATTGTGGTATGTTCCTCCATTTATTTAGGTCTTCTTTTATTTCTTTCCACAGTGTTTTGCAGTTTACGGAATGCAAATACTATGTGTCATTTGTTAGATTCACAACTAAGAATCACCCTCATTTGTGAGTGGTACATGGTATTCCTCTCTTAAGTTTCATTTCTCCCAATGCTGTTTTACTAGTATATAGAAGTATGATTGATTTTGTGCTGTAATCTTGTATCTTGCACTCTGGGTAAATTCACCTACCCGTTCTAGGAGATTTTGGTGTATTTGTGTGATTTCAACAGAGACAATCAGCTTGTGAATTGGAACAATTTTAATTTAGTCTACTGATATGTGCCACAGCATGTATGAATTTCCAAAGCATTGAAGCAGAGGGAAAAATAGGCAGACACAAGAGGTTACATATTGCATATTTATGTGTATAACAGGCTCTCGTAAACAGCATTCTAACCCATAAGCAATATAGAGAGGAGATCAGTGGTTGCCTAAGGCTGGATGTGGATGGTATGGATTAACTGGGATGGGGCACAAGGGAACTTTGTTAGGTGATGGGAAATGTTCTCTTTCTTGACTGAGGTGGTGGTTACCTGGATGGTAGCATTTGTCAAAGTCCATGGAACTGTACACTTAAATGGATACAGTTTTGTTGGCCAGTGAAACCCCAGTATGAAGAGAAACCTTGACTATTAATTTGATTTGGAGGAACTCAGTTTGCAAATGAGCGAACACCCAAAACGTGGACCTCTGATCAGGAAAATATTCAGGGCTTTATCAGTCATTGCAATGTTCTCCTTGTGGGCAGCAAGCAGGGTAGTCTCACCAGCCTCTGCAGGCCTCCGAAACCCGGCCACACACAGAAGGACAAAGCGTGCTTCGGACAAGAATGTGAAACTACAGCTGAGGCTGGACATCGTGAAAGCCCTTCTGCATTGATTCATGCCCTTGTCCTTGTCCCTCCTGCCTCTGAACCTTGTGCTTGGCGCCCTCCCCCACAGCGTGTTGGGAAAGGAAGCAAGAGGAGGAGATTTGTGAGGGTGGCCTGATCCCAGGGCTCCTCCTCTGTGTCCTGATTCTGGGTGCTGGGACGCCTCAGTGTCCTAGAGAGCTTCAGAGACAAGCTAAAGATCATTTGTAGCTGCTGCCTTCCTGAAAGGCCCATGATTATCTGGCTCTCAGCTCTCTCAGATTCCTGGCTAAAAGCAGTGCGCTGCTCCTAGTGAAGCTACATCTTCCCACATCTTCCCTCCCTGCTTTAAGAAGGCTCACTTTCGCCTAGACCTGATCTCTGATGTCTCATCCGTCCAGGCTGCCTGAAGTAGCCACATGTTCTAATCCCTCCTGTTTTCCGGAGGCCTCCTGCAAATGAAGACTTCTATGGACAGTGTAGGGGAGTTCATTTGCTTCACACCCTCATCAACTCTTTGTATCCAGTCTTTACAGTTTTCTTCTTTCATGTGGTCATTGGCTGTGTGCACCACAGTTCACTTCTTGAACTTTGTAACCCGTGGGTAGGTCACCCATTTCAAAATAAATTGCATGTATTTGCTGAACCCCATAGTAGGGCAGCTGGCCTGGAAACGGACTGTTGTGTCACCCTCAGGTGTGCAATTCCATTTCTGATGAGGGTGCTGAAGAGTTGGCCTCTGCAGGACACAGGAGTGAGGATGTGTCAGGAGGCTGGGTGGGCAGTGGCAGGCCTTAAAACCCCACGATGAACCTCAGGGGCAGGGAGGCCGTGAAGGGTGGGGTGCTGGCTCAGTGCAGGGAGATGGGGAGCTGTATGGATTGCCCGGGTGGTCAGGAGGGTGGGTGTCTGCAGAGAGGGGTGAGAGTTGGGGGTGTCACCCCACGACACTGTGAGTCCCTCGAAGGCAGTGGCAGCAGACTGCAGTGGGCAGAGCACACATTTGGCCTCAAAGCGTCCTGGGCTCGAGTCCCAGCACTGCCCCCTTCCTCGTTGTGGGACATGGAACAAGTGTTCTCCTCAGATCCTCAGTGTCCTCATCCACGGAATGGGCCTGATCATCACCTCCCATCAGGGCTGTCTGGTGAATGACGTCAAGGCCATATGAGTAGTGGCATGCGAATATTCAGAACGACTTTATACATAATGGTCAGTAACTGGAAACAAGTGAATCGGTGAGTGCTTGTCCGTCAACAAGTGTCCCAGGAGTCACAGGGCACAGGCCTGGGCTGGGGAGAATGCTGCGGGAGCTGCCAAGGTGCACGCACACCTCAGCCATGGCCCCGGCGCATAGTAGGGTCTCAGAAAACACTTGCTGAGACCTGTTGTGGGCCTTTGTGGTGGGGAGCCCATGGAAGGGCTGAGGTTGTGGCCGGGAGGAAGGCCTGCCTTGGTCTCATGTTTGCCCTGTGGGTGAGGAGGTCGGCCGCCTCCGAGGTGACCATCCTCAGAGATTCAGGCCCCTTCCAGGGGCAGGTTTCTGGGGGACTCAGGGTCTGTCCGCGATCTCCAGGGCCCTCCTTCCTCCCTCCCCACCCTGCTCTCAGCACTGCTCCCTGCAGAGTGCTGGGGAGCAGGGCCCAGGTGAAGACAACCATGGGGAAGAGGGTGGAAGGGGAGAGGGTTGCAAGCCTGGAGGCCCGGGGAGGTGGTGCCTTCCCCAGTGCCCTGTCTCTGAGAGCTGCTCTCTCCTCCTTTCTAGAGGAGCTGCCTTATCTCAGGTGCCCCCTGCACACAGTGCTCCAGCTCATCCCTGTAGCTTGTGGTGAGTGAGTACCCCACCGTTGTCCATGACAAGGCAGGTGCCTACTGCGTGCACAGCAGGGTCCTGGGAGGTCCCAGGGCAAGGGAGCCAGAAACGTTCCAGTGTCATTCATCATGCCAGGGCTGGGTTCCCAAATCCTGGGCCGTCAACCGGGAAGCCTGCACCTGGAAGGGGCCTGAATCTCTGTTGGAATCACAGAGTGTCCACAAGGCCAGGCATCAAGCCCGCAGCCAGGGAGGCAGAAATCAAAGCAGCAACAAATAAGGCAGAAACCCGTGTGAAGCCTGTCTTTAGGGGAGGAGGGTCCATACAGAGCCTGCTTCCTGGGTTGCGGCCCTGACCGTGCCTCAGCAGGTCTGCACTAGGGGTTCAGTGCTCTGCTGCTGCTCTCTTGCAATCGTTAATACATTTTGAGCCACGTGACCGGAGTTTGTCTTCCACTGGCTCTGGCAAATGATGTAGCTAGGTCTGGGTCACGATCCGGGTCTGGCTGAGGGAGCGAGACCACTTCTTGGGGCAAAGAGGCAAGCGGGGGGTGGGGGGGTGGGGTGGGCTTGGGTCCTTACACTACTCTCTCCTTCCTCTTAACCTGGAGCCTTGTCCTCCAAGCTGTGGACATCACTGGGGGACCCAGAATAGCCCCAGACGGCCCCTTCCTGCTACGGAGTCCTTCCCAGGGTTCCAAAGTGTCTCTGCCCTCACTGTCGTGCACCTGGGGAATGAAAGTTCTAGCCTCCGACCCCGCAGGGATCACGCAGCCTTTGAAGACACAGAGACCTAGGCTGGCCTTGGCCTCGCCGGGAGAGCCCTGCTTCCATGGAGAAGAGCCCCGGAGCCTCCCAAAGGGCCTCGGGTCACTGTCACTGGCAATGGGCTGTCCAGGTCTGCCTACAGCTTTCTTTCACTGAATCGGCTCTCGGGGCAGTAATGGCTCTTCCTTCTACCTGCTGGAGGGGTGAGAGTGTCACTGTGAGGCCTACCTCATTGTCCTTAAGACTCGGTCTGAGGGAGGAGGTCCTGAAATGGTGTGGATGATGAGGGAAGGATTCCAGGGCAGCGCCTCCAGAGGTGCGGCGCAGGTGGGTCCTAGGGGATGTCTGTGGATCCCGTCCCTTGGTGGGAGGGAAGGTGGCACCAGCTCACGGCCCTCCACCCCACCCCTTCTCCTGAGGACCCCCACTGGCATTTAACCGGGGCCACACAGTGTAGGAAATCATGAAACCGTATGGACCGGAACCCCTGGAAACTCTTGGCCTCCACACGCAGCTGGCATCTCCGCGCCTCCCAGTGCCTGACCCAGCCACACCCGCCTGCCTTTTAGGGAGAGGCGGCCCCCGCCTGTCCCAGAGGGCCTGACCACCGGCCACTCAGAGCCTCACCTGCCCAGGAAAAGGAGAAGACGTCCGACTGATTTTGCAACTTTAATGCAACACTGATACCCCAAACACGACAGCACGACAAAAAGCACACAGGGAAGCAGGAAGGGCAGAGAGCGCGTCATGCCGTCTTCCACGGCCGGGGAGCGGCTGCCTAGAGTGCCCTGTCGGGGAGGCGGCAGAGGAGGCACTCTGGCTCGGCAGGGGACGGCTGCAGCTCCTCAGCGCTGCCTGGAACCGGGAGACACAAAGGCCAGAACACAAGGGTCAGTACAGGTGAACCGTGAGGGGCAGGAAGGACCAACTGAGTGTCCCGTCAGGCTCTCCTCGTTCCCCCACGACACCCCAGGCCTTCCCCTGGCTCCTCCCACTCCCTCCACACCCCATCCTTCAGAGTCTCGTCTAATGACCTCCAATCTTACTGAATCCAGGAGAAGAAGCTGGCACTGGTTCTGGCGGCGTTTCTGGTCCGGATGGTGGAGCTGGTGCTGGGGCCATCGAGCACGCTGGTGCTGGCCGCACCATTGGTGCCAGTGCTGACGCCAGCCCTCCAGGTGCCTCTCCTGTCGGCACGGTTGCTGTTCAGAATGTACTGATGGTATCTGGCCCAGAAAGCGAAGGGGATCCTGGACCAGGCGTCGCCAAAATCTCCGTCCTCATCCCAGGTCAGGAGCTCGACCTGTATGTCGTCCCAGCTCCACCGGCCAATCAGAGCTTCCTCCCCGATGTTCATCTGGGCCCTCATCTGGGCCCTGGCATGTTCCTCAGCCATATCCACATCCATCGTCTTGAAAGCATCATCCACAGCCTCCAAGAAATGAGCCCTCCATTCCCGGGGGTCTCGGTTCTGATACTGCGGCGGAAGAACAGCAGCCGTGGGAACAGCTACCCCACCTCGCTCAGCACCTGCTTCCTGCCATACGCCCTCCTGAGCGCTTGGCAAAATCATGATAGAAACCCACACGACTGGAATTGGGCTCCCATTATTCTGCGCCAGACCTGGGATTTCGCCCCACCCACTCACTACGTCTGTGAACTTGTGTCAGTGACCTAGGAACCTTTCTGGGCCTCAGCGAACCAACGAGGTATGGGAAACTCCAGCCAGAACACAGGCTCTGCCTTACCTGGGCGATGAATCTCAGCACCCTCATCTTGCTGGTCTCGTGGCGGGCGCGCAGGCCCCAGAGGAACTCATACTCAGGTGGGCTGCTATTGGGGATCTTCTTGTATTCCAGGTACCTGCGTGAGAGAGGAAAATAAACTTCTGCTTCCAGCCAGGCAGACCTGTTGCTGCACCAGTGGCTCCCAGGTGGCCCCTTCCCAGCCCCGAGGCTGCAGCCTGGCTGCCGCAGGAGGCCTGCCCTGGCCCCGCAGCCCTTGCCTCTCTCCCACACTCACTCCCAGGGGTTTCCGCCTCCAAAACTGAGGTGCTCACACCCTTAGGCCACTGGTCCTGCCCAGCAGGCATATGGAGGTGCAGGGGGCACGTGTAGGGTATTTGTTCATAGGAAGGCCACGAGTTTTGTGCCCTTTGTCACAATAACCCAGGTTCCTGTTGCGTGTGCTGTAAACAGAGGAGCCATTTCTTCAGGCCCCCTGCTCTGAGCACACCCCACCATGGGGCTTGTCCATGGCCTGGCTGAACCCTGGGACAGTCCACCCCAGAAAATGACTGTACGGGAAGAAACAGTCAACCAAGAGCAGTGGACTCCATGCATACTCTCGACCATCTCTGTGTGTGTGTGTGTGTGTGTGTGTGTGTGTGTGGTGTGGGGGGCGGGGGGGGTTGGTGGTGAACATGCATATGGGCCTGTGTGAGGGCACACGAGATCTCCAAGCACCGAGGATGGGGTGGGCCTGGGCTAGAAGGTCGGCGGGGCTGGGCTCCAGGCCCAAATGGGCCTTATCTCAGCCTGGGCCATGTCAGGCTTCCACTCTCTGAGCCCCAGGCTCCTGAGATGTAAAGCCGGGGACACTGCCAAGAGGGCAGGTGCTGAACGAGATGTGGGCTGTTCCACCCAACCCGGTGCTCGCAGTCAGCATGTGCTCCCTTTCCCCAAGCCTCCCTGGAATTGCCCTCCCCCCAACACTCACATTCCCCCCCACCCCACACTCACACCAGACACCCATCCCTCTGGTGTTAAGACATGGGCTGGGGAATGGCTTCCTCAGCCAGAGCAGCACACGAGGAAGGCCTGAGTGGGAGGCAAAGTGAACTCAGTCGATACTCACTTCTGCTTCACAAAGTCCTCTGTAATGAGTTTCCTCAGATCGCCCAGGAATGGGTGCCTCACCCTGAGTGCAAGGAAAGGAACGCATGACTAGAGACAGTGGCAGTGCCCGGGCTGGGCCAGAGCACTCCCAGCAGGACTGAGAGCTTCCCAGCCTGTGGGGTGTCCCCATGGACGCCTGGGCCGGCAGCAGAGGCCAGACGGCCACTTGTCAGCGATGCCCCAGGGAGGGGTTTGACGGAGCCCCCAGGTCCGATGGTTTCTCTTAGTTCTCATCTGGGAACAGGGAAGGCACACGGAGCAGAGGGGGTGCTCAGAGTTCAGGACCGTTTCCCCACGCACCCTGGTGGGACCCTTTGCGCTCTACCTAGTCCAGGACGCCACGCCCCGCAGAGACCACTAGGCCACTGCAATCCCGGGGCCTCTTGTGCCCAAGGACAGACACACTGAGGAGTGGGAGCCGAGAGACCCCAATCATACCCGGGGCGCAGTCCCATCTTGCGTAGTGCCTCCCAGAGGACAGCTGCGAGGGGAGATGAGGTACAAGAGTTTAGCACACGGAGGTGAGACGGCGGGCAACCCCCCAGCTGCAGGCCCAGCCACTCACCCTCGCTGGCACGGTTGCCGTTCATGAAGATGACGCCCAGGATCACCAAGAGGAGACTCAGCCTGGGAGTGTCCTTGGTCCTGAAGGTGTAGAAAGAGGGAGCCTGTCCAGCAGCCATTTGCCCGGGGGGACCACAGCCGGCTCACTCAACTAGCCTCTCCCAGATTGCTGGGCTACAGGGCACTTCCTCCCACTCTGTATGGCTTGCGCTACCTGGTCCAGACAATTCATTCCTCGGCCTGAGACTGACTCCCTTCATCCATCAAATGGGGATGCTAACACCTCCTCCCAGGGCTCTGCCGAGGATGGGGTTAGGCAGGGAGCAAACGGTGGGCAACCCTGTGTCCAGAGGCACATCCAGACCTTCCCTGGCCTTTGCGCATTGCGTCGGGAGCACAAGTCCACTGGAGAGCACCCCCACACCCCGTCCCCCTCCCGAGGCCCACTCTGCCAAGCCCTGGCCAGGACCTTAGCAGGGAGAGGCAACCAAGGAGCTTGCTTTCCTAGGAAGATGGGGGTGGGGAAGGGTGGGCAGAGGCGAAACCCGGAGAGCAGCAAATCCTCGGCCCAGGCTACTGGCCCTGCCAGCCCTTAACTGCTCAGCACTGCTAACCCTGGGTGGGAGCCGCGCTAGGCCCCCCAACCCCACTTTCCCGTTTCTCTGAGAGGAGCAGGGAGGCACCACCAAGGAAGGCCACCACCCTCCCGTGCTCTCTCACTTTCCCAGGAGGCGGGCTGACGAATCCCGTGTGCAGACAAGAATGTAGAGGTGTTCTTCCTTGTCGATTTCCTTCAGGTGGATCCCAAACTTCTACATGGGGGAGAAAACAGAATGTGAGATCAAACATCCATGCTGGGTGTCCTGCAGGCAGTCACTCAATTCCCCGTTAGAACTTGTCCTCGGCGGGGAGCCCCAAGCCCTGGGGGAGGAGGAAGAAGAGGGGCCGCAGAGGAAGTGCCCTGTGGGAGCACTGACGCTGGCTGAGACAATGGGATCCACCTCAGGAGACCACAGACACTCAGAGAGCACGAAGCGCAAGAAGGAGGGAAGGAGGCAGGCAGAGGAAGCTCCCAGGTGGAGAGGCCGGGGAGGGCTTCCTTCCAGAGCACGTAGTCCTGCCCTTGGGCCTCGAGGGGATGCAGGGGGCAAGGGTTCCCTGCGGGCCCTGCTCCACAGAGCTGCCCCCGGCCCCGCACCCACCTTTTCCAGAGTGTACGTCGCTCGTTCAATGATCTCGGGGAAATGTTCGTCGTATTCTCGGATGACATCCTTCAGCATGTCTGCAGGAGGGGAGGGGTGGGCAAAGCACCGAGGCTGAGCAGGGGCCACAGAGCTGCAGCCTTTCTGTCAGCCCTGCTGAAGGGAGCACGCTCAGGACCCCACACCGTGCAAATGCAGCCATCAGCCAGGCCTGATGTGTGTGTGGGGGCACCTGATGGGAGGCCCACAGGGCAGGGTTGTGGGTGGGGGGAAGGGCAGAGCTCAGGGAGGGGGCACAGGTTGCCCACCTGAGCGCTTGATGGGGATCTTCTTGTAGTCTTTAATCATCAGATATTTCACCAACTTATTTGCCTGGAGAAGGAGGGAGCACACGGGGAGACCAAGGCGTGGGCGACCTCAAAGAACAGCCCCGCAAGGGAGGGGAGGAGCGAGATGGGGGAAGGGCAGGCTTCTTACCCTCTCTTGCAGAAGGGTCACATTGCGGGGTGGCAAGCACAGTACGTGCCTTGAGGGTACCTGGGACCTCAGGGCCATGGGGGGCCGAGGGGCCATCTGAGGCCGCACAGTCGTCAGTGGGGGCTGCGATGCCCTCCAGGTCGGGGGGACCGCAGGAGGCTCTCTCTCCTCCTCGCTGCTCTCATATTCGTCATCCAGGTGCTTGGACTGTACCATTAGACAGAGGAGAGACTCAGGGCTACCAGGCTGCCCGTGCAAAAGCACCTGGCACACATCTTAACCAGAGCACGTACTTGGAGATAAGGGCAGTAGGAACAACGGATGACACGTGCCGAGTGCTTACTAAGTGCCAGGCACTGAGCCAACCTGCTTCTCCCTCCGGGCCCGAGGGTAGGGACTACGTGGAGTAAAAACATGCTAGTGAACCTGTCTTGGAGAAACATGCACAAGCTGAGAGCAGAGGGGAGGGAAGGAGAGGGGAGGGGACGTGAGGGGAGGGGAGGGGATGTGGGGAGGGAGAGGAGGAGGCAGGGAGAGGCGAGGGCACAGAAAGCAGGGGAGCAAGGGGGGCTGGGGGCAGCACGGAGGTCTCACCTTCTTTGTCCTCTTGCCTCCCATCCTGGCCCAGGGCTCCGCACTCTGCTGAGAGGTGGCAGCTGCACCCTCAGGCTCAGGGATGCTCGTGGCCATCTTGGCCTTGGCAGCAGCTGCTGCCACAACATTCTGAGGCTCCACCCACCGAGTCTTGGCGAGAGCCTTCCCAGACTTGGTCGTCTTTGGCCGGGTGGCTGCCCCCTCCCCGGCAGAGGCTGCCTGGGGCCCCCCGGAGGCAGCACTGGGGCCCTCTGTGGCAGCCTCTTGGGCCGGGGCAGGTCTCTTGGGGCGTGGGAAGGCCATGCCACTGACACCTGCCGGCTGGGTGAAATCAAAGACATCGTTCTGACCCAGGAAGGCTGTTTTGGGCCGGGTGGCATCCATCTCACTGGCACGCGGGGCCTGGGAGAAAGCACAGGCCGTACTAGGGCCCTCGGCAGCAGCCTCCTGGGCCCGGGAGGATGTCTGGGGCTGCGTGGACCTTGCTGGAGCCCCTGGGGTGGCCATCTCGCTCTTGACTAGCGTCTGGGAGCTGTGCGGAGAAGCAAGGCTTGTCTCAAGGGTGGCTGCCTGAGCCTCGGCAGCGGATGTCATGGGCTGGGTATCGCCTCCTGAGCCCTGGTCTGTGGCCACTGAGTGGTCAGCGACCACCTGATGGTAGGTGGCACGGGCAGCAGCAGCAGCGGCCCGAGCAGCTTGGTTAGAGGAGGCGGCCCGGGCTACGTTGGCAGCACGGGCAGCCGGCTCGTTGGCAAGTGTTTCTGGATCCATCCGAAATGCCTCCAGCAGAGTCCTGGCCAGCATAGGGTTTTCAAGTTCCCAGGGCTCATTCTGCAAGACCAGGGAGGGGGGGGCAAGGCAGACAGCTGTACACACTCGCCCTGTGCTGGCCAGCCCCCGACCAGCCCCCGGACCCTCCCAAATCCCGCTTTCTCCCAGCAAGAGAGGGAAGGTTTGGTGAAGCTGGGCAGTCCTTCCCCATTCAACTCCAGCCTTCACCCACCCCCTCCTCCCATCCTCCCTGACGTCGCAGGAGGGAAGGCCCAGGGCTAGCAGGTGGCCGACAAGGGGCCTCACCGCTAAGATGCGAAAGCCTGGACCCAAGCTCCCAAAGGCTCTGAGGATACGGATGTCAAAGCTGGTGAGGGCTCCGTAGCCTCCAAAAGCACCAAATTCTTCATAGTCGTTGCCTTCAACCATGTCTTCCTCCCCGACTTCATCACTACCCTCGTCCATGTCTTCAACGTTGTACCCTTCAGATTCTTTGCGGTAGCTTCCCTCAGCCATGCTGGGGGTCCCAAGGAGAAGAGAGCTCAGCCTGAGAGGGACGGGGAGCCTTCTTCAGGGGGAGGGGGCGGGACCCAGCAGGAGGCCGGATCTCTCAGGAAGTGGGGGGCTGCAATCATCAGGTTACCAGGCAGTATAAGGTCGGGGTGGGTGGGGGAGTGAGGGCTGCTGGGGTAGATTCCCTCAGAGACAGAGCCCTAAGAGAAGGATAGAGGAGGTCGGAGGAGACCCTACACTGAAAGGGGAGTTTAGGACAGGCAGGCTCCCCGGCCCAGCGGCTGGATTTGAACAGGGGGTGCACGGGCGGGCTTGGGTCCAAAGAGTCCCATAGGAGATGCGTTGAGAGAGGGAGAAGTAAAGCGCCTGAATTTAATGCCTGGAGCCGGGGGCCAGGACGGTGGGGAGGAGATGACATGAGAGGGCTGAGACAAACGGGGACCGCTGGAAGCTCTGGGAAAATGAATCCCAGGGACCCTCTAAGTGCCGGTGGGGGGGATTCAGCTGATTCAGGTCTAGGTTGGGCTCATACAGGAGCGCTCAAGGTGGATGGGGTGGGGGTCTTCGGGCTACGTGAGGCTCGAACTGGAGCGCTGGAGGTCTCAGAGGCCAGGACTGCAACTCCAGGAAGGGGGCAAAACGTTCAGTTCCACTGGGTTGATCTCAGAGTGGTTGGGGTGGAGGTGGGGCCTCCGCTCTAAGGAAGCTCAGCACGGAGCACACGGGTCTGTTAAAGGGGTTCGGATGGTGGGCTCCGGTGTAAGTAGGGCTCGGATCGGGGAGCCTACGTCTGGCGGTGGTGGAGGGGGGCGGTTCCTAACTAGACCGCGGGGTAACGGGGTTCAGGTTCTGCGTGCTTGGGCTTTGTTCAGATCCGGGGGCGGGGGATTGGGTACAGGGAGGGCACAGCGTACCCTCGTTCCACTCGCTCTTCCCCGGTCTTGTCTGGGGCTGGATCCTTACCTTCCCTGGGGCTCCAATGGCGTCCGTCCTCAGCACCAGGAACCCCGCAGCCGCGCCCTCGCCTACTGCTGCCAGCACAGCAGCTCCGACCACCCCGCCCCTTTTCTCCGCGCACTCCCCCCCCCCCCCCGCCCCGCCGCGCGGCCGGGCAGCCGGCGCATGCGCGGAGCCCTCCAGCCGGCCCGCTTTCCCAACAAAAGCCTTTCCCACCAGGTCCCCTGTGCGCATGCGATTCCGCCAGTGGGTGGGCGGGGTGGGGGGCGTTTTCTCCTTCCCGCCAGATTCCCCTCACCGTTCCCCACCTCCTCCTCCGCGCCCCCGATCGCAGGCGCGGGCACTCACACCCTGTACTGGGGTTCCAACCCATCCATCATATACCCTCAGTCCCCCGACTTTTGCACAATGCTTCTCAGCCCTGCCCTCCCCCTTGCCTCTAAGCTCCTCCAGTGTGGTCTGGAATACACTGAGCCCTGCTTCCCCAGCGCGACCCCTAGGTCACCAACACAGAGGTCTCTAGCCCAGTCTGCAACTGCAGCAAGAGAAATGGAAATGGCGAGAGGACACCAGTTCCCTTTGTGTTCCCCTCCACTATCCATCTCTAGGGCCCCCAGACACACTGGGAGCATCTGCTTCCCCAGCCACTCTTCATGCAGCTTGTGTGTCACAGCCTGAGCTGTGCTGGGCATTATCTTCCTCTCACAGCAGCCCTGGGAGGTGGATGTCAGCATCCCCATTTTACAGATCAGGAAGCTGAGGCACAGACAGACACATCGCACGAACTAGACGAGGCCACAGAGCCAGTAAGTTGAAAATGCAGAATTTGGGCCGGGGTCTCGCTGACTCCAAAAATCCATGTTCCGTTAGCACTGGCCCCGGGGACTGAGGCACCCTCCCTTCTTCAGTTTGCACAGCAGATCCACCCCACCTCTCCTGCCCTGTCAACATCTGTCCCAACAAGCCAGCTTTCTGTTCTCTGAGACCTAAGCTCACGCTCTGCATTCCAGGGGGAACAGGCAGGAGCCCCAGGCCCACCCCTTGCCTGCTCTATGTGGGTCCATCCAGGTGTGAGAATTGCTCCTTGGGGTCCACTCCCTGCTCCGACTGTCAGACCTCTTCGCTGTGAGTGGCACAAACACGCTGCCCCTGAGGCCTTCCTGGTGCCCACTGGAGCGGCCAGGACAATCAGGCACTTGTGTGTCTGAGCCATGGCAAGCCCTGATTCAGAATAAATGTTTGTCCTGGTTCGTGCCACGGCTGGGGCCTGGGGCAGCTGTGGTCCTGTGGAAAGAAGCTGGGCTGGACTTCCGAATTCCAGGGACGGAGTGTTGGGCCAGTCTGTCGCTAGCTGTGTGAAAGCCCGCTTGGGTCACTGGACATCTCTGAGCCCGGTTTCTCAATATGCAAAATGTGAAGCAAAAGGAGAACTTACTGGGGTCCTACCTAAGGACACACATGCTCCTACGCCTCCAGAATGACTGGAGAAAATGCTATGATCCCATGTCAAATTGCACTTCTATTTTTTTCTTTTTTACAAAAAAACATAATGGACTTTTATATTCGTTTTTATATCAGCCTCTCCAGGCTGTCCACCCCTGTGTCTGACTGGAAGCTATTGCAAGGATCAGAGCTTTTACTCTCCAGTGACCAACATCAATTCTGCCTGTCTGGATGGCTTTCCTCAGCTGTTGCATAGCAACCTTCCCTGTCAGCTGCTTGTGTCTCCCAGCCCTTCCTGTGCAACACGTTTCTGTGGGACGTGACCAGACCTTAGAAGCGAAAGCCTTGACAAACCGCTATGTGCTAATAGAAAATGCTATGTTCCCATCTCATTTTGAAACTGTGCTTTTTTTTACAAAATCCGTAGTGGACTTATATTCGCTTTATTTTATTTTTTATTCTTATTTTTTCTTTTTTTTACTTGAGATATAATTGACACATAACATTATATTAGTTTCGGGTGTACAACATCATGATTCAATATTTGTATATACTGTGAAATGATCACCACAATAAGTCCAGTTAACATCCATCATCGCACATAGTTACAATTTTTTATGATGAGAACTTCTGTTGTATTCGTTTTTATACCAGCCCCTCTATATGCTAGATGCTTTAACTATATAGGCTAATATGCTTACAACTCCTAAATCTACAACCCCAGTTCGAGCTTCAGCTTTGAGATCCAAATCCATATATTCATTCGTCTACTTGACATCTCCACTTGGATGTTTCAAGGGCTCCTCACAGTGAGTCTGTCTCACTGTGGTATTGCTATATCCACCCCTCCCACACACTCACGTCCCCCATCTCTCTTGTTTTTAAAACTCCCATCTTCACAATCTCAGTAAATGGCACCATGATCCACACAACTACTCACTCTAGAAAATGGAAGTCAGCTATCACCACTGCCCTTTTCTCATACACTGCACCCAGATAGGAAACCTCTGCAGCTCTCCAGGCTACCTCAACTGTGCAGCTCTCTCCCCTCCACTACTCCCAGAATATTCTAGTCACATTGGCCTCTTGGAATTCTCAGCTCTGTCTCCTTCACTTATTCATCTCTGTTTGTGTTCAATCTCCCTGTGCCTCAGCCTGTAAACTGTATCCAGGCAAGAAGTTGGGGAGAATTGGGCAATCCTGGGGATCGCCTTTTTAATTTCCCTTATCTTGGGGATCAATGTCCTGCGTGCCTCGTGGAGCCACGATGTAAAGCTCTATAACTTTTTTGGTTTATAGATATTTAGGTAGCAGAGCACATCAGATTCCTGTTAATTCATCGTTGCTGGAAGCATTATAGTACATAAATTTTTCTTACATTCAAATATTGTAACTGAGAACTATGCTTTTAAGATGTATCCACTCTGCTATGCATATGTCTGCCATCCTATTTCTCATCTAAGGCAATAAAAATATGTTCAAGCTTTCTCAGCAAGGAGATGTCATACTGGTTTTTAATGGTCATTTTTTAAGAAAGGATTTGTTGGAGACATGTGGAGAGAATAGTAGAGGGGCAAGAATAGAAACACCAAGAAACTAGAATGTGTGTCTTTCCATCATACTGATGAGAAATAATGCTGACTTGTACAAGGGTTACCGTGGAGATGGAAATTCTTGTTCCCCATTCATTCCTTGGGGAGTTCTGTTCTAATTGGTCTTACGGTAGTATATGCTGTCCTTTTCTGGGTTTATATCAGAATGGCAGTGCTCTTCTGCATTCCTAGGGCTAACAGTGATGCAAAAGCAGGTCTACTGGCAACCAGAATGTCTCTTGATACCATGGCTGGTTAAGGCCTCCCGAATTCCAGGGGTTCCTCTCATCTGTTTTTTCCTGAGGGGTTCATGCACTAACCTCACATAACATGAAGCCAGTGTCTGATTCTTAAGCTTGTTCTCACAGTAAGAAAGTTGTCCTCATTCTGGCCTCATTTTATCTCAGTACTTTGCCCTTGACATTCAGGATGCCCAAATGGTCAAACATCCCTTCACCAACTCACTGGCTTCTGCTATTCCTTAGTTGTATCACTAACAGTTAAAACTGGCCATTTCAGGTCCTCTACAGTAACTACTTCCACATATCTAACTGTTCTCTTTCATTGCACAGCATATTATTTGATGTACTTCATGTTCTACAATTGCTTTGAAATAGACAACACATATCACTACTGCGATTTTTGGAAAAGCCTTTCAGCTATTAAATTATATATTGATAATATTACACACTATTCTTTCTGGCTTCTCACCAATCACCACCTTCATCCCTGAAAAAAAGGATCTGAGGATAAAAAGGATTTATCCACCAATAACTTTTCCTTGATGACCACTCTCTGAATAAGCCTCACAAGTGTGCTGGTTGATCAGCCTCTTGCTTAGGCCTGTGTTAACTGTCCGAGGGCTGCTGTTAACCATTGGGAAACTGATGTTGCACTCCCATAAGCTCTCTCCTGCTTGCTCCTCTCTGTCTTCCCTAAATAGCCCATTGAGAGGCCATACCCATGCTGCGTACACCATTACACAAAAGTGCCCAAACTGGGCTCACTGTAAACTTTTAGTCATTATCTAAGGGAAGGGGAGGGAAGATCTTATGACAGAACAAAGATCGGTGTGTCACAGAGGAATCAGTGTGGTTAGCCCTTCTGCTCTAAGTCCACGCAAGTCCTCAAGACGTTGCCTGTGATCCTCCATTAGCTTAAGGAAACAATTCAGACCCATGGTGAATTACAATAAAATGTAAAGCTTGGGGAATATTGGCATTTAAATGTCAAAATACGGGTGTTTGTTTCCACTGAGTCTCACTAGTCTAACACCACATGCAAAAATGTCCTTGAGATCAAGTGATCATGGTTACAACCTTTTCATGCCTTGTGATATTAAGTTCTCTACTTCATTTTAGGGGTTTGATATAATAAATGCCCAATACCAGCAGCAGGGCAACTTCCACCTGGAATGCTTGTTTTGCCCCTGAGAGGATTCAATTTCTTTCCAGTGCCTCACGATGGGGAATGTTCCATGGTATGTAGACAAAGGACTTGTTATTTCCTTTTTCCTTTCTACAGAACCAATGCATACATCAGTCTATTACCTTCCCTGAATGTGCTTCCCACACAGCCACCTGAATGGAGCTTGCTTCAGAATGAGGAGTGTCTACTTGTCCCTGTCCCTTTCCCTGTAGCCTTATCACTGGTAAGACCTCAGCTACTAAGCTTTCACCAGAAGCAATGAGTGGAGTCGGACCTTTGTTGCCTTGAATTTTTACAAACGGCTCTAATTTTTCATGGCCAATGTTAAGAGCTGGTGGTGCTAGAAAGAAAAGGAGGGATGTGCGGAATTCATTATTTTGATCACCACCCAGTAAGGTGTGTTGCTGGGGAGAGATGCTCCTTTTCTTTCTGCCCGTCCCTGGCTTTCTGCTTGTCACCTTGCAGCCCCACTTGCCGTCTCTCTCCTCCACCTCTCCCTCAGCTCGCCTGCATCCTCCCTCTCTCTTTGCTGCTACCTCTCTGTCTCCCTTTCCTATGTCTTTTCAGCCTTCCAACTGGTTTTTGTACTCAATCTCCCCTTCTCCTTCCATCCTTTATCCCCCATTCCGCGTCTGTGTATCTTCCATCCCCTGGCTCTCCCTGGCATATCCCTGTCTGTTTTCCCATTGCTGGGCCCATGTGGAGCCACATCAGTGGGAAGACCATGGATATATACATTCATCCACCAATCCCTCTACCAATTCTTCCATCCTTTCCATTCTGTTTTTTAATTCATTAATTCTTCTGTTTGTTCATTTATTCCTCCACAAATGTACTTGAGAGTCTATAAGGGAACAGGCACTGGACTAGACCCTCAGGATATACAGTGGAGAACAAAACAGACAATGGCAACTTTCACCATGGGGCTTGCACTGGAACGGGGCGGCAGGTGTTTCAAAAGGATCCCTCTAACCAATATATACAAATACATTAGTTATGACAAATACTGATAAGTGCTATGGAGGAAGTTTTCAAGGTGCTAAGAGAAAGGAGAAGAGGATAAGTAATTTAAATTGAGGATGAAGTGGTTTGTGGCCAGGAAAGGCCCTCAGGAAGAAGTGATCTTTAAGCTGAGACCTCAGAAATAAGCATGAGGTAGACAGATGAAGAGGAGAAGACAAAGGGTTATCACTTCAGGGTTCCCAGGAGCAGCACTATAAAGTCTCTAAGGCAGTAAGTGGTATGTATGGCTCCCACAGGGCCTAAGAGAAGGTGAGACTAGTTCAAGCAAAGAAGGGTGGGAATACTTCAGGGTCAGACGGTTGAGAAAATCTTATTCCAGCTCATATCACTATTGTCATCATTCTTTCAGGCCAGGCCCCTCACTTGTCATTTATGTTTTCAATCCTTTTCATTCCCATTTTGCACTCCCTCTCTATGCCTCTCATGGAGACAAGGTATTCTAGTTTGTTTTCTAAGTATCCTTTTTCTTTTTTCTTCCAGTTTTTTTCAGATATTTATTGACCTACAGCACTGTATAAGTTTAAGGTATACAGCATAATAATTTGACATAGGTATATCATGAAATGATTACAACAGTAAGTTTAGTGAACATCCACCATCTCATATAGATACAAAAGTAAAGAAATAGAAAAAAAATTATCCTTGCGATGATAACTCTGAGGATTTACTCTCATAACTTTCATATATAACGTACAGCAGTTTTAATTATATTTATCACATTGTATATTACATCACTAGTACTTGTTTATCTTGTTACTGGAAGTTTGTACCTTTTGACTGCCTTCATCCAATTCCCCCTCTCCCCACACCCTGCCTGTGGTACCCACAAATCCGATCTCTTTTTTCCATGATTTTGTTTGTTTTGTTTCTTTTTGAAGTACAATTGACCTACAACACCATATTAGTTCCTGGTACACAAAATAGTGATTCTATATTTCTATATACTTCAAAATGATCACCACAATAAGTCTAGTTGTCATCTGTCACCATACAAAGCTATTATGTAATTATTGACTATATTCCCCACACTGTACATTTCATCCCTGTGACTCATTTATTTTGTAACTGAAAGCTTGTATCTCTTAATCTCCCTCAGTTATTTCTCTTTTCCTCCAAACCTCCTCCCCTCTGACAACTACCTGTTTGTTCTCTGTATCTATGACTCTGTTTCTCTTTAGTTTTGTTTGTTCATTTGTTTTGTTTTTTAGATTCCACATATAAATGATATCATACAGTATTTGTCTTTCTGTGTCTGAGATTGTTCACTTAATGTAACACCCTCTAGGTCCATCCGTGTTGTTGCAAATGGCAAGATTTCATTCATTCTAATGGCTGAATATTCCATTGTATATATACCACACCTACTTTATCCATTTATCTATTGATGAGCACTTAGGTTGTTTCCATATTTTCACTATTGTAAATAATGCTGCAATGAACATAGGATGCATATATCTTTTCAAATTAATGTTTCTTTTTTCTTTGGAAAAATACCCAGAAGTAGAATTACTGGATTGTATGGTACTTTTATTTTTAATTTTTTGAGGAAGCTTCATACTGCATTGGCTGCACCAATTTACATTCCCACCAAAGTCCACAGGGGGCCCTTTATTTTCTCCACATCCTTGCCAACACTTGTTATTTGTTGTCTTTTGATGATAGCTATTCTGACAGGTGTGAGGTGATATATCATCATGGTTTTGATTTGCATTTCCCTGATGATTAGTGATATTGAGCATCTTTTCATGTTTGTTGGTCATCTGTATGTCTTCTTTGGAAAAATGTCTATTCAGGTCCTCTGCCTATTTTTTAAATGGGTTTTTTTGATGTTGAGTTGTATGAGTCCTATAAATATTTTGTATATTAACCCCTTACCCAATATATTGCTTGCAAATATCTCTTCCCATTGAGCAGGCTGCCTTTTAGTTTTGTTGACAGTTTCCTTCACTTTGCAAAACCTTTTTAGCTTCATGTGGTCCCATTTGTTTATTTTTATGTTTGTTTACCTTGCCTGAGGCGACATATCCAGAAAAATATTACTAAGAGTGATGTTAAAGACCGTACTGACTATGTTTTCTTCTAGAAGTTTTATGGTTTCAGGTCTTACATTTAAGTCTTTAATCCATTGAGTTTATTTTTGTATATGGTGTGAGAAAATTAACCAGTCTGATTCTTCTGCATGTAGATGTCCAGTTTTCCCAACACCATTTATCAAAGAGACTGCCTTTTCTCCATTGTATATTCTTGCCTCCTTTGTCATAGATTAATTGCCCATATAACTGTGGCTTTATTTCTAGGCTCTCTATTCTGTTCCATTTATCTATGTGCCTGCTTTTGTGCCAGTACCATACTGTTTTGATGAATGTAGCTTTGTAGTGTACTTTGAAATCAGAGAGTGTGTTACCTCCAGTTTTGTTCTTCTTTCTTAAAATTGTTTGGCTATTTGGATTCTTTTGTATTTCCATATGAATTTAGAACTATATATTCTATTTATTTAGGTCTTCTTTAATTGTTCTCATCAATGTCTTAATATTTTCAAGTAAAATGTTGCTCAGCTTTTGTCACATCTACCCTTATATAATTCTTCTTTTTATGCTCTTGTGAGTGGTATTTTTGCTATTGGAAATGGTATTTAAAATTTCATTTTCTTGATTATTTCTGTTGTATAAATTTCCATTGATTAGAATAAAGTTATTGAATATTAACATAAATTTTTAATATTAGTGAGATAATTAACACTAATTTTCTCATTCTTGATATTGGTAATTCATGCTTTCTTTCTTTTATTTCCCTGATTATTCTGGATAGAGGCTTATCAGTTGTACTGATATTCTTAAAGATCAGATTTGATCTCTTTAATTTCCTCTGTTTCTTTTTTTTGTTGTCTACGTCAGTGACTGCTACACTTTCCATTATTTCCTTTCTTCTGCTATTTTGGTTTTAATTGTATCTGCATTCTTTTTTCTAAATATTGAAATTTAAATGATTGATTTAATTCTGATTTTTAAATATAAGCATTTTGTGCTATAAATTGGTTTCTAAGGACTGCTTTAGGTGCATCCTACAAATTTTAATAAGTTGTACTTCACTTTTCATTCAGTTCAAATTACTTTCTAAATTTCATTTTTATTTCTTTCACCAATGTGTTATTGAAGAGTATGTTATATCGTTTGCAAATATTTGGGGAATTTTACAGATACATTCCTGTTATTTTCATCGAATTTAATTTCATTGTCCTTCAGGAAAATCCTTTAGGTGATGTTAATTCTTTCATTTGTAAGATGTATTTATGGCCCAGAATATTGTCTATCATGGTAAATTTTCATGTACATATGAAAACAATGTGTGTTCTTTTTTTTTGTTACAGATGGTGCCCTTAAAATGGAGAACAGTATGGAGGTTCCTTTTAAAACTGAAAATAGAGCTACCATATGATCCAGCAATCCCACTCCTAGGCATATACCCAGAGAAAACCATAATTCGAAAAGATACATGCACCCCAGTGTTCATTGCAACATTATTCACAATAGCCAGGACATGGAAGCAACCTAAATGTCCATCAACAGAGGAATGGATAAAGAAGATGTGGTACATATATACAATGGAATATTACTCAGCCATAAAAAGAATGAAATAATGCCATTTGCAGCAACATGAATGGACCTAGAGATTGTCATACTGAGTGAAGTAAGTCAGACAGAGAAAGACAAATATCATATGATATCACTTATATGTGGAATCTGAAAAAAAAGTCTACAACTTATCTACAAAACCAAAATAGAGTTACAAATATAGAAATAAACTTACGGTTACCAGGGAGTAAGGAAGGGAGGGATAAATTGGAAGATTGGGACTGACACATACACACTACTATATATAAAATAGATAACAAATCAGGACCCACTGTATAGCACAGGGAACTCTATTCAATACTCTGTAATAGCCTATATGGGAAAAGAATCTAAAAAAAGAGTGGATATATGTATTTGTATAACAGATTCACTTTGCTGTACACTTGAAAGTAATACAACACTGTAAATCAATTACACCTCAATAAAATTTTTTAAATGTTAATTAGATTAATTTGAGTGATAGCATTTCAAGCATTCTATACACTTACTGATGTTTTTTGTCAACTTGTTCAACTGTGGAGAGAAAAGACACATCTCTGACCCTAATTCTGGATTTTTCTTTCTTTCATATATTTCTAAATTCCGTTTTTAGGTGTATAAACATTTAGAATTTTTATGCTCTCTTGATGAATTGGCCTCTTTAGGCAATCATAAATATAAACAATCCTCTTATAAATGATCCTCTTTATCCCTGACAATACATTTTATTCTGAAATCTGCTTTATCTGATATTAATATATCCATTACAGCCTTGTTTGGATTATTAGTATCATGATATATCTTTTCCCATACTTTTACTTTTAACCTATATGTACAGTGGGATTCATGTACGCTGCATATAGCAGGATCCCTTTAAAATCCAATTTGTCATGCCCCACATTGTATGTTATTAAGGAAATGCAAATTTAAAAAATGAGATACCACTACACTCTTATTAGAATGGCCAAAATCCAGAACACTTGCAATACCAAATGCCTGCAAAGATGTGTATCAACAGGAACTCTCCTTCATTGCTGGTGGGAATTCAAAATCATATAACCACATTGAAAGACAGTTTGACAGTTTCTTATAAAATTAAACCTATTCTGACCATGTAGTCCAGCAATCATGCTCCTTGGTATTTACCCAAATGAGCTGAAAGTTTATGTCCACAGAAAAACCTGCATATGCATATTTATAGCACTTTTATTCACAATGCTGTAACTTCGGAAGAAACCAAGATGTACTTCAGTAGGCGAATGGATGAACAAACTGTGACACATCCAGACAATGGAATATTATTCAGCACTAAAAAGAAATGAACTATCAAGCCCTGAAAAGACATTCAAGAACCTTAAATGCATATTACCCAGTGAAAGAGGCCAATCTGAAAAGTGTATATACTGTATGATTCCAACTATATGACATTCTGGAAAAGGCAAACCTATAGGGACAGTTTAAAAATCAGTGGTTGCTAGCAATTAGGAGAGAGGGAGGGATGAATATGTGGAGCACAGAGGATTTGGGAGGCAATGAAATTATTCTGTATGATACTGTAGTGGTGGCTACATGTTGTCCAAACCCATGGAATGTACAACAGCAAAAATGAGTCCTAATGTAAACTATACACTTTGGGTGATAATGATATTGCAGTGTAGGTCCATTGATTGTAAGAAGTACACCCCTCTGGTGCAGGATGTTGACAGTGGAAGAGTCTCTGTCTCTGTGGGGGCAGGAGGTATATGGGATGGCTCTGTAATTTCTTCTCAATTTTGCTATGAGCCTAAAGCTACACTAAAAAATAAACTCTATTTGAAAGAGAAAGGAGTCCAATTTTAAACAAATCGTATTTAATATGGTTACTGATATGGTTGGATTTAAAGCTGTCATGTTAATTTTTTTCTATTTTCTCATCTGCTGTTTTATTTTTCTCTTTTAAGACATTTTAAATTAAATGAGCATTTCATGATTCCATTTATCTCCCATATAGGCTTATTAGCCATAATTCTTTGGATAGATACGTTAGTGTTTATAGTTCATGCTTCTTTAATGTATCACAATGTACCTCCAAGTAATATTGTGCCACTTCACATGTAGATTTAGAATCTTACATACACTTATATTCCCCCATCCTTGTGCTATTATTTTCCAAGAAGCTAATTCCACATAAGTTATGACTCCACAATGCTTTATGAATTTTTGCTTTACATCATTAATAATAAAATATTCTTAAACGTGAAAATTAATAGTTTATATCTACTTTCATATCTACCATTTCCATTATTGTTTACTCATTTATGTAGACCATATTTCCATTTACAGTCATTTTTCTTGTGCCTGAAGGACATCCTGTAACATTTCTTGTAGGGTAAATCTACTGATGATTAATTTTTTCAGCTTCAGTATGTATGAAAAACTTTTATTTCAACTTCATTTTTAAAAAGATATTCATTGACTATACAATTCTGATTGGACAATTATTGTTTCACTATTTTTAAAATGGTATGCCACTTTCTTCTGACTTGCATTGTTCATTATGAGAAGTGTCCTCTAATTCTTATCTTTGTCCCTCTTAATGATTCTATATTTTCTGGTTTTATACATGTCTAGGAATAAAAGTAAAACCCTGGGGAAGCAAATTGGAAAAATATCATGAATGCACATCATGCATTAACTGTGCATAGTAACTTGGATACATATTAAAGCATAAGGGTCACTGAAAAAAAATTAAAAACCAGGATGGATACTTATACTTGCAGCCACGACGAATTAACAGGAATCCGATGTGCTCTGCTACCTAAATATCTATAAACCAAAAAAGTTATAGAGCTTTACGTCGTGGCTCCACGACCCACGCAAGACATTGATCCCCAAAATAAGGGAAATTAAAAAGGCGATCCCCAGGATTGCCCAATTCTCCCCAACTTCTTGCCTGGATACAGTTTACAGGCTGAGGCACAGGGAGATTGAACACAAACAGAGGTGAATAAGTGAAGGAGACAGAGCTGAGAATTCCAAGAGGCCAATGTGACTAGAATATTCTGGGAGTAGTGGAGGGGAGAGAGCTGCACAGTTGAGGTAGCCCTGGAGAGCTGCAGAGGTTTCCTATCTGGGTGCAGTGTATGAGAAAAGGGCAGTGGTGATAGCTGACTTCCATTTTCTAGAGTGAGTAGTTGTGTGGATCATGGTGCCATTTACTGAGATTGTGAAGATGGGAGTTTTAAAAACAAGAGAGATGGGGGACGTGAGTGTGTGGGAGGGGTGGATATAGCAATACCACAGTGAGACAGACTCACTGTGAGGAGCCCTTGAAACATCCAAGTGGAGATGTCAAGTAGACGAATGAATATATGGATTTGGATCTCAAAGCTGAAGCTCGAACTGGGGTTGTAGATTTAGGAGTTGTAAGCATATTAGCCTATATAGTTAAAGCATCTAGCATATAGAGGGGCTGGTATAAAAACGAATACAACAGAAGTTCTCATCATAAAAAATTGTAACTATGTGCGATGATGGATGTTAACTGGACTTATTGTGGTGATCATTTCACAGTATATACAAATATTGAATCATGATGTTGTACACCCGAAACTAATATAATGTTATGTGTCAATTATATCTCAAGTAAAAAAAAGAAAAAATAAGAATAAAAAATAAAATAAAGCGAATATAAGTCCACTACGGATTTTGTAAAAAAAAGCACAGTTTCAAAATGAGATGGGAACATAGCATTTTCTATTAGCACATAGCGGTTTGTCAAGGCTTTCGCTTCTAAGGTCTGGTCACGTCCCACAGAAACGTGTTGCACAGGAAGGGCTGGGAGACACAAGCAGCTGACAGGGAAGGTTGCTATGCAACAGCTGAGGAAAGCCATCCAGACAGGCAGAATTGATGTTGGTCACTGGAGAGTAAAAGCTCTGATCCTTGCAATAGCTTCCAGTCAGACACAGGGGTGGACAGCCTGGAGAGGCTGATATAAAAACGAATATAAAAGTCCATTATGTTTTTTTGTAAAAAAGAAAAAAATAGAAGTGCAATTTGACATGGGATCATAGCATTTTCTCCAGTCATTCTGGAGGCGTAGGAGCATGTGTGTCCTTAGGTAGGACCCCAGTAAGTTCTCCTTTTGCTTCACATTTTGCATATTGAGAAACCGGGCTCAGAGATGTCCAGTGACCCAAGCGGGCTTTCACACAGCTAGCGACAGACTGGCCCAACACTCCGTCCCTGGAATTCGGAAGTCCAGCCCAGCTTCTTTCCACAGGACCACAGCTGCCCCAGGCCCCAGCCGTGGCACGAACCAGGACAAACATTTATTCTGAATCAGGGCTTGCCATGGCTCAGACACACAAGTGCCTGATTGTCCTGGCCGCTCCAGTGGGCACCAGGAAGGCCTCAGGGGCAGCGTGTTTGTGCCACTCACAGCGAAGAGGTCTGACAGTCGGAGCAGGGAGTGGACCCCAAGGAGCAATTCTCACACCTGGATGGACCCACATAGAGCAGGCAAGGGGTGGGCCTGGGGCTCCTGCCTGTTCCCCCTGGAATGCAGAGCGTGAGCTTAGGTCTCAGAGAACAGAAAGCTGGCTTGTTGGGACAGATGTTGACAGGGCAGGAGAGGTGGGGTGGATCTGCTGTGCAAACTGAAGAAGGGAGGGTGCCTCAGTCCCCGGGGCCAGTGCTAACGGAACATGGATTTTTGGAGTCAGCGAGACCCCGGCCCAAATTCTGCATTTTCAACTTACTGGCTCTGTGGCCTCGTCTAGTTCGTGCGATGTGTCTGTCTGTGCCTCAGCTTCCTGATCTGTAAAATGGGGATGCTGACATCCACCTCCCAGGGCTGCTGTGAGAGGAAGATAATGCCCAGCACAGCTCAGGCTGTGACACACAAGCTGCATGAAGAGTGGCTGGGGAAGCAGATGCTCCCAGTGTGTCTGGGGGCCCTAGAGATGGATAGTGGAGGGGAACACAAAGGGAACTGGTGTCCTCTCGCCATTTCCATTTCTCTTGCTGCAGTTGCAGACTGGGCTAGAGACCTCTGTGTTGGTGACCTAGGGGTCGCGCTGGGGAAGCAGGGCTCAGTGTATTCCAGACCACACTGGAGGAGCTTAGAGGCAAGGGGGAGGGCAGGGCTGAGAAGCATTGTGCAAAAGTCGGGGGACTGAGGGTATATGATGGATGGGTTGGAACCCCAGTACAGGGTGTGAGTGCCCGCGCCTGCGATCGGGGGCGCGGAGGAGGAGGTGGGGAACGGTGAGGGGAATCTGGCGGGAAGGAGAAAACGCCCCCCACCCCGCCCACCCACTGGCGGAATCGCATGCGCACAGGGGACCTGGTGGGAAAGGCTTTTGTTGGGAAAGCGGGCCGGCTGGAGGGCTCCGCGCATGCGCCGGCTGCCCGGCCGCGCGGCGGGGCGGGGGGGGGGGGAGTGCGCGGAGAAAAGGGGCGGGGTGGTCGGAGCTGCTGTGCTGGCAGCAGTAGGCGAGGGCGCGGCTGCGGGGTTCCTGGTGCTGAGGACGGACGCCATTGGAGCCCCAGGGAAGGTAAGGATCCAGCCCCAGACAAGACCGGGGAAGAGCGAGTGGAACGAGGGTACGCTGTGCCCTCCCTGTACCCAATCCCCCGCCCCCGGATCTGAACAAAGCCCAAGCACGCAGAACCTGAACCCCGTTACCCCGCGGTCTAGTTAGGAACCGCCCCCCTCCACCACCGCCAGACGTAGGCTCCCCGATCCGAGCCCTACTTACACCGGAGCCCACCATCCGAACCCCTTTAACAGACCCGTGTGCTCCGTGCTGAGCTTCCTTAGAGCGGAGGCCCCACCTCCACCCCAACCACTCTGAGATCAACCCAGTGGAACTGAACGTTTTGCCCCCTTCCTGGAGTTGCAGTCCTGGCCTCTGAGACCTCCAGCGCTCCAGTTCGAGCCTCACGTAGCCCGAAGACCCCCACCCCATCCACCTTGAGCGCTCCTGTATGAGCCCAACCTAGACCTGAATCAGCTGAATCCCCCCCACCGGCACTTAGAGGGTCCCTGGGATTCATTTTCCCAGAGCTTCCAGCGGTCTCCGTTTGTCTCAGCCCTCTCATGTCATCTCCTCCCCACCGTCCTGGCCCCCGGCTCCAGGCATTAAATTCAGGCGCTTTATTTCTCCCTCTCTCAACGCATCTCCTATGGGACTCTTTGGACCCAAGCCCGCCCGTGCACCCCCTGTTCAAATCCAGCCGCTGGGCCGGGGAGCCTGCCTGTCCTAAACTCCCCTTTCAGTGTAGGGTCTCCTCCGACCTCCTCTATCCTTCTCTTAGGGCTCTGTCTCTGAGGGAATCTACCCCAGCAGCCCTCACTCCCCCACCCACCCCGACCTTATACTGCCTGGTAACCTGATGATTGCAGCCCCCCACTTCCTGAGAGATCCGGCCTCCTGCTGGGTCCCGCCCCCTCCCCCTGAAGAAGGCTCCCCGTCCCTCTCAGGCTGAGCTCTCTTCTCCTTGGGACCCCCAGCATGGCTGAGGGAAGCTACCGCAAAGAATCTGAAGGGTACAACGTTGAAGACATGGACGAGGGTAGTGATGAAGTCGGGGAGGAAGACATGGTTGAAGGCAACGACTATGAAGAATTTGGTGCTTTTGGAGGCTACGGAGCCCTCACCAGCTTTGACATCCGTATCCTCAGAGCCTTTGGGAGCTTGGGTCCAGGCTTTCGCATCTTAGCGGTGAGGCCCCTTGTCGGCCACCTGCTAGCCCTGGGCCTTCCCTCCTGCGACGTCAGGGAGGATGGGAGGAGGGGGTGGGTGAAGGCTGGAGTTGAATGGGGAAGGACTGCCCAGCTTCACCAAACCTTCCCTCTCTTGCTGGGAGAAAGCGGGATTTGGGAGGGTCCGGGGGCTGGTCGGGGGCTGGCCAGCACAGGGCGAGTGTGTACAGCTGTCTGCCTTGCCCTCCCCTCCCTGGTCTTGCAGAATGAGCCCTGGGAACTTGAAAACCCTATGCTGGCCAGGACTCTGCTGGAGGCATTTCGGATGGATCCAGAAACACTTGCCAATGAGCCGGCTGCCGGTGCTGCCAACGTAGCCCGGGCCGCCTCCTCTAACCAAGCTGCTCGGGCCGCTGCTGCTGCTGCCCGTGCCACCTACCATCAGGTGGTCGCTGACCACTCAGTGGCCACAGACCAGGGCTCAGGAGGCGATACCCAGCCCATGACATCCGCTGCCGAGGCTCAGGCAGCCACCCTTGAGACAAGCCTTGCTTCTCCGCACAGCTCCCAGACGCTAGTCAAGAGCGAGATGGCCACCCCAGGGGCTCCAGCAAGGTCCACGCAGCCCCAGACATCCTCCCGGGCCCAGGAGGCTGCTGCCGAGGGCCCTAGTACGGCCTGTGCTTTCTCCCAGGCCCCGCGTGCCAGTGAGATGGATGCCACCCGGCCCAAAACAGCCTTCCTGGGTCAGAACGATGTCTTTGATTTCACCCAGCCGGCAGGTGTCAGTGGCATGGCCTTCCCACGCCCCAAGAGACCTGCCCCGGCCCAAGAGGCTGCCACAGAGGGCCCCAGTGCTGCCTCCGGGGGGCCCCAGGCAGCCTCTGCCGGGGAGGGGGCAGCCACCCGGCCAAAGACGACCAAGTCTGGGAAGGCTCTCGCCAAGACTCGGTGGGTGGAGCCTCAGAATGTTGTGGCAGCAGCTGCTGCCAAGGCCAAGATGGCCACGAGCATCCCTGAGCCTGAGGGTGCAGCTGCCACCTCTCAGCAGAGTGCGGAGCCCTGGGCCAGGATGGGAGGCAAGAGGACAAAGAAGGTGAGACCTCCGTGCTGCCCCCAGCCCCCCTTGCTCCCCTGCTTTCTGTGCCCTCGCCTCTCCCTGCCTCCTCCTCTCCCTCCCCACATCCCCTCCCCTCCCCTCACGTCCCCTCCCCTCTCCTTCCCTCCCCTCTGCTCTCAGCTTGTGCATGTTTCTCCAAGACAGGTTCACTAGCATGTTTTTACTCCACGTAGTCCCTACCCTCGGGCCCGGAGGGAGAAGCAGGTTGGCTCAGTGCCTGGCACTTAGTAAGCACTCGGCACGTGTCATCCGTTGTTCCTACTGCCCTTATCTCCAAGTACGTGCTCTGGTTAAGATGTGTGCCAGGTGCTTTTGCACGGGCAGCCTGGTAGCCCTGAGTCTCTCCTCTGTCTAATGGTACAGTCCAAGCACCTGGATGACGAATATGAGAGCAGCGAGGAGGAGAGAGAGCCTCCTGCGGTCCCCCCGACCTGGAGGGCATCGCAGCCCCCACTGACGACTGTGCGGCCTCAGATGGCCCCTCGGCCCCCCATGGCCCTGAGGTCCCAGGTACCCTCAAGGCACGTACTGTGCTTGCCACCCCGCAATGTGACCCTTCTGCAAGAGAGGGTAAGAAGCCTGCCCTTCCCCCATCTCGCTCCTCCCCTCCCTTGCGGGGCTGTTCTTTGAGGTCGCCCACGCCTTGGTCTCCCCGTGTGCTCCCTCCTTCTCCAGGCAAATAAGTTGGTGAAATATCTGATGATTAAAGACTACAAGAAGATCCCCATCAAGCGCTCAGGTGGGCAACCTGTGCCCCCTCCCTGAGCTCTGCCCTTCCCCCCACCCACAACCCTGCCCTGTGGGCCTCCCATCAGGTGCCCCCACACACACATCAGGCCTGGCTGATGGCTGCATTTGCACGGTGTGGGGTCCTGAGCGTGCTCCCTTCAGCAGGGCTGACAGAAAGGCTGCAGCTCTGTGGCCCCTGCTCAGCCTCGGTGCTTTGCCCACCCCTCCCCTCCTGCAGACATGCTGAAGGATGTCATCCGAGAATACGACGAACATTTCCCCGAGATCATTGAACGAGCGACGTACACTCTGGAAAAGGTGGGTGCGGGGCCGGGGGCAGCTCTGTGGAGCAGGGCCCGCAGGGAACCCTTGCCCCCTGCATCCCCTCGAGGCCCAAGGGCAGGACTACGTGCTCTGGAAGGAAGCCCTCCCCGGCCTCTCCACCTGGGAGCTTCCTCTGCCTGCCTCCTTCCCTCCTTCTTGCGCTTCGTGCTCTCTGAGTGTCTGTGGTCTCCTGAGGTGGATCCCATTGTCTCAGCCAGCGTCAGTGCTCCCACAGGGCACTTCCTCTGCGGCCCCTCTTCTTCCTCCTCCCCCAGGGCTTGGGGCTCCCCGCCGAGGACAAGTTCTAACGGGGAATTGAGTGACTGCCTGCAGGACACCCAGCATGGATGTTTGATCTCACATTCTGTTTTCTCCCCCATGTAGAAGTTTGGGATCCACCTGAAGGAAATCGACAAGGAAGAACACCTCTACATTCTTGTCTGCACACGGGATTCGTCAGCCCGCCTCCTGGGAAAGTGAGAGAGCACGGGAGGGTGGTGGCCTTCCTTGGTGGTGCCTCCCTGCTCCTCTCAGAGAAACGGGAAAGTGGGGTTGGGGGGCCTAGCGCGGCTCCCACCCAGGGTTAGCAGTGCTGAGCAGTTAAGGGCTGGCAGGGCCAGTAGCCTGGGCCGAGGATTTGCTGCTCTCCGGGTTTCGCCTCTGCCCACCCTTCCCCACCCCCATCTTCCTAGGAAAGCAAGCTCCTTGGTTGCCTCTCCCTGCTAAGGTCCTGGCCAGGGCTTGGCAGAGTGGGCCTCGGGAGGGGGACGGGGTGTGGGGGTGCTCTCCAGTGGACTTGTGCTCCCGACGCAATGCGCAAAGGCCAGGGAAGGTCTGGATGTGCCTCTGGACACAGGGTTGCCCACCGTTTGCTCCCTGCCTAACCCCATCCTCGGCAGAGCCCTGGGAGGAGGTGTTAGCATCCCCATTTGATGGATGAAGGGAGTCAGTCTCAGGCCGAGGAATGAATTGTCTGGACCAGGTAGCGCAAGCCATACAGAGTGGGAGGAAGTGCCCTGTAGCCCAGCAATCTGGGAGAGGCTAGTTGAGTGAGCCGGCTGTGGTCCCCCCGGGCAAATGGCTGCTGGACAGGCTCCCTCTTTCTACACCTTCAGGACCAAGGACACTCCCAGGCTGAGTCTCCTCTTGGTGATCCTGGGCGTCATCTTCATGAACGGCAACCGTGCCAGCGAGGGTGAGTGGCTGGGCCTGCAGCTGGGGGGTTGCCCGCCGTCTCACCTCCGTGTGCTAAACTCTTGTACCTCATCTCCCCTCGCAGCTGTCCTCTGGGAGGCACTACGCAAGATGGGACTGCGCCCCGGGTATGATTGGGGTCTCTCGGCTCCCACTCCTCAGTGTGTCTGTCCTTGGGCACAAGAGGCCCCGGGATTGCAGTGGCCTAGTGGTCTCTGCGGGGCGTGGCGTCCTGGACTAGGTAGAGCGCAAAGGGTCCCACCAGGGTGCGTGGGGAAACGGTCCTGAACTCTGAGCACCCCCTCTGCTCCGTGTGCCTTCCCTGTTCCCAGATGAGAACTAAGAGAAACCATCGGACCTGGGGGCTCCGTCAAACCCCTCCCTGGGGCATCGCTGACAAGTGGCCGTCTGGCCTCTGCTGCCGGCCCAGGCGTCCATGGGGACACCCCACAGGCTGGGAAGCTCTCAGTCCTGCTGGGAGTGCTCTGGCCCAGCCCGGGCACTGCCACTGTCTCTAGTCATGCGTTCCTTTCCTTGCACTCAGGGTGAGGCACCCATTCCTGGGCGATCTGAGGAAACTCATTACAGAGGACTTTGTGAAGCAGAAGTGAGTATCGACTGAGTTCACTTTGCCTCCCACTCAGGCCTTCCTCGTGTGCTGCTCTGGCTGAGGAAGCCATTCCCCAGCCCATGTCTTAACACCAGAGGGATGGGTGTCTGGTGTGAGTGTGGGGTGGGGGGGAATGTGAGTGTTGGGGGGAGGGCAATTCCAGGGAGGCTTGGGGAAAGGGAGCACATGCTGACTGCGAGCACCGGGTTGGGTGGAACAGCCCACATCTCGTTCAGCACCTGCCCTCTTGGCAGTGTCCCCGGCTTTACATCTCAGGAGCCTGGGGCTCAGAGAGTGGAAGCCTGACATGGCCCAGGCTGAGATAAGGCCCATTTGGGCCTGGAGCCCAGCCCCGCCGACCTTCTAGCCCAGGCCCACCCCATCCTCGGTGCTTGGAGATCTCGTGTGCCCTCACACAGGCCCATATGCATGTTCACCACCAACCCCCCCCGCCCCCCACACCACACACACACACACACACACACACACACACACAGAGATGGTCGAGAGTATGCATGGAGTCCACTGCTCTTGGTTGACTGTTTCTTCCCGTACAGTCATTTTCTGGGGTGGACTGTCCCAGGGTTCAGCCAGGCCATGGACAAGCCCCATGGTGGGGTGTGCTCAGAGCAGGGGGCCTGAAGAAATGGCTCCTCTGTTTACAGCACACGCAACAGGAACCTGGGTTATTGTGACAAAGGGCACAAAACTCGTGGCCTTCCTATGAACAAATACCCTACACGTGCCCCCTGCACCTCCATATGCCTGCTGGGCAGGACCAGTGGCCTAAGGGTGTGAGCACCTCAGTTTTGGAGGCGGAAACCCCTGGGAGTGAGTGTGGGAGAGAGGCAAGGGCTGCGGGGCCAGGGCAGGCCTCCTGCGGCAGCCAGGCTGCAGCCTCGGGGCTGGGAAGGGGCCACCTGGGAGCCACTGGTGCAGCAACAGGTCTGCCTGGCTGGAAGCAGAAGTTTATTTTCCTCTCTCACGCAGGTACCTGGAATACAAGAAGATCCCCAATAGCAGCCCACCTGAGTATGAGTTCCTCTGGGGCCTGCGCGCCCGCCACGAGACCAGCAAGATGAGGGTGCTGAGATTCATCGCCCAGGTAAGGCAGAGCCTGTGTTCTGGCTGGAGTTTCCCATACCTCGTTGGTTCGCTGAGGCCCAGAAAGGTTCCTAGGTCACTGACACAAGTTCACAGACGTAGTGAGTGGGTGGGGCGAAATCCCAGGTCTGGCGCAGAATAATGGGAGCCCAATTCCAGTCGTGTGGGTTTCTATCATGATTTTGCCAAGCGCTCAGGAGGGCGTATGGCAGGAAGCAGGTGCTGAGCGAGGTGGGGTAGCTGTTCCCACGGCTGCTGTTCTTCCGCCGCAGTATCAGAACCGAGACCCCCGGGAATGGAGGGCTCATTTCTTGGAGGCTGTGGATGATGCTTTCAAGACGATGGATGTGGATATGGCTGAGGAACATGCCAGGGCCCAGATGAGGGCCCAGATGAACATCGGGGAGGAAGCTCTGATTGGCCGGTGGAGCTGGGACGACATACAGGTCGAGCTCCTGACCTGGGATGAGGACGGAGATTTTGGCGACGCCTGGTCCAGGATCCCCTTCGCTTTCTGGGCCAGATACCATCAGTACATTCTGAACAGCAACCGTGCCGACAGGAGAGGCACCTGGAGGGCTGGCGTCAGCACTGGCACCAATGGTGCGGCCAGCACCAGCGTGCTCGATGGCCCCAGCACCAGCTCCACCATCCGGACCAGAAACGCCGCCAGAACCAGTGCCAGCTTCTTCTCCTGGATTCAGTAAGATTGGAGGTCATTAGACGAGACTCTGAAGGATGGGGTGTGGAGGGAGTGGGAGGAGCCAGGGGAAGGCCTGGGGTGTCGTGGGGGAACGAGGAGAGCCTGACGGGACACTCAGTTGGTCCTTCCTGCCCCTCACGGTTCACCTGTACTGACCCTTGTGTTCTGGCCTTTGTGTCTCCCGGTTCCAGGCAGCGCTGAGGAGCTGCAGCCGTCCCCTGCCGAGCCAGAGTGCCTCCTCTGCCGCCTCCCCGACAGGGCACTCTAGGCAGCCGCTCCCCGGCCGTGGAAGACGGCATGACGCGCTCTCTGCCCTTCCTGCTTCCCTGTGTGCTTTTTGTCGTGCTGTCGTGTTTGGGGTATCAGTGTTGCATTAAAGTTGCAAAATCAGTCGGACGTCTTCTCCTTTTCCTGGGCAGGTGAGGCTCTGAGTGGCCGGTGGTCAGGCCCTCTGGGACAGGCGGGGGCCGCCTCTCCCTAAAAGGCAGGCGGGTGTGGCTGGGTCAGGCACTGGGAGGCGCGGAGATGCCAGCTGCGTGTGGAGGCCAAGAGTTTCCAGGGGTTCCGGTCCATACGGTTTCATGATTTCCTACACTGTGTGGCCCCGGTTAAATGCCAGTGGGGGTCCTCAGGAGAAGGGGTGGGGTGGAGGGCCGTGAGCTGGTGCCACCTTCCCTCCCACCAAGGGACGGGATCCACAGACATCCCCTAGGACCCACCTGCGCCGCACCTCTGGAGGCGCTGCCCTGGAATCCTTCCCTCATCATCCACACCATTTCAGGACCTCCTCCCTCAGACCGAGTCTTAAGGACAATGAGGTAGGCCTCACAGTGACACTCTCACCCCTCCAGCAGGTAGAAGGAAGAGCCATTACTGCCCCGAGAGCCGATTCAGTGAAAGAAAGCTGTAGGCAGACCTGGACAGCCCATTGCCAGTGACAGTGACCCGAGGCCCTTTGGGAGGCTCCGGGGCTCTTCTCCATGGAAGCAGGGCTCTCCCGGCGAGGCCAAGGCCAGCCTAGGTCTCTGTGTCTTCAAAGGCTGCGTGATCCCTGCGGGGTCGGAGGCTAGAACTTTCATTCCCCAGGTGCACGACAGTGAGGGCAGAGACACTTTGGAACCCTGGGAAGGACTCCGTAGCAGGAAGGGGCCGTCTGGGGCTATTCTGGGTCCCCCAGTGATGTCCACAGCTTGGAGGACAAGGCTCCAGGTTAAGAGGAAGGAGAGAGTAGTGTAAGGACCCAAGCCCACCCCACCCCCCCACCCCCCGCTTGCCTCTTTGCCCCAAGAAGTGGTCTCGCTCCCTCAGCCAGACCCGGATCATGACCCAGACCTAGCTACATCATTTGCCAGAGCCAGTGGAAGACAAACTCCGGTCACGTGGCTCAAAATGTATTAACGATTGCAAGAGAGCAGCAGCAGAGCACTGAACCCCTAGTGCAGACCTGCTGAGGCACGGTCAGGGCCGCAACCCAGGAAGCAGGCTCTGTATGGACCCTCCTCCCCTAAAGACAGGCTTCACACGGGTTTCTGCCTTATTTGTTGCTGCTTTGATTTCTGCCTCCCTGGCTGCGGGCTTGATGCCTGGCCTTGTGGACACTCTGTGATTCCAACAGAGATTCAGGCCCCTTCCAGGTGCAGGCTTCCCGGTTGACGGCCCAGGATTTGGGAACCCAGCCCTGGCATGATGAATGACACTGGAACGTTTCTGGCTCCCTTGCCCTGGGACCTCCCAGGACCCTGCTGTGCACGCAGTAGGCACCTGCCTTGTCATGGACAACGGTGGGGTACTCACTCACCACAAGCCACAGGGATGAGCTGGAGCACTGTGTGCAGGGGGCACCTGAGATAAGGCAGCTCCTCTAGAAAGGAGGAGAGAGCAGCTCTCAGAGACAGGGCACTGGGGAAGGCACCACCTCCCCGGGCCTCCAGGCTTGCAACCCTCTCCCCTTCCACCCTCTTCCCCATGGTTGTCTTCACCTGGGCCCTGCTCCCCAGCACTCTGCAGGGAGCAGTGCTGAGAGCAGGGTGGGGAGGGAGGAAGGAGGGCCCTGGAGATCGCGGACAGACCCTGAGTCCCCCAGAAACCTGCCCCTGGAAGGGGCCTGAATCTCTGAGGATGGTCACCTCGGAGGCGGCCGACCTCCTCACCCACAGGGCAAACATGAGACCAAGGCAGGCCTTCCTCCCGGCCACAACCTCAGCCCTTCCATGGGCTCCCCACCACAAAGGCCCACAACAGGTCTCAGCAAGTGTTTTCTGAGACCCTACTATGCGCCGGGGCCATGGCTGAGGTGTGCGTGCACCTTGGCAGCTCCCGCAGCATTCTCCCCAGCCCAGGCCTGTGCCCTGTGACTCCTGGGACACTTGTTGACGGACAAGCACTCACCGATTCACTTGTTTCCAGTTACTGACCATTATGTATAAAGTCGTTCTGAATATTCGCATGCCACTACTCATATGGCCTTGACGTCATTCACCAGACAGCCCTGATGGGAGGTGATGATCAGGCCCATTCCGTGGATGAGGACACTGAGGATCTGAGGAGAACACTTGTTCCATGTCCCACAACGAGGAAGGGGGCAGTGCTGGGACTCGAGCCCAGGACGCTTTGAGGCCAAATGTGTGCTCTGCCCACTGCAGTCTGCTGCCACTGCCTTCGAGGGACTCACAGTGTCGTGGGGTGACACCCCCAACTCTCACCCCTCTCTGCAGACACCCACCCTCCTGACCACCCGGGCAATCCATACAGCTCCCCATCTCCCTGCACTGAGCCAGCACCCCACCCTTCACGGCCTCCCTGCCCCTGAGGTTCATCGTGGGGTTTTAAGGCCTGCCACTGCCCACCCAGCCTCCTGACACATCCTCACTCCTGTGTCCTGCAGAGGCCAACTCTTCAGCACCCTCATCAGAAATGGAATTGCACACCTGAGGGTGACACAACAGTCCGTTTCCAGGCCAGCTGCCCTACTATGGGGTTCAGCAAATACATGCAATTTATTTTGAAATGGGTGACCTACCCACGGGTTACAAAGTTCAAGAAGTGAACTGTGGTGCACACAGCCAATGACCACATGAAAGAAGAAAACTGTAAAGACTGGATACAAAGAGTTGATGAGGGTGTGAAGCAAATGAACTCCCCTACACTGTCCATAGAAGTCTTCATTTGCAGGAGGCCTCCGGAAAACAGGAGGGATTAGAACATGTGGCTACTTCAGGCAGCCTGGACGGATGAGACATCAGAGATCAGGTCTAGGCGAAAGTGAGCCTTCTTAAAGCAGGGAGGGAAGATGTGGGAAGATGTAGCTTCACTAGGAGCAGCGCACTGCTTTTAGCCAGGAATCTGAGAGAGCTGAGAGCCAGATAATCATGGGCCTTTCAGGAAGGCAGCAGCTACAAATGATCTTTAGCTTGTCTCTGAAGCTCTCTAGGACACTGAGGCGTCCCAGCACCCAGAATCAGGACACAGAGGAGGAGCCCTGGGATCAGGCCACCCTCACAAATCTCCTCCTCTTGCTTCCTTTCCCAACACGCTGTGGGGGAGGGCGCCAAGCACAAGGTTCAGAGGCAGGAGGGACAAGGACAAGGGCATGAATCAATGCAGAAGGGCTTTCACGATGTCCAGCCTCAGCTGTAGTTTCACATTCTTGTCCGAAGCACGCTTTGTCCTTCTGTGTGTGGCCGGGTTTCGGAGGCCTGCAGAGGCTGGTGAGACTACCCTGCTTGCTGCCCACAAGGAGAACATTGCAATGACTGATAAAGCCCTGAATATTTTCCTGATCAGAGGTCCACGTTTTGGGTGTTCGCTCATTTGCAAACTGAGTTCCTCCAAATCAAATTAATAGTCAAGGTTTCTCTTCATACTGGGGTTTCACTGGCCAACAAAACTGTATCCATTTAAGTGTACAGTTCCATGGACTTTGACAAATGCTACCATCCAGGTAACCACCACCTCAGTCAAGAAAGAGAACATTTCCCATCACCTAACAAAGTTCCCTTGTGCCCCATCCCAGTTAATCCATACCATCCACATCCAGCCTTAGGCAACCACTGATCTCCTCTCTATATTGCTTATGGGTTAGAATGCTGTTTACGAGAGCCTGTTATACACATAAATATGCAATATGTAACCTCTTGTGTCTGCCTATTTTTCCCTCTGCTTCAATGCTTTGGAAATTCATACATGCTGTGGCACATATCAGTAGACTAAATTAAAATTGTTCCAATTCACAAGCTGATTGTCTCTGTTGAAATCACACAAATACACCAAAATCTCCTAGAACGGGTAGGTGAATTTACCCAGAGTGCAAGATACAAGATTACAGCACAAAATCAATCATACTTCTATATACTAGTAAAACAGCATTGGGAGAAATGAAACTTAAGAGAGGAATACCATGTACCACTCACAAATGAGGGTGATTCTTAGTTGTGAATCTAACAAATGACACATAGTATTTGCATTCCGTAAACTGCAAAACACTGTGGAAAGAAATAAAAGAAGACCTAAATAAATGGAGGAACATACCACAATCATGGATTGGAATATTGACCGTAGAAAAGATGTCAGTTCCCCCTAAATTTATCTATAGGTTTAGTGCAATTCCAATGTAAATCCCAGCATCACGTTTTCGTTTTGTAGGTATAAACAAGCTGATTCTAAAGCCTGTACAGAAAGTAAAAGAAACTAAAATAGCCAAAACAACTGTGACAAGAAGCATAAAATTGGAGTCACATTGAAAACTTATAAAACTACAGTAAACAAAAGTCAGTGTGACAATGGTGAAGCAACAGACACACAGTTAAATAAATCGGAGGGAAGATTCCAGAACTAGTTTCACAAAATATGACCAATTCGTTCTGGACCAAGGTGCAAAAGCAATTGAATGAAGAAAGGACTGGCTTTTCAGCATATGTGTGGGAGCAACTGGATGTCCATCTAAAAGAAAAAGAACCTCACACCTTATCCTAAAACCCACTAAAAATGAATCTTAGATATAAGCCAGGAACGTGAAACTGTAAAAGTTGTAGAAGGAAATAACACAAAATCTTCAACCTGGAGTTTGGCAAGGATGTTTCAGGTATGACACACAAAAACTCTTTTCCTCTGTGAAAGGCATTGTTAAGGGTTTGAAAAAACAAATCCCAGGCTGGGAGAATGTATTGAAAAATTACATATCAAACAAAGGTCTTGTATCCAGGATACGTAAAGAACTGTCAAAACTCAACAGAAAGAAAATAAAGAAAATAGTGGAAAAAATATCTGAAGAGACAACTTCAATAAAAAGAATATATAGGTGGCAACTGAGCACATGAACAGATGTTCAACTTCCCTAGCTCTCGGGGAAATGCAAATTAAAACTAAGGTGCAATACCTGTCTTCCTATCTTAAAATTGCTAAAACGTAACAAAACCCAAAACAAAACAAGAAAGAAAGAAGCAAGCAAAGAAACAAACCAAGGAAAAATCACCTGACAATACCAAAGGATGTTAAGGATGGGCAGCAACTGGATTTACCACACGTTACTGATGGGAATGCAGAGTGCCACAGCCACTATGGAAAGAGTTTTACTGCTTCTCATGAAGTTAAACTTACACTTAGCCACGTAACCAACAACTTCACCCCTGAAGTAGTTCCCCTAGAGGAGGTTAAACATGAGTTCACACAAAAACCTGTACATGAATGTTTATTACAACAACTCTGTTCATAATCAACAAAACCATGCAACAACCCAAATGTCCTTCAACAAAGTGCATTATTCCCATACAATTGAATACTATTCAGTGGTAGAAAGGAACGAACTACTGATACAGTCAACAATGTGGATGAAACTCAGTAACATTATGCTTAGTGATAGAAGCCAGTCTCAGGTTACTTGTTCAATGGCTCTGTTTGTAGGATGGTCTTGAAAAGACAAAACTAGCGTGACTGAGAGCAAATTGGTGGTGCCTGGTTAGGCATGGAGGTAGAGCATGACTCCAAATGGATAGCACTGGGGACTTCTTGGGGGTTGCAGAAATGTTCTGAATACTGATTGTGATGGTGGTTACAAGAAGCTACACAAGTAAGTGTTGAAATTCCTAGAAGGGGATGTCCAGAAGAAGTCTATGTCACTGAACATTAATTTAAAAATAAAATAAAAGAAATAATGATGCAATAGCCTTTTTCAGTCAAACAAACAAACAAAAGTATTAGAATTGTCCACCAGTGGCCTGTACAATAGAAAATACTGAATGCATTTCTTTAGGATGAATGAAAACCATGCCAAATTTATGCCCAGATCAACACAAAGGAACAAATACCTATAGAAATGGTTAAGCATGTGGGGGGGGGAAGGGAAGGGTTTCTAAAAGATTCCTTCCTTTAAGAGTTAACTGAATGTTTTCAAGACCAATAACAATGCATTATCGGGAATATAATATACGTATAAAGAAACTGTATGGAAACAATAGCAAATAGATGGGATTATAAAAATAAAGGCATACATGTGTGTAAGGAATCTTATTTTCTGAAGATGAAATGCCCGAAGTGAGAGAGTGGCATGGACTTATATATACTACCAAATGTAAAATAGATAGCTAGTGGGAAGCAGCCACATAGCACAGGGAGATCAGCTCAGAGCTTTGTGACTACCTAGAGGGGTGGGATAGGGAGGGTGGGAGGGAGTCACAAGAAGGAGAAGATATGGCGATATGTGTATATGTATAGCTGATTCACTCTGTTATAAAGCAGAAACTAGCACACCATTGTAAAACAATTATACTCCAATAAAGATGTTTAAATAAATAAATAAATTTAAATATGTATAGTATACTCTTCTACAGGAACCACTTAAATATAAAACAAAAGGAATAAGTAATAAATATGTAGATTAAAATGGAATACTGAAAACTACATCAGCAATACATAAGATGGCAAGGGAATTGGGTTAAACAAAAAATGAAGAAGCAAATCAAGAAATTAAGGAAACAAAGGGAGGAAGGAAAGGAAGATGGAAGGAAGGAAGGAAGAAAGAAAGAAAAGAAAGAAAGAAAGAAAAGAAAGAAAGAAAAGAAAGAAAGAAAAGAAGAAAAGAAAGAAATCTGCTTGAAATAAGATGGTGGATTTAAAGCCAATACTATTTCTACTTAAAATAAATGTAAATATTCTAAACCCTACAAATAAAAGGCTGAGATTTCTACACAGAATAGGTGCAGGATGCCAGAGTATGATGTTACATAGGAACTCCCTCTAATATAGAGACAGAGATAGGTTCAATGAAAAAGGTATGCCATGTGAAGATGAATTGTAAGAAAAAAGAGAAGGTATAATAACAGATAAGGTGGATTTTAGGATCAGGAGTATTAACTAGTGATAAACAAGCATATTTAATAATGAAAAAATGGGCTAATTACTCAGGAAAGCACAACAGTTCTCAATGCACTGGATAATTGAAGGTTAAATTACATAGAGGGGGCTTCCCTGATGGTGCAGTGGTTGAGAGTCCGCCTGCCGATCCAGGGGACAGGGGTTCATGCCCCGGTCTGGGAGGATCCCACATGCCGCGGAGCGGCTGGGCCCGTGAGCCATGGCCACTGAGCCTGTGCGTCCGGAGCCTGTGCTCCGCAACAGGAGAGGCCACAGCAGTGAGAGGCCCGCGTACAGCGATAAAAAAAAAAATTACATAGAGGGAAATCTGACTGAACTTAAAAGAGATATAGATAGACAAATGTATTTAATAGTTGGAAATTTCAAACATTTTTTTTCTGAGATTTTGGTATAATAAATAGACAGAAGGCCAATAATGATAAAGAGAACTTTAACAACACTATCAACTAATTAGACCTAATTATAGTACATTCCACTCAATAGCAGAAGAATACACATCCTCTTCAAAGGCACATGGGACATGCAACAAGAAAGGGCCTCTCTTGGCGTTATAAAACAATACTCCATCAACGAAGAAGGATTGAAGTCATGTAGAGGATGTACTCTGGGCCCAATGGAATAAAACAAGCAATCCATAGCAAGAAGATTTCTAGAGAATCCCCAAACTTTGAAATTTAACAAGAATTTCACAATAACACAAGGTCAAAGAACAGGTACTAGAGAAATGTGAAAGTATGTTGAACTAAAGGGAAATGTAAACACAACATATCAACTTTTGTGTGCTTAAGCTAAAGCAGTGATTAGAGAGAAATTCTCACTTTGCATGATTATATTTGGAAAGAAGAAAGGGCTAACATCAATGAACTCCATAATTAAGATTCTACCAAAAGAATTAAAAATTAAACCGAGAGGAAGTAGAAAGAAGGAAACACTAAAGATATCAATGAAATAGAAACCAAAGAAATAATAGGGAAAATACAATGAAGTCAATAGCTGGCTCACTCCAAAGATTTATACAATTTATAAACTCAATGTAGACTAATCAAGAAAAAACGTATTGATAGCTAAGACACAAGTGGCCAGTATCAGGAGTAAGAGAGGAGATGTGACTTTAGAGTGCAAAAAATGCTAAAATGAGAATAAGGGAATAATATGCAAAACTTTATTTTAAAAATTGACAACATAGAAAAAATGAGCAAATTGGTAGAAAGACACAGACTATCAAAACACACTCAAGAAAACAGAGAATACTCGAGTAGCCTTATATCTCTTAAAGAAATAGAATTTTTGGCTAAAAATCTTCCCACACAGGAAACTCCAGGCACAGTTTTGGCCTCACTGGTGTGTTCTCCAGAATATTTCATGAAGAAATAGTGCCAAATTTGTACAATTCTGCCAGAAAGAGAAAGAGGAAGGAGTACTTCCCAATTCACTCTCTGAAGCTATTGTCCTCATACAAAACTATCCTTATACCAAAACCAGACCAAGACATTGCAAGAAAATATAGCTGCAAACCAATATCCCTCAAGAACATAGACACAGAAATTGGTAACAAACAAAAGGCTAGCAAATCGAGCGCAACAATACATAAAAGAAAATTTTTATGACCAAACAGGGTTACTCTTAAAATGAAAGTTCTCTTGAACATTTGGAAATGAATACATAAAGTTAATCATATAAATAGACTGCAAAAGAGAGCCATACCATCACCTCAAATGGTGCACATCCTAGGCAGAACAATGGCAGCCAAATGTATCTACATATTAATCTCTGTAGCCTGTGAGTCTGTTACCTTACCTGGCAGAAACTACTTTGCAGATGTGATGAAGTTGAGGATCCTGGGATATGGAGATTATCCTGGATGATCTGGGTGGGCCAATGGAATCACCAAGGTCCTTATAAGGGGGTGGCAGGAAAACGAGAGTGAAGAGTAGGACATGTGATGTCAGAAGCAGAGGTCAGGGAAGAGAGAGGTTGGAAGATGCTATGCTGCTGCCTTTGGACATGGAGAAAGGGGCAGGAACCAAGGAGTAGAGATGGCCTCTAACATAGGAAAGGCAAGGAACAGATTCTTCCCTAGTAGCCTCAGAGGAACATAACACTGTAGACACATTGACTTTGGCCGTGTAAAACCCATTTCAGATTTCTGACCTCCAGAACTCTAAGATAACAAACTTGTGTTGTATTAAGCCACTGAAGCATGTGGTAATTTGTTAGAACTGCAAGAGGATACTAATCTAATTCGGAAAAAGCATTTAACAGACTGTCACACCTACTCAGATGTAAAGTTCTCTGGAAACCAGGAATAGGAGAGACTCCTCAACCTGATAAAGGTCTCCTAAAACATACTTCACAGTTAAAAGGTGAAAGCTTTCCTCTTAAGATCTCTCACCACACCTGACTGGACTGGCAGTCCTCACTAGGGCATTAAGGCAAGATTTTAAAGTATACAAAGTGGAAAGGAAGGAGTAAAATTGTCTTTATTCATAGATGAAATAAACCATCTACATGGACAATCTTTAAGTATCTTTTAAAAAAATTACTAGAACTACTACTGGTGAGATAAGCAAGGTTGCAGGATATGAGGTTGGTGAACAAAAGTCAGTTACAGTTATCTATTGTGAAAACAAGCAACTAGAATTTTAAACACAACTGTCATTCATAATTCATGCAAAACATGAACGATTTACAGGTGAATTTAACAAAATGTGAGTGAAGTTGTAAAATGATACACAGAAGGACTTGCCTAGAGAAATTCACAACCAAGTAAATGAAAGGAGAGATGGATCATGTGTTTGGATTTTAAGGCTCAAATATGTTAAGACGTAAAGTGTCCCACGGTTGATCTATTGATACACAGCGCTTCGAATGACTACAAAGCAACAAGATACTTCTACAACATTTACTGACATACAAAGGATTGGAATAGCCCAAACAACACAGAAAGAGAATCACATATTTGGAATTCTCACATTGCCTAACTTTGTAAATTACTGCAAAGGTACAGTCATCAAGATAGCGTGGTACTAGCAAAAGGATAGATGTATAAACAAATAGAAAATGAATAGAAAGTCCAGAAAGAGACGTACACATGTAAGGGCAATTGCTTTTCAACAATGCTGCTAATGTAATCCATTGGGGCAAAACACGCTTTCAACAAATATTGAAGAAACATTAAGTATGCATATGGAAAAATGTGACTTTCACATACTTCAAATGGCATACAAATATAAGCCAAATTAGATAATATGCATACATGTAAAGGGGAAAATTATAAATTATAAAACTTGCTAATGAAAAACCTATGTTAGTTAGTTAGGCAAAGACATCTTAGAACACAAAAAGCATGACCAGTAAAAGAAAAATCAGAAAAGTATAAAAAAATTTTTTAAGTGCAAATGAGAAACTTTGCTCCTTGGAAGATCCTGTGAAGAAAATAAAATCCAGTCACAGAGGAAAAGAGCACATTTGTAATACAGAACTTACTTGCACATCTGAATATATAAAAAAATCTCTTACAACTCAATAGCGGGAACCCATAACTTGTTTTTAAAATCGGCAAAATATTTGAACAGTCATTACCCTAAATAAGATACATGAAAGGCAAGTAAACACATATAAAGTTGCTCAAAATCATTAGTCAACAGGGAAATAAAATTTAAACCCAAATGAGATGGCACACCACAACTACTAGAATGAATACAGTTCATATGGCTGAGTATGGCAAGGGCTGGTGAGGTGGAGCCACTACAGATTTCAGACGTGTGGGCACAAAGATTCGGTACTTCCATAAAAGTTTGGCAGCTTCTTATCAAGGTATGCATATGACTACCGCATAATCTAGTCATTCCAATCTTAGGTATTGAACCCAGAGAAATAAGAGCACATGCCCATACCAAACTTGTACATGGATCTTGGTAGCAGCTTTATTCATAATGTCCCAAAACTGAAAACATCCTAAAAATTCATCAATTGGTGACTGGATTATCAAACTGTGGCATATTCCTACAAAGGGTCTAAAGGAACCAACCACCAACATAAACAATGCCTAGGAAAAGCAAAAGACTTAAGTGGAAGACCAGAAACAGAATACTGCATACCTTCTGATTCATTTTATACACAATTCTTGAGAAGTCAAAACTAAAATGAGACAAGGAAGGTTGTTGATTGCCCAGGGCTAGAAGTGGGATGAGGAGAATAACTGCAGAGGCACATGGGGAACTTTGTGGGACACTGGAAATGTTCTCTATCTTGATATTGATGGTGGTTACACAGACGTTCCAATTTGTCAAAACTCATCAAAGTGTACACTCAAATGAATATAGTTTCTTGAGTGTAAATTGTGTCTCAACGAAACCAAGAAATAAATGGAGTATATAAAAAGCAAAATATCTGAAAGCATGAAATGAACGGATACATTCTCAACAGGTAAGACAGAGTAAAGAGAGAATCAGTGTGCTAGGTAAAAATATACAGGATAAAATATAGAGAGAAAAAAGGATGGAAAAAAAAGAATAGGTAGTAAGAGAAATAGTGAATGCAGAGGTAACATAGGCCTGCTATTTTAATTGGAGTTCCATGAAGATGTGACACAGAGAAAAGATTCCAGGCCACAGTTGAACAGATAGGGAGCATGGTATTTCCAAAACTGACAAATAACATGTCCCTTCGAGACTCAAGAAACACTAAGGAGTCGAAGCAGGATAATTCTGAAGTAAACATCTCTTAAATTTCTATAGTCAAACTGCTGAAAATCGAACAAGGAGAACATCACAAAAGCAACCAGGGAAAATCAAGCCATGGTCTTCAAAAGAGGGCGATGAGACTGACACTTGACTTTCAACATAGTCAAGGAAGCCAGAGGTATGTAGAATGATACATTCAAAGTGCTGAAAGAACAGAACGGCCAATCTAGAGCTCTATAACCAGGAAAAAGATCCTTCAAGATGAAGGTGAAATAAAGATATTTTCAAACAACTAAGAGGGTGAATGTTTCATATTCTTACCATATGATCCATCCATCATGCTCCCTGAGATTTACCCAAATTTGCTGAAAACTTTTGTCCATGCAAAAACCTGCACACAAATGTTCATAATTGCTAAAACTTGCAAGCAATCATACAGCATGTGACCATAGTTAATAATAATGAATTGTATAATTGAAATTTGCTGAGAGAATAAATATCAAGTGTTCTCACCACGACAAAAGGGTGACCATGTGAAGGGATGGATATGTTAATTAGTGTGATTGTGGTAGTCATTTCACCATGTATATTTATGTCAAATCATCTCACCGTACCTCCTAGATATATACAATTTTTATCTTAATAAAGCTGAAAAAACAAAAGATGCCTGGCAACAGGTGAATGGGTAAACCGTGGTACATCCATAGAATGCAATATTATTCACTAATAAAGAGAAATGAGCGATCAAGCCACAAAGAGACATTTAGGAACCTAAAAAGTGCATTGCTACATGAAAAAAGCCAATCTGAAAAGGCTACCTTCTCTATAGTTCCAAGTGGACAATATCCTGGAAAAGGCAAAAGTATGGAGACAGTACACAGGTCGCCAGGATTCCAGGGGAGTGAAGGAAAGAGAAATAGGTGGAAGCAAAAGGCAATTTTAGGACAGTGAGACTATTTTGTATGTGACAGTAATGATGGACACATGTCATTTTACGTTTGTCAACAGTACAACACAAAGAGTAAGAGTTGACCCGAATGCAAGCTATGGGCTTAGTTAATAATTTTCAATTGTTACTCGTGGACCACAATAACGCCAGATGTAAATGACAGGGGAAATCAAGAGCAGGGTGCAGGTGGCGGGGAGAAGGAGTACGTGGCAACTCTCTGTACTTTCCGATCAATTTTACTATAAGCACGGACTTGAGTCATGAGTCCCAGACTTTTAGTGCATATGGCAGAACATGTGTAAAATGAGAATGTTCTTGATGGTGGGGAAAAGGGGAGATGCTACTGAAAGCTTTGGGCTACTTTGCAATCAAAGTTAATAAAGAATGCATATTATTTTTTTAAATTTACTCTAAGCATAAATCTGTTCTAAAAATACACTCTTTTAATTTAAGTTAGAAAGGGAAAAGTTTTCCCCAGCACATCCACACTAAAGGAGGTACTTAAGTGTGTTCTTTAAGAACAGAAACAATGACCTCTGATTGAACATAAAGACATGGAAGTAATGAAGAGTGACATACAAGATAAACATGTGGATATATTTAAATGATATTGGCTTATAAACTGATACTAAAAATAATAATGTCTCATGAGGTTAAAATTGTCTGTGTGTTTATATCTACGAGGGATTAAAATTCATTACAGCTACAATATTGAAATAAGGAATGGGTAAATATAGACCACGTGTTCTAACGTACTTACATTTTCTGCGATGAGATAAAGGGACAAATTATTTTAGACTTTGAGAAGTTAAGAATGCAAGTTGTAGTCTCCAAATAACCACTAAAAGAATAGTAACAGAGTGAATAACTATCAAGGTGATAGAGGTGGGAAATAGAAAAAAATTTAAAGTAATCAAAAAGAAGACAGCAAAACTAAGAGATAAATGAGCATAGAGAAACAGGAATAAGAGAAAATAGTAAGATGGTAGATATAAAGCTAAGTATATCAATAATCACATTAAAGGTAAATACTACAATCAAAAACAACAACAATAAGACAAAGATTAGCAAGCTGATTGAAGAAGGAGGAGGAGGAGGAAGAGGAGAAGGAGGAGGCAGAAGAAGAAAAAGAAGGCAATATATGCTTACGGCATATGCTGCTTTAAATATAAGTATACGGAAAAGTTAACACTACAAGTTGGTAAAATATGTACCTGAAAAATACTAATCCAAACTAGCTGGTGTACCTCTTTTTATATCAGAAACTGTGGCCTCTGAGGCAAAAAGCCATTACCACAGGTAAATATAATGAGCATTATCAGTCATAAAGTGTTCAAATTCATCAGGAAAATAAAACACTTATGAGTCTGTTTGCACCGACTAAAATTATGATAAGTGATATGGAATTAAACAACAAGGAGCTATGAGCGTGAACAATAGGGGACCTGATCTCAGTATATGATGTAAACCTTGGCACAGCTGTAAGGACATATACATTACTCCACAATCATAGTGGGAGATTTCAAAACACTTCTCTCCGTAAATGATACATCACACGCATAAAAATTTGCAAAGATATGAGAGATTTGAAAAATACAGTGAACAAACTTGGCAATATATATTTATACATTTATACATATATATATATATATACATATTTATACATTTATACATATACATATATATATACAATATATATTTATACATTTGTATATTTATATATATTTATATTTATATAAATATTTATATATATTTATACATTTATACATTCCTATCAACATTCAGCTCAGCATTCAACTCCACAACTGCAAGATACACAGTCTTTTCAAGTGCTAACAATGTTTACCAAAAAAGACCACATGTTGACCATAAAGCAAGTCTCAGAACATTTCAAGACAATGAAATAGTGGAGTATATTCCCTGACCAAAATGCTATTAAGCTATAAGTTAATAAACAATGATAACTAGAAAATCCTCCCTGTTTTAAAATTAATATCCTTCTAAATTACGCAGAGCTTGAAGAGGAAATCAATGAAATTATAAAACATTTTGAACTGACTAATAATGAAGATTTGGGGGGATCCACCTTCAATATGTATACTACCAAAAAAGAAAGGCAAAATAATCAATGACATGTGCGTCTGTCTCAACAAGGTGATAGAACAGCAGATTCAACACAACGAAAGCAGGAGAAATGAAATAAGAACAAGAGCATTAATCAGTTAAAGATAAAATAGCCAAGGTTGGTTCTTGGCAAAGACAGCACAACTGACAATCAGCTCATGTAAGCTCGAACAAAAAAAGAGAGAAGTTATCTAAAAATCAATGTCTGGACTGAATGAGGAGACATGATTATAGATACAATAAAGATATCGAAAGATCATTAGTCAAAATCATGAGCAACTTTATGCAAGAAATGTGAAGAGTTATATATAATGTACAAGTTTCAAGAAAGCACAACAAAATGACACCAAAACAAACTAAAAACCTAAATTGTCCTATAAATACTAAATGAATGGAATCTGAAGAAAGCAACAGCAAAACCGATTTCCATATTCTGATGGGCCCACCAATCAATTCTACAAAACTTGAAAGAAGAAAGAACAGCAATTTTACATACAAGGCAGAAAGTATAAAAAACAGGACTCACTTCCCAGCTAGTTCTAGGAGGCCTCAACATTATAAGACATGAAATATACAGGCCAGTATTTCACATAAACATAGAAGGAAACATTGTGAATGAAACACTGGCAAAACCAATCCAGTTATATGTTTTGAAAGGATAATATATCACAAACTAGTCAAGACTACTCTAGAAATGAAGTGGTTCAACAGTTGAAAAATGAATGTATTTCATAGAATTAACATATAAAGGATAAAAATTATTATATTTCCTATAGATGCAGAAAAAGTGTTGTGTGAATTTGATTATCAAAAAATAAACATCCAAGGATGTGGAGAAAAGGGAACCCTTGTGCATTGTTGGTGGAATAAAATTGGTATAGCCACCATGGAAAACAATGTGGAGACTCCTCAAAAAATTAAAAGTAAAACTACCATAAGATCCAACAATCCCACTTCTGAGTATACATCCCAAGTCAAAGAAGTCACTATCTCGAAGAGATATCTGAACCCTCCTGTTCATTTCAGCACTATGCACATTAGCCAAGACTTGGAAACGACCTAAGTGTCCATCGGCAGGTAAATGTATAAAGAGAATGCAAGATATATATAACGGAATATTATTCAGTGATAAAAAAGAATGAAATCTTGGCATTTTGACAATATGAATGGGCCCTGAGGGCAGTATGCGAAGAGATATAGGTCAGAAAGTGAAAGGCAAATACTGTGTGTTCTCACGTATATGTGGAATCTAAAAAAGCCAAATTCATAGAAACAGAATAGAATCTTGGTTGCCAGAGGCAGGAGAGTGGGGGAAATGGATGATGTTTGTCAAAGGCTACAGATTTCTAGTTAAAAGATGAAAAAGTTCTGGGGGTCTAATGCCCAGCCTTGTGATCATACTTAACAATACTGTAACACATACTTAAAAGTTCTAAGGGAGTAAATCTTAAATTTTCAAACCACTCCACACACACACACACACACATTGTAATTATGTGATGAAAGGAAGCTGTTAACTAATCTTATTGTGGTAATCATTTCACAGCACATACTTGTAGGAAATCATCACGTTGTATCCCTTAAGCCTACACAATGTTATATGCCAACTATGTATCAATAAACTGGTAAATAATTTAAAATGCAATATAAAAATAAACATCCATTTATGATTTTAAAAAAATCCTCCTAGCCAACTAGGAATAAAAGGGAACTGTCTTAATCCAATCAGAGTATCTTTTAAAAGCCTACAAAATCCACCTCACTTAGTGATGAAATGTTGAAAACTTCCCCTCTGAGATCATGAATAAGACCAGACTATCCATTATCACCACAGACATTACCACAGGGGAAGAAAGTAATAAAAGTGATCCTGCAAATACAGCCTTAAAGGAATCAGAGAACATGGGTATGAATGTTCACCACAGTAACATTTTTAATACTGCAGGGCTGAAATACTACTGAAATATCCATTAAACATAGAAGGTATGACTAAGTTGTCGTATGTTCATACAAATTTAATTACTATTCAGTAATGGAAAACAATGAACTACAGCTAACACTATGACAAAAATGAATAGCAATACATAAAAATATAATGTCGCCAAAAGAAAGCTAGATTATAAGAATACATATTTAGGGGTGTGGGAGGGATAAATTAGGAGTTTGGGATTAGCAGATACAAACTACTACATATAAAATAGATAGAAAACAAGGTCGTAATGTATAGCACAGGGGAACAATATTCAATGTCCTGTAATAAACCACAATGGAAAAGAATATGAAAAAGAATATATATATATATATATATATATATATATATATATCTGAATCAGCTTTCTGTACAGCAGAAACTAACACAGCATTATAAATCAACTACACTTCAATAAAAAGTTTCTTTAAAAGGATACGTATTTATTATGTGTAAGAAGTTTCACAAACAGGCAGAACTATAGTGCTAAATGTCAAATACTGGTTAGATCTGCTGAGGTGGCAGATGGTAGTGACCAAGTAGAGGCACGATGGTGCTTCCGGGTTGCCGGCAATGCCAAATCTCTTGACCTGGATTGCAGTTATTCAGTCGTTTGTGATGTAAAAATTTAGAGCAGAGCATTTACGTTTCCTGCAATTCCATTTTTGTGTTGTATTCCACAGAACAGTTAATACTATTCAGGTAAATAGACTCCCACGACCATACATAAAGATTAGACTCTTCGGTGATTTGTATATTTCCTGACCACTATAAACTATAAAATGCCATTAAAACTATAAACTGATAACAACGATCATTAGAAAATCCCCCATATATTTGTAAACGAAGACGTACCTCCTAAACAACCCATGGCTCTGAGAAGAAATCATTGAAATTAGAAAATATTTTGAACTAATATTGGAAACTTGGGGACCATTGCCTGCTATAATTATGAAATCTCTACTCTTGGGATGGTTTGATTACCCAGGGAAGAACCTCCTGCATCTATGGGAAAAGGCAAGATGCCGGCACTTTGTATAGCAAATTGGGCGTGAGGCTGAGGATCGAATTTTTATGTATAGTATATTTTTCACTTAAATCCCTGTGTTGGGTTTGGATGCCTGCTTTCCCCTGATCCCGACGTTCCAAGTCCATAGGTCTGCTGATTCACTCCCTCCGGAGAGTAAGTCTGTCCTCAAACTCCCTAGGGTTTGGAGAAGGCAATTTGTCCAGGCTGCAGGTTGTTGAGAGGGGCTCTGGGTGTCTGAATATTTCTTAACTATACCTAAGAGCAATCGTGCACTTTACAACGCCCACTGCTACCCCTCACTTGTAGGGGTACTTGACGTTGCCAATCTCGCAGACAGTTTGAAGGTCTAGTGAGGGAAGTTAAAGACTGTTGCTTTGGGGCTTTCCTCACTGCTCGGCTCTTAAATCACCTCAGTCCGATAGTGCTCATCTGTCTGCTTTCCACCTTTTAATACTTTATAATTATTATTGTCTCCTCGCCCATCCTTTTTGTCCTTGTGTGGTTAGGTCTCTAAGAAAAAGGATCTAGCCAGGTGAGAGGGAGGAGGAAGAGACGGAAGAAGGAAGAATGAGCAAGAGAATGGATGAAGGACATAAACAAAGGTGCTGCTGTGGAACTTGGAAGCAGGAACAAGGATGCACTGACAAGATGAAACAGCTCCTTACCCTGTTTTGGTCTGTTTGTTAGTCAGATTCCAAGAAGTGGGCATCCCGTTGGACTTCATGTTTACACCTTCAAGAGTGGGCTGGACACCTTATGTGAGAGTCCCATCATGCTGCAAACGATGGAAGAAGGTAGTTGCCCCCCACGTGGAAGAGAAGGCAGTTACCTAAAGAGACAATAAGACGATGCTGGGTGGCAGGATGCCAAATACCGATGACATTTCCTTCACTGAACCCACCACAGAAATTAGGTCCCCTATTGTTCACGCTCATAGCTCCTTGTTGTTTAATTCCATATCACTTATCATAATTTGCAATGGAATGGTAATGTCTGCAATTAATTTTATGATGCACTGTCTGATGAAGCTGGAAGCTCAAAATAAATGGCCTATATTAGGCCAATCATAATTGAGTGAATGAATTCTTAGTCGCTTCATACTAGGGGCAGGCGAGGGGGTGGGAGGAAGAACAAAATAAAGAGGGAAGGCGGAAGGGCAAAGAGCAAGGCACAGTTGAGGACCAGAAGGAGAAACCAAGGAGGGAGAGAAGAGGCGAGGGATACGGGAAGACAGAGGGGGGAGAAACTGAACCACAAAGCAGGGAGAACAGAGCGAGGCGGGAGAGGAGAGATGAGAGGGAGATGACGTATGCTGTTGAAGGGGTCGTAGCACAGCTTCGCCCACAAGAATCCTATGGGCCAGCCAGCATGATGCAGAGAATGACGTCTGTTTTCATTGTACGTGTGCCTGTGCGTGCGTGCACGCATGCACCTTCGTGTTTTCTGTGTAATAATAATTGCAGGGATCAACGTGCCTGTGGAAATTGTGAATTCTCTCAATATGAGCGCTTTGCTCATATTGAGAGAATTTGCTCGATTCTGTTCTCCCAAGGGCCTTTGTGTCAAGACCACCTTTGCTTTCCGCCCACAGTCCAATGCATCACTCAGCTTCAGTTTCCATGGTAACCAAGGTATTGTTTCCTGTCATGTCTAGGGACTAAGGATGAGACAAAGAGAAAGGCAGAGAAATGTGTGAGCTCTGTCTTCCTCTGAGGTATACAAGCTACTATTTAGGGATTTAAAAATCACATTCTATTTAATTCTGCATTGCCCTGCACCCACTGCCTGGTGGAGGAGGATAGAAATTGTAGAGCAGCCCAGTATGAATCTAGAATTTCTACCTCTCCACAGTGCACTTACATGGTTAGGAGACGTAGGCTTCCTTGACGTTTAGCCACCTTCTTAACAGCAATTTTTTGTTACCTCCAAACCATGCCCATGGATTCCAGGACTCTGGCTGCCCAACTCACTTCCCCTGTTCTCACCTTGTAACCTCTGTCTCACTGTGTGGGTTTCCAGTAGCCCAAATTTTCTAGCACGAACCTGTTACAGCCATGTTTCAGAAGTACTCCTCCCAGTACAGTTCCATGATCCCCAGTAGGGAAGTCACACAGGACAGATGACTCCCTCCTCTCCTCTTTGTTCTGGGAGGCCTCTACCCAGACCATGAGACCAGTTGATAGGGCTCCCACTTCCTGCCCCACCTCTGTTTTAGCAGGGCCTTGGGGAGACTCAGAGGAGAGAGGTCTCTAGCAGCCACCTGAATCTGGGAAGCAGCAGAACTAAGCAAGCACCTCTTTCCCACCCCCCTATCCCAAATAACCAATTACCTCCTTTGCATTTTCTCCTCATTTCAGAGGCCGGACAATCACGGTGCCAGGCAGGACATGAGATGTCTCAAGGCACCAGTTTGTGAGCAACAGCAGCCCAAAACCTGGGGTATGTTCCCATCTACCCCTCCCTTCTCCCTCAGTGTTGTAGGATGTCTCTAGAAGTCCATTTGTACAGCCCTGCTATCATTTCTGGGGTCCCAGCTGCCCACCACTTCCTGTGTACTGCAACCCCTCAATCCAGAATGTCTAAGGAATCTCATTTCCACTCCAACGGAATGACCCACACTGAACCGAACACAAAGGCTTGCCCAACCTCGTGACCTCGGGGTCTTTTTCAGATGTGCACCTGTTTTTGGAAAGGGGGTTTGCCTCGTATCCACTCTCAGTATCCACTTGCCAGCCACTTATCTGTGTCACACCTCTTTCAGAGGATCCCAGATCTGCTTGGATGCTGGTCTCTGCCTGGATGTCTGGGAGGAGAGTCCCTTGGAGTAGGACCAAAGAGGAACAGTAATGCAAGGAAGGAAGGTAATGTTTTCCTGGAATGTCCTGCTCCTTAAATCCCCCCCAAACACCACTCTAGACTGTATGGGAGAAGCACATTTTAACAACAGGTGAAAGGTAACTGAGGGAATGATAATAGGGAACAGAACTATTAGGAAATGATGGCTAAATATCAATGTTCCTAAAGTCCAGGGAAAATCACCCAGCTCCTGCTCCCCTCCCCCCAAAAGTTAAGGCCTTCTGGGAAGATTCCATTCTGGGTTGATCTCTGTTCCTAGCTCTTCTTGAAGACTGCCCTTTTCTCTCCCTTGCAAAGGAGAAAGTCCCCTCCATTAATATCCTCCATTATAAGGATTTCTTATTCTCTTAGCAGTGGGATCTACCCAAATTTTCACCCTCCCCTGAATATGCAAGCACACACAGACACTCACAGACATGCCAATAGGACTATCAGAGGCACGCAATAATCCCTAACCCATGCATTTCTCAAAACTGAAATCTGTCAGTCTAGATTAACCTCCAGAACTCATTCTGGATCTCTTGGACTTCAAACCGCAGTTCCTCATCCTCTGGCCACTGCTGGTGCACTAATCTCTCATTCTCAGTTTGGCCTTGCATGGGGGTGTAAGTATCAGCACATCTGTAAATAAGAGTATGAAGCATGGGGCAAGTGGGTTATAATTTTAACAAAGTCAGTGTCTCCAGTTGATCTAATCTTTACCCTCACCTTTTAAAAGATTTAACCGCTGCGGATGACCACTGTTTCTCTTGCATCTCCATCTTCTCCTGCTCTAGCGGTTATTCCCACCAGCATACAATCAAGCTCCACTGTCCTCCATTTTAAACAATACCTTCCCTTGGTGACACTTCCTTAGCAAGTATTGTTCCATATATCTGCAGCCCTTCACAGCAAAACTTTCATGATAAATTGTCTCCACTTCCACACCTCCACCTCCGACAAGTCTTGCTTGCCCTTCTGTCTTCTAAACTGCTTTTTTCTTGTTCTCCAATAACTAGCATGATGTCAAATCAAAGCATCATTCCTCTGCCCCTGTTTGACTTCTTAGTGGCTTTGAACTTGCTGCCTACTTCCTCTTCCTTGACATCTTTTGGATTTCATGAAATCGCTCTCTCCTGGTTTTCTTCCTTCCTGTGTGGATCCTATTCCTTTGACTCATTTTTGGGGGCTCCTCTTCCTCTAAGGTCGTCTACAGGTTGCCTCACTCTAGGTTGTGGCCTTGGGCTCTCTTTTCCTTCTTTTGTGCATTTTCTGTCTTAGAAGTTTCTTTTAATCAACTTGTACACATTGAATATGTATAGCTATTTGTATGTCAATCATACCTCAATAAAGCAGTCTAATAAAATGTTTCTTTTCCTTTTATGACTATAAATAATATCTACATCTGCCGATCTCTGTGTGAGTCAGGGTGTGCGATTATGGTCAACAGAACAAGGCTCAGGATCGCTTAACCAAAAATAAATCTTACTCAAGGATATCAGGTTGCTCATGTTGTCCATCGAGACCTGGAGAACCAGGATTGGAAAGCAAGCAGGAACTACGTGAGCCTGAGAAGTAGAACCAGTCATGAAAGTCATGCCTGAAGAATAGCATACTTTTGATATTTTTGCTTGTAGCATTGCAGAGGTTGCATTGGGGGCTATCTCTCCCATATCATTTCCTATAACAAACCTTTATATTTATCTGTTTTATAAATAATTTAAAGAATATCTGTACTTTTATACTGATATATAGGCATGCATAGAAGTATGTAAATCTAGCAATATGCTATGAACACTATTGGTGCCTTGAGAAATTCTTTTTTTTCATTTTAAATAATTGATTGTGATACATTCAAATACCATAAAACTCATACTTTAACGTGTACAGTGCATTGATTGTTAGTATATTCATAGAGGTTTGCAACTATCATCATAATATAATTCAAGAATTTTTTTCTTTCCAAAAGAAACTCAGTATATATTAAACTCACTTTCAATCCCTCCCCTTTCTCCAGTCCCTGGGAATCTCTCTTTTCTGTTTCTCAGACTTTGCATACATTTAACATTCCAAGTAGAAGGATTATACAGTAGATGGCCTTTTTTAACTGCCTTCTCTCATTAATCATTATGTTTTCTACAACATAATCATTATGTTGTAGCATGTATCAACACCTCATTCCTTCAATTGCCAAATAATATTTTATTATATGGACATACCACATTCTCATTATCTATTCATCCTTTGATGGACATTAGTGTTGTTTCCACCATTTAGCCACTATGAATAACGTTTTAAGGAACACTATTGTATAGGTTTTTGTTGACATATTTTCAGTTCGCTTCAATAGATGTTTAGAGTGAAATTGCCAAGTCAAAAAGTAACTGTAAAATTAGAGCACTCCCTAACACCATACACTAAAATAATCTCAAAATGGATTAAAGTCCTAAATGTAAGATCAGCCAATATTAAACTCTTAGAGGTAAACACAGGCAGAACACTATGACATAAATCACAGCAAGATCCTTTTTGACTCACCTCTTAGAGAAATGGAAGTAAAACAAAAATAAACAAATGGGACATAATGAAACTTAAAAGCTTTTGCACAGCAAAGGAAACCATAAACAAGACAAAAAGACAACCCTCAGGATGAGGGAAAATATTTGCAAATGAAGAAACTGCCAAAAGATTAATCTCCAAAATTTACAAGCAGTTCATGCAGCTGAATATTGAAAAATCAAAAAACCCAATCCAAAAATGGGCAGAAGACCTAAATAGACATTTCCCCAAAGAAGATATACAGATTGCCAACAAAAACAGGAAAGAGGGGCTTCCCTGGTGGCGCAGTGGTTGAGCGTCCGCCTGCTGATGCAGGGGGCGAGGTTTCGTGCCCCGGTTGGGGAGGGTCCCACATGCCGTGGAGCGGCTGGGCCCGTGAGCCATGGCTGCTGGGCCTGCGCGTCCGGAGCCTGTGCTCTGCAATGGGAGAGGCCACGACAGTGAGAAGCCCGCGTACCGCAAAAAAAAAAAAAAAAACAGGAAAGAATGCTCCACATCATTAATCATTAGAGAAATGCAAATCAAAACTACAATTAGATATCATCTCACACCGGTCAGAATGGCCATCATCAAAAAATCTAGAAACAATAATTGCTGGAGAGGGTGTGGAGTAAAGGGAACACTTTTGCACTGTTGGTGGGAATGTAAGTTAATACATCCACTATGGAGAACAGTATGGAGATTCCTTAAAAAACTACAAATAGAACTACCATTCGACCCAGCAATCCCACTACTGGGCATATACCCTGAGCAATCCACAATTCAAAAAGAGTCATGTACCAATAGGCTCACTGCAGCTCTATTTACAATAGCCAGGACATGGAAGCAACCTAAGTGTCCATCAACAGATGAATGGATAAAGAAGATGTGGCACATATATACAATGGAATATTACTCAGCCATAAAATGAAACGAAATTGAGTTATTTGTAGTTAGGTGGATGGACCTAGAGTCTGTCATACAGAGTGAAATAAGTCAAAAAGAGAAAAAGAAATACCGTATTCTAACACATATATATGGAATCTAAGAAAAAAAATAAGGTCATGAAGAACCTAGGGGTAAGACAGGAATAAAGACACAAACCTACTAGAGAATGGACTTGAGGATATGGGGAGGGGGAAGGGTAAGCTGTGACAAAGCGAGAGAGTAGCATGGACATATATACACTACCAAACGTTAAATAAATAGCTAGTGGGAAGCAGCCGCATAGCACAGGGAGATCAGCTCAGTGGTCTGTGACCACCTAGAGGGGTGGGATAGCGAGAGTGGGAGGGAGGGAGACGCAAGAGGGAAGAGATATGGGAACATATGTATATGTATAACTGATTCACTTTGTTATAAAGCAGAAATTAGCACACCATTGTAAAGCAATCATACTCCAAGAAAAATGTTTAAAAAAAAGTACAAGGGGCTTCCCTGGTGGTGCAGTGGTTGAGAGTCCACCTGCCGATGCAGGGGACATGGGTTCGTGTCCCAGTCCGGGAAGATCCCACATGCCGCGGAGCAGCTGGGCCCGTGAGCTATGGCCGCTGAGCCTGCGCGTCCAGAGCCTGTGCTCCGCAACAGGAGAGGCCACAACAGTGAGAGGCCCGTGTACTGCAAAAAAAAAAAAAAAAAAAAAGTAACTGTATGGTCAAGTTTTGAGGAACTGCCAGACTCTTTTGTAAAGTGACTGAACCTTCTACAGTCCTATTAGAAATGTGTTAAGACTCCAATTTCTCCACATCCTTGCAAACATTTGTTATTGTCCATTTTTTTAAACCACCCTAGTGAGTATGAAGTCATACCTCAATGTGGTTTTGATTTTCACTGCCCTAATGACTAATGACCTTGAACATCTTTTCTTATGCTTATCCACAATTTGTATATCTTCTCTGGAGAAATGGAGAAATGTCCATTAGAATCCTTTGCCTATTTTTATTTGTGTTGTCTTTTTATTATTCATCTGTGTTACTTACATATTGTAGATAAAAGTTTTGTATCAGATATATGATTTACAATTATTTTCTACTATCCCATGGATTGTCTTACTTATATTTGATGGTAGGCTTTGAAGAGCAAAATGTTTTAATTTTGATGGAGTCTAATTTATCTGTGTTTTCTTTTTTCACTTGTGATTTGGGTGTCATATCTAAGAAACCGTTGCCTATTTCAAGGTGCTGAAGATTTATATCAAAATGTTCTCCTAAGTGTTTTATAGTTTTCCTCTTGCATTTATGTCTATCATCCACTTGAGTTCATTTTTGTGCATGGTGTGAGATGGAAGTCCAACCTTATTCTCAGTCCAAAACTGCGTGTGCATATCTAGTTGTCTCAGTACAATTTGTTGAAAATATTACTCTTTCCCCTTTGAACTGTCTTGTTAAACTTGTCAAAAATCAATTGACCTTAAATGTAAAAGTTTATTTCTGGAATTTCAAATTTTATTTTATATATATATATGGGTATATATATATATATATATATATATAACATTTTATATATATACAAAATACCTTTGTTTATTCCAAGACCATATCTTTTTGTTTGTTTGTTTTGTTTTTGTTTTTAACTTTTTATTTTATGTTGGAGTATAGCTGAGTAACCATGTTGTGATAGTTTCAGGTGCACAGCAAAGTGACTCAACCATATGTATACATCTATCCATTCTCCCCCAAACTCCCCTCACATCCAAGTTGCTCTATAACCTTGAGCAATGTTTCCTGTGCTATACAGTAGGTCCTTGTTGGTTATCCATTTTAAACATAGCAATGTGTACATGTCAATTCCAAACTCCCTAACTATCCCTTCCCTCCACCCTTCCCCCCGGTAACCATAAGTTCATTCTCTAAGTCTGTGAGTCTGTCTCTGTTTTGTAAATAAGTTCATCTGTATCACTTCTTTTTAGATTCCACATATGTGATATCATATGATATTTCTCTTTCTCTCTCTGACTTACTTCACTCAGTATGACTATCTCTAGGTTCATACATGTTGCTGTAAATGGCATTATTTCATTCTTTTTAATGCCTGAGTAACATTCCATTATATATATGCACCACATCTTCTTTTTTTTTCACTTTTAAAACATTTTTATTACCTAAAAAAGACACCTTTTATCTGTCACTCCCCTATTACCCTATCACTTCTCTCAGCCCTGGGCACCTACTTTCTCTATACTGTTGTCCCTAAGTATCCACAGGGAATTGGTTCCAGGACCCCTGCAGAAACCAAAATCTGTAGACACACAAGTCTCTTATATTACATGGAATACTATTTGTATATAACCTATGCACAACCCCCCATATATTTAAATCATCTCTAGATTACTTATAATACGTAATACAATGTAAATGCTATGTAAATAGTTGCCAGCTCATGGCAAATTCAAGTTTTGCTTTTTGGAACTCCCTGAAATTTTTTTTGTTTGTTTGAATATTTTCAATCCAAGATTGATTGGATCCACAGATGTGGAACCCATGGTATGGAGGTCCAACTGTATATAGATCTCCCTGTCCTGGACATTTCATATGAATGAAGTCATTTAATATGTGGTCTTTTGTGCCTGGCTTCTTTCACTTAGCTTAATGTGTTCAAGGTTCTTCCATGTTATAACATGTATTCATTCCTTATTATGGCCCAATAATACTCCAGCGTATGGGTACACCATATTTTATCTATGTCTGTTGATGAGATTTAGATTGTTTCCACCTTTTGGCTATTATGAATAATGCTGCTGTAAGTATTTGTGTACAAGATTTTGTGTGGGCATACGTTATCATTTCTTTTGGATATATACCTAAGCAGGGGAATTGGTGGGTCATCTAGTTTAAACTTTTGAGCAACTGCCAGACTTTTTCCCAAGGTGATGGCACAATTTTATGTTCCTGCCAACACTGTATGAGGGTTCTGATTTTTCCACATCATCACCAATACTTGTTATTGTCTGCCTTTTTTATCTTGTCACTCTACAAGATGTGAAGTTCCATCTCATGTGTGATTTTGATTTTCCTTTTCCTGATGACTAATGATGTCCAGCATCTTTTTTCTTTTTAAACATCTTTATTGGAGTATAATTGCTTTACATTGTTGTGTTAGTTTCTGCTATATAAAAAAGTGAATCAGCTATACGTATACATATATCCCCATCTGCCATCCCTCTTGTGTCTCCCTCCCACCTTCCCTATCCCACCCCTCTAGGTGGTCACAAACCACCGAGCTCATCTCCCTGTGCTATGTGGCTGCTTCCCACTAGCTATTTTACATTTGGTAGTATATATATATATATCACTGCCACTCTCTCACTTCGTCCCAGCTTACCTTTCCCCTCCCCACGTCCTCAAGTCCATGCTCTACATCTGCATCTTTATTCCTATCCTTCCCCTAGGCTTTTCAATACCTTTTTTTCCCCCTTAGATTCCATATATATGTGTTAGCATATGGTATTTCTTTTTCTCTTTCTGACTTACTTCACTCTGTATGACAGACTCTAGGTCCATCCATCTCACTACAAATAACTCAATTTTGTTTCTTTTTATGGCTGAGTAATATTCCATTGTATATATGTGTCACATCTTCTTTATCCATTCATCTGTCGATGGACACTTAGGTTGTTTCCATGTCCTGGCTATTGTAAATAGTGCTGCAATGAACATTGTGGTTATATGTACCACATCTTCTTTATCCATTCCTCCTCCATCGATGGACATTTAGGTTGCTTCCATGCCTTGGCTACTGTAAACAGTGCTTCAATGAACATTGGGGTGCATGTTTCCTTTCAAACCATGTTTTTATCAGGATATATGCCCAGGAGTGGCATTTTAGTGTCATATGGTAGCTCTATTTTTAGTTTTTTAAGGAACCTCCATACTGTTCTCCATAGTGGCTATATGAATTTACATTTCCACCAACAGCGTAGGAGAGTTCCCTTCTCTCCACATCCTCTCCAGCATTGATTGTTTCTGGATTTTTAAAAATTAATTAATTTATTTGTTTTTATTTTTGGTTGTATTGGGTCTTCATTGCTGTGCATGGGCTCTCTCTAGTTGTGGTGAGTGGGGGCTACTCTTTGTTGCAGTGCACTGGCTTCTCATTGTCATGGTTTCTCTTGTTGCAGAGCATGGGCTCTAGGCATGAGGGCTTCAGTAGTTGTGGCTCGCGGTCTCTAGAGCACAGGCTCAGTAGTTGTGGTGCACGGGCTTAGTTGCACTCTGGCATGTGGGATCTTCCTGGACCAGGGCTCAAGCCCATGTCCCCTTCGTTGGCAGGAAGATTCTTAACCACTGCACCACTAGGGAAGCCCCTGTTTCTGGATTTTTTGATGAGAGCCATTTTGACTGGTGTGAGGTGATATCTCATTGTAGTTTTGATTTGTATTTCTCTAACGATTAACGATGTTGAACATCTTTTCATGTGCCTCTTGGCCATCTGTTTTTCTTCTTTGGAGAAATGTCTATTTAGATCTTCTGCCCATTTTTTGATTGGGTTGTTTGTTTTGATGATTTACAAACAGCTGCATGAGCTGTTTGTAAATTTTGAAGACTAATCCCTTGTCAATCATATCATTTGCACATATTTTCTCCCAATCTGTGGGTTGTTTTTTCATTTTGTTTATGGTTTCCTTTGCTGTGTAAAAGCTTTTGAGTTTAATTAGGTCCCATGTGTTTATTTTGAGATGGATCAAAAAAGATATTGCTGCAATTTATGTCAGAGAGTGTTCTGCTTATGTTTTCCTGTAGGAGTTTTATAGTGTCCTGTCACACATTTAGGTCTTTAATCCATTTTGAGCTTATTTTTGTGTATGGTGTTAAAGAATGATCTAATTTCATTTTTTTACAAGTAACTGTCCAGTTTTCCCAGCACCATTTGTTGAAGAGACTGTTTTTCCACCATTGTATACCCTTGCCTCCTTTGTCATAGATTAATTGACCATAGGTGCGTGGGTGTATTTCTTGGCTTTATATCCTATTCCCTTGATCTATATTTCTGTTTTTGCACCAATACCATACTGTCTTGATTACTGTAGCTTTGTAATATTGTCTGAAGTCAGGAAACCTTATTCCTCCAGCTCCGTTTTTCTTTCTCAACATTGCACTGGCTATTCGGGATCTTTTGTGTCTCCATACAAATTTTACGATTTTTTGTTCCAAGACCGCATCTTGATTACTGTTGCTCTATAGTAAGTTTCAAATCAGGAAGTGAGAGCCTTCCACCTTTGTCTTTTTCAAGATTATTTTTGGCTTTTCTAGGTTCCTTGCATGTCCATGGGAATTTTAGGATCAGCTTGTCAATTCTGGCAGAAAAAGCCTGCTGGGATTTTTAATAGGGATTACACAATATCTGTAGATCATGTTGTGAAATATTACCATTTTTAACAATATAAAGTCTTCCAATCAGTGAATAAGGGATGCTTTTCCATTAATTTAGGTCTTCTTTAGTTTCTTTCAACAATATTTTGTAGTTTTCAGTGTATAAGTCTTACACTTCTTTTGTTAAATTTATTTCTAAGTATTTTATTTCTGTGGATACTGTTATACATGGAATTCTTTCCTTAATTTCTCTTAAAAATATTTCACTGCTAGTGTATAGAAATACAATCGAATTTTTATATTGATCTTATATTTTGCAACCTTGCTAAACTGGATGATTAGTTCCAATAATATTTTTCTTTCTGTCTTCCTTAGTATTTTCTATACACAAGATCATGTCAACTGTGAAATAGTTTTCTTTCTTTCTTTCTAATTTGGAGGTCTTTTTAAAATTTTTCTTGCCTAAATGTTATGTTAGAAGCACCAGTACAATTCTGGATAGAAGTGAGAGTGGACATTGTTATCTTTTTCATTATTTTATGGCAAAAGTTTTCAGGCTTTCATAGTTACGTATTATGTTGGTTGTTGGGTTTTGGTAGATTGCTTTTATCGAGTTGAGAATGTGCCTTTCTTTTCCTGTTTTCTTCATTGTTTTTATCAAAAAATGCTTTTGGATTTGTCACATGCTTTTGTCTATTGAAATGATAAGATTTTTCCTCTTATTAAATCAAGATGACATATTACATTGATTGATTTTTTTATGTTGAGTCAATATTACATCCCCAGAATAAATCTCACATGATCTTTATGTATAATCTTTTTGTATGTGTTGCTGGATTCAGTATGTGTGTAATTTGTGGAGGATTTTTGTGCCTATATTATATGGGATATTGGTCTTAATTTTGTTTTTTCTTGTTGATGCCTTGTGTGATTTTGGAATTAGTTTAAAGCTATGTTCATAAAATTAGTTAGGAAATGTCCCTTCTTTTTTTATATTTTATTTTATTTATTTTTTATTAGTTTCTGCTTTATAACAAAGTGAATCAGTCATACATATATATCTGTTCCCACATCCCTTCCCTCATGCATCTCCCTCCCTCCCACCCTCCCCATCCCACCCCTCCAGGCGGTCACAAAGCACCGAGCTGATCTCCCTGTGCTCTGTGACTGCTTCCCACTATCTATCTACCTTACGTTTGGTAGTGTATATATGTCCATGCCGCTCTTTCACTTTGTCACAGCTTACCCTTCCCCCTCCCCATATCCTCAAGTCCATTCTCAAGTAGGTCTGTGTCTTTATTCCCGTTTTACCCCTAGGTTCTTCATTACATTTTTTAATTTAAATTCCATATATATGTGTTAGCATACAGTATTTGTCTTTCTCTTTCTGACTTACTTCACTCTGTATGACAGACTCTAGGTCTATCCACCTCATTACAAATAGCTCAGTTTCGTTTCTTTTTATGGCTGAGTAATATTCCATTGTATATACGTGCCACATCTTCTTTATCCATTCATCCGATGATGGATATCCCTTCTTCTCCTATTTGTTGGATCATATTGTGAAAGTTTGATGTTAATTTTGCTTTAAATATATTTGGTATAATTCACCACTTAAGCCCTCTGATCCTAGGTTTTTCTTTGTGGAAATATAGTTGTTATTAATTCAATCCCTTTACTTGTTATGTCTATTCAGATTTTTTAATTTCACCTTGAGTCAATTTCAGTAGTTAGTGTCTTTTGGAGGATTTGTCCATTTCATCTAGGTTATCTGATTTGTTGGCATTCAGTTGTTCTTATCATTCTTCATAATCTTTTTGTTTCTGTAAGGTTTGTGTTAATGTTCTATCTTTCATTTCTGATTTTTGCAATTTGAGTCTTTGTTATTTTATCTTGGTCTAGCTAAAAGCTTTTCAATTTTGTTGATCTTTTCAAAAAATTAACTTTTGGTTTTATTGATTTCCTCTATTATTTTCTATTTTCTTTTCATCCATTGTAATATTCCTTATTTTCTTCCTTCTACTTGTTTGGTTTAATTTACTCTTCATTTTCCTGTGTCTTAAATGAAGTTTTAATTGTTTTTTCTTTGTTAATAATGGCCTTTTTAGCTATACATTTGTTTCTAAGAACTGCTTTCACTATATCCTCTAAGGTTTGGGATCTTGTGTTTTTCATTTCATTCTTCTCAAAGTATTTTCTAAGTTTCCTTGTGACTTCTTCTTTGACTCACTGGTTATTTAATTTCCACATACTTTTGAATTATTTAACTCCCTTTTGTTAATTATTTTTAATTCCATTCCATTGTAATAAGAGAACAAGCTTGCATGATTTCATTATTTTCAAAATTTATTGAGGCTTGTGTAATGGCATAACATATAGTCTATCCTGGAGAATATGAACTTTAGATGATTGTGTACTCTTCTCCTTACTGTTGTTGGGTGAAATGTTTTACAGGTATCTGTTAGTCCTGTATTTTTGATAGTGCTATTAATGTGTTCTATTACCTGCTATTTTCTGCTTACTTACTCTAATATTACTAAAAGGGAAGTATTGAATTCTCTAATTATTATTGTTGAATTGTCCCTTTCTCCCTTCAATTCTGTCAGTTTTTGCTTCATGTATTAGGAGGCACAGTTGTGATGTACATATACGTTTTGAATTATTATAACTTCTTGATGGATTCAGCATTTTATCATGATAAAAATGTCCCTATTTGTATCTAATTACAACTTTTGTCTTAAAGTATATTTTGTCTAATGATATTTTTGTCTTAAGTCATATTCATACAACTACTCCAGCTCTCTTTTCATTTTTGTTTGGATGACATACTTTTTTCACCCTTCTGTTTTAAAGATACTTGTATCTTTGAATGTAAAGTGTGTCTCTTCTAGACAGCATATAATAGGAGTATTTAAAAAATCTATTCTTCCCATCTCTGCTTTTGATTTTATTGAGGATATTTTCATCTATATTCATAAAAGATATTATTCTGTAGTATACTTTTCATATGATGTCTTTTCTGATTTTAGTAACTGGGTAATGAACACTAGTCTTATAGAATGAGTATAAGGGAGCTTGAGCAAGTTACCTAAGTTTTCTCAGCCCCAAACACCAATGGTGATGTTGATGGGTTGAGGTGGGTAGGTTTTCTTTCTCTAGGCTATCTTCTCACATGATAATGAGATGGTGACACCTGCTAGCAGTAGAATAAGGAGTGAATGAATAATGAGGATCAGACATCATCTTACAAACCTCTTATCTCACAGGTTCCCCTTCACCTTTCTATCCATTCTGTCTCTATCAACATTTACATCTATCACAATGAACTTGAATATGTTTGAGGAATTTTAGATGAAATTTTTCCAAAAGTGGATTTGATAAGAATCCCACAAGATGATTTCTAAAATTCAAATATTTTTAGAGGACACAGTTTGATTCAATAACAATGCTATACTGAAGGTTTTATTCATTCCCCTGCCCAGTAAAGTGTATTTAGTCTTTAAAGTAGATAATAAGTCTTTGAGTCCAGAGATGGAAACCTGGGAGAAGGAAGAAGCTTAACTGAGGCTCAAGCAATTAGGCGATCTCAAGAACTGAGTGATGGTAGAAGGGCATGGTGGGACTCCTAGGAGCAGGGCTGATGGCTGAAGAATCATATGACACACAAACTGGATGGTCAGGCTCATTATACTACAGGAACTCCCAATTTGGTTTGGAAAATAAGACCAAACCCATGACATTATTAAAGGAAAAAAAGAGTGCCATAGAATTTGAAGAACTTTCACAAAGATGAACTTGAAATAGTTACTGCCGTGAGAAGTTCAGAGTCTGGTCGGGTAAGCAGGCTTCAAAGCAATACCACAATACCTCTCTGATAGAGGTATGGACAATAACTGATGGGAACAGAGAGGAGGAAACAACTTCCTGAAGGAGTCAGGAGTACTTGCACCTGATTTGTAAGGATGAATTGGAGTTTATCAGCTATCAAAGCTGTGGGAATAACCTTCCAAGAAGGAACAAGATTTGCAAAGATGCAGGAGAATTTATTTGACAAATATTTATTGAGAACTCTGTGTTTTCTATGTACTGTGCAAGCATCTGGGGTTATAGGGGAAATTAACGTGGCATCTATCCTGGTCAGTAGTGAATGCATGCACCCTGGACCAGGAAGATAAAGTCACAAATCAGTACTCATTGTTTAAAAACACAGGAGTCAAAGGACACATGAGGAAGGCCATCTTGTCACCCACTCAGTTTCCCATAGGGGAAGTTAATACCTTGGTATATTCACCATTATTCACAGCTTCATAGGTCCAAAATTAAGTTTTGTCCATGTATCTAGGAGGATTTGGGCTACAGAGGAATCCCTCACATTGATAAAATCTACCAAACTGACACCCAGATGATCAGTGATACATCTGGATGAACCATTGAAAAAGATTAACATGTATTAAATCATTTTTAAACAAATGATCCATTTTGCTTCACTGAAATTTGTTTTTATGTCCACTTGCCTTTTTTGACAAGTGATGTGGGATTTCCACCATGGTAGTGCTAGAAAGTTTCATTGAAAAATATACTTACTGATGTATAATGATTTATCAAAGGAAAATATTAAGCCTTCTAAACACAATAATGAGGATATCATGTGAGATTAATAAATTAAAATTCTTAGCAAAGATATAGTACATGCAAGTGAAATATTTATGTAGATTGAGGTATTTGGTATTAGACTAGCATTTACCATGATCAAATATGGCAAAAAGAGGAACAATGGTAAACAGATGATTACTGAAGTTCAGGAAACACTGGCATAGTCATTAAGAGTGAGGTAGCTGTCAGAATTGGAACAAAAAATTTTTAAATTTGTATGGAAACACAGAAGACCCCAAATAGCCAAAACAATCTTGAGAAAGAAGAACAGAACTGGAGGAATCACGTTCCCTGACTTCAGACTATACTACAAAGACACAGTTATTGAAACAGTATGGTATTGGCACAAAAGTAGACACATAAATCAGTGGAACCATATAGAAAACCCAGAAATAGACCCATGCACCTATGGTCAATTAATATACGACAAAGGAAGCAAGAATATACAATGGAGAAAGACAGTCTCTTCAGTAAGTGGTGCTTTGAAAACTGGACAGTTACATGTAAAAGAATGAAATTAGAACATTCTCTAACACCATACACAAAAATAAACTCAAAATGGATTAAAGACCTAAAGTAAGGCCAGGTCCTACAAAACTCCTAGAGGAAAACATAGGCAGAACACACTTTGACATAAATTGCAACAATATTTGCTTTTAATCATCTCTTAGAGTAATGGAAACAAAAATAAAAATAAACAAATGGGGCTTAATTAAACTTAAAAGATTTTGCACAGCAAAGGAAACCATAAACAAACAAAAAGACAATCTACGGAATGGGAGAAAATATTTGCAAACAATACGACTGACAAGGGTTTAATTTTCAAAATATACAAACAGCTCAATATTAAAAAAAACCCAAACAACCCAATCAAAAAATAGGTAGAAGATCTAAACAGACACTTCTCCAAAGAAGACATACAGATGGCCAACAGGCACATGAAAATATTCTCAACATTGCTACTTATTAGAGAAATGCAAATCAAAACTACAATGAGGTATCACCTCACACTGGTCAGAATGCCATCACCAAAATATCTACAAATAATAAGTGCTGGAGAGAATGTGGAGAAAAGGGAACCCTCCTACAATGTTGGTGGGAATGCAAGTTGGTACAGCCACTATGGAAAACAGCATGGAGGTTCCTCAGAAAACTAAAAATAGAATTACCATATGATCCAGCAATCCCACTCCTGGGCATGTATCTGGAGAAAACTATAATTCAAAAAGATACATGCACCCCGCAATGTTCATAGCTGCACTATTTATAATAGCCAAGACATGGAAGCAGCTTAAATGTCCATAGACAGAGAAATAGATAAAAAAGAAGTGGTATATATATATACAATGGAATATTACTCAGCCATAAATAAGAATGAAATAATGCCATTTGCAGCAATATGGATGGACCTAGATATTATCATACTAGGTGAAGTAGGTCAGAGAGAGAAAGACAAATATCATATGATATCACATATATGTGGAATCTAAAAAAATTGATACAAATGAGCTTATCTACAAAGCAGAAACAGACTCACAGACTTAGAAAACAAACTTAAGTTTACTAAAGGGGAAAGGTTGGGGGAGGAGACAAATTAGCAGGTTGGAATTAACATATACATACTCCTATATGTAAAATAGATACACATCAAGGAACTACCATATAGCACAGGGAACTATAGTCAATATCAAATATCATGTATTAACCTATAATGGGAAAGAATCTGAAAAAGAATATCTATCTATCTATCTATCTAATCTATCATTTATCTATCTATCTATCTATCTATCTATCTAGAGAGATAGGTATAACTGAATCACTTTGCTGTACACCTGAAACATGGTAAATCAACTATACTTCAAAATAAAAGAGGGTGCTGGAGACAGACCTGGATCCAAACCCTAGATCCTAGATTCCCCACTTTCTGCCATGTGACCTTAAGAGAATTGCTTCTGCTTTTTCAAGGCTTTCGCTGTGAAATTTCAATAATAATCTAACTTACATTGTGGTTGGGAGAATTAAAGGAGAGAGTCCATGTAAAATGCTTACCAAAATACCTGACACAGTAATGATCAATAAATATTAGTTGTTATTATTGTCATTGTTTACGTTACTAGTAACCATCTCTTCTCAGATCAGTGTTCCTTCCTTCATCATAATAACCCAGGTCCCAGGAAGACCTTGGAGGGAGGGGTTGTTATTAAGGTGGGGGAAGGGGAGATGTCACAGGATGGTGAGGCTGGTCTAGTGATTCTCATGGTTTCCCTGCCATGTTTCCCCTTTATTTCTTGTAAAGGCAGTTGGAGAGGGCATTAGCCTTATACATTTCCTTTGAGGGATCATGGTGTGTGCACTGCATTCTTCATAGTGTCATCCCGAAAGGTCAGTAATTTGCAGGAGATGTTGCACTTAGATATTTTGTGGAGGTTCTTGATATTTTAGGCTTCATTAGTAGGGCATTGTAGGTACTGCCGAGTCACTGCCTGGTAACAGGGAGAGCAGATTTTGCTGGGAATGAAGGTGATGTGTGTCAAGATGGGTGAGCCAGGTGTAGACCCTGTTTGTTTCTCACACTACAGTTGGCCTGCTGGAATGGGCCCATCTTGTCCCCTCTATATCTGGGGGCTGCTTCCACATAATAAAACCTGTAAAACAGAGCATCTAAGTCCACACGTGGGGTGATGTGTGGACCACAGTGTCAACTTGCACCAGGTCATGGCAGCCATTTGAAGCCAGTATTCTTCATGCCAGAAAGCCAAAGAGCCCCTTCATGAAGCAAGAGTCTGAAAGTGACATCTCCTTTTCAGGCACACTGGGACAAAAAGTAGAGTCAGAAGGACAAACAACACTGTGAGGTGTGTGGTGGGGGGATAAACCACATGTCCGTTCATTCTCTCTCTCTCTCTCAGATTGCATTAAAATTGAATTTATAAGACATGATGTAAAATAAATTTGAGTCTATTATCACTTCATTTAATACCATGCAAAATGAGGAAACTATTTTCAAAACTTTTAAGTATGGAGGAGGTTTGTGCATCAAAAGTTATCATTAATATCAGTGTAGTGGGAAAAATTTGAACACCCTGGCTTCACCACTGGCTGTGTGACCTTGAGCAAGTTATTAAACAAACCTCATAGATTCACATGGGTCACTGGTGATAGTTGTGATGATGAGGGTCAGAGTAAAGGGGAACTTTGGGCATGTTTTCCTTCTGTTTTTCTGCTAATTCCAACAGTTTAAATTTCTTGAGGTCATTTTCTATTCATTGCTCTTTTTATTGATTTTGATTCACTCTTTCCTGCTTCTTGGTATATGTAAGCATTTTCATTTTGTTTGGTGCAGAAGGTTTGTGCACTGTTTGAAATCTGGACTGTGTCATAGTCTATAAAGGCTGTTCAGTTTTGTTTTGGCAGGTATTTAAGTTACTGTTGAGTCCTTTATGGCTTGTTGGGCTTGCTTTCATTCCTTGGGAGGGAGGGCATGTATCAGTTTTGAACTTAGCTGTAGGGCAGAGTATTTTATACCTAATGTCTAGCTTATCTGTCATCTGAATGAGTGCCCAGAATGTTCAGCAAGATCTCTGCACTCAGCTCCAGTGCACCTGCTCTCTCATAGGCTTCTTGGAGTCTTGCCCTCAGCCTGAGATGGGGCTAAGTGAGAGTAGCATCGACATATATACACTACCAAATGTGAAACAGATAGCTAGTGAGAAGCATCAGCATAACACAGGGAGATCAGCTCAGTGCTTTGCGATGACCTGGGGGGGGGATAGGGATGGTGGGAGGGAGGCTCAAGAAGGAGGGGATATGGGGATATATGTATGCATATGGCTGATTCACTTTGTTGTACAACAGAAACTAACACAGCATTGTGAAACAATTATACTCTAATAAAGATGTATTAAAAAAAAACAGTTCCCTGTTCCCTGAGCATGTGTGAGGGAATATTTAGTTGATGATCATTCCACTAGGGCTCACTTTGAGTGATGGCTCCATGTGATATGGGTGTGATCTCAGCAGTGGGTTTATTTTGGTACACAGAGGAATGCAACTTTACCAGAGCCTATGGGAACAGAGAATTGATTTTCTGGTGTTGGAGAAAAAGCTGTGGAACGAGCACTTTAGGATAGATTATAGAGTCTATAGAATAGACTCCACCTTCTCATGTGGAGGCATATTTGGAAACTGACCACCAAAGATAAACTTATCCTATCTGGACTCTGCATATATTAAAAATTTACATGAGCCTGTGAGTGTGAAAATTTTTGTGCAAGTGAAATAGCATATATTGGTAATTGGTAGTGATTCTGTAGGACATCTGGGCTACCTCTAAAAAAATAAAATTTTGAATATATAACTTAGTGCTAGCAGAAAGTATTTCCAAAAGGTCAGTAGTGATATGCACTATTTCAAGGCAACTGTTAAATGTGAGATAAATAATTAACATTGTGTGCAAAGAAAACAAATAATTTGTTAGATATTTGGGAATAGTTACTGAAGATAACCTGGAATGTCCAATTTTAAGTGAGATATATCAGAAGCCAGTGAGTTGGTCAAGAAAAGTGTTTACAATTTGGATAGTCTAAATGTCAAGGCCAAAGTGCTGAGAGATAACATGAAGTCTAAACAAGGACAACGTGTTACAGTGGGACCAGCTTAAGAATGAGAACATTGGCTTCATGGTACCTGACATTGGTGCATGAGCCCCTGATGGAAAGCATGTGTGGGGGAACCACTGGAATTCAGGAGGCTTTAACCTATCAACAGACATTTACCTTATCATTCCATGAGTTGTGTCCACCACCATGTCTGCAAACACCAAGTGCTGGCCTCTGGCTGAGAGCATGGCAACACCTGAGGGCATGTCTATTTGAATGGGTACCTGTGACATTTCAATGTGGGTTATGACATTTGGGTGAGTGTGTTCACCATCTGCAGTAGAGTGAGAGACGTGAAGGTGTGGAGTTACTGGTGAGAATCTGACAGTACGGGGCCAGTATTTGTTCAGCGATACCAACAATGCCCTCCTCCTACCCAACACAGCTGCTCTGCCCTCTCCCAGGGCTTTCCCTAAAGGAGTCAGACACATAGGAGTCTGGAATATCCTTCACTGGGCCAGTTCTCAGAGCCCCTCAGTGAAGCGCCTTCTGGTGGAGTTGGGGTGAAGCATAGGCTTGGGCTCAAGAATGAAGCAGGATCTCCTAGACTCTAATCCTACCATTTACCACCAGCTGATCCCTAATGTGCAAGGATGACAGAGCCCAAAATCTCCAGTGAGAAGGAAGGAGGAGATAGTGATGTGACAGCTCCCGGCTTTCACAGGTAAGCATTGGCTCAGCTTACGTACCTCTTAGTATTGTAAGAAAGAGAGGGCATGGACATGTCCTCCATGCATAGGTGTCCAGTCCCAGTGCACACTGGTACTGCTCACAGTGCTCCAGAATCTGGCCCATCACATCAATCTTCCCTCTAAGGGAAGAGTAAGGAAAGGGCTTGGGAGAAGGGGGCTTTCTCTGGAGTGAGTAGTGGAAAGAGAAGCCTGGCCCCCACCTCCAGGGACCTAGAACCATGGATAGAAGCTGATTTGATCATAGAAAAAGTAGGTCATGTGCAAAAATTGATTTTACTGTTAAAATCTCAAATGTACTAAATCTAGAAGCTGTTAAGTTTGTAGACCAGTTTACAGAAACAAATGTGAATTCTGAAAAAACAAATTTTCATGAAAAAATTAAAAAGCAGCAAAATGTACCATATAAATGCTAAGTATTTTAAAGCTTTTAATCACAGTGCCAATTGACCACATGGTTTGATTGACAACATACACATACATTTACAAAATATAACAGTGTGGGGGGAGGACCTTCAAGATGGCAGAGGAGTAAGATGTGGAGATCACCTTCCTCCCCACAGATACATCAGAAATACATCTACATGTGGAACAACTCCTGCCGAACACCTACTGAACGCTGGCAGAAGACCTCAGACCTCCCAAAAGGCAAGAAACTCCCTACATACCTGGGTAGGGCAAAAGAAAACTGAGAAAAAAGAATAGGGTTGGGACCTGCACCTCTCGGAGGGAGCTGTGAAGAAGGAAACGTCTCCACACAGTAGGAAGCCCCTGCACTGGTGGAGACAGGCGGTGGAAGCTTCGGAGCTATGGAGGAGAGATCAGCAACAGGGGTGCAGAGGGCAAAGTGGAGAAATTCCCACACAGAGGATCGGTGCCGACAAGCACTCACAAGACTGAGAAGCTTGTCTGCTCACCCGACAGGGCGGGTGGGGCCCGGGAGCTGAGGCTCGGGCTTTGGAGGTCATATACGAGGGACTGGGGTTGGTTGCGTGAACACAGCCTGAAGGAGGCTAGTGTGTAACAGCTAACCGGAGGGAGTCTGGGAAAAGGTCTGGAACTGTGTAAGACTCAAGAGACCATTGTTTCGGGGTGTGCGAGGAGAGGAGATTCAGAACACCGCATAAACAAGCTTCAGAGACAGGCGAGAGCCGCAGCTATCAGCGCGGACATCAGAGACGGGCATGAAATGCTAACGCTGATGCTGCAGCCACCAAGAAGCCCGTGTGCAAGCACAGGTCACTCTCCACACCTCCCCTCCACGGAGCCTGTGAAGCCCACCACTTCCAGGGTACCGTGTCCTGGGACAATTTCCCTGGGAGAACACACAGCAGGCCTCAGGCTGTTGCAATGTCATGCCAGCTTCTGCCACCACAGGCTCACCCCACATTCCATACCCCTCCCTCTACCCAGCCTGAGTGAACTGTAACCCCCTAATCAGCTGCTGCTTTAGCCCCCTCCTGTCTGAGCGAAGAACACATGCCAGAGGGTGACCTGCATGCCCGAAGCAGGGCCAAATCCAAAGCTGAAAGCCAGGAGCTGTGTGAACAAAGAGGAGAAAGGGAAATTTCTCCGTGCAGCCTCAGGAGCAGTGGATTAAATCTCCACAATCAACATGATGTACCCTGCAACTGTGGAATACCTGAACAGACAATGAATCATCCCAAAAATTGAGGTGGTGGATTTTGGGAGCAATTGTAGACTTGGGGTTTGCAGTATGCAACTGACTAGTTTCTTTTCTTTTTTTTTTTTTTTTAACATCTTTATTGGAGTATAATTGCTTTACAATGGTGTGTTACTTTCTGCTTTATAAAAAACTGAATCAGTTATACATATACATATGTACCCATCTCTCTTCCCTCTTGCGACTCCCTCCCTCCCACCCTCCCTATCCCACCCCTCTAGGTGGTCACAAAGTGCAGAGCTGATCTCCCTGTGCTATGCGGCTGCTTCCCCTAGCTATCTATTTTACGTTTCGTAGTGTATATATGTCCATGCCACTCTTTCACTTTGTCACAGCTTACCGTTCCCCCTCCCCATATCCTCAAGTCCATTCTCTAGTAAGTCTGTGTCTTTATTCCCGGCTTGCCCTAGGTTTTTCATGACCTTTTTTTTTTTTTCGTAGATTCCCTATATATGTGTTAGCATACGGTATTTGTTTTTCTCTTTCTGACTTCACTCTGTATGACAAATTCTAGGTCCATCCACCCACTACAAATAACTCAATTTCATTTCTTTTTATAGCTGAGTAATAATCCATTGTACATATGTGCCACATCTTCTTTAACCATTCATCCGATGATGGAGAGTTAGGTCTCTTCCATGTCCTGGCTATTGTAAATAGAGCTGCAATGAACATTTTGGAACATGACTCTTTTTGAATTATGGTTTTCTCAGGGTATATGCCCAGTAGTGGGATTGCTGGGTCATATGGTATTCTATGTTTAGTTTTTTAAGGAACCTCCATACTGTTCTCCATAATGGCTGTTTCAATTTACATTCCCACCAACAGTGCAAGAGTGTTCCCTTTTCTCCACACCCTCTCCAGCATTTAATGTTTGTACATATTTTGATGATGGCCATTCTGACTGGTGTGAGATGATCTCCCATTGTAGTTTTGATTCACATTTCTCAATGATTAATGAGGTTGAGCATCCCATCATGTGAATATCTTCTTTGGAGAAACGTCTATTTAGTTCTGCCCATTTTTGGATTGGGTTCTTTGTTTTTTTGATACTGAGCTGCATGAGCTGCGTGTAAATATTGGAGAATAATCCTTTGTCAGTTGCTTCATTGGCAAATATTTTCTCCCATTCTGAGGGTGGTCTTTTCATCTTGTTTATGGTTTTCTTTGCTGTGCAAAAGCGTTGAAGTTTCATTAGGTCCCATTCCTTTATTTTTGTTTTTATTTCCATTTCTCTACGAGGTGGGTCAAAAAGGATCTTGCTGTGATTTATGACACAGAGTGTTCTGCCTATGTTTTCCTCTAAGAGTTTGATAGTGTCTGGCCTTACTTTAGGTCTTTAATCCATTTTGAATTTATTTTGGTGTATGGTGTTAGGGAGTGTTCTAATTTCATTTTTTTACATGTACCTGTCCAGTTTTCCCAGCACCACTTATTGAAGAGGCTGTCTTTTATCCACTGTATATTCCTGCCTCCTTTATCAATGATAAGGTGACTATATGTGTGTGGGTTTATCTGTGGGCTTTCTATCCTGTTCCATTGATCTATATTTCTGCTTTTGTGCCAGTACCATACTGTCTTGGTTACTGTAGATTTGCAGTATAGTCTGAAATCAGGGAGCCTCATGCCTCCAGCTCCGTTTTTCATTCTCAAGATTGCTTTGGCTATTCGGGGTCTTTTGTGTTTCCATACAAATTGTGAAATTTTTTGTTCTAGTTCTGTGAAAAATGCCAGTGGTAGATTGATAGGGATTGAATTGAATCTGTAAATTGCTTTGGGTCGTAGAGTCATTTTCACAATGTTGATTCTTCCAATCCAAGAACATGGTATATCTCTCCATCTATTTCTATCATCTTTAATTACTTTAATCAGTGTCTTATAATTTTCTGCCTACAGGTTTTTGTCTCCTTAGGTAGGTTTATTCCTAGATATTTTATTCTTTGTTTTGCCGTGGTAAATGGGGGTGTTTCCTTAATTTCACTTTCAGATTTTTCATCATTAGAGTATAGGAATGCTAGAGATTTCTGTGCATTAATTTTGTATCCTGCTACTTTACCAAATTCGTTGATTAGCTCTAGTAGTTTTCTGGTAGCAACTTTAGGATTCTCTATGCATATTATCATGTCATCTGCAAACAGTGACAGCTTTACTTCTTCTTTTCCAATTTGGATTCCTTTTATTTCTTTTTCTTCTCTGATTGCTGTGGCTAAAACTTCCAAAACTATGTTGAATAATAGTGGTGAGAGTGGGCTACCTTGTCTTCTTCCTGATCTTCGTGGAAATGGTTTCAGTTTTTCACCATTGAGGACGATGTTGGCTGTGGGTTTGTCATTTATGGCCTCAATTATGTTGAGAAAATTTCCCTCTATGACTACTTTCTGGAGGTTTTTCTTATCAGAAATGGGTGTTGAATTTTGTCGAAAGCTTTCTCTGCATCTATTGAGATGATCATATGGTTTTTCTCCTTCAATTTGTTAATATGGTGTATCACATTGATTGATTTTGGTATATTGAAGAATTCTTACATTCCTGGGATAGACCCCACTTGATCATGGTGTATGATCCTTTAATGTGCTGTTGGATTCTGTCTGCTAGTAGTTTGTTGAGGATTTTTGCATCTATATTCACCAGTGATATTGGCCTGTAGTTTTCTATCTTTGTCTGGTTTTTATATCAAGGTGATGGTGGCCTCGTAGAAAGAGTATGGGAGTGTTCCTCCCTCTGATATATTTTGGAAGAGTTTGAGCAGGATAAGTGTTAGCTCTTCTCTAAATGTTTGATAGAATTCTCCTGTGAAGCCATCTGGTCCTGGGCTTTTTTTTTTGAAGATTTTTCATCACAGTTTCAATTTCAGTCCTTGTGATTGGTCTGTTCATGTTTTATATTTCTTCCTGCTTCAGTCTCAGAAGGTTGTGCATTTCTAAGAATTTGTCCATTTCTTCCAGGTTGTCCATTTTATTGACATATAGTTGCTTGTAGTAATCTCTCATGATCCTTTGTATTTCTGCAGTGTCAGTTGTTACTTCTCCTTTTTCATTTCTACTTCTATTGATTTGAGTCTTCTCCCTTTTTTTTCTTGTTGAGTCTGGATAATGGTTTATCAATTTTGTTTATCTTCTCAAACAACCAGTTTTTAGTTTTATTGATCTTTGCTATCATTTCCTTCATTTCTTTTTCATTTATTTCTGATCTGGTCTTTATGATTTCTTTCCTTCTGCTAACTTTGGGGTTTTTTTTGTTCTTCTTTCTCTAATTGCATTAGGTGTAAGGTTATGTTGTTTATTTGAGTTGTTTCTTGTTTCTTAAGGTAGGAATGTATTGTTATAGATTTCCCTCCTAGAACTGCTTTTGCTGCATTGCCTAGGTTTTGGGTCATCCTGTCTCCATTGTCATTTGTTTCTATGTATTTTTTTATTTCCTCTTTGATATCTTTACTGCACTCTTGGTTATTAAGTAGTATTTTGTTTAGCCTCCATGCATTTGTAGTTTTTACAGATTTTTTCCGGTAATTGATAACTAGTCTCATAACGTTGTGGTTGGAAAAGATACTTGATATGATTTCAATTTTCTTAAATTTACCAAGGCTTGATTTGTGAGCCAAGATATGATCTATCCTGTACAATGTTCCATGAGCCCTTGAGTAGAATGTGTATTCTGTTGTTTTTGGATGGAATGTCCTATAAATAACAATTAATTCCATCTTGTTTTTTAAGCTTGTGTTTCCTTATTTACTTTCACTTGGGATGAACTGCCCATTGGTGAAAGTGGGGTGTTAAAGTTCCCTAGTATGATTGTCTTACTGTCGATTTCCCTTTTTATGGCTGTTAGTATTTGCCTTATGTATTGAGGTGCTCCTATGTTGGGTGCATAAATATTTATAATTGTTATATCTTCTTCTTGGATTGATCCCTTGATCATTATGTAGTTTCCTTCTTTGTCTCTTGTAATAGTCTTTATTTTAAAGTCTATTTTGTCTGATATGAGAATTGCTACTCCCGCTTTCTTTTGATTTCCATTTGCATGGAATATCTTTTTCCATCCCCTCACTTTCAGTCTGTATGTGTCCCTAGGTCTGCAGTGGGTCACCTGTAGACAGCATATATACTGGTATTGTTTTTGTTTCCATTCAGCCAGTCTATGTATTTTGGTTGGAGCATTTAAACCATTTACATTTAAGGTAATTTTCGATATGTATGTTCCTATTCCCATTTTCTTAATTGTTTTGGGTTTGTTATTGTAGGTCTTTTCCTTCTCTTGTGTTTCCTGCCTAGAGAAGTTCCTTTAGCATTTGTTGAAAAGCTGGTTTGGTGGTGCTGAATTCTCTTAGCTTTTGCTTGTTTGTAAAGGTTTTAATTTCTCCGTGAAATCTGAATGAGATCCTTGCTGGGGAGAGTAATCTTTGTTGTAGCTTTTTCTCCTTCCACAATTTAAATATGTCCTGCCACTCCCTTCTGGCTTGCAGAGTTTCTGCTAAAAGATCAGTTGTTAATCTTATGTGGATTCCCCTGTGTGTTATTTGTTGTTTTTCCCTTGCTGTTCTTAATAGTTTTTCTTTGTATTTAATTTTTGATACTTTGATTAATATGTTTCTTGGCATATTTCTCCTTGGATTTATCCTGTATGCGACTCTCTATGCTTCGTAGACTTGATTAACTATTTCCTTTCCCATAGTAGGGAAATTTTGAAGTATAATCTTTTCAAATATTTTCTTAGTCTCTTTCTTTTTCTTTTTTTCTTCTGGGACCCCTATAATTCGAATGTTGGTGTGCTTAATATTGTCCCAGAAGTCTCTGAGACTGTCCTCAATTCTTTTGATTCTTTGTTCTTTATTCTGCTCTGCAGTAGTTATTTCCACTTTTTAATCTTCCAGGTCACTTATCCGGTCTTCTGCTTCAGTTATTCTGCCTTCTAGAGAATTTTAAATTTAATTTATGGTGTTGTTCATCACTGTTTGTTTGTTCTTTAGTTCTTATAGGTCCTTGTTAAAGATTTCTTTTATTTTCTCCATTCTATTTCCAAGATTTTGTATCACTTTTACTCTCATTATTCTGAATTCTTTTTTAGGTAAACTGCCTATTTCCTCTTCATTTGTTAGGTCTGGTTGGTTTTTGCCTTGCTCCTTCTTCTGCTGTGTGTTTCTCTGTTTTCTCATTTTGCTTAACTTACTGTGTTTGGGGTCTCCTTTTTGAAAGCTGAAGGTTCGTAGTTTCCGTTGTTTTTGCTGTCTTCCCCCAGTGGCTAAGGTTGGTTCAGTGGGTTGTGTAGGCTTCTGGGTGGAGGGAACTGGTGCCTGTATTCTGGTGGATGAGGCTGGATCTTGTCTTTCTGGTGGGCAGGACGGCATCCATTGGTGTGTTTTGTGCTGTCTGTGACCTTACTATGATTTTAGGCAGCCTCTCTGCTAATGGGTGGGGTTGTGTTCTTGTCTTACTGGTTGTTTGGCTTAGGGTGTCCAGCACTGTAGCTTGCTGGTTGTTGAGTGGAGCTGGGTCTTAGCATTGAGATGGAGATCTCCGGGAGAGCTCTTGCCATTTGATGTTATGTGGAACCGGGAAGTCTCTCTTAGATCAATGTCCTGAACTTGGCTCTCCCACCTCAGAGGCACAGGCCTGACACCTGCCAGACCACCAAGTCCCTGTCAGCTACAGGGCTTTTTGGAAGTCTGAGGTCTTTTTCCAGGGGTAAGTAAGTGTTCTGTAGGAGTCGTGCCACATGTAGATGTATTTTGATGTATTTGTGGGGAGGAAGGTGATCTCCATGTCTTACTCCTCCACCATCTTGAAGGTCTTCACCATATTAAAATTTTAAGAAACCAAGAAAAAATGTTTGACAGCAACATTTCCCCCTAAATCATTTGGAGCATCCAGTGTCTCAATTTGTCAGGTTCTTGTTTAGCAGTTCTTTGCCTTCACCTTAGATTGAGCTGATCTATTTATGATCTAGGGTTGGTGGAAGGGGTTAGCAAGAAGCTCTCTGGAATTCTAACAGCTGAATTTCTGCCAAAAAGGGTGTACTGTACACCCTCAGTAGCAACTGAAATAAACTGCCCTGTCCTCCAGGACTCTTTTCAGTACCTCACAAACTTGATATTTGGATTGTCCTGACTTGCTCTGCCCAAAATGGTAGCTATTCAAACTTCAGTCAGCCATGTTATTTAATTAAGCCAGTTACTGTACTTGAAAAGTATTTAAAATTATATCTCCACTTAGGCTTTGGAGTTTTCCATGGAGAAAAGAAACACTCTGAAGCCAGGTCCTGAAGCACTGCTCATGGTCTTCTTTGCTCTCGGGGCGGAGGGGAAGGGGAGATTCAGCAGTTGGGTCTTGATTTCTTATCTTGTCTAATAATCTCTGTCTTTTATTGGAGTGTTTACTCTATTGTTTGCTTTTTTGTTTTTAATTTTGCTCTGCCTGTACTTCATTGCAGCAGGCAGGATCTTCATTGCATCATGCAGGATCTAGTTCACTGACCAAGGATCAAAACTGGGCCCTTTGCAATAGGAGCACAGAGTTGTTGTTTTTTTTTACATTTTTATTGGAGTATAATTGCTTTACAATGGTGTGTTAGTTTCTGCTTTATAGCAAAGTGAATCAGTTATACATATACATATGTTCCCATATCTCTTCCCTCTTGCGTCTCCCTCCCTCCCACCCTCCCTATCCCACCCCTCCCGGCGGTCACAAAGCACCGAGCTGATCTCCCTGTGCTATGCGGCCGCTTCCCACTAGCTATCTACCTTACATTTGGTAGTGTATATATGGACATGCCTATTTCTCGCTTTGTCACATCTTACCCTTCCTTCTCCCCATATCCTCAAATCCATTCACTAGTAGGTCTGTGTTTTTATTCCTGTTTTACCCCTAGGTTCTTCATGACATTTTTTTTTACTTAAACTCCATATATATCTGTTAGCATACAGTATTTGTCTTTCTCTTTCTGACTTACTTCACTCTGTATGACAGACTCTAGGTCTATCCACCTCATTACAAATAACTCAGTTTCGTTTCTTTTTATGGCTGAGTAATATTCCATTGTATATATGTGCCACATCTTCTTTATCCATTCATCTGATGATGGACACTTAGGTTGTTTCCATCTCCGGGCTGTAGTAAATAGAGCTGCAATGGATATTTTGGTACAAGACTCTTTTTGAATTATGGTTTTCTCAGGGTATATGCCCAGTAGTGGGATTGCTGGGTCATATGGTAGTTCTATTTGTAGTTTTTTAAGGAACCTCCATACTGTTCTCCATAGTGGCTGTACCAATTCACATTCCCACCAGCAGTGCAAGAGTGTTCCCTTTTCTCCACACCCTCTTCAGGATTTATTGTTTGTAGATTTTTTGATGATGGCCATTCTGACTGGTGTGAGATGATATCTCATTGTAGTTTTGATTTGCATTTCTCTAATGATTAATGATGCTGAGCATTCTTTCATATGTTTGTTGGCAGTCTGTATATCTTCTTTGGAGAAATGTCTGTTTAGGTCTTCTGCCCATTTTTGGATTGGGTTGTTTGTGTTTTTGTTATTGAGCTGCATGAGCTGCTTATAAATTTTGGAGATTAATCCTTTGTCAGCTGCTTCATTTGCAAATATTTTCTACCATTCTGAGGATTGTCTTTTGGTCTTGTTTATGGTTTCCTTTGCTGTGAAAAAGCTTTGAGGTTTCATTAGGTGCCACTTGTTTATTTTTGTTTTTATTTCCGTTTCTCTAGGAGGTGGTCCAAAAGGATCTTGCTGTGATTTATGTTGTAGAGTGTTCTGCCTATGTTTTCCTCTAAGAGTTTGATAGTGTCTGGCCTTACATTTAGGTCCTTAATCCATTTTGAGCTTATTTTTCTGTATGGTGTTAGGAAGTCATCTAATCTTATACTTTTACATGTACTTGTCCAATTTTCCCAGCACCACTTATTGAGGAGGCAATCCTTTCTTCACTGTACATTCCTGCCTCCTTTATCAAAGATAAGGTGACCATATGTGCCTGGGTTTATCTCTGGGCTTTCTATCCTGTTCCATTGATCTATATTTCTGCTTTTGTGCCAGTACCATACTGTCTTGATTACTGTAGCTTTATAGTATAGTCTGAAGTCAGGGAGCCTCATGCCTCCAGCTCCGTTTTTCGTTCTCAAAATTGCTTTGGCTATTCGGGGTCTTTTGTGTTTCCATACAAATTGTGAAATTTTTTGTTCTATTTCTGTGAAAAATGCCAGTGGTAGCTTAATAGGGATTGCATTGAATCTGCAGATTGCTTTGGGTAGTAGAATCATTTTCACAAAGTTAATTCTTCCAATCCAAGTGCATGGTATATCTTTCCATCTATTTGTATCATCTTTAATTTCTTTCATCAGTGTCATAATTTTCCACATACAGATCTTTTGTCTCCTTAGGTAGGTTTATTCCTAGATATTTTATTCTTTTTGTTGCAGTGGTAAATGGTTGTGTTTTCCTGATTTCACTTTCAGATTATTCATCATTAGTGTATAGGAATGCCAGAGATTTCTGTGCATTAATTTTGTATCCTGCTACTTTACCAAATTCATTCATTAGCTCTAGTAGTTTTCTGGTAGCATGTTTAGGATTCTCTATGTATAGTATCATGTCATCTGCAAACAGTGACAGCTTTACTTCTTCTTTTCCGAATTGGATTCTTTTATTTCCTTTTCTTCTCTGATTGCTGTGGCTAAGTCTTTCAAAGCTATGTTAAATAAGAGTGGTGAGAGTGGGCAACCTTGTCTTGTACCTGATCTTCGTGGAAATGGTTTCAGTTTTTCACCATTGAGGACGATGTTGGCTGTGGGTGTGTCATATGTGGCCTTTATTATGTTGAGGAAAGTTCCCTCTATGCCTACTTTCTGCAGGGTTTTTATCATAAATGGGTGTTGAATTTTTTCGAAAGCTTTCTCTGCATCTATTGAGATGATCATATGGTTTTTCTCCTTCAGTTTGTTAATATGGTGTATCACATTGATTGATTTGCGTATACTGAAGAAACCTTGCTTTCCTAGAATCAACCCCCTTGATCGTGGTGTATGATCCTTTTAATGTGCTGTTGGATTCCCTTTGCTAATATTTTGTTGAGGATTTTTGCATTTATGTTCATCCGTGATATTGGCCTTTAGTTTTCTTTCTTTGTGACATCCTTGTCTGGTTTCGGTATCAAGGTGATGGTGGCCTCGTAGAATGAGTTTGGAAGTTTTCCTCCCTCTTCTATATTTTGGAAGAGTTTGAGAAGGATAGGTGTTAGCTCTTCTCTAAATGTTTGATAGAATTCTCCTGTGAATCCATCTAGTCCTGGGCTTTTGTGTGTTGGAAGACTTTTTATCACAGTTTCAATTTCAGTGCTTGTGATTGGTCTGTTCATATTTTATATTTCTTCCTGATTCAGTCTTGGCAGTTTGTGCATTTCTAAGAATTTGTCCGTTTCTTCCAGGTTGTCCATTTTATTGGCATAGAGTTGCTTGCAGTAATCTCTCATGATCTTTTGTATTTCTGTAGTGTCAGTTGTTACTTCTCCTTTTTCATTTCTAATTCTATTGATTTGAGTCTTCTCCCTTTTTTTCTTGATGAATCTGGCTAATGGTTTATCAATTTTGTTTATCTTCTCAAAGAACCAGATTTTCGTTTTATTGATCTTCACTGTTGTTTCTTTCATTTCTTTTTCATTTATTTCTGATCTGATCTTCATGATTTCTTTTATTCCGCTAACTTTGGTGTATTTTTGTTCTTCTTTCTCTAATTGCTTTATGTGCAAGGTTTGGTTGTTTATTCGAGATGTTTCCTGTTTCTTAAGGTAGGATTGTACTGCTATAAACTTCCCTCTTAGAACTGCTTTTGCTGCATCCCACAGGTTTTGCGTCATCGTGTCACCATTGTCATTTGTTTCTAGGTATTTTTTATTTCCTCTTTGATTTCTTCAGTGATCACTTCGTTATTGAGTTGTGTATTGTTTAGCCTCCATGTGTTTGTATTTTTTACAGATCTTTTCCTGTAATTGTTATGTAGTCTCATAGAGTTGTGGTCAGAAAAGATACTTGATACAGTTTCAATTTTCCTAAATTGGCCAAGCCTTGATTTTTGACCCATGATATGATCTATCCTTGAGAATGTTCTATGAGCACTTGAGAAAAATGTGTATTCTCTTGTTTATGAATGGAATGTGCTATAAATATCAATTAAGTCCATCTTGTTTAATGTATCATTTAAAGCTTGTTTTTCCATATTTATTTTCATTTTGGATGAACTGTCCATTGGTGAAAGTGGGGTGTTAAAGTCCCCTACTACGAATGTGTTACTGTCCATTTCCACTTTTATGGCTGTTAGTATTTGCCTTATGTATTGAGGTGTTCCTATGTTGGGTGCATAAATATTTACAATTGTTATATCTTCTTCTTGGATCGATCCCTTGATCATTATGTAGTGTCCTTCTTTGTCTGTCCTAATAGTCTTTATTTTAAAGTCTATTTTTTTGTGATATGAGAATTGCTATTCCAGCTTTCTTTTGGTTTCCAATTGCATGGAATATCTGTTTCCATCCCCTTACTTTCAGTCTGTATGTGTCTCTAGTTCTGAAGTGGGTCTCATGTAGACAGCATATATATGGATCTTGTTTTTGTATCCATTCAGCCAATCTGTATCTTTGCTGGGAGCATTTAGTCCATTTATATTTAAGATAATTATCAATATATACATTCCTATTCCCATTTTCTTAATTGTTTTGAGTTTGTTATTGTAGGTCTTTTCTTTCTCTTATGTTTCTTGCCTAGAGAAGTTCCTTTAGCATTTGTTGTAAAGCTGGTTTGGTGGTGCTGAACTCTCTCAGCTTTTGCTTGTCTGTAAACGTTTTAATTTCTCCATCAAATCTGAATGAGATCCTTGCTGGGTAGAGTAATCTTGGTTGCAGGTTTTTCTCCTTCATCATTTTAAATATGTCCTGCTAGTCCCTTCTGGCTTGCAGAGTTTCTGCTGAAAGTTCAGCTGTTAACCTTATGGGGATTTCCTTGTGTGTTATTTGTCATTTTTCCTTTGCTGCTTTTAATATGTTTTCTATGTAGTTAATTTTTGACAGTTTGATTAATATGTGTCTTGGCGTATTTCTCCTTGGATTTGTCCTGTATGGGACTCTGTGCTTCCTTGACTTGATTAACTATTTCCTTTCCCATATTAGGGAAGTTTTCAACTATAATCTCTTCAAATATTTTCTCAGTTCCTTTCTTTTTCTCTTCTTCTTTTGGAATCCCTATAATTCAAATGTTGCTGTGTTTAATGTTGTCACAGATGTCTCTGGGACAGTCCTCAGGTCTTTTCATTCTGTTTTCTTTATTCTGCTCTGCAGTAGTTATTTCCACTATTTTATATTCCAAGTCCCTTATCCGTTCTTCTGCCTGAGTTATTCTGCTATTGATCCCATCTAGAGTATTTTTAATTTCAGTTATTGTGTTGTTCATCATTGCTTGTTGCATCTTTAGTTCTTCTAGGTCCTTGCTAACTGTTTCTTGCAATTTGTCTATTCTATTTCCAAGATTTTGGATCATCTTTACTATCATTAATCTGAATTCTTTTTCAGGTAGAGTGCCTATTTCCTCTTCATTTGTTAGGTCTGGTGGGCTTTTATCTTGCTCCTTCCTCTGCTGTGTGTTTTTCTGTTTTCTCATTTTGTTTATCTTACTGTGTTTGGGGTCTCCTTTTTGCAGGCTGCTGGTTCGTAGTTCTCGTTGTTTTTGTTGTCTGTCCCCAGTGGCTAAGGTTGGTTCAGTGGGTTGTGTAGGCTTCCTGGTTGAGGGGACTAGTGCCTGTGTTCTGGTGGATGAGGCTGGATCTTCTCTTTCTGGTTGGCAGGTCCACGTGTGGTGGTGTGTTTTAGGGTGTCTGTGGACTTATTATATTTTTAGGCAGCCTCTCTGCTAATGGGTGGGTTTGTGTTCCTGTCTTGCTAGTTGTTTGGCATAGGGTGTCTGGCACTGTAGCTTGCTGTTCGGTGAGTGGAGCTGGGTGCTGGTTTTGAGATGGAGATGTCTGCGAGATTTTTGCCATTTGATATTATGTGGAGCTGGGAGGTGTCTTGTGGACCAGTGTCCTGAAGTTGGCTCTCCCACCTCAGAGGCACAGAACTGACTCCTGGCTGCAGCACCAAGAACCTTTCATCCACAAGGCTCAGAATAAAAGGGAGAAAATGTAGAAAGAAATAATTAGTAGAATTAGAGAGAAAGAAAGAAAGAAAGAAGGAAGAAAGAAGGAAGAAAAAAGGGAGGGAGGGAGTGAAGGAGGGAGGGAAGGATGACGGAAGGAAGAAAGGAGGTATATGAAAGAAAGAAAAAGTAAAATAAAATAAAGTAAGATAAAATAAAATAAAGTTATTGAAATAAAAAATAATTATTAAGAAAAAATATTTAAGAAAAGAAAAAAAATGAACAGATAGAACCCTACGACAAATGGTGGAAGCAAAGCTATACAGGCAAAATCTTCCACAGAAGCATACACATACACACTCACAAAAAGAGGAAAGGGGGAAAAAATCATAAATCTTGCTCTCAAAGTCCACCTCCTCAATTTGGGATGATTCATTGCCTATTCATGTATTCCACAGATGCAGGGTACATCAAGTTGATTGTGAAGCTTTAATCTGCTGCTTCTGAGGCTGCTGAGTGAGATTTCCCTTTCTCTTCTTTGTTCTCACAGCTCCCGTGGCTCAACTTTGGATTTGGCCCCGCCTCTGCATGTAGGTAGCCTGAGGACATCTGTTCTTCGCTCAGACAGGACGGGGTTAAAGGAGCAGCTGCTTCAGGAGCTCTGGCTCACTCAGGCCGGGGGGAGGGAGGGGTACAGAATGCAGGGCGAGCCTGCAGCGGCAGAGGCCGGCGTGACCTTGCACCAGCCTGAGGTGCACAGTGCGTTCCCCCGGGGAAGTTGTCCCTGGATCCCGGGACCCTGGCAGTGGCAGGCTGCACAGGCTCCCCGGAAGAGGGGTGTGGATAGTGACCTGTGCTTGCACACAGGCTTCTTGGTGGCGGCAGCAGCAGCTTTAGCATCTAATGCCCGTCTCTGGGGTCAGGAGCACAGAGTCTTAACTACTGGACCACCAGGGAAGTCCCTAGTCTATTTTTATTTAATGTAATTTTGCACGTGGTTGAATCTATAATTTGCTAATTGTTTTCTCTTTGTCTTATTTGTATATTATTCCTCTATATCACATTCCTAATTCATTAAGGATAATCAATATTTTTGTATTTTATTTAATACCTCTATTTTATTTAAATATATAGATAAATCTATAACTTTTCACATGAGTTTTAGTAGTTGCTCAAGGATTACAGTATGCATCTTTAACTTATCACAGTCTGTTAGAGTTAATATTTACCACATCTCATAAATGTAATAAATTTAAAACATTATAATTCTATTCTCCCCTCTCCATTGTGTGATCATGGTCATATATTTTATTTCAACAATTATTATAGACCCCATAATTAATTTTTTGCTTTAAATAATTAGTATTTTTATAATTATTGGAAAATAAAAGATAGTCTTGATGGGATTAAAAACTGAAGCATTAGTGGTTGTGCAGAACAATAGGTCACCAAAAACTAGGGGTTCAAGTAACCCTGAGGCAGCCTTGGGGCCTCTCCTGTCATTCAATTACAGATTAAAAAGTAGCTTAGATTATCTAAGAGCCAGGTGCAATGGAGATGGAAAGAGATGAGGACATGGACTCACTCCTCATCTATTACATACACTGTTCTGCAGGGAACTGATGTCACCTGCCTGGTACCTTGACTTATTTTTGTTTACTCCTTTGTATACCAACACCACTCACAGAGGATTTAGGAGCTTCAAGGAAACACAAAAGATTAGAAATACAGCAAGGCCAGAAGAAATTCACATGAGAACTGTCAAAGGGAATGTTGTTTGCCATTTCAATAAACAAAGGATGTTTCCTATCATTTCAGTTCTACAAGGATCAAGTCATCAGTCACTGCAGCTGCCTCCTCACCAGTGACTGTAGGCCTTGAGGGGAATTCAGGATCTGGCCCTAGATATTCAAGATGCATATCTAAGGAATAACGTCAATGAGCCCAGGCTTTTGCATCTTCTCATACATAGAAAAGTGTTAAAATCATTAATTTGAGATGTCTGTTTTTGTGATTAGCAGTAATCTTTTGATGTTTGACTACATGGGATTTGTTTGTTTGTTTGTTTGTTTTTAGCAAAATATCCTATATATTCTGGTTCCTCACTTACCTCTTTGGGGAAGTTCCTCAGAGATATCTAAGAGGCTGTCTCCCAGGCTATAGTCCTCAGTAAGGTCCACAAATAAAACTTAACTCATAGCTTTTAGGTTGTGGGTTTTCTTCAATGGATAGAATAGAAGAATCAGCCTGGGAGGCTTTTATCTTGGAAGGTTCCTGATAAAGTCTTCCATTATTGGGGATGTTCCAATGTATACAGTTTCTCCAAAGTGAGAACATTTAAGACAAGAGATATAATGTTTCTGAAGAGAAGGTTTACTTACACAATAAAGTAAGGAAAAGTTCTATTGCTATGAAATAAAATTCATATTTTATGGCAAGACAAGAAAAATTTACACATAAAAAAATGTTCTCTGCCCTTTGGCCTCCTCTCTCCCCTCTACTGTTCACTGTGTATCTGCATTATGCATCGACCAAACTTTCCCCAACGGCAGAAATATCTGTTCAGCCTTAAAGAGCAACATTCTCCTAGTACCAAGAAGTCAACTCCTTAAAAGATAACATTCTTTTCTGATCTTGTAAGGGGTCACAATGACCCACCACTTTGTACTTGCAGATCTGGATTGTGTAAACTGTCAATAATATGTCATTTGATGTACAGTTGTTCATCTCAAAAAAAAACCTTATATAACTGTGCTTTGACTTCTAATGGGCAGAACAGTTTTCAGAGCTTTCTGAGAGGCTTTTCCTAGGTTATAATCCTCAATTTAGCTCAAATAAAATTTTCCATTTCTTTCTTAGATTGATTGATTAATCAATCATGTGTACATGATTGATCAATTCGTTGACGTGTACTTGATACAGCTGGCAGGATATCAGAGACACCCACCAGAGCACACCAAGCATGGGTCCATTGAGCCATCGGCTTCTTGGTATTCCTCAGGTGTTCTGGTGAGTTCTGATATCCAGACTGCATCGTCTTAGTGATGATCCTGAAAATTTTATTCCAGCTGCTTTACTCAAGACTTGGAGTCTTAAGGGACATTGGTATATTTACTATTCAGGGAACTAGAGAGATCTGGGCAAGAGGCCCAGGGAAACATAGATGGCTGGGTTTTTGTTAAATTATACTTAAATTTAAAAAAATGAGTTGATATATGCTCTGAACAAAACTTTTGCTAGTGAAATGAGAGACTGAATTATTCAGCTCTGAAGAATAAAGGAGACCCACTACAACAATTAGGTAAATACTGCTCGTCCAGTGAGCACAACAGAGGCTGATAACCTAGTGCTCTGAGCACTTGTGGTGGTTTTAGATTGTTGCAGGGAAAAACCAAGACACGTTAAAGAGTTGAACCAACCCAAGGGTAACTCCTTGGGGTGCTAGACTCAGAAGCAGAACATATTTGATCCACCACTCTGCCTTCAGAAAGTTGTTCAGATCATATCTTATATCTCATATTTGAATTAGGCTATGAAGTTAATCATGGAAAACTGTTCCTCAAAGACGAAATAGCTCCTGTGCAAACAGCCACCTGTGGGAATACCAGCTGGGTTTGTGTATACTTGCAAGTCCCTAATTGGGAATTAAAGGAAATCAGTCACGGAAATGGTCAAGATGGTGTTCTTTTGGCACTCCAAAACTGATTTTTTGTGTGTAAAGCCAGCAGCCTTCTGGATCTGTGCTTGCAGGGTCTATTGGAAACAACATTGGTAAGTTTTCCTCTTTTCTAAAATTAGATTAGCAGGGAAAATATTTGTAGGGCTAGCTCCTTGGATCCTTTGAATTAGAAAACTTTTAAATTGTTAAAATTTTAGAGATCTCTCATCTTAAACTATTGTATCTATTTTAATTGATATGCAGAAGTCCCAAAAGGCTTCAAAATTTCCTAAATAACCTCATTGAAAGATTTGCTGTAGAAGGCTAATTAAAGATTAGTCATATAAAAGGTACCTGAAACTTGAACTACTGCTCCCCTCTATCCTCCTTTATTTGAGTATTCTAGTAATCTTCCGCCTGAATTGCCTTTCCACTCTGAATACATTATTAGATGGTTACCTTTAGAAATGGGAGCATCTGAAGCTGTAGGTGAGCCTCTTCAGATCAAAGGCTGAACTGAGGACCGTAATTAAAGAATTTCTTAAGCCCAGGGAGGATCCACAAAAATGTTTGTAAATGGATTACCAAGATGGGAGGGCACTGGTCTGACTAACCTGACCATAGCTGATACTTGGAGCCTGAGAGGAATATTGGGCGGGGGGGAGGCTTCTGCCCTAAGCTAAATGAGGGAAAGTAAAACATTCCAACATAGGCAAATGGGTATGTCAGTCCTTTGATATCATTGAGGTGGCCACCCAATTCTTCAAGGAAAAAACCAACTGTCCTTGTTTTATAAATCTAGGCTTTACAGGATGATTTCTGTGGCTCCAGAAATAATCAAAATCCACCAATCCTTTTACCACTCCCCAAACCTCCCCTATTTATCTTAAGAGGCTTGTAAATATTGAGGGAAAAAAATTCTGGCCTTAAGGGAACAAAGTTCTCTTAGAAGGAACTTGCCTTTCTTCTATGCCTTTGAGATGCAAATATTCTACCTAGTATTCTCCAGAAAACTTTATGTCTGCCATCTTTTTAAAATGCAAATTTCAGGAAAGGGGATAAGTAATTTGGCACTTGACTTGTCAAAGACAAATAGAAATCATAAGGGTCTTCATAAATATTAGTAAAAATGGTTTAGCCATCTAGACAGGTGATCTTGATTTGTTCCATCTGCCAGAAACCCAATTTGAATCCAACTTCTTTTGTAACTGACGGGGTTTATATTATTGAACCTGATTCATGGCTGAAATTTTGGAATGGGAACTATGGGGTGTCTGTGTGTTTGTATGTATCTATATATGTGTGTTGTAGATGTGTGGTATTTGCAAAATTAATTTGTAAAACTCTATGAATTGGCTTAAAGAAAATTAACTGCTCTAAAAAAATGGTACTGATGAACCTAGTTGCAGGGCAGGAATAATGAGATAGACATAGAAAATGGACTTGAGGACATGGGGTTGGAGGCGAAGTGAGAGTAGCATCGACATACATACACTATCGAATGTAAAATATTTGGCTGGTGGGAAGCAGCAGCATAGCACAGGGAGATCAGCTCGATGCTTTGCAATGACCTAGAGGAGTGGGACAGGGAGGATGGGAGGCTCAACAGGGAGGGGATATGGGGACATGTGTATGCATATGGCTGATTCACTTTGCTGTGCAACAGAAACTAACACAGTATTGTGAAGCAACTATACTCCAATAAAGATCTGTTTTTAAAAAATAAGCACTTATATAAATACTCAGAAATATGGGAGAAACTGGCCAGAATGAATATTGGGTTCACGTGATCTGGGAAATATTCAGTATTGAATTAATCTCTGGTATTAAATTTAGCCTAAGCTTGTTGATTTAATTAATACAGACATGTCTTTAGAGTCATCAACTTTAAGTATAATACTTTTATTGTACCTAGGTTTACTAGAAATCAAATGACTTTATTATTCCTGTTACAAAGATTGTCAGCAAGAAAAGAATGATATGATGAAATTTTAAGTAAGTAAAATAGAGGTAAATGACATAAGAGCTTTTAGGGAAACTCTTTAGGAATAATTATGCTTGGGGAATGTCTATCTAAAATAGTCTCTCCGGATTTTAGTAACTTGAAACTTTAGAGTTTTGCTAAATTAAGCTAAATGATGGGAATCCACTGAATATCCAGATCATTTCCAAATAGGATACTGGAACATTAATTACTGAACATAGGCTTTCTTTTACAGAGAAGATATTTAGGACTATTAATGTTTTGTGCCATACTAAGACATTTTCTGCAAGAAAGCACCTGTTTTCTAGAAACCATAAATAGTATTTATAAGCTTGCCAAGCTACAGAATGCTAATGTGAAGTACAGTTAACAAGTACTTACTTCCTAGTTTTTGCTAGAAACTAGGTTTTAAGATTAATAATTATAATATATGTAACTAAAGCTACTAAGTAATAAAGGAAACATTTCAGTATGCAAGGAAAACAAGAAGCGTGTTTTCAGTGAAAGAATGTATGAGGAATGGAAATGCATTTTGCTAAAGGGGAGAAAAAGGGTGGTTTTATAGTAGAGTTGATAGTTTCTGAATGGAAAAGAAAGTGAGGGACAGAATAATATAGATATGGAAAGTTATGGAAGGTTTTTAGAGGAGGGAAACAGAGAAGAGTTTTATGCATGGGCAGGATTGGCTAAAATTAGGTTGAATTTAATTAAGTAAATAAATCTCATTATTAAGAGTAGGCTGATGCAAGCCTGGAGTTTGTTTTTCTCTCTCTGCTGGGAAAACAGCCTCCTTAAAATATTGAGCTGCTTTTGGTAGTAGATTGTGTGATGCTCTTCACCTTTAAGTGATTTATTACAACCTTTGAGATCTTTTATTGTCACATTGATTAAGTGAATGGGTATTATTTCACAGTGACCTGATATTATTTGACCAGGTGTTTTAAAACTTTTTGATATTTTTTACAAACTTTCCAAAGATCAAATTCTGAGTGAAGTTCATTTGACCTCTAGCTAACTTTGAGGTTTTCCAAAGGGTCCACGGAACACCTCAAAATATTTGTTTTCTCTCCATCTCAGAGAGAGAAATATTAAACCAGTTAGGCTTATTTGTCATGTCATTATCAATACATGGGAAGCATTTTCAAATGAGTGGTGATAAAACTTAGGTTGTATCATATGGGTAAATGTTATTAATATAGATAGTCTAGAAATTATATGGAACTCCTAAAAATCTGGTATGTCCTGGTAAATTGTTATCAGTCATAATTCTAGTAATTATCTTAAATTGTTGTATGTCACATCAGTAACAAAATTTATTTGTCAATCGCATTGTAATTGACAAAGGTCTTTAACCTTGCATTTTTAAGTCTTTTGTTATTTATAGACAGTTATTGTTGTACTCTGATGCTTTTTTCAAAAAATGCTTCATCTTCAAGAAGATTCATAGAAAGGACTTTTTGATAAGTATAGGTTTCTGATAACTCAGATCATACAGCTGAACTGTATAAGAAATTAAAGAATTCTAATGGAAAACCTGATAGCTTTATAAAACTGTTAACAGAAGATTAAGACCAAGGATTAGCCACATAGGACTGAGCAAACTGATGAGTATGGTTATAATTTTGGGGTTTTGTCTGAAATATTATTAGATTTTAATCTGTGTTTTCCAGATATAAGGAAACCTTTCCCCTGCAGCTAATTATGACTTGTAGGAATTTGGTAAATTATACCTTTGTAAGTAAAATTGAGCATTTATTTTTTCTTTTTACCTGATCCCTCCAGAGTTTGGAAACTCTTAGGTTTCCCATTGCTTTATCAGGTAAATAAGGAAGGCCACCTCCTAACATGTGCATGAGTCTAAAGGTGTTTTGGGGGCCACAAGAAGAGAGGAATTCACCCAAACCTAGAGATATCACAGGTGGAATCTGTGACACACCCTTGGCGTGGCCTTCCTGGGCTTGAGAGGTCTTAAAAGTTCAATCTGAGATTCCTTATGAAGGGTTCCAGCACAGACAATTTAAAAGAGCCTATGTGATCAATTAACCAGATTTATTTTGCAAACAAATTAGTCTTAATTTGGTTATATTTGGTAGAAACTAGTGTAATTTTAGACAGAAAAAGATTATGTTTCTGTGGATATAAATTCTAATTTTGTTAATTGAGGTCTGTATTTACTGCCTAATACTTCCCAGATAGGCCCTTGTTGTTATGCTATTATTGTAAAATTTAATTAAATTATTAAAGGGACATTCTATGTTTGTTTCCGAAGTTTATCACAGTAATCTATCTTTAGATGAAGATCAGATTCACCATGACCTGCAACCAGGAGATTATGCGTACTGGAAACAACATCAAATAAAGGACTTTTTACAGACACATTGGAAGGGACCATATCAGGCCTCACCTGGATGGACTGCAACTCCTGCTTCTGACACCTTACTATGACTAAATAAGGTCAGCGCTACCAGAGTGGGACAAGAAAACAACAAACATCTGAAGTAGACAGATGACCCAAGATACTGGACCAGGCTTATATACTGATTACTTTGACAATTTGCTCACACTTTTGCTTATGAACCAAATGTATTGCTTCCTTGGGCTCAAACATTTCCAAGTTTCAAAAATCAATCCAATTGCTGGGTTTGTGGCCAATTACCTATGTCCAGTACTCCCAGGTTACCTTGGTAGATTTTTCCTCTCCAAGGAGAAATCTCTTAGGAAATTTATTTTAAAAGAAAGAAACTTTAGCAGTGTGCAAGCTAATGTTACCACCAATATCACAAAGTGAGACCCCCTTACCCAGCCAATTAATGATGCCTGCTCTGAACCTATTCATAAATACTTCCTTTTCGCTAAATGTTAAATATTGAGTAGCTCTTAATGGGGCCCAATGGATTTGTGCAAGAAATCTGTGGCCTTAGCTTCCCCCAGATTGGTTAGGGAGATGCACAATTGGTTTCCCTTGGGTCCAGGGTCATGTTTTTAAATTTTTATTTTATTTTATTTTATTTTTACCCTTTAAATATTGCTGAATCCAAGGTTAACACACCAAAATCAATACCAGTCTGTAGTAGGCTTAATAAGGGCCCCCAGTTATATCAGGTCCTAATCCCTGGAATCTAATAAAGGTTGCCTTATTGGAAAAAATGATCTTTGCAGATGCAATTAAGTTAAGGATCTTGTGATGAGGGGACGATCCTGAATTATCCAGGTGGATCTTTTTTTTTTAATGTTTACTTTTTATTTATTTATTTTTCCTTATTAGTCATCCATTTTATACACATCAGTGTATACATGTCAATGCCAATCTCCCAATTCATCACACCACAACCCCCACCCCCGCCACTTTCCCCTCCTTGGTGTCCACATTTTTTCTCTACTTCTGTGTCTCAATTTCTACTCTGCAAACCAGTTCATCTGTACCATTTTCTAGGTTCCACATATATGCGTTAATATACGATATTTGGTTTTCTCTTTCTGACTTACTTCACTCTGTATGACAGTCTCTAGATGTATCCACGTCTCTACAAGTGACTCAATTTCTTACTTTGTATGGCTGAGTAATATTCCATTGTATATATGTACCACATCTTCTTTATCCATGCATCTGTCGATGGGCATTTAGGTTGCTTCCATGACCTGACTATTGCAAATAGTGCTGCAGTGAACGTCAGGGTACATGTGCCTTTTTGAATTATGGTTTTCTCTGGGTATATGCCCAGTAGTGGGATTGCTGGGTCATATGGTAATTCTATTTTTAGCTCTTTAAGGAACCTCCATACTGTTCTCCATAGTGGCTGTATCTATTTACATTCCCACCAACAGTGCAAGAGGGTTCCCTTTTCTCCACACCCTCTCCAGCATTTGTTGTTTGTAGATTTTCTGATGATGCCCATTCTAACTGGTGTGAGGTGATACCTCATTGTAGTTTTGATTTGCATTTCTCTAATAATTAGTGATGTTGAGCAGCTTTTTATATGCTTCTTGGCCATCTCTATGTCTTCTTTGGGAAAATGTCTATTTAGGTCTTCTGCCCATTTTTGGAATGGGTTGCTTGTTTTTTTTAATATTGAGCTGCCTGAGCTGTGTATATATTCTGGAGATTAATCCTTCTGAGGGTTACCTTTTGTCTTGTTTATGGTTTCCTTTGCTCTGCAAAAGCTTTTACGTTTCATTAGGTCCCATTTGTTTATTTTTGTTTTTATTTCCATTACTCTAGGAGGTGGATCGAAAAATATCTTGCTGTGATTTATGTCAAAGAGTGTTCTTCCTATGTTTTCCTCTAAGAGTTTTATAGTGTCCAGTCTTACATTTAGGTCTCTAATCCATTTTGAGTTTATTTTTGTGTATGATGTTAGGGAGTGTTCTAATTTCATTCCTTTCCATGTAGCTGTCCAGTTTTCCCAGCACCACTTATTGAAGAGACTGTCTTTTCTCCATTGTATATCCTTGCCTCCTTTGTCATAGATTAGTTGACCATAGGTGTGTGGGTTTATCTCTGGGCTTTCTATCCTGTTCCATGGAGCTCTATTTCTGTTTTTGTGCCAGTACCATATTGTCTTGATTACTGTAGCTTTGTAGTATAGTCTGGAGTCAGGAAGCCTGATTCCTCCAGCTCCATATTTTTCTCTCACTACTGCTTTGGCTATTCGGGGTCTTTTGTGTTTCCATACAAATTGTGAAATTTTTTGTTCTATTTCTGTGAAAAATGCCAGTGGTAGCTTAATAGGGATTGCATTGAATCTGCAGATTGCTTTGGGTAGTAGAATCATTTTCACAAAGTTAATTCTTCCAATCCAAGTGCATGGTATATCTTTCCATCTATTTGTATCATCTTTAATTTCTTTCATCAGTGTCATAATTTTCCACATACAGGTCTTTTTTCTCCTTAGGTAGGTTTATTCCTAGATATTTTATTCTTTTTGTTGCAGTGGTAAATGGTTGTGTTTTCCTGATTTCACTTTCAGATTATTCATCATTAGTGTATAGGAATGCCAGAGATTTCTGTGCATTAATTTTGTATCCTGCTACTTTACCAAATTCATTGATTAGCTCTAGTAGTTTTCTGGTAGCATCTTTAGGATTCTCTATGTCTAGTATCACGTCATCTGCAAACAGTGACAGTTTTACTTCTTCTTTTCCAATTTGTATCCTTTTTATTTCTTTTTCTTCTCTGATTGCCGTGTCTAGGACTTCCAAAACTATGTTGAATAATAGTGGTGAGAGTGGACATCCTGTCTTGTTCCTGATCTTAGAGGAACTGCTTTCAGTTTTTCACCATTGAGAATGATGTTTGCTGTGGGTTTGTCATATATGGCCTTTATTATGTTGAAATAACTTCCCTCTATGCCCACTTTCTGGACAGTTTTTAACGTAAATGAGTGTTGAATTTTGTCAAAAGCCTTTTCTGCATCTATTGAGATGAACATATGGTTTTTCTTCTTCAATTTGTTAATATCGTGTATCACATTGATTGATTTGCGTATATTGAAGAATCCTTGCATCTCTGGGGTAAATCCCACTTGATCATGGTGTATGATCCTTGTAATGTATTGTTGGATTCTGTTTGCTAGTATTTTGTTAAGTAGTTTTGCATCTATATTCATCAGTGATATTGGTCTGTAATTTTCTTTCTTTGTGACATCTTTTTCTGGTTTTGGTATCAGGGTGATTGTGGCCTCATAGAATGAGTTTGGGAGTATTCCTCCCTCTGGTATATTTTGGAAGAGTTTGAGAAGGATAGGTTTTACCTCTTCTCTAAATGTTTGACAGAATTCACCTGTGAAACCATCTGGTTCTGGACTTTCGTTTGTTGGAAGATTTTTAATCACAGTTTCAATTTCATTACTTGTGAGTTGTCTGTTTATATTTTCTATTTCTTCCTGGTTCGGTCTTGGAAGGTTATACCTTTCTAAGAATTTGTCCATTTCTTCCAGGTTGTCCATTTTATTGGCATAGAGTTGCTTGTAGTAGTCTCTTAGGATGCTTTGTGTTTGTGCTGTGTCTGTTGTAACTTGTTTTTCATTTCTAATTTTATTAATTTGAGTCCTCCCCTTTTTCTTGATGAGTCTGGCTAATGGTTTATCAATTTTGTTTATCTTCTCAAAGAACCAGCTTTTAGTTTTATTGATCTTTGCTACTGTTTTCTTTGTTTCTATTTGATTTATTTCTGCTCTGATCTTTATTATTTCTTTCCTTCTGCTAACTTTGGGTTTTGTTTATTCTTCTTTCTCTACTTCCTTTAGGTGTAACGTTAGATTTTTTATTTGAGATTTTTCTTGTTTCTTGAGGTAGGCTTGTATAACTCTAAACTTCTGTCTTAGAACTGCTTTTGCTGCATCCCATAGGTTTTGAATCATCATGTTTTCATTGTCATTTGCTTCTAGGTATTTTTTAATTTTTTCTTTGATTTCTTCAGTGATCTCTTGGTTATTTAGTAACGTATTGTTTAGCTTCCCTGTGTTTGTGTTTTTTATGTTTTTTTCCCTGTAATTGATTTCTAATCTCATAGCGTGTGGTAAGAAAAGATGCTTGATATGATTTCAATTTTCTTAAGTTTACTGAGGCTTGATTTGTGACCCAAGATGTGATCTACCCTGGAGAATGTTCTGTGCACACTTGAGAAGAAAGTGTAATCTCCTGTTTTTGGATGGAATGTCCTGTAAATATCACTTAGATCTATCTTGTCTATTGTGTCATTTAGACGTGTTTCCTTATTAATTTTCTGTTTGGATGATCTGTCCATTGGTGTAAGTGAGGTATAAATTCCCCCACTCTTATTGTATTACTGTCAATTTCCCCTTTAAGATCTGTTAGCAGTTGCCTTATGTATTGAGGTGCTCCTATGATAGGTGCATATATATTTATAATTGTTATATCATCTTCTTGGATTGATCCCTTGATCATTATGTAGTGTCTTTCCTTGTCTCTTGTAACATTCTTTATTTTAAAGTCTATTTTATCTGATATGAGTATTGCTACTCCAGCTTTCTTTTCATTTCTATTTGCATGGAATATCTTTTTCCATCCCCTCACTTTTAGTCTGTATGTGTCCCTAGGTCTGAAGTGGGTCTCTTGTAGACAGCATATATATGGGTCTTGTTTTTGTATCCATTCAGCCAGTCTATGTCTTTTGGTTGGAGCATTTAATGCATTCACGTTTAAGGTAATTATCAATATATATGTTCCTATTTCCATTTTCTTAATTGTTTTTGGATTGGTTTTGTATGCCGTTTTATTCTCTTGTGTTTCCCACTTAGAGAAGTTCCTTTATCATTTGTTGTAGAGCTGGTTTGGTGTTGCTGAATTCTCTTAGCTTTTGCTTGTCTGTAAAGCTTTTGATTTCTCCATTGAATCTGAATGAGATCCTTGCTGTGTAGAGTAATCTTGGTTGTAGGTTATTCCCTTTCATCTCTTTAAGTATATCATGCCACTCCCTTATGGCTTGTAGAGTTTCTGCTGACAAATCAGCTGTTAACCTTACGGGCATTCCCTTATGTTATTTGTAATTTCTCCCTTGCTGCTTTCAATAATTTTTCTTTGTTTTTAATTTTTGCCAATTTGATTACTATGTGTCTTGGCATGTTTCTCCTTGGGTTTATCCTGTATGGGACTCACTGCACTTCTTGGACTTGGGTGGCTATTTCCTTTCCCATGTTAGGGAGCTTTTCGACTATAATCTCTTCAAATATTTTCTTGGGTCCTTTCTCTCTCTCTCTCTTCTCCATCTGGGACCTCTATTATGAGAATGTTGTTGCATTTAATGTTGTCCCAGATGTCTCTTAGACTGTCTTCATTTCTTTTCATTCTGTTTTGTGTATTCTGTTCCGCAGCAGTGAATTCCACCATTCTGCCTTCCAGGTCACTTATCTGTTCTTCTGTCTCAGTTATTCTGTGATTGATTCCTTCTAGTGTATTTTTCTTTTCAGTTATTGTATTGTTCATCTCTGTTTGTTTGTTCTTTAATTCTTCTAGATCTTTGTTAAACATTTCTTGCATCTTCTTGATCTTTGCCTCCATTCTTTTTCTGAGGTCTTGGATCATCTTCACTATCATTATTCTGAATTCTTTTTCTGGAAGATTGCCCATCTCCATGTCATTTAGTTGTTTTTCTGGGGTTTTATCTTGTTCCTTTTTCTGGTACATCGCCCTCTGCTTTTTCATCTTGCCTATCTTTCTTTCTTTGAAAGTGGATTTTTTCCCCACAGGCTGCAAGATTGTAGTTCTTCTTGCTTCTCCTGTCTGCTCTCTCCCCAAGGTCACTTTTTAGTGATCTTGGAAACAGCCCCTGCCAAACTGCCTTTATGTGGGCACCTTGGGTTTGATCAGTTTTCCAATGCTATGATCAGTTGATCTCAATATCTGTTCCTCCACTTGGAAAAAAAGATTATTACTCACATAGAGGGTTTAACAAAATTCACTCAGCAAGATTTAAATGATAGTAAGCCAGTAGCTTGCACAATTCAGAAGTCTCCATGATGTGAAAACCATTCCTACAGAATCGCATGGCTCTCAATATTTTAACGGCTTCCCAAGGGGAACCTTTGCTGTAATATGTACTTAATGTTATGTCTTTATACCTAATGAGTTTTCAAGTGTAATCAATCTTATGACCAATGAGAAGAGTCAAATTATTGTTCTGAACAATCCTTTTCCCAGTTTAGGGGAAATACTAGGAAAATTATTTGGTTTAGTAGGATCTTGGCTTAAGTCTTTGCTGATGACATTGTTGGTCCTACTAGCAATTTTAATTAGTTTTTGGAACTTTTAAGGTGATAGTTTCTTGCCTTTAGTGCTGTGTGTCACCTGCTTGTACTAAGATAATTATGTCTTAATGACTTGAAACTATAGATCAGATCTATAGCTCTCTAGAAGATAATGGGCACACACAATGCACATGCATGGAAAATTGTCCTATGTATCTTACTGGATAACCTAGAATTGACTGTCAGTTCTTGCCAAGCATTCTGCTAATATAATCCACCCCAAAAGGGAGACCTTGGGTATTAGGACCCAGCATTGAGAGTCATGATTGTCCTAGAGGATGCAAGCAACCACCCTGGCATTGGGGGATCAAATATTTGATTTCTTAATGCTTTCTATAGAAAGATTAATAATCAAAAGTAGGAAATCATGGAATAAAATTCATATTTTATGGAAAAACAAGAAAAATTTAAACATAAAAAAATTTCTCTGCCCTTTGGCCTCTTCTCTTCCCTCTACTGTGCTTTGTATATCTGCACTGTGCATCCACCAAACCTCCCCCATCAGCAGAAATATCTGCTCAACCATAAAAAGCAACATTCTCCAAACATCAACAAGATAACTGCTTAAAAGATTACATTCTTTCTTGATCTTGTAAGAGGTCACAATTACCCACCACTTTGTACTTGCAGATCTGGATTGTGTAAACTCTCAATAATACATCATTTAATGTACAACCCTCTGTCTCAAAAATACATACACAGTTGTGCTTTGACTTCTAATGGGTGGAAGAGTTTTCAGAGCTTTTTGAGAGGCTGTTCCCAAGTTATAACCCTCAATTTGGCTCAAATAAAATTATCCATTTCTTTCTTAGAGTGACTGATTAATTTTTTCATAAACATTGCTTAGCCCTAAACCCTGCCCAGAGCAGCACTACTTAGAGGGCTACCTTTCCTTCCTGACTCAAGAACAGCATCATTCTTCCCCACATGTTCCAGAGCAAATAACCATGGAGCACTGACAATTTAGCATAGACAAGCACCAAACTGTAGCAGCTGCAGGGAAGACAGAGCCATAAAGTATAAGGCATGGCCCAGGACACTTAGGGGAGAAAGCATCAGTGACTTAGAGAAGGACAGGGAGTTCTGTGTTGCTGTGGGTGCCAAGTAAGAGGGGGTGGTGACTCTCAGGAGAATGGTGAGAGAGGTGGGGCTGCTAGCGCAGTTTGGTTAAAACATAGAGTGTTAAAAGTCACATGCCAAGGAGTTTTAACTTTATCCTGCAGGTGATCATTGAAAGAATTTTAACAGCAGTGTATTTTTACAAACCTCATGCTAATAGCAATTGTAGGGAATGGGCAAGAATGGTGGATGCCTCATCTCTCACATAGTGAGTAGCAAAAACTGCTGCATTTGTTATTGCTAAATTCTCTCTTAAGAATCTTTTGAATATTTCAGGATGAAGTATCCATATCCCTTTCTGAGACACTGGGATGTTATCTAGACCTTTCTATTAGCAAAAGACTCACACTGGTATTCTTAATTCATTAGATAAAAATAAATCTACTAAATAGGGAACTTACATTCAAGAGCCATGAACATGTTAGTTCTCTGGTGTATATAAATATTATCAACTATGGCAATTAAACACCAACGCAATCTTGGTGCAAAGCTGTAAGATTGTGTTATATATTTCTTAAGTTATATGTTGGTTATAATTCAGTATGAGCCAGTATTATTTTTTTACTGGAGTATAGTTGCTTTACAATGTTGTAAAGTTTAGTTAGTTAGTTTCTACTCTACAACGAAGTGGATCAACTACATGTATACGTATATCCCCTTCCTCTTGGACCTCCCTCCCACTCCTCTCCATCCCACCCATCTAGGTCATCATAGAGCACTGAGCTGAGCTCCCTGTTGCTGTACAGCAGGTTCCCACTAGTTATTTTACACATGGTAGTGCATATATGTCAATCAATTAACACAGGATAATAAGAAGTCTTTTAGCCAAGATTTTCAGTATGCAGATAAACTGAAATGTAAAAGTGCCTCCCATTCTGAAACCACTTTACTGTGTCGAGCTTAGCTTCATCATGACATGTTCCATTCCTTTTCCTGAACATGTGTTAGGGAACACTTAGTTGATGATCATTCCACTAGGGCTGAATTTGAGTGATGGCACCATGTGATATGGGTGTGATCTCAGTGGTGGATTTATTTTGGGACACAGGGGAATGCAACTTTACCAGAGCCTATGGGAACAGAGAATTGATTTTCTAGTGGTGGGGAAACTGTTGTGTAACAGCAGTTTAGGGTGGATTATAGGGACTATACAGTAGACTCCACCTGCTCATGAGAAGGCTTATTTGAAACCTGATCACCAAAGAAAATTTTATCTTATGATAAAATAAGCATATGATAAAATATGACTATATTAATAGCTGGTATCGGCCTGTAAGTGTGAGATTTTTGTTCAAGGGAAATATATATGTGAAAGTGGTAGTGATGCTGCAGGACAAAATTTAAAATATATAATAGTGATAGCTGAAATGCATTTCTCATTATGTGTTATCTATTTCAAGGCAGTTGTAAAATGTGAGGTACATAAAGCAATAATTAGTTAGCTATGTGGACATAGTTACTGAAGATGAGCTGATGTGTCTAATTTTCACTGTAATTAAGACAACTGAGAAAGAGCAGAAACTAGTAAGTTGGCCTGGGATATGTTTTGCCAGTTTGAACAACTTAAATGTCAAGGTCAAACTACTGAGAGATGAAATGGTGTCCAAATAAGGACAATCTGCTTATTGTGAAAACAGTTTAAGAACAAGAAATCTGGAGGCCTTGACCAGTCTTCCTATCAACAGTCCTCCCACTCAGGTTATTGGTAGGCCTGTCTTTATATTACCATCAGCCCTAGGAAGGCAGAAGGGTACTGAAGACATCCTGATATGAACCCAGAAAATGAAAGCAGGTGACAAAAAGGCCAAATAGAATAGAATCACCAAAGGCATGAATGGGTAAGAAGCAGAAGAGCAGGGAGAAAATAATGACTCTGCAAATCATTGAAACAACTAAGAATTGCAGAAACTTACGTTGTCTTTTTATACATGGAGTCCACCAGCCATATCTGCAAACACCAAGTGCTGGCCTCTGGATGAGAGCATGGCAACACCTGAGGGCATGTCTATTTGAATGGGTACCTGTGACATTTCAATGTGGGTTATGATTTTTGGGTGGATGTTTTCATGATCTGCAATAGAGTGTGAGGTTTCTAGTGAGAATCTGACTACATGAGGCTAGTATTTGTCCAGGGGACACAAGAATGCCTCACTCCCACCCTACATTGCCACTGTGCCCTCTCCCAGGCCTTTACCTACAGGAGACATACACACAAGAACCTGGAATATCAGTCACTAGGCCAGTTCCCAGTACCCTTCAATGTAGAGCCTTCTGCACAGCTAGAAAATTAAGTAAGAACTCAAACCACATGATTCTTTCATTAAATCACATTTTATAACAGACTGTAGAGTAATGTGTGACAACTTTTAAAAGTAGCAACCAATATAAAATAGCATATAATATGTCAAACACTAAGAAAATTTGGTAAAGTGCAGCATGGATGAAATGTATGAATATAATGGAGTGCTAATTGTGTCTTCTGGACATCAATGCTGGAGCTGGGCAGAAAAGACAGGGATCAAAGAGGGCAGAATTAATCAAGAAAATCAGTGGGAAAAAGGGTAACTGCCTAGAAAGGGAACATAATGTGCAGATAGGTAACTGAGCATGGCCATTCACAGGGGAGTTAAAAAAAAGAGTCTTCTGGTCGAATTGGGTTGAAGCACTGCACTGCTTGGGCTCACAAATGAAGCAGAATCTCTTTGGCTCTAATTCTGCATCTTACCACCATCTGCTCCCTAATGTGCAAGGTTGACAGAGCCCCAAATCTCCAGTGAGAAGAAAGGAGGAGAGAGTGATGTGGCAGCACCCAGTCTTTGCCAGTAGGCACTGGCTCAGCTTACCTACTGCTTAGTGTCACGAGAGAGAGAAGGGCATAGACATGTCCTCCATGTATAGGTGTCCCCTCGCAGTGCACGGTGATACTGCTCACAGTGCTCCGGAATCTAGCGCATCACATCAGTATTCCCTCTAAGCGAGGAGTGAGGAAAGGGCTTGAGAGAAGTGGAGTTTTCCTGAGCTAGGGAGCAGTTGTAAGAGAAATTCACCCCAACCCAGGGACATAGATCACTAATGCTTGGATAGAAAATAATCCGATCATAAACATATTAGGATATGCATAAAAATTGATTGTGCTGTTAAAATTTCAAATGTACCAAACCTGGAAACTGTTAAAATGTGGATCTATTTACAAAAACAAATGTGAATTCTCAAAAGTAGAGACAAAGTGGGACACTACATAATGATAAAGTGTCAATCACCTGGAAGAAATTGTGATCTTAAATATGTGTGTATCAAACAGAGCTTCAAAATATATGAAGGAAAAACTGATATAAATGAAAAGAGAAGTAGACAAATCCAAAAATATAAAACTTCAACAGCACACTCTCAGCAATTGATAAAACTATGAGACAGAATATCTGTAAGGATATAGAAGAACTGAATAATATAATCAACAAAAATAATGTAATTGATGCATATACAGAGAACTTTCCACTTAACAGCAGCAGAAAAAACGTTCTTTTCAATTACCCGTGGAATTTTCAACAAGATAGCTCATACCTTGGAGACAAACCTCAGCAACATTAAAAGAATTGACCTTATACAGAGTATGTTCACCAACCATAAAGGAATAAAATAATAATCAATAAAAGAAAAAGCAACAGAAAATGTATGCACACTTAGAAATCAAACAATATACTTCTACATAATCTGTGGATAAAAGAAGTCTCAAAGGAAATTTTTTAAATACACAGAAGTAAAAGAAAATAAAAATGCAGCATATCAACATTGTGTGGGATACAACTAAAGTGATGATGAGAGGGAAATTTATAGCACTAAATGCTTACATTAAAAAGAGTGACGGTCTAAAATCAGTGACCTAAGTTTCTATTTCCAGAAACTACAAAAAGAAGAACAAATTTAACACAAATAAGTGGAAGGAAGGAAAAATAAAGAAGAAAGTAGAAAACAGTAACAGTGAAAAGAGGGAAATTATACAGAAAATCAATGCAACAAGAAGTTGATTCATTGAAAATATCAATAAAATTGACAAAACTTTAGCAAAACTGACACATATAAAAGGAGAGAATATATAAATTTCTTATATCAAGAATAAAATAAGGGATAACACTATAGATCCTGCAAGCTTTATAAGGATAAGAGGGAATGTGACAACTTAACACTTATAAAATCCACAACTTAGAAGAAATAGATCAATTCCTCAAAACTACAAGATGTCAAAATTAAACCAAGATTACAGAGATATATAACTATTAAAGAACATTATTTGTAATGTAAAAGCTCCTGAAGAAGAAAACTATAAGCCCAGAGGGCTTCACATAAGAACATAACCAAATATTTAAACAATTAATATTGATTTTATACAATCTCTTACAGAAAATGGAAGAAACAGTTCCAAACTAATTTTATGAAGCCAGTATTACTCTGGTACTAAATTCAGGCAAAAATGGTACAAAAACAGAAAACTCTACATAAATAACTTTCATGAGAGTAGATGTAAAAATTTTCCATGAAATAGTAGCAAGTCAATTTCAGAGATGTATAAAGAGAATTCTACATTATAACCAAGTAGGATTTATCTCAAGTATGCAAGGTTGGTGCAGCATTCTGAAATCAATCAATAAAACCCATCATATCAAAAACCTAAAGAAGATAGAGTGATGTCAGGAAGAAGATTAACTAAGAAGCTCTAGGCATTCAGTCTTCCACAGAAACACTGAATAAACCAAAATATATGAACCACAATAACTTTGAGAACTCTAGGAACCAGGTGAGAAGCAGCAGCAACCAAACAAACATCTAAATAAGGAAAAGCCACAATTAAGATGGTAAGAAATTTCATGACATTTTGTTCACTCTTGCCCCACCTCCTCCTTAGATCAGCACAGCATGGTCAGGAAGAAACTTCCCAATTCCCAATTCCTCCCTCAGGAGGGAAGGAAAAGAGGTGTAACTTACTTGCAGTGGTCTCTGTTCAGAGATGTCGAAGAGACTAGTTTTTGTGTCCTGTGACTCAGGGCACTAATATGTATTATGACATGGCTTGGATAGTAATTTGGGAGACAGAGAGCAGTGGTGTATGCAACAGAGCTCAGGGGACCTGCAGACCCACAGGCACCAGGGAGTAGATGTTACGAGCAGAGGAATACAATAGAAAACCAAGGCTTCTGATTCTGAAAAGAAGCAGGGGTGAGACTCTTAAGGAAATGAAGCCATTTAAAAGCAGCTGTATACACTGAGAACTGGAATAAAAATAAAACATAAGCCAAGTGAAGGAACATATCAAAAAAGGCTTATCCCGGACTTCAGACTATACTACAAAGCTACAGTAATCAAGACAGTATGATACTGGCACAAAAACAGAAATAGAGATCAACGGAAGAGGATAGAAAGCCCAGAGATAAGCCCATGCACATATGGTCACCTTATCTTTGATAAAGGAGGCAAGAATATACAGTGGAGAAAAGACAGCATCTTCAATAAGTGCTGCTGGGAAAACTGGACAGCTACATGTAAAAGAATGAAATTAGAACACTCCCTAACACCATACAAAAAAATAAACTCAAAATGGATTAAAGACCTAAATGTAAGGCCAGACACTATCAAACTCTTGGAGGAAAATATAGGCAGAACACTCTATGACATAAATCACAGCAAGATCCTTTTTGACCCAATTCCTAGAGAAATGGATATAAAAAAAATAAACAAATGGGACCTAATGAAACTTAAAAGCTCTTGCACAGCAAAGGAAACCATAAACAAGACCAAAATACAACCTTCAGAATGGGAGAAAATATATGCAAATGAAGCAACTGACAAAGGATTAACCTCCAAAATTTACAAGCAGCTCATGCAGCTCAATATCTAAAAAACAAAAAACCCAGTCCAAAAATGGGCAGAAGACCTAAATAGACATTTCTCAAAAGAAGATATACAGATTGCCAACAAACACATGAAAGAATGCTCAGCATCATTAATCATTGGAGAAATGCAAATCAAAACTAATATGAGGGCCTCCCTGGTGGCGCGGTGGTTGGGAGTCCGCCTGCCGGTGCGGGGGATGCGGGTTCGTGCCCCGGTCTGGGAGGATCCCATATGCCGCGGAGCAGCTGGGCCCGTGAGCCATGGCCGCTGGGCCTGCGCATCCGGAGCCTGTGCTCCGCAACGGGAGGGGCCACAGCAGTGAGAGGCCCGCATACCGCAAAGAAGGAAAAAAAAAAAAAAAAACTAATATGAGATATCATCTCACACCAGTCAGAATGGCCATCATCAAAAAATCTACAAACAATAAATCCTGAAGAGGGTGTGGAGAAAAGGGAACCCTCATACACTGTTGGTGGGAATGTAACTTGATACAGCCACTATGGAGAACAGTATGGACATTCCTTAAAAAACTAAAAATAGAACTACCATTCGACCCAGCAATCCCACTACTGGGCATATACCTTGAGAAAACCATAATTCAAAAAGAGTCAGGTACCACAATGTTCATTGCAGCACTATTTACAATAGCCAGGGCATGGAAGCAACCTAAGGTGTCCATCGACAGATGAATGGATAAAGAAGATGTGGCACATATATACAATGGAATATTACTCAGCCATACAAAGAAACGAAATTGAGTTATTTGTAGTGAGGTGGATGGACCTAGAGTCTGTGATACAGCATGAAGTAAGTCGGAAAGAGAAAAACAAATACCGTATGCTAACACATATATATGGAATCTAAAAAAAAAAGGTCATGAAGAACCTAGGGTCAAGATGGGAATAAAGACACAGTCTTACTAGAGAATGGACCTGAGGACATGGGGAGGGGGAAAGGTAAGCTGGGACAAAGTGAGACAGTGATAGTGTAGACATATATACACTACCAAATGTAAAATAGATAGCTAGTGGGAAGCAGCTGGATAGCACAGGGAGATCAGCTCAGTGCTTTGTGACCAGCTAGAAGGGTGGGATATGGAAGGTGGAAGGGAGGGAGACTCAAGAGGCAAGAGATATGGGGACATATGTATATGTATAACTGATTCACTTTGTTATAAAGCATAAACTAACACACCATTGTAAAGCAATTATACTCCAATAAGAATGTTTAAGAAAAAAAAGGCTTAAAAGAACAATGAGCCTTTAAGATGGACTGGTCAGTGAAGCTCTTCCCCTCCACAAAGCTAGTCCATAAATATTTGGAGCAGCGGCTATTTTTTCAAATGCCAAAATCTCAACAAAATATCACAAAGCATTCAAAGAAACAGAAAAAGTTGGCGCATTCAAAGAAACAGAAAAAGTTGGCCCATTCAAAGGAACAAAGTCTCTAGAAATCAACCTAAAGAAATGCAGGCCTCTGACTTACTTGACAAAAAGTTTAAAACAACTGTTTAAAATATACTCAATGAGGTAAAAGAGAACTCAGACAGATAACTAAACAAAATCAGGAAAATGACAGCAACAAAATGAGAATATCTATAAGGAGGTTAAAATTATTAAGAAGTATGAAACAGAAAATTTAAAAGGAAAAGAAGAATACAATAACTGTGTTGAAAAATCCACTAGAGGGGTTCAACAGCAGATTTCATCAGGTAGGAAAAAAAATCAGTGAAGACAGGTCATTTGAAACTATTGAGTCAGAAGAGCAAAAGAAAAAAGAGTGACGAAAAGCAAATAGAGCCTAAAAAACTTATAAGAAACTATTGAATGGATCAGTATATGCTTTATGTGAATCCCAGCAGGAGAAGAGAGAGAAAAAGGAGCTGTGAGCTTTTTTAAAAAATAATTTGTTAAAAACTTTCCAAATCTCAGGAAGGAAAGGGATATCCAAATACAAGAAGCTAAGTGAACTCTAAGTAAGATAAACTCAAAAAGACCCAACTGAGTCATATTATAATTAAACAGTCAAAATTCAAAGACAAAGAGAGAATCTTAAAAACAGCAAGAAAAAACTGACTCATCACATACAATGAAGTCTCTGTAAGATTATCAATGGAAATCTCAGCAGAAGCCTTGCAGACTAGAAGGAAGTGAGTTAATACATTCAAAGTGCTGAAAGGAAAAAACTATCAACCAAGAATACTATATACAGCAAATCCATCCTTCAAAAATGAAGGACAAATTAAGGCTTTCTCACATAAACAAAAACTGAGGGAGTTCATTACCACTAGAAATGACCTACAAGAAATGCTGAAAGGAGTCCTTTAAAGTAGAAATGAAAGGAGGCTAGACAGTAACCTGAAGCCATACAAAAATATAAAGTGCTCCATCAAGGATATATATATATATATATATATATATATATATACACACACACACACACACAAATACAAAAATGCATATATATGCAAATATAAAAATCTGTAATGCTGTAATTTTCATTCATAACTCCAGTATTAATTCTTTTATAAGATTTAAAAGATAAAAGTATAAAAAGCAACTATATATCTATGTTAATGGGTTCCCAACATGTACAGATGTAAATTTTGAAATGAAAAACATAAAGTGGGGGTGGAGCTGTAAAAGAGTAGAGTTTTTTATACCACTGAAGTTAAGTTGTTATCAGTTTAAATAGATAGTTATAACTTTAAGATGTTTATATAAGCCCTACGGTAATCACAAAGAAAATATCTGTAGAATATACACAAACGGAAATGAAGGTAATGCAAGCATGTCAGTACAAAAACAGAAACTAGTCAAGTGGTTGCCAGGGTACAAAGGAGAGGGGGAATGGGAAATGACTGCTGATGGCTTTCTTTTTGGGATGATGAAAATATTTTGGAAAAGTTAGTGGTGATGAATACATAACTTTGTGAATATACTGAAAACTACTCAACTGTACACTATAAAATGATGAAATCTATTATATGTGAGTATAACTCAGTGAAATATATCTAAATCTGCAACTATCATATGATTCAGAAATTCCACTATTGGGCATTTATCCAAGAGAATTGGAAATTTAGTATAATGCAAAAACCTGTACATGCATGTTCATAGAAACTTTATTCATAGTAGCTAAAAACTGGACATGACTCTGATGTCCTTCAATGGGTGAATGGGTAAACAAATGGTGGTACATCCATACCATGGAATACTACTCAGCAATAAAAATGAGCTAACAATTTAATAAGCAATGTCATGCATGAATCTTAAAAGCATTATGCTGAAAGAAAAAAAAGCATTATGCTGAATTTTTTAGAAGCAAATCTAAAAATCTTACTTTATGAGCATCTACAGTCACCTCAAAATTAAAAGGTTAATTTAAAAAATTCACTGATACATATTTCTTTTCATGTGTGAAATGAAAGTATAGATTAATATGTGGATAGCTAGAGAGAAAGATAACTTGACAGAAATGAATTTGACAACAATAGGCTTATAGCCTACATAGCTTACATTCTATTTAGAATCAAATGTATTAAAGTAACATTTTAAGACTATAATAAAATAAATGGAAGTGAAACAAGAAAGAGAAGAACTTTGTTTAAATATTTTTTAACTTGGGAGATATTAGATCCTGAAAGAACCCTCTAATTTTTTAAAACAATAGATTTTCAGAAACATTATGGGTTTGGAGTCATTGGATATGAATTTGTATGCGAGCGTTCAAAGTTTCTCAACTTATTGTGCATAAAAATCTTGGACTTGGGCTATAGAACATTGTGCATACTTTGACAGCATTTTGCACCTTCTGGTTTGCCCCTCTGATTATTGCTATTATATATTTAGACCAGTATTGAATAGCTCCCATCTGCTTTATTTGGGGCTACAACTCAGGTGGTATAACATTTTTAATTTATTTTATTTTTAAAATCGTCATACATTGAAATTGATCTCTTCCCTTTGTCCTATGAATTTTAAAACACGCACTCATTTATGTAACCACTGCCACAGTCAGAATAGAGAGAACCATGCCATCATTTCCAAAACTCCCTTGTGCCATTTCTTCATAGCAGAATTTCTCAATCTTGGCACTATTGATATATTGGGCTGGATACTTCTTTGTTGTGGAGAGTTTTTCTGTGCACTGTAGGATGCTTAGAAGCATCCTTGGCCTATGCCCACGAGGTGCGAGTAACAGCCATCACCTCCCCCATGCACCCGGTTGTGACAATCAAAATTGTATGGAGTCATTGCCAAATAAATGTTCCCTTGGGAGGAGAAAAATAATCTCCTGTAGTTATGTACCACTGCCTTATAGTCACACCCTCTCCCCAGTCCTTGTCCTGACAATAATCACAATGTGTTCTACATTACATTTATCTTTTTGAGAATATCATCTAAATAGAACAATATGTTATGTAACTCTTTGAGATTGACTTCCTTGACTAAGCATACTTTTGAGATTCATCCAAGTTATCACATCTATCCATAGTTCACTCTTTTTACTGCTGAGGTATGTTCCATTTATTGGCTGTATCCAGATTTTTTTTTTTTTTTTTTTTTTTTTGCGGTACACGGGCCTCTCACTGTTGTGGCCTCTCTTGTTGTGGAGCACAGGCTCCGGATGCGCAGGCTCAGCGGCCACGGCTCACGGGCCCAGCCGCTCCACGGCATGTGGGATCTTCCCGGACCAGGGCATGAACCCGTGTCCCCTGCATCGGCAGGCGGACTCCCAACCACTGCGCCACCAGGGAAGCCCAGCTTTATCCAGATTTTTAATCCATTTACCTGTTGAAGGACATTTGTCTGTTTTTCAGAATTGTGAAGATTTTGAATAGAGCAAGTAGAAACATTCATATACAGGTTTATGTTTAATTGTAAATTTGTTTGTCAAGGGTAAATACCCACGAGTGATTGCTGGGTCATATAGCAAATGTATGTTTAACTTTGTAAAAATCCTCCAAACCATATCCTAAATTGTTTTTACTACTTTGCATTCCTATCAGCAATGTATGAGATTTCCACTTGCTCCACAGTCTCTCTAGCACCTGGTAGTTTCATTAACTTAAAAAAATTTTTTTAGTTTGAAATAATTATAGATTCACAGGAAGTTGAAAAAATAGTACAGGTACTGTGTACCTCTTACCCAATTTCCCCAATTACATTTTACACACCCATGGTATAATAGAATACCAGGAAATTGACACATAAAATGTGTGTACAGTTATATGCCATTTTATCACATGTATAAATTCTTGTAACAACCATGGCAGTCGAGATACAAAACTATTCCATCACCACAGAAATCTCTATCATACAGTGTATGAGAGAACCATTTTCTCCACATCCTTGACATTTAGGCAAGTAGTAGTAGTTCATCACGGTTTTAATTTGCATTTACCTAACGATGTTGTATATCTTTTCACATTCTTATTTGTCTTTGTTGAAGTGTCTGTTCAAGTCTCTTGCCCATTTTCAAATGTTCTTGTTTGTTTTAGTATCGAATTTTGAGGGTTTAAAAAATATATTCTGGATACAAGCCCTTTGTTAAATATGTGATTTGTATATTTTCTCTCAGTCTGTAGCCTGTCTTTTAATTCTCTTAACAGTGACTTTTGCAAAGCAAATATTTAAAATTTTAATGAAATTCAATTTATCAAATGATGCTTTTGCTGTTATATCTAGGAACTCTTTGCCTAATTCAAGCAACAATTTATTCTATGTTCTCTCCTTTTTATAATATTACATTGATATTTAGATTTATAATCTATATTAACCTAAATATTGTATAAGGTGAGTGGTTTAATTCAAGGTTCATTTTTTTTTTTTTGCACATGGATGTCTAATTGCTCCAACAACATTTGTTGAAAATACTGTCCTCTCTTATTTATTTGTTTTGCACTGTTGTTAAAATGCCGGGGCTTCCCTGGTGACACAGTGGTTGAGAGTCCGCCTGCCGATACAGGGGACACGGGTTCATGCCCCAGTCCAGGAGGATCCCACATGCCGCAGAGCGGCTGGGCCTGTGAGCCATGGCCACTGAGCCTGCGCGTCCGGAGCCTGTGCTCCGCAACGGGAGAAGCCGCAACAGTTAGAGGCCCGCGTACCGCAAAAACAAAACAAAACAAAACAAAAATCAAATGCCCATATTTGTGTGGATCTGTTTCTCAGTTTATCAAATCTCTATTCTGTTCCATTGGTCTATATGTCTATATATTTGCCAGTACCACACTGTCTTTATTACTATACTAAGTGGTTCTTGATGAGAGATAATATTGCTCCTAAGAGACATTTAGCAATAGCTGGAGATATTTTGGTTGTCACGATTGGAGGTGGTGGTGGGGTTGCCAAATGTCAGTTGGCCTAAATGTCAATGGTACTGAGATTGAGAAACACTTCATAGTCATTCTTAAAATCAGATTGTCTTATTCCTCAAACTTTATTCTTTGTTCAAAATTATTTTTGATATTCTAATGCCTTTCCATATTAATTTAGAATCTGCTTGTCTATATCTACAAAATATCCTGCTGAGATTTTTATAGGAATTGCCTTAAACCTATAGACTGACATGAGAAGAAATGCTATCTTTATCATATTGAGTCTTTGTTGGCATATAACTGTTCATAGTATTCTCTTATGAGTTTTTGTATCTCTGTAGTATCAGTTGTTATTTCTTCTCTTTCCTTTCTTATTTTGTTTATTTGGGTGCTCTCTTTTCTTCTTGGTGATCCTGGCTAGAAGTTTGTTGATTTTGTTTATCCTTTCAAAAAAATAACTCTTGGCAGTTGGGGTGGTGGTGGTGTGATGAATTGGGAGATTGGGATTGACATATATACACTAATATGTATAAAATGGATAACTAATAAGAACCTGCTGTATAAAAAATTAATTATATTAAATTTAAAAAATACCCTTAAATCCATTGTAGTTGAAGAACCCCTCCTGTTCAATATAAACCTTTGGAAATGTGTTGAAATTTCTCTAATAGACAAGTTGTTTGCAATTGTTATGTATATGCATCATGGAAGAATATGTGTTTTGCATTTGTTGGATGCAAGATTTAGAGACATCCATTAGTACAAAATTTAAAACAAGTTTATAAAATGTTTATTAAAAATACCTCTTGGTTTCATCAATCTTTTCTATTTTTTAAATTTCTATTGTATTTATTTTGTCTCTGAGCTTTATTATTTCCTTCCTTCTGCTGACTTTGGGGTTTGTTTGTTCTTCTTTTTCTAATTCTTTTAGGTGGTAGTTTAGGCTTTTTATTTGAGATTTTTCTTGTTTCTTGAGGAAGGCCTATATCTCTGTGAACTTCCCTTTTAGAACTGCTTTTGCTGCATACCAGAGATTTTGGAAAGTTGTGTTTCAATTTTCATTTGTCCTGAGGTACTTTCTGATTTCTTCTTTGATTTCATCATTGACTGTTGGTTTTTTAGTAGCGTGTATTTTAGTCTCCATATGTTTGTTCGTTTCCCATTTTTCTTTCTGTAATTGATTTCTAGTTTTATACTGTCATGGTCAGAAATAATGCTTGATATAATTTCTATCCTCTTAAATTTGTTGAGGCTTCTTTTGAGACCTAGTATGTGATCTATCTCGGAGAACATTCCATGTACGTTTGAAAAGATTATGTATTCTGCCTTTTGTTTTTAGATGTAATGTCTTATAGATATAAATTAAGTCCAAATGGTCTATTGTATCATTTAAGACCACTGTTGCCTTATGGATTTTCTGTCTGGGCGATCTGTCCATTAGTGTCAGTGGGATGTTCAATTTTCCTACTATTATTGTCAGTTTCTCCCTTTATATCTGTTAGTATTTGCTTTATATATTTAGGTGCTCCTGTATTGGGTGTGTATATGTTAACAAGTGTAATATTCTCTTCTTGTATTTATCCCTTTATCATTATATAATGCCCATCTTTGTCTTTCATTATAGCCTTTGTTTTAAAGTCTATTTTGTCTGAGTATTGCTACCTCTGCTTCCTTGTCATTTGTTTGCATAAAATATGTTTTTTCCATCCACTTTTAGTCTGTGTGTCTTTCACTTGAAGTGAGTCTCTTGTAGGCAGCATATTGAAGGGTCTTGTTTTCTTATCCAATCAGCCCACTCTATGTCTTTTTTTTTTTGCGGTTCGCGGGCCTCTCACCGCTGTGGCCTCTCCCGTTGCGGAGCACAGGCTCCGGACGCACAGACTCAGCAGCCATGGCTCACGGGCCCAGCCGCTCTGTGGCATGTGGGATCCTCCCGGACCGGGCCACGAACCCCTGTCCCCTGCATCGGCAAGTGGACTCTCAACCACTGCGCCACCAGGGAAGCCCCCACTCTATGTCTTTTGATCAGAGTATTTAGTCCACTGACATTTAAAGTAGTTATTGATAGTTATGTACTTACTGCCATTTTATTACTTGTTTTCCAGTTGTTTTTGTAGTTCCTCTCTGTTCATTTCTTCATCTTTTTCTCCTCCAATTGTGGTTTAATGCTTTTCTTTTGTAGTATTCTTGAGTTTCTTTCTTTGTGGTTATTGTGTATCTATTGTAAGTTTTTGATTTGTGGTTACCATGTGGTTCACATATGTTGACCCATAATTATAGGTACTTGCTTTAAACTGATAGCATTTAAGTTCACAGTCTAAAAGATCTACACTTCTTACTCCCCTCCACCACATTTTGTGTTTTTGATGTCATATTTTACATCTTCATGCTTATACCTTTACTTTTTGTTATAGTTATATTTACTTTTGCAATTTTTTTGTCTTTTAATCTATGTTCTGGTTTAAGTGATCTTCTATTCTTACTATATATTTGCCTTTCCTACTGGGATTTTCCCTTTTCTATAGATTCTTTTCCATTTAGAGAAGATCCTGCAATATTTATTTTAGGGTAGGTTTAGTATTGCTGAATTCTTTAATTGTTGCTTGTCTGAGAAGTTCTTTATCTCTCCTTCTATTCTAACTGATCATCTTGCTAGGTAGAGTATCCTAGGTTGCAAGTTTTTCCATTTCAGGACTTTGAATATATCATGCCACTCCCTTCTGGCCTGCAAAGTTTCTTCAGAGAAATCAGCTGATAGCCTTATGGGGATTCCCTTGTATATGACTCTTTGTTCTTCTATTGCTACCTTCAGAACCTCTCTTTATCTTTAAATTTTGCCATTCTAATTATGATATGTCTTGGTGTAGGTTTGTTTTGGTTCACATTTTTTTTTGGAACCCTCTGTGCTTCCTGTATCTGTTTCCTTCTTTAAGTTTGGGAAGTTTTCAGCCATAATTTCTTCAAATACATTTTTTTTGTGGTACATGGGCCTCTCACTGTTGTGGCCTCTCCTGTTGTGGAGCACAGGCTCCAGACGCACAGGCTCAGTGGCCATGGCTCACAGGCCCAGCTGCTCCGTGGCATGTGGGATCTTCCCGGACCGGGGCACGAACCCGTGTCTCCTGCATCAGCAGGTGGACTCTCAACTACTGCACCACCACAGAAGCCCTCAAATACATTTTTGATCCCCTTCTCTCTTCTCCTTTGGAACTGTTATGATGCAAATGTTGGCACATTTTATGTTATCCCATAGATGTCATATGTTGCTTTCATTTTTTTAAATTTGTCTTTCTGTCTGCTGTTCTGATTGGGTGATTTCCATTATTCTATCTTCCAGATCACTTATGCATTCTTCTGTGTCATTTAGTTTGCCATTCATTGCTTCTAGTGTGCTTTTTATCTCAGAAATTGAATTATCTATTTTTGATTGGGTCTTCTTTATAGTTTCTAGTTGTTTGTTAAAATGACCTGTGCTCAGATCAATTCTCTTTCTTAATTCACTTAGCATTTTTATTATCAGTGTTTTCAATTTATTGTCTGGTAGACAGATTATCTCTATTTCACTATTTTTTTCAAGGATTTTCTCTCGCTCTTTAAATTGAGAGTAGTTCCTCTGACATTTTATTCTACTTAACTTTCTCTGTCTCTAAGAATTTAGCTGAAAGAGTTATCTATTGTGGTCTTGAAGGGTTGTTCTTAGGTGGACATGTCCCTATGTAGACTGCATATGCCCAAAGGTGTGAGGGATGGATTTGATGTGGACACCAGTCATGTCTTTCCTCATCATGTCCTGGCCACCATCACTTTGGTAGGGGGTGTGGCTTTTGATGGAGGAGCTAGAGTCTGTGCAGGGTGTGAGGCATGATTTCCTCTCTGCTCAGTGGCCATTACCACCCTGTCAGGGGCAGGGTCTTCTCCCAAATTGCTAGAGTGGAAGCATTGAAGATCAGGCTCAAACTGGCTCTGTTTCCCTTGTGTGTTTTTTCTTCTTCCTGCACTGTGGTCTTTGCTCCAAAGGAGGGGAATTCTTACTGAGGTCTGATGGTCTGCCTGTGTAGGCATCTGTAGCTATGCTCAGACACAGCTTTCTCCCCTGTTGTGGTCATCCTAGCTGTAGTGTTAGGTTGCGGCATGGAGTGGCCTTGACTGGAGCACTTGCTTGGCTGGGGCTGGGGAATGGGCATGGTGATTTTGGGAATTCAAGTGGCAGTCAGAAGTCTGGGCTGCTTCTGTAATGCTGTCTGAGCTAGTGCCAACAATGGCCACTGATGCCTCACTTGGACCACACCTTGGTCTCCCAGGTTACCTCTGTTCCTAGATTATTTTCCCAGGTCCTGGCCACAGTAGATTCAGTTCCAAGTTATGGCATGGAGTGAGTTTGGATTGAGAAGTGCAGTAAGGTGGCAGCCACTAGGACACACCTCTCTCCATCCTGTCTGGTGGCAAGCCAGCACCTACACACTCCTCATAAGTGGAGTCTATGCATCTCCAGCTTTTCTACCTGTCCCAGTGATTCTACAAACAGCGAAGAGGGCTTGTCTCCTATGCATAGGTCCCCAGAACTGGGGCACCCAGCCTGTGGCTTAACCCACTCACTCTCCAGGGTGAATGTCCACCTGTGAAATCTCCCTTTTCTTCTTAGTCCCCTCCCAGGGGCATAGGTCCTGACTCAATGCTTTTCTTTTCATCCTACTCAATTACGTGTGTATCTTTCTTATAGCCTTGGTTGTATAAGAGTTATTTTTCCAGTTTCCAGTTAGTTTCTCATAAGAATTGTTACACATATAAATGTATTTTTGATGTGTTCATGGAGGAAGGTGAGTCCCACATCCTCTTACTCTGTCATCTTAATCCCCCTCTTAGTGTCCAGTTTTTAAGTCTGCAACTCAAATCACCTAGCTCTGAGAGCCAAAAGAGCTCAGCATTTATGAGTCTCATAGGATCATAGCAAAGAAAAAAGCAGTTGTTAAATGGGCATATGAACACATCCTGCAGCTATCGCCTCCCCAAACTCAGTGCAGATGGAGCAGGAAAAAAATGCCAATCTCCTAGTTTTTCCCTGGACGAGTTATGACTGCGTCTTTTCCCAGCTGCAGCCTGAGGATGCAGCTTCTTCTCAGCCTGTATCTGAGAGCTGACTGAGATCCTCCCTGAAGCCTGAAAGAAGCTCGTGAGCATATCTGCTACCTTGTCTCTCCAGCTCATTCCAACAAAACTAAGTCACTAGCTTTTTCCTGGAAGGAGCTTGTGCACACAGCAAGCATCCCAACTTTTATAGCTTCCACCCAATGGATGAGTCTTCCTAGCTTTGATAGCCAATGGGTCTTGGCACTTGTTAGTGCCACAGGATGATATTAATCATATTAAACAAAGAATCCGTTTTTAAGTGGGTGCATAAGCACTTCCTGAAGCTATATTCCCAGGCTCAACAGAGAGGGAACAGCAAAAGCACCCATTTCCCAAGTTCTCCCTGGAAGAAGTTTGACTGCATACTTTCCCAGCTGTTGCCTGAAGGTCTGGCTTCTAATCAGCCTGCATGTGAGAGCTGACTGTGATCCTCCCAGGAGCCAGAAAGAGCTGGTGGCCATGTTCCCCACTTTCTCCCACTGGCTCACTCCAACAGTACAATCAAATATCCAGCTCCTTTTTGGAAGGAAGTTTTCCATAAATCTAGCACCCTAACTGTTATGGCTGCCACCTGGGGAATGAGCTCCCAAATTACTTAGTTCTGGGAGATGATGTGGCTTGGCATTCATGAATCCCCTAGGAATACACACAAAAAAGAGGTGGTTCTATAAGAGTGCATAAGCACTCCAATGTCTATTCCCTCTGGCTCAAGACTAAGTGAGTAGGTACAAACACCTAGCTCTTGGTTTCTCCCCGACAGAGGTTCTGACATTCCCACCTGCATCCTAAAAGTTGAACTTCTAATTAGTCTGCATCAGGAAGCTGAAGGCATTACCAAGCATTTCGGACACTGAAAGGTCTTGGTAATCTTAATCTACTGGGAGCCACTAAGAACAAAGATGGCAGCTTGGACAAACAGAAAGGTTTGAAAAGCAACCAGGAGCTCAGGCTGGGCTGACTGATGAAGTTCATCACCTACATGAGGCCAGTGTGTCAAAACTAGGCGATATCTCTGTTTCACCTAATGTGCAAAAACCAACAGTCAAGTAATATAAAGAAGTGTGAGAATAATTTCCAAACAAAAGAACAAGATAAATCTCCAGAAACCAACCTTAATGAAATGGAAATAAGCAATTTACTTGACAGAGAGTTCAAAATAATGGTCATAAATATACTCACCAGGTCAGGAGAACAACGCATGAACAAAGTGAGAATTTCAACAGAGAGAAAATATTAAAAAGTACCAAACAGAAATCATAGAGTTGAAAACAGTAACTAAACTGAAATTTCAACTGAAGGATTCAACATCAGGTTAGATCAAGTGGAAGAAAGGATCAGAGAACTAAAAGACAGGCCAGGAGAAATCTTCCAATCAGAGGAGCAAAAAGAAAAAAGAATGAAAATAGTGAAGATAGTTTAAGGGACTTATGAGACACTATCAAGTGGATCAATATATGAATTATAAGTGTCTCAGAAGAGAAGAGAGAGAGAGAAAGGGTTATGAAGCTTATTCAAACCTGGGGAAAGAAACAAAAATCCAGATGCAGGAAACCCAAATGATAACAAAAATATAAATAAAAAGAGACCTGGGCTTCCCTGGTGGCACAGTGATTGAGAGTCCGTCTGCTGATGCAGGGGACACGGGTTTGTGCCCCGGTCCGGGAAGATCCCACATGCCATGGAGCGGCTGGGCCCGTGAGCCATGGCCGCTGAGCCTGCGTGTCCGGAGCCTGTGCTCTGCAACGGGAGAGGCCACAACAGTGAGAGGCCCGCGTACAGAAAAAAAAAAAAAAAAAAAAAAGAGACCCATGCTGAGACATATTGAAATTGTCCAAAGTTAAAGACACAGGTAATCTTAGAAGCAACTAAAGAAAACTGACTTGTTATATACAAGGGAACCCCCTAAAGGACACCAGTGGATTTTTCAGCAGAAACCTTGTAGGTCAAAAGGGAGTATTGAAAGAAAAAGAAATGCCAAACAAGAATACGTTACCCGGCAAAGCTGTCTTTGGAATTCAAAAAGAGATAAAAATTTTGCCAAACAAAGGATGAAATAGTTCACCATAACTAGACCAGCCTTATAAGAAAGGATAAAGGGAGTTTTTCAAGCTGAAATGAAAGGAAGTTAATTAGTGTCATGAAAATATATGAAAGTATAAACTCACTGGTAAAGGTAGATGTATAGTGAAATTCAGAATACTCTAATATTCTAATGGTGGTGCGTAAATTAGATATAACTGTAGTATAAAAGTTATAAGACAAAAGTATTCAATACAGGTTAATAATTTCTTAATGAATATACTATATTAAAGATGTAAATGCTGACATCAAATACAGAAAATGTGGGGAGGGAGAGTAAAATGTAGAACTTTAGGGTGTGTTCAAATTTAAGATTTTTGTTTTGTTTTTCTGGGTTTTTTTAACATCTTTATTGGAGTATAATTGCTTTAAAATGGTGTGTTAATTTCTGCTTTATAACAAAGTGAATCAGCTATACATATACATATATTTCCATATCTCGTCCCTCTTGCATTTCCCTCCAACCCTCCTTATCCCACCCCTCTATGTGGTCACAAAGCCTTGAGCTGATCTCCCTGTGCTATCCAGCTGCTTCCCACTAGCCAGTTATTTTATATTTGGTAATACATATAAGTCCATGCCACTCTCTCACTTCGTCCCAGCTTAACCTTCCCCCTCCCTGTGTCCACAGCCCATTCTCTAGGTCTGGGTCTTTATTCCTATCCCTCACCTAGGTTCTTCAGAAACTTTTTTTTTTTTAAGATTCCATATATATGTGTCAGAATATGGTATTTGATTTTCTCTTTCTGACTTACTTCACTCTGTATGGCAAACCCTAGGTTCATCCACCTCATTACAAATAAATCAATTTCGTTTCTTTGTATGGCTGAGTAATATTCCATCGTATATATGTGCCATATCTTCTTTATCCACTCATCTGTCAATGGACACATAGTTTGCTTCCATGTCCTGGCTATCGTAAATAGAGCTGCAGTGAACATTTTGGTACATGATTCCTTCTGAATTATGGTTTTCTCAAGGTGTATGCCCAGTAGTGGGACTGCTGTGTCATATAGTAGTTCTATTTCTAGATTTTAAGGAACCTCCATACTGTTCTCCATAGTGGCTGTATCAATTTACATTCCCACCAACAGTGCAAGAGTGTTCCCTTTTCTCCACACCCTCTCCAGCATTTACTGTTTCTACATTTTTTGGTGATGGCCATTCTGACGGGTGTGAGATGATATCTCATATTAGTTTTGATTTGCATTTCTCTAATGATTAATGATGCTGAGCATTCTTTCATGTGTTTGTTCACAATCTGTATATCTTCTTTGGAGAAATGTCTATTTAGGTCTTCTGCCCATTTTTGGATCGGGTTGTTTCTATTTTTGATATTGAGCTGCATGAGTTGCTTGTATGTTTTGGAGATAAATCCTTTGTCAGTTGCTTCATGTGCAAATAGTTTCTCCCATTCTGAGGGCTGTCTTTTGGTCTTGTTTATGGTTTTCTTTGCTATGCAAAAGTTTTGAAGTTTCATTAGGTCCCATTTGTTTATTTTTGTTTTTATTTCCATTTCTCTAGGAGGTGGGTGAAAAAGGATCTTGCTCTGATTTATGTCATAGAGTGTTCTATGTTTTCCTCTAATACTTTTATAGTGTCTGGCCTTACATTTATGTCTTTAATCCATTTTGAATTTATTTTTTGTATGGTGTTAGTGAGTGTTCTAATTTCATTCTTTTCCATATAGCTGTCCAGCTTTCCCAGCACCAAGTATTGAAGAGACTGTCTTTTCTCCATTGTATATTCTTGCCTCCTTTATCATACATAAGGTGACCATACGTGCGTGGGCTTATCTCTGGGCTTTGTATCCTGTTCCTTTGATCTATATTTCTGTTTTTGTGCCAGTACCATACTGTGTTGATTACTGTAGCTTTGTCGTATAGTCTGAAGTCCAGGAACCTGATTCCTCCAGCTCCATTTCTCGTTCTCAAGATTGCTTTGGCTATTCAGAGGCTTTTGTGTTTCCATACAAATTGTGAAATTTTTTGTTCTAGGTCTGTGAAAAATGTCATTGGTAGCTTTATAGGGATTGCATTGCATCCATAGATTGCTTTGGGTAGTATAGTCATTTTCACAATGTTGATTATTCCAATCCATGAGCATGGTAAGTCTCTCAATCTGTTTGTTTCATCTTTAATTTCTTTCATCAGTGTCTTATACTTTTCTGCATACAGGTATTTGGTCTCCTTAGGTAGGTTTATTCCTAGATTTTTTATTCTTTTTGTTGAAATGGTAAATGGAAGTGTTTCCTTAATATCTGTTTCAGATTTTTAATCATTGGGCTATAGCAATGCAAGAGGTTTCTGTGCATTAATTTTGTATCCTGCAATTTTACCAAACTCATTGATTAGCTCTAGCAGTTTTCTGGTAGCATCTTTAGGATTCTCTGTGTATAGTATCATGACATATGCAAACAGTGACAGCTTTACTCCTTCTTTTCCGATTTGGATTACATTTATTTCTTTTTTTCTCTGATTTCTGCAGCTAATACTTCCAAGAGTATGTTGAATAATAGTGGTGAGAGTGCACAATTTTGTCTTGTTCCTGATCTTAGTGGAAATGGTTTCAGTTTTTCACCATTGAGAATGATGTGGTCTCTGGGTTTGTCATATATGGCCTTTATTATGTTGAGGTAAGTTCCCTGTATCCCTACTTCCTGGAGGTTTTTTTTTTTTTTTTTTTTTTTTTTTTTAATAAATCCGTGTTGAATATTGTCCAAAGCTTTTTCTGTATCTTTTGAGAAGATCATATGGTTTTTATCCTTCAATTTGTTAATATGGTGTATCATATTGATTGATTTGCATTTATTGAAGATTCCTTGCATTCCTGGGATAAACCCCACGTGATCATGGTGCATAATCCTTTTAATGTGTTATTGGATTCTGTTTGCTAGTATTTTGTTGAGGATTTTTGCATCTATGTTCATCAGTTATATTGGTCTGTAATTTTCTTTCTTTGTGACATCTTTTTCTGGTTGTGGCATCAGGGTGATGGAGGCCTTATAAAATGTGTTTGGAAGTGTTCCTCCCTCTGCTAGGTTTTGGAAGAGATTAAGAAGGATAGGTGTTAGCTCTTTTCTAAATGATTGAAAGAATTCACCTGTGAAGCCATCTGGTCCTGGGCTTTTTGTTGGAAGATTTAAAATCACAGTCTCAATTTCAGTGCTTGTGATTGGTCTGTGTATTTTTTCTATTTCTTCCTGGTTCAGTCTTGGAAGGTTGTGCTTTTCAAGAATTTGTCCATTTCTTACAATTTGCCCATTTTCTGACATATAGTTGCTTGTAGTAAACTCTCGTGATCCTTTGTACTTCTGCAGTGTCAGTTGTTACATCTCCCTTTTCATTTCTACTACTATTGATTTGTGTCTCCTCCCTTTTTTTCCTGATGAGGCTGGTTAATGTTTTATCAATTTTGTTTATCTTCTCGAAGAATCACCTTTTAGTGTTACTGATCTTTGTTTCCTTCATTTTTTTTCATTTATTTCTGATCTGGTCTTTATGATTTCTTGCTTTCTCCTAACTTTGGTGTTTTTTTCTTCTTCTGTCTGTAATTGCTGTACGTGTAAGTTTCAGTTGTTTGTTTGAGATGTTTCTTGTGTCTTGAGGTAGGATTGTATTACAATAAACTTCCCTCTTAGAAGTGCTTCTGCTGCATCCCAAAGGTTTTGGGTCATCGTATTTTCATTGTCTTTTATCTCTAGGTATTTTTTGATTTCTTCAGTGATCTCTTGGTTATTTTTTTAACATCTTTATTGGACTATAATTGCTTTACAGTGGTGTGTTAGTTTCTGCTTTATAATAAAGTGAATCAGTTATACATATACATATGTTCCCATATCTCTTCCCTCTTGTGTCTCCTTGCTTCCCACTCTTCCTATCCCACCCCTCTAGGTGGTCACAAACCACCAAGCTGATCTCCCTGTGGTATGTGGCTGTTTTGCACTAGCTATCTATGTTAGGTTTGGTAGTGTATATATGTCCATGCCACTATCTCACTTTGTCACACCTTACCCTTCCCCCTCCTCATATCCTCAAGTCCATTCTCTAGTAGGTCTGTGTCTTTGTTCCCGTCTTACCCCTAGGTTCTTCATGACCTTTTTTTCCCTTAGATTCCATATATATGTATTAGCATACAGTATTTGTTTTTCTCTTTCTGACTTACTTCACTCTGTATGACAGACTCTATGTCCATCCACCTCACTACAAATATCTCAATTTCGTTTCTTTTTATGGGTGAGTAATACTCCATTGTATATATGTGCCACATCTTCTTTATCCATTCATACAATGATGGACAGTTAGGTTGCTTCCATGTCCTGGCTATTGTAAATAGAGCTGCAATGAACATTTTGGTACATGACTCTTTTTGAATTATGGTTTTCTGAGAGTATATGCCCGGTAGTGGAATTGCTAGGTTGTATGCTAGTTCTATTTTTAGTTTTATAAGGAACCTCCATACTGTTCTCCATAGTGGCTGTATCAATTTACATTCCCCAAAACAGTGCAAGAGTGTTCCCTTTTCTCTACACCCTCTCCAGTATTTATTGTTTCTAGATATTTTTTTTTACATCTTTTTTGGAGTATAATTGTTTCAAAATGATGTGCTAGTTTCTGCTTTATAACAAAGTGAATCAGTTATATGTATACATATGTTCCCATATCTCTTCCCTCTTGCATCTCCCTCTCTCCCACCCTCCTTAATGGCCATTCTGACCGGTGTGAAATGATATCGCATTGTAGTTTTGATTTGCATTTCTCCAATGATTAATGATTTTGAGCATTCTTTCACATGTTTCTTGGCAATCTGTATATACTCTTGGAGAAATGTCTATTTAGGTCATCTGTCCATTTTCAGATTAGGTTGTTTGTTTTTTTGTTATTGAGCTGCATGAGCTGCTTGTAAATCTTGGAGATTAATTCTTTGTGAGCTGCTCCATTTGCAAATATTTTCTCCCATTCTGAGGGTTGTCTTTTGTTCTTGTTTATGGTTTCCTTTGCTGTGCAAAAGCTTTTAAGTTTCATTAGGTCCTATTTGTTTATTTTTGTTTTTATTTCCATTTCTCTAGGAATTGTGTCAAAAAGGATCTTGCTGTGACTTATGTCATAGAGTGTTCTGCCTATGTTTTCCTCTAAGAGTTTGATAGTTTCTTGCCTTACATTTAGGTCTTTAATCCATTTTAGGTTTATTTTTGTGTATGGTGTTAGGGAGTGTTCTAATTTCATACTTTTACATGTACCTGTCCAGTTTATGCAGCACCACATATTGAAGAGGATGTCTGTTCTCTACTGTACATTCTTGCTTCCTTTATCAAAGATAAGGTGATCAGGGCTTCCCTGGTGGCACAGTGGTTGAGAGTCCACCTGCCAATTCAGGGGACGAGGGTTCGTGCCCCGGTAAGGGAGGATCCCACATGCCACGGAGCGGCTGGGCCCATGAGCAATGGCCACTGAGCCTGCACGTCCAGAGCCTGTGCTCCACAACGGGAGAGGCCACAACAGTGAGAGGCCCGCGTATTGCAAAAAAAAAAAAAAAAAAAAGAAGATAAGGTGACCATATGTGCGTGGGATTATCTCTGGGCTTTCCATCCTGTTACATTGATCTATATTTCTGTTTTTGTGCCAGTACCATACTGTCTTGATTACTGTAACTTTGTAATATAGTCTGAAGTCAGGGAGCCTGATTCCTCCAGCTCCATTTTTCATTCTCAAGATTGCTTTGGCTATTTGGGGTCTTTTGTGTTTCCATACAAATTGTGAAATTTTTTGTTCTAGTTCTGTGAAATATGCCATTGGTAGTTTGATAGGGATTGCATTGAATCTGTAGATTGCTTTGGGTAGCAGAGTCATTTTAACAATGTTGATTCTTCCAATCCAAGAACATAGTATATCTCTCCATCTATTTGTATCATCTTTAATTTGTTTCATCAGTGTCATACTTTTCTGCATACAGGTCATTTGTCTCCTTAGATAGGTTTATTCCTAGATATTTTATTCTTTTTGTTGCAATGGTAAATGGGAGTATTTTCTTAATTTCACTTTCAGATTTTTCACCATAAATGTATAGGAATGCCAGAGATTTCTGTGCATTAATTTTGTATTCTGTTACTTTACCAAGTTCATGGATTAGCTCTGATAGTTTTCTGGTAGCATCTTTAGGATTCTCTATGTAGAATTTCATGTCATCTGAAAACAGTGACAATTTTACTTCTTCTTTTCCAATTGGGATTCATTTTATTTGTTTATCTTCTCTGATTGCTGTGGCTGAAACTTTGAAAACTATGTTGAATAATATTGGTGAGATCGGGAACCTTTTCTTACTCCTGATCTTAGTGGAAATGGTTTCAATTTTTCACCATTGAGGACAACGTTGGCTGTGGGTTTTCCATATATGGCCTTTATTATGTTGAGGAAAGCTCCCTCTGTGCCTATTTTCTGGAGGGTTTTTATCATAAATGTGTGTTGAATTTTGTCAAAAGCTTTCTCTGCATCTATTGAGATGATCATATGGTTTTTCTTCTTCAATTTGTTAATATGGTGTATCACGTTGATTGATTTGTTTATACTGAAGAATCCTTGCATTCCTGGAATAAACCCTTCTTGATCATGGTGTATGATCCTTTTAATGTGCTGTTGGATTCTATGTGCTAGTATTTTGTTGACGATTTTTGCATCTATGTTCATCAGTGATATTGGCCTGTAGATTTGTTTCTTTGTGACATCTTTGCCTGATTTTGGTGTCAGGGTGATGGTGGCCTCATAGAATGAGTTTGGGAGTGTTCCTCCCTCTGCTATATTTTGGAAGAGTTTGAGGAGGATAGGTGTTATCTCTTCTGTAAATGTTTGATAGAATTCGGCTGTGAAGCCACCTGGCCCTGGGCTTTTGTTTGTTTGAAGGTTTTTAATCACAGTTTCAATTTCAGTGCTTGTGATTTGCCTGTTCATATTTTCTATTTCTTCCTGATTCAGTCTCGGCAGTTTGTGTATTTCTAAGAATTTGTCCATTTCTTCCATGTTGTCCATTTTATTGGCATAGTAGTGTTGCTTGTAGTAACCTCTCGTGATCCTTTGAATTTCTGCAGTGTCAGTTGTTACTTCCTTTTCATTTCTAATTCTATTGATTTGAGTCTTCTCTCTTTTTTTCTTGATGAGTCTGGCTAATGGTTTATCAGTTTTATTTATCTTCTCAAAGAACCAGCTTTTCGTTTTATTGATATTTGCTCTCATTTCCTTCATTTCTTTTTCATGTATTTCTGATCTGATCTTTATGATTTCTTTCCTTCTGATAACTTTGGGGTTTTTTGTTCTTCTTCCTCTAATTGCTTTAGGTGCAAGTTTAGGTTGTTTATTTGAGATGTTTCCTGTTTCTTAAGGTAGGATTGTATTGCTATAAACTTCCCTCTTAGAACTGCTTTTGCTGCATCCCATAGGTTTTGGGTCATTGTGTCTCCACTGTCATTTGTTTCTAAGCATTTTTTGATTTCCTCTTTCATTTCTTCAGTGACCACTTGGTTATTAAGTAGTGTATAGTTTAGCCTCCCTGTGTTTTTATATTTTACAGATATTTTCTTGTAGTTGATATCTAGTCTCATAGTGTTGTATTTGGAAAAGTTACCTGATATGATTTCAAATTTTTAAACATACCAAGGCTTGATTTGTGACCCAAGATGTGCTATATCCTGGAGAATATCCATGAGCACTTGAGAAGAATGCATATTCTGTTGTTTTTGGATGGAATGTCCTATAAATATCAATTAAATCCATCTTGTTTAATGTATCTCTTAAATGCTGAATTCTCTTAGCTTTTGCTTGGCATCCAAGGTTTTAACTTCTCTGTCGAATCTGAATGAGATCCTTGCTGTGTAGAGTAATCTTGGTTGTAGCTTTTTCCCTTTCATCACTTTAAATATGTCCTGCTACTCCCTTCTGGCTTGCAGAGTTTCTGCTGAAAGATGAGCTGTTAAGCTTATGGGGATTCCCTTGTATGTTATTTTCTGTTTTTCTGTTTTTTAAAAAATATTTTTTGTTTTTAAAAAATTTTTGATAGTTTGATTAATATGTGTCTTGGCTTGTTTCTCCTTAGATTTATCCTGTATGGGACTCTCTGCACTTCCTGGAGTTGATAGACTATTTCCTTTCACATGTGAGGGAAGTTTTCAACTATAACCTCTTCAAATATTTTCTCAGACCCTTTGTTTTTCTCTTCTTTTCCTGGGACCCCTATAATCCGAATGTTGGTGTGTTTAATATTGCTCCAGATGTCTCTGAGACTGTCCTCAATTATTTTCATTCTTTTTTCTTTATTCTTCCCTGTGGTAGTTATTTCCACTGTTTTATCTTCTATGTCACTTACCCGTTCTTCTGCCTCAGTTATTCTGCTATTGATTACTTTGAGAGAATTTTTAATTTCAGTTATTGTGTTGTTCATCATTGCTTCTTTGCGTTTTAGTTCTTCTAGGTCCCGGTTAAACATTTCTTGTATTTTCTCCATTCTATTTTGAAGATTTTGTATCATCTTTACTATCATTGCTCTGAATTCTTTTTCAGGTAGACTGCCTACTTCCTCTTCATTTGTTTGGTCTGGTGGGTTTTTACCTTGCTCCCTCATCTGCTGTGTGTTTCTCTGTCTTCTCATTTTGCTTAGCTTACTGTGTTAACTTAGTATGACTTTAGACAGCCTCTCTGCTAATGGGTGGGATTGTGTTCATATCTTGCTCGTTGTTTGGCATGGGGCATCCAGTATTTGAGCTTGCTGGCCGTTGGGTGTAGCTGGGTCCTAGTGTTGAGATGGAGCTCTCTGGGAGAGCTCTCGCTAATTGATATTATGTGTGGCTGGGACATCTCTGGTGGGCCAATGTCCTGGACTCGGCTCTCCCACCTCCGAGGCTCAGGCCTAGCACCAGGCTGGAGCACCAAGACCCTGCCAGCCACCATTCTCAGAAGAAAAGACAGAAAGTAAAGGCAAAACTGTAACAATAAAATTTAAAAATTTTTAGAAAAGCAGAGAGTAACCAAACCAATAAACAAATCCACCAATGATAACAAGCACTAAAAACTAAACTAAGAAAAATGTAAAACTCAGAAACAAATCCGTTGCAGAAAGCAAACCCCAAGTCTACAGTTGCTCCCAAAGTCCACTGCTTCAATTTTTGAAACGTTCATTGTCTCTTCAAGTATTCCCAGATGCAGGTTTTTTCAAGTTGATTTCAGGGATTTTATCCACTGTTCCTGAGTCTGCATGGAGAAATATCCCTTTATCGTCTTTGTTTGCCCAGCTCCTGGGGTTCAGCTTCGATTTTGGCCCTGCCTGTGTATGTAGGTCCCCTTCAGGCATCTGTTCCATACCCAGACAGGAAGGGGTTAAGGCAGCATCTAATTAGGGCTTTCTTGCTCACTCAGGCTGTGGAGAGGGGGGGTAGAGTAGTCATAATTCAGATGCAGGGCAAGCCTGCGGTGATACAGGCCAGAGTGACATTGCCACAGCCTGAGGTGTGCCGTGTATTCTCCCAGGGAAATTGTCCCTGGATCTCGGGACCTGGGCGGTGGTGTGCTACACAGGCTCCTGGAGGGGGTGTGGGTAGTGACCTGTGCTTGCACACAGGATTATTGGTGGCATTGGCAGCAGCATTAGCGTTTCATGCCTGTTTCTGTGATCTGAGCTTATAGCTGCAGCTCACGCCTGTCTCTGAAACTCACTTAGGCGGTGCTCTGCCTTCTGTGGGCACAAGTGGAAGGAATCCCTTTTCTTTGTGCACCCCAGAATAATGGTCTCTTGCCTCTACAGCAGGTCCAGACATTTTTTCGGACACCCTCCCAGCTAGTTGTGGCACACTGGCCCCCTTCAGTGAACCCCAGTAGTCTCCCTGGGATCTGACTTCCAAAGCGTGAGCCTCAGCACCCATTGCCCACCCACCATGGTGGGTGAGCAGACAAGTGTCTCAGGTTGGTGAGTGCTGGTTGACCCTGATCCTCTGTGCAGGAATCTCTCAGCTTTGCCCTCTGCACCCCTGTTGCTGAGTCCCAGTGAGACTACTGTCGTTGGCTGTGTGATGACAGCCTGAAGGGGGCTAGTGTGCCACAACTACCTGGGAGGGAGTCCCGAGATCCAGGGACAACTTCCCTGGGGGAATACACGGCACACCTCAGGCTGTGGCAACGTCATGCCGGCCTCTGTCACCGCAGGCTTGCCCCACGTTTCAATTATGACTACTGTACCCCTCCGTCTCCACAGCCTGATTGAGCAAGAGAACCCTAATTAGATGCTGCTTTAAACCCTTCCTGTCTGGGTGTGGAACAGATGCCTGAAGGGGACCTACATGCAGAGGCAGGGCCAAAATTGAAGCTGAACCCCAGGAGCTGGGCGAACAAAGAAGAGAAAGAGATATTTCTCTGTGAAGCCTCAGGAGCAGTGGATTAAATCTCCACAATCAACTTGATGAACCCTGCATCTGTGGAATAACTGAATAGACAAGGAATGTTTCAAAAATTGAAGCAGTGGACTTTGGGGGCAACTGTAGACTTGGGGCTTGCTTTCTGAGATGGATTTGTTTCTGAGTTTTACATTTATCTTAGTTTAGTTTTTAGTGCTTGTTATCATTGGTGGATTTGTTTATTGGTTTGGTTGCTCTCTTTTTAAAAATTTTATTATTACTATTTTGCCATTTCTTTCTTCCTTTTCTTCTGAGACTGGTGGCTGGCAGGGTCTTGGTGCTCCAGCCAGGTGTCAGCCCTGAACCTCGGAAGTGGGAGAGCTGAGTCCAGGACATTGTACCACCAGAGACCTCCCCGCCACACATAATATCAATTGGTGACAGCTCTCCCAGAGATCTCCATCTCAACACTAAGACCCAGCTCCACCCAGCGGCCAACAAGTTCCAATGTTATAAGCCCCATGCCAAAAAACTAGCAAGATATGAACACAATCCCACCCATTAGCAGAGAGGCTGCCTAAGGTCATACTAAGTTCACAGACACCCCAAAACACCACTGGACACGGCCTTGCCCACCAGAAAGACAAGATCCAGCCCCACCTACCAGAACACAGGCACCAGTCCCCTCCACCAGGAAGCCTACACAACCCACTGAACCAACCTAAGCCACTGGGTGCAGATGCCTAAAACAACAGGAACTACGAACCTGCAGCCTGTGAAAAGGAGACCCCAAACACAGTAAGTTAAGCAAAATGAGAAGATAGAGAAACACACAGAGATGAAGGAGCAAGGTAAAAGCCCACCAGACCAAACAAATGAAGAGGAAATTAATTGGAAGTCTACCTGAAAATAATTCAGAGTAATGGTAGTAAAGATGATCCAAAATCTTCGAAATAGAATGGAGAAAATACAAGAATCGATTAACCAGGACCTAGAAGAACTAAAGCACAAACAAACAGTGATGAACAACACCATAAATAAAATTAAAAATTCTCTAGAAGGAATCAATAGCAGAATAACTGAGGCAGAAGAACGGATAAGTTACATGTAAGAAAAATAGTGGAAATAACCACCTCAGAGCAGAATAAAGAAAAAAGAATGAAAAGAATTGAGGACAGTCTCTGAGATATCTGGGACCATATTAAACACTCCAACATTCGAATTATATATGTCCCAGAAGAAGAAGAGAAAAAGAAAGGGTCTGAGAAAATATTTGAAGAGGTTATAGTTGAAAACTTCCCTAACTTGGGAAAGGAAATAGTCTACCAAGTCCGGAAAGTGCAGAGAGTCCGATAGAACATAAATCCAAGGAGAAACACGCCAAGACACATATCAGTCAAACTATCAAAAATTAAATACAAAGAAAAAATATTAAAAGCAGCAAGGGAAAAACAACAAATAATATACAAGGGAATCCCCATAAGGTTAACAGCTGATCTATCAGCAAAAACTCTGCAAGCCAGAAGGGAGTGACAGGACATATTTAAAGTGATGAAAGGGAAAAAGGTACAACCAAGATTACTCTACCCAGGAAGGATCTCATTCAGATTCAACAGAGATATTAAAACCTTGGAAGACAAGCAAAAGCTAAGAGAATTCAGCATTTAAGAGATACATTAAACAAGATGGATTTAATTGATATTTATAGGACATTCCATCCAAAATCAACAGAATACACTTTCTTCTCAAGTGCTCATGGTACATTCTCCAGGATATATCACATCTTGGGTCACAAATCAAGCCTTGGTATATTTAAGAAAATTGAAATCATATCAAGTATCTTTTCCGACCCCAACACTATGAGACTAGATGTCAATTACAGGAAGAAATCTGTAAAAAATACAAACACATTGAGGCTAAACAATACATTACTTGCTAATCAAGAGATCACTGAAGAAATCAAAGAGGAAATCAAAAAATGCCTAGAAACAAATGACAATGAAACCATGACAACCCAAAACCTATGGGATGCAGCAAAAGCAATTCTAAGAGGGAAGTATATAACAATAGAATCCTACATTGAGAAACAAGAAACATCTGAAATAAACAACCTAACGTTACACCTAAAACAATAAGAGAAAGAAGAACAAAATACCCCCAAATTTAGGAGAAGACAAGAAACCATAAATATCATATCAGAAGTAAATGAAAAAGAAATGAAGGAAACAAGAGCAAAGGTCAATAAAACTAAAAGGTGATTCTTTGAGAATATAAACAAAATTGATAAACCATTAGCCAGACTTATCAAGAAAAAAAGGGACAAGACTCAAATCAATAGGATTAGAAATGAAAAAGGAGAAGTAACAACTGATACTTCAGAAATATAAAGGATCATGAGAGATTACTACAAGCAAGTACATGCCAATAAAATGGGCAACCTGGAAGAAATGGACAAATTCTTAGAAAAGCAAAACCTTCTGAGACTGAACCAGAAAGAAATAGAAAAAAAAAATTCCCATCACAAACAGTGAAATTGAGACTGTGATTAACAATTTTCCAACAAACAAAAACCCAGGACCAGATGGTTTCACAGGCGAATTCTATCAAGCATTTAAAGAAGAGCTAACAGGGGCTTCTCTGGTGGCGCAGTGGTTGAGAGTCTGTCTGCCAATGCAGGGGACACGGGTTCGTGCCCTGGTCCGGGAAGATCCCACATGCCATGGAGCGGCTGGGCCCGTGAGCCATGGCCACTGAGGCTGTGCGTCCGGAGCCTGTGCTCCGCAACGAGAGAGGCCACAGCAGTGCGAGGCCCGTGTATAGCAAAAAAAAAAAAAAAAAAAAAAGAAGAAGAGCTAACACCTATCCTTCTCAAACTCTTGCCAATTATAGCACAGGGAGGAACACTCCCAAACTCATTCTACAAGGCCACTATCAGCCTGATACCAAAACCAGACAAAGATATCACAAAGAGAGAAAGCTACAGGTCAATATCACTGATGAACATAGATGCAAAAATCCTCAGCAAAATACTAGCAAACAGAATCCAACAACACATTGAAAGGATCATGTGCCATGATCAAGTGTCGTTTATCCCAGGAGTGCAAGGATTCTTCAATATATGCAAATCAATCAATGTGTTACACCATATTAACCAGTTGAAGGATAAAAAACATATGATCTTCTCAATAGATGTAGAAAAAGTTTTCAACAAAATTCAATACCTATTTATGAAAAAAAAACCCTCCAGAAAGTAGGTGTAGAGGGAACTTACCTCAACATAATAAAGACCATATATGACAAACTCACAGCCAACATCATTCTCTATGGTGAAATATTGAAACCATTTCCACTGAGATCAGGAAAAAAAGAAGGTTTCCCACACTCACCACTATTATTCAACATAGTTTTGGAAGTTTTAGCCACAGAAATCAGAGAAGAAAAAGACATAAAATGAATCCAAATTGGAAAAGAAGGACTAAAATTGTCACTATTTGCAGATGACATGATAACTATACATAGAGAATCCTAAAGATGTTACCAGAAAACAACTAAAGCTAATCAGTGAGTTTGGTAAAGTTGCAGGATACAACTTTAATGCATACAAATCTCTTGCGTTCATATATACTATTAACAAAAAATCTGAAAGTGAAATTAAGAAAACACTCCCATTTATCATTGTAGCAAAAAGAATAGAATACCTAGGAATAAATCTACCAAAGGAGACAAAAGACCTGTATGCATAAAACTATAAGACACTGATGAAAGAAATTAAAGATGATACAAACAGATAGAGAGATATACCATGTTCTTGGATTTGAAGAATCAGCATTGTGAAAATGACAATAATATCTAAAGCAATTGACAGATTCAATGCAATACCTATCAAACTACCAATGGTATTTTCACAGAACTAGAACAAAATATTTCACAATTTGTTTGGAAACACAAAAGACCCAGAATAGCCAAAGCAATCTTGAGAAAGAAAAATGGAGCTGGAGGAATCAGGCTCCCTGACATCAGACTATACTACAAAGCTACAGTAATCAAGACAGAGTGGCACTGGCACAAAAACAGAAATATAGATAAATGTAACAGGATAGAAAGCCCAGAGATAAACCCATACACATATGGTCACCTTATCTTTGATAAAGGAGGCAAGAATATACAATGGAGAAAAGACAACCTCTTCAGTAAGTGGTGCTGGAAAATTTGGATAGCTACCTGTAAAGGAATGAAATTAGAATACTTCCTAACACCATACACAAAAATAAACTTGAAATGGATTAAAGCACTAAATGAAAGGTTAGACACTATAAAACTCTTAGAGGAAAACATAGTCACAACACTCTATGACATAAATCACAGCAAGATCCCTTTTGACTCACCTCCTAGAGAAATGGAAATAAATACAAAAATAAACAAATGGGACCTAATGAAACTTAAAAGTTTTTACACAGCAAAGGAATCCATAAACAAGATGAAAATACCACCCTCAGAATGGTGGAAAATATTTGCACATGAAGCAACTGACAAAGGATTAATCTCCAAAATATAGAAGCAGCTCATGCAGCTCAAAATCAGGAAAAGATTCCAATCCAAAAATGGGCAGAAGACCTAAATAACATTTCTCCAATGAAGATATACAGATTGCCAACACACACACAAAAGGATGCTCAACATCTCTGATCATTAGAGAAATACAAATCAAATCAACAGTAAGGTATCACCTCACACTGGTCAGAATGGCCATCGTCAAAATATCTACGAATTTGGAACGTGTATATTCAGTCTCACTTAAGTCAAATAAAGCTTATGGAAATATCTCAAAAAAAAATATCTACGAATAGTAACTGCTGGAGAGAGTGTGGAGAAAAGGGAACCCTCTTGCACTGTTGGTGGGAATGTAAATTGATACAGCCACTATGGAGAACATTATGGATGTTCCTTAAAAATCTAAAAATAGAACTACCATATGACCCAGAAATCCCGTTACTGGGCATATACCCTGAGAAAACCATAGTTCAAAAATAGACATGTACCACAATGTTCATTGCAGCAGTATTTACAGTAGCCAGGACTTGGAATCAACCTAAGTGTCCATCGACAGATAAATGGATAAAGAAGATCTGGCACATATATACAATGGAAGATTACTCAGCCATAAAAACCAAAATTGAGTTATTTGTAGTGAGGTGGATGGACCTAGAGTCTGTCATACAGAGTGAAGTATCTCAGAAAGAGAAAAACAAATACCATATGCTAACACATATATATGGAATCTAAGAAAAAAAGAAGTTCATGAAGAACCTAGGGGTAAGACAAGAATAAAGACACAGATCTACTAGAGAATGGACTTGAGGATATGGGGAGGGGGAAATGTAAGTACTTCACTCTGTATGGCAGACTCTAGGTCCATCCACCTCACTACAAATAACTCAATTTTGGTTTTTATGGCATATATGGAATCTTAAAAAAAATTGTTCTGATGAACCTATGGGCAGGATAGGAATAAAGTTGCAGACGTAGAAAATGGACTTGAGGACACAGGGAGGGGTAAGTGTAAGCTGGGACAAAGAGAGAGAGTAGTATTCACATACATACACTACCAAATATAAAACTGATAGCTAGTGGGAAGCAGCTGCATAGCACAGGGAGATCATCTCGGTGCTTTAGACCACCTAGAAGGGTGGCATAGGAAGGGTGGGAGGGAGGTGCAAGAGGGAGTGGATATGGGGATATATGTGTACATATAGCTGATTCAATTTGTTATACAGCAGAAACAACATTGTAAAGCAATTATACTCCAATAAAGATGTTTAAAAAAAAAAGATGAATGAGGTACTTCCCTGGTGGTCCAGTGGGTAGGACTATGCACTCCCTATGCTGCAGGCCTGGGTTCGATCCCTCTTCAGGGAACTAGATACTGCATTCATGCTGCAACTGAGAGTTCACATGCTGCAACTAAAGTTCCTGCATGTCGCAATGGATATCCTGTGTGCCACAACTATGACCCAGCAGAGCCTAAGTGAATAGATAAATAAATAAATAAATATTTTTAAAAAACTTAAGATGAATGAATTCATATCATGTATTTTTTCAGACCAGTTGTATGACACTAAATAACAGGAGGAAAACCGAAAAATTTAAAAATATGTAGAGATTAAACAACTTGTTTATGAACAACCAATAGATCAAAGAAGAAATTAAAAGCAAATAAAAATATGTTTTAAAAATACAATAATGGAAGCACAACATTCCAAAATTTATGGGATGCAGCAAAAGCAGTTCTAAGAGGGACTTAGGAAAAAAGAAAATTTGAAATAAACAACCTAACTTTACACCTCAGTGAAATAGAAAAAGAACAAACTAAGCCCAAAGTTATCAGAAGGAAGAAGATAACAAAGATCAGAATACAAATAAATGAAAAAGAGACCAAAAAACACAATATAAAAGATGAATGAAACTGAGTGGGTTTTTTTTCACACCTCCTGTTCTTTTCCAGCAATACATAAGTTAACACTGATTTACCATCATCTTTAGCTGTGTTCATGATGAGTCTCATTGTAGTCCAGGACACAGAGACGTCCAACACTGTCCAGGTGTGGGGGAGATGGGTGCAGGCTATCTAGATTCAGGGGAGTCTTGGTTTCCATACCTGAATCTTTGCCCAGCTCTGTCTTTAGGGTCTCAGAAAGGCTACTGATAATCATGCGATCCTCATTGCACTGGCTCTCACTCTTATTATGAAATAACTCTCGAGCCTTCATGCCCAGGAAGCTTTCTGAACTGGGACCAAGAGTTGGTTCTTTTTGAAAACATAAACAAAATTAACAAACTTTTAATTATACTAAGAAAAAAAGAGAGAACACTTTTATGCCATAATATTAGATATTCTAAAAGAAATGGATAAATTTATGGAAACATACAACCTACCAAGTCTGCATCATGAAGAAATAAAAAAGCTGAACAGGCTAATGACTAAGAAGATTGAATCAGTAATTTAAAAAAAAAAACTCCCAACAAAGAAAAGCCCACAATCAGATGACTTCACAGGTGAATTCTACCAAACATTCAATGAAGAATTAATACCAATCCTTCTCAAGCTCTTCCAAAAAATTTGAAGAGAAGGAAACACTCCCAAACTCACTTTATGAGGCCAGCATTACCCTAATAGTAAAGCCAGATAAAGACATACAAGAAAAGCAAACCATAGGCCAATATCCCTGATGAATATATTTATAAAAATTCCCAACAAAATACTAGCAAACCAAATTTAACAGCAGATTCAAAGGATCATACACCACGATCAAGTGGGATTTATCCCTGTGATGCAAGGATGGGTCTAAATATGCAAATCAAGAAATGTAACATACATTAATAAATGAAATACAAAAATCATATCATAATCTCAAGGTATGCAGAAGAAGCATTTAACAAGATTCAGCATCCTTTCATAATAAAAACTTTCAACAACTTGGCTGTAGTAGGAATGTACCTTAACATAATAAAGGCCATATATGAAAAATTCACAGCTAACATCATAATGGTGAAACTATGAAAGCTTTTCTGTTAAGGTCAGGAATAAGAAAATGTTGCGCACTCTCACCACTCCCATTAAACATAGTACTGGAAGTTCTAGTAGTAATTAGGCAAGAAAAAAGAAAAAAAGGCACACAAATCAGAATGGAAGAATAAAATTGTCTCCATTTGCAGATGACATGATAGAAAACCCTAAAGACTCCACAAGAAATCTGTTAGAACTGATAAACAAACTCACTAAATTTGCAGGATACAAAGTCAACATACAAAAATCACTTATGTTTCTACTCACTAACAACAAATTATCTGAAAAGATGAAGAAAACAATCCCATTTACAATACCATAAAAATAATAAAATATTTAGGAATAAATGTAACCAAAGAGGTGAAAGATGTGTACACTGAATACTATGAAACATTGATGAAAGACATTGAGGAAGACACAAACAAGTGGAAAGATATTCCATGTTCATGTATGGGAAGAATTTATATTGTTAAAATATCCATACTACCCAAAACCGTCTATAGATTCAGTGAAATCCATATCAATACTCCAATGGTATTTTTCACAGATGTAGAAAAAATAACCCTAAAACTTGTATGGAACCACAAAAGACCCTGAATAGTCAAAGCAACCCCTGAGATAGAAGAACAAAGCAGAGGCATCACACTTCCTGAATTCAAATTTTATTACAAAATTTATAGTAATCAGAACCATACGGTACTGGCATAAAAACAGACACATAGCCCAAAGGAATAGAATCAAGAGCCCAGAAATAAACCCATGCATATATGGTCAACTAATATTTGATAAGAGAGCCAAGAATATTCAATGGGGAAAAGATAGTCTCTTCAGCAAATGGTGTTGGGAAAACTGTATATTCACAGGCAAAAGAATGAAATCAGACCTTTATCTTACACCACTCACAAAAAGTTTACTCAAAGTGGATAAAGACTTAAACATAGGACTCAAAACTGTAAACTTACTAAAAGAAAACATAGGTAAAAACCTCCTTGAAATTGGTCTTAGCAATGATTTTTTTTGGATATGACAACAAAAGCACAAGTAAGAAAAGCAAAAGTAAACAAGTGTCATTGCATGAAACAAAAAACGCTTCTGCACAGAAAAAGAAGAAATCCATACAATAAAAAGGTACACTACAGACTGGGGGAAAATACTTACAAACCATCTATCTTATAAGAGGTTAATATCCAAACGTATGAAGAATGCATACAACTGAATAGCGAAAAAATAAACAATCCTATTAAAAAATGGGCAAAGGACTTGAACAGACATTTCCCCAAAGACATACAAATGGCCCACAGGCACATGAAAAGATGCTCGACTTCACTAATTATCAAGGAAATACAAATCAAAACTACAATGTGCTATCACCTCACACCTGTTTGAATGGCTATTATAAAAAAGACAAGCAACAACAAGTGTTGGAGAGACTGTGAAGAAAAGGGAACTTTTATGCACTCTTGGTGGGAAAGTAAACTGGTACAGCCACTATGGAAAACAGTATGAACATTCCTCAAGAAACTAAAAATAGAACTAACATATGATTCACCAATCCCACTTCTAGGTATATATCTGAAGAAAATGCAATCAACTATCTCAAAGAGATCAGCACCCCCATGTTCATTACAGCATTATTCACAATAGCCAATTATATATGATGGAATATTATTGTCATAAAAAGAAGGTAATCTTGCCATTTGTGACAATATGGATGGACCTTAAGGGCGTTATGCTAAGTGAAATAAGTCAGAGAAAGACAAATACTACATGATTTCACTTATATGTAGAGTATAATAATAACAAACAAACAAAAAACCTGAACTTGTAGTAACAAAGAGTAGAGTGGTGGTTACCAGAGGCTGGGTCATGGGGAGTTATCATTTAATGGTACAGAGTTTCAGTTTTGCAAGATGAAGAATTCTGGAGATGGATGATGGTGGTGGTTGCACAATATGGATGTACTTAATACCACTGAACTGTACACTTTAAAATGCTTAAGACAGTAAGTTTTATGTTATGTGTATTTTGCCATAATAAAAAAAATTGAACTAAAATATTTAAAACACAAATTGAGTTTTACTATGATGAGTGATTTCATACTGAAATTTGGAAATTTGGTGTATTTTGTGATGGGACTCGATATCTTACTTAAATTTTATGTTTTAGCAAGCATCTTCTGACACTGCTCCAGCTGTTGAAAGTTGGCATTGCCTCATTCCTGTTAGGTAGGAGTTGAAGTGCAAGTTCTCCACTTGGCCTCTGTTGATACCCAGAGTGCAAAAGGGACTCCTTATTACCACTGTGCAGGGTCAGGCATTCAGGCTCCTCTTTAGGCTTCTGCTGATATCACCCTGGCTGCTAGAGGCAGAAATGTTTTCTTACTGCACCCCATATGGTTTCTACTGACACAGTGGTATGGTGGCCTTGTTAAGGATAAGGGGTAGTGATAGTCCTGGCTCTCTACAGACCTTCTCTGACACCATCCCAGTGGGGATGGAGGAGTGCTTCATTATTTCTGGGTAGATGTAGAAGCCCAGGCTCCTCACATTGCCTTCACTGACACTTCCAGAGATGATGGTAGACTCCTTACCCTAGAGGTGGTGAAATTTCTGACTCTCTACTTAGGTATTCTCTGACATCACCACAATCAGAAGGGGGAAGGACTACTCATTACTACTGCACATGGTCTTGACATCTGAGGTGAGGAGTGGAACTACTTGCCACCCAGACAGGACAAAAGTTCTGGATCCCCATTTACCTTTCTCTGACACCATCCTGGCAAGGTCAGAGTCTGGAGTGCTTGTCTACACCCATGCGAGGGTAGAAATCTAGGCTCTCCATTTGACCTTCACTGGGGGTGAGGGTGTTGGAGTGCACTGCAGTTTTTTCATGATGTTTTGCAGTTACTGTCTAAAGGTTTTATTTCTGGAAGGAATTTTTTTAAAGTACATCTATGCCATATTTCTGGAAGCAAGAGTCCCCCAAAGTGACTTTTGAAAAGTGCATTGTATGCCTTAGGACTAACAACGAAACCAACTTAAATATTGAACTCTAAGTAATAGTTTCATTGTCGTTTTTGTTGTTGATTTGATTTTTCTTTAAGAAGTATGGGTTAAAAATTCTGAAACTAAATTTTGTGTAGACTAGCATTGAACAAATAAATAAATTAGTGGATAATGAAAGCCAGGTTTCTCACTGTTGGAGAAGGGGATTACAATTATTGAAAGGGAGAAAGTTGAAATGAATCCTGTGTTGGACTGGAAGTGGGGTAACAGTATGAACTCATTGTTTTTAAAATGGATGTAAAATATCAATAGATTAAAATGTGGATGCACACACACACACACACACACACACACACACACTTCCCCTAGATCTGTCTTCTGAGATGGCCTGTAGCAATGATACCTCAATAACAGTGAACACACTTAGCACACAGGTCTTGGTTTATAAACACCATTTCCCACTGAAGAAAAAAAAGCAAGAGCTCCATGGTGAAATGTATGATGGCTGAGGCAGGAAACATACAAAATGAGTCTGTATTATCTTGCTGTGCCAAATGTAAGAAATGCTCAATAAATTATGGGGATGCATCAAATGAACTGAAGAGTCAACTAGAAGGGATTCCTACTGATCAAATCTGTAAGTAGTTGCATATCTAAATAAATCATCTTAGTAAAGGATTATACTGTATTGAATAGAATAATAATCAGAGTCAACACTGATATACATACACACACATACATACATACATACATACATATATACATTCTTACATGAGAAGAGAAAGAAATATCTTTATAGCAGAGAATTCAATAGTAGAAATCCAACTTTTAAAAAGTAGAAAAAGTGATGGAAATAGAAAGTCATCTCTGGACAATAAGCATGGTAATAACTGAATGAGGCAAGAATCATCAATGATACTAAAATTAATGGGTGAAAAAATTGGCATCATGTGTGTGGATGACTAATACCCCAGAAGAGAGTCTAAGCTGCCCAGGCTGGTCTTTGGGGATTTTCTTTAATCTGGCCCCAGCTTACACTTGTTCCTCTGTTTCCCTTTGGACTGGGACCCCCCCAATCCAGTCTGTCTATGTCATTCACTTGCACCTCTGCATAACAAACCAAATTACTAAAATCAACTACTTCTGCATGTGAACTTTTTGGACTTCAGTGCTCTGGCAAAGATATAGAAAGTTGGGGCCAGACCCCGGATTTAGAGGCCACCCCAGTCCTTCCATGTTCTCATTCTACTACTATCAGTCTCACTTCCACCATGACATCAACTACCCATGCAGGGAACCTCCTCCAGGAGTCTGCTGGGCACACATTATTTCAAAGATACATGGGCTCTTAGGTGTTGTCCTGGAAATGCACATATTACTTCTATCCATTGGCTAGAAATAGTCAGATGATCCCAACAAAATTGCAAAGGTGCCTGGGAAAAGTAAGCACTAAGTGGTTTTGTTTGTTGGTTTGTTTGTTTTTTGCTTTGTTGCCAAATACTGAATTTTCCTCATATACTTTCTTTTTTTTAAATTAATTTTTTATTGGAGTATAGCTAATTTACAATGCTGTGTTAGTTTCTGCTGTACAGCAAAGTGAATCAGCCATACATATACATATATCCACTCTCTTCTAGACTCCATTCCCATATAGGTCATTACAGAACACCGAATAGAGTTCCCTGTGCTATGCAGTAGGTTTTAATTAGTTATCTTTTATATATAGTAGCGTCTATATGTCAATATCCCCTCCCCGTTTCCCCCTTGGTAACCATAAGTTTGTTTTCTACATGTGTGACTCAATTTCCATTCTGTAAATAAGTTCATTTGTACCATTTTTTTTAGATTCCATATATAAAGGATATCATATGATACTTGTCTTTCTCTGTCTGACTTACTTCACTCAGTATGACCATCTCTAGGTCCATCCATGTTGCTGTAAATGGCATTATTTTATTCTTTTTATGGCTGAGTAATATTCCATGGTATATATGTACCACATCTTCTTCATCCATTCCTCCATCAATGGACATTTAGGTTGTTTCCATGTCCTGGGTATTGTAAATAGGGTTGCAATGAACATTGGGGTGCATGTATCCTTCCGAATTATGGTTTTCTTTGGGTATATGCCCAGGAGTGGGATTGCTGAATCATATGGTAGCTCTATTTTTACTTTTTAAGGAATCTCCATACTGTTCTGCATAGTGGCTGTACCAATTTACATTCCCACCAACTGTATAGGAGTGTTCCCTTTTCTCCACACCCTCTCCAGCATTTCTTGTTTGTAGAATTTTTTAAATGATGGCCATTCTAACCGGTGTGAGGTGATATCTCATTGTAGTTTTGATTTGAATTTCTCTAATAATTAGTGATGCTGAACATCTTTTCATGTGCCTCTTGGCCATCTGTATGTCTTCTTTGGAGAAATGTCTATTTAGACCTTCTGCCCAATTTTTTAAATTGGGTTGTTTGTTTTTTTGATATTGAGCTGCATAAGCTGTTTGTATATTTTGGAGATTAATCCCTGTCGATTGCTTCATTCTCAAATGTTTTCTCCCATTTTGTGGGTTTTCTTTTCATTTTGCTGATGGTTTCCTTTGCTGTGCAAAAGCTTTTAAGTTTCATTAGGTCCCATTTGTTTATTTTTGTTTTTATTTTCATTACTCTCAGAGGTGGATCAAAAAAGATCAGGCAGAGAGTGTCCTGCCTATGTTTTCCTCTAAGAGTTTTATAGTATCTGGTCTTACACTTAGATCTTTAATCCATTTTGAGTTTACTTTTGTGTATAGTGTTAGAGAATGTTCTAATTTCATTCTTTTACATGTAGCTGTCCAGTTTTCCCAGCACCTCTTATTGAAGAGAGTGTCTTTTCTCCATGTATATTCTTTCCTCCTTTGTCATAGATTAGGTGACCATAAGTGTGTGGGTTTATTTGGGCTTTCTATTGTGTTCCATTGATCTATATTTCTGTTTTTGTGCCAGTACCATACTGTCCTGATTACTGTAGCTTTGTAGTATAGTCTGAAGTCAGGGAGCCTGATTCCTCTGGCTCCATTTTTCTTTCTCAAGATTGCCTTGGCTGCAGAAATAGAGACACAGATGTAGACAGCAAACGTATGGACACCAAGGGGGAAAAGAGTGGAGGGAAGGGGTGTGGTGGAATGAACTGGGAAGTTGGGATTGACATATATACACTACTATGTATAAAATAGATAACTAATAAGAACCTGCTGTATAAAAAATAAAATTAAATTTAAAAATAAACAAAAAAATTGATTGCCTTGGCTATTCCAGGTCTTTTGTGTTTCCATACAAATTGTAAAAGTTTTTGTTCTAATTCTGTGAAAAATGTTATTGCTAATTTGATAGGTATTGCATTGAATCTGTAGATTACTTTGGGTTGTAGAGTCATTTTGACAATATTGATTCTTTCAATGCAAGAACATGGTCTATCTCTCCATCTGTTTGAGACATCTTTGATTTCTTTCATCAGTGTCTTGTGGTTTTCTGAGTACAGGTCTTTTGCTTCCTTAGGTAGGTTTATTCCTAGGTATTTTATTCTTTTTGATGCGATGGTAAATGGGATTGTTTCCTTGATTCCTCTTTCTGATCTTTCATTGTTAGCATATAGGAATGCAAGAGATTTCTGTGTATTAATTTTGTATCTTAAAACTTTACCAAATTCATTGATTAGCTCTAGTAGTTTTCTGGTAGCATCTTTAGGATTCTCTATGTATAGTGTCATGTCATCTGCAAACAGTAACAGTTTTACTTCTTCTCCAATTTGGATTCCTTTTATTTCTTTTTCTTCTCTGATTGCCATGGCTAGGACTTCCAAAACCATGTTGAATAAAAGTGGCAAGAGTGGACATCCTTGTCTTGTTCCTGATCTTAGAGGAAATGCTTTCAATTTTTCACCATTGAAAGTGATGTTTGCTGTGGGTTTGTTTTATATGGGCTTTCTCATATACTTTCATAGATAAGTAAGATAAAACACAGAGAAGAGAAAATACTTGCCCCAAGTGACACCACTGGGGGAGGCAGAATTAGAAGCTAGGGCTCTCTGATGGCAAAGTCCAAGTTCTTTCTACAGCATCCTGCTGTCTCAGCCCTCCTAGAGCTCACAGTATCCCAGCCCTTTTCCATGCACTCACATGTTCCATCACTTAAGATTTTTATTGTAAGCAATGGTATGCTGGTAAATGGTTAACAACTGGTTCTCAAAACAAAACAAAAATATCCCTGATTGGTAGTCTTTGCCACTTTTCATAGAGTACATAATCTCACCATGGTCAACTTCAAGTTACCAGTTTCACTGAATGTAAAGGCAGGATGAAGTGCACAGAGGGGCAAGCTGGCCCCAGCACATCACTGCTTATAAGCAATAGGAAGTCTTTCTTGCCAAAGTAAATAAGTAGGCTTTATTAGAAAGATATCAGAGACTCACAGAACTGGAGGGAGACTGGAGAAATGAACTTAAGAACTGGATAGGGAGCACAAAGACAGAAATAGTCTGATCAGAATGCTGCCCTGGGGATAAAAATCCCATAAACCATTTTTTTTTACTCTTGTGTCAATCATTTAAGTTTCAAAGTCCAAGGAAAGGACATGTGATTGAGAAGAGTAGGTTGCATGCCTGTCCCTTGACAATACCAGGACAGGGAGAGGAAGAATCTGGCTTATAACATTTCAGTGGGAGAAGGCACACATCTGAACATGTCATCCCACAAAGACTATGTATCAGTTTTCTATTAATGAAAAACAAATGACCACAATTTGAGTGGAAAACAACATCCATTTGTTATCTCATAGTAATTGTAGGTCAGAAGTCCAGGCATGGCTTGCCTGGGTTCTCTGTTCAGGCAAGCCCGAAATCAAGGTGTCAGCAGGCTACATTCCTTTCTGGAACCTGTGGGGGAAGAATCCACTTCTGTGTACATTCAGATTATTGGCAGAACTCCTGTCTTTGAGCTGTAGGTCTGAGGTCCTCGTTTCTTTGCTGGCTATCAGCTGAAGGCCTAACTTAATTCATAGAGGCCACCCATTCTCTTTGCCATATAGCCCCTCAATCTTCAAATCCAGGAATGGATAATTTCCATGTATTAAATCTCTCTCAGTCTTTAAATATCTCTTAACAGGAAGAGTGCAGGCCCCACTAAGACCTCACCTGATTAGGTCCAGCCCACCCAGGATGATCACCCTGTTTTAAGGTCAACTGATTTTGGACCTTATTACATGTGGAAAATCCCTTCACAGCAGTGTCTAGATTAGTGTTTTATTGAATAATGGTGAGAAGGTGTATGTACACCAGGGGTGGGGATCTTGTGAGTCATCCTAGAATTATTTCTACCACGAAAATGGGGGAATTCTATTATCTTAAAAGGAAATTGAGTGCCATTAAGAGAATGAATGTATACCAACAAGATAGATATTCTCTACAGCCCATTTCTCCAACATCTACACATACTTTTTGCCATCTTATACTTTGGAAAATGGCAACATGTAACTATTCTTCATACAAGAAGAAATGTATTCACCCATCCCCAAAGGGAGCCAAACTTGAAGTGTTATCAGTCATAGAATCCATGTGCAAGTTCAGGGTCTTCAGATGGCATCCATTCTTCCTCTAGTTCAATACATACTGCATCAACATTCTGTAATAAGATGGATAAATAAAAAATAAAACTACCACCAACTCACCATGTATAAAATAGTAAAAAAAGAGAGTTAATAGTAAAAAGAAAGTAATACAAAGGGGCACACTAAAAAAAAAAAATATATATATATATATGCACATTTTTGCAAAGAATCAAATATGGTAACTACTGCAGCCTTCATTTCTAAAACTGGTTATAAGGTCAAAGTTGATATAAACTTTCTTTCTTCATTCTTCCTGTTATGTTTCTTTTCATCCAGTCAGCATGGGTTGACTGGGTTGGATGGGTTATCTAGAAGAATGATTCAAACATTTATTTATGTGCAGTCTGAGAGATTGGTAGCATTTCCTGTATGGGATTGCTGTAGCTGTCTAATAATTTTAACCATGTTGGGACATGACAAGGCACACTAGAAGATCTCCTGGTCTCCAGACACACTCCTTTCTGTGCCCATTATGTAGCAGCAACCCTACTTCCCCTTGAAGATTGAAATCAGTCATCTTAGCACTTGACAGCACCATTTGTCACTAACTTTATCCAGTAATTGGGGTGACCATCTGCCTCAGCTAATTGGCTTTATACAGAGGGAAAGCAAACTTCTCATCTCTTTATGACTGAAGGTAGCTATACAGCTTGGAGCCAGGTGCCTACTAAAAATTCTAAACCAGTAGAGTCCAAAGTTGCAGGGACCAGAAACATTTTGTGAATAGGCCTTTAGGAGCAAGTCTAAATTCCATTCTTCAGTTATTAGACCTAGGAATTCTGGTTGTTGACTAGATGACATTATATATTGTATATAGTGGCTAGTTCAAGACACATAGCATATATTGTAGGACAGCACCTCTAACACATAAGGTGTTGTCTCTCAACTTGTGGCATAACTGTCTTCAATAGAGTCATTATTCCACTGTATAAGGACAACTTTTTTTTATGAGTAATGGAGTGCATGATAAAACAATGAATTCCATAGGTATAAGCCAATCACCACACTTTTTTGGTTTTAAAATGTCCCTTGATCAGAAGCAAGTCTGCATAAAATTTCATAACTATGGATAAAACATTCTGTAAGATCACAGATGGTGGTTCTGACAGAAGTACTTCAGGCAGCGAAGGCAAATCCATGTCTAGAATACTCACTTATTCCAGATAAATTATAAAGCCAACTAACTCCTCCATGATATAATGGCTCCAAATTAATTAACTTACCCCCAGGTAACTGGCTGGTCCCCTTGAGATTGATATGTAACAGGAATTCAGTACAGTGTTGACAAGTTGGGCATTCAGCAGTGGGGGTGGTCACATCAGCCTTTGTAAAGTGAAACCATATTGCTGAGGTCATGTATAGCCTCTGTTCATGCCACCATGACCACTTTCTACAGGTGCCCATTAAGGAAGCACAGGAGTGGCTGAGAAAAGAGGTTTACTGACCTCCACTGAATGGGTCATATTGCCCACCTGATTACTGAAAGCATATTGATGTGAGCGGTCACATCTAACACTAATAGTCTCATGCTCCTGACTGGTTCCAAGAAGTCCATATACCACTTCCCTAGATCTGTTTTGTGTCCATTTTCCCAAATGTCCTCATTCAAAATCTCTGCTAATTAGGATGAACCATTATCCCCGGACTTAGATCTGGATGCAATATCCTATATATTCATATTATATATATACATATATATATATATATATATATGTTTCCAAAGGGTGCAATGGCAAGGAGTGTGTGTAGATGTTGGATAAGTGAACTTCAGTAAATATTAGTTAAAATAAAAATAATTTTTTAACTTTTTATTCTGATAAGACTTACAAAAAAGTTGCAAGGATAGTAAAAAGAATTCCCGTATACACCTAACCTAGATTCTCCAATGTAAATATTTTACTATATTTGTATTATTCTCCTTGTCTCTCACACTCTATACACACATACATGAGGAGACAAATTTTAAAATATTTTGAGAGTAAGTTACAAACACATTCTCTTACAGAAAACAGTACAATAATCAAAATCAGACCACTAACATTGATACTAACAGACCACTAACTGATCTTATTCAGATTTTGCCAACTGTCCAAATTGCACCAGAATTTCATGAGCAGTGAAGGGAAAGAATCAAATCTCTTCTGGGGTATGAACAGGGCAGATGGTGTACTAAAACCTGGATTAGGGATCAATCCACAGGGATGGAGCTAAGGGGGCTTCTATAGGCATTGGGCCTCCTCTGCCAGCTCCAGGCTCCAATGATACCACCCTCCTCTTTCTTCAGGCTCCCTAGAACTCCCTTGTGACCTTCCACACCTCTGATGTTGCCATAACCGCACAGTTCTGGAAATAAACTTTACCTGGGACTGGTCGCCGCAAGGCAGAGGCCCCAGGACTCTTCCACCACCTTAGTACCTAACACAGCTGGGAGGATCCACAGAGCTCCATTGTTATTATTAGGTTTCTGTCTCACAGACAAGAGCTGGGGAGGGGTGAAAAAATCATCTCGTCATCTCTCATTCCCATTGACAACTGGGCAAGGGAGGCTCAGAGAAGTCTGGGACTATTAGGGGCAGAGCTGGGGGGATGCCCCGTTCCTGTCTCTTAGGCCTAGTGTCTTCCCCTGACATCACACAAGTGGTCTAAATTCCTCTCCCTAAAGGGCAGTCACAGTCTGCACACAGCGTGGAGCTGGGGGTGTGGGTGGTGATGGGTGGAGGAGGGAATGACACCTCAGGGAAGACCTGTGCTTACCCGGGTGGCTTATGGATGAATGGGTTGTTCTTTTCTGAGGCTGCAAAGTGGAGTCCATCTACCTGAACGTGGAGGCTGTAAACACACATCGGGAGAAGCCTGAGGTAGGTGAGGGACTCTGTGGCCTAAGCTGGCATGTGGTGAAAGCACCCTCCCCTGCAGAAAGGCAGCCCCAGTCCCACAGAGCTTGGGTGTTTCTACCAACAGGTAGAATAACCAGCACCCAGAAATGCAGGAACCGCACCATAGAAACGCACAGCTAGAGCAACCCTGCCTAAAAGGCCTCTGGCTGAGGTTCCCCCAGGCTTGCCTGAGAAGAGGGTCAGGATCCGGGCTTGGCTGAAAGAGGGGAGCCTGGCAGTGAGGACAAGAGGCAGGGAGGGGCGGGGGCTCCACACTGCTGGCTGCTTCCTGCTAATACTGGGTTCTCTCCTCTCAGAATGTGGACGTCAGCCGGGAACCTGAGGAAGCCCCGGACACCGTCCCTGCCCACTACTGAGCCCTTCCCAGGTTAAATTGCCTTTGCTCCTGCTTTCTTCTACCCCAGGAGCTCCTGCGTCTGCCCTTGCCCATATGCTTAGGTAACAATAAGCCTCTGAGGAAGTTATGGCCTCTAAGTTGATCCTCAGCGAGAGCTCTGCTTCCAGCAAGACCTCAGCAGCTCAAGCCATCCCCGTTCACAGTCACAGCCAAAAGACTGTCTGGCTCTGCATGGTGCTTTGTCTTACTTTCTCAATTCTTGTTCCCTGAGCAACAAAGGTTCCTCTTTCTCCCTGCAGGAGGGGGAGAAGTGGCCATTGTGAGGCCTCCTTCACTATGCATAAGACCTTGTCTCTGCGATGAGGCCCTGCTCCTGTGGGGGTGGGGATTGTGAAGGCTTTTTAGAGGCAGATTCCTGGGCAGCATTTCCAGAGGTAAGGGGCGCCAGTGGGACCACCCCTTTATGAGCAATGTGACTAGGGGTATGAGATCTTCCTTCTCACACAGGAAGCTCTGGCACCTGGCTCATCATGTTCTCTGCCCCTATTCCTGCCCCCATCCTGGGGTCATTTCACTTTCCACATGGATAATACAACCAACACCCTGGAGTCCCCAGAACATTATCTCCAGGAACAGTTATCTTTCCTCACCTTCAACTACCCACTCTCCGAACTTTATTATTATTACCTGGAGTTCTACCTCCTCCGTCTTCTTAAATGCAACTGTCTGACCACCTACACCCTCTCTCATTATTTCATCTTTCAATGTCACTTCAAAACACCTAGCAGCATATCTATCACATATGAGTCACTTCAGTGATATTTAATACCACACTTTTTTTTAGACCTCATTAACATTCGTGTTCATCAATCCCTCCTTTGTTTCCCTATCCATTAGTCAGAAAGCTGATCCGCCCTTCGGGCTAGAACTGAGGCCCCATCTCTCCCATATAAACATGTTGATCCCTCCCTAAACACAGAAAAAACAGGGAGCACATCTAATTCACTTTGCAGTTTCAACGTTTATTTCTGATACCAAAACTTGACAGCACACAAGGGGGGAAGAAAGCAATAGACAAGGAACAGCAAATAAATTTATCTTGCATGCCACTTTCAGTCAACAGGATGTGGCTCTCTAGATAGCTGTGTTTAGAAGGATTCTGAGGCTTCAGCCTCACTCAGGGGAAAGACTATTGCAACTGATTAGCAATATCTGTGAACATAAAAAAGAAAAAAAATGTAAAAATCAATGCTATATACCAAATAGTAAGGAACATAAATAACAAATACTGCTTCCCCATACTTCCCTCTGCTCCCCACCACGTGTTTCCTAGGACTCCCAGCTAGAGCACATAAATACATTCCCATGGATTCTGTATCTCCCAATGACCCTAAGTGCCCAATCCAAAGTGATATACCTACCCAACATCTCACTCAACCCAGAAGAAACCGATGGCACCAAAGTTGGCAGCAAAGTTGGCACTGGCTGTACCACCAGGGCCAATAATGGGGCCGGCGAAGGTCTGAGGAAATCTGGAGCGAGCATTCTGGTGGTATCTGGCCCAGAAGGTAAATGGGATTCTGGACCAGGGATCTCCAAAATCTCCTTCCTCGTCCCAGGTCAGCAGCTCAAACTCAATGTCATCCCAGCTCCAGGGCCCAGAAACGGCCTCATCTCCAATCCCCATGCGGGTTCTTGCCTCAGCCCGGGCCTCGGCCTCAGCTGCAGCAGCATCCAGAGCATCCAAGGCCTCATCTGCGGCCTCCATGAACTGCGCAGTCCAGTCACGAGGGTCTCTCTTCTGAACCTGAGATAAGGAGTAGAAAATAAAACCCGTAATAGTATTAGTTAATATTTATGAAGCACCTACTATATATTTAGCACCCTACTTTGTGCTATTGTTTATGTAGTAACAACAAATACCACCAATAATGTGGTACCTACCGTGTGCGATACCTAAAATCTCTTTCCTGTTCTGGACTTTTCCCAGCCAGTCATACTTCATCCCTTAACCTATCGAGTCTTGCAGTTCCTCTATTACCTCTGCAATGAATCGCAGCACTTTCATCTTGCTAGTCTCATGGTAGGAACGGAGGCCCCAGAGGAACTCATACTCAGGAGGGTTGCTGTTGGGCACTCGTCTGTAATCTAGGTACCTTAGAAAGAGGAGAAAGGCCTTTGTTTCTACCCAGGCAGAATAATAGTCCATCAATGCATAATAATCTGACCTTCTCACTTCCCAGATTTCAGGTAGCAACTCCCCCCAGTCTCATTCCTAAACACAGATTTACCCTCTAATAATCAGGCCTTTGAATTCCTGTGCCAGTGCTTCTACACAAAGCAGTCACCTAGGCCTGGAGGGTGGCTTGAGTAGGGTCATAGAAAGGACAACACTTAATTTCATCTCCTCTGTCACAGCTCTAGCTCTAAATTCTTATAATCTTGTCATTGAACCACAGATAGGCCCATTGCAAAGCCTCAGCTAAGCCCAGCCTTTGGAATATCTACTGTGGGCGTGGTGGACAGGCTCCACTTGCAAGATCACTATACTGCAGGAAAATCCAACCACAAGGAGCATACTCAATAAATACTCCTGCGTACATATGTGTGTGTATATGCATAGGTAAGGTATAGTTAGTATAAGAAATGAGCATGGAAAGGGCTTTCTGAGGCTGACCAGCACACAGAATTCATGAAGACCAGACAAAGCTGCTTAGGCATCACTTACTTTTGCTTTACAAACTCGTAAGTGAGAAGTTTCCTCAGATCTCCAAGGAGGGGATGTCTTACCCTGATAGTAAGAAAGAAAAAAAAAAGGGGATCCATAATCAGACACTATGACATTGCCCCAAGGAAAGAAAAGAGTTTTCCAGCACAGAGGTCAGAGACAAGAGAAGAGGCAGAGAGGTCAGGACTATTTCCCCATCTACCCAGGTCACATCCTTGGGCTCTGTACCTCCCCAAACCAATTCCCTTAGACCACCAGGCTGATGCAATCCTGGGACCATCCTCTGTTGCCAAAGGATGATATAAACAGGCAAGAGATGAGAGAGCCCAATCATACCCAGGACGCAGTCCCATCTTGCGTAGTGCCTCCCAGAGGACAGCTGCAATGGGAGGCAAGGGGAGACAAGGGACGGAAAATGAGCATGGAAAACAGGCGGTAGCCAACCCCCAGCTGCTGGCCCAGCCACTCACCTTCACTGGCACGGTTGCCATTCATGAAGATGACACCCAAAATCACTAAGAGGAGACCCAGCTTGGGTGTGTCTTTGGTCCTAAAGAAGTACAAAAAGAATATATTTTCAGCAGTCATTTGCATGAGACACCCCAGGCAGCTTACCCATCTAGCTTCCCCAGTATTCCTCAGCTAGGGGATAATTCTACCCCAGGTCTGCCCATGACCTGCTATGTGACCCTGAATCCTGGACCCTGGCCTACTCGAAACTCCAGGAAAAAAGCATCACTGAGAAAGGCAATGTTCCACCTCCTTTCCCATCTTACGTTCCCAGTATGCCAGCCAGGGACTCAGGGGTACTGATGAGAATATACAGGTGTTCTTCCTTGTCAATTTCCTTCAGCTGAATTCCAAATTTCTACAGGGACAAGAAAACAGACTATGAAATTACAAAATCTAGCATAAGCTACCCCCACTCAGTACTACCCACACTCAGCCACTCCTTCGCCTCCCTGTGAGATTTGCCCTAAACTCCCAGTAGGAATCCCATGAATATTTTAAATCAAGACTTTCCCATGATATCTCTCAAAAACAAAACCCAAGAAACCTTTCCCCATCATTCTGTTCCTCAGGGCTGCCTTCTCACCTTCTCCAGGACAAAGCACGCGCGTTCAATGATTTCTGGATACACATCAGTGTATTCACGGATGATATCCCTCAGCATTTCTGTAGGAGAGAGGAGGGAGCACCTGAGCTGAGCAGGGGCCATAGAGCTGTGACCTCTTTGCCAGCCCTGCCCAGGGCAGCACAGTCAGTGAAAAAGGAAGACCCGACCATGGAAGGAGGGGATTGAAGAGGAGGGGACATTTAAGCAAAGAGATGTCCATAGAGCACGGGGTGCGGGGAAGAGCAGAGCTCCGGGAGAGGGCACTGGATACCTACCTGAGCGCTTGATGGGCACCTTTGTGTAATCTTTAAGCATCAGGTACTTGACCAACTTATTCGCCTGGGAGGGAAAAAGGAAATCATTAAAGTTATAAGATATTTACAGAACACTTGGTTGAATTACGGATGGAAAGACAACAATGAAAAGAGCAAGGGGTGGGGGGAGAAGTGACTGGGGAGTTACAGTTCTTACTCTTTCCTGAAGAAGGGCCACATCTCGGGGCTGTGAGGCACCCAGGTTCTGTGAGGCACGCGAGTTGGGAGAGGGGCGCAGGTTTGGTGAGGGGCGCAGGTTCTGCCAGTCAGGTGGAACTGGCCAATCGGTGGGGATCCAGTCAGGTGGGAGCGGCCAGTCAGTGGGAAGCGGCCAATCGGGTGGCAGCGGCCAATCGGGGGGTAGTGGCCAGTCGGGAGGGCCTTGCCAATCTGGAGGACCCTGCCAGCCTGGTGGGGTCTGCCATCCAGGTGGAGTCTGCCATCCAGGTGGATTCTGCCAGGCCAATGGGTTCGGCCAGACAACTGGACCAGGCCAGACAATGGGGTTTGGCCAGATCACAGGGTTCTGCCAGATCACTGGGTTTGGCCAGATCACTGGGTTCTGCCAAGCAACTGGGTTTTGCCAGGCTGGTGGGGTCTGCCTAGCTGGGGGGCTCTGACGTGCTGGTGGGGTCTGCCTGGCTGGCTGGTTTTGCCAGCTTGATGGGTTCTGCCAAGCCAATGGAGTCTGCCAGAGCACATTGGGGGGTGCGCCAGGTGGGCTCTGAGTGGTAACTGGAACCGGTGCAGACCTCCAGGTCCCTGGAGCCAGTGGGGCCCGCCTCTGATCCCCACTGCTGCTCTCTTCCACATTCAAGTTATTAATCTGCATCATCAGAGAAAAGGAAGGTCAGGGTCACCAACTGTTTCTATGTCCTCACCATATTTATTCCAGGAAGGCCCCCTAAAACCCTCACCTGTAGTGACAGCCTGACCCACTAGCCAATGGTCACCCTGAGTCCTGGGCTTCTCTTTCACTGTCTTCCAGGCAGGAGTTTCATCTCTGAACCAGGCCAGGAGCAACCCAAGGGTGGGGCCTGAGGCTTCTCCTCTTCCCATGTCCACCACTGGCTCTGCTTGTACCACCCTGGACAAATCACTCAAGTCACTTCACCTCTCTGGGACTTAGTTTCCTTCTCGTAAAACTGAAACTATGATCCCTAGCTGGTATGAGGTACCCTGAAGATTTAGTGAGATAACCTGTGTGAATGTGCCTAGGCCAAGACCTAACACATGGTGGCTACTTTCAAAATGTAAAGTGAATTACATACAGGCTGTATATATTATGTGTCCATGTCTCGTCTCCCCATTAGTCTGTGGACACTCAGAGAACAGGAATTAACACTTTCACCTTTATCATCCCCTACAACCTAGTCAAATACAGACAGTTATATATATTCAGTTTTGTTTTGTTTAGAACAAATGAACAACATCAGAGAAGAAAAGAGAGCGCCCAAAGCAAAGTGGAACTAGCAGGGATCTCACCTTGCGGGTCCTCTTGCCCCGAATTATAGTCCTGGACTCCAGATTCTGAGCCTGGGAACCATCTGCTGATGTCTGTGCAGCTGCACCATCAGATTCACAGATACCTGGGCATGGGTCAGCCTCTATGTCAGCCTGGGAAGTGGCTATCTTGGCTTGGTTAACATTCTGGGTCTGGGTATCAGCTACTAGGGCCTTAGTGGTGTCATTCCAAGCCTTGAAGGCTGTTTTGGGCTGAGTGCTGACCATCTCACTGGCACTGAGAGACTGAGAGAAATTGTAGGTGGCATTTGGGCCCACCGTAATAGTGGTATTCTGGGCTTTAAAGGCCATCTCCGACTTGTTGGCAGTTAACTCACTGGTGGTTGCTGCCTGGGAAAAATCATAGGCAGCATTTGGGCCCTTTGGGGGGGCATTCTGGGACTTAAAGGCTGCTGTAGGCGGCGTGTTGGGAGTCTCCTTGGCATTAAGAGCCTGAGAGAAATCATAGGCAGCATTTGGGCCTTTTGTGGTGGCATTCTGGGCCTTAAAAGCTGTCTTAGGCTTAGTGGCAGCTGCTAAAGCCTTCATATCAGCCATCTCACTGGCTGTTGGGGACTGTGAACTCTGAGGACTAGCATTCGGCGCGCTGGCAGCTGCTGTGGCCTGGTTGGTAGGCGGAGCCTCTGAGATCTGGATGGCCTCCATCAGGGTCTGCATAAGCAAGGTGCTGTCTTCCACGGAGGCCTCAGCCTGCAAATACAGGGGAAAAAAATTAAATCTCTGGGTCTGCGAAGTGGGGTTGGGAGGATAGGGGAGAGAACACGCAGGGGAGGTGCAGGCGAGCGGTTGGTGCAAAAAGAGGAAGGCTGAGAAAGAGATCTAGCGGCCTGTGTGGGTTAAGGGATAACAAAACTTGTGGTAGGGGCTGAGTGGGGCAGGGGCTAAACAAGGGGTGGGGCCAAATGAGGAGAGGGGGCAAAGTGGAAGGGGGATGCTGATCTAGGAGTGAGGTTAGAACAGGGCAATGCAGAGTGAGGTAGGAGCTCAGGAGGAGGAGGCAGAGCAAGAGTGCCGCCTTGAGGAGTTGAGGAGAATAAGGGGGTCGCAGGGGGTGGGGAATGCTGGAGAAAGGGAGGGTGGAGGCGGGAGGTTGGGGGAGGGGGCGGCAGAGAGCTCTACAAGCCTCAGGACTACGGAAAAAAAAGGTTCCTTACCCAACCAGGATTCTCTGGGCAGATTGCCCTGACTACTAACAGGGTCTCCCCTTTCTCTGAGCAGGGACTGATGGCTGAAAAGGGACGACCCCCCCAACCCCGCGCCCTTAAACCATGGGAATTTGAAAAATGACGGAATCTAGGCACCAAGAAGGCAAAATCGGATCCAGGCGTCTGGACAGCCAAAGGGGCCCGGGGGGAACTGTCGGCTAGGGAAATGGTGGGGAGGGGAGTGGAGATCTCACCTGGAAGCCGAGGAGGCCCGCACCACAGTCCATTTTCTGAGACATGGTTCTTGTCCCTCTGGCAAGAGCAGAGCCTGGGGGGTGTGGAGGAGGAGCTGGGCGTTATACTACAGAGGGCAAATGCGAAGGAACAAATTTGGGGAGATGGTGGTGTTTGAGGTTTGATTGTGGGGGCGGATGAGGTGCTGAATGTGAGGGGAATGGGCCAGATCGGAGTGCGAAAAGTGAATGGGTGTCTGGATGGAGGTTCTGAATCCCGAGAAGCTACGACGGGGAGAAGCTTCAAATCGGGGTTCAGATAAGAGTTCTGAATCCAGGCAGATTGCGTTGGGATTCGCATTTGGGAATTGAATGGAGTTTTCGAATCAGGAGGAATCGTATAACAGTACAGATCGAGGTCGAGAAATCTGTAGAGATTCTGAACGATGGGAGGGGTTCAAAGAGCGAACAGAGATTCTGAATAAGGGAGGATCAGGTGAGGGGTGTGTGAATCGGGGTTCGGGGAGTGGAAGAGGGATCAGAATCCGGGGTAAAGGGATCGGGATGAAGAATGGGGCGCCCGCACCAGGGGGCAAGATGCCCTGTCTGGGGGCTAATTCTCACCTTGCCTCAGGCCCCAACCCCAACCCCCTCGTTGCCTCCCTTCTTCACGACTCAGAGGATCGGGATTGCAGTGTTCTGCTCTCAGCAGCCGCACCCTCTCCTTGTCCAGGAGAAAATGCCAGCGCGGCAGCTAGGACGACCCCGCCTCTTCGCCTAATATACCACCCACCGCCTCACATGGTTGTACGCATGCGCAAGAACTGACCGACCAAATAAGAGTCCCGCCCGTTTCCCCAACAAAAGCTTCGCCCTGAAGACTATGCTGCGCATGTGCAGCGGGAAGCAGTCCCGCCCCTTTGCCAACACACCACCCCACCACCAACCAGGTGGACAGTTTACAGCGGTCCCTCCCCTTCCTCTATATCCCCTCCCCCAAACAGATGCGCTGTGCCTCTAGATCCCACCCCCTTGCCCCACACACCGGCCCCCTACCTTTTCCGCAATGCGTCTCTGTCCCTCTCAAGGCCCCTCCTGTCAGGTGGGCATGCAACTCCACCCTCTAGTCTAGCAGCACTTAGGTCACTACTAAGGAGGTCTCTGTGTGGGGTCTCTAATTGCAACAAGTGCTAGGCTCCTGCTAAAAATAAGCTCATCCACTTAGGGGGCCCAGGAAAAGGAATGGCCAGAGAGGAGGATACATTAATGGAGGTAGAAAAAGGTCTGTGCCTGCCACGTGACTCTACATGATCTCCCCCCCCACCCACCCAACAGCTTCCAGACTCATAAACATTAGCTTCTTTCCTGCCCTTTTGCAGCTCCAGCTATTTATTTTGTGTGTGGAGGCGGGGAGGAGGGGAGGGAAGGGCACAACGTGTACTTCACAGCACGATCTACGCTGGAGCTTGTTTTCCTCTCACAGCAGCCTTGGGAGGTGGATATCAGCATCTCCATTGTACAGATAAAGACGCTGAGCTACAGATATTACATGAACTAGACAAGGACACTGAGCCCAGTAAACAGAAAATGCAAAATGTGGGCCTTGGTCTTCCAGACCCTAAAAACCCCTATTGCACCATCGCTGGCCCCGGGGACTGAGGCACCCTCCCTTCTTCAGTTTGAGCAACAGATCCGCCCCACCTCCCCTGCTCTGTCAACACCTGTCCCAAGCAAGCAAGTGTTCTGTTCTCTGAGACCTAAGCTCACGCTCTGCATCCCGGGGGGCACAGGTGGACGTCCCCCGCGCCCCGCCCCTGCTCTACGTGGGTCCATCCCGGCGTGCAAATTGCTCCTTGGGGTCCACTCCCTGCTCCGTCAGGCCTCTTTGCTATGAGTGGCACAAACGCTGTCCCTGAGGCTTTCCTGGTGCCTGCTGGAGCAGCCAGGACAATCAGGCACCTGTATGTCTGAGCCATGGCAAGCCTTGATTAAGAGTAAACGTTTGCCCTGCTTCCTTCCAGGGCTGGGCCTCAATTCGTGGGATGGAGTGCTGGACCAGTGTGTCACTAGCTGCATGAGCCCACTCAGGCCACTGGAATTCTCTGAGCCCGGCTTCTCAACGGGAAGCACGAGTAGCACTTACTGGGGTCCCCTACCCAACAACAAACATGCTGCACTTCCAGAATGACCGGAGAGGCTCAAAAAGGCAGAAAATGATATACAGATGTGAAGTGACTCAAATTGAACTGATACTCTCCAAAAATCCAGGGTAGATCTTTGTACACTTCACATTTGTTCTTGCATCAGCTCCTGCCAGGAGCCAACATATGAAAGGAAGCTAATGCTGGGAAGAACTGCAGCATTTGGTCCCCAAGGGCCAACATCAATTCTGCCTGGCTGGATGACTTTCCTCATCTGTTGCATAGCAACCTCCCCTGTCAAGCTGCCTGTTTTTCCTCAGCACTTCCTCTGTAAAGTGTCTGCAGTGGGACGTGATCAGACTCAGGAAAGGTCTGAAACACCATGTTATATGCTTTCTGCTCCCAAATCTGTATCTCCAGTTCTTGACTTGGCTTATGAGTTCTAGATCTATAATCCAACAGCCTACCTCACTTCTGCAATTGTCTCGGTATTTTTACAGTTAACAGGTCCCATATATCCTCCTCCTCAGCACACTGTGTTTCTCCTTTAGTCATGCCCTTCTCTCTCTTTTAGAGAGACGGATTTTTGTTTGTTTTATTCATTGCTGTATCCCTAGCACCTAAAATGATGCCTGGCATATTTTATATGCTCAAAAAATATCTGTTTAATGAATGAATGAATCCCACCATCCACCCTACTGCTAACGCAAGAAACCTGAGAGGCACTCTTTTTCCTTTCCTGTGATGAATTCACTTACTTTTACTCATTACACAAATAATGCATATTCATCATTAAAAATTCAAACATTACCTAAATATTTTAGAAATTAAGTAGCCATCACTCCAAATCTCACCACCTTGAGATAACTGCTATTAAGATTTTGATGCTACCTTTTCATACAACACTTTATGCATATATATTCTTACATAAATGGGATTACATTATATATGCCATACTTTAAATTGCATTCTTTTACTTACTGCCTCCCACTTTCTTTCACCTCTATACCCTCATCTGAGACATGCTTTTTTTTTTTTTTTTGCGGTACGCGGGCCTCTCACTGTTGTGGCCTCTCCCGTTGTGGAGCACTGGCTCCGGACGCGCAGGCTCAGCGGCCATGGCTCACGGGCCTAGCCGCTCCGCAGCATGTGGGATCTTCCCGGACCGGGGCACGAACCCGTGTCCCCTGCATCGGCAGGCGGACTCTCAACCACTGTGCCACCAGGGAAGCCCTGAGATATGCATTTTTAACAGCCATTTTTATATCCTTTCATGTTCAAACATGTTCCATGCTTTTTGTTTTACAAAAATTAAGATCATATTATATACACTTTAATGCATCTGATTTATCTTAGTTAATGCTAATCTACCTTTGATTCATTCTTTTACATTGCTGCATAATATTCCATAATAGGGATGGACCACAATGTATTCAACCATTTCCTCACTGATGGTAATTCACTTTGGTTTCAGGTGTTTTGGTGGAGGGAGGGAGCACATACCAACAACATTGCAATAAAATACTTGTACATATAACCTTATATTTTAATGCTCAATATTTATTCCTATGACATCAGATGCCCAGGAGTAAGACTGATATACTCTCCATTTGGTGTCATAAGACTTTTCCATTTTTTTCCCAATCTGATGTGTATTTTATTGGTATCTCCTTGTGGTTTTAATTTACATTTCTGATAAGTAAGTAGTGGACCACATATCCACATAAGAATGGACCTACTGGATTTCTTTTGGAAAGTACTTATGCAAGTCTTTTACCTATTTTTCTTGTGTTGTCTTTGTCTTAATTATTTTGGGGACTTCTTTGTACAGTCCTACAGATGCTTATTGAAATCCCTTAGAGCTAGATGTATTGCAAATGTTTTTTTCACATTTTAGTAAGTGTGTATACTCTATACTATGTAACAGTTCCAACTGCAAGAATATATCTGCCACAAAGGCCAGATATATTCACTTTTGCACATTCCCTTAGCAGCTAAGAGAATGTGATCTAGGATTTACCAGTGTGGTGGGGTCCTGAAGACTACCATCAGGTTCAATGATTCACTAGAAGCACTCACAGAACTCAGGATAGGTGCTACATTCATGGCTATGGTTTATTACAATGAAAGGATACCGATTTAAATCCACAAAGCTAAAAGCTGCATAAGTCAAAGTCCAGGAGAGAACAGGGATGAGCTTCCAGTTGTCCTCTCTCAGTGGAGTTGTATGGCAGTGCTTAATTCTCCCAGCAAGATGTGTGATAACCAGGGAAGCTCACCTGAGCCTTGGCGCCTGGGATTTTACTGGAGGTCAGTCACGTAGGCATGGAACACCTGGGTGGCTAACCTTAGTTTACTCAGTCTTCAGCCTGTGCAGAGGTCAAACTAATGCCGCAAGGCTCAAGGTCCCACTATAAATCATACTCTTAACATAAACCATCTGTTGGCCCAAAGCCCCGGGTGAACAAAGAGACTCTAATCAGGCATGATATTCCAAAGGCTTAGAGGTTATCTCCCAGGGGTTTGTCAAGAGCTGGACCTTTCTTTGGAATGTGCATTTTTCGGAATGCACAGGGTTTGAACACCCCAGACCTGCCGAGTCAAGTCTTCTACTGCACAGTCATAATTCCAAACTAACACTTGATCTGAAAGGAGTGATTCAAAGATTCAATGATGGAATTCAATGCCATATCTGTGACGGTGGGAGCAGGAACCCCAAGAAAATCCAGTTTCTAGGCGCAGCATTGGTAGCAGGGCCAAGGGCAGCATCCAGTATACGGTATTCAGTGGTGACAGTAATAGTATCCAACCATGCCAATATTTATGGCATGATTTTTGAAATACAGCTGCGCCAGCTGCTCTTAGCAAATTATTTTATTAATTCTACCACTTTAACATACTTAAGAATATTTAAAAAATTTTAATTACTTATGGATACACTGAAAATTACAAAGATAGTACAGAGAGGTCTTATGTACCCTTTAGCTGCTTCCCACAGTGAGCACATCTATATACATATAATACAATACCAAAACCAGGAAATTGACATTGGAATCACATGTGTGTATAGTTCTATGTCACTTTATCACATGTGGAGGTTTCCACAGTAATCACCTCCACAACCAAGATGCAGAACTATTCTGTCACCACAAAGATTTCCCTGTACTACCCCTTTATAGTCACACTTACCTCCATTACTGCCACTATCCCTAACCCTTGGAAGCCATTAATATGTTCTCCATCTCTGTAATCTTAACATTTCAAGAAGGTTATAAAATTGGAATCATACAGTATGTCACATTTTGAGTGACTTTTTTCACTCAGCATAATGCCTGTGAGATACATCTAAGTTGTGTGTTTTTCTCCTTTTTATTGATGAGTACTATTCAATGGTATAGATGTGCCACAGTTGGTTTAACCATTCACCCACTGAAGTACATCTGTGTGGTTTCCAGTTTGGGCTATTAGAATAAAGCTGCTATAAACATTTTTGTACAGTTTTTTCTGTGAACGTAAGTTCTCATTGCTCTGGGATAAATGCCCAAGAGGGCAATTGCTGGATTGTGTAATAAGAGTATGTTAGGTTTATAAGAAACTTGCCAAACTTTCCCAGAGTGATTGTATCATTTTACATTCCCACCAACAATATGTGAGTGGATCTATTTTCTCCAAATCCTTGGCAGCATGTGTTGCATATTTTTAGGAATTCTGATAAATGTGAAATAATAACTCATTGTGGTTATAATTTACATTTCCCTAATGGCTAACGATGTTGAACATTTTTAACATGTGCCTATTTGCCATCAATATATCCTCTTTGGAGAAATGTTTCTTCATGTGTTTTGTCCATTTTTCAATTGATTGTTTTCTTTCTTTTTTTCAAAGTGTTGAACCTTGAGAATTTATATATTTTATGTATGAGTCCTTTGTCAGATATATGGTTCGCAAACTGGTTTCTCCCAGTTTGTAGCTTGTGTTTTCATCCTCTTAACAGAGACACATGGCAAATTTTTTAGAAGTCCAATTTATTGATTTTTTTCCTTTCAAAGACTGTGGTTTTTGTGTCATTTCTAAGAACTCTTCAACAAGCCCTAAGGATCTGAAGGTTTTATCCTGTATTATATTGTAAGTCTTATGGTTTTAACTTTTTTTTTTTTTTTTTAGGTATGCAGGCCTCTCACTGTTGTGGCCTCTCCCATTGTGGAGTACAGGCTCCGGACGTGCAGGCTCAGCGGCCATGGCTCACGGGCCCAGCTGCTCTGCGGCATGTGGGATCTTCCCGGACCGGGGTATGAACCCATGTCCCCTGCATCTGCAGGTGGACTCTCAACCACTGCGCCACCAGAGAAGCCCAGGTTTTAACTTTTATATGGGAGTCTATCACCCATTTGGATTTAAATTTTGAATGAGATGTGAGGTCTAGGTCGAGTTTTATTTGGGGGGATGGGAGAGGCAGAGCTACAGAAATCCATCTGATCATTCCACCACAATTAGTTTAAAAGATAATCCTTCCATTGAGTTATCTTTGCACCTTTGTCAAAAATCAGTTGGCCATACTTGCATGAGGCTATTTCTGAGTTCTCTATTCTGTTCCATTGGTCTATGTGTCTACTCATCCATCAATACTGCAACAGTCTTGATTACTGTAGTTATACAATAGTTTTGAAGTTGGATAGAATTTTATTCTTCTTTTTCAGAATTATTTTATCTATTATTCTAGTTCTTCTGTTTTTCCATACATTTTGGAATAATTTATATCCACAAAGCATCTTACTGTAATTTTGATAGCAACTGCATTCAACCTGTATATCAATTTAGGGAGAATTAACATCTTTCCTATGTTGATTGTTCTAATCCATGAATACAGTATATCTCTCCTTTTACTTTGATCTTCTTTGACTTTTTCATCAGAGTTTTGTGTATTCTGCTGTTGTTGGGTGGAATGTTCTATAAATATCAATTAGATTCTGTTGGTTGATGATGTTGAGTCTATCTGATTATGCTTTTTTCCAAATTTGGGAAGTTTTCAGCCGCTTTTTCGGCCCTTCCTCCTTCTCTCCTTCTGTGACTATGATGACACCTATGTTAGATCTTTTGCAATAGTCCAACAAATACCTGAAGGCTCTATTTATTTTTTCAGTCTATTTTTCTCTGTCAGGTATAATTTCTATCACTTCACCTTCAAGTTCACTAATTCATTCTTCTGTCATCTTATTCTGCTGTTGAGTTCATCTATTGATTAAGTTAATTTATTGGATTTTTCAGTTCCTAAATTTTTTTAATGCTTCTTTATATCTTCTATTCTTTTGGAGATTTTCTATTTCTTTGCTGAGACTTTCTATTCTTTCACGTGCCCTATGAACAATTGCTCATTGAAACATTTTTATCAAGGCTGTTTAAAAACACTTGTAGATGATTCTAATATCTGTCATCTTCGTGTTGGTGTGTGATGACTGTCTTTTCTCATTCCAGTTGTGATTATCATAGTTCTTGATATGAAAATTGATTTTCAATTGCATCCAGGATATTTTGCATCTTATAAGGATCTGAATCTTACTTAAATCTTCTGGCTTACCACATGTGGGTGGAAGTCCACATTCCTACTCAGCCTCCACTGATACCTGGGAGAGAGGGGCTTCTTGTTACTGAGGGCTAAGTGAGAGTTCCAGCTCCATATTAAGCTTTTACTGATACCACCCTGATTGGGAGAGACCAGGTGCCTAATTACATAGCCAGGGAACTCACCACCACGTCATTGCTTGGGATCCAAGTTCCCTAGAGAGCATGCCATCTTATCTCCTACTTTCAGGGTCATCTCACGTTTGGTTTATATATAATGCTCAGGGACAAATAGAGAAGAGTACATCTATACCATTTACCTCTTCCTGCTGGAAGCAGAAGTCCCCAATTCTAATTGGGGACTTTTAAAAAAATTATAACTATTGAGATTTCTAATGTAAAATCATACTATAAGAAAAAAATAATTTGATCACTTAATTAACAATATATATTACAGTCATTTTGATGTCTTATATGATTTGCTGAAATAACAAAAACAATATTGGGCAATAATCTGAAAAAGTAACATCCCTTTCTTTTTCTTGAAATGATTTTACCATTTCACCATTTAGAATGTTTGTTGCTTTTTTATAAGTAGCGTTCAAACAACATATTTAGTAGTTTATTTCTCTTCCTATTTTACTTAGTTACTCATGTTTCTTTCTGCCTTGTTCCCAAATCTAATCCATCACCTATTCTTGTTGATTCTACCATTTTAAGTACACCTTGATTCCATTCTATTCTCTCACTTTTCATCATCCTGTTGCTAGAAGGACGCATGAAGAGAGGGAGAAATGGAGAGAAAAAAGTTGAAAAGAGAGGGGATGAAGAGAAAGAGAAAGGAGGAAGGAAAGAAGAAAAAAGAAAATGGTAATAAAAGAAAGAATGAGTGACAATAGCAGTTGCAAGTAAATGGAATTATTAAGATAAGGAGAAATAACAGAATGGAGAAGGAATGGATACTAAGTTGAAATAGACAAAGCAGGAGGAAAGGGAATGAGGAAGTAGAATGCATAAGGGAAAAGAGATGTAGGATGGAAGAGTGTGAAAGGGAAGTGGAAGGAGATAGAGAGATTAAGGGGTAAATGAAAAAGAAAGGAAAATAAACAAGGGGAAGGAAGAAAAAGAGGAAAGAGGGTGTAGAGAAAATAACTAGGGAGGAAAGAGAAGTGTCTGAAGTAAGAGGGGCAGGGTGGAGGGGGAAAAGGAAGGGGGATGGGGGGAGAGGGAGAAGGAGGAATGATGTGGAATCACACCTCACTATTGGCAGATTTCAGTCTGCAGACAGAAGAATGCTTAATGTTAGAACTTCTTTTTTTTTCTCCTCAAATACCTAGTTCCCTTTATATTTGGCACCCATCAAAGTGCCAGAGGTCATTTCTCACAGGACGTCACTCTTGCCTGGAGGTAAGACCGCTGTGGTTTTCAACCAGTAAGTGCCACGTGCCCCACGTTTTGAATAAATTTGAGTGTGATACTCAGCATTTATCACATACTTTCTGCTGCTCGTTATTCATCAGGTATGGATATTATCTGACAAATTTAGGTATGCAGGAAATATAAGTTTTCTTTTTCTCTGCAACTCAACTTGAATTCTGTCAAGTTCCCAATCTACTGAGTGGTTGAAACTCAACTCCAGCGGTGTGAAATTCTCCTCACCCCATTCTTTGGGATTGTAAGTTATGGTATCTTAGTGTCAAAACATCAGGATGGGTGATATATGTTGAGTATCACATGTCCATGCCAGCATGACATGGTGTCATATCTGGTTTACCAATGTTTGTCCAAGCAGGTAGCTGTTGAGTTGAGCCTCATTCTTTACCACAAAGCCCCTTTTGGGGTCTGACTCTCTCTGAGGATGTCATATCCTGCTCATATACATGGGAAATATTCTGCTACTCTTATCATATGCTGAGGCTTGTTCATCTCTGTGAGGCTGTCTTTGATTAACATATTCTTCTTATACTCCCATGATATCCTGAGCTGAGAGAAACTACGTGAGGAAGCCCAAAGCTCAGAAAGCATATAGATACCACAGAACCATTTTTATTTTGTAGTCTTCTCCTTGTCCTCTTCCTGGCCTTACCCAAGAAGTGAGGCACAAGGCCATATTGCTAGAGGATCTTACAAACCTATCTTGGGTTTCTTCCCATCCCTGGAACACAGGGTCTAGGTTTCTCCTTTTCTCAGTAACCCACAATATCTACTGACTTCTTACTTCTTCTTTGCTTTTCTTCCCAAAAGAATGAATATGAGGCTAGAGATACAGTCTTGAAAAGAAGTGCTAACAAGAACAAAAAGCTAAACAAACTAAAAGTCAATGACTTTTCTTGGACTCGAAAGAGAAACAAGGTTTCACAGCAAACCACCATCCTGAAATATTGAGGGACAGGCAAATCAAGAGTCACAGACAAGATCTGCTTACCTAAGGCAGAAGCCACTAGAGCCATAAACTTGTAGGAACTCTTAAATGAAAATTTTGACAAACTGCTAGAGGCTGAATATGGACTAGATTGAGAGTGAGAAACTCCTGGGAGTGGTAGTCTTGTTGAGAAAGCACACTTTCATGGGCTTTATTTCCAGGAATCTCACCAGGTTCTCACAGTAAAGATCCGAGAAAGACACCTTGGCAGCCCCAGCAGGAGGAGGGTAAGAGTCTTTGTGACTATCCTTGTGAAATATGCCCAGAGCCTTATCCATAACAACATCCTGCTTTCCAGGAGGAAGGACTACCAGAGCACTGTCCCAGAGCCACGAAGGTAGGACATTATTTTTCTCACTCCAGCCCCCCTCTAACTTTCTTGTCTCACCTAAGGTGTGTGTGTGGCAGAGGGGGAGTTGTGTGGGTGGAGATGTGGGGACTATACAAGAAGAAGTACTTGTAAGGGTCACAGGCCCACTAAAACACTGAAATTTAATTGGAATATTACAAAACACTCCCTTTCCCCCACACCATACCACCATACCAACAGGGCTCCACTACATTATAGTGGATTATAGCTGAATGAGCTGCAAAACAGAGACTTCCTAAGGAAGCCCAAAGTCAAGAGAGGAGACAAAATCAAGGATGCTAGAGGAATATGAAGCCTCTGCCACCTGCTGCTAAAGTAAATTTTAAACAAAGCCCAACTCCTAGCAAGATTAACATAAATCTTCACAATAGAGGCCTCTCTCTCTCTCAGTTCCTATTACCTGTCCAGCTTTCAACAAAAAATTACAAGGCACACAAAAAGGCAGGAAGAAAAAGTCTGAAGAGACCAAGCAAGCATCAGACTCAAATATGACAGAGCTATTGGAATTATTAGGGAATTTAACATACTATAATTAATATGTTAAAGACTCTAATGAAAAAAGCAAACAACATGCAAGAACAGATGGGTAATGTAAGCAGAGAGATGGAAATCCTAAGAAAGAATCAAAAGGAAATGCTAGAAATAAAAAATCTCATGACAGAAATAAAGACTGCATTTGATGGGCTCATTAGTAGACTGGACTCAGCTGAGGAAAGAGTTTGTGAACTTGAAGACAGGGCAAGAGATACTTGCCAAACTGATATAAATAGAAAGAAGAATGAAGAAACAGAACAGAACATTCCAGAATTGTGAGACAATTTCAAAGGATACAACTATGTCATAACTGGAACACTAGAAGGAGAAAAAAGAGAGAATGGAACAGAAGAATATTGCAAATAATAATGGCTAAGACTTTTCCAAAATTAATGAAGACAACAAATCACAGGTCCAAGAAACTCAGAGAACACCAAGCAGGTAAATACTAAAAAATTTACACTGAGGAACATCATATTGTAACTGCAGAAAACCAAAAACAAAGAAAAATATTGGAACAAGACGGAGGAAAAAAAATTCTAAGTATACTTTTATCAGAACAAGGATAAGAATTACAGAAGACTTATCAGAAACCATGCATGCAAGAAGAGGAGGGGAGTGAAATATTTAAAATGTTAAAAGAATAAAATCCAGTGACCTAGATCTCTATGTCTAGCAAAAGTATCATTTAAAAGTGAAGGAGATATAAAGACTTTCTCAGACAAACAAAGACTTAAGGAATTCATCACCAGTAGATCTGCCCTGCAAGAAGTGTCAAAAGATTTTTCAGGCACAAGGAAAATGATATAGGGCAGAAGTGTAGAACTACATAAAGACAGGAAAAGCATCAGAGAGGGAATAAATGAAGCTTTCCTTCAAAGAGGAAATCAAAACTACAATTATAGATATTCTTGGATGCTTTAATCAAAGGAAATTTATGCAATACATTTTTCCATTATTAAACTACATGCAATTCACAATAGAAATATTTCAACCATAAACATATAGCAAGGATAAAATAAAAGGATGAATTAAGTTATGACACACAATTAATAAACAAAAGAAGATATATTAATATTAGACATAGTACTTTAAGGCAAAACATTCTAGATTAAAAGTTCACTGCATAATGTAAACAGAATAATATACAAATCATAATTTAATAGATGTGCAAGAAGGAATAATAAAACCAAAATCATATCATGCTATTATAACACCCTTTTCTAAGTGAATGATAGACTAAATCATACAAAATATGATTCTTAAAACTCTTACAAAGATACTGTTCATTGAGGCCCAAACATAAAACATTATGCTGCCTCAAAATGAGCATTATGGAATTCTTAAATCCTTCTTCCATGTTTTCTGGAATGGAGGTAACTTGTTTTCATCTGTTTCATTTACATATGTATAAGAATGTAGAAAGAAATTTTAAAGTACTGTATGCTTAAGAGGTGCTATGTATTGTGGTAAGCGCTGGGGAAATAATGATGAGCAAAAACACACATATTACCTGCTTTCAAGGACTAATAGATCTCAGTCTAATGTAAACAAACTGAGCCCAGTCACACACACACAATTTTAAGAAACCTTACTGAGTTTTTCATGCCAATTTGTATCATGGGACCAGCCAAACAGACATCTCGAGGTTACATCAAATGATTTTTTTATAAACTTACGTAGGTTACACCTTCCTTCATACTCCACATTTCCCTTCCAGTTAATTCCTCCCTCCCACCACCTAGCAATTAATATTCCATTAATAAGCAGAAGGTTACCAGAAGAGACAAGAGGAAGAAGCCTGCAAGTAGAACTTCCACACAGTTTGAGGATGTTTGATATTTTATCAGATGATCTTGCCATAAGGGCTCTTGGTACCTTGTGACACACAGGCCCTCTATCATTTGCATTGGCAAATCCAGAGGTATATCTGAATGTTCTCATATACCTAGGATATGATTTAGCTCCATATGTGTCTTTTAATGTTCAGCATCAATATAAAACTTCTAAACCGCCTAATTTGAGAATCACAAAGCTTTAATGACAACTATAACAGGGAGCTGGGCTTAGACAAGTCATCACATACTTCAGCTTTACGGCATTTCCTGATTCATTTTATGAAACAAGGATAATCTGAAAAGCACTGGGATACCATACCAACTCCAACATTGTACACACACACGCACATGCACAATGGTAAATGATATATTCCACCTGAGACTGTTTTTTAGTACATGATGTTACATCACAATTATTTTGACATAACATTTCCATGACATTAAAAAGCCTTTGCAAACTTCCTTTATAATAACTATGCAATATCCAATGATATGAATTTACCTATGACTAATTAACAAAAGTATTATTTCTATTTATTTTTGTTTATTAAATTATCATTGTGGTGATTTTTTCCCCACAAACTTCGGTGCATATTTCAAATTATTTTCTCATGGTATATTATTAGAAATGGAATTACTAGGTCAAAGGTGTATGAACTATTTTAAGGTTGCTATTCAATAATACTGAAACACTTTCCAGAAAGATTTTGATCAATACTAGTAATGTAGAAGAGGTCACATGTACCTCTGATAGTGCTGAGTGTTTGCTTGAAAAATATTTTCCAGTTTGATAGACAAAATGATATTTAATTGATTTAAATTGCATTTCTTTCATGAGTAATGAAGTGGAACACACTTTCAGTGTTTATTAGACATTTGTACTTCTGCTGTGAGAGTTCTTTAAATATTAAGATTATTAACCTTATTATCTAGCTCATTTGCTGCAATTTATTTTTTAGTTTGTGGCTTGCCTCTTAATTTTGTTTATGAATTCTTGATCTAGGAAAAAATGTAAACCATACTTTCTTTTCCATTGTCATTTCCTCTATATTTTTAATGCTACAGATGTCCTTCCCAATCCAAAAGCCAAATAAGTATTCATTTTTCTGGAAATTAATTTGGAAATGTGTATTTAGGGCCTAAAAATACTTTCTCAGTAACTTACCTTTCAAGACTATGCTCTAAGTGGGAAATGATAAAAATCTGAATTATTTTGATGATTTTCATGACAGAAGCATGAAATATAAAGTAAGAAAACACAATACAAATTCAGCAGGATATTCATTGGGACTTTTACAGTTGCCTCAGAATTTTGGTTAAAGCCACATAGCTTAAAAAAAAAAAAGATGCCAAGTATCCCCATATTCTAAAGAGAGCCACCAAGGAGTCCTGAACACAATCCAATAGGAATTAGGCAGGGGTGGCAGACTACTCATGCTACTGATACTTATTCCATTCCTTCTCAGCCCAAATGTACTTAGAGACTAGAAAGAATTAGAGAACAATTTACAGTGTTGTGAGTCCTTGGCTTGGGAAAGAGTGTCTTTCCCTTGAGGAAGGGAAGGGCATGCGACTCCCTTGCCAAAGCCATGTGAAGAGGGATCCAAATAACCACTTATAGAGATTGGGGGAATCTGCATGAGCTAAGAAGAGAGGGGAGTATTTTATCACATTTTGGATAGTCAACAGTTTCCCTCCAGATTGGAATTTCTGATGATTACTAAGGTTTGACTTGCTCCTAAAGACCTCTCTACGTTGAGTGCATTCCTATGGCTTCTCTTCACCATGTATTCAACTACACTTAATAACTTTTTTTTATATTGAAGTATAGTTGATTTACAATATTATATTAGTTTAAGGTATACAACATAGTGGTTCAATATTTTTATAGATTATATTCATTTAAAGTTATTATAAAATAATAGCTATATTTCCCTGTGCTGTAGAATATATCCTTGTGGTTTATTTATTTTATACATGGTAGTTCATACCTCTTAATCCCCTACCCCTTCCTCCTTCCCTCTCCCCACTGGTAACCACTAGCTTGTTCTCTGTATCTGGGAGTATGTTTCTGTTTTGTTATATTCATTTGTTTTATTTTTTAGATTCCACATATAAGTGATAACATACAGTATTTGTCTTTCTCTGTCTGACATTTCAATAAGCATAATACCTTCTAGGTCCATCCATGTTGTTGCAAATGGCAGACTTTCATTTGTTTTTATGGTTAATATTCCATTGTATTTATATAGCACATCTTTATGCATTTATCTGTTGATGGACACTTAGGTTGCTTCCTTATCTTGACTATTGTAAATAATGCTGCTATGAACACTGGGGTGCATGTATCTTTTTGAATTAGTATTTTTTGTTTTTTTTCGAATATATACCCAGGAATAGAATTGCTGGATCACATGGTAGTTCTATTTTTAGTTTTTTGAGGAGCCTCCATACTATTTTCCATAGTGGCTGCACCAATTTACATTCCCACCAACAGTGTAGAGGGTTCCTTCTCCTCCACATCCTTGCCAACATTTGTTATTTGTGTTCTTTCTGATGATAGCCATTCTGTCAGGTGTAAGGTGATACCTCACTATGGTTTTGATTTGCATTTCTCTGATGATTAGCGATGTTGAGTAACTTGAACTCTGGCTGAAAGATCATCCATGATCACTACATACATGGGCTTATCTCTGCTGATGAATTTTCTGATGTTAACAAGATCTGAAGCCTGGTTAAAGGCTCTTCAATACTCTTTGCACATGTTTTCTCACCATCATGACCTTCTTGGTGACTTATGATCTCTGAAGTTGGACTGAAGCTATGATCATGTGACCCACATTGTGGGCTGTCTGTCCTATGTATAGATTCATCCTAATGTAGGACAGTGTCTAAGATTAGAGCACAGTTACTCTAATACTTACTATAGTCTTGGAAGCTCCCTGGCTGGGAGCCAATTCTGTGAGTATCTATCCTAAGGCTTAAACATCTATCCTTTGAAGGGAGGTTAATCTGTCTCTTTAACCTGTCTTTACACTCAGAAGTTTCTTAAACTCAGTCATGAAGAGTTATCCTTGGAATATGTGGTCACATTCCCCGTGATCCAAAATCTTCCTCAAATCCTTGATTTTGAATACATTTCTTGTTCTTTTTCAGGCTCTTTCTCCTCATCTGATAACATAAATTTTTAAAGTACAGCTATCACTTATATCTGATACTTGGCAGTAGTGAGGAAACCAACCAGCTCAAAGGAGAGGAGAGGAAGAGTAAAGAAGAAGAGAAAAAGGAAATGGAAATGAAAATGGAAAGAAAAGAAAGGAAATTATTCTTAAACAAGTCTCCACCATATAGCTGCCTAAGAGGCAAGCTGGAGACTCAATTTACCCTCCAACCTGAAAAAAATACTAAAAAGAGGGAGGACAAAAAATGTGAAATAATTGTTTTCAAGACACTGGACATCCAGGAATGAAAACCAGTGATCCCTGAGACATGAGGGAAAATGAGGTGAACCTTTACAACTTGGGGGAGTTTCCAGTTTGTGGTGCAATGAGGGAGAATGCAGTCAAAGTCCAGAGGATTCACTCAGTTTAGGTGACAGAGATGAGACCAGGAAGACCAAGGTGGCTGGAGTTCAGAGAACAGAATACCAAAAAGGAGAGCGCTGCACTTAGGGAGAACTCCAGAGACCTTTGAAGGATTGCCATAAAATATTCAGGAGAGTACTGATTAGTGAATGCATATAAAGAAATTATCCAAGGCTTGGAAAAGAACCACCTGAAAGTGTTAGAGGGAACAAGTGTCAGAAGCTCAGACAGGTCTGGGGATCATGCCTGTTCCCACCATCCAGAGCAGAAAAACTCAATTCCTGAGGCATGGGGTATTCAGATGGGCTTGCCTCAGTAGGCTGGGATAATTTAGCAGAACAATGCTGTGGTCCTGCCTAATAAATCTTAAAAGGAAGGCCTGAAAAAGATTTAACTGCTTCCGAGTAACTGCTTCTCATAATAAAGCTCAAGAAGATGTATAATAATACAATAATAGCACCAAAAGGTAAACCTTTATACCAAAATTTTACCAAAAAGCAAAGTTCATAATGCCTGGCATGCAATTAAAAAAAAAACTCAGGCATATGAAGAAACAGAAAAATGGGACCCATCGTGAGGAAAAAAATAGTCAATCAATCCAAACTGACCCAGAACTTACACAGATGCTATATTTAGCAGACAAGCACATTAAAAAAGTTATTATAACTATGTTCCATATGTCCAAAAGGCTAGAAAAAAGAATGGTCATGTTAAGTAGAGAAATGAGATATATTTAATAAGGTGCAAATCACAGGCTTAGTGATAAAAAGCAGAATAATTGAAATAAAAAATACACCGGATGGAATTAACTAGGAAAGATTAGTGAACTTGAAGACATAACAATAGCAAATATTCTAAATTAAATAAAAATAAAAATTTAAAAACAAACAGCACAGAAATGCCCTTGTTTACGCTGTTTCCTCTTTTGGGAATACTTTCCCCCCATCCCAACCATCCATCCATCCTTCATCCAGTTAACTCTGAATCTGCCTTCAAGTCTCAGCTCAATCATCACTTCCTACGTCTTTCACCTCCCTGAGTAGATCAAATCCTCTTTAAACGTACTCACAAAACCCCGTACTTCCCCTCCACAGCAGTGTCAACTTCACAAAAATTTGGTCTGTGATTAATGTCTGTCTTCTTCACAAGACAGTAAGTTCCATGAGGGCAGAGAAAACATGTTTATTTTTGCCTACTATGATATCCCCAGCAACTCAAACTGTGCCAATCATATAGTGTTCCTGTACCCTGAATACTGTGTCTCTCACCTCTGGGATTTTAATCTATTAATTATATACCCTCTCTCCCATATCTTCAACCTCTTTCTCTACTGGCTGTATCCTACCCAACATCCCTTTTTCTTACTAAATAAACCTTGATTTTTATTATGGGTGATAATGTTCCCAATTGTAAACATATTTCCCAGACACCCTTGCAGACAGTGGTGGTCATGTGTCACAGTTCTGTCGACTGGATGTAGATGGAAATTGTTGGGCAGGATTTGGGGGAAAGCTCTGTATAAAGGAGATAAATTCTACTGACAAGGTATTTTGCCCTCTCCTCTTCCTCATTTTCCTACCTGGAACATGTAAATGATGGCAAGAGTTGCAGCAGCCATCCTGCAACCATGATGGGAGCCACATGCTAAGGATCATGGAATAACAACAAAAAAATATGTGGTACCTGAGACACTGATGAAATCATGGAAGTCCTGGGCTTTATACCATTGGATTTGTTTTAGTAAGATAAAGATATCCCCTAGTCATTTTAAGCAACTTACTTTTCAGATCTCTGTTACTCATATCCAAATGCAATTCCAAATGCCTGTCACAAAGCGTGAAATCTCTCTCTCTCTCTGACAAACACACACACAGAATCTTTAATATACTATCTCATTCACACATGATTCCCTCTATGACTTATATGATAATGACTATGATTTATGATCTCCACACACTGTCCCAATTCTCCAAACTATCACACTAACCCACACACTGTCTTTATTACTCCCACTTCTGCACATACATTATCCTATCCTGTACTATCATACACACGTGTCCATACAGTACCATGACACCCACTGTCAAATACAAGTACCTCTAATCAACCTCTATTATCACACACACCATCTCCATCACTCAGTCACATCTACCATTACTCAATCCCTACACTATCACACAGTGCCTATCCATACCCACTATCATACATACAGTCCACATCCCCACTATAAAACCTCCATCATCCTCCAAAATTCCTTTCCCACGTGCTCATGCCATCTCCATATCATACACACTCACAATCAATAACCACATCACCTCCATTCTCACACATTCTTTTGCCATTCCTCACTGACACTCAGAAACTGCATTTACCCATCACACACTTTATTCAACAACTCCACTCAGACACTCATGATTTCCATGCTCTAAGTTATCATAAGTATTACCATTCCCCATTGTCATGCATGCTCACTGTACCTATCTGCCCCCACTAATTGATATACTTCTTATTGCCCCCAGCATCACACACTCAAACATACAAACACATGAACCCTATCACTTCCACCACGTACCTATCTTCTACCATCACACTACATTTTCCCCATTCTACCCACTGTCTACGTCCTCCTATTATTGCTTGAAATGCCCCATCCACATTTTCAAACACACAAGCATCCTAGTGTCTCATTAACATTGTGTCCTTTCTCACTATTTTCTCTCCCTCCCTACTCTTTCACACAACCATACATATGCACAATTCTCATCTTCCACAGTATGACATGCACTGCATCCCTATCATTATCACATACTTTCTGATCTTGTCCTGTCACTATCATTCACATTGCCCCTGACTTCATTTTCAGTGATTTCATACCATCCTCCACTATTATTCACACCATCCCCATTGCCACCATGATCACACATACCTTGCTCACATCACCCCCCACTGTCCCACTGTCACTCAATACTCTCCCCATCTCTGCATCAAATACACAGCTCAGATCATCCACAGTTTTACACATGGTGCCCATCCCCTGCAATCTTTCTCATTTTCTCTTTTTTCCCTTCCCTTCTCTTCTCTCCTGCCCCCATACCATATACTTTCTCAATATGTGGGCATTACATGAATGCAGATATAGTAGGGAAATTTCTTACTTGAAGCTTCATTTCAGAGCTTTAGTAAGCAGAGGAACAGACCATGCTCAAAAGTTACAATATTTTGTGTTCCCACTTTAGCTAGTTGTAAATGGATTCCTTTTGGTACATTTGCCTTTAAGAAACATTTCTTCATGTTTTGTTACTGCATTTAGATGAAGTTTTTAAATATTCCATTGATATGACTTTAATATGAAACTATGCAGTTATTTGCACTATACTTACGTCTTCCTAAAATATCCCAGCAGTTTTTTTGTGAAGCTAAAAGCAAAATTGTGATATTTTTGGTACTGAAGAGGATAGACAGGTTCAAGCAAATGGCAATACTGAAGATATCACTGAGCTATGTTAGATGGAACGCTTAATCTTTACTTCTCATGTTTCCATGTGGAAGAACTTCAACTAGACTAACACTCCTGCTTTTCTGTCCATGGGAAAAGAGATGAGTTATATGACTAGTATGTTTAGGAGAAATATCTGAGTAGGCTTGGCTTGGGCCCTTGCTCTCTGCTTCCCTTTCAGGAATCTGTGTGCCTATAGTGAACATGCACTCTGACTGGCTCCCTGCCATACAATAAGGGGCCTACTTTGGCCTGGAGTCTCGTGGTTTTGCAGTTGTCTCGGTAAATCTGCCTAATTCTGGGGTCCACACTAATTGGAACTCCACACTAAAACGATATTCTCCAACCAGCTTTATTAGTAATGAAGATGATGTTTTGATCTCCATCTATCTGATTCCTACATTTATATTTCAATTGGTTTTGAACCTAGGCAGGGAAGACAAGTGTTATTTATTGATCCCTTACAATTCCCACACGATGTAGACCACGAAATCATGTAAATTCTCTTTACTGGCTTTATCTGTCTTTAACACAAACAAGTTTCTAGGTGGAGTTTGTTTTTGATTAGCACTTAAGATTGCTTAGAACTCTTTCATGGGATAGGGTGGCAAAGCTTTATGTGAAATACTAGAAAAGGAGTTAGATATTCATCCAGATGTACGGAAAGCCTTACTAGAGAAAGACAAGATTATACATCGGTGAACCATTTCTGAAGGGGTAAAAAACCCTTTTAATAAAAAACTAGAATTTAGTCTGATAGGATGTTCTTGTTAACAAGTTTTCTGGAAATTTATACTCTAACAGTCATTTTGGCTATTTCTTTTTTTTTCTTTTTGCTAGCTAGCTTTGTGCTAGCTTTTGAGCCCTTGCATACAAACTTAAATACTGTGCTTGTCTGCTTATTAGTGAAATAACACCATTTCAGAGTACAATTTGTGTCCAAGGTAACTAGGCCCAAATATTGGAATTTTCAGTTTTTACCCTAGGACAATTTGTGTTGTACAGAAATGCCAACTGTTCTCTGGAAATAAAGCAGTGTGAGAACTGGACTTCACATGTGACCTCTTTTGCACAGGAACATTTTTCACACTTGCACATAGTTGGGTGTTCTAGTGGTACTGACCCAAATACAACAAGGTCAATACTGCTAATCCATTAGCAGTACTATTTACAATTACCAAGATATGGAAGCAACCTACGTGTTCATCAACAGACGAATGGATAAAGAAGATGTGACATATATATTCAATGAAACACTGCTCAGCCATAAAAAAAGAATGAAATTTTGCCATTTGCAGCAACATGGATGGACTTGGAGGGTATTATGCTAAGTGAAATAAGTTAGACAGAGGAAGACAAATACTCTATGATATCACTTATACGTGGAATCTGAAAGATAAAACAAACTTGTGAATACAGCAAAAAAGAAACAGACTCACAGATATAGAAAACAAATTAGTGGTTACCGGTGGGGAGAGGGAAAGGGGGAGGGGCGAGACAGAGGTAGGCGTTTAAGAGGCAGAAACTACTAGGTATAAAGTGAATAAGCTACAAGGATACACTGTACAACACAGGGAATATAGCCAATATTTTATAATAACTATAAATAGAATATAACCTTTAAAAATTGTGAATTAGCATATTGTACATCTGAAACATATATTGTACAGCAACTCTACCTCAATTAAAAAAAAAACCACAATGAGATATCACCTCACACCTGTCAGAATGGCTATCATCAAAAAGTCTACAGATAACAAATGTTGGCAACGATGTGGAGAAAAGAGAACCCTTGTACACTGTTGGTGGGGATGTAAATTGCCACTGTGGAAAACAGTATGGAAGCTCTTCAAAAAACTAAAAATGGAACTACCATATGATCCCTCTGAATTCCGGACAAGATTGATTCACTGACTAATTCATTTATCCACTCACCTATCCATTCATTACTTTATGGTGCTATATGTTAATCTAATCAATACATTTAATAAGGACCTGTTATGTGTCTGGCACTGCTCTAAGGCCCTTGAGATATATCAGTGAACAAAACAGACAAAAATCCCTGCCTACATGAAGCTTACATTATAAAACATACTTAGGCATACCCTGATCAAACTCCTGAACTCAAAGAATAAAGAAAACACCTTACAAGCTTACAGATAGAAAGAAAAAATTATCTACAATAGAAAAATTAAAGCCAGACAGGCAAAGAACTTTACACGAAACTTCATGATCTCAATCCCTAATTTTCCCAGAAATGGCTTTACTAAATTCTCAGGAACGCTGAAGTCAGTCTTTGACTCAGAACCTATGTTTTCCTAGGACACATTATCTAACAGGGGCAATACTACCCTTTTCTCATGCAACTAGATGTGTGCTGTTCAATTTTTTTTAATTAACAATATATTGTTTAGGGACATACATATAAGGTGATAAAACTATAAGAAAACCAAGGGGATTGTTAATATAAAAGTCAGGGAGAAGTGTTATCTCTAGATGGAGGTAGACAGGAGGGGTGATTGGAGAAGGGCACATGGTGGGGGGGGCACTAAGGTATGGCTAATGTTCTATTTCTTGTCCTGGTTGGTGGGTTTACTGGCATTATTTTATTTTATTATTATTATTATTTTTTTTTTTTGTAGTATGCGGGCCTCTCACTGTTGTGGCCTCTCCCGTTGCGGAGCACAGGCTCTGGACGCGCAGGCTCAGTGGCCATGGCTCACGGGCCTAGCCACTCCGTGGCATGTGGGATCTTCCCAGACCGGGGCATGAACCCCTGTCCCCTGCATCGGCAGGCGGACTCTCAACCACTGTGCCACCAGGGAAGCCCTCATATTATTATTATTATTATTTTTTGCGGTACGCGGGCCTCTCCCGTTGCGGAGCACAGGCTCCGGACGCGCAGGCTCAGCGGCCATGGCTCACGGGCCCAGCCGCTCCGCGGCATGTGGGATCTTCCCGGACCGGGGCACGAACCCGTGTCCCCTGCATCGGCAGGCGGACTCTCAACCACTGCGCCACCAGGGAAGCCCCCTCATATTATTTTAAATGTAAATAATAATTCATTCATTCAACAAATAATAAGTGCCCATCATGTATCAGGCATTATTCTAGGCATCGTGGACACAGAAGTAAATTAGATAAAAATCTCTGTCCTTACGAAGCTTGCAATAAAATTCTCCAGAGCTTAAGCACAAGAACATACACACTGAAAGAGTCTACCAAGTGTCCAGTACAATAGATACACAAATATCCACACATCACCATGAAATTTCAGAATATCAGTGACAAAGTAGAAATTCTAAAAGCTTCCAGGAGTTGGGGGTAGAAATAGTCCAGACTGGAACAGGACAGAAAGCTCTAGAAAGGAGATTTCCAGAAAATAAAATTTCTGGATAACCTAACTTACTTGAGCATGTTGCAAAAACCCAAACAAAGAAAAACAAAAACAACAGACATACAGATTAGATAGAAAGATAGTAATATATAAAAAATGCAGGTGAAAAGCAATTATTAAATCTAGAATTGATAAAAATGTGTACAAGAAAAATGTAATCACAATTCACTACTGGTCTCTTTAGTGAACAATGCACACACAATAATGTAAACGTTATCATTAAAAATGTATGCTATAACTATATTAAAAGGATGGAGAAGGGAAGTAGGAGAGGAAAAGTGAAAGTTTAATCTTCATCTACCACAACAGGAAGTCAACAGCTAATACCTGAAATAAGTAACTCAAGAAATAATAGTATAGCCGTATTGTTTAGAATTACTGAGATAAAAACCAAAATATATAGCTAACACATTTCAAAGTTGGTTACTTCAGGCACTTGAGCCTGGTGAGTGTGGGGAGGTGAAGCTAAATACTGCTATTTTTTGTTATGACTATATATTTTTAAGCCATATATAGGCCTTATTATAATATAGAATATATTGTATCTAAATATTATACTTACTATAATAAAAATACAAAATAGAATATACTTTCATTATAAAGGGAGCTAGTTAATTATAAAGGAAAGGGATATGATGAGAACTGGGATTTACTGAAATTAATATGGTCAACAGAATAGATCAAGAGGTGAGGAGCATATAAATGTAGAAAGTGAAGGGCCCCCAATGTTTGCCTTTTATTCTTTTGCAACTTAGGGAAGTGGGTGTTCCAAATTGTTCTTAAATTGTAGCAATAGTCAAAGGGAGTTTTACCCTTGAGAAGTGACCACCAGAGGACCTGGTAGCCCCAGTCTCACAGGTAGAGTGGAATTGGAAATTATGGGTCCAAGATAGTCAGAGACAGGGGAGACTGAAGACAGAAGAGGCGAAATTTATTCTGGGAAAGAAACTCAGACTGCCACAAGAGGGCACAACAAGAGTGTAGTATTTCCCCTGGTTCCCCTCCTACCTTTCCTGCTCCCCATTCTCAGCTTTTTTGCCCCCATCCCCACTCCCAAATGCCCGTATTTCTGAGATTCTGCCCCGCCCCCACCTCTTCTCACTCCACACACTCTCCTGGGGCAAGCTCATTCATACCTTAATTAAAACCACCACCTCTACGCTTGATGACCTCCAAATCTATCTGTAACCCTACTTGCTTCACAGCAGAATAAATTCCTGACTGCCTACTGGATACTTCCTCTTGGACATTCCAAAGGTGCTTCAGACTTTGACTGTTCAAAATTGAACTCATCATTTTTTCCCCTCAAACCTGTTCTTCATTCTGAGTTCTCCAGCTCATGGAATGGCTTTTACATTTCAACCACCCAAGGCAGAAAGAAAACTGAAGAACATCCTAGATTCCTTCCTCTCATCGGCCTCCCTATATCCTCGAGTCAGCCACTAAGTTCTTAATTTTTCATACATGTATTCTAATTTCATTCCCACTGCCTTAACTCAGGCTTCAACATCTCTCCTCTTTTGTAACAGCCTCTGAACTCGTCTCCCTGTACCCAGTTCTGTCTTCTCCAGTCTATCCATCAAAATCTCATCCACTAGACAACTGATGAGGACATACTGTATAGCACAGGGAACTCTACTTAATGCACTGTGGTGACCTAAATGGGAAAGAAATCCAAAAAAGAGGGGATATATGTATGTGTGTGGCTGATTCATTTTGCTGTACAGTAGAAATGGACACAACATTGTAAAGCAACTATACTCCAATAAAAATTAATTTAAAAAAACTCATCCACTGGATATTTCTAAAATGCAAATCTGATCCTGTTAATCCCTTGAATCCCAATATCTCCCCACTGTTCTTAGTATAGCATTCAAGGCTCTCAATGATCTGGCCACTATCTTCTTCTCATTAAATACCCTCTCACTTTCTATGTTCTAAGTATACTAACTATCTTGAACATACCATAAATATACTGAAAACATTGAATTATTTCATATAATGTGTCTTTGCTCATACCACCACTGCTTGGAATGACTCTTCTATTTCTCAGCCCCCACAGTTAAAACTGACAACATCTACACACCTTTCAGGACTTAGGCATTAATTTCTTTCTGGAACCCTCTCCCACCCAACAGAATTAACTATGTCCCCCTCTGTGTCTCTAATGTATTCTATATAGACTTTTATCAAGCATCTGTGATATTTTGCTGTGTAGATTTGTTTATGTGTCTCTTCTACTAATATCAGCTTCTCTAGGACTAGGAACATACCTTTTTCATCTCTCTATTCAAAATATATACCACAGTGCCTGGTATAAAGAAGATGCTTAACAAATGTTTCTGAATAAATAAAAGAATCATCATAAGGATGTAATATATGAGGCCAGCCTGATGCCAATCTCCTATCTATGGCAGACATCAGTAATCTACTATAGAATTGTCCCCTTGCACCTCAGAATCATTGTCAAGCCAGCATATTATGAAAACCGATTTCAATCAATTGGAATTGGCACAAGATATAAAATTTATTTCTTATCCTGGAATGTAGGCTGTCACAATGGAGTGCCTCAGTAATTACTGGAGTTGATCTAAGAGAATTAACATGGGAGAATTAACATAACTAATGGCAGAGTATCTCCTAAACACTCTTTGCAACAGTATGTTGTAGCAAAAATTGGCATCAGGAGGTAAATTCTGTCTGTATACATCCAGCACTACCCATTGAAGAGACATCTTGTCATCAGAAGAGACAAAACCCCGTATACTGGTATTCTGATTTATACTTCAATTTCGTCTCAATTGATTAGAAAATATTCCTCTCTAAGGATCAGAAATCTGATAACAAGCAAAGTACTGCATCTGAGCTACCAGGCATATCACACTTGGAGAAACAATGGATCAACTTATCTTCATTCCTTCTGCATCCAGAACCCCTGGGAAAGTACAGAAGAGAAAAACTCCTTTCTCAAATGGAACAACAATCTATTGGAGCACTGTTTCCAAATCTTAAGACCATAACACATATACAAAATGATAACATATGTACAGACATGGGGCTATACTGGACAAGACTGTTCATTGCCAGAAGTAACCGGCCTGGAAGCTCCAGGCAAATTGGGCTGCCTGTACAGTGTATTAGTTTCCTATTGTCACTACAAATTACCACAAACTTAGAGGCTTAAAGCAACATAAGTTTATTCTTTTACAGTTCTAGAAGTCGAAAGTCTAAAATGGGTTCACAAGGTTGCATTCCTTCTGGAAGCTCTAGGGGAGAATCCATTTCCTTGCTTTTTCTAGCTTCTAGAGAGTCTACATTTTTTGGCTCATGGTCCCTTTCTTCATCATCAAAGTCATCAGCTTAGCATCTTCTTTCCTCTCTGACCCCTGCTTCTGCCCACATATCTTCTCTCTATAACTCTGACCCTCTTGCCTATCTCTTATAAAGAGCCTTGTGATTATACTGGGCGCACCCTAATCATCTAGGACAATCTCCATATCTCAAAATCCTTAAGCTTTTACCGTTTCAATTAACATATCAGGTTCACATTCAGGTTCTGGGCATTAAGACAGACATCTTTGGAGGTCCACTATTTAGCCTACCATTTGCAGATTGTGCAAGCTGTGCATCACATGATTCTGCACGGTATCATTCATACTGTGTACATCATAGATATTTGCATTTATTATGACAATTTTCTGGCAGGTAGTAATAAAATGTTTTGAGGAAGAGATACCATATTCCAGTTCACACAAAGGTACCATATGACTTAGCAGAAGCTCATGGTCTAAAGTGATTAATATCTCAACACAGCTGTAAAACACTGGGGTTGGGGAGCTCTGTATTATAGAGGGTTGAGGCCCTGGCAGCACTAAAAAATTATAGCAAACATTCATTAAGTGTGTACTATGTGCCAGGCACTACACTAGACACTTTATAACCCTTAAAATCCCTTCAATCTTTACAACTTGTTGTGGTATTAATATTCTGACCTAAAAAATGAGCAACATGAGACTCAGAGAGATTTATTAAATATAACCAAGGTCACACAGCTAGAAGGTGGTTAAGCTGGTAAATAAACCCAGGTATAGCTGATTCTAGAACACAAATACTTTTCTGCTGTACCATGCTGCCTCTTGTTTTTTATATATACTTTTGGCCGTGCCACACGGCATGTGGGATCTTATTTCCCCAACCAGAGATTGAACCCATGCCCCCTGCAGTGGAAGCGCAGAGTCTTAACCACTGGACCAACAGGGAAATCCCCATGCTGCCTTCTTAAAGTGAGAGGATATAAAAATCAATGTATTAGAGTTCTTATACCTTGAGCTTCTGGAAGGCACACTGATCTGTGAATGCTAAGGCACTGAATATTCCTATGGCAATTTCAAGCAGTAGTTCCTCTGAATACTGGGTGATAGACAAGCAACCTATGTCTATACCCATACCGGGAGGAAAATCATTCCATATACTCTAGTTTCTCCACTTCTTATCGGCTAGATTTTCTCAGTTTATTTTGGCTTTTCTGGTTATAATTCCTAAAATGATCTGGAACCTTTCCTGAAGCTTCCAGCACACTCATCTGTCTGGCCTCCATTCCTACTCAGTCTTTTTTTAGAACTGGACAATTCTCCCTTATTTTGTGATGATGAAACTGACCTAGCCAATTTCAGAGCCTACACCATGAGAAGTGGTTATGGTGAACATCTGAGAAGAGAATCCAGTTATTAATGAAATCTTTCAAGTTTGGAGGTGATCCCTATTCAAAGCAATAAACTCTTTATAACCTTTACTCCATTTCCTGGAGCTCAATGTGGAGTTTCTGGGAGTATTTACCAGATTCCAAAACTGACTGAAGGCTACCAAAACTCACTGCACCGAAGAGTGAATTGTGACTTCTGGAATGAATCACTTAATGATGAATAAAGGCTAACAAATCTCTGAAGATTTACACATTGCCAGTATAAACCCAGAATAATTAAACTGTCTAGGATTCAAACCCTGGCTCTTCCAGTGATAGCTGTGTGATGACCTTGGGAAAATTCTTCCATCTCCTTTTCTTGGTTTCCTCACACGTAAAACAAAGATGAGAGTTCCTATATTATACGATTGTTCCAAGAATTAAATGATTAAACAAACTATGTAAAGTTCTTATAGTAGTAGTATACATGGTAGGTGTATAATTATATGCAATAAATGGAAAATATTTTAATTAACTTTTATTATTAATCTTTTTTTCATTTTTACCAAGATCTGATTTTTCTCACAAAGACCTTTCCACAGCATTACATTAATCAGATTCCTGTACTGTCTGATGCTGAGCAAGATTACACTTCAAATTGAAGGCCTTTCTACATTCACTGCACTATGAACTCACTGATACCAAATAAGGCTAAATCCTAAGGAAAGCATACTCATATTTTTTTTTTTTTTGCGGTACGCGGGCCTCTCTCACTGTTGTGGCCTCTCCCGTTGCGGAGCACAGGCTCCGGACGCGCAGGCCCAGTGGCCATGGCTCACGGGCCTAGCTGCTCCGCGGCATGTGGGATCTTCCCAGACCGGGGCACGAACCCACGTCCCCTGCATCAGCAGGCGGACTCTCAACCACTGCTCCACCAGGGAAGTCCACTCATATTTTTTACATACATTGAGGGTCTTGTCTTTATGAATCACTTAATGATAGATAAGACTTAACCTCTAATTGAAGGTTTATTCATTCTAGTAGTTTCTCTCCACTATGAATTTGCAGATGATAAACAAGGATCTCCTTCCATCTCTACTATGAATTTTCTGATATTCTGTAAGGACTGATATCACCAAAACCCCTTACCCACATTCATTACATGCATAAGCTTTCTTTGCACCATGAATTCTTTTTTGCCTTAATAAGATCTGAGCTAGATTTGAAAAGCCTTCCACACAGGCGTTGCAACCATAGAGGTTTTTCTTCCCTTGGAACTCTCTCATGTTTCAAAAGAAAATGTCTGAGCTTGTCCTGAAGTCTTTCCCAGTTAATACCCTCATAGGGTTTCTCTTCACTATGCATTTTCATATGGTGAAAAAACCTTGATTATTCACTGCAATTTCTTTCACATTGGGAAAGTTTCCCCACCCTATGAAACTTCTGGTGTTGAAAGAGAACCGAGTTCTTCCTGAAGGCCTTGCCACATTTTTACAGCCATATTAATTAATAAGTTCTCAGGTGTGAATCCTCAGATGTCAAATTAAGATTGGCCTCATGACTAAAAATTCCTTTATATTCATTACCTTCACAGGATTTCCCTCTACTAGAGTACTCTGAGGCATCAACCTTGAACACTAACAAAAGACTTTTAGACACTAATCATACATGTAGGGCTTCTGTGCATCAAAAATTTCCCAGTGTCTCACACATTCTAAAAACTGTGCAGAGTCATAGTCCTATGAACCATATCTCTATGCTGTTTCTCCTAGGGGCTTTCCTCATATAACAGACATGTAGCTCAGCCTTTTCTCAGCCAATGCACTCTCAGCCTTTCTCTTCAGTAGGATTATTTTTATAAGTGGCAGTATTGTGCCCACAATAGACTTCCCTGGAGAAAGGAATATGTTAGATTCTTCCCTGCCAAGCTTTCTTGCAGCCTATGTCATCACATGCCAAGTCTTCTCCACAGAAGAGACTCTGACCAATTGGTCTTGGATTCTGGATCCATAATATTCTTCGGAATTTGGCTTTTTCTGAGATTTCCCTCATTGAAATAGATCCTACTCTTAGCCATAAGCTTATCATCTAAAATGATAGATCCTCAAACATAAATGGGCAAAAAACATAAGTAAATCAGTCACAAAAAAGGAAATATAAAAAATAAATACATGAAATATTTTACCTTATCAGTCATCAATAACTGTAAACTGAAAGAACCATGTGGGATTAACTGTTCCTCTCTCACTCTCACCAAGCAGTTTATATGAGTGCATGTTTGACTGCTGTCCTTGCTGGTATGAATGTAAACTGGTAAAAACTTCTAGAAAACAACTTTCCAGTGTGTAATTATGAGCCAGAGAATAGTCGTACCTTTTGAGCCAGTAATTACTCTTTAAACAATCTACTGAAAAAAATGGTCAGATATGCAAATAAAGACTCATGTACAAAACGATTCATTGAAGCATTTATATAAGTGAAAAAATGGAAACACACAAAATATCCAAAAACATGGAAATGGTCAAATAAATTGCAGTATACTTTTATGATGGGATATTACGCAGCCAACAAAAATGTTGCCCCAAATTGTTACTGACAAGGGAGATTCTCAAGTGAGATAATTTTTAAAGAAAGCAGGTTTTAGAGGAGAAAGCATGGGTTGAATTGTGTCCCTTTAAAATTCACATGTTGAAGTCCTAACCTCCAGTACCTCAGAATGTGACTGTATCTGGATATAGGACCTTTAAAGAGGTAATTTAGTTAAGATGAGATCATTAGGGTAGGCCTTTATTCAATATGACTGGTGTCCTTATAAGAAGAAGTTAGAACACAGAGACACATAGAGGGAAGACCATATGAAGACACAGGGAGGAAAAGATAGCCATCTACGAGCCAAGGAGAGAGGACTGAGAAGAAACCAACCCAGTCAACACCTTGATCTTAGACTTCTAGGCCTCAGAATTCTGAGGAAATAAATTTCTGCCATTTAAGATACCCAGCCTGTGGTACTTTGTTATGGCAGTCCTAGCAAACTAATATAGCAGGATACAAAATTGTATATACTGAAAGGAAATATATCAATTAGTTAATAGGATTTATATCTGGCTAATGAAATGGACAATTTTTATTTCCTTCCTTATAAAGTTTTGTTGTTCTCCAAAATCCTCACGATGAGCATGTGTCTACCTTTATAATACAAAGTATGTAAAAAAAAAAGATAAAGAGATCCATAAGCAAACACAGAATAGACAGAAAAAAGACATATAACTTTTACTTGATGAAATGAAGCTGTCAAAATGAGGTAGAAAGAAAATTAGTCAGAAAACTAAGGTCTAGGGACTTCATGGCTTTGTCTCATTTTTAGGTGGCCTCCCAACTCAGGGAGAGAGGGACTTGGAGAAACAAAGTGATGTGAGGATGACTAGTTTGTTTGGAGGCTAATGGCAGAGACAACGGAAGAGATTCAACTGAGTGGAAATGGGAAGATGACCTGAACAAAGGAGGTGTTGAATGTGTAGAACTAAGAGAGAAAAGCAAGGATTTGGAAGAAGGGAGACAGCAAAAGATTCATTTCCAGGGCACTGCAGAAGGGGAAGCAATAGAGAAGGGAGAAGTAACTGGGCATGCTAACAAAAAGGTAACCAAAAAGGAAATAGGAAAAGAAAGATTCTCTTTTGCCTGATTTTATGGCACCCACCAGATGGAGAGTTTGAGAGGGGTAGAGGGGTTTAGAATATGTCACCCCAAAATATGCCATGTTGGCATATTGATTATTTTGAATTAAAGGTACTTGAGAACCAGCTGGTGCAAGAACAATACTCTGACCCTCCTTTGTCCCCCTGAAAGCAGGAGAAAACTTTCTCAAGAGAAAGATATCCTCCCTGAACCAGAAGGGTAGAAGGCATCCTTATCACCAGAGACAGGGAATTTAGGGCCCAAGAAGGCTGCACAAACAAACCTTGTTAATTCTTTACTATTTACTATTTCTAGGCCAAACCCCTTTGCCTTGTCGATTCTTCATAAATACATTGTTTGTTTTAATCTACAAGGTATAACAGCTCCCTGCTCTGATCACTTGAGTCTCACATTTTTGTGGGACTCCTGTACATACAAAATTAAATTTGTTTTTCTCCTGTTAATCTGTCTTATGTCAGTTTAATTGTTAGACCAGTCAAGGGACCTATAAAGGAAGAAGGGAAAGTTTTCCCACCCCTACAGTTGCAACAATAAAGACAACAACTACTACAACGGTTTAGTAAGCATATACCAAGCACAAACACTCACTGAAATACTGTATTTCACATGGAAACATTCAGAGATAGGTATTATTATTACAAATGTATAGATGAAGAAACTGATGGTCAGAGAGGGAAACTGAGTTACTCAATATTTTAGAATTAGTAAGTAGGGGAACTGACAGCCAATTCAAGTATGCCTGGCTCTTAAGCTCCTGTGTTTTCCACCATGCCAAGGGGCCTTGTGGGCATTCACCAACCAAAATTCCAAAACTATCCTAACACTATCTAATAAAGCTGTAAGTTCACAAGTCCCTCCCTACCTCATTTTCCTTCCTTTGCTCACCTAAGAGGATTTCTTTCTGGGTTCTTTTGTCCTTAGCTCTTTCCAAATTCAGCTGGGAATTTATTTTGGTCTTTTGATGTGGAAAATCCTGCAGTTGAAAAGGGAATAAAAGTTTGTGGTTAGAGGTGGGGTACTGCATGTCCTTAAATTCAGTTCTGAAGGGTACAGGGGGGGTGATGGAAGGGGGTTTCTCACTTATTACATGTTTTAGAACCAGGCAAAGGTCTTGTGAAAGAGGCATAGAAATGCTTGTGTTCCCAAGAGCCACGGAGAGGGTGCCGACCTTGAGGGATGAAAACCTGATAAGAAAAACACAAGTCATTTACTCTTCATGGATTTGTTCCATAATCCAGGAACAGAAAACATTGGAATCCAAAGGTTACAGTGCACTGAACTGGTTAAGCACATAGGCTTCAGGGTTGAACAGAGCAAGGCTAAAATCACAATATTACTTCTTACTTGTTATTGGACCTTGGGCAAATATCCTTACTTTTCTGAGCACTGGATGTGTGCAAGGGGAGTGTTGCCTGCTGTTCCAGTAAACAACAAATGTTGCCAGCCATCAAGTCAGCAGCCACTGCAGCTGCCCCCCACCCCTCCCGCATGGTGCGCCCTGAAAGGAATTCACGATGGAGAAAAACAGGAAGCATTCTGTGCTGGGGATACTGGCCCTACACAGTTATAAGATGCATATCTAAGGAATAATTTGAGCCCGGACTCTTGCATCTTCCCATACATAGAAAAGTACTAAAATCGTTAACTTGAGATGTCTATTTTTGTGATTAGCAGTAATATTTTGATGTTCGACTACATTTTTTTCCAGCAAAGAACTCCTATATACCCTGTCTCCTCCCTCAGTACAGTCCCCGAATCAAACTTAACTCCCTACTTTTAGGTTGTACATATTTCCTCAGCCAACAGATATTTCCTCTATAAAATAAAGAAGATAAAAACCCAAAAGGTAATGAGACGTTCTGAGCCTAAACCTAATCTCTAAAGAAAATGAAAGAGTTCTAGGAAAATTTGCTAGTTCTGCCCCCCAGCTTGTTTGGACAAACCCTCATGATAAAACAACTAAAAAATATCTTGGTGAAAAAGAAGTAACAACTACTTGAAAACAACAAAAAGACAGGGCAATAAAAATATGGAAATATCAGAGCAACATCATGGGAAAAGGGGAACCTAGAGAAGTAAATATAAGCAGAGAGGCAATCCCCCCAAAATTTAACTTTCTATATTTCAGTTGCCTTGAAAGGCAAAGGAAACAGATAAAGCCCAGAACTAGTAGGAAAACTATCAGGAGACCCTCCCTACAATAAGCTGGGACCCCAAAGACTACCATCTCGGGGTAGGATGAATGGGAAGCAGGTCATTTTGCAGCTCAGGTTGAACGACAGGACTTGCCCTGGGATCCTTGAACCTTGAATTAGACAAAGAAGCAAGTCAGCAGGATCAGCTGATAACAGAAAAGACTTCAAACACTGGGATTAGCAAACACAAACCATAAAATCAGTATTTTACCATGGATAAAGAAATAAGTAACAAACTTAAAGATATTTCCAAGCAACAGGAAACTGTAACAAGTGGTATATCATAATTAAACCTAATCAACTTAAAAAAAATACAATACCCCAAATGAAAAACTCAAGGTATAGCTTTAATCAGGAGATTAGGAAAATAATTTGTGAAAATTTAAGACAAGTCAGAGGAAATTAATGAGACAAAAGATGGAAAGTACAGAAGAGTGTAAGAGGCTCAAACTGCTCTCACTCACTGAAGCAAGTGTCAGGACTTTGTAAAGGTGATCACACTGAATCTTAACAACCACTTTACGAGGCACAAAATATATAATTTCACTGATAATACAGAAAATCCTTTTCAGCCCTTTCTCCATTTCTACAAGCAAAATTGGGCTCCAGACCTGCTTTTTCTTTAAAAATAGCTAGTGAAATTCCAGAGCCTAACTTTACAAATGCAAATGTTCACAATCAACAAAAGGAAACTCAAAAGGAGATGTGGGCTCTGTACTCTCTCCCTACAGCCTTGGAGGGGTGGAAACCATTTTGCTTCACAATTATTTCAAATAATCTAAATTTGAAAGATGTTAAATTGAGAATTTTAATGAGAATGTCAATCTTGTTCTCTTTTACAATATGGAGACTTATGAATATTCATAACTGCTACCAACTAATTCTATTCTGTTAATACATATCTTTCCTTAGAAGTATTATTTAAAGAAAGGCATTTTATAAGACTCTTGCAACTTTAGAAATTGATGCTTTTTTCTATGAAAATAACCCACAAAAGAAATGTGTAATTCTAATTAAGTATCTTATTTGGTAATTCATTAACCTGGTGTGGTAGACAGAATAATGGCTTTCCCAAGATGTCCACATCCTGATCCTGTGAGTATGTCACCTTACACGGCAAATGGGACTTTGCATGTGTGATTAAGGATCTTGAGATGGAGAGATTATCCTGAATTATACTGGTGGGCTCAATGTAATTACAAGAGTCTATAAGAAGGAAGCGGGAGGATGAGAGTCAGAGAAGGAGATATGATCATGAAAGTAGAAGGTCAGAGTCAGAGAGTTGAAGAGGATATACTGGTAGATCTGAAGATAGGGAAAAGGACCGTGAACCAAGGGAACGCTGGCAGCCTTTAAGAAGCTGGAAAAAGCAAGGAAACCGATTTCCCCCTAGAGCCTCTGGAGGGAGCTTGGCCCTGCCAACACCTTGATTTTAGGACTGCTGACCTCCAGAACTACAAGATAATAAACGTGTGTTTATTATCTATGTTTGCCACAATTTATTACAGCAGCAATAGGAAACTAATACATCTGGTGATAAAGCTGAAATTGCCATCTCTGTATTTAAAAACAGATTAATACTTCTAAGACCATTCTGACAAATTAGGAAAAGATCATTAGCACTTTCCTCTCTACCCATAAGCATGGATAAACAAATATAAATCCATGATTCTGCTGGATTTACTATATAACAAATACTTTGAGAGGATATATTTCTTTTAAATGAACAGTGTCATGATTTCTATTTCACCAGTGAGAAAAATGAAACCCCGAAGGTCAGTACACTATAAGCTAGGATTTAGATCCCTGTCTACTGGCTACAAAGTTCAGTATTATTTCACTACATCTTGCTGCCTCTCAAACTGCTTGGGGTGATGAAGACAGGGTAGAACATCTAAATGTATTCCTCAAACAACTCACAGCTGCACAAAAGACTCCATGTCTGTGAGATACTCTACCTTTTTTGCTTTAACTCGATGCTCTCACAGTAAGCAACATGCTGTTTTCTTAGTTTGACTTCCCAAGTACCCCAAATGACATACCCTAGAGAGAGGACCTGAGTGTTCTCGCCACAAGAAAATATTAGTGTGAGACGTGTGTGCTTTTCTCTCTGAATCTATCTTAGTATCAGTAAATTAATTTGTATTTGTTTATCACCAAGTTTCATTTTAGCATTTCACAAATGCTAAAGACCAAATCCTGGACAGTAGTCAATTAACTGAAATACTACCACCTTGTAGGCTCTTTAATTAAGTACTGTTAAAATTTCCAAATAAAGGTAACTTCCTTTCTTTGATGACTTCTAAAGTATTTACACGTCAAACACAGCTCATTAGAGCATGAGGCCTCAGAGATGCTCAAGTGAAATTGTTTCAGAAAAGAATTCTACTTTACTTTATACACAATGATATCAACTTACAGAGGTATAAGGACTGAAAGGGAAAAATAATTACAGTTATTCACAAAATACATTAACAAACCAAAACCACTTCGTGATAATTCACTGAGCTGTACAGGTATAATTCATGTACTTTTAAGTATGATTTACATAAATGTTATATAAAAACTCAATAAAATCTACAAACAAACAATTGGATCTAGAGAAAGAGGTTAGTAAGGTGAATGGATCTAAAAACTATACACCAGAAACAAGCATTCCCATATACCAGTCACAATGTATTACAAAATGTAACTTAAAAATATTAGTGAGAGCAACAAAAACTATCAGTACACAGAAATATACCTAACAAAATATGCATGGGTCCCTTGCAGAGAAAATTATAATAAACTTTTTTCAAAGACGTTAAAAATATCTAGATAAAAGGAGAGATAAACCATGTTCATTGTTGTAAAGATGCCATTTCTGTATCTATAATCTATAACTAAAATGCAGTTCTAATCAAAATGTCAGTTTCTTAGAGACCATATTAAGCTTATCTCAGAATTCATATGGAAAAGTAAAAGGCAAAGAATATACTTTTGAGGAAGAGTTAAGGAAGGAGTCTTTCCCTACCAAATATTAAGATGCATTACAAAACTATAGTAATTAACAGTGTAATACTAGTATAGAAATAGACAGACCAGTGGAAGAGAACAGAAAGCCTAGAAACAGATATATACATACATTACAACTTGGTATATTATAGAGACAGCACTATAAATCTGTGGAGAAAGAACAGACAACTCAGTAAATAGTCCTTGAACCACCGATTAATCATTCAGAAAAAAAAATTAAGATCTCTACATCATACAGTACCTAAAAATAAATTCCAAGTGAATCATAAACCTAATTGTGAAAAGAAAATTATAAAAATTTTACAGGAAGAGACCGTAAAACACCTTTATGAAATCAAGGTGAGAAAGAATTCCCTAAACAAGATGCAAAAAAACATGTCATAAAGGGAAACTGATAATTTCATGGGGAAATGGAAGTAGCTGATCTTCCATGAAGGCTAAGGTGTTCAATATTATAGCATAAACTGAACCATTTATGAAACTATTTCTATTTGCCCCCTTTCCCTAGATCTTCTAGACCAGAGTGGCCTCTCAACTGCTCATTTCTTCAGGTACTTCCCAAGCTCAAGGCTAGATGACATACCCAGGTAGCTACCGTACATGGTCTAAATGACCACCTGCTCTCTGGTCCCCACACTCAGAGGATTCTCAGCCACTGCCAGATTAACTGCTACTTCTATGGAAAATTAAGTTCTTACCATGGTGCCTTCCAGGAGGCCTTCTCTGAGCCCCGGGGTTAGAGATACCCTCCTCCATATTTCTACTGAAAGCACCACACCCTGGTCTCTCTGTCATAATACTCCCTGTTGTAATGTCTGTGTCTATCTCACCCACCAGACTCAGTAGAAAATATATCTAATTCAACAACATGTCCTCATTATGCAGCAAAGAGTCTATATCACTATATTTTTTACTTATTTTCTTGATTGATTAATTAATTAATGGTCTAGCTAACTTTTCTAAGGCTTGAAATCAATCTATCTTCCCCACGGGTATCCTAGCACTTCTGACATTCTCAGACTGTGTATGTTTTCCTCTCTCACCTTCTATAACTTCCCTCTTTCTTCACTCATACTTCGTGTCTACTAGGGCCATGGGAAAATATTTTTCTGATAACCAAGAAAATACAGGGAATGAAAAGTAGCAAGCCACGTTCATTGCCTCTTGAAGCTATCAGTTCACTATTCTCCTTCCCACCTAGAGTCTTTCCCTTGTGGCCTCCAGGATCCCCCTCCTTGAAAAATAAGCTTACCACACCCTTCAGTGATGTATAGAACACCTCCTTCACCTTCTAGCCATAAATGAAATAGTTCTCTCCTGAGCCTGCTGGTTCTCCCACATCCCTGGTCCCAAAATTCCCAACTGGTAAACCACACACACTGGTCTGTGAAACCTCTGCATAACATGCTACTCAAGCAGTATCTGTCAGATGGACATCCTCAGGTGGCTTGCCCTGTGATATAGAGCAGAGTCCAGCATGTCGTAAAAGATAACTGGGTCCTATACTAACTGTATTGTAGGACTACACTGTAGTGTTCAACTGGTAGTAAAGAAGAATGATGTTTTCTAGAATAACTCTGCCTTGTGAGTATGTATGGAAATGCAGCCAAGAGCATTAAACAGATTGACACAAATAGAAGTCAAAGGATGAAAGGACATCAAGTGGAGAACCACAATAAATATGCCACTGTTTTCACTATCTTGAAAATTCAAATTCTCAACATGCATAGAGAAAGCAAAAATAATAACAACAGTAAAAAGTAAAGAAACAGCGAACTAAAATATGAAATAAGCATCTCCTAATTTTAAATATGCTCTAATATTAGTGAAGTAAATCAGGTCCAAGAAGTACATTAAATACTAATTTTAATTAAGGTTTGGAATTATTTATTATTCCATTACTAGTTTTAAAATTAAAAAACAATACATATGTATAATATTTCACACCTTCATATAAAACATTTTGTCAATTTTCTAAAAGTTGATAAACTCTCATGCAATTTTTGATCACTACAAGTGTATTTCTACAAAATTCAGGTAATTAAAGGTGTGCCATAAACAAACAAACATAAGATGAGACTCTAGGAGGCAATCCAAATGCTTCCCCAGCCATCTTCACTTCTAACTGGCCAGAAATAAACCAACCAAGGTTCTCAATCTTTGAGATTTCGGGAAAGAAACAAACAAGCCAGGGCCCTCCCTAAGGAAAAGGCTCCCTAAGGGACAGACTGTGGAAAAGAAAGGAACAAGCCAGCTCCCTCCTTGGAGATGGCTAAAGATGGTTGTTCAAGGATCCTCCAAAGACACAGGGTCATCTAAGCCACTACCCCAGTCTTCATATTCTGCTATCCATAGATGCTAATTATCTCTGATCACTTCCTGGTTCTGGTTCTTGACCCTTGAGTTTGAGGAAGAGTTAACTCAGTCAGAGCCCACCCACAGAACCCTTGGCTAATTGCTAAGATCCATTGTTTGGACCGTCCAAGAAAGAGGAGCATTGTAGGATGCTAACCCAGCTGTCTTCATTCTCAAATGGCCTCAAAGGCTGAGCAACCACACTCAATTCTAGGGCCCAATTCTTGGGCCTAGAAATTCTGGAAAAGATAGGACCAAACCAAGGTTCTCCTACTGAAGCAGCTAAGGGCAACCGTTCCAGGAGAAATGTGAAATAGTAACCAAGACCCCCATATCCACAGCAAATCACAAGTCCTGGCTATCCCTGATCATCTCTGAGCCATAGTTTTCTGGCCTCAAGACTGGGGGAGAAAAGAACCAAGGTATGTATCCTCATATACTTTTAGTGGGAGTTAAAATTGATGTAATCCTTTAGAAAATCAATTTTCCATTATCTAGTAAAGCTGAAAATATGCATAAACTAATACCAGATAATCCCTCTCCCAGATATATATCTTAGAGAAACTCAAGCACATGTGGAACAGGAGACATATGTAAGAACAGCAGTACCGTTCACAATACCCAAAAACTGAAAGCAATCCAAATGTCCATAAACAGTAGAATGTATAGACAGATGTGTGTGTGTACATGTATCTGTATACACAGGCAAAGAAATGATTACCATAAAAGGCAAGTCAGGATAAATAGTTACCTCTGGGAGAGAAACAGGGATAAGATGAGGCTTCTAGATAACTTGCAATGTTCTATATTTGGTCCTGGAAGGTTCTTTTATGGGTGTTTACTTTATAATTATTCATTTTAGTGTACACTTACATTCTATGCAACTTTTGGTATTTTTGTTATATTGCATAATTCGAAAAACATTTTAAAAAAAAGAAGAAAAGAAAGAATTTGGGCCTCCCTATGGAACTCCCTTAAAGCATCCCCTAAGTGCATGTGTTCTCAACCTTTCTGAGATAAGGAATGACATAAAAAGCATCCACCCCTCTGTAAAAGCTATGGGGACTGGTTATCCACATTCATTTACAATAGAATTTTTGGGAAGGGAAGCCTGGGCAGGCCAGGGTCCTACCAGCAGTGCCATTTCCCTTAAAGTTGCTAAGGGCAGTTGTTCAAGTCCCTCCCCGTACAGGAATCAGTGAATAGAATGCTATCTTAGCTCCCCTTACATTCAAGATTTTACCACCAGTCCTTTCTTGGCCCTGGTTATTGGCAAAAATAAAATAAGGTTTGTGAAGTAACGACAAAGTTGAAACAAAGCCAGGACTACCCAAGGGATCTGCTGCAAAGCTGGTTAAGAGCAACTACTCATGCTGGCCATTGCTGCTTCCATTCCCTAACTCTTCCTCCCTTCTGTAAAAATCCCCACTCCTTTGTCATGCCATGCGCCTCTTAGCTACACTCACCCCTTCTTCCACAAAAGAGCATCTTTCTCACCTTCCTCTCTACTCTTACACCCTAAACTTTTCCTACTATCTTTGATGATCCCATGGCTAACTTGTCCATCACCCCAGCTTCACAGTTCCTTGACCTCCTCTACTCCAACTCACCCACCCCACTTCTCATCATCCAGAACTACTTTCCCTCTGAAATCTTAAGCTCCTATATCCTACTCTGACCATGATTTCTTGTCTGACATTCCACCTCTATCTAACATCCACTCTTTAAGCTTTGAAATCTCCACACAGCTTCACTGACACCCACCCACATATTCACACAGCTTCTCCTTCTCTGGTTCTACAGAATCCTCTTGAGAACACACTTTTTCCTGATGAGACTAAATCCCATGGTCTATAACCTGAACTAATCTCATCGGTAACCTCAACAATCTACTTAGCCCCTCAAACCTCCCACCACCCAAAATCATCATCACACATTCAGAAGTCTAAAATCAAACCCAATGTTCACCTTCCTTGCTCCCACTTTTTGGCAGCCGAACACACCTGGAAAAAAGGACAAGACTAAAACCATTTTATTTCCAGCTCAGAGAGGTGTTCATTACTGCCCATCAATCTTCTCTCATTCCCTAAAGAAGGGTGCAACCTTCTTCCTCTTTCCTCTGGCTCCCGGTTATTCCCTCTCACACTCAAGAATGCCCTTACTGCCTTATTCAGAGAGAATATATTGGGGCAAGAAAGAAACTCCCTCAACCTCCTGCCTTTCCAAAACCTCACAAACAAGGCTTTCTGACCCTCTTTAACTCCGATATCAGAAGTGATGCCCTTTCTCTTGTTCATGGCCAGTCCTTCCACGTGTTCTCTATACCACATCTTTTCCTCATTTGCTTCTCCAGTTGCCCCATTTCTCTCCTGTATTTTCAATAACCTGTTTTTATTAGCTCCTCCTCTGCAGAACATATAAACATGCTCAGATCTCTCATCCTAAAAATATACATATACCATTTGTTATCTATTCTACTTTTCACAGACAAGAGTCTTGACACAGACACAGTAGTCTACATTCACTTCATCAACACTTTTGCCAATTACACTACTGGCTTGCTGTATTTTAGCCTTCATCAATGCACTGATCCATACACGCTCACTGCCCTGGTTTCCCCTAAATCCTTAACCTAACAGAACCCTCTCAAATCCACATGTTATATATACATGTAGATAAATTTCACATTTTATATTTTTAAAAGTTTAAGATAGTAGTTTTAAAAAAGAAGTGCAACACATGTTCATTAGTGTACAACACTGTTCGGCACAGAGAAACACATGAAAAGAGATAAGCATCTTCAATCATTATTCCACCCTCCCAGAAACAACTTTTAAAGCTACATTCTAACCTCTGGGAGAAGCTGAAAAAAAAATCACCTCACTCCCCCTCATACTCTTAAATCCCAGAAAGGAGAGGAGGAAGAGGAATTCTCAGATTACTCAAGGATACACAACTGGGCCTCGGTGTCAACTGGTGGAGCTTTGAAGAGGAAGAGCACAATAGGCACAAGTTTTGGTGTAGCCTGTTAAAGAAAAAATTATTCTGACACTTGTTAAAATGGTAAGAAAGACTTTATTGAGGACTATTGTGATAGGTGTCAAGACTATTGCTATAGGGGAGAGAGACTGGACTCAACTCTGAGTACAGTAAAGGCAGCTGGGGATCTATAGCCAAGAAGCTATAGAAAATTACTAAAAGGAAACGTCAAGACCAAGGTGATTGTTGCTAAACTAACTTGGGATTCTCGCTGAAGGCAGACCAGAGTGTTGAAATATCAAGCAAGGGTTGGGGGATCCTGGCTAAATTGAATTAGCAGGATCCTTTCTAAAACTGGGCTAAGCAGGCCAAAGACAATGCCTAAGGATGACGTTTAGTTGAAAAGAGGGCTCAAAGGAACATGACTAAAGTTTGGTCAAGGAGACAGTCTTTGTTAGCCCTTTCCCACTCTTCAGCTTTCCTTGGGGGATGTTTCTCCACTGAAATATTCTCTATTTTAGACCTGTGTCAATGAGACGGCCCCTGGATATACATGAGCAAACAGAATTACAGACACACAACACTACATCCATGTGTATGGACAGATCTATTTTGTATATATTATATATTATTCTATACATGTGTGTGGTGTGTGGGAAAGTTATGTGTATGTATATATGTACATACATTATATATTATGTGTTTTATATATAACCTGTTGTATACAACTGTATATATAACATATATAACCTATTGTGTGTGTATATATAACCTATGGTATGTATATTATAATCTATTGTAACACACACACACAATTCTCCCACATATCACACACACATCTAAAGTGCACTGTAACATGACATTATCTCTCTCCTGGCAGTTACACCTCTCTCCTCACCATTCTCATACTGCCCCACTCCCATCCACCACTCAATGCATCATCAGTACATCACAGGGATGATTATATATCTCATCTGCTTAAGACAACTGCATTACTTCTCCCTCATACCCTTCAGAGTGAAATCCCAGTTCTCTGACCTGACCTCTGGGGCTCTCAATGTCCTGGCCCCCATCCATGTCTCCAGTTTTGTCTCTCCTCCCCTACATAAAATTTATGTTCCACTTATAACTAACTACATACATACCTCTCCTTGAATACATCAAGATGCCACTGCCTTTTCCAGCTTCCTCTGACTGGAACACCCTTCATGGCTCTTCCACCTTCATACTTCTTCTACTCATCCAATATCAACCATTATCTCCCCACTCCAAAGCATTTTCAGGTGCCCAATCTGTGCTCCCACAGACTGTCAATCCCACTTGCCTATGTCCACCATAGTACTGATCACAGTCTTTAGACATTGCCTGCTTATTTACTCATATCCCCACAATAATGAATCTTCACCAAGGACCAGAAACCAGTCAGGTTTAACTTCACATCTCCTGCACTGAACATAAGACCATACACCTGGTTGTAAGTGTTCCATACATTTTTGCTGAATGAATGAGTACATAAACAAATAAAAGTCATGCTCAGCAAACTTTCATTGCAATGCTGATGGAGTCATTCAAATGTGTTCAAAATAATGAGGAAAATGGCATAACAAAAGATCAGGCAGCAGGACTAAAAAAAAAAAATCCCCTGAGAATTCACATCTTGTTTTCTAAGTACCAATCCCTACTGAAAGAATACACAATTCCTTGTAAAATAACTGATTCCAGGGCTGGAGTAGGGAGTATACATGATGAGCTGAAAATATATCAGAGAGCAGTGAAGTCAAGATCTAATGAAATCATGTGAAAATGATATAGGAACCAAACAAAAAGGACTCCTAATTTCTAGAAAGGCACAATTTCTACAACCAAGATTACACAGCAAGGATCTCATTAAGATTCGATGGATAAATTAAAACCTTTACAGACAAACAAAAGCTAACAGAATTCAGCACCACCAAACCAGCTTTACAACAAATGCTAAAGGAACTTCCCTAGGTGTGAAACACAAGAGAAGAAAAAAGACCTGTAAAATCAAACCCAAAACAATTAAGAAAATGGTAATAAGAATATACATATTGATAATTACCTTAAATGTAAATGGATTAAATGCTCCAACCAAAAGACACAGACGGGCTGAATGGATACAAAAACAAGACCCGTATGTATGCTGTCTAGAAGAGACCCACCTCAGACCTAGGGACACATACAGAGTGAAACTAAGGGGAGGGAAAAAGATATTCCATGCAAATGGAAATCAAAAGAAAGCTGGAGTAGCAATATTCATATCAGACAAAATAGATTTTAAAATGAAGACTGTTACAAGAGACAAGGAAGGGCACTACATAATGGTCACAGGATCAATCCAAAAAGAATATATAAAAATTGTAAATATTTATGCACCCAACATAGGAGGACCTCAATACATAAGGCAAATGCTAACAACCATAAAAGGGGAAATCAACAGTAACACATCAATAGTGGGAGACTTTAACACCCCACTTACACCAATGGACAGATCATCCAGACAGAAAATTAATAAGGAGGCCTCCCATGGGGACCCGGCCTGAGGAGGAGGGGCGGGAGCTTTGAGACTAGGGTGGCGTGAAAGGTTGCATCCTTTGCTCTCCAACAATCATTGGAGTACTGTTTTCAATATGTCCACACAGGGATTCAAAATAACAAAAATGCTTTTGAAAAATACTGTCATAGGATGACAGAGTGGTTTATAAATTATAGCATACAGGGACTCTGGGCTGAAGGGCCATGTGAGGCCTCTGCACGAGGCACCCTGTGAGCAAGTGAAACTCGACCCGGCTACAGATTTGTTCGGCCAGGTTAGGCACCCTGGTTTCTGCAGCCAAGCATCTTTCCCAGTGGTCTGTCTGTGCTTTCTTCTGGATACAAGCCGTGTGGATAAAAGGCTCTTGGTGCTCCAGCCAGGAGTCAGTGCTGTGCCTCTGAGGTGGGAGAGCCAACTTCAGGACACTGGGCCACAAGAGACCTCCCAGCTCCACGTAATATCAAATGGCGAAAATCTCCCAGAGATCTCCATCTCAACACCAAGACGGAGCTTCACTCAACGACCAGCAAGCTACAGTGCTGGACACCCTTTGCCAAACAACTAGCAAGACAGGAACACAACCCCACCCATTAGCACAGAGGATGCCTAAAATCCTAATAAGGGCACAGACACTCCAGAACACACCACCAGACAAGGACCTCCCCACCCATTAGCACACAGGATGCCTAAAATCATAATAAGGCCACAGACGCTCCAGAACACACCACCAGACAAGGACCTCCCCACCCATTAGCACAGAGGATGCCTAAAATCATAATAAGGCCACAGACGCTCCAGAACACACCACCAGACAAGGACCTCCCCACCCATTAGCACAGAGGATGCCTAAAATCATAATAAGGCCACAGACACTCCAGAACACACCACCAGACAAGGACCTCCCCACCAGAAAGACAAGATCCAGCCTCATCCACCAGAACACAGGCACTAGTCCCCTCCACCAGGAAGCCTACACAACCCACTGAACCAACTTTAGCCACTGGGGACAGACACTAAAAACAATGGGAACTACGAACCTGCAGCCTGCAAAAAGGAGACCCCAAACACAGTAAGATAAGCAAAATGAGAAGACAGAAAAACACACAGCAGATGAAGGAGCAAGGTAAAAACCCACCAGACCTAACAAATGAAGAGGAAGTAGGCAGTCTACCTGAAAAAGAATTCAGAATAATGATAGTAAAGATGATCCAAAATCTTGGAAATAGAATAGAGAAAATACAAGAAACATTTAACAAGGACCTAGAAGAACTAAAGAGGAAACAAGCAACGATGAACAACACAATAAATGAAATGAAAAATACTCTAGACGGGATCAATAGCAGAATAACTGAGGCAGAAGAACGGATAAGTGACCTGGAAGATAAAATAGTGGAAATAACTACTGCAGAGCAGAATAAGGAAAAAAGAATGAAAAGAACTGAAGACAGCCTCAGAGACCTCTGGGACAACATTAAATGCAGCAACGTTCGAATTACAGGGGTCCCAGAAGAAGAAGAGAAAAAGAAAGGGACTGAGAAAATATTTGAAGAGATTATAGTTGAAAACTTCCCTAAAATGGGAAAAGAAATACTTAATCAAGTCCAGGAAGCACAGAGTGTCCCATACAGGATAAATCCAAGGAGAAACACGACAAGACACATATTAACCAAACTATCAAAAATTAAATACAAAGAAAACATATTAAAAGCAGCAAGGGAAAAACAACAAATAACACAAAAGGGGAATCCCCATAAGGTTAACAGCTGATCTTTCAGCAGAAACTCTGCAGGCCAGAAGGGAGTGGCAGGACATATTTAAAGTGATGAAAGGGAAAAACTTACAACCAAGATAACTAGACCCAGCAAGGATCTGATTCAGATTTGACGGAGAAATTTAAAACTTTACAGGCAAGCAAAAATTAAGAGAAATAAGCACCACCAAACCAGATTTAAAACAAATGCTAAAGGAACTTCTCTAGGCAGGAAACAATACAGAAAGAAAAGACCTACAATAACAAACGCAAAACAAGTAAGAAAATGGTAAGAGGAACATACATATTGATGATTTCCTTAAATGTAAATGGATTAAATGCTCCCACCAAAAGACATAGACTGGCTGAAAGGATAAAAAACAAGACCCATATATATGCTGTCTACAAGAGACCCGCTTCAGAACTAGGGACACATACAGACTGAAAGTGAGGGGATGGAACAAGATATTCCGTGCAAATGGAAATCAAAAGAAAGCTGGAGTAGCAATTCTCATATCAGACAAAACAGACTTTAAAATAAAGACTATTACAAGAGACAAAGAAGTACACTACATAAAGATCAAGGGATCGATCCAAGAAGATATAACAATTGTAAATATTTCTGCACCCAACGTAGGAGGACCTCAAAACATAAGGCAAATACTAACAGCCATAAAAGGGGATATCGACAGTAACACAATCATAGTAGGGGACTTTAACACCCCACTTTCTCCAATGGACAGATCATCCAAAATGAAAATAAATAAGGAAACACAAGCTTTAAATCATACACTAAACAAGATGGACTTAACTGATATTTATAGGACATTCCAACCAAAAACAACAGAATACACATTTTTCTCAAGTGCTCATGGAACATTCTCTAGGATAGATCATATCTTGGGTCACAAATGAAGCCTTGGTAAATTTAAGAAAACTGAATTTGTATCAAGTATCTTTTCCGACCACAACGCTATGAGACTAGATATCAATTACAAGAAAAGATCTGTAAAAATTAGAAACACAAGGAGGCTAAACAATACACTACTTTGTAAGGAAGTGATCACTGAGGAAACCAAAGGGGAAGTCAAACAATACCTAGAAACAAATGACAATGGAGACACGACGACCCAAAACCTATGGGATGCAGCAAAAGCAGTTCTAAGAGGGAACTTTATAGCAATACAATCCTACCTTAAGAAACCGGAAACATTTCAAATAAACAACCTAACCTTGCACCTAAAGCAATTACAGAAAGAAGAAAAAAAAAAACCCAAAGTTAGCAGAAGGAAAGAAATCATAAAGCTCAGATCAGAAATAAATGAAAAAGAAATGAAAGAAACAACAGCAAAGATCAATAAAACTAAAGGCTGGTTCTTCGAGAAAATAAACAAAATTGATAAACCATTAGCCAGACTCATCAAGAGAAAAAGGGAGAAGACTCAAATCAACAGAATTAGAAATGAAAAAGGAGAAGTAACAACTGACACTGCAGAAATACAAAGGATCATGAGAGATTACTACAAGCAACTCTATGCCAATAAAATGGACAACCTGGAAGAAATGGACAAATTCTTAGGAATGCACAACCAGCGGAGACTGAACCAGGAAGAAATAGAAAATATGAAGAGACAAATCACAAGCACTGAAATTGAAACTGTGATTAAAAATCTTCCAACAAACAAAAGCCCAGGACCAGATGGCTTCACAGGCGAATTCTATCAAACATTTAGAGAAGAGCTAACACCTATCCTTCTCAAACTCTTCCAAAATGTAGCAGAGGGAGGAACACTGCCAAACTCATTCTATGAGGACACCATCACCCTGATACCAAAACCAGACAAAGATGTCACAAAGAAAGAAAACTGCAGGCCAATATCACTGATGAACACAGATGCAAAAATCCTCAACAAAATACTAGCAAACAGAATCCAACAGCACATTAAAAGGATCATACACCAGGACCAAGTGGGGTTTATTCCAGGAATGCAAGGATTGTTCAATACACGGAAATCAATCAACATGATACCCTATATTAACAAATAAAAGCCATATGATCATCTCAATAGATGAAGAAAAAGCTTTTGAGAAAATTCAACACCCATTTATTATAAAAAGCCCTCAGAAAGTAGGCATAAAGGGAACGTACCTCAACATAATAAAGGCCATATAATACAAACCCACAGCCAATATCGTTCTCAATGGTGAAAAACTGAAACCATTTCCTCTAAGATCAGAAACAAGACAAGGTTGTCCACACTCACCACTATTATCCAGCATAGATTTGGAAGTTTTAGCCACAGCAATCAGAGAAGAAAAAGAAATAAAAGGAATCCAAATCAGAAAAGAAGTAGTAAAGCTGTCACTGTTTGCAGATGACATGATACTATACATAGAGAATCCTAAAGATGCTACCAGAAAACTGCTAAAGCTAATCAATGAATTTGGTAAAGCAGCAGGTTACAAAACTAATGCACAGAAACTCTTGCATTTCTATACACTAATGATGAAAAATCTGAAAGAGAAATTAAGGAAACACTCCCATTTACCACTGCAACAAAAAGAATAAAATATCTAGGAATAAACCTACCTAAGGAGACAAAAGACCTATATGCAGAAAACTATAAGACACTGGTGAAACAAATTAAAGACGATACAAACAGATGGAGAGATATACCATGTTTTTGGATTGGAAGAATCAACATTGTGAAACTGATTATACTACCCAAAGCAATCTATAGAATCAATGAAATCCCTATCAAACTACCAATGGCATTTTTCACAGAACTAGAACAAAAAATTTCACAATTTGTATGGAAACACAAAAGACCTCTAATAGACAAAGCAAGCTGGAGAAAGAAAAACAGAGCTGGAGAAGTCGGCTCCCTGACTTCAGAGTATACTACAAAGATACAGTAATCAAGACAGTATGGTACTGGCACAAAAACAGAAATATAGATCAATGGAACAGGATAGAAAGCCTACACATAAAACCACACACATATGGTCACCTCATTTTTGACAAAGGAGGCAAGAATATACCATGGAGAGAAGACACCCTCTTCAGTAAGTGGTGCTGGGAAAACTGGACAGCTACATGTGAAAGAATGGAATTAGAATACTCCCTAGCACCATATACAAAAATAAACTCAAAATGGATTAAAGACCTAAATGTAAGGCCAGACACTATAAAACTCTTAGAGGAAAACACAGGCAGAACACTCTATGACATAAATCACAGCAAGATCCTTTTTGACCCACCTCCTAGAGAAATGGAAATAAAAACAAAAATAAACAAATACGACCTAATGAAACTTAAAAGCTTTTGCACAGCAAAGGAAACCATAAACAAGAAGAAAAGACAACCCTCAGAATGGGAGCAAATATTTGCAAACGAAGCAACTGACAAAAGATTAATCTCCAAAATTTATAAGCAGCTCATGCAGCTCAATATCAAAAAAACAAACAAGCCAATCCAAAAATGGGTGGAAAACCTAAATAGACATTTCTCCAAAGAAGATATACAGATTGCCAACAAACACATGAAAGGATGCTCAACATTACTAATCATTAGAGAAATGCAAATCAAAACTCCAGTGAGGTATCACCTCACACCAGTCAGAATGGCCATCATCAAAAAACCTACAAACAATAAATGCTGGAGAGGGTGTGGAGAAAAGGGAGCCCTCTTGCAGTGTTGGTGGGAATGTAAATTGATACAGCCACTATGGAGAACAGTATTGATGTTCCTTAAAAATCTAAAACTAGAACTACCATACGACCCAATCCCACTACATAGGGCATGTACCCTGAGAAAACCATAATTCAAAAAGAGTCATGTACCACAACGTTCATTGCAGCTCTACTTACAATAGCCAGGACATGGAAGCAACCTACGTGTCCATCATCGGATGAATGGATAAAGAAGATGTGGCACATATATACAATGGAATATTACTCAGCCATAAAAAGAAACGATATTGAGTTATTTGTAGTGAGGTGGATGGACGTAGCATCTGTCATACAGAGTGAAGTAAGTCAGAAAGAAAAAACAAATACCGTATGCTAACACATGTATATGGAATCTAAAAAAAAATGGTTCTCATGAACCTAGGGGCAGGACAGGAATAAAGACGCAGAAGTACAGAATAGACCTGATGACACGGGGAGGGGGAAGGGTAAGCTGGGACGAAGTGAGAGAGCAGCACTGACATATATACACTACCAAATGTAAAATAGATAGCTAGTGGGAAGCAGCTGCATAGCACAGGGAGATCAGCTTGCTGTTTTGTGACAGCCTAGAGGGGTGGGATAGGGAAGGTGGGAGGGAGATGCAAGCGGGAACAGATATGTTGATATATGTATACATATAGCTGATTCACTTTGTTATATAGCAGAAACGCACCAACATTGTAAAGCAATTATACTCCAATAAAGATGTTAAAACACACACACACACATTATGTTTGCTGATGGTTTTAAATACCAAGTATAAAATAGTTGTGGGGAAAAAATTAATTTGAAAATGGAGTAGGTAGGTATTAGATATTAGGGAATTACTGTTAATTTTTCTTAGTGAGATAATGGCAATTAAATTATTTACAAAATGTTCCTATTATTAGGAGATGAACCCTGAGATATTTATGGGGAAAGTGCCATATGTGCTCTTCAAACTGATCTATTAAAGTGGTATCTCAATCATAATGCCAAGAAGGATTTTTGTGAAAATTGACAAGCTGATTCTACAATGTATATTGGAATTCAAAAGGCCAAGAATAGGGCTTCCCTGGTGGCGCAGTGGTGGAGAGTCTGCCTGCTGATGCAGGGGACACGGGTTCGTGCCCCGGTCCGGGAAGCTCCCACATGCTGCGAAGCGGCTAGGCCCGTGAGCCTTGGCCGCTGAGCCTGCGTGTCCGGAGCCTGTGCTCTGCAACGGGAGAGGCCACAACAGTGAGAGGCCTGCATACCGCAAAAAAAAAAAAAAAAAAAAAAAAAAAAGGCCAAGAACAACCAAAGCATTATTGAAGAAAAAGAGCTGAACTGTAGGACATACTGACCATAAATAAGATACATTATAAGGTTACATTAATTATGACAGTGGTACTCATACAAGAATAGAGAAACCAAAATGAACAGAATCCAGAAACAAACCCTCATATATAACCTAACCATTGGATTTATGAAAAAGATGATGACACTATAGAAGAGAAAGGATGATCTTTTCAATAAGTGGTATTGGATTGACTGTATGTCTGTTTCAACAACAACAACAAAACAGTGGGCCTTTACCCATATCCATAACTCATACTGGCAACATACAATAAAATGAATATCAAATGAATTGGAAATATAAATGAGATTAAACAATAACCCCACAACTAAACAATAACCCCATCTTCATGACCTTGGGAAAGGCAAAGATTTCTTAACCAGGGCAAACAAGCACTACTCATGAAGGGGAAAATTTATAAATTGAACAATATTAAAATTGAGATACAGGCATATCTTGTTTTAGTGCGCTTCACAGATATTGCATTTTTTTACAAATTAAAGGTTTGTGGCAACCCTGTGTTGTCAGATGACAGTTAACTTTTTTTTAGTAATAAAGTATCTTTTAATTAAGGTATGTACATTGTTTTTTAGACAATGCTATTGCACACTTACTATACTACAGCATAGTGTAAAATTAACTTTTATATGTACTTGGGAACCAAAAATTTCATATGACTTGCCTTATTGTGATATTCACTTTATTGCAATGGTCTAGAACCAAACCAAGGTGTGCCTGTATTCAGTTCATCAAAAGAAACAATAAATGCTGGAGAGGGTGTGGAGAAAAGGGAACACTCTTGCACTGCTGGTGGGAATGTGAATTGGTACAGCCACTATGGAGAACAGTATGGAGGTTCCTTAAAAAACTAAAAATAGAACTACCATATGATCCAGCAATCCCACTACTAGGCATATACCCTGAGAAAACCATAATTCAAAAACAGACATGTACCAAAATGTTCATTGCAGCTCTATTCACAATAGCCCGGAGCTGGAAACAACCTAAGTGTCCATCATCGGATGAATGGATAAAGAAGATGTGGCACATATATACAATGGAATATTACTCAGCCATAAAAAGCAACGAAACTGAGCTATTTGTAATGAGGTGGATAGACCTAGAGTCTGTCATACAGAGTGAAGTAAGTCAGAAAGAGAAAGACAAATACCGTATGCTAATACATATATATGGAATTAAAAAAAAATGTCATGAAGAACCTAGGGGTAAAACGGGAATAAAGACACAGACCTACTTGAGAATGGACTTGAGGATATGGGGAGGGGGAAGGGTAAGCTGTGACAAAACGAAAGAGAGGCATGGACATATATACACTACCAAACGTAAGGTAGATAGATAGTGGGAAGCAGCCGCAGAGCAGAGGGAGATCAGCTCGGTGCTTTGTGACTGCCTGGAGGGGTGGGATGGGGAGGGTGGGAGGGAGGGAGATGCATGAGGGAAGGGATGTGGGAACAGATGTATATGTATGACTGATTCACTTTGTTATAAAGCAGAAACTAAAAAAAAGACACCATTAAGAGATTGAAAATGCAAGCAACTGAGATTTGCAAATAAATAGATCTAACAAGTATTCACATCCTTAATTTAGAAAGATCTCCTACAAATCAATAAGAAAAGGATAGTCAAAGAGAAAAGTGGTCAAAAGACTTGAACAGGCACCTCAAAAAAAAGATACCCAGGCCAACAACCATGAAAAGGCAAACATTTATCACCAGAGATATGCAAATTAAAACCACAACGAGGTACCATTAATAACCACTAGAATGGCTACTTTTTTTTTTCTTAGAAAGACAACACAATGACAAGTGTTGGCAATATTCTAGAGCAAATGGAACTCTTAAAATTTTCTATTAGGAGTTTTTTAGTACAACCAATTTGGAAAACCAATTGGCAGTATCTACTAAACCTAATCTTATCCATAACCTGTGATTCATCAATTCTACTCTTAGGTGTATGCTCAACAGAAAGCTGTGCATATTATCACCAAAAGACATGTCCTAGAATGTTTACAGTACTATTTGCAGGCCAAAGGTGTAAAAAACCAAAATGCCCATCAATTGTGGTATATTCACACAATGGAATACACAGCAATAAGAATGAAGGAATTACTACTACGTCCAATAACTTGGATCAATCTCAAAAACAAAATCTTAAGCCAAAGAAGTGAAACACCAAAAAATACATACTATACTATTATATTTTTATAGAGTCCAAAAACAGGCAAAATTATTATACAGTGATAGAAGCCAAGATGTGATTAATTTGGAGTTTAGTTTGTGACTGGTAGGGAATACATTCAAGGGATTTCAAATACTGATCATTTTCTATTTTTTTTAAATGAAGTATAGTTGACTTACAATATTATATTAGTTTCAGGTGTACAGCACAGTGATAATATTTTTATAGATTATACTGCATTAAAAATTATTACAAGATTATGGCTATAATTCCCTGTGCTACACAACATATCCTCCTTGCTTATCTATTTTATACATAGTCGTTTGTATCTGTTAATCCCATACCTGTAATTTGCCCCTCTCCCTTCTGGTAACCACTAGTTTGTTTTCTATATCTCTGAGTCTGTTTTCTGTTTGGCTATATACATTCATTTGTATTATTTTTTAGATTCCACATATAAGTGATACCATAATGTATTCATCTTTCTGTCTCACTTATTTCACTAAGCATAATATTCTCCAGGTCCATACACATTGCTGCAAATGGCAGAATTTCATTCTTTTTTATGGCTGGGTAATATTCCATTGTATATATACACCCCATCTTTATCCATTCACCTGTTGATGGATACTTGAGTTGCTTCCATATCCTGGCTATTGTAATTAGTGGTGCTATGGACACTGGGGTGCATGCATCTTTTCGAACTAGTGTTTTCATTTTTTCTGGATATATACCCAAGAGTGGAATTGATAGATCATATGGTAGGTTACACAGAGGTGAAAATGCTTTGAGCTGTACACTTATATGTGCACCTTTCTGCATGTATTTAAGTTTACTTAAAAATAATGCCTGCAAATCTCAAATGGTTCAGCCAAAATAGATCAAAAAATAGATAAAACATTATACTTCAATTTTTAAAAATTGGATGGATGAATAGATAGTGAGCAAGTCAGTGAATAAGTGAGCTAATATGGCAAAAGTTAACAACTGTTGAATCTAGGTTCAGAGTATAAAAGTATTCATTGTACTCTTCTTTCAACTTATGCTTGTTTAAATATTTTATTAAAACATATTCAAGTAAAAAAAGTAATCACACCTCTCAGTTCTTAATATTTATAACTAGGAAGTAAATCAAGCACCTGATATAATCTGACTTGTGAAAGGAAACTTACAAAATGAAATTTTTATACCCAGACTCTTTCTAATAAAATAAAGTATTCTGTGTATTTTCTATTTCTCATTAATGAAAAGAGACAGAGAAAGAGAGGACCAGGCCAGGACTGAGTGTCTGACAGACTTTAACTCCATTAACTCCATTACCAAGTTACTATCCACCTGAGTCCTGGTTTTATTAGTTAGCAAATTACTAACTTGGTTTTATTAGTTAGCAAGTTACTATCCACCTGAGTCTTGGTTTTATCATCAGGAAAATGACAATGATGATACTGACTTTAGAGAGTGGTTTTGAACATTAACTAGGGAGCCACTAAATTCATTTCAATTGACCATACAGAACATTTATGGGCAACGTATTATGAACACGCAGTGATAAGAGCAGTGAGAGAGGAAAGTAAGTATGCTGTAGGACAGCATACAATGCACCACAAATAAACAGACTGAGGAAGAGGTGAGGATAGAGACAGAGATACGGCTTCCTAGAGGGGCTGGTAACTGACAGTTCACTTAAATGGTAGCAAGAAGCTAGCCAAGCAGAAGAGAATATGGGGAATTTACATGGACATATTAGATCATCTGAGTATGCAGAGTGGTTCAATAATGCTATGCAGTAAAGTGACCACAAGCAGAAGGGAGGAGAGGGAATGTTGGAAGCAGAGTGACCAACAAATGCAGAGACACTGTCATAGATATACCCTATTTTTCCACTAATAACTGTATAGTTTGTGCTCTCTCTTCCTTTAGGTTTCTGCTCAAATGTCATGATACCAGGGAGGCCTTCCTGACCATCCTATCTAACATAGTACAGCCTCCCCATCACAACCTATTATATATTTATTATATATTCACTTATTGTCTCTCGAGTAGTTTAAAGGACTTTGTTCTTGTTTTTACTTTCCACTGTTGTATACTCAGTGCTTAAAACACTGTCTGGCATATAAAAGCTATTCAATAAAAAAACTCTTGAATGAATGGATGGATGGATGCACATGCAGTGGGTTTATTAAAGCCAGTGTGATATTTAAATGCTGTGTAATTATGATTTGAATAGAGAATAAATAGACATCAGCAATACCCTTGGAAAAAGTTCCTAAGTGTTTTGGTGTCATGAAACCTCAGTCTCCTCATTAAAGAACTGAAAATTATACCTGGCCTAGAAAAAAGAATCATCTCTTATTTTGGCAAGCCTAACACATTAGCTACAGGAGGAAGAGGGAATAAGTTGCTTGTTCAAGGAGATCTCTGGTTACATTCCTCTTTAGAGCCTGAAAGATCCCTGACACTCATTATAAATTTAATGATCATTTCCTCTCCCTTGGGTAAAGAATTGAAATAATAAATTGTGATAATTAATGAATATTCTCGCAAGACAAATTACACATGATAAATGGAGCAGAAAAATACATTTCACATTGCAACAAATGTAAAAAAAAAGACAAAGTTCATATTGCACCAAATAGATAATACATGTGAAGCTCCTAGAAAAAAATCTTTGCCTCAAAATTCTGCCAACTTGCTCTTCAATGTTGCTACTGGACACCAGAAAAAGATTTACATAATAAACCGAACTCATATGAAACGATAAATTTGTGATTGGATGTCATATCTGTCAACCATTTCTGCTCTGTGAGAAATTCTAAAGGGGATGGGAAAGCTTCCACCCTCTAAAGCTGACACCAAATTATAGGCAAAATCCACTATGTTTGCCACTCTAAAAACTTGGGGATTCAATTGTATACCAAAATGTTTTTTTAATGTCATGAGTGGAGAGCTGAAACCAGTGCAATACCTGGTATGTGACTTCGTTTTGGGTAAAAAATAAATAAATAAAAGGACATAATTTGAACAAGTTCCTACGTCTCTGAGAGCTCTAAAATTTCTGCTCCTTTTCTTATTTTTAAAAAGAACAAAAAACAGCCTTGCCCTTGAAATTGAAGTCACATCTGATTTCAGAAAGTATATAATTCACCGGCCTCTGCAGGAGTGGGACCGAAGAGATCAGAAGTCTTCAGGGGGAGTAAAATACTGGGGTCGAAAGTAAAAAGAAGGAAGAATGTAGGTTTAGCGTGGGGGAAGGATGTAGCAAAAGTTCTGAGGCTAAGAGGGGGGCGGGGTGGAAGGTGGGAGTAAGAGGTAGGAAAGAAATCGGTGGTAGAGGGAATGACCCAAACTCAGAAAGATTGTTTAGAGGATTCGGGATAAAGAGGAGAAGTGAAGAATAATCAGGGATAAAAGGACCACGAGAGTCAGAAGGGGGAGGGGATGACGGCCAGCCATCTCCCGAGGCGAAAGAGAGAGGAGAGAGTGAGCGATCGGAACCACAAGCGTCAGAAACATCCTTCAATGTACCCTGGGGATGAATTCTTTCCACCTCGTGTTGAAGAAAGGAGGAAACCGTCCCTGAGGTGTCTGCGGACTCACTTGTGAAAATTACCAGTCCCTTTCTTTACACTCACCTTGATGAAGAACGCCGCGACACGACGATGGCGTGACCGGAAGTGCTATTTTCTTTTGTTTGGAGGAAGCTTTAGCCCGGGCCGCCACACCCTCCCCCCGCCTTCACTCCAGACAACTTCCTGTGCCTCTCTAGCAAGCTCTTGAAATACTGTATCTCGGTGGCTCTCTCACCAGATGGGAACCCGGATAGTGACGTAAAATGTCTGGAAGAGGGAATCGGTAACTTTTTACAAATCCTAGCCCTAGTCATCCCAGGAACTGCAGCATCTCCGCCAAACTCTACGTATCCAATTTGTCACCTCGCCTTCCTGATTCTGACTTTCAAATACCTCCCTTACCTTTAGTCCCTTAACTCTCGGATGTCTACAGTTACGTATTTACGATACTGATTTACTGCTTCCTGGCATTAAAAAAATAATAATAAATTCATGTTTATTAGTGGCATACTTCGATTTCAATATTTTTAAAACTTCTTAATCTGAATCATTTTTGTCTTGGAATGGTATCCAGAGAGTTACGTGCCATACTCAAATTTCCAAATAAATAAAAGTGAACTCATTTAGAAAGCGTTCTTGTATACTTGTATACTCCCTCCGAAAATGAAGACAATGTTAATTTGACAAAAAGTTTCAATAATAAGAATAATCCTTATTCTTGTTAAAAGTTCAATATTGAGTTAACTATTGTCATTACCTCCAGAAAGCTCTTCTGGGCCCAAAATCTGTACCCCAGGCCTCCTCTTTTGTGGTTATTTTCAATAAATCCACGAGTGTACCAAACACTATTCTATACCCAGAGGCATCGCACTAGAAGCCCACATCCTAGGGGCTAAAGGCGACATTTAAACACATAAGAGTATAGCATAAAATAGGTGATTATAAATGTTTGTGGAATGAGTAAATGACCAAAATGTTGTCAAGGCAATGACGGGGGCTGGCACAAGGTCCTTACTTTTGCTAGTATTTGTATAGTTCATTTCAACATTTGACTCATATTTTGTCATTCAGCCAACAGATTTTGAACAACCACTCAGTGTAAGGTTCTGCTCCTGATATTGTCCATATAAAGAAGAATAAGACATAGTCCTGGATTTCAAGACCCTCCAACCAGTGGGGGAAATGAACACATAAACAACTAGCAGCACTATAACGTGACAATAATAATTGGTAAAGAGAAGACAGTGTTGCAACTATGGCTATCCAATTGACTGGTGAATACTAAAAACCTAAAATAGACCTTATCTCCTAGAAGGTGCTCAATAAAGGCTGGTTTCATGTTGAATAAGTGATTGAATGGATGAATGAACAGGAAGAATGACAGTGGATTTGAAGTGTGGTGTGAAAGAAGCAGTGATGAGAGATGAAGCCTGGATGTAAGAAGAGGCCAGACAAAGAAGGAGCTTGCATTCCATGTTACGGAGTTTGAGCTTATTATGAAGAAAACAGAAAGCCAAAAATGAATTTTAAGCAAGAAAGCATCTAGTCAAGATGGTTTTCTGGGGACTCTAGTCTGCCATCTTCTCCATCTGCTGGCTTTCCACATAAAGTCTCTATCTCTTGCCTCAACAACAACAACAACAACAAGCATGTAGTAATGTTTCAAACCAAAATATAGAAAATGGGTTGTACCAGTGCAACCTGGAGGCAGAGAGTTTGGTTTAGAGGCTATTGTGGTAATCGATGACCAAATACAGAAAATGAGGGGTTTACGCTATTAAGAATTAATTGTATTTGGAACCGGCTGGAAAAAAGAGTCAGTGGATTATCAGAAATCCAGAGGCAGTGAAACCTGAGCATTTTCCTTGATGCCCTCCACAATCAAAATTTTGATTATTTCATGCAACAAATATTTATTGAGCAGTTTAATATGCACCAGGCCCTGAGGATAGAACCATGACCAAAATGGACAAAAATTTCTGCCCTCACAGAACTTACATTCTTGTTTCACGGATAATAAAATATTTAAGAAAACACATGCTAAGTGGTGACAAGCGCTACATAGAAATAAACCAGGTAAATGGGATAGCAATGTACTATGGGGGTTACACTATGTGGGGGACAGGAAGAGGGTTGCCATTATAGAAGAGCTCACTGAACATTTGTAAACTTTATCCACTTCTCTCAGTAACCAGGGTCACTATCTTAGTTCAGACCTTCTATATTACTCCCCAAATGCCAACGATGGTATACAAAAGCCTTGGTTGTCTAACTCTGTCTCTTTCTCTCATCCCATCTCTCATCACCCAACCTCTCCCACCCTAAATCCAAGTCTTACACAACTGTTTATAATTTGGAAAGTGCACCAAGATCTCAAATCTCTGTGCATTCACACTCTGCTAACTCATATTCATCTTTCAAAGGTCAGCTCACATTTTATCTCTCATGAAACCTTGCTGATGTTTCTTTTCACTCCTTAACCAAAACCAGACAACTGCTCCCCTTCTCTGCCATGTTTAGCATTCTTAGCACTTTGTTTCGTTCATTCAACAAACATTTGTTCGTCAACTTCTGTGTAATTGTCACTGTTCAAGGCAGTAGAGATACATGCATAAATAAAAGAGTGAAAAAAATCCCTGCACTTTTGTAACTTACATCTTAGTTAGGAAGACAAGCAATAAACAAAATAACATAAATATGGACCTTATAAAACAGTAGTTCTCAACTCTGGGTGCCCATTAGAATCACTAGGAGAGCTTTCGTCTTTCTTCTTTTTTTAAATACCAATGCCTGATCCCCATCCAGCCAAAATTAATCTAAAGCTTAGGAGTGAGGTCAGGCATTTACATATATTTTTAAACCTCCTTTAAAGCTCCTTTCTGATGAACAGAGAAGATTGAAAATTACTGCACTACAGGCTATGGAAAATGATACCAGAAGGACAGTCAGAAAAGCTAAGGAATTAAGAGCAAATAAAATGATAAAAATGTATGTCAATCTAAAAAAACATGGTGTGTATAAAAACATAATAATCATACTGATTGCTGGGGTTGAAAAAATGGTGATTCAAAGATTCTGAACAAAAATATCATACAACTCAGGAGGAGACGGACATCAGAATTCATTTGTTTGGGAGAGAGGTTAATATATTTTTAAAGTTCAGACGTTGTTAATTTAAATAATTATAAGAAATATTCAAAAGTTACCGCTAAAATAACAGATTCACCGTGAGAGTAAAAAGTAGAATAAGGAAAAATGCATACATTTAAACCTGTAGAGGGATTAAATGGAATAGGATAAAATTTTCAATAAATTTTTAAAAAGGAAACACATGCCTATATGAACAGAAAGACACGGATTGATGGACAGGGTAGGTGATGAGAGGCAGAGGAGGATTGCATAGCCCAAGGAAATTTATTAATAATTATCTTGGTTGAGAGATGGTTCAGATCCCAAAACTCCCAAAAGTCCCTATGATATCCTGTTTTAGTCACACAGTCTTCCCTATCCCTAATGTTCTCTTTCAATCTAGTTTCTTCTTTTCTAAAATGTCGCATAAGTGGAAACATAGAATATGTAACCTTTTGAGCCAGGCTTCTTTTACCTAGGATAACACCTTTGAGATTCATCCAAGTTGATGCATATATCAACCATTCATTAGTCTTTATTTATGAAGTGTATTTCATCATATGGATGTGTTGCAAATTGTTTATCAATTCACCAGTTGAAAAACATTTGGGTGGTTTCCACTTTTGAAGACGATGAATTAAGCAGCTATAGCATTCACATGCAGTCTTCTGTGTGAACATCAATTTAAATTTCTCAAAAGAAATGCCTAGAAATAGGACTGCTCATAAGTGGTTATGATGTGTAGATGTTTAACTTTATAAGAAACTGCCAAAATGTTTTCCAAAGTGACTATACCATTTTGTGTTCCCACCATCAATGTGTGAGAATTATAGTTGCTCTACATCCTTGCCAGCACTTGGTATTCTTTACACTATTTTTATGTTAGCCTTCTAATAGATATGTAGTAGAATCTCTTTGTGATTTTAGTATGCACACACTTTGTTAAAAGGACAATTATTTCTCCATTGAATCTGTACCTTTGTTAAAAAAATCAATTCACTATATTTGTATTGGTCTATTTCTGAATGCTCAATTCTTTTCCACTGATCTCTATGTTGTCCCTTCACCAATACCATGCTATCCCGATAACTGTAGTTTTAAAGTAAATCTTAATCTCAAGTAGTGTGATTCCTTCAAATATATTCTTCTTTTTCAAAGTTAGCTTGGTGATTCTAATTCTTTTGACTTTCCCTATAAATTAAGGAATCAGGTTTCCTATAACTACCAAAAATCCTGTTGTGATTTGATTGAAATTGTGTTAAATCTATAGATTAACTTGAGATAATTGTCATCTTTTTTTAACATCTTTATTGGAGTATAATTGCTTTACAATGGTGTGTTAGTTTCTGATTTATAACAAAGTGAATCAGTTATACATATACATATGTTCCCATATCTCTTCCCTCTTGCATCTCCCTCCCTCCCACCCTCCCTTCCCCACCCCTCTAGGTGGTCACAAAGCACCGAGCTGATCTCCCTGTGCTATGCGGCTACTTCCCACTAGCTATCTATTTTACGTTTGGTAGTGTATATACGTCCATGCCACTCTCTCACTTTGTCACAGCTTCCCCTTCCCCCTCCCCATATCCTCAAGTCCATTCTCTAGTAGGTCTGTGTCTTTATTCCCATCTTACCCCTAGGTTCTTCATGACCTTTTTTTTTTCTTAAATTCCATATATATGTGTTAGCATACGGTATTTGTTTTTCTCTTTCTGACTTACTTCACTCTGTATGACAGACTCTAGGTCCATCCACCTCACTACAAATAACTCAATTTCGTTTCTTTTTATGGCTGAGTAATATTCCATTGTATATATGTGCCACATCTTCTTTATCCATTCATCCGATGATGGACACTTAGGTTGTTTCCATGTCCTGGCTATTGTAAATAGAGCTGCAATGAACATTTTGGTACATGACTCTTTTTGAATTATGGTTTTCTCAGGGTATATGCCCAGTAGTGGGATTGCTGGGTCGTATGGTAGTTCTATTTGTAGTTTTTTAAGGAACCTCCATACTGTTCTCCATAGTGCCTGTATCAATTTACATAGGGAGGGAGAATTGAGAAGAAGACTGATGGACTCCTTGCATTGAGAACATGGGGCTGAGTGTCCAGAGAGACCTAGGTGGCTAGAACTTTCAGGAGAGAGTACTAAAGAAAAGAAACTGCACAGAGGTCAAACTTCAGATATCTACTGAGGTTCCTCTTCAGCATTCAGTTGATGACTGATCAGAACATGCATGTGAGGAAAGTACCCAAGGCCAGATATAGAATCACCCCAAAGGATTAGAACTAACAGTATATGCTGGGAAGACAGATCCAGAAATAATGCCTGTTCCCACCAGCCACACTAAAACACCTCAAAATTCATGGAGCATGAGGTAGAGTACACAGCAGGGTAGCTTCAGTAGCAGGGAATCATTAGGCCTAGAATGAGCACTACTCCAGTACTGTAATAAAACAAAAGCACGACCCAATAGTATCAAACCATTTCCAGGTACCTTAATTATTTCCCAGAACTATGTCAAGAATATTTATAGGAATAGAGACATATTTAGCATTGAACAAGGTAAAATCTATAATATCTAGGTAGTATTCAATTAAAAATTACAAAGAATGCAGAAAGCATAAAAATATAAACAAAAATTATTGAGGAGAAAATTCAGTTAGAACTGATTCAAAGCTGAGATGTTAGAATTAGCAGACATAGACATTTAAATAGACATTATAACTGTATTCCAAATGTTCAAAAAGTTAAGTAGAGATGTGGAATATATGAATAAGACCCAAATAGACATTCTTGAAATGAAAAATAAAATTTTTATGATGAAAAATGTGATGGATAGAATTAATGGCTGATTAGCCGTTGCATAAGAAAAGATTAATGTACTTGATGGCATAAACTATCTGAAATGAAACAGGAGAAAAATGAGTTATAAAAAATGAACAGAGTATCAGTGGCCTATGGACCGGCAACTAATGAAAGGATAATTGGAGTCTGAAAGAGAGGAGAAGGGAAGGAGACAGAAAATAAATTGAAGAAATAATGGCTGAAAATGTATAAATTTGATAAAAACTATAAACTCACAGAACCTAGAAGATAAATGAAGTCCAAGCACAAGAAAAATGAAGAAAACTACACCTATTACATTATGATCAAAGTGTTTAAAACCAGTGAAAAAGATAAAATCTTAAAAGCACCCAGAGATAAAAGGCTAGTTATGTACAGAGGAAGAAAGAAAATGATGACATCAGATTTCTCCTGGGAAACGATGCAAGTAAGAAGACAGTGGAGAAAAATCTTTAAAATACTGAAAGGAAATAAAATGGTAAGGTAAAATTCTGTATCTGGCAAGAATATCTTTAAAAAATAAAGGCAAAAAAAAGACATTTTTCAGACATATAAAAGCTGAAATAATTTATTACTGGCAGACTTGTACTACAAGAAATACTAAAAGTGCTTCATGAAAAAGAAAAATGATACCAGATGGAGATTTGTATCTACAGAAAGGAATAAAGAGGACCAGAAATAGTGTGATGTTGTTATTAATAATAAGAAATATATATTTGGTCTTCGTCTGCTGTTCTTGGCACATAGCTCCTAAAATTCTTGCAGTTTCCTGCATAAGAGCCATAAGGGCATCTTTTGTTATAATATTTGGTCTTTTGTCCTCAGTTCCTGAAATAGTTTTAAGGCATAAAGGTGAAATGGGTGTCTTGTTATTTATTCATAACAAGCCCCTTTCAACCACGTCTGAGATTATGTTAATGTGGTGATTTTTGGAAAGCCACTAAGGATGGGGGCTGGTTGCCAGGGGAAAACAACCTTGATTAGAGGGTTGGAACTTTCAGCTTACCCCCTAAACACACACACACACACACACAACCTCCAGCAAAAGGAGAGGGGCTGAAGATTGAGTTCAATCATCAACAGCCAAATATTTAATTCATCATGCCTATGTAATAAAGCCTCCATGAAAACCCAAATGGACGTGTTCAGAGAGCTTCCAGGTTGCTGAACATCCTGAGATGCAAGAAGAGTGGGGTGTGCCCAGAGAGAGCATGGAAACTCTGCCCCTTCCCACATACCTTGCCCTATGCAACTCTTTCACCTGACTATTCCTTTTATAATAAACCAGTAATGTAGTAAATAAATGTTTTCCTGTGTTCTGTGAGCTGCTGTAGCAAGTTAATTGAATCTGAGGAGGGGGTCATGGAAATCTCTGATTTATAGTCAGCAGGTCAGAAGCACAGGGAACAACTTGGACTTGCGATTGACATCTGAAGTGAGGGGGCCGGTTTTGTGGGACTGAATCCTTAACCTTTGGTATCTGACGCTATCTCCAGGTAGATAGTGTCAGAATTAAGTTGTAGGACACCCAGTTGGTGCAGAATTGTGTGGTGTGGGGAAACTCCCTGCCACCCTGACACATCTGATGTCATAAGTGAAGTAATGTTAGAGTACTGAAAATGGAGGAGACACACAGTAATGTGTTTTTCCTCTGGAAATGGTACCAAAAAGGATAACTATATGAAAATATTTTTCTTATTATTTAAAACTTTTTAAAAGAAAATTGATTGTTTAAACAAAAATAATAATAATGTATTGTAAGTTTTATAACATATGTAAAAGTAAAATGTATACAGCAATAGAATAAAGACCAGGAGGGGAGAATGAGCAGGCTATTTTAAGGATCTTATATTGTACCCAAAGTGGTATAATATTACTTGTAGGTAGGCTACAATAAGTTAGATATACGTCATAAATGCAAGACTGACCACTAAAATAACAAAACAAAAAGTTATAGTATAAACTGACAAAGGGGATAAAATGGAGTCAGAAAAATACTTGACTAATGGAAAAGAAGGCAGAGAAAGAGGAAGAAAGAAACAGAACAGATGGGACAAATAGAAAACAAATAGAAAAATACTAAACTCAAACTAAACCATATCAATAATGACAAAATGTAACTGGTCTGAACACCCTAATTTAAAGTTATAGTTTGGCAAATTGGATAAAAATACAAGTCACAGCTGTGTGCTGCCTATAAGAAATATATGTTAGTTTCAAAGGCAAAAATATAATACAAGATTTGATAAAGGTATACCATGTTAACTCTAGTGGAGAGAAACCTGGAGGTGCTAAATTTATGAGATAAAGTACATTTTAGGGTAAAGGATATTATCACAGAAAAGGAAGGATATTTAATAATGATAAATTAGTCAATTAAATAAGAGGACATAACAATCATAAATGGTTATGTACCTAATAACATCGTGTCAAAATACATGGAGCAAAACCTGATAGAACTGTGTTAGGAAAAAAAAAACAGTCCTCTTCCTATGTTTTTCCTTTACTCTCACACTACTATAACACTCTGACACCAGATGTGTGGGTGGGTTTCCCACACCAAGCAATTATGTGACGCCAGCTGGGTGTCCTATAATTTAACTCAATTCAATTCAAATCTGACACTACCTGGAGATAGCATCAGATCCCACAGGTTTAAGGATTCAGTCCCACAAGACTGCTCCCCTCACTTCAGATGCCAACTGAAAGTCCAGGTTGTCACCTGTGCTTCTGACCAATGGGTTCTTATAACCTCATCTTCAGGTTTGATTAATTTGCTAGAGCAGCTCACAGAACTTAGGGAGACACTTATATTTACCAGTTTATTAAAGGATATGATAAAGGATACAGATGAATAGCCAGATACATAGATGAAGGCCTGGGAGGGTCCTGACCACAGGACCTTCTGTTTCCATGAATTTGGGATGTATCACCGTCCCAGTACATGGAGGCTCTCCGAATACCATACTACTGGGATATTATGAAGGCTTCCTCATGTAGGCATAATGAATTATTAGCTCCATTTCCATCCCCTTTTCCCTCTCTTGAGGATGGGAGGGTGAAGCTGAGAATTCCAAGCTTTTCACCATGACTTCATCTTTCTGGTGACCACCTCCTGTCCAGAGGCCCACCCAGAGCCACCTCATTAGCACAAAAGATGCTCCTAGTGCTATTATCACTTAGAAGTTTCCAAGGGTTTCAGGAGCCCTGTGTCAGGAACCGAGGTCAAAGACAAAATATTGTAACAAAAGATGTTTCTAGTACTCTTATCCCTTAGGAACTTACAAGGGTTTTAGGATCTCTGTGCCAGAAACTGGGGTCTGAGACCAATATACATTTTCTATTATCTCACAGCTACAAAGAGAAACATTCAAATCTACAATTATAGTCAGGGATTTCAAGATTCCTGTCTCAATAACTAATAGAAAATGTAAGCAGAAAATCAGCAAGGATATGAAGCCAACTTGAACAATACAATCAACCAGCTAGACCTGATTGACATTTACAGAACACTGTACCCAACAACAGTAGAATACACATTTTTCTCAAGTACACATGGAACATTTGCTGTTATAGATCATATTCTGTGGAATAAAAACAAGTCCTAATACATTTTAAAGGAATTAAGTCATACAAAATTATTAAATTAGAAATCAATAACAAAAAGACTCTGGAAAATCCCTAAATATTTGGAAACTAAATAATAAACTTCTAAATAACTCATGGACTATAGGGTAAATCAAGAAGGAAATTAAGAAGTATTTTTAACTGAATAAAATGAAAACACAGTATATCAAATTTTGTGGGATACTGCTAAAGAAGTACTTAGAACAGATATTGAATCATTATGTTTTATACCTGAAACTAATGTAATGTTACATGTCAATTATATAAAAATATAGAAGTACTTAGGAGGAAATTTATAGCACTGAATGTCTACATTAGAAAATAAGAAAGGTTTCAAATTAATGACCTCCTTAGGAAGCTAGAAAAAGAAGAGAAAATTAATCCCAAAGTAAGCAGAAGAAAGGGAATAGTGAAGATCAAAGTGGAAACTGATGAAAGAGAAAAGATAAAAACAACACAGAATAATTAATGAAACAAAAAGCTCGTTCTATGAGATCAATAAAATGGGTAAATCTCTAATCAGAACAAAAAAAAAGAAAGAAAGAAAAGGAAACACAACTGACTATTTCCATCTAACTGGGGCATCAGCGATTCAGTTTTGACTGATTGGTACCACTAGTGAACTTGCATTCTCAATAAATTTTGCAAACATCATGTTACCAGCACTTCTAATTTTCAAGAGAAGTTGGAAGCTACTATTTATATGTAAAATCTGATTTTTAAAAGTTGGCAATCAATTCAAAACTTTTCAGCACTATGAGGGCCTAACACAACCCATCTGTAGGCCTCCAGGCACTATGTAATCATGGAATAAACATTGTAAACAGAAGTTGAGAACTGAGATACTTCATTTCTTATTTTAAAAAGTACTAGAAATTAATTCTGGCTGTAAAACTGAATTTTTGTGTAATTAAATAATTTAATACACTTGTACTTTGTTTTAGCCAGTCCCAACCCAGCAGTTCTCAATCTTGGCAGCACAAATTACCTGGGGAGCTTTTTTAAAATACTGATGACTAAGTCATACTTCCAGAGATTCTGATTTGATTGGTCTGGGGGGTACAGCTAGGGCAACTGAATTTTTAATAAAACTACTTAGATGTTTCTAACTTGCAGACAAGGATGAGAACCTTTGAAATAGACTGAGGTAAGGATGAGTGCTTAATAGGGCAAATTACCTATTGAAGACTCAGGAAAAGGAAGATACAATTTGCTCAAGGGAAACTCAGCTTTCAGCACTTCTCTTTAGTCCCCAGTCTAATCTCTTTTGTGGTGGTCTTTTCAACTTGCTTTCAAATACATTGCCTACATTCACTTGCTTGATGATCACCAAACATTCTCTTATTCATTCAACCATTCATTCAATGTTTTGTACTCTGTATTAGATGCTGAGATTCCAAGAAAATAAGATATAATTCCTTGGCTTTGAGATGCCACAATCTAGTAGAGGGAGGGAGTAGACATGTAAACAAATCTTCTTCCTTATTATAGTCTACTATGTTCTAGGTCATTCCTCTTCAGCATGTATAGAAGTCCCCACTTATCTGCAGGGGATATATTCCAAGAGTAGACCCCTAGTGGATGACTGAAACTGCAGAGAGTGCTGAAATATATATATATATGTATATATATATATATATATATATATATACATATATATATGTATGTATATAATGTTTTTCCTACATATACATACCCATGATAAAATTTAATTTCTAAATTAGTCACAATAAGAGATTAACAATAACTAATAATAAAATAGAACAAATATAACAACATACTGTAATAAAAGTTAAGTGAATATGGTCTTTCTGTCTCTCAAAATATCTTATTGCACAAATTTAATGCTTTTTCCATCTTAACTAAGTACTTGTAACACACTGCGGCCCTAACTTTTGCAGTTTGAGGTGCGACAGCAAAACTAGCATGAATTTCTTTTTCCTTCTTCAAAATTTCACAGACAGAAGATTTGTTCTTACTGTAGATCTTAGCAAACTCAGCATATATTTTTCTTTCCTTAAGTAGAGAACTTTCACCTTTTCACTTAAAAGAAACACTTTACAGTTTCCCTTTGGTGTATCCAAATTGTCAGCATCACTACTCTTGTGCTTTGGGGCCATTATTAAGTAAAATAAGGTTACTTGAACACAAACATTGCGATACTGCAACAATCTGATAACCTAGACGGCTACTAAGAGACTAACAGGCAGGACATGTTGGACAAAGGGATGCCTGCGACAGAGCGGGGCAGCCAGAGATTTCATTATGCTACTCAGAATGGCGTGCAATTTAAAACTTATGAATTTTTTATTTCAGGAATCTTCCATTTAGTATTTTTGGACTGCAGTTGACTGTGGGTAACTGAAACCACAGAAAGCAAAACCTCGGATAAGGTGGGACTACTGTAGTCAGTTCTTGTTTTTCACTGCAATTTCTGCTGTCTTCATGGACAACTTCAACATTTATTTGGATTATCCATCCAAATGTAGCCTCAAAGCTCCCTGATGCCCACAACTCCAACGGCCATTAACTCTATCCACTTCAAGCTCCAAACTCTATGACCTTTACTATGGATCCAATTTAATGCAATGTGTCTCTCAAAATTCACCAATGATGACTTTCTTCAAAATTTGATACCTTTCTATCTCTTGCTTCTACTATTTGGCACTGTTAGCCTAAGTCCCTTTCTTCTTGATGTCCTCCCAGGAGCATCATATTTTAGATACCTACTCTATTTCAGGGACAACTCCAGTTGATTAATAATGATGACTTGAGGCAGTATGTCAAGAAAATTTTAAGGCCATATCTGAGATCAAGAAGTAGTGTCTGCCCATGGATATAAGAAGGGGGTGGCAGCATACTTGCCCTCCTAGCTTTAATGCTGTATATCCAGACCTCAGTGTTAACAAAATCACACATGTAACAATTGGGTACAAAATTCTGACATCAGCTACCATGTTCCAAACCTTTGAACTCTCACAGCATTTTGGCAATCCTACCCTTATGGTATTTATCTTACCACAGCTCTTATAGTAGCTGTTTTTGTATCCAATTTATCCTTCTTACTTTTTGACAAGCTCCTTGAAGACTAGAATAATGGCCTACTCACTATTGTTTTCCTCGAACTGCTTGGGATGATACAAAAATGACAATAGAAACTACATTTATTGGGTGCCAGGCACTGAATAAAACATCTTAACTAAGAAAATTATCTAATTTAACTGTTACAACCACCTTGTGAAATAGGCACTATCCCTACCCCAGTTTTACAGATGAGGAAACTGAGTGTCAAAGAGGTTAAGTGACTTGCCTAGGTCAATTAACTAGTGAATAGTAGAGCTTGGACTAGATCCTAGGCCCGACATCAACTCTTATGTTCCTTACTCTGTACTCAAAATTTGCAGAACCGTAATAATGATTCAAAGAACACAAAACATTAGCATTAGTATAGTTTAATTTATTAGGCAGGATGGTGGGTGCATGGGCCTACACCGTACAATTCTATATAGCATCTTAAATGTCTTTAACATGTTATGATATTTTAAAGTTAGTGATCATAAGAACTTTAGATAATTGAGTTCTATCTTTCTCTAAACTTATGAAGTCATTTTATCATGCCATTAAGATATATTAACTTCACTTTAAAATTTTATCATGTATTATTCAGATACCAAAATGCTCTTATATAATGTATCATTGGACTACCGTGTATGCTGTATTTGCAACCATGTCTACAAATTTGTGTCTGAAGTAGTTTAGCAATGCCTAGATCCATAAAAATGACAAGAGTACAATGTGAAAAGCATAGGCTAGAATCCAAAAAACTTGAAATCTAATAGACTATATTGGACACAGGCTGTAGAAAAGCTAGTAAACAAAGAGGGAATGGGGTGTCAGTATGGAGTCCAGCAGGTGGTACATTAAGAAGAAAATTTAAACATTTAATTCCTTTGGTAGGAGTGATGAGTATGTTAGGTTCATTGACATAACCCATAAGAATCATAACCCATAAGAACTATGACTCTTATTTTTGTGCCAAGGAAACCTTCTCATTAGGACTTTTTTCCATTGTAGATAGGAAGAGAACATACTGGTGCAAAGATATAAATTATTGATCTACTTGCAAACTAAAATTCTCATTAAAAATCACCTGTCAGTTTATGAGACAAGATAAAGTAGACACACTTCTTATTCTTCCCACTAAGAACAGCTAAAAACCCTATACTTGATAGGCGAAAAGAAGAAATCAGACCAGCTAGGAACCTCAGGACATGAAGTACAGCACAGCAGTGAGTTCCTAGATTTTTTTTTTCTTTTGCCTCATATATCCAAGACTGGATGCAACAGAATCTAGCAACCCAGAAATGCCAATGGGTACATTTTCAAGAAAAGCCTTATTTCTGTAGCCAAAGAACTGGGAAAAGATAACAAGCATCAGCATAACAAGATAGGAAAATTAAGGCAATTATTGCCTTACTCCAGCCAAACATCATGGAAAATAATGTGGCCTTACCTCACCCCTTGGTCAATAAAGGCTGAGTGGAGAGCTTAGACTTCCATTCTCACCTGGCTGTAACAAGGCATGTCTTTTCTTGAATCAGAGTGGTTTCAGACAAAGCCCAGTGGGGAGCTGAGACATTTATCCTCACCCAGTGACAAGGAAGCATTCCCCTGTGGTTTCAGTAGAGGTCATACAGGGAACAGTAATGAGGTGCCCCACAACATACAGATAGGGTAGTCTCAGTGTTGGCCTAGTAGGGAGCCTGAACTCCTGTCCACCTTTTAACGGTAATGAGGAGCCCCTCCCTTCCTGGGTATCAAGGGAAGCTGAGTGAGGAACCTAGACTTCCACATACACCTGGCAATGATAAGGCAGCACTTCCCCTTCTCCCACTAGTATGGTGTCAGAGGGCGTCTGTTGAAACGAAGGATTTAAATAAGATCCAGAGTCTCATAACATGACACAAAAAATGTCCAAAATACAACACAAATCACTCATCATATCAAGAACCAGGAAAATCTCAACTGGAATGAGAAAAGACAATCTACATGTGCCAACACTGAGATGACACAGATATTGGTATTATCTGACAAGTATTTAAAGCAGCCATCATATAAATGTTTCAATGTGCATTACAAACACACTTGAAACAAAAGAGGTAGAAAACCTCAGCAAAGAAATATAAAGTATCAGCAAAGAAATAGAAGACATAAAGAAGGCTCAAATAGAAATTTTAAAACTGAAAATATAAAAACCAAAATAAAATCACTGGATGGACTTGGAGCCAGAATAGGGAAGACAGAGAACTGAATAAATGAACTTGAATGTATAACAATAAAATTACCTAATATGAACAGAGAGAGAGAGACTGAAAAAAAAGGACAGAGCCTCAGGTACTTGGACTATTACAAAATACCTAACATTCCTGTCATCAGAGACTCACAGGAGAGAGAAAAAGAGTGGAACTGTGAGTGTATTTGAAGAAATATTGGAAGAAAATTTCCCAAATTTGGGGGAAAAATTCTTGAAAGCAGCAAGAGAGAAGTGATGCATTATACATAAGGAAGAAACAATTTAGATTGGCAATAGATTTCTCATCATAAACATTGAGGCTAGAAGGAAGTGGTAAAACATTTTTCAAGTGCTGCAAGAAAAGAACTGTTAACATAGAAATCTATATCCAGAGAAAATATCTGTCAGAAAAAAGGAGGAGATCAAGACATTCTCAGATGAAGGAAAACTAAGAGAATTTGTTCCCAACAGAATGGCTAGAAACAATTTTTCTAAATAGAAAGGAAATGATGAAAGGAGTCTTGGAACACTGAGAAGGAAGAAAGAACAACAAAAAGAGAAAAATTAGGGGTAAATATAGTAAACTTTCTTTCTCTTTAGTTTTCTAAACTATGTTTAAGAATTGAAGGATAAATTATAGCATTGTCTTAAGTGGTTCACAAAATATGTAGAGAAATATTTAAGATGATTATATTATAATGGGGAGAGCAAAGGGACTTAAAAACTGGAAAGTTTTCTACACTTTACTTAAACTAAAAAATGAAGACATGGGTGGACTGTGATAAGTAATGTACCTACAATGTATAATGGAATAATATGTATAGTGTATAATGTAATACTTAGAACAATAACTAAAAATCTATACAGAGAGATACACTCAGAAACACTATGGATAAATAAAAATGGAATTCTAAAAATGGTATAAGTGAGCAGCCATGGACTCATTTTTTCCTGCTCCTCCCTTCTAACTATAAACTCTGGAAATAATGCAAGAAGGAACTAAGTGAGAACTCTGAAAGGTAGAAAGAGGAAGGCAAGCTAGTTAGGGCCCCAGGACTGTAGAAACAACATGGTGGCAGAGTGTCTTATGACAGCCCCCCCACCACCACCACAATACACACACACACACACAACCCAGGCCTGGCATTTCCCAAACTCCAACCTATCAGCAGCAGAAAGCCCAGGTAGGCTTACTTCTCTCCTGAGGTGAATAGAAATACCATCACCAACACCCAATGGAGCCTGGTGGCAATGGCCAGGAGGATTTATCAGGAGACCTGCTGATAATAAGCAGCCAGGGAAAATGCATTTCTTCCCTGCTGGCCTACCCTCCCCTACAGGAGATAAGAGGCAACAGGGTGGCAGGTTCCAGAGTGCTCCTACCACAACAAGCAGCTCCACCCAGGAGCCCTCTTCATCCACAGGGCCTGAGACGCCCTTGATAAGAATTTTAAAGCAGCCATCATAAAAATGCTTCCACAAGCAATTTGAAATTCTCTTAAATGAAAAATTAGGAACTCTCAGTAAGAAATAATATAATACTGAAATAAGAAAATTCAGCTCAATAGTACAGTGGAGAAGAAAGGACAGAATCAGTGAATCAAGGACATATCAAGAGAATGTATTCAATCTGAACATAGAAGTAGACCAAATACAAACCGGAGCCTCAAGAACCTCTGACAAAATAACAAATGCTGCTGTTTACAAGAAACTCACTTCAAACTCAATGACATATGTAAAGTGAAAACATAGAAAAAATATATAATGCAAGTATTAACAAAAAGAAGTTCTTTGAGAAAAAGTCAATAACATTGGTAAACATTTTGCTAGAATAGTAAAAATTAAATGAGAGGACTCACAAATCACCAAAACCATGAATAAAATAGGGGACATCATTAAAGATTCTACATAATTAAAAACATAATAAGGAATAGTACAAATAATTTTACATTCATAAATTTGACAACTTAGAAGACAAAGACATATTCCTCAAAAATCACAACCTGCCAAAACTCAACCAAGACAGTATACATAAACTGATAATCTGATTAGTCCTATAACCATGAAAGATATTGAATTTGTGATTTAAAAGCTGTAGAAAAAGAAATCTCCATGCCAAGATGGTTTCACTGGGCAAGCCTACCTAATATTTAAAGAATGATTAACACTATTTTACACAATCTCTTCCAGAAAATAGAAGAAGCAAGAATACTTCCTGTATCATTTTATGATTTAAGAATTACCCTAAATAAATGTATCTATTAAAGACAGGCCACCACCTTCCAACCACCTAAGCCCAAATTGGAAGGATATAGAGGTAAATGGCATAAGCTTTGGAGTCAAATATAATTGAATTCAAATTCAGTTTTGCTATTTATCACATGTATGAACAGAAACAAGCTGATTTTTCAGGTTGAATACGAAAGTGAGAAGAGACTGATGTCCCAGCACAATGGGCAGGCAGGAAGATTTCCTTATTACTCCATTTGTTCTATCCAGGTCTTCAACTGATTGGAAGAGGCACACCAACATTAGAGAGGGCAATCTGCTTTACTCAGTCCACCAATTCAATGTTAATCTCATCCAGAAACACTTTCACAGACACATCCAGCAATAATATTTGACCAAATGTCCGGGAACCCCTGGACACACAAAATTAACCACCACCAGGAGTAACACCTGTGAAATGAAAGGGAAGAACAAAGATTGAGCAGAGAGAGCCTTTGAACCATGATGCAGAGCTGGAGAAATCTCTCTCAGCATAGTGAAGAGCTCTAGGGCAAATATTGTCTGTTAGAGGAGCCCACGTTTGGTGGAAATGGTTAAGCCCTTGTAGAGCCACTTTGCTCAGACGGTGGCTGGGAGTCAACCAGTAAGAATATTTGCTTTTTTAAATTTTATTTATTTATTTATTTTTGGCTGTGTTGGGTCTTCGTTTCTGTGCGAGGGCTTTCTCTAGTTGTGGCAAGCGGGGGTCACTCTTCATCGCGGTGCGCGGGCCTCTCACTATCGCGGCCTCTCTTGTTGCGGAGCACAGGCTCCAGACGCGCAGGCTCAGTAGTTGTGGCCTAGTTGCTCCGCGGCATATGGGATCTTCCCAGACCAGGGCTCGAACCCGTGTCCCCTGCATTGGCAGGCAGATTCTCAACCACTGCGCCACCAGGGAAGCCCACCCAGTAAGAATCTTGACTTTGGCTACCACTGTCTAGTTCAGTTACTGGGTGGGGGCCACCAGAGAAGATTAGGAGTTCAGTTGGAAAGCAAAGGCAGGCTCAGAGAGCTAACAGTTGTCAGTTAAACACATTCTTCTCAACTGGATGGCAAATATCATTTTGAAGATGAATATGACAGTTGCATCTCAGATATATGTGCCACAGCATCATGATCTAAGACACCATCATTTCTAACCTGGATAATTTCAGTAGCCTCTTAGCTATTTTCTTGTTATCACTCTTGTCCCTCACCTCTCACTCCTGTGTCAGTACTCCTCACAATAGGCTGAGAAATCCTGGTAAAATGTAAGCTAAATCACCTACTCAGCTCAACAACCTCCTATTGCTCTCCATTTTCTTTGGAAAAAAAAGGTTAATACAATGACCATCAAAATACATGATCAATGACTGCGTTTCCTATTTATTCCACAGTATCGTGAGCACATATCACCTTCTCAGAGAGACCTTCCTGTCTGCCACATCAAATGGAGGGAGCACCCCTCCATTCTCTATGACCACATCACATTTTATTTCATGCCAAATCTTATCAAATTAACCTCATCTTGAGGGCACAACTTATATTGATTTTGTACTTTGCTGCATTGCTAGCTTTTAGAACAGTGTGTTATGTCTCCCAGGCTTTCAATAAATATGTTTGGAGGGACTTGTATAATTCTTATATTGTTTCCTTCCCTGGCAGAAATGTAATCTCCACTAGGGCCACGATTTTATCTGTTTCACCTTTGGATCTGTAGATCATAGAATTGTAACCAGCAAAGAGTAGGCAAAAAAAATTATTTGTAGAATAAGTAAATGGTGTCTATTGGGTCCCCACAATGTACCAGGCCTACTGACAGATATTGCATAATAGTAATAAGCAAGGGAGATGTGGTACCTATATGTAGATATAAAAAATTAAAAGTAACAAATATATATCAATGCTAGAAATTATGACACACATACATAAAGGAAAAATACATGGTGCTATCAGAATATAAAACAAAACTTTGCTCAGAAAGTCAGGAAAATATTCTACAGAAAGCAAAATTTATGCCAACAAGTTCAGGATAGGGAGGGGTTAGCAAGGGAAAGGAGGAGAGGAGAACAGTATTCCAGGCAGACAGAACAGTATGTGCAAAGTCCCTGTGGCAGGAAAGAAATTGGCATGTGTGATAAGCTGAAAGAACTACTGACATTGTATATGTTAATGCCTTCTAGCCAAAGAACACTAGGAACACACAGGGAGATAAATTTAAGTTGTATTTATTACTCATTGCAGGTGAAAAAATGAATGACATGTGGAACCGTGAATATGTGCCAGGAAGATCATGTTAGAAAGGACCTATTATGGGAGTTGAGTTTGGGTTGGGTGATTTAGTTGTTTATGTCCAACAGAAGAACAGCAGCACTTAGCCGTGAGTAGCAGGACGTTGTCAGCAACACTGAGGCCTCCTTGTAACCATCAGGCAAGTGCCACACATCAGCCACTGCTTCCTTCCTTCATAGGACTAAAGAGCAGAGAGATGTGGGAGAAAGTGGCACAAGAACCTGGAGAGGTAGGCAGGGCCGGACAAGGCAGGGCCTGGAAGACCATGTTGGCTAAGTTGGCCTTTATCTTAAAGCCAAAGGAAACAGGGGCATGATGTACTTAAATCTGTGTGTCAAGGACACTGGAGGGTCTGAGATTTTATCCTACTTGCAAGTTCACAAGTTAATTTGCCACAGGTTGACAGATCCTGGCAGAAGACAGAAGACTCCTGGATGAGAGACAAAGGACTTTACACTCGCAGCAAAAGCAGTAGCCAGAGCAACAGGTCTGCACCCGTGCTACATGTGCCCGAAGTCCCCTGGGGGCGATGAAGGTAGACTTACCTGGATGCCTGCACGTGCAGGAGGTTGTGATACAGGAGGGGGCCCTGAGCTTGGGAGACTTACTGCCTTTGTAGTGAGCAGAAGCAATCCTGCTCTTTGGGGGAGGTGTTACCTTATCCCTCAGGATTGCTCAGTACAAATAAAACCCTGAGAAATCTCCCTGGTTAAGAGTGGTTAGGGCTTTAAATTCTTGGCATACCCAGCAAAACCCCAAAGGAACACTCAGGACGCATGGTGGACTTCCTCTTCCAACACTGTGTTGTTGAAAAGGGCAACATTTGGAGAACCTGCTCATCACATGCAGAAAACTTTCACTGAGTCGCGGCCTTACACCACATATGATCATTCCCATCAGGCTACAAAACTGCTATAATTTCTCCTGTGTTGACCCCCACACTCCCCTGCAGCTACTGCCCCACCTGGTCACCCTATTAATGGGGCAGGGGAATGTAACACACCCCGGGATAACTCCAGTGAGAGAGTTTGTACAGAGACAGCGGTACTTTGCTGAGTGAAAAGAAGCACCCAACCCCATGAGGAAGGAAGGACAGGTGGAGGCAAGAAGGATGATGTTCTGGGCTGGGGACACAGAAGGTGTCTGAACCCATGGGCACTGGTCCTCCATGGGAGCATGAAAATGGCACCCCAAGAGGTGGTTTTTGTATGTAGAATGGATGTGGGCCTGGTGTAAAGTGGAGAGAGGCACCAACCCTTCCCAGCAGCTTCCAGGCCTACCTCTTACAGAAAGCCTCACCCTGCATTTTCTATGGGAGACAGAATTCCTTGATATCCTTGGTTGCCATGGGAACTCAGGTACTTGATCCAGCTTCTGTGAACCCCATGTGTCTCATCAGGACCAATTTTTCCCCAAATGGATTCATAATAGTCAGATGCTTCATTCTGAACTTGCTGATATTATCTGAAGATGGGTGACTAGCTGACAGCTTTAGGGATGGGTGACAGCTTTGGGGATGGAATGGGACACATTACTCCACCTAAAACTGCAGGAGGAACACTCCTGTTTAATCTACAGTGGTCGAGGGTTCTACCTGTGGTGATGTTTGTATGTGTTCCTTATACCACCGTACACTATTTTAATTAAGTACTTAATGATGAGAATTCTGATATACCTATTCATTTTTCCTAACATAATACAAATTATAGTCTCATTAGTAATTTAATAGGTATATTCAACATGTAATGATTTGTGGCATGGTATCAGGTAATATGCTAAGCACTTTACACATAAAATCTCACTGAAGTTTCAAAAAAAGTGTGAGGTTTTGTGTATTTTCTAAAACCTCCGTTTTGCTGATGAAGAGATTGAAGCCCCAGAGAAGTTAATGAATGGCACACGTGGTGGGGGCCTGGGTGTGGGTACAGGAAGGGGCAGGGTGGAGAGTGCCAGGTCCAGGGGTGGGGGGCCCAAGATACCTGTGAGGACCTTCGTGGCATTAAACAGCAAATACAAAACACAATGGCAGGTCAACAGAGAGACTGTGGGAGAAAGGGGGGGGGATAAAATTTTTTTTAATATATATTTATTTGGCTGCGTTGGGTCTTAGTTGCGGCACACGGGATCTTCATTGTGACATGCAGGATCTTTTGCTGTGGTGCATGGGCTCAGTAGTTGTGGCACACAGGCTCAGTAGTTGAGGCTCACGGGATCTAGAGCACATGGGCTTAGTTTCCCTGCAGCATGTGGGATCTTGTTCCCTGACCAGGGATTGAACCTGAGTCCCCTACATTGGAAGGCGGATTCTTAACCACTGGACAGCCAGGGAAACCCATTCACTGCTTTTCTGAATGAGAAGCCCCACATTTTCATTTTGCATTAGGCCCCTCCTTGTATAGTTGGACCTGTGTGGTAGAAAAGGTCACAAATTCAGTTTGCATAGCTCCAAAGTCCATGTTACTGCTTTTTCTTTTCTTCTTGCCTTTAACGAAAATAAAAATAAAAAAATGAAGAGGTGATACACACATACAGTATAAAATTCAAAACATGCAGTCAAAAGTATGCCTCTTGGTTCTTCCCTGGTAGCGCAGTAGTTAAGAATCCACTTGCCAGTGCAGGAGACATGGGTTCAAGCCGTGGTCCGGGAAGATCCCACATGCCTCGGAGCAACTAAGCCCGTGTACCACAACTAGTGAGCCTGCGCTCTAGAGCCTGCTAGCCACAACTATTGAAGCCTGCATGCCCCATCTACTGAAGACTGCATGCCAGAGCCCGTTCTCTGCAACAAGAGAAGCCACCGCAATGAGAAGCCCGCCCACCGCAACAGAGTAGCCCACACTCACTGCAACTAGAGAAAGCCTGCGCACAGCAACGAAGACCCAGTGCAGCCAAAAAGAAATAAATTTTTAAAAAAGTATGCCTCTCACCCCAGTTGTAGAATCATACAGTTCTCCTGCCAAAGGCAACAACACTTTTCCACCAGGTTCTTATACATCCTTCCTTTTATATTGTGCATATACAAGCATATATATGTATTTCAACCACTTGTCTTTATATACAAGTGGTTAAATACCAAACAGAGTCTGGGCCTGAATTTTTCCATTTCTAATGTATCTTGGAGGTCTTTCTGAGTGATCACAATGAGGCAAAAGTTAGAGAGTGCATGTCATGCCATTGTTTTAAGTGCTTTAAACCTGTTGGTTTAACCCTCATCATACCCAATGAAGTAAATATTATCCTTGTTTATTGATGAAGAAACTAAAGCACACAGAATGTGAATAACTCCTCAAAGGTAACATGGCTAAAAATGGGGAGAATCAGGATTGGACCCACGCAGTGTAGTTCCAGAATGTACACTTAACCACTAAGCTAAATAACATTCTTTTTTCTTAGATAGCTGCGTGGTACCCTTTTGTATAGATGTACTCACTTTTATTTATTTACCAGTCTGCTACTGATGGACACTTATGGTCTTTCCAATCTTATGTTATCACAGACAAAGCTGCACTGAATAAGCTTACATGTGTCATCATGCCACACATGAGCAAGTACATCCAGTGGATAAAATCATAGAAGTAGAATTTCTGGATCAAAGGGTAAATGCACACATGATTTTGACAGATATTGCTAAATTGCCCTCTCCAGGTGTTGTATCAATTCACACCCTCACTAACAATGCAGGAGCATTTCTGTTTCCCCACATCCTCACCAAAAGAGTGTGTTTCAAACAGTAGATTGGGCAACATGATAAATAATGAGTGCTATCTTACTGTAGTTAAAATACACATTTGCCTTATTATGAACAAGGCTGGGGATTTTAAAAACATATTTAGAGGCGTTTTGTATTTTCCCTCCCGAGAACGTATTTGTCATACCAGTAGCAGAGACTGAGTAGCTCTTCTCCAAACCTGTTCCTTTACCTCCTCGAGTTCCCCAGCCCTCCAGCACCTAACTGTGGCCTATGGACTGAGTCCTGGCCAAGGGAAAGTGGACCTCAGTGATGTACAACATTGACCAGCCTGACTCCTAAAGCCTCCTGTGACATCCTCCTCTTCTCTTTCTTGCCCCATCTGCTGGCAAACTGTTCGCACCAGAGTGACCAATGCAGCCAAATGCTGAAAGTGGCAGAGATTCTTCTGTCAGTTGGTCCCCGAATAATTTCATAAAGCAGAGCCAAGCCTCCCAAGCCTGCTTCGATTTGGGTTTTACATGGGCAAGAAACATTTTTGGACTTCAAGGCCACTGACATTTGGGAGGTCTTCTGTTACAGCAGCTGGTGTTATCATAAACAAAGAGACCACTTTGTGCCTTTTTCCAAAAATGGTTCAATGAAAGACTATTTTCTTATTTGGGAAATTAGCCCATCGTCTGTGATATAGATAGCAAATACTCTTTAAACTTGGCCTTTTGAGTTTTTACTTTAGATAGATTTAGTTTGGTGAATCTCTTTTCAGTCTCGTTGTACTAAAATTTATCCCCTTTTTCTTTTATGAATTCTGCTTTCCCTGACTTCCCTGATGGCTCAGTGGTTAAGATTCTGCCTGCCAATGCAGGGGACGTGGGTTTGATCCCTGGTCCGGGAAGATCCCACATGCCACAGAGCAACTAAGCCCGTGTGCCACAACTACTGAGCCTGCACTCTAGAGCCCGCGAGCCACAACTACTGAGCCCGCATGCCACAGCTATTGAAGCCCGCGCGCTCTAGGGCCCGTGCTGTGCAACAAGAGAAGCCACCACAATGAGAAGTCCGCGCACCGCAACAAAGAGCAGCCCCCGTTCGCCACAACTAGAGAAAGCCTGCGTGCAGCAATGCAGACCAAATGCAGCCAAAAAAAAAAAAATTCTACTTTTGAAACATGCCTTGAAAGATCCTGTTCACTCCAAAATTATACCTAAAAATCTTTGGAGAGTCTCTTCTACACCTCTTTTTCTAACAGTTGTTTCAGGATGAATGAATGATGAGTTTTAACAAAATATGTTTCTGCATCTACTGAGGAGATCATATTTAGTTTTCCCGTCCCCTTCATCAGTTAAGGTGATGGATTACACTGACATTCTGTGATGTGAAACCAATCTTGCTTTCCTGGGATAAAAGCAAATTGGTCATGATATGGTATCTTCTCTATATATTGCTGGGCTTTTTTTTTTCTTTTTTCAAGTATGTTGCTTAGGATATTTTCATCTCTGTTTATGAAACAAGGTGGTTTGTAACTTAAACTTCTGAAAGTGCCCTATCTAGTTTTGGTACCAATGTTATGCTACATAAAACGCAAGAGGGTAGTGTACCCTCTATCTCTATTCTTTAAAAATTTTATGTAATATTGGGATTATCTCCTATTTAAATATTGACAGAACTCATTTATGAAGCTATCTGGGCTTAGAGATCCTCTGTGGAGATTTTTTATCCCATGTGTTTCATATTTTTAGTTCAAATCATGTTTTTTTTTAACTTCTCTCAGTTTTCTTAAGTTGTATTTTACTGTGTACCCACTTCCTCTTAATTTTGCATTTTGGCATAAAGGTCTCTAGAAATGTCACCTTATTTGATTCCTGGTATTAATAAATTGTGCCTTTATTCATTTTTCCGCTTAAGTCTGACCAGAGGCTTGTCCGTTTTACTGACTATGCAAAGGGCCTGTAAAATGCTGTGTTAAAGTGCTCTATTGTATGTTTGTTTTCACTTTCATTAGTTTGGTTTTTATCTTTAATGATTCTTTGTTTTTCTTTGTGTTTATCTTGTTATGTTTTAACTGCTCAGGATGGATGCTTAGCTCATTTTCTGCCATTCTTCTTTTCTTTTTAAAAATCTATTTTTTATTGAGATATAATCCACATACAACATTACTAGTTTCAGGTGTACAACATAATGATTTGATATTTCTGTATATTGCAGAATGATCACCACAATAACTCTACTTAACATCTGTCACCATTCATAGTTACAAAATTTGTTTTCTTTTGGTGAGAACTTTTAAGATTGACTCTCTTAGTGTTGGGCTGCACCCCTCAGGCCTATAAGGCCTTTGCTTGCCCAGCTTCAAAACGTAACAAAGAGCCTGTAGTCAGCGACAGAGACATCAGTGGTTTAATGGATGGGGGAATCTTACATGTCTGAAGCAAGGTCCTGGAGCAACATCCCACCGTGTGCTAAGGATGGCAGGCAGGACATGGCGGCAGTCTTCTCTTATGGGGAGATTGCAAGTGATAGGGGGGTTAGCTTGGGTTAGCTCATTGGTTATCAGGGAAACTAGCAGAGGAGCATGCCCTGCACTGCCCCTTTAATAAGAACCATCCTCAGTAGCTGGGTCCTGGGGCAAGTATGTAGGAAGGTCAGTCATGTGAGTAGGGGATAGGTGAAGCAGGCACTGGTCTGAGCAGGGGATGTACAGAGAGCAAGAGAACAGCCATCTGGAGTGGTCTGACCATACAGTTATCAACTTTCAGATACGGTAGACCCCCAGTGGATGCCTGAAACTGCAGATAGTACTGAACCCTATATATACTATTTTTTTCCTATACATAAATACCTATGACAAGGTTTAATTTATAAATTAGTCACAATAAGAGAATATCCAAATTGCCAGCATCACTACTCTTGCACTTTTGGCCCGTTATTAAGTAAAATAATGGTCACTTGAACACAAGTACTGTGATACTGCCACAGATAACCCAGATGGCTATGAAGTGATTAATGGGAGGGACACGCTGGACAAAGGGATGATTCATTTTCAGGCGGGACAGTGCAGGACAGCAGGAGATTTCATCACACTACTCAAAATCGTATGCCATTTAAAACTTAAGAATTGTTTATTTCTGGAATTTTCCATTTAAAATTTCTAGACTGCAGTTCAAAGCAAGTAACTGAAACTGCAGAGAATGAAACCAAGGATAAGGGGGGACTACTGTATGCAATACAGTGTTATTAACTACAGTCACCATACATGACATTTATTTTACAACTGGAAGTTTGTACCTTTTGACCTCTCTGGCAACCAGCGAACTCTTTTCTGTGTCTATCAGTTTGGCTTTTTGTTTGTTTCTTTTTGTGTGTGTGTGGTGTTTGTTTTGAAACCCACATATAAGTGAGATGATATGGTATTTGTCTTTCTCTGTCTGACTTATTTCACTTAGCATAAGGCCTTCAACATCCATCCATCTGTCACGGATGGCAGATTTCCTTCTTCTTTATCATTGAATAATATCCACTGTTCTATATATACACCATATCTTCTTTATTCACCCACCTGTCTATGGACATTTAGGCTGCTTGCATATCTTGGCTTCTGTAAATAACGCTGCAGTATACATGGGGGTGCAGATATCGTTTTGAGTTAGTGTTTTCATTTTCTTCAGATAAATACCCAGGAGTCGGATTGCTGGATCATAGGGTGGTTCTATTTTTAGTTTTTTGAGGAGCCACCATACTGTTCTCAATAGTGGCTGCATCAATTTACATTCCCACCAACAGTGCACAAGGACTCCCTTTTCTCTACATCCTTGCCAACACTTGTTATTTCTTGTCTCTTTGATAACAGCCATTCTGACAGGTGTGAGATGATATCTCACTGTGGTTTTGATTTGTACTTCACTGATGATTAGCAGTGTTGAGTAACATTTCATGTACCTGTTGGTCAGCTCTGTGTCTTCTTTCCTCTTTTCTAATATACACATTTAGGATATACGTTTTCATCTAAGTGAGCTGTCTTCCCAAGTTTGGTCTGTAGCATCTCTTTGCCACCTAACTGAATGTGTTTTCTCATTTGCACCCGGATAGATGATGCAAAGGGAAATGGGAGCTGATTTACTTATGATTTGGTCATCTTGACTCAGAGGGTGTAAGCCGTTGGGACCTCAGCTAAAAGTGAGGGGGTGGTCTACCAACATCACCACTTTTGGTTAGCTCTGAGCTTTAAAGCACAATTCAGTTTTATAGCTGTTTACTTTCATGTAGGCAATTCTGGATAGAAGCTGTTTTCAGTTGTAGGCTTGTTCTGCTCGTCCTGTCTTCTCCTAAGAGACCCAGTAATTGCATACGGTAATTCCTCATCGTCCTCTTAGAAATAAATTGTTTTAAATGTTTTTCTTTATATGTTCCCTGAGCTTTTTAGTTACTCTCGGCAGGCACACTGGCCCTTACGACCTACTTCAGTTTATCAGAACTTGAAGTCTCTTATCTTGGTGCAGGTGCTGAGTATCATATGCATCTCTTAGACCTATCTCATTTGTTATTTATTTACTTCTTCTAGGTTCTTATCGTGTGCACTTGATCTGTCACGCCCTGAGAGAGGCCATTGCAAGTCTCATACTGCTAATTTGTGTCTGTCATAATCATAAATGTTATAACTTCCTAGGAAATCATATTCTTCTACAATAAAATATTCCCTTCTTTGTCTGGTATATTGCATTCTAATCTTAATTCATTCTGTCCCAATTTAAAATTGTGATTTCAATTTAATTTCTCTCTTTCCTTACCTCCCTTCCTTCCTCCCTTCCTCCCTCCTTCCCTTCCTCCCTTCCTTCCCTCCCCTATTCCATTCTTTCCTCCCTCCTTCATTCCTTCCTTTCTTCCTTCCTTCCTTTCTTCCTTCCCTTCCCTCCTCCCTTCCTTCCCTCCCTTATTCCATTCTTTCCTCCCTCCTTCATTCCTTCCTTTGTTCCTTCGTTCGTTCGTTCCTTCCTTTCTTTTATATTATTGATATTTGCAATTGTCTGGAAAATCAGCCTGCCTAGGCTAGGCTATACCATGTTAACAAACAAACCCCAAATAATTCTCCCTTACGTGTTGGCTATGGCTCACTCTATACCATATTCATTCCAGGATGCAGCTTCCATTGAAGATATGGCTAGCTTTTAAATTTTTGCTTGGAGGTAACAGAACGCATTACATAATACTTTGTGGAAGACTTACATTTAAATGTATCTGTCATATCAATACCTGTGAATGGTATAATCTGACCTATTTTAAAAGACTTTCCATTTGGATTACATATGCCATAGATATTGCTTTGAACTCCGATGAGAAAATACTGTTATCAGTTCCTGATAGTAGAGTTTTGAAGTTCCCAACAATAATTTTGGATTTGTCTATTATTCCTTTCAGCTCTGTCAGTTTTGGTTTCACATATTTCAAGGTTTGGTTCTGGCTGCACACACATTTAGAATTGCTAAGATTTCTTGCTGGATTGATCCTTTTAACTTTATGTAACATGCCACCTGTGCCTAGTAATTTTATTGACCTGAAGTACACGTTCTCTGATGCTGATACAGACACTCCTCTTTTTAAAATAATTAACATTAGCATGATATGTATTTTTTCCATCTACCTACTTTGAATCTACCTGTGTAGTTGTGTTTGAAATCTTTCCTGTAGACTGAATATATGTGGGTCACTTTCTTTCATCAGTTCTGTCCATCTCTGTCTCTAACTGGTGTACTTAGAGAATTTATATTTAAAGTAAATATTCCTATGGTAGGCTTCAGTCTAGTCTTTCAGTTCTTGATTTTTGTTGTTCCCTCTGATTCTCATTCTCATGTTTTGTTTTTGCATTCCTGTGGGTTACTTGCATATGTTTTAGGGTTCTATTTTGAATGCTTTGGGTATTTCACATCGTATGGTTTCTCTAAGTATTATAATGTACATATGTAACCATCTACAGGTATTGATGTTTTATGATATTGCATGAAGTTAGAATCATTAATTGCATTTAAGTCCATTAACCTCCTAACTTTGAAATTTTAATTGTCTCAAGTATTTCGTTAACGTGCATTGAGCATGAAAACAGATGTTATACTTTCTGCTTCAACCATCAATCATAATTTAAGAAGCTCCTGATTAAAAGGATAGTTTATTTTATATACACTTCTTTTTTTCCAAATCAGTGCTGTTTTTTATTCTATTTTGGTTTTAAATCATTATTGGAGTATAATTGCTTTACAGTGGTGTGTTAGTGTCTGCTTTATAACAAAGTCAATCAGCTATACATATACATATATCCCCATATCTCCTCCCTCTTGGGTCTCCCTCCCACACTCCATATCCCACCCATCTAGGTGGTCACAAAGCACTGAACTGATCTCCCTGTGCTATGCGGCTGCTTCCCACTAGCCATCTATTTTACATTTGGTAGTATATATATGTCCATGCCACTCTCTCACTTCACCTCAGCTTACCGTTCCCCCGCGCTGTGTCCTCAAGTCCATGCTCTACGTCTGCATCTTTATTCCTGCCCCTAGGTATTTGAGGACTTTTTTTTTTTTTTAGATTCCATATATATGTGTTAGCATATGGAATTTGTTTTTCTCTTTCTGACTTACTTCACTCTGTATGACAGACTCTAGGTCCATCCACGTCACTACAAATAACTCAAGTTCATTTCATTTTATGGCCTAGTTATATTCCATTGTATATATGTGCCACATCTTCTTTATCCATTCATCTGTCGATGGACACTTAGGTTGTTCCATGTCCTGGCTATTGTAAATAGAGCTGCAATGAACACTGTGGTACATGTCTCTTTTGGAATTATGTTTCTCTCAGGGTATATGCCCAGTAGTGGGATTGCTGGGTCGTATGGTAGTTCTATTTTTAGTTTTTGAAGGAACCTCCATACTGTTCGCCATAGTGGCTGTATCAATTTACATTCCCACCAACACTGCAAGAGGGTTCCCTTTTCGTCACACCCTCTCCAGCATTTACTGTTTGTAGGTTTTTTGATGATGGCCATTCTGACTGGTGTGAGGTGATACCTCATTGGAGTTTTGATTTGCATTTCTCTAACTATTAGTGACGTTGCGAAAGCTTTATGTGTTTGTTGGCAATCTGCATGTCTCCTTTGGAGAAATGTCTATTTAGGTCTTTTGCCCATTTTTGGATTGGGTTGTTTGCTGTTTTAATATTGAGCTGCATGAGCTGCTTGTAAATTTTGGAGATTAACCCTTTGTCAGTTGCTTCATTTGTGAATCTTTTCTTCCATGCGGAGGGTTGTCTGTTTGTCTTGTTTATGGTTTCCTTTGCTGTGCAAAAGCTTTTAATTTTCATTAGGTCACATTTGTTTACTTTTGTTTTTATTTCCACTTCTCTAGGAGGATGGTCAAAAAGGATCTTGCTGTGATTTATGTCACAGAGTGTTCTGCCTATGTTTTCCTCTAAGAGTTTTCCAGTATCTGGCCTTACATTTAGGTCTTTAATTCATTTTTAGTTTATTTTTGTGTATGGTGTTAAGGACTGTGCTAATTTCATTCTTTTACATGTAGCTGTCCAGTTTTCCCGGCACCACTTATTGAAGTGACTATCTTTTCTCCACTGTATATCCTTGCCTCCTTTGTCATAGATTAGCTGACCACAGGTGCGTGGGTTTATCTCTGCGTTTTGCATCCTGTTCCACTGATCTATATTTCTGTTTTTGTGCCAGTAGCATATTGTATTGATTACTGTGGCTTTGTAGTATAGGCTGAAATCAGGGAGTCTGGTTCCTCCAGCTCCGTTTGTTTCCCTCAAGACTGCTTTGGCTATTCAGGATCTTTTGTGTCTCCATAAAAATTTTAAGATTTTTTTGTTCTGGTTCTGCAAAAAATGCCGTTGATAGTTTGATAGGGGTTGCATTGAATCTATAGATTGCTTTGGGTAGTATAGCCATTTTCACAATGTTGATTCTTCCAACCGAAGAACATGGCATATCTCTCCATCTGTTTGTATCATCTTTAATTTCTTTCATCAATGTCTTATAGTTTTCTGCATACAGGTCTTTTGTCTCCTTAGGTAGGTTTATTCCAAGGTATTTTATTCTTTTGGTTGCAATGGTAAATGGGAGTGTTTCCTTAATTTCTCTTTCAGAATTTTCATCATTAGTGTATAGGAATGCAAGAGATTTCTGTGCATTAACTTCGTATCCTAAAACTTTACCAAATTCATTGATTAGCTCTAGTAGTTTTCTGGTAGCATCTTTCAGATTCTCTATGCATAGTATCATGTTATCTGCAAACAGTGACAGCTTTATTCTTCTTTTGTGAGTTAGATTCCTTTTATTTCTTTTTCTTCTCTGATTGCTGTGGTTAAAACTTCCAAAACTATGTTGAATAATAGTGGTGAGAATGGACAAACTTGTCTTGTCCGTGATCTTAGAGGAAATGGTTTCAGTTTTTCACCAGTGAGAACGATGTTGGCTGTGGGGTTGTCATATATAGCTTTTAGTATGCTGAGGTAAGTTCCCTCTATGCCTACTTTCTGGAGGGTTTTTTTTTTATCATAAATGGTTGTTGAATTTTCTCAGAAGCTTTTTCTGCATCTATCTCAGATGACCTTATGAATTTTCTCCTTCGATTTGTTAATATGGTGTATCACATTGATTGATTTGCGTATATTGAAGAAACCTTGCATTCCTGGGATAGACCCCACTTGATCATGGTTTATGATCCTTTTAATGGGTTGTTGGATTATGTTTGCTAGTATTTTGCTGAGGATGTTTGCATCTATGTTCATCAGTGATATTGGCTTGTAGTGTTCTTTCTTTGTGACATCTTTGTCTGGTTTTGGTATTGAGGTGATGGTGACCTCGTAGAATTAGTTGGGGAGTGTTCCTCCCTATGCTCTCTTTTGGAAGAGTTTGAGATGGATAGGTGTCAGCTCTTCTCTAAATCTTTGATAGAATGTGCCTGCAAAGCCATCTGGTCCTGGGCTTTTTTTTTGTTGGAACATTTTTAATCACCATCTCAATATCAGTGCTTGTGATTGGTCTGTTTATATTTTTTATTTCTTTCTGTTTCTGTCCTGGAATGTTTTGCTTTTCTATGGTTTGGTCCATTTCTTCCCGGTTGTCCCTTTTATTGGCATACAGTTGCTTGTAGCAATCTCTCATGATCCTTTGTATTTCTGCTGTGTCAGTTGTTACTTCTCCTTTTTAATTTCTAATTCTATTGATTTGAGTGTTCTCTCTTTTTTTCTTGATGAGTCTGGCTAATGGTTGATCAATTTTGTTTATCTCCTCAAAGAACCAGCTTCTAGTTTTTTTGATCTTTGTTTCTTTCCTTTCTTTTTCATATATTTCTGATCTGACCTTTATGATTTCTTTCTTTCTGCTAAATTTGGTTTTTTTTTTGTTTTCTTCTCTAACTGCTTTAGGCATAAGATTAGGTTGTTTATTTGAGATGTTTCTTGTTTGCTGAAGTAGGACTGTATTGCTATAAACTTCCATTTTAGAACTGCTTTTGCTGCATCCCATTGGTTTTGGGTTGTCGTGTTTTCATTGTCATTTTTTTTCTATGTATTTTTTGAGTTCCTCTTTGATTTCTTCAGTGATGTCTTGGTTATTTAATAGTGTATTGTTTAGCCTCCATGTGTTTGAATTTTCTACAGATTTTTTCCTGTAATTGATGTCTAGTCTCAGAGCGTTGTGGTCAGAAAAGATACTTGGTATGATATCAATTTTCTGAAATTTACCGAGGCTTGATTTGTGCCCCAAGATATGATCTGTCCTGGAGAATGTTCCTTGAGTGCTTGAGAAGAAAGTGTATTCTGTTGGTTTTGGCTGGAATGTTCTCTAAATATCAATTAAATCCATCATGTTTAATGTGTCATTTAAAGCTTTTGTGGCGTTATTTGTTTTCATTTTGGATGATCTGCCATTGGTGAAAGTGGGGTGTTAAAGTCCCCTACAATGTTTGTGTTACTGTCGATTTCCCCTTTTATGGCTGTTAGCATTTGCCTTATGTATTCAGGTACTCCTATGTTGGGTGCATAAATACTTACAATTGTTATATCTTCTTCTTGGTTCGATCCCTTATCATTATGTAGTGTCCTTCTTTGTCTCTTGTAATAGTCTTTATTTTAAAGTCTATTTTGTCTGATATGAGAGTTGCAGCTCCAGCTTGCTTTTCATTTCCATTTGGATGGAATATCTTTTCCATCCCCTAACTTTCAGTCTGTATATGTCCCTAGGTCTGAAATGGGTCTCTTGTAGACAGCATATATACAGGTCTTATTTTTGTATCCATTCAGGCTGTATGTCTTTTGGTTGGAGCATTTAATCCATTTATATTTAAGTCAGTTATTGACATGTATGTGCCTATTACCATTTTCTTAATTGTTTTGGGTTTGTTATTGTAGGTCTTTGCCTTTTCTTGTGTTTCCTGCCTAGAGAAGTTCCTTTAGCTTTTGTTGTAAAGCTGGTTTGGTGGTGCTGCATTCTCTTAGCTTTGCTTCTCTGTAATTTTCTAATTTCTCTGTCGAATCTGAATGAGATCCTTACTTGGTAGAGTAATCTTGGTTGTAGGTTTTCCCCTTTCATCACTTTTAGTATGTCCTGCTAGTCCTTTCTGGCTTGCAGAGTTGTTGATGAAAGATCAGCTGTTAAACCTCTGTGGATACCCTTGTATGTCATTTGTTGCTTATCCCTTGCTGTTTTGAATATTTTTATTTGTATTTAATTTTTTATAGTTTGATTAATATGTGTTTTGTCGTGTTTCTACTTGGATTTATCCTTTATGGGACTCTCTGGCTTCCTGGACTTGAATGACTATTTCATTTCCCATATCTGGGAAGTTTTCAACTATAATCTCTTCAAATATTTTCTCAGTCCCTTTCTTTTTCTCTTCATCTTCTGGGACCCTTGTAATTCAAATGTTGGTGCATTTAATGTTTTCCCAGAGGTCGCTGAGACTGTCCTCAATTCTTTTCCTTCTTTTTTCTTTATTGTGCTCTGCGGTAGTTATTTCCAATATTTTATCTTCCAGGTCACTTACCCGTTCTTTTGCCTCAGTTGTTTTCCTACTGATTACTTCTAGAGAATTTTTAATTTCATTTATTGTGTTGTTCATCATTGTTTGTTTGCTGTTTAGTTCTTCTAGGTCTTGTTAAATGTTTCTTGTATTTTCTCCATTCTATTTCCAAGATTTTGGATCATCTTTACTATCATTACTCTGAATTCTTATTCAGGCAGACTGCCTATTTCCTCTTCCTTTGTTATGTCTGGTGGGTTTTTACCTTGATCCTTCATCTGATGTGGGTGTCTGTGTCTTCTCTCTTTTTTTTTTAACTTACTGTGTTTGGGGTCTCCTTTTCACAAGCTGCAGGTTCGTAGTTCCCGTTGTTTTTGATGTCTGCCCCCAGTGGTTAATGTTGGGTCAGTGTGTTGAGTCGGCTTCCTAGTGGAGGTGACTGGTGCCTGTGTTCTGTTGGATGAGGCTGGATCTTTTCTCTCTGATGGGCAGGACCACATCCAGTGGTGTGTTTTGTGGTGTCTGGGACCTTATTATGATTTTAGGCAGCCTCTCTGCTAATGGGTGGAGTTGTGCTCCTGCCTTGCTAATTGTTTGGCATAGGGTGTCCAGCACTGTAGCTTTCTGGTCGTTGAGTGTAGCTGGTTCTTAGTGTTGAGATGGAGATCTCAGGGAGAACTTTCACCTTTTGATATTACGTGGAGCTGGGAGGTCTCTGGTGGACCAATTTCCTTAACTCGATTCTCCCACCTCAGAGACACAGGCCTGACACCCGGGCAGAACACCAAGACCCTGTCAGCCACACAGCTCAGAAGAACTGGGAGAAAAAGGAAAGAAAGAAAGGAAGGAAAGAGATAAAGAAAGAAGAAAAGAAATAAAGAAGGAAGGAAAGAAGAAAGAAAGAAAAGAAAATACTTATTAAAATAAAAATTAAAAATTATTAAAAAATTAAAAACTAAAAAAAAAAAAAAAAAGACAGTCTGAAGCCCAGGACAAGTGGTAAAAGGAACACTATACAGAGAAAATCACACACAGAAGCATGCACGTACACACTCACAAAAGGAGAAAAAGGGAAAATATATATATATATATAATAAAATAGGTAGAGAGCAACCAAATCAATAAACAAATTTACTAATGAAAAACAACTCTAAATTCTAAACTAAGATAAACAGAAAACCAGACACAAATTTGATGCAGAAAGCAAACGCCATGTCTAGATTTGCTCCCAAATTCTACCCCCTCAATTTGGGGATGATTCGTTGTCTATTCAGGTATTCCAGAGATGTAGGGTACATCAAGTTGATTGTGGAGATTTAATCCGCTGCTCCTGAGGCTGCATGGAGAGATTTCCCTTTCTCTTCTTTGTTCGCACAGCTCCTGGGGTTCAGCTTTGGATTTGGCCCCGCCTCTGCATGCAGGTCACCTGAGGGAGTCTGTTCTTTGCTCCGACAGAACGGGGTTAGTGTAGCAGCTGATTAGGGGGCTCTAGCTCACTCAGGCCGGGAGAGGGAGGGGTATGGAATGTGGGATGAGCCTGCGGCAGCAGAGGCCAGAATGACATGGCAACAGCTTGGGGTGCACCGTGTGTCCTCCCGGGGAAGTTGTCCCTGGATAACGGGACCCTGGCAGTGGCGTGCTGCACAGGCTCCCGGGAGGGGAGGTGTGGATAGTGACCTGTGCTTGCACACAGGTTTCTTGGTTGCTTCAGCAGCAGTCTTAGCGTCTCTTGCCTGTCTCTGGGGTCCGTGCTGATAGCTGCGGCTTGCGCCCGTCTCTGGAGCTCCTTAAGGCGGTGCTCTGAACCCCCTCTCCTCGCTCACCCTGAAACAGTGGTCTCTTGCCTCTTATGCAGTTGCAGACATTTTCCCGGACTCCCTCTGGCTAACTGTGGTGCACTAGCCCGCTTCAGGCTGTGTTCACGCAGCCAACCCAGTCCTCTCCCTGGGGTCTGACCTCCGAAGAAGCCGGAGCCTCAGCTCCCAGCCTCCAGCCGCCCCAGGAGGGTGAGCAGACAAGCCTCTCGGGCTGGTGAGTGGTGGTCGGCACCGATCCTCTGTGTGGGAATCTCTGCACTTTGCCCTGTGCACCGCTGTTGCTGCACTCTCCTCCGTGGCTCCGAAGCTTCCCCCCTGTCACACCCCATCTCCTCCAGTGAAGGGGCTTCCTAGTGTGTGGAAACTTTTCCTCCTTCACAGCTCCCTCCCCAATGTGCAGGTCCCGTCCGTATTCTATTGTCTTTGTTTTTTTTTCTTTTTTCTTTTGACCTACCCAGGTACATGGGGAGTTTCTTGCCTTTAGGGAAGTCTGAGGTCTTCTGCCAGCGTTCAGTAGGTGTTCTGCAGGAGTTGTTCCACATGTAGATGTATTTCTGATGTAGCTGTGGGGAGGAAGGTGGTCTCCGCCTCTTACTCCTCTGCCATCTTGAAGGTCTCCTTTATTTTATTTTATATTTTTTATTGAAGTACAGTTGATATACAACGTTGTGTTAGTATTAGGTGTACAGCAAAGTGATTCAGTTATGTGTATTTATATATATTCTTTTTCAGATTCTTTTCCATTATACATTATTACAAGATATTAGATATTGAATATAATTCCCTGTGCTATACAGTAGGTCCTTGTTTACCTATTATATATATATATATAAAGTAGTGTGTATCTGTTAAAACCAAAATCCTAATTTATCCCTCGCCGCCCCTTTCCCCTTTGGTAACCATAAGTTTGTTTTCTATGTCTGTGAGTCTATTTCTGTTTTGTAAAGAAGTTCATTTGTATCATTTTCTTTAGGTTCCACATATGAGTGATATCATATGATTTTTGTCTTTCTCCACCTGACCTACTTCACTTAGTATGATCATCTCTAAGTCCATCCATGTTCCCGCAAATGGCATTATTTCATTCTTTTTTATGACTAATATCCTATATATATATATATATATATATATATATATATATATAAATGTATATATATGTGTGTGTGTGTATATATATACATACATATGTATATATATATATATGCACACACACACACACACACACACACACATATATATATATATATATATATATATAGGATATTACTCATTCATATATACCACATCTTGTTTACCCATTTATCTGTAGATGGACATTTAGGTTGCTTCCATGTCTTGGCTATTGTAAATAGTGCTGTTATGAACATTGGGGTGCATGTATCTTTTTGAAATATAGTTTTCTTCTTTTCCCAATAGATGCCTTGGACTGGGATTGCTGGATCATACTGTAACTCTATTTTTAGTGTTTTAAGTTACCTCGATACTATTCTCCATAGTGGCTGCACCAATTTACATTCCCACCAACAGTGTAGGAGGGTTCATTTTTCTCCACACCTCCTCTAGCATTTATCATTTGTAGACATTTTGATGATGGCCATTGGCCGGTATATACACATCACTTTTTATCCACTCCATTTTTCTTCCTTCCTCTCCGAAGCTGTAACTTTTCTTCAGTTATCCTTTCCTTTTTGATTGGAGAGCTTCCTTAAACAATTTTTCTCAGGATACATCTGCAAATGACTAATTATTGTAGTTTTCCTTGTTTTTAGTGTGTCTTTATTTCCCCCCATTCCTGAAGGAACGTATCTCCATATGTAAAACTTAAGGTTGTGGATTCTTTTCTAAAGAACTCGAAAAATATTGGTCAATGGCACAAACTCTTAGTTATAAGATGAATAACTTCTAGTAATCTAGTGTATACCATCGTGACTATAGTTAAAAATAGTTGTGTACTGTGTACTTGGCATTGCAAGGAGAGTAGATCTTATGTGTTCTCACCACACACACAAAAAGTATAACTATGTGTGGTGATGGATATGTTTATTAACTTGATTGTGGTTATCATTTCATTATGTTTATGTCTATTAATTCATCACATTATACAACCCCCAAAACAAACAGAACTTGAAAAAATGACACGCCACTTCCTTATGTCCTTCATGGTTTAAGACGGACAATCTACTATCGCTAGAATAGGTTTTCCTCTATAAATCACATGTCACTTCTGAGTGTTTCATTTCTTGATTATTTTCTTTGTCTTGAGCTTTTAGTCATTCAAAGTTCTTGTGTGTTGGCAAGGCATACTTTGGGTTTATCCTATTTGGAGTTCACTCACTTCCCTGAGTCTGTAGTTTTACAGTTGTTCAATTTTTTCCCCCTTAAACTTGGGAAGTTTTCAGCCATTAGTTTTTGAATACATCTTTTTAAGAAAATGACACCTTATGTCTTAAATAATATCTGTCTAGAGACCCCCAAGATAACTGGAACTACTGCAATGTGGTAGCAACATGCTTATTAAAAATAAACCTTTCAGTTTACAACAGTTTTTATATTTTCAGAATTACTGTAAACATTGTAAAGACAGTTCCCATATGTCCCTTGACCAGATTCTCCTAGTATTATCATTTTATGCTAGTATGGTACGTTTATCACATTCATGTACTGATATTGATACATAATCATTACCCAAAGTCTATACTTTATATTCATATTCTCTCAGCTTTTCTCTAATGTCCTTTTGCTATTCCAAGATCCCATCCAGGATACTGACTCACATTTATTAGTCATGCCTCCTTAGGCTTCTCGTGGTTATGACAGTTATGTAGATGTGATTTTTAATGCTCCTGACAGTCTGAAATTAATATAACTACTCCCGAGTTCTTTTGCTTAGTGTTAGAATGATATGTTATTTTCCATCTCTTTAACCTATCGGAAACGTTTAATACAAAATGGGTTCTTGATGACAGTATTTACTTGTGAATGTGTAAATTCCACTCTGACTTTTGTTCAGTGTTTATAGGCCATTCACATTTAAAGTGATTATTGAACTAGTTGCATTAAAACCAACCATGTTTGTAGCTGTTTTCATTATGAGAGTCTCCCTTTCCTGCCTTCTATGGCTGTAATGGAATGTTTTATATTAAGCCAGTTCATTTCTCCTCTTGGTGTATTGATTATACTTGTTTAAAATATATTAGAGGTTTCCCAGAGATTACATATACATATTTTACTAATTTAAGACCACCTTCAAACAACATATCCACCTCACATGTAGAGCAGGTCACTTAGACTATTCCATCTCTCTTTATGTTACTGTCATTCATTTCACTTACCCACATGCTATAATCACTTGATTCATTATTACTTTTATTATTTAAACTGTTATTTTTAGATCCATTAAGAATAAGAAAAATAAGAGATTTCATTTTACCTTTCTTTATTACTTCCCTGATGCACTTCCTTTCTTCATGTAAATCCAAATTTCTGACATATATAATTTTCCCTATAAATCTTTTCCCATCTCTTTCAGGGTAGAACTACTGATGCTAATTCCCTCGATTTTTCTTTATCTGAGAGAGAAAGTCTTTATTTACCCTGCATTTTTAAAGAATAATTTTTGCTGCATATATAATGATCCTAGGTTGGTACATTATTTTTCCCTTGGCACGTTAAAAATGCCCCTTGTGGTCTCTTCTTGCTTGCATTGATACTGACAAAAAGTCCACTATACTTTTCTCTTTGTTCTTCTACAGGTAAGGAGGTTTTCAATTTTTTCTGGCTTCCTTCAGGATTTTCCTTGATCTTTTCTCTTTTGCAATTTGAATATGATACACAATGAGTCATCCACCAGGGTACGTGCTGCTGCTGGTGGGAGAGCTAGGAGCTGCAGGCCTGTGTATCTCTCTGCCACTGCGTGGAGTGTGGAGAGACCCTGGTACTAGTTCACCTTCTGGTACAGAGTGGATATCTGGGAAATGCCAGGCCTAGATGCCTTCTGCCATTGGGTGAAGGGACTGCAGATGCCTGGACTAGATATTCTTCTGCAGGACGGAATGCCATGAGCCACCTGGTCTAGTTGGCAGTCATTTGTTGGGTAGAGGATAGAAAGACACTGGTCTTGGCTCACTTTCTGCCACTGAGTGGACATCTAGGAGACATGGGAGCTGGTGGAGTCACCTGTGCATGTGGCGAGGCCCTCCTGTGGTCAGCCTGAGAAGAGCATGTTGTGGGTCAGCCCTCTGAGGATCAGCTATAGGTGCTGTTTTGTGGAAATAGTGCCTGTTGTTGCCTTCATTTGGGGATGGAGAGAAGGTGGTCCTGCCTGCCAGGCTAGGGTCAGCACTTGTAAATGCTGCAGGTAGTTCAGCTTGGTGTTTCTATTGGGTATCCATCTCTCCTTCATATCACTATCGGTTTTTCACTTTTCCTGATGGTTGCACATTGGCAGCAGGCTTTGCTTTTTAATTTGTAGTTCTTTTATTTATTTATTCATTTACTTACTTACTTACTTACTATGAAGACTAGCATTTCTTTCTTGCACATCTCTAGAACCCGATTCGGGACATCTGAGGGATAAAAAGAAAGGTCAGGGAATTCACCACAGTGTATCATAAATCTTCAAGTCCTTAGGTCTTCTTTCCAACGTTTACAATCTGTTTACGATTATTTGTTGAAATTTTTCCAAGGTAATTATTTGAATTTGGAGGGGAGCAACAAGAAAAAGTTAGTCTACACTATTTTCGCCAACAATCCAAAGTGCCTGAGGTATTTTTATAAATATAATTATATGAAATGTGTCTAGTCTTCTGTTCCTTTAGACATTCTTTATTAATGCCTACAAGCAATGAACAAAGTAGAAAATCAGCTTTCCCTCTTTTCATCCCTCTGTTTTCCTTAATAATGTATAATTTTATTTATGTCTGTTTCACTTGATTTGCTAGTTTTATAAGGATTTAGTTCTCAACAACAGTCCACTTGCCTTAGATTTTCTATTATTGGTTGACTGAGTTCATACCCTGCAAATTCTTTAAAACACAGTCCTTAGAATAAACTTCCCTCACTTAGCACATGATCAAAATTGTTCTCCTATTGCTTTTATGCTTCAGCCGAAGATTGGTAGTGTGAAAAATGTTGGGGCTGGATTTTCTTCCTTGATGATTTTTTAGATTTTACTCCACCAAAACTTGTGCTGCAAACCACAGGAATATACAGATATCAGGTAGAAAAATCCTCTGATATTAACGTTTTTTTGGAACATATTTTAAAGTCAGATATGCATATTCACCTTTAAGAAATAATAATACTAAGGCTTAACAATCATGCGTGGGTCATTTCCACTTCCAGCCATGGCTGTGATGAAATAGCTTGTTGCAGTCCTATTATCTCACAGAGAAAAATTTAAAAATCTGGACAAAAGAAAAAAACTTCTGCTTGTAGGCACCAGAGAACTCCTTCTGTGTCCAGGACATCAGGGTAGGAGAACCTGGAGAGTAGGGAACCTCACTGAGGGGGATTTAACAGTTTTGTGCTGTCTTTTACCCTCAGGGAATCTGCTGAATCCCAAACTGCCCTGGGTGAGAGCACATCATTCTACAGGCAAAACACCCACTAAGAGACAGAGATGACATTTGTTTCTAGGAAAATTCCTTGGGCTAGGGAAAATTCATGGAGCCAGACTTACAAACCAGGCAATATTGGAGAAATCAAAATCTTAGGGAAAAGAAAGGTAGACAGAAGTGAGACCGACCTTGGGTGGTTTTCTTCCTCGAGGCATTTGTTCCTACCTAAACTGCGTAGGACACGAGACTAAGAAGATGAGCAGACAGCTGTTACAGGTCTCAACAGTTTTCTCCGCAGTCTCATGGTACAGTAGAGTAAAACACTAAGTGAAGAACTCACCCAAAAGAGGGTCCCCAGTAAACACCCCAGGCTGACAGTTGGGACCATTGGAGAGCTGTAACCTGGGAGGAGGGAAAACCAGGGGTAATCCAAGCCTGATAATCCCTGAAGCCTTCCACAGTCAGCTCAGCCCCTGACTGGATTGATAGGATTGCCCTATGCTATCGGCCTGCCAGAGAGAGTGTGAAACGTCTATGGAGGGAAAAGCATTGCCCAGAGCCAGTCGACTCTTTTTTAAACAATGTTCTGACATTTAGATCAACCACCAGACATTTCAAAAAACAGGTTAAGAGACGAAGAAGAGAAAAGAAAATACCCAGAGGTTCCCAATATTGGAATTATCAGACAGGGGCAGAGAAATAATTATGATTAATATGTTCAAGACTATGGATGATGACAAAATTGAGATCTCATCAGAAAGCTGGAATTTAAACATCAACCAAGTGGATGCACTGAAAATTGGAAAGCTAACAAATACCATCCACTGACGTTAAGAATTCAACATTTGAGTATAACAAAATAGCAGACAGCAGGATAAAGGGGGAAGAGAAAGGACAAGGAAAAAGGCAAGCAGAAGGCTGACGGGTACATAGGGTTTGTCTCTGAGACCTCAGAGATGCATACAACTTCTCCTCAGAATGGGCAAGAACAGACCATGGTTTAAGTGGCAGCTAATATCCATGGAGCCCCTTCTGTGTATTGGTCAGTCTGCCTGGGCTCTGCAATTATTACCAAGAGACAGACTTAAGTACCGTTTCTACATGGCTGCATCTGGCCCTCAACAGACACTTCTGGCGCCTGATCAAAAAGTCCTAAGGGGGCCTCCCTGGTCCTAAGGGGGCCTCCCTGGTGGCGCAGTGATTGAGAGTCCGCCTGCCGATGCAGGGGATACGGGTTCGTGCCCCGGTCTGGGAGGATCCCATATGCCGCGGAGCGGCTGGGCCCGTGAGCCATGGCCGCTGGGCCTGCGCATCCGGAGCCTGTGCTCCGCAACGGGAGAGGCCACAACAGTGAGAGGCCCGCATACCGCAAAAAAAAAAAAAAAAAAAAAAAAGTCCTAAGGATTTTAAAATATTTTTATTATGGTAAATTTATACAAAGCATGAAATTTGCTATTTTAACCATTTTAAGTGTACAATTCAGTGGAATTAGTTAGATTCACAATATTGCACAACTGTCACGACGCTTTCCATAATATTTCATTCCTTTGCACAAAAACTCTGTTCACATTGATCAATAACTCCCATTAACCCCTCCCACCCAGCCCCTGGTATCCTCTAACCTACTTTCAACTTTCTCTATGAATTTACCTCTTCTATACTTTTCATATAAGTAGAGTCATACAATGTTTGTCCTTTTGTGTCTGGCTTTAAAGCATAGAAGTAACAAGGCTTCCATTTTCTTTTGGGTTGATAAGAAAAATTTAGAACCAGCCTTTGACAGCCCACTGTAGGCATGTGCATAATTCACTGGATGCCTTTTCAGCCACATCTCTGATATTTTGGGGGAATGTTCAGTTTTCCCTACTCCTGACAAACCTGCCAAGTAATAGATGTGATGTTTCAACAAATGAGTGAGTGAGAATGTTCTGAATCCTACCAGACAGAAGAGAATTGAAAACATTTTTCATCAGAGACGATTTACTCAAGCAGAAATGCTTCCGTCTTGCAGTGTCTTGATTTCCTAGGGAAGGTTTAGTAAGGCTATTATAGGTTTTCAGAGGAAGGAGGAAATGTCACATGTCAACTGGTGATTCTGCAGTATTAGGATGCCTCAATGGCTGTTCTCATGACATATGAAAATACTGATTAAAATTTAATGATATATCTCTAAAACTTCCGAAGACTAGATCCTGAGTTTTTTCCATAATGATGGGAATCTCCCTCTCTTCCCATGTTCTTCTGAGCAGACTCACAGAACGAGAACATGTCGGTCTGCAAATGGGGTTGAGCCACATGCATCTACTTAACAAGGGGATAGACAGGGTTCAATTGGTAGGATCTATATATCACGAGACCAAAGTCTTAAGGGATGGAGATTAAGGACAGAGGAGAATTGGGTCACAAGATTCTTGCATTGGGTCAAATATGGCAGGGGAGCAAAGTTGACATAATAAAGAACAGCTCTTTGCTCCAAGAATGGCAATATTCTACTGGCATGAAACGGAGGTATGAGGCACAGGAAAGGCTTTCTAGGAACTATCCTTGATGTTCTGGCAGGACCTGAGCTGGACTCTGCAGGTGCTCATGGGACGAATGTACGTCAAGCTCATTCCTTCTGAACAGGCGACCAGACCTGCTGGCAATGAGATCAGCGTGACAGCACCTCTGCCTATGGTCAGATCATCAAGCTTCACACTTCCTGTGTTACGCCCTGCACTCCTTTCTTAGCCCATAACTGAGTTCCCGTGTTTGCAGTTTTCACGTGTGACCTGGTGTGCAGAATGGATAGTGTGGGGCAGGATCATTTGTGAGCCGCTATGTGAGCCCTAAATCTGCAAACATCATCCGCCATCAGAGTAGAGCCAGAATCAAACTAGGCCCCCTTCCTGAATTGGAATATGCCTAGCACAGTGCTGAGCAAACAGTGGACTTCCTCCCTTTGCCCTGTTAATATTTCCCACAGTGATTTTGGTGAGCCAGGGAGGTGGCTGTTAGAACCCCTGGCAGATGGGCAAAGTACTGTGCTGTGGAGCCACTAATCAGAACCCTAACTAGCCACCTCGCCCATCCAGTAGGAGGCTCTGGTCCCTCATCTCATGCAACATGGAGATAAGGCCACTTACCTCGTTAATAGGATTGTTGTGAGGATTGAACAAGATAGCAGGTGTGAAAGTGCTTGGATAGAGTAGGTGACTCAATCCTGTGAGTATATTCCCTTCAGTGCATACTTAATCCTTACCCCTGACTTGTTTTGGGCCCTAGGAGCTCCGCTTCTCCTTTCCCAGTGGATTTGTTGATTTTGGACCCAACAGCCTTTCCTATCGATGCCCTAGGGTAGGAAAAACTAATTTTTGTCAAAGAGGTAATATGTTCAGGCCCCAGGTGGGACTTGGGATTTCTCCAATCCAATCATGGCTACACCGTTTCCCTTTGTCAGTAATGATTTTTCCAGCCTCTTCTATAGCGAAAGGTGGCTCTATGATCCAGTCTTGCCCAATGAGACATATGGGGAATGCGTTGGGGGCTTCTGTGGTATATGCCTTTTTTTAATGAGAAGGACAGATGTGGCACAGGAGGATGGTGGCACTTGGAATGCAATAGAGATGCCTGGAGCTCTTGCAGAGATGCCTGTGTGGCTGCGTGAGTTAACCACTTTAACCTTCAGAAAATAGTGGATCAGGGGGATGGAAGACATGGGGCCCTGGAGCAGCTGAATCAGAGAACAAATGGGTGCTTCCAGATTTCTTATTGCGAACAACAGCAACAACAGCAAACAGCAAAAAACAAAAAACATAAGGCCCTATTTATTTTACCTTTGCTTCCAAACGTTCCCTTACACTCATTTGAAGTTAACTTTTACAACTTCTAATACTGGCTCTATATCCAGAAATTCTGATTTCATTAGTCTGTTTTGTGGCTTTGGATATTTTTTTTAAAAAAACCTTCTGCTATAAATACTGTCAAACTGACACATGACAAATTAACTATTATAACGAGCTCCCATGTAAATCCCACCCAACTTCAACTGTCATGAGCTCTTGGTCAGTTTTATTTCATGTAAACCTATTAATTTACCCACCCCTCCAGGTTTTCTTCAGGCAAATCCCGAACATTTTTTTCAGGTAATCCACGTATATTGCAGAATATAGCTCTCCAAGATAAAGACTCCTTACAAAGACTACTTTAGTGACACAATACAGGCCATTATCATGCCTAAACAAGAGTTAATAATTACTTAGTATCTTCAATACTCACAGGTAAAGTTTCCCTTTCTCTCTTTTAAATGCCAATGTTTTCACTTTGTTTTCTTCAACTCTGGATCCCATTTAGACTCAGGCACTGCAGTTTTTCAATATGCCTGCTAATTCTCTGTAAAATTCACCCTCTCTTACTCTCTCTTTTTCTCATGAGAAATGAGTCCTTTGCTCTAGAGAGTCATCCACATGCAGAATTTTGCTGATTTCATTTCACTGGCGTCATTTAACACACTCCTCTGTCCCCAGCCTTTCCTGCAAATTGGGATTTACATCTTGTCTTCTTCTGGTTCAGTCTTCATAATTTGGCAAGAATGTCTCAGAGGCAGTGTCGCATTCGTCCATTGGGAGGTGAATACAGCATGGTTGTCCCTCTTTTTGTAAAGCGAGCAGATATTGGTGCTCATTGCCTAGAGCGCTTGCATCATTTGAGGTTGAAAATGCAGATATTTTCATTTTATCTACACTTCTTCACTTATTCGATGGAATTCTTCTCCGATGAGAACCTTCCCTCATCCACTATTTGGTAACCAGTGTTACCATTCATATGCCACACACAGGATAATTGTTTCATTACTTGCCTCTGCTTACCCAATTTCCAAATAATGAATCTATTTCCTAGCATTTGATCATGGTGACCATGAGGTCTTTGTTCCTCTAGAGCCACTATGAACCCCACATGTAATCACAGTTGATGCGTTTAAATCTGTTTTAGGTATTATTCTTATTGGCACTCAATTTGTCCCTGCGTGATGCAGACTCATAATCTGAATCTGCCCACACAGGGACAAATGCAAAGCCGGCGCTCAGTCAGTGTGGGCTGGAAGTACATCATAGAACTGAGTGAAGTGTACTGACATCACACTTTCCTGTTTTATTACAACATTATATTACTGTGCTCATCCCTCCACCAGATGTTTGAACCTGGCATTACCCCTTGGCTGTCTTTGCTGTGATGCAGGTATTATTACATTTGGTGATGGAAGAATTAAGACTCCCTCTCCTTCACTGGACCTTTCTACCTTACTTGGGGGACAGGTGACTCAACTAGGCTCATGGATTTGATCATCTTTTGGCTTACAGTATTCATTTCCCCACATTACCATTAATTCTCGCTCACACTGTTTTCTCTGTGTTCATCTGTGCCATCATTTGCTATTGCTCTACTTTCTGGAACCTTGCATAACTCAGATTTCCTCTTTCCCTGACACAGCTATCTCCTCCATATCATTGTACCAGCACCCCTGTGGAAGTCATTTATCAGTAAATCTCCAAGTGGCTTTACTCGGCTTCTTCCTCTCAATGGTTTTTCCCATCATGGCTGTGCATTTTGAGGGCTGAGTGTTTGGGCCTTGGTCACATCAAAGACCCTTTGGTAACCAGCCTCCTTTTCTCCAAACTTCAATTTTCTGATTTCTAACCTGGAGAAAAAGATCTAGCCCTCCTGTGCCCTTGTGAAATGAGCTCCACAAGAGATTGCCAGAACATCATGAAGCATACAGAATCTGGGATGTGTAAAACATTTGTACCCATGATTACTTGAATACAGGCTGCTACATGAGAAGTGTTGGATAAAATGTAGGGGAATTAGACAACCCCTTGACTTTATCCCATTACTCTGAGAGATCACAGTAATCTTTACTCAGAAATTGCTAGGACACATGCAGGAGTTGGTTGGCCATCAGGTTACCGTATGGAGATATTTTCTACTTGTTAATACTCAAATAAGACTATTTTCTGGTTAGGCTACTCCAGCACTTGGCTATCAGGCAGTTCACTTCTAGCTGAGTGTGCTTCACCAAATTTTATTTTTAATTTTTTATTGAGACATAATTGACGTATAACATTGTATAAACTTAAGTTGGACAATGTGTTGATTTGATACATTTATGTATTGCAGTATGAATGCCACTGTAGCATTTGCCAGCATCTCCATCATGTCACATAATTATCATTTTATTTATATGTTTCACTAAATTTTATATTAGCAGTCTGTGTACTGGTGTAAAATGAACAAGTCTGAGTGACTGATAATCTCAGTTTTCACAGTTCTTCATATTTCCCATATTGACTGTGTGTGAATGAGTCTGAAAACAACAGGTTTATAGTTTCAGGTTTGGTTTGTAATTATATTCTCACCTAGGACTGGAAACATTGGATGGGGTGTGGTGTGGACATTGCAGGGATTAGGTACTGCCTTAGAATGGAGATACATTTAACCAATTTAGCCTCAAATTTAGGCATTTTTGTGTGGGCTACTCCTATGCTTGGATATCAAGCATTTCAGCCATGACTACATTACTCTCCCACACCTTCTGTAATAGTGATGGGCAGTGTGCCTGAAAAGTGACGAAGATGCTGACGTGACTTATAATTCCAGACTCTGTAGTTCTTTGTGGCCTCTTTGTATCCTTGCAACTAACACCTCAGGGTGTAGCTGTAGATGTGGATTCAAGCAAGACCTGACAGGGAGAGAAAGCTTTTACTCAGACAAGGCGCCCTCAATTCTGTTGCTATGGGAGATGATACATCCTGATTTTGTTGTTGCCATGGTAACTCATGCACTTGACCCAATCTTGTTCATACTTGATACACCAAAGACACTTTTTCCTCAGCTGCCAGTACCATCTCCTTTTTCAGTTCAGAGTGGGAAAATACAGTCAAAGGAATTACTTTCCCAAGGATGTTCACTACCCTATAAGTTATTTGACGCCAAAAGTAGGAAAGAATTGTTTCTAGACTTTTTATTGTTGTCAGCAAGTGTGTGCACATATAAATCATTTGTATAATGGGGATTTACAGGATGGAGCATGCCAATTGCTCCCCAACTGTTGGAGGAGCCTCCAGGTCATATATTATTCATGATTGGAATGAAATAATATAAAGATAGCTATTGCTTATTGAGCACTTTCTATCTACCAGGCTCTATTCATTGTCCCTTATAGGTAGCTTGATTAGCACTAACATATTATTCAATGTATAATAAACCTAAAATAATAAATGCATGAGATAATGGTGCATGGATCACAACAGGTAGGAACAAAGAACAGACAACCTGAGAGGTGAGAAATGGTTTCCCAAAGTCATTGTAAATTACTTTTCTGTTTCTATGAGCAGATTTATCATCTTTTCATACATTTAAGGGTCAGTTGTATGTCTTTTTCTAAAGTATTTCTTCAGCTCTTTTGCCATTTAATGTAATGGAGTTATGGCCTTTTTTACTTGACTTTAAATAGTACATTTATTTGGGATATTATCTCTTTATATTTTATATATTTTGAAAATATTTTCTCCAAGTTAATCATTTAACTTTTATTTGTTTGATATTTTATTTTTGTTTTTTTTTGTTTTTCCAAACCAAGATGTTTCTTCTTCCTTATTTGTAGGTAGGTCATTTATTAATTTTCCAATTGATTGTGTTTGAATTTTAATTCTATTTTTTAACATGTTTATTGGAGTATAATTGCTTTACAATGGTGTGTTAGTTTCTGCTTTATAACAAAGTGAACCCGTTATATATATACATATATCCCCACATCTCTTCCCTCTTGCGTCTCTCTCCCTCCCACTCTCCCTATCCCACCCCTCTAGGTGGTCACAAAGAAGCGAGCTGCTCTCCCTGTGATATGCAGCTGCTTCCCACTAGCTATCTACTTTAAATTTGGTAGTGTATATATGTCCATGCCACTCTCTCACTTTATCGCAGCTTACCATTCCCCCTACCTGTATCCTCAAGTCCATTCTCTAGTAGATCTGCGTTTTTATTCCCGTCTCGCCCCTAAGTTCTTTATGACATTTTTCTTTCAGTTGTTTTTTTAGATTCCATATATACGTGTTAGCATACAGTATTTGTTTTTCTCTTTCTGACTTACTTCATTCTGTATGACACACTCTAGGTCCATCCACCTCACTACAAATAAATCAATTTCGTTTCTTTTTATGGCTGAGTAATATTCCATTGTATATATATACCACATCTTCTTTATCCATTCATGTGTTGATGGACATTTAGGTTGCTTCCATGTCTGGCTACTGTAAATAGAGCTGAAATGAACGTTGCGGTACATGACTCTTTTTGAATTATGGTTCTCTCAGGGTATATGCCCAGTAGTGGGATTGCTGGGTCGTATGGTAGTTCTATTTTTAATCCTTTAAGGAACCTCCATACTGTTCTCCATGGTGGCTGTATCAATTTACGATCCCACTGACAGTGCAAGAGGGTTCCCTTTTCTCCACATCCTGTCCAGCATTTATTGTTTGTAGATTTTTTGATGATGGCCACTATGACTGATGTGAGATGATATCTCATTGTAGTTTTGGCTTACAATTATCTAATGATTAATGATGTTGAGCATTCTTTCATGTGTTAGTTGGCAATCTGTATATCTTCTTTCGAAAAATGTCTATTTAGGTCTTCTGCCCATTTTGGTATTGGGTTGTTTCTTTTTTTTGATATTGAGCTGCATGAGCTGCTTGTAAATTTTAGAGATTAATCCTTTGTCAGTTGCTTCATTAGCGAATATTTTCTCCCATGCCGAGGGTTCTCTTTTCGTGTTGTTTATGGTTTCCTTTATTGTGCAAAAGGTTTTGAGTTTCATTAGGGCCCATTTGTTTATTTTTGCTTTTATTTCCATTTCTCTAGGAGGTGGGTCAAAAAGGATCTTGCTGTGATTTATGTCATAGAGTGTTCTGCCTATGTTTTCCTCTAAGAGTTTGATACAGTCTGGCCTTACATTTAGGTCTTTAATCCATTTTGAGTTTATTTTTGTGTATGGTGTTAGGGAGTGTTCTAATTTCATTCTTTTACATGTAGCTGTCCAGTTTTCTGAACACCACATATTGAAGAGGGTGTCTTTTCCCCACTGTATATTCTTGGCTCCTTTGTCATAGATCAATTGACCATAGGTGCGTGGGTTTATCCCTAGGCTTTCTATCCTGTTCCATTGATCTATATTTCTGTTTTCATGCCAGTACCATACTGTCTTGATTAATATAGCTTTGTAGTATAGTCTGAAGTCAGGGAGCCTGATTCCTCCAGCTACACTTTTCTTTCTCAAGATTGCCTTGGCTATTCGGGGTCTTTGGTGTTTCCATACAAATTGTGAAATTTTTTGTTCTAGTTCTGTGAAAAATGCCAGTGGTAGTTTGATAGGGATTGCATTGAATTTGTAGATTGCTTTGGGTAGTAGAGTCATTTTCACAAGTTTGATTCTTGCAGTCCAAGAACATGGTATGTCTCTCCATCTGTTTGTATCATCTTTAATTTCTTTCATCAGTATCTTATAATTTTCTGCATGCAAGTATTTAGTCTCCTTAGGTAGGTTTATTCTTAGATATTTTATTCTTTTTGTTGCAATGGTAGATGGGAGTGTTTTCTTAATTTCACTTTCAGAATTTTCATCATTAGTGTATAAGAATGCAAAAGATTACTGTGCATTAATTTTGTATCCTGCTAGTTTATGAAATTCATTGATTAGCTCTAGTAGTTTTCTGGTAGTATTTTTAGGAATCTCTATTTGTAGTATCATGTCATCCCCAAACAGTGACATCTTTAATTCTTCTTTTCCAATTTGGATTCATTTTATTTCTTTTTCTTCTCTAATTGCTATGGCTACAACTTTGAAAACTATGTTGAATAAAGCGGTGAGAGTGGGCAACCTTGTCTTGTTCCTGATCTTAGTGGAAATTGTTTCTGTTTTTCACCATTGAGGACGATGTTGGCTGTGGGTTTGTCATATATGGCCTTTATTATGTTGAGGAAATTTCCCTCTATGCCTACTTTCTGGAGGGTTTTTATCATAAATGGGTGTTGAATTTTGTCAAAAGCTTTTTCTGCATCTATTGAGATGATCATATAGTTTTTCTCCTTCAATTTTTTAATATGGTGTATCACGTTGATTGGTTTGCGTATATTGAAGAATCCTTGCATTCCTAGGATAAACCCCACTTGATCATGTTGTATGATCCTTTTAATGTGCTGTTGGATTCTGTTTGCTAGTATTTTGTTGAGGATTTTTGCATCTATGTTCTTCAGTGATATTGGCCTGTCGTTTTTTTTTCTTTGTGACATATTTCTTTGGTTTTGGTGTCAGGGAGATCGTGGCCTTGTAGAATGAGTGTGGGAGTGTTCCTCCCTCTGTTATATTTTGGAAGAGTTTGAGAAAGATAGGTGTTAGCTCTTCTCTAAATGTTTGATATAATTTGCCTGTGAAGCCATCTCGTCCTGGGCTTTTGTTTGTTAGAAGATTTTTAATCACAGTTCCAATTTCAGTGCTTGTTATTGTTCTGTTCATATTTTCTATTTCTTCCAGGTTCAGTTTTGGAATGTTGTGCATTTCTAAGAATTTGTCCATTTCTTCCAAGTTGTCCATTTTATTGGCATAGAGTTGCTTGTAGTAATCTGTCATGATCCTTTGTATTTCTGCAGTGCCAGTGTTATTTCTCCTTTTTCATTTCTAATTCTATTGACTTGAGTCTTCTCCCTTTTTTTCTTGATGAGTCATGCAATGGTTTATCAATTTTGTTTATCTTCTCAAAGAACCAGCTTTAGTTTCATTGATCTTTGCTATCCTTGCCTTCATTTCTTTTTCATTTATTTCTGATCTGATCTTTATGATTTCTTTCCTTCCACTAACTTTGGAGTTTTTTTCTTCCTCTTTCTCTAATTGTTTTAGATGTAAGGTTAGGTTGTTTATTTGAGATGTTTCTTGTTTCTTAAGGTAAGATTGTATTGCTGTAAACTTCCCTCCTAGAACTGCTTTTGCTGCATCCCATAGGTTTTGGGTCATCATGTTTTCATTGTCATTTGTTTCTAGGTATTTTTTGAGTTCCTCTTTGATTTTTTCAGTGATCTCTTGGTTATTAAGTAGTGTATTATTTAGCCTCCATGTGTTTGTATTTTTTACAGATATATTCCTGTAATTGATATTTAGTCTCATAGCACTGTGGTTGGAAAAGTTACTTGATACGATGTCAATTTTCTTAAATTTACCAAGGTTTGTTTTATTACCCAAGATATGTTCTATCCTGGAGAATGTTCCATGAGCCCTTGAGAAGAAATTGTATTCTGTTCTTTTCGGATGGAATGTCCTTTAAATATCAGTTAAGTCCGTCTTGTTTAATGTATCATTTAAAGCTTGTGTTTCTTTACTTATTTTCATATTGGATGATCTGTACATTGGTGAAAGTGGCGTGTTAAAGTCCCCTACTATGATTGTGTTACTGTTGATTTCCCCTTTATGGCTGTTAGTATTTGCCTTATGTATTGAGGTGCTCCTATGTTGGGTGCATAAATATTTACAATTGTTATATCTTCTTCTTGGGTTGATCCCTTGATCATTATGTAGTGTCCTTCTTTGTCTCTTGTAAGAGTCTTTGTTTTAATGTCTACTTTTCCTGATATGATAATTGCTATTCCAGCTTTCTTTTGATTTCCATTTGCATGGAATATCTTTTTCCATCCCCTCACTTTCATGTTGTATGTGTCCTTAGGTCTGAAGTGGGTCTCTGTTAGACAGCATATATACGGGTCTTGTTTTTGTTTCCATTCAGCCAGTCTATGTCTTTTGGTTGGAGCATTTGATCCATTTACATTTAAGGTAATTTTCCATATTTATGTTCCTATTACGATTTTTAATTGTTTTTTGTTTGTTATTCTAGGTCTTTTCCTCATCTTGTGCTTCCTGCCTAGAGAAGTTCCTTTAGCATTTGTTGTTAAGCTGGTTTGGTGGTGCTGAATTCTGTCACCTTTTGCTTGTCTGTAAAGGTTTTAATTTCTCTGTCAAATATGAATGAGTTCCTTGCTTGGTAGAGTAATCTTGGTTGTAGTTTTTTCCCCTTCATCACTTTAAATATGTCCTGCCAGTCCCTGTTGGCTTGCAGAGTTTCTGCTGAAAGATCAGCTGTTAACCTTATTGGGATTCCCTTGTGTGTTATTTGTTGTTTTTCCATTTGTGCTTTAATATTTTTACTTTGTATTTAAGTTTTGATAGTTTGATTAATATGTGTCTTGGTGTGTTTCTCCTTGGATTTATCCTGTATGGGACGCTCTGTACTTCCTGGTCTTGATTAAGTATTTCATTTCCCGTATTAGGGAAATTTTCAACTATAATCTCTTCAAGTATTTTCTCAGTCACTTTCTTTGTCTCTTCTTCTTCTGGGACCCTTAATTCAAATGTTGGTGCATTTAACGTTGTCCCCGAGGTCTCTGAGACTCTCCTCAATTCTTTTCAATGTTTTTTCTTTATTCTGCTCTGCAGTAGTTATTTCCACTATTTTACCTTCCAGGTCACTTATCCGTTCTTCTGCCTTAGTTATTCTGCTATTGATCCCTTGTAGGGAATTTTTAATTTCATTTATTGTGTTGTTCGTTGTTGTTTGTTTGCTCTTTGGTTCTTCTAGTTCCTTGTTAAACGTTTCTTTTATTTTTTCCATTCTATTTCCAAGATGTTGGATCATCTTTACTATCATTATTCTGAATTCTTTTTCAGGTAGACTGCCTATTTCCTCTTCTTTTGTTATATCTGGTAGGTTTTTACTTTGCTCCTTCATCTACTGTGTGTTTCTCTGCCTTCTCGTTTTGCTTAACTTACTGTGTTTGGGGACTCCTTTTTGCAGACTGCAGGTTCATAGTTTCCGTTGTTTTTGGTGTCTGCCCCCAGTGGCTAAAGTTGGTTCAGTGGGTTGTGTAGGCTTCCTGGTGGAGGGGACTAGTGCCTGTGTTCTGGTGGATGAGGCTGGATCTTGTCTTTCTGGTGGGCAGGTCCACATCTGATGGTGTGTTTTGGCGTGTCTATGGCCTTATTATGATTTTAGGCAGCCTCTCTGCTAGTGGGTGCAGTTGTGTTCCTCTCTTGCTACATTTTTGGCATAGGGTGTCCAGCATTGTAGCTTGTGGGTCACTGAGTGGAGCTCAGTCTTGGTGTAGAGATGGAGATCTCTGGGAAATTTTTGCCATTTGATATTACGTGGAGCTGGGAGGTCTCCTGTGGACCAATGTCCAGAACTTCACTCTCCCACCTCAGAAGCACAGCCCTGATGCCTGCCTGGAGCACCAAGAGTCTGTTATCCACATGGCTCAGAATAAAAGGGAGAAAAAAGAAAGAGAAAGGAAGAAGAAGATAACATAAAATAAAGTTATTAAAATAAAAAAATTATTTAAAAAGTATTTTAAAGTTATAAAAGAAAGAAAGAAATAAGAGAGCAACGAAACCAAAAAACAAATCCACCAATGATAACAAGCGCCTAAAAACTATACTAAAAAAAAAAAAACAACCAGAAAAACAACAACAACAAAAAAAACCGGACAGACAGAACCCTAGGACAAATGGTGAAAGCAAAGCTATACAGACAAAATCACACACAGAAACATACACATACGCACTCGAAAAAGGCGAAAAAAATATATATCTGTGCTCCCAAAGTCCACCTCCTCAAAGTGGGATTATTCGTTGTGTATTCAGTTATTCCACAGATGCAGCCCACATCACATTGATTGTGGAGATTTAATCCGCCGCTCCTGAGGCTGCTGGGAGTAATTTCCCTTTCTCTTCTTTGTTTGCACAGCTCCTGGGGCTCAGCTTTGGATTTGGACCCACCTCTGCGTGTAGGTCGCCCGAGGGAGTCTGTTCTCCACTCAGACAGGACGTGACTCAAGGAGCAGCTGATTCCAGCGGCCCTGGCTTACTGAGGCCGAGGGGATGGAGGGGTATGGAATGCGGGGCAAGGCTGTGGCGGCAGAGTCTGGCATGATGTTGAAACAACCTGTGGTGCACCGTGTGTTCTCCCGGGGAAGCTGTCCCTGGATCACGGGACCCTGGCAATGGCGGGCTGCACAGGCTCCCAGGAGGGGAGGTGTGGAGAGTGACCTGTGCTTGCACACAGGCTTCTTGGTGGCTGCAGCAGCAGCCTTAGTGTCTCTCGCCTGTCTCTTGGGTCCGAACTGATAGCTGTGCCTCGTGCCCGTCTCTGGAGTTCCTTTAAGCAGCGCTCTTAATCCCCTTTCCTCACGCAAAAGGAAACAGAGGCAAGAAAAAGTCTCTTGCCTCTTTGGCAGCTCCAGACTTTTTTCCCGGACTCCCTCCTGGCTAGCTGTGGCTCACTAGCCCCCTTCAGGCTGTGTTCACGCAGTCAGTCCCAGTCTGCTCCGTGGGACCTGACCTCCGAAGCCCGAGCCTCAGCTCCCAGCCCCCACCCATCCCGGTGGGTGAGCAGACAAACCTCTCTGGCTGGTGAGTGCTGGTCAGCACCAATCCTCTGTACAGGAATCTCTCCGCTTTGCTCTCTGCACCCCTATTGTTGTGCTGTCCTCCACAGCTCTGAAGCTTCCCCCCTCTGTCACCCACTGTCTCCACCCGGAAAGGGCCTTCCTAGAGTGTGGAAACCTTTCCTCTTCACAGTTCCCTCCCACTGGTGCATGTCCCATCCCTATTCTTTTGTCTCTGCTTTTGCTTTCTTCTTTTGCCCTACCCAGGTACGTGGGGAGTTCCTTGCCTTTTGGGAGGTCTGAGGTCTTCTGCCAGCGTTCGGTAGGTGTTCTGTAGGAGTTGTTCCACATGTAGATATATCTCTGATGTATTTGTGGGGAGGAAGGTGATCTCCATGTCTTACCCTTCCATCATCTTGAAGCTCCTTGAATTTTGATTCTTTGATAGAAGTCCTTTCTACACTCCTAGGTTATTACAGAATCTACATGTATTATTTTCTAATATTAAGATTTCCATTTTTTACATATAGATCTCTAAATCATTTGGAGATTATTCTTTCTATGGTATGAATTATGGGTCAAATTTTATCTTTTATCAAATGGCTGTCCAGTTGTCCCAACAGCATTTTTTAAAGTGTATATCTTTCCCCAGTCATAATGGTGATGTCACCATTACTATGTAGTAAGTTTCAATATGTACGTGGGTGTATTTAAAATTTTTCTATTCTATTTCACTAGTCTGTTTATTCAAGTGCCAGTACCATATGGTTTTATTTATCAAGAATTTACAGCATGTTTTATTTTTGGTTAGGTTAGTCTCCCCTCATTTCTATTTTTTCATAGTGTGTTGTAGCTATTCTTGCATGTTTTCTTTTTCTCCAGAAGAAATTTAGAATCAACTTGTCTTTCTCTAAGGAAAACAACAACAATAACTTGCTGATATTTTTTAAAAATTAAGAATGCATTAAATTTGTGAGCTAATTCTATCTAAATGATATTGAACATTCCTATTCAAGACCAAAAGATATTTCTCCTAGTTTATATAGCTTTCAGGAGTCTTTAAACTTGTTCTTATATAGCTTTTCCACATTATATTGGGTTGACCAAAATGTTCATGTGTTTTTTTTCCGTAAGATGGCTCTAGTAGCACTTAGTTGTCTTTAACTTCATTCAAAACAATTTTGTTAGATTGTATGTGACAGCTGTCATATCAGCGTGCATTAAAAAAAGACATACCAAAATTAGTGAATTTTTGTGTAGCCATTTTAATATTGAAGGTGGAAGAAAAAAGCAACATTTTTGGCATACTATGCTTTATTATTTCAAAAAAGGTAAAAATGCAGCTGAAACGCAAAAAAAGTTTTGTGCAATGTATAGAGAAGGTGCTGTGACTGCTGAAACGTGTCAAAAGTGGTTTGCAAAGTTTCCTGCTGGAGATTTTTCACTGGATGATGCTCCACGTTCGGGTAGACAAGTCGAAGTTGATAGCGATCATATCGAAACAATAATTGAGAACAATCAACGTTATACCACGTGGGAGATAGCCAACATACTCAAAATATCCAAGTCAAGCATTGCAAATCATTTGCACCACTTGGTTACGTGAATCACTTTGACGTTTAGGTTCCACATAAGTTAAGCAAGAAAAACCTTCTTGGCCATATTTCCGCATGCTATTCTCTCCTGAAACGTAATGAAAACATTCCATTTTTAAAACAAATTGTGATGGGTGATGAAAAGTGGATACTGTACGATAATGGGGAATGGAAGAGATCATGGTGCAAGTGAAATGAACCACCTCCAACCACACCAAAAGCCGTTCTTCATCCAAAGAAGGTGATGTTCTGTATATGGTGGGACTGGAAGTTAATCCTCTATTATGAGCTCCTTCCGGAAAACCAAACTATTAATTCTAACAAGTTCTGCTCCCAATTTGACCAACTGAAAGTAGCACTTGAGGAAAAGCATCCAGAATTAGTCCACAGAAAACGCATAGTCTTCCATCAGGATAACACAGGACCGCATGTTTGTTTGATGACCAGGCAAAAGTTGTTACAGCTTGGCTGGGAAGTTCTGATTCACCTGTTGTATTCACCAGACTTTGCACCTTCGGATTTCCATTTATTTTGGTCTTTACAAAATTCTCTTAATGGAAAAAATTTCCATTCCCTGGAAGACTGTAAAAGACACCTGGAACAGTTTTTTGCTCAAAAATATAAAAAAGTTTTGGGAAGATGGAATTATGAAGTTGCCTGGAAAATGGCAGAAGGTAGTGGAACAAAAGGGTGAGTATGTTGTTCAATAAAGTCCTTGGTGAAAATGAAAAAATGTGTCTTTTATTTTTACTTAAAAAACCAGAAGCACTTTTGGCGCACCCAGTAAGTTTATTCCTAAGAACGTTATCTTATCTGTTGCTATTATAAATAAGATTCTCTTTTCCATTATATCTTCTTTCTGGTTATTGTTTATATATATAAAGTCATTAATTTTTTTATATTAATTTACCAAAATTTTATTGTTTATTTTAGTTTTATCACTACATTTCTCACCTTGTCCAAATAAATACCATAATCTACAGAATTTCCTTTTTTTCTTTCAATTCTTATGCCTATAACTGCTTTTTAGTGTTTGGTTTTTTAACTGCGTTGGATAATAGCTCTACTAAAAGTTCGAATAGTCAAGAGCATGGATATTAATTTTGTATCCTGCTACTTTACCAGATTCATTGAATAGCTCTAGTAGTTTTCTGGTAGCATCTTTAGGATTTTCTATGCATAGTATCATCTCATCCGCAAACAGTGACAGCTTTACTTCTTTTCCAATTTGGATTCCTTTTATTTCTTTTTCCTCTCTGATTGCTGTGGCTAAAACTTTCAAAACTATGTTGAATAATAGTGGTGAGAGTGGGCAACCTTGTCTTGTTCCTGATCTTAGAGGAAATGATTTCAGTTTTTCACCACTGAGGACGATGTTGGCTGTGGGTTTGTCATATATGGCCTTTATTATGTTGAGGAAATTTCCCTCTATGCCTACTTTCTGGAGGGTTTTTATCATAAATGGGTGTTGAATTTTGTTGAAAGCTTTTCCTGCATCTATTGAGATGATCATATGGTTTTTATCCTTCAATTTTTAAATATGGTTTCTCACATTGATTAATTTGCATATATTGAAGAATCCTTCCATTCCTGGGATAAACGAACTTGATCATGGTGTATGATCCTTTTAGTGTGCTGTTTGATCCTGTTTGCTAGTATTTTGTTGAGGATTTTTGCATCTATGCTCATCAGTGATATTTGCCTGTAGTTTTCTTTCTTTGTGACATCTTTGTCTGGTTTTGGTCTCAGGGTGACAGTGGCCTCACAGAATGAGTTTTGGAGTGTTCCTCCCTCTGCTATATTTTGGAAGAGTTTGAGAAGGAGAGGTGTTAGTTCTTCTCTAAATGTTTGATAGAATTTGCCTCTGAAGCTATCTAACCCTGGGCTTTTGTTTGTTGGAAGATTTTTAATCACAGTTTCAATTTCAGTGCTTGTGATTGGTCTGTTCATATTTTCTATTTCTTCCTGGGTCAGTTTCAGAAGGTTGTGCATTTCTAAGAATTTGTCCATTTCTTCCAGGTTGTCGATTTTATTGGCATCTAGCTTCTTGTAGTAATCTGTCATGATCCTTTGTATTTCTGCAGTGTCAGTTGTTACTTCTCCTTTTTCATTTATAATTCTATTGATTTGAGTGGTCTCTCTTTTTTTGAAGTGTCTGGCACAGGAATCTCTTGAATTCCTATACACTAATGATGGAAAATCTGAAAATGAAATTAAGAAAACACTCCCATTTACCATTGCAACAAAAAGAATAAAATATCTAGGAATAAACCTACCAAAGGAGACAAAAAGACCTGTATGCAGAAAATTATACGACACTGATGAAAGAAATTAAAGATGATACAAACAGATGGAGAGATATACCATGTTCTTGGGTTGCAAGAATCAACATTTTGAAAATGACTATACTACCCAAAGCAATCTACAAATTCAATGCAATCTCTATCAAGCTACCATTGGCATTTTTCACAGAAGTAGAACCTAAAATTTCACAGTTTGTATGGAAACACAAAAGACTCTGAATAGACAAAGAAATCTTGAGAAAGAAAAACGTAGCTGGAGGAATCAGGCTCCTGGACTTCAGACTATACTACAAAGCTACATTAATCAAGACAGTATGGCACTGGCACAAAAAGAGAAATATAGATAATGGAACAGGATAGAAAGCCCAGAGATAAACCGGCGCACATATGGTCACCTTATCTTTGATAAAGAAGGCAAGAATATACAGTGGAGAAAAGACAGCCTTTTCAATAAGTGGTGCTGGGAAAACTGGACAGCTACATGTAAAGGAATGAAATTAGAACACTCCCTAACACCATAACTAAAAATAAACCCAAAATGGATTAAAGACCTAAATGTAAGGCCAGATACTATCAAACTCTTAGAGGAAAACATGGGCAGAATACTGTATGACATAAATCACAGCAAGACCCTTTTTGACCCACCTCCTAGAGAAATGGAAATAAAAACAAACATAAACAAATGGGACCTAATGGAACTGCACAGCTTTTGCACAGCAAAGGAAACCATAAACAACACGAAAAGACAACCCTCAGAATGGGACAAAATATTTGCAAACGGAGAAAGTGACAAAGGATTAATCTCTAAAATTTACAAGCACCTCATGCAGCTCAATATCAAAAAAAAAAAACAAACAAACAACCCAATCCAAAAATGGGCAGAAGACCTAAATAGACATTTCTCCAAAGAAGATATACAGATTGCCAACAGACACATGAAAGAATGCTCAACATCATTAATCAGTAGAGAATTGCAAATCAAAACTACAATGAGATGTCATCTCACACCGGTCAGAATGGCCATCATCAAAAATTCTACATACAATAAATGCTGGAGAGAGTGGGGAGAAAAGGGAACCCTCTTGCACTGTTGGTGGGAATGTAATTTGATACAGCCACTATGGAGAACAGTATGGAGGTTCCTTCAAAAACTAAAAATAGAACTACCATATGACCCAGCAATCCCACTACTGGGCATATACCCTGAGAGAACCATAATTCAAAAAGAGTCATGTACCAAAATATTCACTGCAGCTCTATTTACAATAGTAAGTTTATGGAAGCAACCTAAGTGTCCATCAACAGATGAATGGATAAAGAAGATGTGGCACATATATACAATGGAATATTACTCAGCCATAAAAAGAAACAAAATTCAGTTATTTGTAGTGAGTTGGATGGACCTAGAGTCTGTCATACAGAGTGAAGTAAGTCCGAAAGAGATAAACAAATACTGTATGCTAACACATATATATGGAATCTAAAAAACAAAAAATGGTCATGAAGAATCTAGGGGTAAGACGGGAATAAAGATACAGACCTACTAGAGAATGGACTTGAAGATACGGGGAGGGGGGAGGGTAAGTTGGGACAATGTGAGAGAGTGGCATGGACATGTATACACTACCAAACATAAAATATATAGCTGGTGGGAATCAGCCGCATAGCACAGGGAGATCAGCTCGGTGCTTTGTGACCACCTAGAGGGGTAAGACAGGCAGGGTGGGAGGGAGGGAGACGCAAGAATGAAGAGATCTCGGGACATATGTATATGTAAAACTGATTCACTTTGTTATAAAGCATAAACTAACACACCATTGTAAAGCAATTATACTCCCATAAAGATGTTTTAAAAAAAAGAGTATGGGTAACATTTTTTCTTGTTCTTGACTTTAGCAGGAATGCCTCTCATTTTCCCATTAGGAATTTTAGTGTTTATTTTCTTATTGATTTACATATATAATGGACACTTGCTTTGTGTGTGTGTGTATCTAAATTTCTAGATGCACTCACAAATACCATATACATAATGTATATATATATATGTAGGAAGTGCCCATGAGTTCCTATTTTGGTGTTTTTGTTTTATTATTTTGTTTTGTTTTGTTTTGATTTTTTTGGAATGAGTGTTAAATTTCACTGTGCTCCTTTTCAGGATTTCTGGAGATTTTCATAGGATATTTCTCTTTAGACCTATCATAAGGTGAATGATAGTAGTGGATTTCCTAATTATTGAATCATCTCTGGTTGCCTACAATAAATCCTACTTGTTCATGGTGCATTATTTTCCTAATGTGGTGTTATATTCTGTCCACTGATATTAAATTTAAGAGATATAAATCAATATGCATAATTGACATTTTTCTATAGCTTTCTGTTATTATACTGTCTTATCAGGTTTTGGTATCAATGTTATAATCATTTCATAAAAATAATTTGAATTTCTCTTTATTTTCTATGTTTTGGAATATTTTGTGTAGCACTAAGAGTGCTTATGTAGCATTGTGTTTAGTTGATGATTAAGTTTTGGTAAAATTCTTCTGTGAAAATTTTAAGGCTTAGTGCTTTCCTATGAGGTAATTCTTTAATAAATCTCCCTATTTCTTCTATGGAAATTGGTTTCCTTAGGATCTCCATCTCAATTCCAGTCATTTTGACAAATTATTTTTTTCCTGTGAAATCATACTTATCATTTAGGTTTTCAACTTATTGTGCAACCAATTCTTTTGTTATTATATATATTTTTTCTGGTTTAATAGTTATTTTCCTCTTCTCATTTCTTACTTTGTGTATCTGTGTTTTCTACTTATTTCTTATTACATTAACTAGCAGTTGATTCCTTATTGTTAATTTATTTTAAAAACAGTATTTTGATTTATTTACTTCTAGTATTTTTCCATTTCTTATGTCTTTAATGTTTTCTTTTATCTTTATCATTAATGTTTTCTTTTGGTTTATTTTGTTGTTTTTTGTTTAACTTTAGGAGTTGAAATTTTAAGTCATTAATTTCATTTAAAATTTTATTGATGTAAATATTTGTAGTTAATATAAATATTAAATTTCCTTTAATAACTGCTAAAATATATCCCACATATTATGATATGTGGAGTTTCTAATATCCTTTTTTTTAATGCTGCAAGTTTGGTTTGTATTTCCCCTTTTTAAAAAAAATTAATTGAATTAATTTATTTTTTATACAGTAGGTTCTTATTAGTTATCTATTTTATACCTATTAGTGTATATGTGTCAATCCCAATCTCCCAATTCATCCTACCACTACCACCCCCACCACTTTCCCCCCTTGCCCCTTTCTTTTTATTTATTTATTTCTTGGCTGTGCCGCACGGCTTGCAGGATCTTAGTTCCCCAACCAGGGCTTGAACCTGTGCCCTTGGCAGTGAAAGCACGGAGTCCTAACCACTGGACCTCCAGGGAATTCCCTGTATTTCCCCTTTCACTTAAGAGCATTTAATAGTTTTATGGGCCCAGCACACTTCCTCTGTGCAACTCTGCCCTCATTAATAGGTTTTTAAAATTTTCTGATGTAAAGACTTCTAGAAAAATGTTTTACCTTCATTGTACTATGATAAAAAGAATGCTGGTTGTGTTATTTGTATTTTATTGAATTTGATGATACTTTCTTTGTGACCTGGCATAAAGTAAAGTTTTATGAATACTCCTCATGTCCCTTAGAAGATATTTTTCTATTGTCTAGCTGTAAGGTTTGATATATATCCAGAAGATCTAACTTAGTGATTATGTGAAATGAGTCCAGTTTTTCTCAAGCAGGCTTTTTGTGGGCCACTGCGGGGGGATGGAAAGAGAGGTGTTAACACAGGGGAATAGAGAGGGGTGCTTTGATCTGAGGACAGGTTCATAGCCATAAGAGACATAAGATTCTCTTGACAATCATAAGAACTCATTTACTCAATAAATATTCAAAAATGCTCTCTATGACAAGCCATCTTTCATTTAATTCAGGTTTCTGCTTAAAAGGCACAGACAGGTCTAACCAAACCACTGCTAAAATCCCTGTCAGTCTCATTGTTACACTGCTTTCATTTTCTTCTTAGCACTTAGTACTCCTCTGCTCATATTCAATTCTTATTTTCTTTAGTATCTCCCCACTAAAATATAAATTGTACAGCACACAGATTTTTGCCTGTTTTCCTTTCTATTCTATCTATACTACCCAGAATCCTGCCAGTCATGTGGTATACTCTAAAGAAAGGTTTGCTACATAATGTTGAATTATACCCACCCCATGACTTCAGAGAATAAAACATCTGGTATAGGGGCAGGCACAGTAACATATTTTGAGAAGAAACCAATTAAATATGATGTCACTACACTTCACTACATCATTCAATATTCAACATATATTTAATTTAAGCATGTGCTTGTTGGAGCTCCTGTGCTAGCCACTGTGCATGTAGAGATGAATGCAGCACAGTCCCTGATCTCTACTAGTATTGGACCTCGTACGAACATTTCCATTATAAATTGTGCATTAGATTCTTATGATTTAGCTTCAATAACAACAACAACAAATCCAAAACAAATCAAAAAACAACAACAATAAAAAACAACTAACAACAACTAAAACCAGTAGTTCTCAACCCTTGCACAACCATAGAATCACCTGGGAAGTTTTTTAAAAAGACAAACTTCTTGCAAAATGGTAAAATTCTTATGGAGGGGAATTTGGCAATATCTAGCACATACTTGTTAGTACATAAATCCCAATTCTCAAAATCAAGGAAACACTGGGAAAATATGAAAATGTTATTGATTGCAGAAATATGTGTTATAATAAAAACTGGAATAATTAAACGTCCATGAGTAGAGGACTTGAAAAACAAAATAATTGAATATTATGCAGCTATAAAAATAAATGATGACTATTTCTATATATTGGTTTGGAACACTCTGGGATATATTGACAAGTGAAGAAAAATCAAGATGGGGAAACTGTATAGTACATTATCACTTACCATACATAGTAAGTATGAATACATATGGAATTATAATCAACAAACTAAAAAAAAGTACATATGTGAGAATGTACAGAGTGGTAGGGACAAGAAGACAAGCCAGATTTTGCTAAAATATATTGTTTTGTAGGTTTGACTTTGGTATTATGTAAATTTTCTCCATATTTATAAAAACTAATTAAGGTAAACTTAATGAAAAGCAAAATGGATCTACTATACTTTATTGTGCATCCAGTTGATGGCATTACCACACAGAGGCTATTTTTAATGGTTTTAAAATATAGCCATTTGTTCTGCACATTCCTAGAGGATATATAACCTGAGGACCAAAACAATCAGATAAAAACTTTAAACTATTTTCAGAATCAATATTTTTATTGGTAATGTTGGCATGGTTCTTTGGACACTTGGTTGTGAATTGTGGGATAACACTAATGAGCAATTTTTAATTTTTTCAATGTTATTGGGAGTCAAGACTTGTGGTTTCAGAGAAAGGACATACTGATGAAAGATCAAGCATGTAAAGCAAATACCCTGGAGCCCTGAATTTGAATGAGAAGTATCAGTATAAACTCATGTTGTATTTTGCTTTTAAAAATACCTATTTCTTAGCTCTGCCCCCTACAAAGCACTAGAAACCATGATGAACCCAGTAGCATCCAGACAAGCACTATGATTTTACTCTCTAAACAGCATTTTCCACTAAAAAAAGAAATATAGATTACATGATGAATTAACTGACTTCAGGAAATCTATAAAGTGAGCCTTGCACAACCTGATGCACCAGAAAAGAGGAAGGATTACCGGGGTCATGTTAGAAGGATTCACTAGCTAATCTGAAAGGCCTAAATGCCTAAAAATGGTACAGTTTGAGGATCTATAAGAATAATAAGTAAATAGATTTGAACACATTAAACGTGTTTAGATATTGTATTCATAGTGATTCTAAAATGTACTCTGTGGTCACCTTTAATTAAAAGTGTTAAGAAATAAATTCATAATTTGAAAACTCTTAAATGGAAGGAAAGAATCAAATAATTATCCTTCCATCTGTATATCTACTGTGTTATCAAATAATTAACGAGGAAAAGATTCTCTTTAGAGAGGTATTCTAGTTAATAAATGAAGAAAGATAAATAGAATATCTTCATACTACAAGCTGTAACAAAATACTGGATCTAGGCACTAATCATCAGTGTCTGCTAACTTCATAAAAGAAAGAGACAAACCAGACATTATGTATATCCAGACAGAGGTACATGGCATTACCTGTGAGTTATTCTTGTTTAAAAAAAAAAAAAAGGAGAAGACTCCAATGAAGCCTCTATCTCTAACAACCAATTTAGGGGAAAGTCAGGAGATAGAGGGACTTGTTAAACAATGAAAAAGGGAGGATGTCAGCAAAATCCAGACTGTATGAAACTCCAGAAAACAAAGGACCCAAATTGTTCAGTGTATAAATTACAAGAAAAAAAAAAAGAAGGGTTGAAAGAGACTTAATAAGCATGTTAACAAATTATAATGCATGGGCATAAACTGGATCCTGATTTGAAAATTGAATTTCAAAAAAATAAGTATTGGGCTTCCCTGGTGGCACAGTGGTTGAGAGTCTGCCTGCCAATGCAGGGGACATGGGTTCGTGCCCCGGTCCGGGAGGATCCCACATGCTGCATAGCGGCTGGGCCCGTGAGCCATGGCCACTGAGCCTGCGTGTCCGGAGCCTGTGCTTCGCAATGAGAGAGGCCACAACAGTGAGAGGCCCAAGTACTGCAAAAAAAAAAAAAAAAGTATTTCTGACATAATTGGAACACTTAAGCTAGGAATGAATATTTGAAGATATTTAGGAATTATAATTAATTTTACACAAGATAATATTACTGTGCTTGTATTTTTAAAGTGTCTAGGTCTTTTAGAGATACATACTGAAATAATCTTTTGTTAAGTGACATGATGTTTAGGATTGACTTCAAAATAATCTGCAGGTGGAGAGAAGTAGGTGGGAGTGTAGATGAAGTAAAATTAACCAAGAGTTCTTAACTGTTGGAGCTATGTGAGATCTACATGGGTTCTTTATAATGGTACATTTTGTCATGTATCTGACAGTATAACAGAAAGATTTTTTTAAATGTTCACAGCCATAATATAGACTAATTAATCAGAATTTCTGGATATCGAGGAGGGCACTAGTATTGCTAAAAACTACTTTCAAATGAGTTTACTATGCAGCTAAAGTTTAGAGACAATGGTATAAACAGGGCCTTACTCTTTTTTTCTCTCCTTATAAGAAGTCTGGAAGTACACTTGCATTGTTCAGCTGTTCAAAGATGCCATAGGATACCACAACTTCCATCCTCCTGCTCAGCCATTTTTCAGCAGGTTGATTCTATGACCATGTGCTTGTCACAATATAGCTGCAACTGCTCCAGTCATTTCTATCATATCCCAAGTACCATCTTTTTCTATAGAAGTCCCCACACATTCCTGTACACATCACTGGGAACAACTGGGTCACATGGCCACCCTTAGGTGTAGAGGAGGCTGGAAAACCCATCATCTGACAAAGGGGAATGGGATAGCCATGATTGGACTGGACAAATTCTGAGTCCCCCTACCCACCCCCAGGGCTGGACATATTTCCTCTTTTTAAAAAATCAGTTTTTCTTACCATAGGGCATTGGTAGGAAAAGTTATTGCATCAGCAATCAACAAATCTAGTGAGAAGGAGAAGCAGAGCTCCTACAGTCAAAAACACAGTCAAGGGTAACAATTGACTATGCACTGCAGGAAATAAACTCACAAGGACTGAGCCACATTTTCATATGTGCTACTTTGTTCAGTACTCACAACAACCCTATAAACAAGGTGTTTGAGGGCTTCCCTGGTGGCGCAGTGGCTGAGAGTCCGCCTGCCAATGCAGTGGACACGGGTTTGTGCCCCGGTCTGGGAAGATCCCACATGCCACGAAGCGGCTGGGGCCGTGAGCCATGGCCGCTGAGCCTGCGCGTCCGGAGCCTGTGCTCCGCAACGGGAGAGGCCATACAGTGAGAGGCCCGCGTACCGCAAAAACAAAATGAAAACAAAAAACAAGGTTTTTGATCAGGCCACCCAAGATGGCTATTCTCTTACTCTCTGTACATGCCTTGCTCAACCAGTCCCTGCTTCACTTACACCTTACTCACATGACTGACCTTCCCTCTTAATCATAGAGCCTAATCAGTAAATGCCCATGTACTTGCCCCCAGCCCCAGCTAGTGATTGTTCTAATCGTTAGATCAGAACATCTCCACCTGTTAGCTTATCAGTGGGGCAGTGAGGGGTGTGCTCCTCTGCTGGTTTCCCTGGTAACCAATGAGCCGACCAGACATCAATTCCCCTTATAACTGGTAACCTCCCCCTCCCCGTGGGAGCAAAGACTGCCACCATGTCCTGCCCGCCTTTTGCCGCACATGGTGGGGTGTCTCTCCAAGACCTTGCTTCAGACATGTAAGATCCCCCATCCATTAAACCACTGACGTCTCTGACTCTGGGTTCTTTCTTCGGTCTTGAGGCTGAGCAAGTACAGATCTTGCAGGTCTGCAGGGTGCAGCCCAACACGAGGTAACTGGCATTAGTTCTACATTATGCATGAGGGACCAGAGACTCATAGAAGAGGGATGAGGTGGCTTATTCAGGGTTCCAATTAGTGGCTTCACGGTGCATTACCCCTGTGCCACGCGTCAACGTCCCTTCTCTAGCTTACCAAATCACTGTCTAAAACATAAGCAGGGGAAGAAAAAGAGGCCCACTATCTCCTCAGCACCATGCTAGGTATATTCTACGTCAGGAAGGGGACATATTTTGATCTGGCCACTTCTCTGACAATGGGATCTTCTGGAAGAGGTGGGGGCACCAGGGTGGCCCAGAGCAGAACTTGTCCTTCATTGTAGCTGTTACGTCTGCACACTTAGGTAATATGTACTATTTTGGATACCGCTAACTCAGTCAGGCATTGGTAGATAGTGTGAGACCTAACACTGATACCTGGGGATCTGTGAGGCTTGGTAGTATCACCATCAGAGCTGGTACCATGCTGCCAATATTGCCAGCAGTTTTGACCTTTTTGTCTCACAGAATGAATCTGATGTGCATTTGTCCCCTAGCCACCTGGAGGCCCAGTTCAGATTCTGCTGGGAAATCAATATGACCTTTCTCGTGCCCCAACTTCCCTTCAGGCCTTGAATAGTGTGCCATCCATAGAGGCAAATGTTCTTGAATTATGTTAAATTTGGTCACTGCAACTTTTTACTCACTACCAAGATCTTGTGAAGCCACCACACCTTTCCTGAATCACCGTCCTTTAAGGTTAAAGCCTCCTTAGATGTATCTCCTTCCCTTCAAACCTTGGTGTTCCCTTCTTAAACGTGCAAAATGTATGCTTGCAGCTCATTTACCCTTTCAGACCAGAGTTCTTTTGGGTTTGGCACACATTGAAGAACACAGATGGGGATGAAGCATTCTGTTATTAGCATCACTCAGGAGTTAAGCCTTTAGATATTTTTAAAAAGATGCAGACGTAGAGAATGGACTTGAAGACATGGGGAGGGGGAAGGGTAAGCTGGGACAAAGTGAGAGAGTGGCATGGACTTATATACACTACCAAATGTAAAATAGATAGCTAGGGGGAAGCAGCTGCATAGCACGGGGAGATCAGCTCAGTGCTTTGTGACCAACCTAGAGGGGTGGGATAGGGAGGGTGGGAGGGAGACGCAAGAGGGAAGATCTATGGGGATATATGTATATGTATAGCTGATTCACTTTGTTATAAAGCAGAAACTAACGCACCATTGTAAAGCAATTTTACTCCAATAAAGATGTTAAACTTTTTAAAATGTATTAATACATTTTATTTCACCTATTCATTTATACCTTACTAAATTGGCAAAAGAAGCTAAAGCAGTCTGGAAAGCTAAATAATATATGTCATATGAGCATCAGTTAAAGCAGGGTGCAAAAAGAAATAAAAGGTAGAAATCAAACACTAACCTTTAATCCAGGAACTGTCAGCTAAAGCAGCAGAAGCCAGTTGGGGTCTTTCTTGCTCATTTGCCATGTGACATTGTGTTCTGTAAATTTATTGGTATGGCAAAAGGTCACTGATAGACTGTGGTAGAGCTAGTAAAAGCTGTCTCAGGAGGAGATAATTCATCTAAGTCTCTGTCAGAGATTAGAGGAAGCCTTTTAATCAGAGCCCCAAATGTGAGGAAAGAAGAGCTATAATTGGACACTTATTGGATATATATCATATCAAATGAGAGATACAGCGACATGACTGTATACAGCAGCCTGACTGGATAAATCTTTCATTTTTTTTTTCCTTTTTGTCCTCTCATTCTAAAACTGGGGGCAGGTCTCAATATTCTCTGCTTGGACTTTTGAAGTTCAACAATGAAAGAGAGAAATATCTTCATTAGAGGGCTGAGAACTGTCTGAAAATTATGTGTGCATGTAAATTCTGATTGCTTAATATTAATCTGAGTAGAAAACAAGGGGCTTTGCCGAAAACCCTTTTGATTGATGTCTGATTCTTAGAGCCTGAACCTTTCATCCACTGACTTATAAAAGAAACTACAATTTTTTAAAGGATAAGTGAAGGAAAAGAGACTCCCCCTAGAATTTAGACAAATTTCCTCCAAAACAATCTGCATTGTTGAGTGCAAGATAGAACTGTAAGGGAATCCAATAGTGAATATTCTACGGGCTATAGTGTCAAATTGTAAACTGCCCTCGTGTATGTAAACAAAGCTTTTTTTTTTCTCTTGTGTTATTTTCTCATACGTGGCATGTTCATACAGTAGGTTCTTTTTTCTCTCCCTTTCCCTTGTTGATCTTGGTGATTGGTTGAACATTAACTAACAAACACCCACAGGGTGGTTTGAAAAAGCCTCTCCCAAATTCTAAGGCAAGCCCACTTTCCCCATTCAGTGGAAACAGTTGTGTCCCTGGTGAGAAATCTGGGATCAAATTTTCCTTCCACCCAGTGGCCAACCATGAGTGGATATTGTTAACTGAAAACTAGGAGAAATGGAAATATGTCAATACCCACAACAGAAAATATAGAATCATATTGAACATAAAAACAGGCACTGGATCAATGTGAACATGTTCAAATGCTCAGGTTTTGGCAGAATTTCTGTGGTTGCTGGATAGTTTCTTTTGTATGGCCATGACATGGTAACTAATAATTTTCCTGCAACTAAACCAGTCATTTTAACTAAAGTGTGTGGGTTGAATATTTGTACTGCAAAATGTGCATAAGTAAACTTTAAAAAGAGCAGGTTCTTGCATTGTAGTAAATCAGAATCATGACACTGTAAAAAGAGAGTCTATTTTGAGAAAGGATTTGTCTATTGAAGACAGGAATGGTAACCATAGTGGATATTAATAGCACTGACAATTTGTCCTGGGTACCAGAGAAAGATGCTCAATGTGGAGGTCTGCTAGCTTCTACCCAGCCCAAGCTTTCCACTTTCTTTCCTTTATGGGTCTTTGCTGACGTACCAAATTAAGTTGGGCCCTTTTCCTAAATCTCTGCAGATTTGTCCTATAATGAGGAATAAAAGGAAGAACCTTGGGAGAAAAGTCGCCAAGAGTCATCCTGACATAGTAAATTCATGATGTATTTACAGGATGCAGCCAGACTTGGGGAGTTTCTACACTGATCTTGCTTACCAGGAATTTGAGGTGCTCTTGGCACAGTTAAGTTAAATTGGTCTGAATTAGAGGCAACAGGGAACCACTGAAGGAACACTGTTTTGTATGCCCTGTGGAAACTGTACTGTGTTTGTGAATGGCCTCAATTTGCAGTATTGGAGAACACTACCAGACATTAAGAACTACAAATGAAGGTATTCAAGAAGTTAGAAAAAAAAACATTACCATGAGTTTATATACTGAATATTAAAGAGCCAGGGTCAGGTGTCTCCAACCACCTGAATGATCACTGAAATGAAAATTATTGGTTTCTAAAATCCACTCCCAAAGATTTATGTCCTGGTCTCTGAAAGTTGTTTATAGAGTTCAGAGCTCCTGGTGGATAAATTTCTATACAACTGGCTAATGAGAAGACATTTAGGAGCCAGTTTTTGATGGGAAATTATCCAAATTGGGTGGAGAAAAAAAGAGTTCTGTCCTGCCTTGTGGCTTTGGCCTATTAGTGGATGCTATCCACAATTATCCTATTGGTAAATTACTAAAATTGCAAAACAATGAGATTGATGCAGCATCAGAAATAAAGTTTTAAAAAGTGGCTGCCAGGGCAAAACTTTTAGCGAACACTGGATTGGCCTGTATTTTGTACAAAGCTCAGAGCACAGAGGCAAGAGAAGGAACTGTAAAATAAGACGAAACTCTTGCCACTGACATTCTAATTATTAAAGGACTGGGTCCAAGACAACATGAGGCACATCCCTGTGGGTTAGGTTAGCTGACATATGACAAAATAAAAATCCTCTTTTCCCTTGTGGGTGCCCTGAAGATCTATGGTTGGATGATTCACAGAGCCATGCTATTGATGCCCTGACAAGACCTGTGGCTATCTCTGACAGGTTAGATATCCTGGAGGTACATGCGGACACAAACAAAGGGACCACGGAGAAAGGTCCTGAGTATAGCCCATTGTGTTCTGGCAGCAGTCTCCACCCTTGTTCAACCACCCCATGAGTGTGAGGAATTGGCTCTGCCCACCATTGGGCAGTGTTTACACTGGGCCACTACCTACTTACCAAGACAGAAAGTTCTTGCAGCTGTTGATAGTTACGCAGGTTATAAGGCCACTCTCCTGGCAATAAAAGTAGCCACCTCAGGGTCCACAGTTGGTGTTTTCCTCAATGTACTCTTCAGAGATGAGTCCAGTTAACTCTGACCCCAAGAGTGGGTCATGATCTGATTGTAAAAATGACCTCCCACCTTTCCTACTAACCCCAAGCACTGAAGAATAGAAGAGCGGAATGGTCTCCCCATCTCCAAGCTCAGGACCCTCAATAACCCTTACTTGTCAGTGAATGACTTACCATTGCAAGCATTTACCTTCTCAAGTCATGCCCCTTACTGTGTTGTGTCCCACATTACAAGTCTCTTGGTGAATAAAACAAAGGGGTGTGTTAAGATGAGGGAGTGCAGATAACAGTCTAGTCAACATACGGTCTGAATCCCCAGGTATATTTGTAATCTGGCCATGTTCAACATTCGGGGACTTGATAGATGGCCTGAGCTTTTCTTTTTCAAATCACAAGTGGGGAAGCAGAAGAGCTCCTTTATTGACTGGACTTGAACACAGAAAACAAAGTTCATTGGGAAGAGCTCTAAATTATTTTTCTCAAAATTAAAATTTTTCCTTTAACACAAACCTGTGCATTGTTTGTAAATTCCTCATTTAAAACAGTGAGTGCAGGACAGTTGTTAAAAGCCCAGGTAATAAAATGTATTCAGTTACTTGAGACAGTAAAAAACCTAATTGAGAAGTATTACAGACAAATTTAAAAAAATATTCAAAAGCATTTCAAATACCAATAAGAGTTTCAAATGGAATATTTTATTCACATGTTAGTTGTCTTTTTAACATGTACACACACACTGACACACTCTGATTGGTCTGCGTGGAACAAGGGTTGTCTAAATATCCTAAGGGAAAATGAAAAATTAAAAAATATATTAATTTTTCATTGTTATAGACAATTACATCCACATCACTTACAAAGCTATTACTGATTCTGTTCAAGGAAGCAGAATGGCATAGGAGGAGGAAACTTATGGGTAAATTCAGCAGTGACACAACTGAGATCTCAACATGAGAAAGCTGACAAAACATGGATTTTTGCTGTGAAATTTTTCTTTGCAAAATATGGAGAAAAGTCTCTCAATGGGCAGTAAATAAGAGAAGGTGGTGAACTTTTGTAGTCAATTCTCACAGTATTGTGTAGGGGCAACAAGAAAACTGCTTAGTCCTTCTCTGGGACCAGTTTCAGAACTTTTCCAATCGCAATGGTCTTACCCTCATCTCTTAAAGTAAAACGACCCATTTGAGGAAAATCTTTGAATGTCTCAAGGCAGATAGTTCCTGCTGTCCTTAAACGGGCAATGCACACTTGATCTTGTTTCACGAAGCGGGGCCGTGTCTTACTCTTTTCTCCTGATTTTTTATCTACCAAGGAGATTAAGGCTGTTATCTCAACTTCCTCAATACAAGTATGAATGTGCAGCACCGCATTATAACCTGGGCAGATGATGGATTTGTGCTCAATAATCACTATCTGAACATCAAATGTGCGTCCAGAATGGCAAAGATTATTAGGATCACAGAGTATGAATCCTGGAAGAATCTCTTCTTCTTCAATTCCCTTCAGTCTGATTTTAAGGTTTTCACCTGGGGCTACATAATCAGTTTCAGCATCATCAGAAAGTATTCCAAGAACTTCCACATTGTGCTTGTTTGGCATCATCACAAGCTGCTGGCCTTTAAAAATGGATCCTGATTCCAGCTTTCCCAGGACCACAGTGCCCATATCCTTGTACTTATCCACAATTGGCAGTCTAATTGGTCCATCAATGGATCTGTTGAAGTTTGGCATATTATCCAAATACGGAATGAATGGTAATCCAGTGTACCAAGGGCAGAAATCTGATTGCTCTTTAATATTTGCCCCGGTAAGCCCTGAGCAGGGCATAAAGTGAATGTCCTTTTTGGGACTGAAGCCGACTTTCTTCAAAAAGGGCACTAGCTTTTCTTTACATTCTTCATATCTCTCGCTGCTCCAATTTACTGTGGGATCATCCATCTTATTAATAAGCACTATTAAATATTTCACCCCTGCTGTTTTTGCCAACATCGCATGTTCTCTTGTCTGTCCACCTTTTTCAAATCCAGTCTCAAACTCTCCTTTCCTGGCAGAGATTACCAGTACAGCCAAATCAGCTTGAGAAGCACCACCAATCATATTTGGGACAAAACTCTTGTGGCCAGGGGCATCTAAAATTGTGAAATGTTTCTTTTCTGTTTCAAAATAGGCACGACCCACTTCTACTGTTTTACCCTTGTCTCGTTCTTCCTGATTTGTATCTAAGGCCCAGGACAAATACCAAGTTTCTCTGTTTTTTTCTTTAGCTTCTCTTTCATATTTCTCAAGTGTCCTTTTGTCAACCATTCCTGTCAAAAACATGATCTGTCCTCCAATGGTTGACTTTCCGGCATCTACATGCCCAATGAATACCACATTTACGTGTTCTTTTTTAGGAGCACCTGAGGGGACGACCACAGATTTCGATTTTCTGATTTCCTCTTTCTCAATCAATTCCTGGCCACTTTCTTCTGGGGGCCCCGAATCTCCCAAGGAACTACCCCCTGGCTCAGCTTCACTTACTTCTTTATTGTGCTCCCATGATTCTTCTAAGACCATCTCCACCTCTCCATTTTCTACAACAGGTTCCGAAAGTTCCATGGTAACGGCTGAATTGGAACCTTCACGCCACACTAACTGTTCCTCTTTGGAATGTTCCACAGGTGCCCCCCGTCCCAGCCTTTTACCTTGAGGGTCGCCCGCGCCGGGGCAGGTTTCATCGATGCCGGGGGCGTCGGCCGGGGGGGTCTGCGGCTGGCACGGGCCCCGCAGGAAGGACGGCACGAACTCCGCGGCGTGGACGTTAGGCACGAAGGGTTTGGCGTTGACGTTGAGCTGTCGGCTGAAGGCCGAGCTGAGGGGCTCACGCTGGGCCTCGGCCGCCGCCGCCGCAGCCGCCGAGGCGGCTCGGTCCCCGCTCGGGGCCAAACCCGGTGCTTCCATGTCCACCTGGTCCCAGCAGTCGGGAGCCGAGTCGCTGCTGCTGCTGCTGCCCGGATCCATGGTCCTCAGCCCTGATGGATGCGGGGAGGGAGCGGGCTCAACGGGCCAGAAAGAGCGGGCAGTGCCGCCGGGGGTGAGGCGGCAAGAGCAAGGGGCTCGGGGGGGAGCGACACGAACCTTAGCGGCGGCGCGGAGGCAGCCCGGTCCCGACGCTGCATTCGCAACTGCGGCGGCGGCAGCAGATATGGCGGCGCAGCCTCTCCTGTTGTGTGTGAGCGGATCTCCTCCCCCAAACCCCGACCACTTCCGACTCCTCCACCGCCGACCCGGCGCCGGGCGGGGATTGACCTCTCGCTGCCATCCGTACGCTCGGCCTCCTGCATCCTCAGTCCTGGGTGAAGTCCGAAAGTCTCTGTCTCTGTCTCTCTCTCTCTCTCTTTTTTTTTTTTTTTTTTTTTTTTTACGTAAATGTCCATTCATTTTTGTTCACGCGCTCCGGAAGAGCGATTTGACCACGATTTAATGAAGCCTAGACAGGCACACCTGATTTCCAACTCTACTCAAGATTCAAGTGAAAATGAAAATTCCTATTGAACAAATGGAGGTAGGATAGGGGTTAAAGGTTTACCCAGCAACCGAAGGAAGAAATTAGTGATCAGGGAGGCGCTCTTGAAATACAGGGAGATGAAGCCAAACCTTGGAAATGCGACTTTAAATCAGTATTAATTTGAAACCCGAGGCCTTTGGATTTCCCTTTTCCAATGCTGCCCCTCCCGCCCCTGCCCCCGACCCGCCAGAAGCCTATAACTTTGGCTGATGGCTTCTACCGTGTAAAGATGGGGTTATAACCTTTTTTCATGTTAAGCACTTTGGCTGTATCTACATGGAAGGAATTCCCAAGGAGACCCTTGTCCTGGTAAAGCTGCGCAACCTACAGCATTTGTGCAGGTGCCAGGACAATAGCTGGCCTGTGATGCGGTGTTGGATCACATAGACAGGCACAGGACTCAGATCACTTGTATTCTTCTAACCAACTGTATTCTGGTGTACCTGCCCCACTCACCAGCACCTCCCTGGAGTACACTGTAGGTCCACAGAATTTCCTCTCTAATTCTGGGGGCCTGGAACCTTACTGCTGATACTGGGTTTGCTCTAAGAAAGAATCAGTGTCATATTGGAACCTTACAAGGCTTGTGGGTATCAGCCTAATTAAGCCGATTAAGACCTCCGAGATGGGCAAAGTCCATAAGACCCTAAGCAATAGAATCTCACTCTTAGAAAGAGTTTGTAACATTTGAGCCAAAGCCTAGAAGAGCTACATTGTAATTTATCTTAATTTAGATCAAACTGAAATAGAAAAAGGATACTGGGAAAATGCAGTTTTCTAGTACAAGACGAAGTCATAGAGGTGGATATTAAATACATCCAACAACAACCCAAAATGTAAACATTAGTAACTGATTTATAACTTAAGAAATTTGTTCTGCAGATTTCAGGGGTAGAAAAAAATGTCGTATGTCTAACACACTTGGATCCTTGGTGGTTTCAGTCTGGGTTTGCCACTATTTTACTAGCTCTGTGCTGTTCCCAAGCCATTAGATGTGAAACCCCTTCATTCTTTTTGCCTCAGGTAATGGCTTAATTATTCGCTATCACATAAAGAGAATGTACACACCTAATCACAAAGAATAGGAAGAAATGAGAGGGTGAATGCAGAGACCCTTGGACAGCACTCTACAATGTGCTGGAGCCTTTCTTGGGCATGCTGTGAACCTCAGATAGACTTACTAAAATGTCTCTGGGAGAACTTGTCAAGGTTTAGGCAATTGTGTTCACATAAAGTTACTAATAGAAAGGAAGTGGAACAGACCAGAGACATTCCCTTTACCTGGGTCATTTGTATTGATCATGAGAATATTAGTGTAAATGCTACTTAATAATATCTCTGTTAGAGAACAGAGGATGATTCACTTTTAGAAAACTAAAGGAGAAATGAGAAATGGTGACTGGATGTCTTCACAAGCCATCATCCTTGGGGCTCAGGGAGAGGCAGATACACCCAAGAGAAAGAAACATTGACCAGGCTATATACACAGAGACTAACCTTGGACAAAACGCTCTTTGTTTGTGTGATGGGCTGATTGTCTCCAGTTGATCTGCCTAGAACTTTGAGAGAGTTCATCAGTATATGGGAGAAGCCCCATCAAAGGAAAGATCTGGCCACTGCTTAATTCAATCATTTTCCACTTAAAATTTTTTATTGCAAAATATAGCACAAATACTGAAAATTGCAGAAAACAAAATTATAGCTTATTGACTTAGAAGGAAAACACACTCCTAACCACCACCCAAATCAATAGAACTTTGCCAGCCAATCCAGAAGGCTTCTCTGTACCCTGTCCAAACACAGCCCACTCCTTCCATCCTTAAATGTAACCACTATGCTGACATTTATGGTAATCACCTTCATGATTTTCTGTACAGTTTTATCACACAAATGTATACTCAAGCACTACAGTTCAATTTTGCCTAGCTTTTTTTTAAACATCTTTATTGGAGTATAATTGCTTTAAAATGATGTGTTAGTTTCTGCTTTATAACAAAGTGAATCAGTTATACATATACATATATCCCCATATCTCTTCCCTCTTGCATCTCCCTCCCTCCCACCCTCCCTATCCCACCGCTCTAGGTGGTCACAAAGCATCGAGCTGATCTCCCTGTGCTATGCGGCTGCTTCCCTCTTCCCATTTGTTTATTTTTGTTTTGGTTCCATTTCTCTAGGAGGTGGGTCAAAAAGGATCGTGCTGTGATATATGTCATAGAGTGTTCTGCCTATGTTTTCCACTAAGAGTTTGATAGTGTCTGGCCTTACATTTAGGTCTTCAATCCATTTTGAATTTATTTCTGTGTATGGTATTACGGAGTGTTCTAATTTCTTCTTTTACATGTAGCTGTCCAGTTTTCCCAGCGCCATTTATTGAAGAGGCTGTCTTTTCTCCATTGTATATTCTTGCCTCTTTTATCAAAACTAAGGTGACCATATGTACATGGGTTTATCTCTGGGCTTTCTATCCTGTTCCATTGATCTATATGTCTGTTTTTGTGCCAGTACCATACTGTCTTGATTACTGTAGATTTGAAGTACAGTCTGAAGTCAGGGAGCCTGATTCCTCCAGCTACGTTTTTCGTTCTCAAGATTGCTTTGGCTATTTGGGGTATTTTGTGTTTCTGTACAAATTGTGAAATTTTTTTGTTCTAGTTCTGTGAAAAATGCCAGTGGTAGTTTGCTAAGAATTGCATTGAATCTGTAGATTGCTTTGGGTAGTAGAGTCATTTTCACAATGTTGATTCTTCCAGTCCAAGAACATGGTATACCTCTCCATCTATTTGTATCATCTTTAATTTCTTTCAACAGTGTCATATAATGTTCTGCATACAGATCTTTTGTCTCCTTAGGTAGGTTTATTCCTAGGTATTTTATTTTTATTGTTGCAATGGTAAATGGGAGTGTTTTCTTAATTTCAATTTCAGATTTTTCATCATTACAGTATAGGAATGCAAGAGATTTCTGTGCATTGATTTTGTATCCTGCTACTTTACCAAATTCATTGATTAGCTCTAGTAGTTTTCTGGTAGCATCTTTAGGATTCTCTATGTATAGCATCATGTCATCTACAAAGAGTGACAGCTTTACTTCTTCTTTTCCAAATTGGATTCCTTTTATTTCTTTTTCTTCTCTCATTGCTGTGGCTAAAACTTCCAAAACTATGTTGAATAATAGTGGTGAGAGTGGGCAACCTTGTCTTGTTCCTGGCCTTAGCTGAAATGCTTTCAGTTTTTCACCATTGAGGATGATGTTGGCTGTGTGTTTGTCATATATGGCCTTTATTTTGTTGAGGTAAGTTCTCTCTATGCCTACTTTCTGCAGGGCTTTTATCATAAATGGGTGTTGAATTTTGTCGAAACTTTCTGTGCATCTATTGAGATGATCATATGTTTTTTCTCCTTCAATTTGTTAATATGGTGTATCACATTGATTGATTTGCATATATTGAAGAATCCTTGCATTCCTGGAATAAACCCCACTTGATCATGTTGTAAGATCCTTTTAATGTGCGGTTGGATTCTGTTTGCTAGTATTTTGTTGAGGTTTTTTACATCTATGTTCATCAGTTATAATGGCCTGTAGTTTTCTTTCTTTGCGACATCTTTGTCTGGTTTTGGTATCAGGGTGATGGTGGCCTCGAAGAATGAGTTTGAGAGTGTTCCTCCCTCTGCTATATTTTGGAAGAATTTGAGAAGGATAGGTGTTAGTTCTTCTCTAAATGTTTGAAAGAATTCTCCTGTGAAGCGATCTGGTTCTGGGCTTTTGTTTGTTGGAAGATTTTTAATCACAGTTTCAATTTCGGTGCTTGTGTTTGGTCTGTTCATATTTTATATTTCTTCCTGGTTCAATCTCAGCAGGTTGTGCATTTCTAAGAATTTGTCCATTTCTTCCAGGTTGTCCATTTTATTGGCATAGAGTTGCTTGTAGTAATCTCTCATGATCTTTTGTATTTCTGCAGTGTCAGTTGTTACTTCTCCTTTTTCATTTCTAATTCTATTGATTTGAGTCTTCTCCCTTTTTTTCTTGATGAGTCTGGCTAATGGTTTGTCAATTTTGTTTACCTTCTCAAAGAACCAGCTTTTAGTTTTATTGATCTTTGCTATCATTTCCTTCATTTCTTTTTCATTTATTTCTGATCTGGTCTTTATGATTTCTTTCCTTCTGCTAATTTTGTTTTTTTTTTCATTCTTCTTTCTCTAATTGCTTTAAGTGTAAGGTTAGGTTGTTTATTTGAGATGTTTCTTTTATCTTAAGGTGGGATTGTATTGCTATAAACTTCCCTCTTAGAACTGCTTTTGTTGCATCCCATAGGTTTTGGGTTGTTGTGTTTTCATTTTCATTTGTTTCTATGTATTTTTGATTTCCTCTTTGATTTCTTCAGTGATCTCTTGGTTATTAAGTAGTGTGTTGTTTAGCCTCCATGTGTTTTTATTTCTTACAGATTTTTTTCCTGTAATTGATATCTAGTCTCATAGTGTTGTGGTCCGAAAAGATACTTGATAGGATATCAATTTTCTTGAATTTACCAGGACTTGATATGTGACCCAAGATGTGGTCTATCCTGGAGAATGTTCCATGAGCACTTGAGAAGAAAGTGTATTCTGTTGTTTTTGAATGGAATGTCCTATAAATATCACTTAAGTCCATCTTGTTTAATGTGTCATTTAAAGTTTTTGTTTCCTTATTTATTTTCATTTTGGATGATCTGTCCATTGGTGAAAGTGAGGTGTTAAAGTCCCCTACTATGATTGTGTTACTGTTGATTTCCCCTTTTACGGCTGTTTTATTTGCCTTATGTATTGAGGTGCTCCTAGGTTAGGTGCATAAATATTTACAATTGTTATATCTTCTTCTTTGATTGATCCCTTGATCATTATGTAGCGTCCTTCTTTGTCCCTTGTAATAGTCTTTGATTTAATGTCTGTTTTGTCTGATATGAGAATTCCTACTCCAGCTTTCTTTTGATTTCCATTTGCATGGAATATCTTTTTCCATCCTCTCACTTTCAGTCTGTATGTGTCCCTGGGTCTGAAGTGGGTCTCTTGTAGACAGCATATATATTAGTCTTGTGTTTGTATCCATTCAGCCAGTGTACATCTTTTGGTTGGAACATTTAATCCATTTACATTTAAGGTAATTATAGATATGTATGTTCCTATTACCATTTTCTTAATTGTTTTGGGTTTGTTATTGTAGATCTTTTTTTGTGTGTGTGTTTCCTGCCTAGAGAAGTTCTTTTAGCATTTGTTTTAAAGCTGGTTTGGTGGTGCTGATTTCTCTTAATTTTTGCTTGCCTGTAAGTTTTAAATTTCTCTGTCATATCTGAATCAGATCCTTGTTGGTCCAGTAATCTTGATTGTAGGTTTTTCCCTTTCATCACTTTAAATATGTCCTGCCAGTCCCTTCTGGCTTGCAGAGTTTCTGCTGAAAGGTCAGCTCTTAACCTTATGGGGATTCTCCTGTATGTTATTTGTTCTTTTTCCCTTACTGCTTTTAATATTTTTTCTTTGTATTTAATATTTGATAGTTTCATTAATATTTGTCTTGCTGTGTTTCTCCTTGGATTTATCCTGTATGGGAATCTCTGTCCTTCTTGGACTTAAGTATTTCCTTTCCCATATTAGGGAAGTTTTCAACTATAATCTCTTCAAATATTTTCTCAGTCCCTTTCTTTTCTCTTCTTCTTCTGGGACCCCTATAATTCGAATGTTGGTACATTTAATATTGTCCTAGAGGTCTCTGAGACTGTTCTCAATTCTGTTCATTCTTTTTTCTTTATTCTGCTCTGCAGTAGTTTTTTCCACTATTTTGTCTTCCAGGTCACTTACCATTCTTCTACCTCAGTTATGCTGCTATTGATCCCTTCTAGAGAATTTTTAATTTCATTTATTGTGTTGTTCATCACTGTTTGTTTGCTCTTCAGTTCTTCTAGTTCCTTGTTAAACATTTCTTGTATTTTCTGCATTCTATTTCCAAGATTTTGGATCATCTTTACTATCATTATTCTGAATTCTTTTTCAGGTAGACTGCCTGTTTTCTCCTCATTTGTTAGGTCTGGTGGGTTTTTTTCTTGCTCCTTCATCTTCTTAGTGTTTGTCTGTCTTCTCATTTTTCTTAACTTACTGTGTTTGGAGTCTCCTTTTCACAGGCTGCAGGTTCGTAGTTCCCGTTGTTTTTGGTGTCTGCCCCCAGTTGCTAAGGTTGGTTCAGTGGGTTGTGTAGGCTTCCTGTTGGAGTGGACTAGTGCCTGTGTTCTGGTGGAGGAAGCTGGATCTTGTCTTTCTGGTGGGCAGGTCCATGTCTGGTGGTGTGTTTTGGGGTATGTCTGACCTTATTATGATTTTAGGCAGCCTCTCTGCTAATGGGTGGGGTTGTGCTCCTGTCTTGCTAGTTGTTTGGCATAGGGTGTTGAGCACTGTAGCTTGCTGGTCATTGAGTGGAGCTGAGTCTTGGCACTGAGATGGAGATCTCTGGGAGATTTTTGCTGTTTGATATTACATGGACCTGGGAGTTCACTTGTGGACCAACATCCTGAACTTGGCTCTCCCACCTCAGAAGCACAGCCCTTATGCCTTGGTGGAGCACCAAAAGTCTGTCATCCACAAGGCTCAGAATAAAAGGGAGAAAGAAAGAATGAGAAAGATAAAATAAAATAAAATGAAATGAAATTGCCTACCTTTTTTGATAATTCTTTTAAGTCTCTCGATCTACAGCTTCCCAACCTATCTTCCATTTTTTCCCATCATTTATTCATTGAAGAAGGTAGATATGTGACTTGGAGAGTTTTCTACATTCTTGGCTTTGCTGATTGTATCCCTATGATATAGTTTAAAATATTCCTTTTTTTCTCTGTGTTTTCTGTATATCTATAATTGGATCTGTGAGCTTGATATAGGTGCAATTTTTTAGCAAGAATACTTGAATGGGGAGTTTGAGTATTTCCATAAAGAGGCACGGCACATAATATCAGGTTGTGACTCCTTTTACAGTTAGCAGAAGTTAATGATGATAGTGTAGAAACATTGCATCATTAGGTGTTGCAAAATTGTGATATTGTACTTCTGTCATTCTTCCTTTCTTTATTAATTGGGATACACATTTAAAACAGTTTCCTTTTATTGACAATTTTGTTACTTTGAGGTACAAATTGTAAAAGAGAGACAGGGAAGTGGTTGATTATTTCTCTTTATTTGAGTGTTTTGAAAATAATGATGTTGTTGCCTATAATCCTTCACAGATGACAAATAAGGATATTGCAAAAGAATAATTATGAATTATTGGATTTACATATATTTGATGTTTTAAACAACTTTTCTCACTACACATTAAATTTTAGATGGTCCATTATTGACCAGTGGAAGCCTCTTCAAGTTGGGTTCTGAGAAGTTTTGAGACTATGCTAGTAATCCTTCATGGTTTATTTATTATCTGGTGAGACAAAATATACCAGACCAATTTTATATATTTCTGCCAAACCAGAAATACTGGTTCTCAATGATAAAAGAGAATGATAAAAATTAGAAAATAAAATAATTATTCATTTGATTTATCCCACCTACACATATAGAAGTCTTGATACTGCCACCACCAATATGATTAGAGAAAACAGATGTTTTTTCCATAAGCTCTACACATTCTCTACCAGTATATCATGGTTGAACTACATTTATCTGATAATAACTCATTTTGTTGAGTGTTTCCTGGGTGCAGGTCATATTTCAATTACTTTCTATGGATTTTCTTATTTCATTTTCCCTACCTTTCTGCAAAGAAGGTAATCTTATCACTATATTTTACAGAAAAGAAATGGATGTTTAGAGAAGCTGCGTGAATTATCCAAGGTCATATAACTCGTAAGTAGTGGGCTTTGTGTTCAAACACTGGCAGTATGATTCTAAGGCCATACTGGCTTGTAGCATCTATTATCTACAAAAAAATGAATTGGGAGATTTGGCAGGTTTAAATCACAAAATGGGAGAAGAGGATAAAGTCATAGATTATCTGGAGAAAATGAAAATACTGGTGAATTTTAGAAAGAAAGGATAATACAGTGAAGTTCTTTTATGAGGACATGTTTTCTTCCTGAAGTAGGAGATAACCCTGTGGAGATTGTGAGAGAGGAATGAAATAAGTAAAATGAGAAATGGAGAAGGTTTAGGATAGACTTTTAGGGTGTGGGGGAACTGGCTGACTTGCAAATGTAAAATTATTTTCTTAAGAATTCCAATTAAACAAAAGCAGTTTATACTGGAAAACATAATACTCTCTGGTGTTGAGATTCCCCTCTTTCCCCCTCATACACCTAGCATCATTAGGCAGACTAGAGCACAAGCAGAGTTTTAAGTTTCATCCAGGTTTTAGGAATTGTAGTACCAAATCGGCTGGAAGGAGAAGATGAATATATCAAGGGACTAGGGATACAGGGTTAAGAACACTGTGTTGGTTGCCTTATATTGGTTTTCTCAGTGTATCTCCCCGCTGCATTCATAAATATGCCTCTCCATACTGAAGAGGCAGGAAAGCTTAATTCTCTGTTTCCTAGAATTTTTACTAGTAGGGTTCCAGATGCATTTTACCTTCTGTCAATCTGATGCACACTGATCAGATTTATTTTAGAGCTAATTTAAGTGTAGAGAGATGTAGAGTAAAGCAGGCATGATCTGGAGTTGTGAATGTAGCTGGGGAAGTATCTTTCTTGAGCTAACAATTCTGGTAGAATTTCCTGGTTCCAAGAAAGCAATTAAGACACCCTATGCTTAAAGCCAACAGTTGCAGTGGAAGCATGCTGATTTACACTCAACTGTGGCAGCTCCCCTTGGGGACCAATTCTGCTGAATGACTATAATAATCATTCTGACAGGCCATGAATAGACTTGTATCTCCAGGCCCTAGGACAGTATTTATAGGCCATAACTCCCCAAATTAATCCCTGTACTAATTAACATAGAATGCTTTCTGCTAACAGCAACAAAACATTGACTAGTACAAGTAACGAAAAGTTGGGGTTCAAAATCAAGTCATACCATTGTTAACTACTGTCTTCATTTAATATCCTTAAACATTCTGTGCCTTAGTTTCCTTATCTGATAAGTGGAGATGAATCCACATTCACATGTTCACCCTGAGGTACTAGGGGCAAAGGTACATGGTGGGTACAAAGAGCCAAAGAGGCTAGATTTGTAAGATACTTCAGTGGCATCATCATTACTAAACACGAATATGGTAAATTGTGGGACAGCAAATTCCATCATGGATGATACGCCTTATAGAAAAGCCTGTGAGTAAACATAAACAAAAATGCCTAATTTGAGGCTAAATGGGGGTAAATGTATCTCCATTCTAAGGCAGTCCCTAATCCCCGCAATGTCCACACCACACCCCATCCAATGTTTCCAGTCCTAGGTGAGAATATAATTACAAACCAAACCTGAAACTATAAACCTGTTGTTTTCAGACTCATTCACACACAGTCAATATGGGAAATATGAAGAACTGTGAAAACTGAGATTATCAGTCACTCAGACTTGTTCATTTTACACCAGCACACAGAACTGCTAAAATAAAATTTAGTGAAGCATATAAATAAAATGATAATTATGTGACATGATGGAGATGTTGGCAAATGCTACAGTGGCATTCATATTGCAATACATAAATGTATCAAATCAACACATTGTCCAACTTAAGTTTATACAATGTTATACGTCAATTATGTCTCAATAAAAAATTAAAAATAAAATTTGGTGAAGCACACTCAGCTAGAAGTGAACTGCCTGATAGCCGAGTGCTGGAGTAGCCTAACCAGAAAATAGTCTTATTTGAGTCTTAACGAGTGGAAAATATCTCCATACGGTAACCTGATGGCCAACCAACTCCTGCATGTGTCCTAGCAATTTCTGAGTAAAGATTACTGTGATCTCTCAGAGTAATGGGATAAAGTCAAGGGGTTGTCTAATTCCCCTACATTTTATCCAACACTTCTCATGTAGCAGCCTGTATTCAAGTAATCATGGGTACAAATGTTTTACACATCCCAGATTCTGTATGCTTCATGATGTTCTGGCAATCTCTTGTGGAGCTCATTTCACAAGGGCACAGGAGGGCTAGATCTTTTTCTCCAGGTTAGAAATCAGAAAATTGAAGTTTGGAGAAAAGGAGGCTGGTTACCAAAGGGTCTTTGATGTGACCAAGGCCCAAACACTCAGCCCTCAAAATGCACAGCCATGATGGGAAAAACCATTGAGAGGAAGAAGCCGAGTAAAGCCACTTGGAGATTTACTGATAAATGATTTCCACAGGGGTGCTGGTACAATGATATGGAGGAGATAGCTGTGTCAGGGAAAGAGGAAATCTGAGCTATGCAAGGTTCCAGAAAGTAGAGCAATAGCAAATGATGGCACAGATGAACACAGAGAAAACAGTGTGAGCGAGAATTAATGGTAATGTGGGGAAATGAATACTGTAAGCCAAAAGATGATCAAATCCATGAGCCTAGTTGAGTCACCTGTCCCCCAAGTAAGGTAGAAAGGTCCAGCGAAGGAGAGGGAGTCTTAATTCTTCTGTCTCCAAATGTAATAATACCTGCATCACAGCAAAGACAGCCAAAGGGTAATGCCAGTTTCAAACATCTGGTGGAGGGATGAACACAGTAAGATAATGTTGTAATAAAACAGGAAAGTGTGATGTCAGTACACTTCACTCAGTTCTATGATGTACTTCCAGCCCACACTGACTGAGCGCCGGCTTTGCATTTGCCCCTGTGTGGGCAGATTCAGATTATGAGTCTGCATCACGCAGGGACAAATTGAGTGCCAATAAGAATAATACCTAAAACAGACTTGAACACATAAACTGTGATTAAATGTTGGGTTCATAGTGGCTTTAGAGGAACAAAGACCTCATGGTCACCGTGATCAAATGCTAGGAAATAGATTCATTATTTGGAAATTGAGTAAGCAGAGGCAAGTAATGAAACAATTATCCTGTGTGTGGCATATGAATGGTAACACTGGTTACCAAATAGTGAATGAGGGAAGATTCTCATCGGAGAACAATTCCATCGAATAAATGAAGAAGGGTAGATAAAATGAAAATATCTGCATTTTCAACCTCAAATGATGCAAGCGCTCTAGGCAATGAGCACCAATATCTGCTCGCTTTACAAAAAGAGGGACAACCATGCTGTATTCACCTCCCAATGGACGAATGCGACACTGCCTCTGAGACATACTTGCCAAATTATGAAGACTGAACCAGAAGAAGACAAGATGTAAATCCCAATTTGCAGGAAAGGCTGGGGACAGAGGAGTGTGTTAAATGACGCCAGTGAAATGAAATCAGCAAAATTCTGCATGTGGATGACTCTCTAGAGCAAAGGACTCATTTCTCATGAGAAAAAGAGAGAGTAAGAGAGGGTGAATTTTACAGAGAATTAGCAGGCATATTGAAAAACTGCAGTGCCTGAGTCTAAATGGGATCCAGAGTTGAAGAAAACAAAGTGAAAACATTGGCATTTAAAAGAGAGAAAGGGAAACTTTACCTGTGAGTATTGAAGATACTAAGTAATTATTAACTCTTGTTTAGGCATGATAATGGCCTGTATTGTGTCACTAAAGTAGTCTTTGTAAGGAGTCTTTATCTTGGAGAGCTATATTCTGCAATATACGTGGATTACCTGAAAAAAATGTTCGGGATTTGCCTGAAGAAAACCTGGAGGGGTGGGTAAATTAATAGGTTTACATGAAATAAAACTGACCAAGAGCTCATGACAGTTGAAGTTGGGTGGGATTTACATGGGAGCTCGTTATAATAGTTAATTTGTCATGTGTCAGTTTGACAGTATTTATAGCAGAAGGTTTTTTTAAAAAAAATATCCAAAGCCACAAAACAGACTAATGAAATCAGAATTTCTGGATATAGAGCCAGTATTAGAAGTTGTAAAAGTTAACTTCAAATGAGTGTAAGGGAACGTTTGGAAGCAAAGGTAAAATAAATAGGGCCTTATGTTTTTTGTTTTTTGCTGTTTGCTGTTGTTGCTGTTGTTCGCAATAAGAAATCTGGAAGCACCCATTTGTTCTCTGATTCAGCTGCTCCAGGGCCCCATGTCTTCCATCCCCCTGATCCACTATTTTCTGAAGGTTAAAGTGGTTAACTCACGCAGCCACACAGGCATCTCTGCAAGAGCTCCAGGCATCTCTATTGCATTCCAAGTGCCACCATCCTCCTGTGCCACATCTGTCCTTCTCATTAAAAAAAGGCATATACCACAGAAGCCCCCAACGCATTCCCCATATGTCTCATTGGGCAAGACTGGATCATAGAGCCACCTTTCGCTATAGAAGAGGCTGGAAAAATCATTACTGACAAAGGGAAACGGTGTAGCCATGATTGGATTGGAGAAATCCCAAGTCCCACCTGGGGCCTGAACATATTACCTCTTTGACAAAAATTAGTTTTTCCTACCCTAGGGCATCGATAGGAAAGGCTGTTGGGTCCAAAATCAACAAATCCACTGGGAAAGGAGAAGCGGAGCTCCTAGGGCCCAAAACAAGTCAGGGGTAAGGATTAAGTATGCACTGAAGGGAATATACTCACAGGATTGAGTCACCTACTCTATCCAAGCACTTTCACACCTGCTATCTTGTTCAATCCTCACAACAATCCTATTAACGAGGTAAGTGGCCTTATCTCCATGTTGCATGAGATGAGGGACCAGAGCCTCCTACTGGATGGGCGAGGTGGCTAGTTAGGGTTCTGATTAGTGGCTCCACAGCACAGTACTTTGCCCATCTGCCAGGGGTTCTAACAGCCACCTCCCTGGCTCACCAAAATCACTGTGGGAAATATTAACAGGGCAAAGGGAGGAAGTCCACTGTTTGCTCAGCACTGTGCTAGGCATATTCCAATTCAGGAAGGGGGCCTAGTTTGATTCTGGCTCTACTCTGATGGCGGATGATGTTTGCAGATTTAGGGCTCACATAGCGGCTCACAAATGATCCTGCCCCACACTATCCATTCTGCACACCAGGTCACACGTGAAAACTGCAAACACGGGAACTCAGTTATGGGCTAAAAAAGGAGTGCAGGGCGTAACACAGGAAGTGTGAAGCTTGATGATCTGACCATAGGCAGAGGTGCTGTCACGCTGATCTCATTGCCAGCAGGTCTGGTCGCCTGTTCAGAAGGAATGAGCTTGACGTACATCATATGATATCACTCATATGTGGAACCTAAAGAAAATGATACAAATGAACTTCTTTACAAAACAGAAATAGACTCACAGACATAGAAAACAAACTTATGGTTACCAAAGGGGAAAGGGGCGGCGAGGGATAAATTAGGATTTTGGTTTTAACAGATACACACTACTTTATATATATATATAATAGGTAAACAAGGACCTACTGTATAGCACAGGGAATTATATTCAATATCTAATATCTTGTAATAATGTATAATGGAAAAGAATCTGAAAAAGAATATATATAAATACACATAACTGAATCACTTTGCTGTACACCTAATACTAACACAACGTTGTATATCAACTGTACTTCAATAAAAAATATAAAATAAAATAAAGGAGACCTTCAAGATGGCAGAGGAGTAAGAGGCGGAGACCACCTTCCTCCCCACAGCTACATCAGAAATACATCTACATGTGGAACAACTCCTGCAGAACACCTACTGAACGCTGGCAGAAGACCTCAGACTTCCCTAAAGGCAAGAAACTCCCCATGTACCTGGGTAGGTCAAAAGAAAAAAGAAAAAAAACAAAGACAATAGAATACGGACGGGACCTGCACATTGGGGAGGGAGCTGTGAAGGAGGAAAAGTTTCCACACACTAGGAAGCCCCTTCACTGGAGGAGATGGGGTGTGACGGGGGGAAGCTTCGGAGCCACGGAGGAGAGTGCGGCAACAGCGGTGCACAGGGCAAAGTGCAGAGATTCCCACACAGAGGATCGGTGCCGACCACCACTCACCAGCCCGAGAGGCTTGTCTGCTCACCCTCCTGGGGCGGCTGGAGGCTGAGAGCTGAGGCTCCGGCTTCTTCGGAGGTCAGACCCCAGGGAGAGGACTGGGTTGGCTGCGTGAACACAGCCTGAAGCGGGCTAGTGCACCACAGCTAGCCAGAGGGAGTCCGGGAAAATGTCTGCAACTGCATAAGAGGCAAGAGACCACTGATTCAGGGTGAGCGAGGAGAGGGGGTTCAGAGCACCGCCTTAAGGAGCTCCAGAGACGGGCGCAAGCCGCAGCTATCAGCACGGACCCCAGAGACGGGCAAGAGACGCTAAGGCTGCTGCTGAAGCAACCAAGAAACCTGTGTGCAAGCACAGGTCACTATCTACACCTCCCCTCCCGGGAGCCTGTGCAGCACGCCACTGCCAGGGTCCCGTTATCCAGGGACAACTTCCCCGGGAAGACACACGGTGCACCCCAAGCTGTTGCCATGTCATTCTGGCCTCTGCTGCCGCAGGCTCATCCCATATTCCATACCCCTCCCTCCCCCGGCCTGAGTGAGCTAGAGCCCCCTAATCAGCTGCTACACTAACCCCGTTCTGTCGGAGCAAAGAACAGACTCCCTCAGGTGACCTGCATGCAGAGGCGGGGCCAAATCCAAAGCTGAACCCCAGGAGCTGTGCGAACAAAGAAGAGAAAGGGAAATCTCTCCATGCAGCCTCAGGAGCAGCGGATTAAATCTCCACAATCAACTTGATGCACCCTACATCTCTGGAATACCTGAATAGACAACGAATCATCCCCAAATTGAGGGGGTAGAATTTGGGAGCAAATCTAGACATGGCGTTTGCTTTCTGCATCAAATTTGTGTCTGGTTTTCTGTTTATCTTAGTTTAGAATTTAGAGTTGTTTTTCATTAGTAAATTTGTTTATTGATTTGGTTGCTCTCTACCTATTTTATTATATATATATATATATATTTTCCCTTTTTCTCCTTTTGTGAGTGTGTACGTGCATGCTTCTGTGTGTGATTTTCTCTGTATAGCGTTCCTTTTACCACTTGTTCTGGGCTTCAGACTGTCTTTTTTTTTTTTTTTCTTTACTTTTTAATTTTTTAATAATTTTTAATTTTTATTTTAATAAGTATTTTCTTTTTTTTCTTTCTTCTTTCCTTCCTTCTTTATTTCTTTTCTTCTTTCTTTATCTCTTTCCTTCCTTTCTTTCTTTCCTTTTTCTCCCAGTTCTTCTGAGCTGTGTGGCTGACAGGGTCTTGGTGTTCTGCCCGGGTGTCAGGCCTGTGTCTCTGAGGTGGGAGAATCGAGTTAAGGAAATTGGTCCACCAGAGACCTCCCAGCTCCACGTAATATCAAAAGGTGAAAGTTCTCCCTGAGATCTCCATCTCAACACTAAGAACCAGCTACACTCAATGACCAGAAAGCTACAGTGCTGGACACCCTATGCCAAACAATTAGCAAGGCAGGAGCACAACTCCACCCATTAGCAGAGAGGCTGCCTAAAATCATAATAAGGTCCCAGACACCACAAAACACACCACTGGATGTGGTCCTGCCCATCAGAGAGAAAAGATCCAGCCTCATCCAACAGAACACAGGCACCAGTCACCTCCACTAGGAAGCCGACTCAACACACCGACCCAACATTAACCACTGGGGGCAGACATCAAAAACAATGGGAACTACGAACCTGCAGCTTGTGAAAAGGAGACCCCAAACACAGTAAGTTAAAAAGAAAAAGAGAAGACACAGAAACCCATATCAGATGAAGGATCAAGGTAAAAACGCACCAGACATAACAAAGGAAGAGGAAATAGGCAGTCTACCTGAATAAGAATTCAGAGTAATGATAGTAAAGATGATCCAAAATCTAGGAAATAGAATGGAGAAAATACAAGAAACATTTAACAAGACCTAGAAGAACTAAACAGCAAAAAAACAATGATGAACAACACAATAAATGAAATTAAAAATTCTCTAGAAGTAATCAGTAGGAAAACAACTGAGGCAAAAGAACGGGTAAGTGACCTGGAAGATAAAATATTGGAAGTAACTACCACAGAGCAGAATAAAGAAAAAGAAGGAAAAGAATTGAGGACAGTCTCAGCGACCTCTGGGAAAACGTTAAATGCACCAACATTCGAATTACAGGGGTCCCAGAAGACGAAGAGAAAAAAAAAGGGACTGAGAAAATATTTGAAGAGATTATAGTTGAAAACTTCCCAGATATGGGAAATGAAATAATCAATCAAGTCCAGGAAGCACAGAGAGTCCCATAAAGGATAAATCCAAGTAGAAACACGACAAAACACATATTAATCAAACTATAAAAAATTAAATACAAATAAAAAATATTCAAAACAGCAAGGGAAAAGCAACAAATGACATACAAGGGTATCCACAGAGGTTTAACAGCTGATCTTTCATCAGCAACTCTGCAAGCCAGAAGGGACTGGCAGAACATACTTAAAGTGATGAAAGGGGAAAACCTACAACCAAGATTACTCTACCAAGTAAGGATCTCATTCAGATTCGACAGAGAAATTAGAAAATTACAGAGAAGCAAAGCTAAGAGAATGCAGCACCACCAAACCAGCTTTACAACAAAAGCTAAAGGAACTTCTCTTGGCAGGAAACACAAGAAAAGGCAAAGACCTACAATAACAAACCGAAAACAATTAAGAAAATGGTAATAGGCACATACATATCGATAACTGACTTAAATATAAATGGATTAAATGCTCCAACCAAAAGACATACAGCCTGAATGGATACAAAAACAAGACCCGTATATATGCTGTCTACAAGAGACCCATTTCAGACCTAGGGACACATACAGACTGAAAGTTAGGGGATGGAAAAAGATATTCCATGCAAATGGAAATGAAAAGCAATCTGGAGCTGCAACTCTCATATCAGACAAAATAGACTTTAAAATAAAGACTATTACAAGAGACAAAGAAGGACACTACATAATGATAAGGGATCAATCCAAGAAGAAGATATAACAATTGTAAATATTTATGCACCCAACATAGGAGCACCTCAATACATAAGGCAAATGCTAAGGGGAAATCGACAGTAACACAAACATTGTAGGGGACTTTAACACCCCACTTTCACCAATGGCAGTTCATCCAAAAGGAAAACAAATAAGGGCACACAATCTTTAAATGACACATTAAACATGATGGATTTAATTGATATTTAGAGGACATTTCATCCAAAACCAATAGAATACACTTTCTTGTCAAGCACTTAAGGAATATTCTCCAGGACAGATCATATCTTGGGGCACAAATCAAGCCTCAGTAAATTTCAGAAAATTGATATCATACCAAGTATCTTTTCCGACCACAACGCTCTGAGACTAGATATCAATTACAGGAAAAAAATCTGTAGAAAATTCAAACACATGTAGGCTAAACAATACATTATTAAATAACCAAGACATCACTGAAGAAATCAAAGAGGAACTCAAAAAATACATAGAAAAAAATGACAATGAAAACAAGACAACCCAAAACCAATGGGTTGCAGCAAAAGCAGTTCTAAAATGGAAGTTTATATCAATAAAATTCTACCTCAGCAAACAAGAAACATCTCAAATAAACAACCTAACCTTACACCTAAAGCAATTAGAGAAGAAAACAAGAAAACCCAAATTTAGCAGAAAGAAAGAAATCATAAAGGTCAGATCAGAAATATATGAAAAAGAAAGGAAAGAAACAAAGATCAAAAAAACTAGAAGCTGGTTCTTTGAGGAGATAAAAAAATTGATCAACCATTAGCCAGACTCATCAAGAAAAAAAGGGAGAAGACTCAAATCAATAGAGTTAGAAATGAAAAAGGAGAAGTAACAACTGACACAGCAGAAATACAAAGGATCATGAGAGATTACTACAAGCAAAGATATGCCAATAAAAGGGACAACCGGGAAAAAATGGACCAAATCATAGAAAAGCAAAATAGTCCAAGACAGAACCAGAAAGAAATAAAAAATATAAACAGACCAATCACAAGCACTGATATTGAGATGGTGATTAAAAATATTCCAACAAACAAAAGCCCAGGACCAGATGGCTTTGCAGGCAAATTCTATCAAACATTTAGAGAAGAGCTGACATCTATCCATCTCAAACTCTTCCAAAAGAGATCATAGGGAGGAACACTCCCCCAACTAATTCTACGAGGTCACCATCACCTCAATACCAAAACCAGACAAAGATGTCACAAAGAAAGAACACTACAAGCCAATATCGCTGATGAACATAGATGCAAACATCCTCAGCAAAATATTAGCAAACATAATCCAACAACCCGTTAAAAGGATCATAAACCATGATCAAGTGGGGTCTATCCCAGGAATGCAAGGTTTCTTCAATATACGCAAATCAATCAATGTGATACACCATATTAACAAATCGAAGGAGAAAATTCATAAGGTCATCTGAGATAGATGCAGAAAAAGCTTCTGAGAAAATTCAACAACCATTTATGATAAAAAAAAAAAACCCTCCAGAAAGTAGGCATAGAGGGAACTTACCTCAGCATAATAAAGGCTATATATGACAACCCCACAGCCAACATCGTTCTCACTGGTGAAAAACTGAAAACATTTCCTCTAAGATCAGGAACAAGACAAGGTTGTTCATTCTCACCACTAGTATTCAACATAGCTTTGGAAGTTTTAGCCACAACAATCAGAGAAGAAAAAGAAATAAAAGGAATCCAACTCAGAAAAGAAGTAAAGCTGTCACTGTTTGCAGATAACATGATACTATACATAGAGAATCCTAAAGATGCTACCAGAAAACTACTAGAGCTAATCAATGAATTTGGTAAAGTTGCAGGACACGAAGTTAATGCACAGGAATCTGTTGCATTACTATACACTAATGATGAGAAATCTGAAAGAGAAATTAAGGAAACACTCCCATTTACCATTGCAACAAAAAGAATAAAATACCTAGGAATAAACCTACCTAAGGAGACAAAAGACCTGTATGCAGAAAACTATAAGACATTGATGAAAGAAATTAAAGATGATACAAACAGACGGAGAGATATGCCATGTTCTTCGGTTGGAAGAATCAACATTATCAACATTGTGAAAATGGCTATACTAACCAAAGCAATCTATAGATTGAATGCAACCCCTATCAAACTATCAATGACATTTATTGCAAAACCAGAACAAAAAATCTTAAAATTTGTATGGAGACACAAAAGACCCTGAATAGCCAAAGCAGTCTTGAGGGAAACAAACGGAGCTGGAGGAACCAGACTCCCTGATTTCAGCCTATACTACAAAGCCACAGTAATCAATACAATATGCTACTGGCACAAAAACAGAAATATAGATCAATGGAACAGGATACAAAGCCCAGAGATAAACCCACGCACCTATAGTCAGCTAATCTATGATAAAGGAGGCAAGGATATACAGTGGAGAAAAGACAGTCTCTTCGATAATTGGTGCTAGGAAACTGGACAGCTACATGTAAAAGAATGAAATTAGCACAGTCCTTAACACCATACACAAAAATAAACTAAAAATGAATTAAAGACCTAAATGTAAGGCCAGATATTGGAAAACTCTTAGAGGAAAACATAGGCAGAACACTCTGTGACATAAATCACAGCAAGATCCTTTTTGACCATCCTCCTAGAGAAGTGGAAATAAAAACAAAAGTAAACAAATGTGACCTAATGAAAATTAAAAGCTTTTGCACAGCAAAGGAAACCCTAAACAAGACAAACAGACAACCCTCCGCATGGAAGAAAAGATTCACAAATGAAGCAACTGACAAAGGGTTAATCTCCAAAATTTACAAGCAGCTCATGCAGCTCAATATCAAAACAGCAAACAACCCAATCCAAAAATGGGCAAAAGACCTAAATAGACATTTCTCCAAAGGAGACATGCAGATTGCCAACAAACACATAAAGCTTTCGCAACGTCACTAATAGTTAGAGAAATGCAAATCAAAACTCCAATGAGGTATCACCTCACACCAGTCAGAATGGCCATCATCAAAAAACCTACAAACAGTAAATGCTGGAGAGGGTGTGACGAAAAGGGAACCCTCTTGCAGTGTTGGTGGGAATGTAAATTGATACAGCCACTATGGCGAACAGTATGGAGGTTCCTTCAAAAACTAAAAATAGAACTACCATACGACCCAGCAATCCCACTACTGGGCATATACCCTGAGAGAAACATAATTCCAAAAGGGACATGTACCACAGTGTTCATTGCAGCTCTATTTACAATAGCCAGGACATGGAACAACCTAAGTGTCCATCGACAGATGAATGGGTAAAGAAGATGTGGCACATATATACAATGGAATATAACTAGGCCATAAAATGAAATGAAATTGAGTTATTTGTAGTGAGGTGGATGGACCGAGAGTCCCCTCATACAGAGTGAAGTAAGTCAGAAAGAGAAAAACAAATTCCATATGCTAACACATATATATGGAATCTAAAAAAAAAAAGTCCTCAAATACCTAGGGGCAGGAATAAAGATGCAGACGTAGAGCATGGACTTGAGGACACGGCGCGGGGGAACGGTAAGCTGAGGTGAAGTGAGAGAGTGGCATGGACATATATATACTACCAAATGTAAAATAGATGGCTAGTGGGAAGCAGCCGCATAGCACAGGGAGATCAGTTCAGTGCTTTGTGACCACCTAGATGGGTGGGATATGGAGTGTGGGAGGGAGACCCAAGAGGGAGGAGATATGGGGATATATGTATATGTATAGCTGATTGACTTTGTTATAAAGCAGACACTAACACACCACTGTAAAGCAATTATACTCCAATAATGATTTAAAACCAAAATAGAATAAAGAACAGCACTGATTTGGAAAAAAAGAAGTGTATATAAAATAAACTATCCTTTTAATCAGGAGCTTCTTAAATTATGATTGATGGTTGAAGCAGAAAGTATAACATCTGTTTTCATGCTCAATGCACGTTAACGAAATACTTGAGACAATTAAAATTTCAAAGTTAGGAGGTTAATGGACTTAAATGCAATTAATGATTCTAACTTCATGCAATATCATAAAACATCAATACCTGTAGATGGTTACATATGTACATTATAATACTTAGAGAAACCATACGATGTGAAATACCCAAAGCATTCAAAATAGAACCCTAAAACATATGCAAGTAACCCACAGGAATGCAAAAACAAAACATGAGAATGAGAATCAGAGGGAACAACAAAAATCAAGAACTGAAAGACTAGACTGAAGCCTACCATAGGAATATTTACTTTAAATATAAATTCTCTAAGTACACCAGTTAGAGACAGAGATGGACAGAACTGATGAAAGAAAGTGACCCACATATATTCAGTCTACAGGAAAGATTTCAAACACAACTACACAGGTAGATTCAAAGTAGGTAGATGGAAAAAATACATATCATGCTAATGTTAATTATTTTAAAAAGAGGAGTGTCTGTATCAGCATCAGAGAACGTGTACTTCAGGTCAATAAAATTACTAGGCACAGGTGGCATGTTACATAAAGTTAAAAGGATCAATCCAGCAAGAAATCTTAGCAATTCTAAATGTGTGTGCAGCCAGAACCAAACCTTGAAATATGTGAAACCAAAACTGACAGAGCTGAAAGGAATAATAGACAAATCCAAAATTATTGTTGGGAACTTCAAAACTACTGTCAGGAACTGATAACAGTATTTTCTCATCGGAGTTCAAAGCAATATCTATGGCATATGTAATCCAAATGGAAAGTCTTTTAAAATAGGTCAGATTATACCATTCACAGGTATTGATATGACAGATACATTTAAATGTAAGTCTTCCACAAAGTATTATGTAATGCGTTCTGTTACCTCCAAGCAAAAATTTAAAAGCTAGCCATATCTTCAATGGAAGCTGCATCCTGGAATGAATATGGTATAGAGTGAGCCATAGCCAACACGTAAGGGAGAATTATTTGGGGTTTGTTTGTTAACATGGTATAGCCTAGCCTAGGCAGGCTGATTTTCCAGACAATTGCAAATATCAGTAATATAAAAGAAAGGAAGGAACGAACGAATGAAGGAACAAAGGAAGGAATGAAGGAGGGAGGAAAGAATGGAATAAGGGAGGGAAGGAAGGGAGGAGGGAAGGGAAGGAAGAAAGGAAGGAAGGAAGAAAGGAAGGAATGAAGGAGGGAGGAAAGAATGGAATAAGGGAGGGAAGGAAGGGAGGAAGGGAAGGAGGGAGGAAGGGAGGAAGGAAGGGAGGTAAGGAAAGAGAGAAATTAAATTGAAATCACAATTTTAAATTGGGACAGAATGAATTAAGATTAGAATGCAATATACCAGACAAAGAAGGGAATATTTTATTGTAGAAGAATATGATTTCCTAGGAAGTTATAACATTTATGATTATGACAGACACAAATTAGCAGTATGAGACTTGCAATGGCCTCTCTCAGGGCGTGACAGATCAAGTGCACACGATAAGAACCTAGAAGAAGTAAATAAATAACAAATGAGATAGGTCTAAGAGATGCATATGATACTCAGCACCTGCACCAAGATAAGAGACTTCAAGTTCTGATAAATTGAAGTAGGTCGTAAGGGCCAGTGTGCCTGCCGAGAGTAACTAAAAAGCTCAGGGAACATATAAAGAAAAAATTTGAATGCAATTTATTTCTAAGAGGACGATGAGGAATTACTGTATGCAATTACTGGGTCTCTTAGGAGAAGACAGGACGAGCAGAACAAGCCTACAACTGAAATCAGCTGCTATCCAGAATTGCCTACATGAAAGTAAACCACTATAAAACTGAGTTGTGCTTTAAAGCTCAGAGCTAACCAAAAGTGGTGATGTTGGTAGACCACCCCCTCACTTTTAGCTGAGGTCCCAACGGCTTACACCCTCTGAGTCAAGATGACCGAATCATAAGTAAATCAGCTCCCATTTCCCTTTGCATCATCTATCCGGGTGCAAATGAGAAAACACATTCAGTTAGGTGGCAAAGAGATGCTACAGACCAAACTTGGGAAGACAGCTCACTTAGATGAAAACGTATATCCTAAATGTGTATATTAGAAAAGAGGAAAGAAGACACAGAGCTGACCAACAGGTACATGAAATGTTACTCAACACTGCTAATCATCAGTGAAGTACAAATCAAAACCACAGTGAGATATCATCTCACACCTGTCAGAATGGCTATTATCAAAGAGACAAGAAATAACAAGTGTTGGCAAGGATGTAGAGAAAAGGGAGTCCTTGTGCACTGTTGGTGGGAATGTAAATTGGTGCAGCCACTATGGAGAACAGTATGGTGGTTCCTCAAAAAACTAAAAATAAAACCACCCTATGATCCAGCAATCCGACTCCTGGGTATTTATCTGAAGAAAATGAAAACACTAACTCAAAAAGATATCTTGTATACTGCAGTGTTATTTACAGAAGCCAAGATATGCAAGCAGCCTAAATGTCCATAGACAGGTGGGTGAATAAAGAAGATATGGTGTATATATAGAACAGTGGATATTATTCAACGATAAAGAAGAAGGAAATCTGCCATCTGTGACAACATGGATGGATGTTGAAGGCCTTATGCTAAGTGAAATAAGTCAGACAGAGAAAGACAAATACCATATCATCTCACTTATATGTGGGTTTCAAAACAAACACCACACACACACAAAAAGAAACAAACAAAAAGCCAAACTGATAGACACAGAAAAGAGTTCGCTGGTTGCCAGAGAGGTCAAAAGGTACAAACTTCCAGTTGTAAAATAAATGTCATGTATGGTGACTGTAGTTAATAACACTGTATTGCATACAGTAGTCCCCCCTTATCCTTGGTTTCGTTCTCTGCAGTTTCAGTTACTTGCTTTGAACTGCAGTCTAGAAATTTTAAATGGAAAATTCCAGAAATAAACAATTCTTAAGTTTTAAATGGCATACGATTTTGAGTAGTGTGATGAAATCTCCTGCTGTCCTGCACTGTCCCGCCTGAAAATGAATCATCCCTTTGTCCAGCGTGTCCCTCCCATTAATCACTTCATAGCCATCTGGGTTATCTGTGGCAGTATCACAGTACTTGTGTTCAAGTGACCATTATTTTACTTAATAACGGGCCAAAAGTGCAAGAGTAGTGATGCTGGCAATTTGGATATTCTCTTATTGTGACTAATTTATAAATTAAACCTTGTCATAGGTTTTTATGTATAGGAAAAAAATAGTATATATAGGGTTCAGTACTATCTGCAGTTTCAGGCATCCACTGGGGGTCTACCGTATCTGAAAGTTGATAACTGTATGGTCAGACCACTCCAGATGGCTGTTCTCTTGCTCTCTGTACATCCCCTGCTCAGACCAGTGCCTGCTTCACCTATCCCCTACTCACATGACTGACCTTCCTACATACTTGCCCCAGGGCCCAGCTACTGAGGATGGTTCTTATTAAAGGGGTAGTGCAGGGCATGCTCCTCTGCTAGTTTCCCTGATAACTGATGAGCTAACCTAAGGCCAATTCCCCCTATCACTGGCAATCTCCCCTTCTCCCCGGAAGAGAAGACTGCCGCCATGTCCTGCCCGCCATCCGCAGCACACGGTGAGATGTCGCTCCAGGACCTTGTTTCAGATATGTAAGATTCCCCCATCTATTAAACCACTGATGTCTCTGTGTCGCTGACTCCAGGCTTTTTGTTAGGTCTTGAAGCTGGGCAAGCAAAGGCCTTATAGGCCTGAGGGGTGCAGCCCAACACTAAGAGAGTCAATCTTAAAAGTTCTCACCAAGAGAAAATGAATTTTGTAACTATGAATTGTGACAGATGTTAAGTAGAATTCTTGTGGTGATCATTCTGCAATATACAGAAACATCAAATCATTATGTTGTACACCTGAAACTAGTAATGTTGTATGTGAATTATATCTCAATAAAAAATAGATTTTTAAAAAGAAAAGAAGAATGGCACAAAATGAGCTAAGCATCCATCCTGAGCAGTTAAAACATAACAAGATAAACACAAAGAAAAACAAAGAATCATTAAAGATAAAAACCAAAATAATGAAAGTGAAAATAAACATACAATAGAGCATTTTAGCACAGCATTTTACAGGCCCTTTGCATAGTCAGTAAAACGGACAAGCCTCTGGTCAGACTTAAGCGGAAAAATGAATAAAAGCACAATTTATTAATTTATTAATTTATTAATACCAGGAATCAAATAAGGTGACATTTCTAGAGACCTTTATGCCAAAATGGAAAATTAAGAGGAAGTGGACACAGTAAAATACAACTTAATAAAACAGAGAAGTTAAAAAAACATGATTTGAACTAAAAATATGAAACACATGGGATAAAAAATCTCCACAGAGGATCTCTAAGCCCAGATAGCTTCATAAATGAGTTCTGTTAATATTTAAATAGGAGATAATCTCAATATTACATAAAATTTTTAAAGAATAGAGATAGAGGGTACACTACCCTCTTGCGTTTTATGTAGCATAACATTGGTACCAAAACTAGATAGGGCACTTTCAGAAGTTTATGTTACAAACCACCTTGTTTTATGTATGACTGATTCACTTTGTTATAAAGCAGAAACTAATTAAAAAAAAAAGAATAATCCCTAACCATATGGCATATTACATGCATTTTAATGTATTCCTCACAGTATAAATAGTATTTTATTCTGCCATAAACCCTCTGTTTATTATTTAAAAAAAAAAGAAAATATCCTAAGCAACATACTTGAAAAAAGAAAAAAAAAAAAAGAAAGCCCAGCAATATATAGAGAAGATACCACATCGTGACCAAGTTGCTTTTATCCCAGGAAAGCAAGATTGGATCCACATCAGAGAATGTCAGTGTAATCCATCACCTTAACAGATGAAGGGGAAGGGAAAATTTAATATGATCTCCTCAGTAGATGCAGAAACATATTTTATTAAAACTCATCATTCATTCATGCTCAAACAACTGTTAGAAAAAGAGGTGTAGAAGAGACTCTCCAAAGATGTTTAGGTAAAATTTTGGAGTGAACAGGATCTTTCTAGGCATGTTTCAAAAGTAGATTTTTTTTTTTTTTTGGCTGCGTTTGGTCTTCGTTGCTGCACGCAGGCTTTCTCTAGTTGTGGTGAACGGGGGCTGCTCTTTGTTGCAGTGCGCGGGCTTCTCATTGTGGTGGCTTCTCTTGTTGCAGAGCAGGGGCCCTAGAGTGCACGGCTTCAATAGCTGTGGTGTGTGGGCTCAGTAGTTGTGGCTCATGGGCTTAGTTGCTCTGTGGCATGTGGGATCTTCCTGGACCAGGGATCAAACCCACATCCTCTGCATTGGCAGGCAGAATCTTAACCACTGAGCCACCAGGGAAGTCAGGGAAAGCAGAATTCATAAAAGAAAAAGGGGATAAATTTTAGTACAATGAGACTGAAAAGAGATTCACCAAACTAAATCTATCTAAAGTAAAAACTCAAAAGGCCAAGTTTAAAGAGTATTTGCTATCTATATCACAGACGATGGGCTAATTTCCCAAATAAGAAAATAGTCTTTCATTGAACCATTTTTGGAAAAAGGCACAAAGTCGTCTCTTTGTTTATGATAACACCAGCTGCTGTAACAGAGGACCTCCCAAATGTCAGTGGCCTTGAAGTCCAAAAATGTTTCTTGCCCATGTAAAACCCAAATCGAAGCAGGCTTGGGAGGCTTGGCTCTGCTTTATGAAATTATTCGGGGACCAACTGACAGAAGAATCTCTGCCACTTTCAGCATTTGGCTGCATTGGTCACTCTGGTGCGAACAGTTTGCCAGCAGATGGGGCAAGAAAGAGAAGAGGAGGATGTCACAGGAGGCTTTAGGAGTCAGGCTGGTCAATGTTGTACATCACTGAGGTCCACTTTCCCTTGGCCAGGACTCAGTCCATAGGCCACAGTTAGGTGCTGGAGGGCTGGGGAACTCGAGGAGGTAAAGGAACAGGCTTGGAGAAGAGCTACTCAGTCTCTGCTACTGGTATGACAAATACGTTCTCGGGAGGGAAAATACAAAACGCCTCTAAATATGTTTTTAAAATCCCCAGCCTTGTTCATAATAAGGCAAATGTGTATTTTAACTACAGTAAGATAGCACTCATTATTTATCATGTTGCCCAATCTACTGTTTGAAACACACTCTTTTGGTGAGGATGTGGGGAAACAGAAATGCTCCTGCATTGTTAGTGAGGGTGTGAATTGATACAACACCTGGAGAGGGCAATTTAGCAATATCTGTCAAAATCATGTGTGCATTTACCCTTTGATCCAGAAATCCTACTTCTATGATTTTATCCACTGGATGTACTTTCACATGTGTGGCATGATGACATATGTAAGCTTATTCAGTGCAGCTTTGTCTGTGATAACATAAGATTGGAAAGGCCATAAGTGTCCATGAATAGCAGACTAGTAAATAAATAAAAGTGAGTACATCTATATAAAAGGGTACCACGCAGCTATTTAAGAAAAAAGAATGTTATTTAGCTTAGTGGTTAAGTGTACATTCTGGAACTACACTGCGTGGGTCCAATCCTGATTCTCCCCATTTTTAGCCATGTTACCTTTGACAAGTTATTCACATTCTGTGTGCTTTAGTTTCTTCATCAATAAACAAGGATAATATTTACTTCATTGGGTATGATGAGGGTTAAACCAACAGGTTTAAAGCACTTAAAACAATGGCATGACATGCACTCTCTAAGTTTTGCCTCATTGTGATCACGCAGAAAGACCTCCAAGATACATTAGAAATGGAAAAATTCAGGCCCAGACTCTGGTGTTTAACCACTTGCATATAAAGAGGAGTGGTTGAAATACACATATATGCTTGTATATGCACAATATAAAAGGAAGGATATATAAGAACCTGGTGGGAAAATGTTGCTGCCTTTGGGGAGGAGAACTGTATGATTCTACAACTGGGGTGACAGGCATACTTTTTAAAAAAATTTATTTATTTTTGGCTGCATTGGGTCTTCGCTGCTGTGTGCAGGCTTTCTCTAGTTGCAGCGAGTGTGGGCTACTCTTTGTTGTGGTGCGCAGGCTTCTCATTGCGGTGGCTTCTCTTGTTGCAGAGAACGGGCTCTGGCGTGCAGTCTTCAGTAGATGGGGCATGCAGGCTTCAACAGTTGTGGCTCTCAGGCTCTAGAGTGCAGGCTCAGTAGTTGTGGCTCACGGGCTTTGTTGCTCCGAGGCATGTGGGATCTTCCTGGACCAGGGCTCGAACCCATGTCTCCTGCACTGGAAGGTGAATTCTTAACCACTGCGCCACCAGGGAAGAACCAAGAGGCATACTTTTGACTGCATGTTTTGAATTTTATACTGTATGTGTGTATCACCTCTTCATTTTTTTATTTTTATTTTCGTTAAAGGCAAAAATAAAATAAAAAGCAATAACATGGGCTTTGGAGCTATGCAAACTGAATTTGTGACTTTTTCTACCACACAGGTCCAACTATACAAGGAGGGGCCTAATGCAAAATGAAAATGTGGGGCTTCTCATTCAAAAAAGCAGTGAAGGGACTTCCCTAGCTCTCCAGTGGTTAAGAATCAGCCTTCCAATGTAGGGGACTCAGGTTCAATCCCTGGTAAGGGAAGAAGGTTCCACATGCCGCAGGGCAACTAAACCCATGTGCTCTAGAACCCACGCACCGCAACTCCTGAGCATGAGTATCACAACTACTGAACCCACCACAGCAAAAGATCCCGCATGTCACAATGAAGATCCCGTGTGCCACAACTAAGACCCAACACAGCCAAATAAATAAATATTTTTTAAAAAATTTTTATACCCACCCCCTTCTCCCACAGTCTCTCTGTTGACCTGCCATTGTGTTTTGTATTTGCTGTTTAATGCCACGAAGGTCCTCACAGGTATCTTGGGCCCCCCACCCCTGGACCTGGCACTCTCCACCCTGCCCCTTCCTGTACCCACACCCAGGCCCCCACCACGTGTGCCATTCATTAACTTCTCTGGGGCTTCAATCTCTTCATCAACAAAACAGAGGTTTTAGAAAATACACAAAACCTCACACTTTTTTTGAAACTTCAGTGAGATTTTATGTGTAAAGTGCTTAGCATATTGCCTGATACCATGCCACAAATCATTACATGTTGAATATAGCTATTAATTTAATAATGAGACTATAATTTGTATTATGTTAGGAAAAATGAATAGGTATATCAGAATTCTCATCATTAAGTACTTTATTAAAATAGTGTACGGTGGTATAAGGAACACATACAAACATCACCACAGGTAGAACCCTCGACCACTGTAGATTAAACAGGAGTGTTCCTCCTGCAGTTTTAGGTGGAGTAATGTGTCCCATTCCATCCCCAAAGCTGTCACCCATCCCTAAAGCTGTCAGCTAGTCACCCGTCTTCAGATAATATCAGCAAGTTCAGAATGAAGCATCTGACTATTATGAATCCATTTGGGGAAAAATTGGTCCTGATGAGACACATGGGGTTCACAGAAGCTGGATCAAGTACCTGAGTTCCCATGGCAACCAAGGATATCAAGGAATTCTGTCTCCCATAGAAAATGCAGGGTGAGGCTTTCTGTAAGAGGTAGGCCTGGAAGCTGCTGGGAAGGGTTGGTGCCTCTCTCCACTTTACACCAGGCCCACATCCATTCTACATACAAAAACCACCTCTTGGGGTGCCATTTTCATGCTCCCATGGAGGACCAGTGCCCATGGGTTCAGACACCTTCTGTGTCCCCAGCCCAGAACATCATCCTCCTTGCCTCCACCTGTCCTTCCTTCCTCATGGGGTTGGGTGCTTCTTTTCACTCAGCAAAGTACCGCTGTCTCTGTACAAACTCTCTCACTGGAGTTATCCCGGGGTGTGTTACATTCCCCTGCCCCATTAATAGGGTGACCAGGTGGGGCAGTAGCTGCAGGGGAGTGTGGGGGTCAACACAGGAGAAATTATAGCAGTTTTGTAGCCTGATGGGAATGATCATATGTGGTGTAAGGCCGCGACTCAGTGAAAGTTTTCTCCATGTGATGAGCAGATTCTCCAAATGTTGCCCTTTTCAACAACACAGTGTTGGAAGAGGAAGTCCACCATGCGTCCTGAGTGTTCCTTTGGGGTTTTGCTGGGTATGCCAAGAATTTAAAGCCCTAACCACTCTTAACCAGGGAGATTTCTCAGGGTTTTATTTGTACTGAGCAATCCTGAGGGATAAAGTAACACCTCCCCCAAAGAGCAGGATTGCTTCTGCTCACTACAAAGGCAGTAAGTCTCCCAAGCTCAGGGCCCCCTCCTGTATCACAACCTCCTGCACGTGCAGGCATCCAGGTAAGTCTACCTTCATCGCCCCCAGGGGACTTCGGGCACATGTAGCACGGGTGCAGACCTGTTGCTCTGGCTACTGCTTTTGCTGCGAGTGTAAAGTCCTTTGTCTCTCATCCAGGAGTCTTCTGTCTTCTGCCAGGATCTGTCAACCTGTGGCAAATTAACTTGTGAACTTGCAAGTAGGATAAAATCTCAGACCCTCCAGTGTCCTTGACACACAGATTTAAGTACATCATGCCCCTGTTTCCTTTGGCTTTAAGATAAAGGCCAACTTAGCCAACATGGTCTTCCAGGCCCTGCCTTGTCCGGCCCTGCCTATCTCTCCAGGTTCTTGTGCCACTTTCCCCCACATCTCTCTGCTCTTTAGTCCTATGAAGGAAGGAAGCAGTGGCTGATGTGTGGCACTTGCCTGATGGTTACAAGGAGGCCTCAGTGTTGCTGACCACATGTCCTGCTACTCACGGCTAAGTGCTGTTGTTCTTCTGTTGGACATAAACAACCAAATCACCCAACCCAAACTCAACTCCCATAATAGGTTCTTTCTAACGTGATCTTCCTGGCAAATATTCATGGTTCCACACGTCAGTCATTTCTTCACTGCAATGAGTAATAAATACAACTTAAATTTATCTCCCTGTGTGTTCCTAGTGTTCTTTGGCTAGAAGGCATTAACATATACAATGTCAGTAGTTCTTTCAGCTTATCACACATGCCAATTTCTTTCCTGCCTCAGGGACTTTGCACATACTGTTCTGTCTCCTAATCCCCTTATCCTTGCTGTTGCCTCTGCAATTAATTAGTATATTTCACAAATAAGTGTCAAACATTTACCATGTGTCAAGCACTGTGTTATTTACAGGGAATGCAATGGTGAGCAAAGCCAGATGTCCTATATGTCCTTTTGCTTACACCTAAGCAGATAAGTTAAAATGTAATCCAATATCACAGTAATGAATATAAATTTCAAAAATAAGTTAATTGCTCTGGTGATAAGAAGCACACTTCTTGTGGGTTCATGATAATAGGAATCTAATCTAGACTTGTGGGTGGGGGATGACTGAATAGCAGTACAGGTGAAATATGAAAGATAAAGGGTACATTAATTAATGGCTTAACAGTCCTGACTGCAGGTATAGCATGTACAAAGACCCTATGGTCCAAGAAATTGCAACAGGTTTTAGGAGCTGGAACAGGTTTATTTGATTGGAGAGCAAATGACAAGTAGGAGAGTGTTGTGAGATTGGGAGGCAAAAGAAGTATAATGGCTGAGTATAGTGGTTTGTGTAATAGGACTCCCTGCATTTGGCCCTTAGCTCTCTCACTAACTGTGTATCAGGGGTAAGTTACTGAACCTCTCTGTGCCTTACCTGTATTAGGGGTATGATTAAAAACTGCCTTAGGGGCTTCCCTGGTGGCTCAGTGGTTGAGAGTCCACCTGCCGATGCAGGGGACAGGGTTCGTGCCCTGGTCCGGGAAGATCCCACATGCCGCAGAGTGGCTGGGCCCGTGAGCCATGGCCGCTGAGCCTGTACCTCCGGAGCCTGTGCTCTGCAATGAGAGAGGCTACAACAGTGAGAGGCCCGCGTACCGCAAAAAACCAAAACAGAACAAAACAAAACTGCCTTAGATGGTTTTTATGAGAATTCAGTGAAATAATGCCTGTAAGGAACATAGGATCATAAAAACTGATTATAGACAATATTCAGTGAATGTTAACTGTTATTATTTTGACTATGGTGATTAGGTAAGGATGGCATGGCTGGGAGTAGGCTGAGATAACAGCAGGGCAAAATTAAAAGAGGCACTCACTTCTTGTGCTGACCTATACTTGGACTACTCTGCGTTTGAGCATTCCCTTAACACTTTGCATGCTATGTGCCCATTTTGTCCCACCTATTCCTGGCCTTTAGAGAGAGATCAGAGCATTCAGACTATGTTAAAGATTTTAGTTTTTCTCCTAAGAGCTAGGAAGACTTTTCAGAGTTTTAACCAAGTAGAGTGAGTCGGATACGTATGTGACATGCTCTAATGTTTGTTTTGAGAATATCATTTGGAAAAATATGGATTGGAAGGAACCCAGGGTCAGTGTAAATAGTGGCAGTTAGGAAGCAGTTTAAATAGTGAAAGAATGACATGATGAGAACTTGGACAAGAATGGTGTAGTGGACGTAGAAAACCATGGACAACTTTGATAAGTATTTAGGAATAAGATCTATGAGACTTGGCAATGAATAGCATGTGAAAGGAAGGGAAAAGGAGGTGGCAGGGGTGATGCCTAGATTTCTGATGTATGCAAATGATAGACTGTGAGGTGATAACATTGAAAGAGGTGATAACACTGTAAGGAAACCATATTTAGGAGGAAGAGCACACATGGTCTTGTAGAGTTTGAGGTGTCTTTGAGACACTCAATTGGATATATTGAATAGAAAGTTAGTTATTCTAGTCTGGAAGTCTGTTGGCAGTGTGGGCTGAGAAATAAACATCCTTTGTAGTTTATAGATGGTGATTAAAGATGAGGGTATGATTGGCACTACCTTAGAGAGAACATAGAGTGATAATAAGAGGCCTTAGAACCAAGCCCCCCAAAACTCAAATATTTAATGCTTAGGTAGAGGAGGATGACCTTACAAAGGAGACAGATAAATGGCCAGAAAGTAAGAACAACACCCGGAAATTAGCAACACAGAAATCAAAAGAAAAGACTGTTTCTAGGGGGAAAGAATGCTCCATGGTATCAGAGGAGGGAGGAAGGGCAAGGAATTGACTGAAGATTGGAAATTTTTCACTGCCTTTAGCAACCCAGAGGTGATTGGTTATATTAGGTAGTGAGAGTTGTTGCAGGGAATGATGGAGTGAAAGTTAGATGTGAGCTGAGAGGTAAGAAGTAGGTGGAATAATGACAACAGAGCCATTTCTTTCAAGACATCTGGCTGTGAAAGGAGGGAGAACAGGCACTTTTTAGAGGGTTCATAAGTTCAGTGAAGGGTGATTAGAAAAAAGAATTTGCCAAGTTTAAATTTTCAACATTTTATTGTTTACTCTGGTGCCAGGCATTGCACTCAATGCTTTACATACATTATGACATTTAATATCTACTACAGTCTAATGATAGAGGGATTATTATCTCCATTCCACAAATGAAAAAGCAGAGGCTGAGAGGGGTTAAGTGCCTAAAGCCACACTGCATCTGAGTGGCAAGGTAAGATGCCAAAGCCAGTGTGACACCAATTCCTATGCACTTAACCACTGCAGTAATCCGTATCTCTTCTGTTGAATTTCATCTGTACCTCCCTGATTCCTTCAATTCTGCCTGTCCTTCCTCTACTTCAGCTGTCTAAGAAATTTGAGGTAACCAAAGGAATACCGAGAAAGCCAGACCTCCTAGCGTCCTAGAGAGACACTGGACGTTCTTTGAATTGGAAGCAGTGGGAAGGAGGAGCAACACTTTCGGTGGTGTCTCTGCACTTTCGGGCTCTGGTCAATTTTGGGGGGGATGACCTGCTACTCTCTGCAGCAGATTTTCTTTTTTAACACCAAGGGTGGAGGACAGCTATTTGTCCGGAGACCTTGTGTGTTTCAGGGGAGGGGGGCGGGGAGGACGGATGCTTGGAGATTTTTTCTGGCTGCTCTAACTCCTGAGGGGTTGTCGCCAAGCTCAGGGACATAATCATGTACTCTTCTATAAACCAGGGCGATTCCTTCCCAGGTCTCACTCACATCAAAGGGGAGTAACGACAGCGAGAGGAGGGCTTCACACTGAGCCTGGCTTTTTTGAGCTGAGGACAGAAGTGCTGATACCTGTTTAGATGGGATTCCTATTTTTAAAAGGGGGCTTCTAAAATGGATCTCTCGGTGTCCTTTCAGCCTACACTTAGCCACGGCTGTCTGGTGGTAAGTTCTGAGGACCCGCAAGGAATCAATGCCTGTCTCTGACTTCTTGTTATCTTACAGCCAGGAAGGGACATGCACATTGATCAAAAATAACATTTGTGTCTCTTTTAGTCGCTGCTCTATCTCTAACACCTCAAACAGCTCTAATTTTATTAAATAAATGAAATAATTGTTGAAAGAGTGACACACATATGTTTAAATTATAATAATAACATGATTTATTGAGTGCTTGTTGTGTGTCAAGCACTAAGTGTTCTATATGTATTCATTCATTATGGTATGTGATACCAGGGAAAGGCACCTAGTACTTTAACAGGGTGACCTGACCTAGTTTGAGGGGTCAGTGAAGACCTCCCCAACGAAAGTCACTTGCACTGTGATTTGAAAAAAAGTAGGCTTTGACTAGTTGAAAAAGGGAGTGGAGATGGAAATCGTTCTAGACACAACATTACAGAAATAACAGCATTTATTAATGTCCTAGTGGAGGGGAGAGACCTTGACCGACTTGGGAGATTGAAAGAAGGCCTGTGTGGTTGGGTCATGTAGTACTTATAGGTCACATTATAGTTTGGTGTTTTTGTCTAAGAGCAGTCAAGAAAAAGAATAAATATATGTATATGTATAACAATCACGTTGCTGTACGCCTGAAACTAACACAACATTGTAAATCAGCTGTACTCCAATATAAAATAAAAATTTTAAAAAGATTTAAATTAGAGTATGATATCAGTTTTGCAGAAAATTCTGTCAACATTATAAATAACAGATGGAAGAGCAAGGCTGATGTGAGTAGATCAATAAGGAGAATATTGTAGTAATTCAGGTACGGCATGATGGTCATTTGTATCAGAGCAGTGATAGTAGAGATGAAGAAAAGTGGAGAGATTTAAGATGTTTAGGATCTAAAGTCAGCAGAACTTAATGTTGGAGAGAATGTCGGCCTGTACAGCTGGATAGATGGTGATACCATCTGCTAAGACCAGGGGAGGACCAGGTGAGCATGGGACAGTGAAGATCATATCATGCAGACTTTGAGATGCCTTAGAATCAACCAAATGGCAATGTCAAGTAAGCTGAAACAGGTCAGTGATCTATCATAACTGGAGGAAAGACAACAATTGTGGATGTAAATGCAGGTACATTTTTAGATTTGGTGGTAGAAAGTTGAGATAGTCTCTCTCGAGGACTTTTATTTTCTTGGTAAAATGGGAGGTATGGCTAGCTTCTGTAAGTGAGAGGAAAGGAGATCAGGTGTTTGAGGAGTTTTTAGGTTTGAAATTGTCATTACAGGTAATTGGAGAGAAGGTGATTGCAAAAATACAGTAAAGTTACTGGACACTCTCTAGAGCTTGGCTGAGGTTGATATCTATGATTGTAGATGTTACTGGTCTTTCTACTCATTTGAGCTTTCACCAGCAGTCTGTTGCTTCTTGACTGCAGGCCTGGGTTCGTCCAGACTTTGATATGGGAAAGTTTCTGAGTTGGGTAATTGAGTAATGCAAGAGCCCTTAAATGAAGAATTGAATACAGAGGTGTGTGCACATTTGCAGGTGAAGGGAGCATATTGAGATGAGGTCTGAGTTTGAGGTGCTTGTGAAAACATCCAGGATGACATTTTAGTCTGGTGGTCTAGCTCCAGGCCAGAAATATATATTTGGGAGTCACTTCAACTATCAGTGTCAAATGAAGTAATGAATTTGAATGAATTCATCCAAGGATGTAGGAAATATAGCATACAAAGAGCTGATGGCCAAGAATGGGACCTAGGGTGTAGTAGGAGATCAAAAAAGAAATTTCAGTGGCATAGGAAAGTAACCAGGAGAAGAAGACTTGAGGGGGGGCATGTTGATGCTATAGAGAGATAAGGTCAGGTGAGAACTGAAATTGGAGTCCTTTGGGATTCATTAATTAGGACATCCTTGTTACCTTAATGAGAGGTGTGTCATTTGGGGCAGCTGGAGGCCCTTAGGGAGTGAAGCCAGACTGAATTAAATTGAAGAGTGAGGAAGGGAAGGGTCTTTGTTTGATGGTACTTCATTTGAAAGGAAATGAGGAGGGGAGTTTGGTAATTAGAGACAGGATGCAAGGGAAGGTTATTTAGGATGGGGAATACTTAAATATCTTGTTTAGAATGAAGAGAAGGAGGCATTGAAAAGGGAGAAAGTGAAAATGTAGGAGAGAGAGAATCAGACCATTTTCATCCTTCTAATCTTGTATTCTCAGAACTATCCTCCAAGGAAGGTAGTATTATCCCTGTTTTGCAAAGATGAGGCAACTGAAAGTAATTTCAATCACTTTTCTGTGGTCACACGGCTAGTGGCTAGTAAGTGGGAGTCAGCACATGAACCCAGTTATAACTCCGAAATGGTTGCACATACCGCAGTACCAAGTCACAAACACCTTGAACATTGTTCTCTCTTAGGACAAAAAAGTTGATGTAGTAGCCTCAGTACATTTTTTAAAAATTTACTCTTTTAAAGAAAACTCCCACCACTCTGGTAAGCAATATGAGGTTCACCTTTTTTGGAATGTGAATTAATGACAGACACTCAGCTGAATGTTCACATTCATCGTTTAATTTTCACAACATCATGGCAACATAGGTGTAATTACCTCTACTTTAAAATGAGGAAAACAAGATTCACAGTGGAGACAACTTTTGCCATACTATACTACCATTGATTTCTTTTTTAAAAAATTTTTAATGGCATATAGTTGATTTACAATGTTGTGTTAGTTTCAGGTGTACAGCAAAGTGAGTCAGTTATACATATACATATATGCACTCTTTTTTAGATTATTTTCCCATATAGGCCATTACAGAGTATTGAGTAGAGTTCCCTGTGCTATACCTTAGGCTCTTATTAGTTATCTACTTTATATATAGTATTGTGTATATGTCAATCTCAGTCTTCCAATTTATCCCTCCCCCCCGACCACCTGGTAACCATAAGTATGTTTTCTAAGTCTGTAACTCTATTTCTATTTTGTAGATAAGTTCATTTGTACTCTTTTTTAGATTCCACATATAAGCAATATACCATTGATTTCTTTGTTTAATTCTATTTCACCTGTTTACCAGTGTTTCTCAAGTCTCTACAAATTAGTGGACAATAAATTATACTTTTATATAAACTTTATTGACATATAATCCACATACCATAAAGTTCACCCATTTAAAGTATACAACTCAATGTTTTTAGTATTATTCACAGAGCTGTGCAATCATCTCTATGATCTAATTTTACAGTGTAATAATCACTCTCAAAAGAGACCCTATACCTATTAGCAGTCACTTCTCATCCTCCACTCCTTCCTCAGACACATACAAATCAAATTTATGACTCCATAGATTTGCCTATGCTGAACATTACATACAAATGGAATCATATAATATGCGGTCTTTTGTGATTGGCTTCTTTCACCCAGCATGTTATTTATTTATTTATTTATTTATTTATTTATTTATTTATTATTTTTTAATGATCATTTGATTTTATTACAATGATTAGATGACTGTCACTCTTACAAAGGAACATAAAGTGTAATAAGTTGAAATCAGTTTTTTTGAGTATGAAGAAAGCAGTACAGTTGCAAATATTGACAATCTATAACATTATTATAAAGGCAACAGATAAAAAAACAACCAAAATATGCTGATTATTACTTTAGTTTCAAATGCTACTTTAAATTTGGTTTAATTAAAAATCTCTACTCTTTATTGGATAAAATCTCAAATATTCTAATAATAATAACATTTACAGAAGTAAAATATATGTCAACAATAGCACAAAGAAAAAGTGTGACTTCTCTTCTGAAGAACCTCCAGTGCCTTCCCAATTCACTAAGAGTAAAAGCCAAAGTTCTTACAAACTACTAAAAGTCCCTATACCAACTGTCCCTGTAACCTCTGTCACTTCCTCTCTACTATTCTTACCCCCTGCTCACTGTGCTCCAATCACACTAACCTATTGGGCTGTTCCTAGAGAATCCTGGGCAAACTCCCACCTTAGGGCCTGAGCACTGGTGGCTGCCTGTGCCCAGAAGGCACTCACACCCAGATGACCAGAGGCTAACACAAATGAGGCCTGGCCAGACAAATCTATTTACAGTTGTAATTTGTGCAAGCATCTCCAACTCCCTTGCCCTCTATATTTTTCAGAGCACATATCACCCTTGAACATACTATATAATTTCCTTGTTTAAATGGAATTCATTATTTATTTTTGTTTCCCCCTGCTAGAATATAAGCACCAATACAGTATGGATCTTCTCTGTTTTCTTTTTTTCTTTTTACATCTTTATTGGACTAGAGTTGCTTTAAAATGTTGTGTTAGTTTCTGCTTTACAAAAAAGTGAATCAGCTCTACGTATACATATATCCCCATATCTCCTCCCTCTTGCATCTCACTCCTACCCTCCCTATCCCACCCCTCTAGGTGGTCACAAAGCACCGAGCTGATCTCCCTGTGCTATGCAGCTGCTTCCCACTAGCTATCTATTTTATATTTGGTAGTGTATGTATGTCCATGGCACTCTCCCACATCGTCCCAGTGTACACTTCCCCCTCCCCGTGTCCTCAAGTCCATTCTCTATGTCTGTGTCTTTATTCCTGTCCTGCCCCTAGGTTCTTCAGAACCACTTTTTTTTTAGATTCCATATATATTTGTTAGCATACGGTATTTGTTTTTCTCTTTCTGACTTACTTTACTCTGTATGACAGACTCTAGGTCCACCCACCTCACTACAAACAAATCAATATCGTTTCTTTTTATGGCTCAGGAATATTCCATTCTATATATGTGCCACATCTTCTTTATCCATTCATCTGTAGATGGACACTTAGGTTGCTTCCATGTCCTGGCTCTTGTAAATAGAGCTACAGTGAAAATTGTGATACATGACTCTTGTTGAATTATGGTTTTCTCAGGTGATATGCCCAAAAGTGGGATTGCTGGGTCATATGGTAGTTCTATTTTTAGTTTTTTAAGGAACCTCCATACTGTTCTCCATAGTGACTGTACGAATTTACATTCCTACCAACAGTGCAGGAGGGTTCCCTTTTCTCCACACCCTCTCCAGCATTTATAGTTTGTAGATTTTTTGATGATGGCCATTCTGACTGGTGTGAAATGTTACCTCATTGGAGTTTTGATTTGCATTTCTCTAATGATTAGTAATGTGGATCATCCTTTCATGTGTTTTTAGGCAATCTATACATCGCCTTTGGAGAAATGTCTATTTAGGTCTTCTGCCCATTTTTCGATTGGATTGTTTGTTTTTTGATATTGAGCTGCATCAGCTGCTTCTATATTTTGGAGATTACTCCTTTGCCAGTTGCTTCATTTTCAACTATTTTCTCCAATTCTGAGGGATGTTTTTTTGTCTTGTTTATGGTTTCCTTTGCTGTGCAAAAGCTTTTAAGTTTCATTAGGTCCCATTTGTTTATTTTTGTTTTTTCTTTCCATTTCTCTAGGAGGTGGGTCAAAAAGGATCTTGCTGTGATTTATGTCATAGAGTGTTCTGCCTGTGTTTTCCTCTAAGAGTTTTATAGTGTCTGGTCTTATATTTCGGTCTTTGATCCATTTTGAGTTTATTTTTGGGTATGGTGTTAGGAAGTGTTCTAATTTCATTCTTTTACGTGTAGCTGTCCAGTTTTCACAGAAGCTCTTATAGAAGGGGCAGTCTTTTCTCCATTGTATATTCTTGCTTCCTTTATCAAAGATAAGGTGACCATATGGGTGTGGGTCTATCTGTGGGCTTTCTACCCTGTTCCACTGATCTATATTTCTATTTTTGTGCCAGTACCATACTGTTTTGATTACTGTAGCTTTGTAGTATAGTCTGAAGTCAGGGAGCCTGATTCCTCCAGCTCCATTTTTCGTTCTCAAGATTGCTTTGGCTATTCGGGGTCTTTTGCGTTTCCATACAAATTGTGAAATTTTTTGTTCTACTTCTGTGAAAAATGCCAGTGGTTGTTTGCTAGGGATTGCATTGAATCTGTAGATTGCTTTGGGTAGTAGAGTCATTTTCACAATGTTGATTCTTGCAATCCACGAACATGGTGTACCTCTCCATCTATTTGTATCATCTTTAATTTCTTTCATCAGTGTCTTATAATTTTCTGCATACAGGTCTTTTGTCTCCTTAGGTAGGTTTATTCCACGATATTTCATTCTTTTTGCTGCAGTGGTAAATGGGAGTGTATTCTTAATTTCACTTTCAGATTTTTCATCATTAGTGTGTAGGAATGCTAGAGATTTCTGTGCATTAATTTTGTATCCTGCTACTTTACCAAATTCATTGATTAGCTCTAGTAGCTTTCTGGTAGCATCGTAGGATTCTCTATGCATAGTATCATGTCATCTGAAAACAGTGACAGCTTTACTTCTTCTTTTCCGATTTGGATTCCTTTTATTTCTTTTTCTTCTCTGATTGCATTGGCTAACACTTCCAAAACTATGTTGAATCATAGTGCTGACAGTGGGCAACCTTGTCTTGTTCCTGATCTTAGAGGAAATGGTGCCCTTTTTCACCTTTGAGAACGATGTTGGCTGTGGGTTTGTCATATATGGCCTTTATGATGTTGAGGTAAATTCCCTCTATGCCTACTTTCTGGAGGGTTTTTATCATAAATCGTTTTTGAATTTTCTCAAAAGCTTTTTCTGCATCTGTTGAGATCATCATATGGTTTTAGTCCTTCAGTTTTTTAATATGTTTTATCACATTGTTTGATTTGTGTATATTGAAGAATCCTCACATTCCTGGAATAAACCCCACTTGATCATGTTGTAAGATCCTTTTAATGTGCTTTTGGATTTTGTTTGCTAGTATTTTGTTGAGGATTTTCACATCTATGTTCATCAGTGATATTGTCCTGTAGTGTTCTTTCTTTGTGATATATTTGTCTGGTTTTGGTATCAGGGGATGGCTGCCTCATAGAATGAGTTTGGGAGTGTTCCTCACTCTGCTCTATTTTGGAAGAGTTTGAGGAGGATAGGTGTTAGCTCTTCTCTAAATGTTTGATAGCATTCGTCTGTGAAGCCATCTGGTCCTGGGCTTTTGTTGGTTGGAAGATTTTTAATCTCAATTTCAATTTCAGTGCTTGTGATTTTTCTGTTTATATTATCTATTTCTTCCTGTTTCAGTCTTGGAACATTGTGCTTTTCTAAGAATTTGTCCATTTCTTCCAGTTTGTCCATTTTATTGTCATATAGTTGCCTGTAGTAATCTCTCATAATCCTTTGCATTTCTGCAGTGTCAGTTGTTACTTCTCCTTTTTCATTTCTAAATCTGTTGATTAGAGTTCTCCCTTTTTTTCTTGATGAGACTGGCTAGTGTTTTAAAAAATTTTTTTATCTTCTCAAAGAACCAGCTTTTAGTTTTATTGGTCTTTGCTCTTATTTCCTTTATTTCTTTTTCTTTTATTTCTCATGTGATCTTTATGATTTCTTTCCTTCTGCTATCTTTGCATTGTTCTTTTTCCTTCTTTCTCTAATTGCTTTAGGTATTAGATTAGGTTGTTTATTTGAGATTTTTCTTGTTTCTTGATGTAGGAGTGTATTGCTATATACTTCCCTCTTAGAACTGCTTTTGCTGCATCCCATAAATTTTGAGTCGTCGTGTTTTCATTGTCATTTGTTTCTAGGTATTTTTTATTTCCTCTTTGATTTCTTCAGTGATCTCTTGGTAATTTAGTAGTGTATTGTTTAGCCCCCCTGTGTTTGTATTTTTTACAGTTTTTCCTCTATTTGCTAACTAGTTTCATAGCGTTGTGGTCAGAAAAGACACTTGATATGATTTTAATTTTCCTAAATTTACCAAGGCTTGATTTGTGACCCAAGATATGATCTATCCTGGAGAATGTTCCATGAATGCTTGAGAAGAAAGCGTATTCTGTTGTTTTTGGATGGAATATCCTATAAATATCAGTTAAGTACAACTTGTTTAATGTGTCTTTTAAAGCTTGTGTGTCCTTATTTATTTTCATTTTGGATGATCTGTCCATTGGTGAAAGTGGGGTGTTAAAATCCCCTACTATGATTGTGTTATTGTCGATTTCTCCTTTTATGGCTGTTAGCATTTGCCTTATGTATTGTGGTGCTCCTATTCTGGGTGCATAAATATTTACAATTTTTATATCTTCTTCTTGGATTGGTCCCCTGATTATTATGTAGTGTCCTTCTTTGTTTCTTGTAATAGTCTTTATTTTAAAGTCTATTTTGCCTGATATAAGAATTGCTAGTGCAGCCTTCTTTTGATTTCCATTTGCATAGGATATCTTTTTCTATCCCCTCACTTTCAGTCTGTATGTGTCCCTACATCTGTTGTGAGTCTCTTGTAGACAGTGTATATATGGGTCTTGTTTTTGTATCCATTCAGCCAGTCTATGTCTTTTGGTTGGAGCATTTAATTCATTTGCATTTAAGGTAGTAATCCATATGTGTGTGCCTATTACCATTTTCTTAAATGTTTTTGGTTTGTTATTGTAGGTCTTTCCTTCTCTTGTGTCCTGCCTAGAGAAGTTCCCTTAGCATTTATTTTAAAGCTGGTTTGGTGATATGAATTCTCCTAACTATTGCTTATCTGTAAAGGTTTTAATTTCTCTGTCGAATCTGAATGAGATCTTGCTGGGTATTGTAATCTTGGTTTTAGGTTTTTCCCTTTCCTCACTTTAAATATATTCTGCCACTCCCTTGTGGCTTGCAGAGTTTCTGCTGAAAGATCAGTCTTTAACCTTATGGGGATTCCCTCAGATGTTACTTGTTGCTTTTCCCTTGATGCTTGTAATTTTTTTCTTTGTATTTAAGTCTTGATAGTTTGATTAATATGTGTCTTTCTGTCTTCCTCCTTGGATTTATCCTCTATGGAACTCTCTCTGCTTCCTGGACCTGATTATTTCCTTTCGCATGTTAGGGAAGTTTTCAACTATAATCTCTTCAAATGTTTTTTCAGACCCTCTTTCTCTTCTTCTTCTGGGACCCCTATAATTCGAATGTTGGTGTGTTTAATGTTGTCCCAGAGGTCTCTGAGACTGTCCTGAATTCTTTTCATTCTTTTTTCTTTATTCTGCTTTGTGGTAGTTATTTCCACTATTTTATCTTCCAGTTCAGTTATACGTTTCTCTGCCTCAGTTGTTTTGCTATTGATTTTTTGTAGAGAATTTGTTGTTTCATTTATTTTGTTGTTCAGCATTGTTTGTTTGCTCTTTAGTTCTTCTAGCCCTTGTTAAACGTTTCCTGTATTTTTTCCATTCTATTTCCAAGATTTTGGATTATCATTACTCTGAATTCTTTTTCAGGTAGACTTCTTATTTCCTCCTCATTTTTTTGGTCAGGTGGGTTTTTGCCTTGCTCCTTCACCTGCTGCATAGTTCTCTGTCTTCTCATTTTGTTCAACTTACTGTGTTTGGGGTCTCCTTTTCGCAGTTGCCATTGTTTTCTGTGTCTGCCCGCAGCAGGAGAGTTTGGTTCAGTGGGTTGTGTAGGCTTCCTGGTGGATGGGACTGGTGCCTGTGTTTTGGTGAGTGGGCCTGGGTCTTGTCTTTCTGGTGGGCAGGGCCGTGTCTGGTGGTGTTTTGGGGTGTCTGTGACCTTAGTATGATTTTAGTCAGTCTCTCTGCTAATGGGTGGAGTTGTGTTCCTGTCTTGCTAGTTGTTTGGCATGGGGCATCCAGCACTGGAACTTGCTGGCTGTTGGGTGGAGCTGTGTCTTAGTGTTGAGGCAGAGATCTCTGGGAGAGTGCTCACCAATTCATATTACTTGGGGCTGGGAGGTCTCTGGAGGTCCAATGTCTTGAACTTGGCTGTCTCACTTCAGAGTTTCAGGCCTGACACAAGGCTGGAGCACCAAGACCCTGTCAGCCACACGGCTTGAAGAAAAGGGATAAAGAAAGAAAGAAAAATAAATAAATTTAAAAGCGGCTCGGTGCTTTGTGGCCGCCTGGAGGGGTGGGATGGGGAGGGTGGGAGGGAGGGAGATTCAGGAGTGAGGGGATGTGGGAACAGATGTATATGTATGACTGATTCACTTTGTTGTAAAGCAGAGACTAATAAAAAAAAATTTTTTTAAAGAATAAAAGAAAATAATTTTTTTAAATTGAAAAATTAATAAAATAAAATAGTAAAAGTGTAATAAAAAAGAAGAGCAATCAAATCAATAAACAAATCCACCAATGAAAATAAGCACTAAAATCTATACTAAGATAAACATAAAAATCAGAAACAAGTCAGTCACAGACATGAAACCCCAAGTCTACAGTTACTCCCAAAGTCCACTGTCTCAAGTTTTGGTTGATTCATTGTCTATTCTAGTATTCCACAGATGTTGGGTACCTCAAGTTGATTGTGGGCATTTAATCTGCTGCTCCTGAGGCTGCATGGAGAAATTTCCCTTTCTCTTCTTTGCACAACTCCTGGTGTTCCACTTTGGATTTGGACCCCCCTCTGCGTGTAGGTCACCTGAGGGCATCTGTTCTTCGCTCAGACAGGACGGGGTTCAAGGAGCAGCTGATTTGGGGGCTCTGGCTCACTCAGGCCATGGGGAGGGAGGGGTACGGATGTGGGGTGAGCCTGCGGCGGCAGAGGCCCGCATGGCTTTGCACCAGCCTGAGGCACACCATGCATTCTCCCGGAGAAGTTGTCCCTGGAGCAGGGGACCCTGGCAGTGGTGGGCTGCACAGGCTCCTGGGAGTGGAGGTATGGATAGTGATCTGTGCTTGCACACAGGCTTCTTGGTGGTGGCAGCAGCAGCCTTAGTGTCTCATGCCCGTCTCTTGGGTCCATGCTGATAGCTGTGGCTTGTGCCCGTCTCTGGAACTCCTTTAAACAGCACACTTAATCCCCTCTCTTCATGCACCAGGAAAAAAAGAGGCAAGAAAATGTCTGTGTGTAGGTTGCCCTCAGGTATCTGTTTCCGCCCAGACAGGATGCGGTTGAAGCAGCAGCCGATTAGGGGGCTGTGACTCACTTATGCTGGGGGGAGGGTGGGGTACGGTAGTTATAATTGGAAAGCAGGGTGAGCCTGCAGTGACAGAAGCCCGTGTGATGTTGCAACAGACTGAGGCACACCATGTGTTCTCCCGGGGAAATTGTCCCTGGATCATGGGACCCTGCCAGTGACAGGCTCACAGGTTCCCAGGGTTGGGGAGTGGGTGTGTGGATAGTGACCTGTGCTTGCACACCAGATTCTTGATGGCTATAGCAGCAGCATTAGCATTTCATTCCCGTCTCTGGTGTCCGAGCTGATAACCTGTCTCTGAAGCTCTTTTAGGCATTGCTCTGCCTTCTGTGAGCAGACAGGGTAGGAATCCCCTGTCCTCATGCACCCCAAAACAATGGTCTCTTGACTCTTAGGCAGGTCCAGACATTTTCCCAAATTCCCTCCCGGTTAGCTTTGGCGCACTAGCCCACTTCAGGCTCTGTTCTCGAAGCCAGCCACAGTCCTCTCCCGGGGATCTGACCTCTGAAGCCCGAGCCTCAGCTCCCAGCCCCGCCCACCCTGGTGGGTGAGCAGACAAGCCTCTCGGGTTGTTGAGTGCTGGTCGGCACCGATCCTCTGTGCGGGTATCTCTCCGATTTGCCCTCTGCAGCCCTATTGCCGTGCTCTCCTCCATGGCTCTGAAGCTTCCCTCCCGCCCCCCAACCTCCTGTCTCTGCCAGTGAAGGAGCTTCCTAGTGTGTGGAAACTTTTCCTTCTTCACAGCTCCCTCCCAGAGGTGCATGTCATGTCCCTATTCTTTTGTCTCTGCTTTTTCTTTTTTCTTTTGGCCTACCCAGGTACGTGGGTTTTTTCTTGCCTTTTGGAAAGTCTGAGGTCTTCTGCCAGCATTCAGTAGGTGTTCTGTAGTAGTTGCTCCATTTGTCGAAATAGTTTTGATGTATTTGTGGGGAGTAAGGTGATCTCCACATCTTGCTCCTCCTCCACCTTGAAGGTCTCCCCTAGCGTGTTTTTAAAATTCACCCATATTATGGTATGTATCAGTAGTTTATTCCTTTTTATTGCTGAGCAATACTCCATGGAATGGATGTGCCATATTCCATCCATCCATTCATCAAGTGATGAGTACTTGGGCCACTTACAACCTTTGGCTACTATGAATATTGATACTATGAATATATGTGTACAAGTTTTTGTTTGGATGTATGTTTTTGTTTTTCTTTGGTAGATACCTAAGAGTGGGCTTGGATCATATGGAAACCCTATGTTTCAAGTTTTGAGGAACTGCCAAACTGTTTCAAAAGAGGCTGCACTATTTTATGTTCCTGCTGGCAATCTGAGGGTTGTAATTTCTCCACATCCTTGTCGACAATTGTTACTGCCTCTCTTTCTAATTATAAACATCCCATTGGACAGGAAGTGGCATCTCATTATGATTTTGATTTTCAATTCCCTAGTGGCTGATGATGAGCACCTTTCTGTGTGCTTATTGGCCATTTTTATATAACCTCTTTGGCAAAATATCTATGCAGATTCTTTGCTCATTTAAAAAAATTAGCGTTTTTGTCTTTTGATTATTCAGTTACATGAGTTCACTATATATTCCGTATATGTCTTGTCAGAGATGACTTGCAAATTTTTTCTGTGAATTATCTTTTCACTTTCTTGATTTTGTCCTTTGAAACATGAAGGTTTTAAATTTTGATAAAATCCAATTTATTTTTTCTTTTCTTGCTTGTGCTTTGGTGTCACATGTAAGAAGCCTTTGCCTAACCCAGGGTCACAAAGATTTACTCTTGTGTTTTCTTTTAAGATTTTTATAGTTTTAGCTCTTATATTTACATCTTTCATCAATTTTAAGTTAGTTTTTGTATGTGGATGAGGTAGGAATCCAATTCATTCTTTTGTATGTGTATATCCAGTTGTCCCCTATCACTTGTTGAAGAGACTATTCTTTCCCCATTGATTTTTCTGGGTACATTTGTTAAAAATCAATTGACCATAAATGTAAGAATTAATTTCTGGACTCTTAATTCTATTTATTTCATCAATCTCTATGTCTGTCCTTATGCCAGTACAACATTGTCTTGCTTACTGTAGCTTTGTAGTAAGTTTTGAAATCAGGTAGTGTGAATGAATTCTCCAACTTTGTTCTTTTTCCAGATGATTCTGGATACTCTTTGTCTCTTGCATTTCTCTATGAATTTTAGGATCAATTTCTTTTTAAAGATCCAGGTAGGATTTGCATTGAAGCTGTATATCAATTTGAGGAGTATTGACATCTTAACAATATTAAGTCTTCTGGTTCATGAGCATGAGATAACTTTTAATTTATTTAAATCTTTAATTTCTTTCAACAATGTTTTGTAGTTTTTAGTGTACAAATTTTGCACTACTTTTAAAAAATAGACTTTATTTTTTAGAGCAGTTTTAGGTTCATAGCAAAATTTAGCAGAAAGTACAGGGACTTTCCATATATCCTACCCACACATAGCACAGCCCCCCCCCATTATCAACATCTCACAAAAGAATGGTAAATTTGTTACAATTGATGAACCATATTGACAGTTCATTATCACTCATAGTCTCTAGTTTACATTAGGGTTCATTCTTGGTGTTGTACAATGTATGGGTTTTCACAAATGTATAGTGGAATGCATCCACCATTATAGTATCATACAACAAAATAGTTTCACTACCCTAAAAATTTTCTGTGCTCAGCAAATTCATCCCTCCTTTCCCCCCACCCATGGAAGCCACAGAACTTTTTACTGTTTCCATAGTTTTGCATTTTCCAGAACGTCAGATAGTTGAATCATACAGTATGTAAATTTTCATATTAACTTCTTTCACTTAGTAATGTGCATTTAAGTTTCCTCCATGTCTTTTCATGGCTTGATTGCTCATTTCTTTTTAGTGCTGAATAATATTCCATTGTACCACAGTTTATTTATCCACTCACCTGCTGAAGGACATAACCTTGGTTGTCATCAAGTTTTGGCAATTATGAATGAAGCTGCTGTAAAATCTGTGCAGGTTTTTGTGTAGATGTAAGTTTTCAGCTCATTTGGATAAATACCAAGAAGGTGATTGCTGGATCTTACACTACTTTCTAAAATTTACTTCCAAGTATTTTATTCTTTTTTGATGCTATTACAAATGGAATTGTTTTCTTAATTTCATTTTTGGATTGCTCATGGCCAGTGTATAGAATTACAACTTAGTTTTGTATGTTGATCTTGTATTCTGAAACTTTGCTGAACTCGTTTATTAGTTCTCATGTTTTTTTAGTTGATTCCTTAGGATTTTTAATGTATTGGATTATGCCATCTTTATTTCTAATCTGGATTCCATTCTTTCTTTTTCTTGCCTGACTTTCATGGCTAGAACTTCGAATACAATATTGAATATAATTGACAAGAGGAGACATCCTTGTCTTTTCCCCCCCCTGATATTAGAGGGAGAACATTTAGTCTATCACAACTAAGTATGATGATAACTGTGCCATTTTCATAGATGTCTTTATCAGGTTGAGGAAGTTTGCTTCTATTTCAAGGATGTTAAGAGTTTTTATCATGACAGGGTGTTGGATTTTAAAAGTAATTTTCCTTAAACTGTTGATAAGATCATGTGGATTTTGTCCTTTATTCTATTAATACAGTATATAATATAAATTAGATTTTAGATAATAAAACATCCTTGCATACCTGGAATTCATCTCACTTGGTCATGGTGTACAATCTTTTTTATATATTTCTGGATTAGGTTTACTAATATTGTAGTTGAAATTATTTATGTCAATATTCATAAAGAATATTGGTCTAATTTTTTTCTTGTTATATCTTTGGTTTTGGTATCAACAAAATACTGGCCTTATAGAATGAATTGCAAAGTGTTCCTTCCTGTTCTATTTTTTTGAAGAGTTTGTGAAGGGTTAGTATTCATTCATCTTTAAACAAGTTGGTAGAATTTGGTGAAGTCACCTGATCCTAGATTTTATTTTTGGGGAGTGTCTTGACTACTAATTCAATCTCTTTACTTATTATAGGTCTATTCAGATTTTGTATTTCTTTTTGAGTTAGCTTTGATAGTTTGAGTGTTTCTAAGAATGTTTATTTCATATAAGTTATGTATTTGTTGGCATACAATTGTTCATTGTATTTCCTTATGTGTTTTTTTTTTCTGTAAGATTTATTGATGATCGCTCTTTCATTCCTGATTTTAGAAACTTGTGCCCTCTCTCTTTTGTTTCTTGGTCAGTCTGCTTAAAGATTTGTCAATCTTTTTGGTCTTTTCAAAGAACTAACTTTGTCATTGATTTTCTCTATTGGTTTTTTTTTTCTATTTCATTTGTTTTCACTCTAGTCTTATACTAGTCTACTTTTTGCTTGCTTTTGAGAAAACTTGCCCTTCTTTTTCTAGTTTCTTAAGGGAGAAATGTACTTTGTTAAGATCTTTGTTCTTTTTTTAATATAAAAATTTGCAGCTATATATTTCCTTCTGATCATTGCTTTAGCTGCATCCCATATATTTTGTTGTGTTTTCATTTTCATTCACCTCAAAGTATTTTCTAACTTTCCTTCTGATTTTTTTCTTTGGACCATTAATTATGTGGGAGTATTTTGTTTAATTTCCACATATTTGTGACTTTCCTAAATTTTCTTTTCCTATTTTTCTAATTTCATTACCTTGTTGTTGGAGAAGATAATTTGTATGACTTCCATCCTTTTAAATATGCAGGTATACCTCGTTTTATTGTGTTCTGCTTTATTGTGCTTTGTAGATATTGCATTTTTTTACAAATTGAAGGTTTGTGGCAACCCTGCATTGTCAGATGATGGTTAGCATATTTTAGTAATAAAATATTTTAAAATTAAGGTATATACATTTTTAAGACATAATGCTATTGCATACTTAACAGACTACACTATAGTATAAACAGAACTTTTATATGCACTGGGAAACCTGAAAATTTGTGTGGCTCTTTTTATTGTGATATTCGCTTTATTGTGGTAGTCTGGAGCTGAACCCACAATATCTCCTACGTACAACTAGGTACTGAAGTTATTTCTTGACCTAGCATATTATCTGTTTTAGATAATATTCTATGCACACTTGAAAAGGATGTTTATTCTGCTGTTGTTGAGTGGAGTGTTCTGTGGATATCTGTTATGTCAGTTTGGTTTACAGTGTTGCTCGTCTTCCATATCCTTGTTGATTTTCTGCCTAGTTGTTCTGTCTGTTATTGAAAGTGGGGTATTAAAACTGAAATATTATTGTCATCATTTTCTACCTTTATTTATGTCAGTGTTTGCTTCATGTATTTTTTCTGTAGGTGCATATATGTTACATTTGTTAATTTTTCATAATGTATTGAAACTTTTGTCACTATAAAACATTTTTTGTCTCTAGTAACAATTTCTCTTTAAAGTCTATTTTGTCTGATATTAACATAACCACTCCAGTTCTCTCTCTTTTTTAAAATAAATTTATTTATTTTATTTATTTTATTTGTGGCTGCATTAGGACTTTGTTGCTGCATGCGGGCTTTCTCTAGTTACAGCGAGCGGGGGCTACTCTTCGTTGTGTTGTGTGGGCTTCTCACTGCGGTGGCTTCTCTTGCTGTGGAGCACAGACTCTAGGCACACAGGCGTCAGTAATTACAGCATGCAGGCTCAGTAGTTGTGGCTCATGGGTCCTAGAGCACAGGCTCAGTAGTTGTGGCACATGGGCTTAGTTGCTCTGTGGCATGTGGGATCTTCCTGGACCAGGAATTGAACCCGTGTCCCCTGCATTGGCAGGCAGATTCTAAACCACTGTGCTACCAAGGAAGCCCTGTTTTTTATATAGTGGCTTGTATCTGCTAATCTCAAACTCTTAATTTATCCCTCCCCCACCCCCTTTCCCGTTTGGTAACCATAAATGTGTTTTATGAATCTGTTTCTGTTTTGTAAATAAGTTCATTTGTATCATTTTTTAGATTCTATGTGTAACTGATATCATATGGTATTTGTCTTTCTCTTTCTGACCTACTTCACTTAGTATGATTATCTCTAGGTCCATTCATGTTGCTGCAAATTGTAATATTTCATTTTTTTGTAATTGAGTAATATTTCATTGTATATGTACCACATCTTTTAAAGCCATATCTTCTTAATTTTTTGCTTATTTTATTGTACTCTTCAACTCCAGAATTTTATTTGAATCTTTTAAAATTATTTTTATTTATTTATTTATTTTTATTTTGCGGTACGTGGGCCTCTCACTGTTGTGGCCTCTCCCGTTGCAGAGCACAGGCTCCGGATGCGCAGGCTCAGCAGCCATGGCTCACAGGCCTAGCCGCTCCATGGCATGTGGGATCTTCCCAGACCGGGGCATGAACCCGTGTCCCCTGCATCAGCAGGTGGACTCTCAACCACCACGCCACCAGGGAAGCCCCACCAATACTTCTTTTTTTAAAAAATTTAAAATGTAATAGAATAGAATAGTAAGTATTGGTGCTTTGTATATAGTAAAGTTAGGTATTGTTTTATGAAAATTTAAAACCAAATTGTGTATATTAATTGCTTTGTAATGTTATATGTAGTTTTACTGTGGGTCCCAATTTTAAAAAGCCTATATAACAATATTAATTTGTATGAACTTAAGTGTGCATCAGAATCATCTGGAGGGCTAGTTAAAATACATATTTCTGATCTCTCCATCATAGTTTCTGATTCAGTAGATTGAGAAGGGAGTGAGAATTTGCATTTTTAAATCAAGTTCCCATATGATACTGATGCTTCTTCTCTGGGCACCACATTTTGAGAACCACTGTACAAGACCAGTAGTTTTCAACCCTGCTTGCAAATACAATCACCTGTGAGTGTTTTAAAATATAAAGATGTCTAGTCCCTACCCCAGACTAATTAGATTCAGATCTCTAGAAGTGGGGCACAGTGTTTCTGATGTACACAAGGAGTTTAGATCTCTGTACTAGATTGTGACCTTTTTGAGGGCAAGACTGAGTCTTTTGTGTATTATCCTTGGTCTGACCTTGTGTAGGTGCTCAATATATGTTGAATGAATGGACTTAAAATGGCCCTAGATTTTTCTAGCAGTAGAGGACAGATTACTCTTGGAGGAGGCAAGGTTTTAAAAATGAAAGGCGGGCTTCCCTGGTGGCGCAGTGGTTGGGAGACCGCCTGCCGATGCAGGGGACACGGGTTCGTGCCCCGGTCTGGGAGGATCCCACATGCCGCGGAGCGGCTAGGCCCGTGAGCCATGACCGCTGAGCCTGCGTGTCTGGAGCCTGTGCTCCACAACGGGAGAGGCCACAGCAGTGAGAGGCCCGCGTACCGCAAAAAAAAAAAAAAAAAAAAAAAAAAGAAAGGGGCAGAGAGGGCTGGTTCTTCTCCAAATGAAGAATACTGGCTCCACTCCTTCCCATAGCCCAGATACAAGGAGGGGCTGCAGGGTTGTGTGAGATTTACGTCTATCAGAAATTATTCCCCAGTGCAGGAGGGATAAAGGAAACTTAAGTTCAAACATTGTTGGTGATGTCTTTTCAGCACAGGCACAGAGAAGAGCCCACCTTAGATTTCCCTGCCATGGAATTTCAGAGAAGGACTAATTTTATTCATGGCCTGTTTTTATCTATCTCAGCTCTCCCTACTCCCCAGTTTCCTTCTTTATTCTGAAAGGAGCTGGTAAACAGGCAAAGGCTACTAATCTACTACTGATCTACTGACAGACCCCAGGTGAACAAAATTTCCCTCTGCTTTTCCTTAGGTCCATCCTTGGTGCTTCAATCTGGCCTTAGCAATTTTCTGCAGCCTCTCTTTCCTGCAGGAGTCCCTATGACCCAGCTCTGTCCCTTAGGTACCTAGTCTCATCCTGTTACACAGTCAACTATTTGTGGGTTATTCCCTAGGTGTCTTCCTAACAGTGATGTCACTATGTTAGACAAGTGCATTGGCTCTTGTTGGTTCTAATGTATCCTCATGACATAGCTGGGAAAATGAGCACTTCAAAGTAAGCCACCTACCTGAGCAATACTTCCAGACCACTGCAATAAAGCGAGTCACACAAATTTTTTGATTTCCCAGTATGTATAAAAGTTATGATTACACTATACTGTAGTCTGTTAAATGTGCAATAGCATTATATCTAAATAATGTACTACCTTAATTAAAAAATAGTTTATTGCTAAAAAATGCTAACCATCATCTGTGTCTTCAGCGAGTTGTAAACTTTTTCACTAGTAACATCAAAGATCACAGATCATCATAACAAATATAATAATAATGAAAAAGTTAGAAATATTGTGAGAATTACCAAAATGTGACAGACATGTAGTGAGCAAATGCTGTTAGAAAAATTGTGCTGATAGACTTGTTCGATGAACAGTTGCCACAAACCTTCAATTTGTAAAAAATGCAGTATCTGCGAAGTGCAGTAAAGCAAAGCACAATACAATAAGGTTTACCTGTATGCTTTTTCGACTGTGTTATATATTTTTATAGACATTTTCCTCTCTGAGTGAGGCACATTCAGGAACTGTAACCCATTTCCTGTCCATACACTGTTCAGTAATACAGAAGCTTTTGTCTTTCATTATATAATCAAGCTATGGGGTTCTCCCTGTTGTTTTAGGACATGGTGAAGTTCAAGGATGTGGTTTTATGTCTCAAAGAGGAGGAATGGAGTCAACCTGACTCCTCCCAGAGGACTCACTGTTGGGATGTGATGCTGGAGAATTATGGAGACACAGTCTCACTTGGTAAGTGAAATGTAGCCTCTTCCTTGTATTCTTTTAAGGTTTGAGATAGTCTTCCTTTTTCCATGCTTTCTTTCTTTTTTTATTTTTTTAACTTCTTTGTTGGAGTATAATTGCTTTACAATGGAGTGTTAGTTTCTGCTTTATAACAAAGTGAATCAGTTATATATATATACATATGTTGCCATATCTCTTCCCTCTTATATCTCCCTCCCTCCTATCCTCCTTACCCCACACCTCTAGATGGTCACAAAACACCAAGCTGATCTCCCTGTGCTATTCGGCTGCTTCCCACTAGCTATCTATTTAACGTTTGGTAGTGTATATATGTCCATGCCACCCTCTCACTTTGTCACAGCTTACCCTTCCCCCTCCCCATATCCTCAAGTCCATTCTCTAGTAGGTCTGTGTCTTTATTCCCATCTTACCCCTAGGTTCTCCATGACCTTTTTTTTCTTCTTAAATTCCATATATATGTGTTAGCATATGGTATTTGTTTTTTTCATTCTGACTTATTTCACTCTGTGTGACAGACTCTGGGTCCATCCACCTCACTACAAATAACTCAATTTTGTTTCTTTTTATGGCTGAGTAATATTCCATTGTATATATGTGCCAAATCTTCCTTATCCATGCATCTGTTGATGGACACTTAAGTTTCTTCCATGTCCTGGCTATTGTAAATAGAGCTGCAACAAAGATTTTGGTACATGACTCTATACGAATTATGGTTTTCTCAGGGTATAAGCCCACTAGTGGGATTGCTGGGTCCTATGGTAGCTCTATTTTTAGTTTTTTAAGGAACCTCCATACAGTTCTCCACAGTGGCTGTATCAATTTACATTCCCACCAGCAGTGCAAGAGGGTTCCCTTTTCTGCACACCCTCTCCATCATTTACTGTTTGTAGATTTTTTGATGATGGCCATTCTCACTGGAGTGAGAGGATATCTCATTGGACTTCTGATTTGCATGTCTGTAATGATTAATGATGTTGAGCATTATTTCCTGTGTTTGTTGGGAATCTGTATATGTGCTTGGAGAAACGTCTATTTAGGTCTTCTGCCCATTTTTGGATGGGGTGGTTTGTTTTTTAGATATTGAGCTGCATGAGCTGCTTGTAAATTTTGGAGATTAATCCTTTGTCAGTTGCTTCATTGGCAAATATTTTCACCCATTCTGAAGGTTGTTTTTTCGTCTTGTTTATGGTTTCCTTTGCTGTGCAAAAGCTTTTAACTTTCATTAGGTCCCATTTTTTTATTTTTGTTTTTATTTCCATTTCTCTAGGAGGTAGGTCAAAAAGGATCTTGCTGTGATTTATGTCATAGAGTGTTCTGCCTATGTTTTCCTCTAAGAGTTTGATAGTGTCTGGCCTTAATTTAGGTCTTTACTCCATTTTGAGTTTATTTTTGTGTATGGTGTTAGGGAGTGTTCTAATTTCATTCTTTTCCATGTACTTGTACAGTTTTCACAGCACCACTTATTGAAGAGGCTGTCTTTTCTCTACTATATATTCTTGCCTTCTTTATCAAAGATAAGGTGACCATATGTTCGTGGGTTTACCTCTGGGCTTTCAATCCTGTTCCATTATCTATGTTTCTGTTTTTGTGCCATTACCATACTGTCTTGATTATTGTAGCTATGTAGTATAGTCTGAAGCCACGGAGCATGATTTCTCCAGCTCTGTTTTTCTTTCTCAAGATTGCTTTGGCTATTCATGGTCTTTTGCATTTCCATACAAATTATAAAATTATTTGTTCTACTTCTGTGAAAAATACCACTGGTAGTTTGATAGGGATTGCATTGAATCTGTAGATTGCTTTGGGTAGTAGAGTCATTTTCAGAATGTTGATTCTTCCAATACAAGAACATGGTATAACTCTCCATCCGTTTGTATCATCGTTAATTTCTTTCATCAGTGTCTTATAATTTTCTGCATAGAGGTTTTTTGTCTCCTTAGGTAGGTTTATTCCTAGATATTTTATTCTTTTTGTTGCAGTGGTAAATGGGAGTGTTTTCTTAATTTCACTTTCAGATTTTTCATCATTAGTGTATCGGAATGCTAGAGATTTCTGTGCATTAATTTAGTGTCCTGCTACTTTACCGAATTCATTGATTAGCTCTAGTAGTTTTCTGGTAGCATCTTTAGGATTCTCTATGTATAGTATCATGTCATCTGCCAACAGTGACAGCTTTACTTCTTCTTTTCTGATTTGGATTCCTTTTATTTCCTTTTCTTCTCTGATTGCTGTGGCTAAAACTTCCAAAACTAAGTTGAATAAGAGTGGTGAGAGTGGGCAACCTTGTCTTGTTCCTGATCTTAGTGGAAATGGTTTCAGTTTTTCACCATTGAGGACGATGCTGGCTGTGGGTTTGTCATATATGGCCTTTATTATGTTGAGGAAAATTCCCTCTATGCCTACTTTCTGCAGGGTATTTTATCTAAATCGTTGTTGAATTTTGACAAAAGCTTTGTCTGCATCGATTGAGATAATCGTAGGTTTTTTCTCCTTCAATTTATTAATATGGTGTACTACATTGTTTGATTTGCGTGTATTGAAGAATCCTTTCATTCCTGGGATATACCCCACTTGATCATGGTGTATGATCCTTTTAATGTGCTGCTGGATTCTGTTTGCTAGTATTTTGTTGAGGATTTTTGCATCTATGTTCATCAGTGATACTGACCTGCAGTTTTCTTTCTTTGTAACATCTTTGCCTGGTTTTGGTATCAGGGTGATGGTGGCTTCGTAGAATGAGTTTGGGAGTGTTCCTCCCTCTGCTATATTTTGGAAGAGATTGAGAAGGACACGTGTTAGCTCTTCTCTAAATGATTGAGGGAATTCGACTGTGAAGCAATCTCGTACTGGGCTTTTGTTTGTTGGAAGATTTTTAATCACAGTTTCATTTCAGTGCTTGTGATTTTTCTTTTCATATTTTCTATTTCTTGCTGGTTCACTCTCGCAAGGTTGTGCATTTCTAAGAATTTGTCCATTTCTTCCAGGTTGTCTTTTTTACTGGCATAGAGTTGCTTGTAGTAACCTCTTATGATCTTTTGTATTTCTGCAGTGTCAGTTGCTACTTCTCCTTTTTCAGTTGTAATTCTATTGATATGGTCTTCCCCTTTTTTCTTCATTAATCTGGCTAATGGTTTATCAATCTTGTTTATCTTCTCAAAGAACCAGCTTTTAGTTTTATTGATCTTTGTTATTGTTTCCTTCATTTCTTTTTAATTTATTTCTGATGTGATCTTTTTGATTTCTGTCCTCCTGCTAACTTTGGGGGTTTTTCGTTCTTCTTTCTGTAATTGCTTTTGGTGTAAGGTTAGGTTGTTTATTTGAGATGTTTCTTGTTTCTTAAGGTAGGTTTGTATTGCTATATACTTCCCTCTTAGAATTGCTTTTGCTGCATCCCATAGGTTTTGGGTTGTTGTGTTTTCATTGTCATTTGTTCCTTGGTATTTTGAAATTTCCTCTTTGATTTCTTCACTGATCTCTTGGTTATTACATAGGGTGTTGTTTAGCCTCCATGTGTTTGTATATCTTACAGACTTTTTCCTATAATTGATATCTAGTCTCATAACACTGTGGTCAGAAAAGATACTTGATATAGTTTCAATTTTCTTAAATTTACCAAGGGTTGATTTGTGACCAAGGATATGGTCTGTCCTGCAGAATGTCCCATCAGCACTTGAGAAGAATGTATATTCTGTTGTTTTTGGATGGAATGTCCTATAAATATCAATTAGGTCCATCTCGTTTAATGTATCTTTTAAAGCTTGTGTTTCTTTATTTACTTTCATTTTGGATGATCTTGACATTGGTGAAAGTGGGGTGTTAAAGTCCCCTACTATGATTGTGTTACTGTCGATTTCCCCTTTTATGCATGTTAGTATTTGCCTTATGTATTGAGGTGCTCCTTTTTTGGGTGCATAAATATTTATAATTGTTATATCTTCTTCTTGGATTGATCCCGTGATCATTATGTAGTGTCCTTCTTTGTCTCTTGTAATAGTTTTTGTTTTAAAGTCTATTTTGTCTGATATGAGAGTTGCCACTCCAGCTTTCTTTTGATTTCCATTTGCATGGAATATCTTTTTCCATGCCCTCACTTTCAGTCTGTATGTGTCTCTAGGTCTGAAGTGGGTCTCTTGTAGGTAGCATATATACAGGTCTGTTTTTGTATCCATTCAGCCAGTCTAGGTCTTTTGGTTGAATCATTCAATCCATTTACATTTAAGATAACCATCGATATGTATGTTCCTATTACCATTCTCTTAATTGTTTGGAGTTTATTGTTGTAGGTCTTTTCCTTCTCTTGTATTTCCTGCCTAGAGAAGTTCCTTTAGCATGTGTTGCAATGCTGGTTTGGTGGTGCTGAATTCTCTTACCTTTTGCTTGCCTGTAAATGTTTTAATGTTTCTGTCAAATCTGAATGATATCCTTGCTGGATAGAGTAATCTTGGTTGTAGGATTTTCTCTTTCATCACTTCAAATATGTCCTGCCACTCCCTTCTGGCTTGCAGAGTTTCTGCTGAAAGATCAGCTGCTAACCTTATGGGGATTTCCTTACATGTTACCTGTTGTTGTTCCTTTGCTGCTTTTAATATTTGTTCTTTGTATTTAATTTTTGATAGTTTGATTAATATGTGTCTTGGTGTGTTTGTCCTGGGATTTATCCTGTATGGGACTCTCTGTGCTTCCTGGACTTGATTAACTATTTCCTTTCCCATATTAGGGAAGTTCTCAACTATAATCTCTTCAAATATTTTCTCAGTCCTTTCTTTTTCTCTTCTTCTTCTGGAACCCATATAATTTGAATGTTGGTGAGTTTAATGTTGTCCCAGAAGTCTCTGAGACTGTCCTCAGTTCTTTTCATTCTTTTTTCTTTATTCTGCTCTGCAGTAGTTATTTCCACTATTTTATCTTCCAGGTCACTTATCCATTCTTCTGCCTCAGTCATTCTGCTATTGATCCCTTCTAGAGCATTTTACATTTCATTTATTGTGTAATTCATCTCTCTTTATTTGCTCTTTAGTTCTTCTAGATCCTTGTTAAACGTTTCTTGTATTTTCTCCATTCTATTTTCAAGATTTTGGATCATCTTTACTATCATTATTCTGAATTCTTTTTCAGGTAGACTGCCTATTTCCTCTTCATTTGTTAGGTCTGGTGGGTTTTTGCCTTGCTCCTTCATCTTCTGTGTGTTTCTCTGTCTTCTCATTTTGCTTCACTTACTTTTTTTGGGGTCTCCTTTTTGCAGACCGCAGGTTTGTAGTTTGTATTGCTTTGGTGTCTGTTCCCCGTGGCTAAAGTTGGCTCAGTAGGTTGTGTAGGCTTCCTGGGGGAGCGTACTAGTGCCTGTGTTTTGGTGGAGGTGGCTGGAGCTTGTCTTTCTGGTGGGCAGGTCCACGTCTGTTGGTGTGTTTTGTGGTGTCTGTGGCTTATTATGATTTTAGGCAGCCTCTGTGCTAATGGATAGTGCTGTGTTCCTGCCTTGCTAGTTTTTTGGCACAGGGTGTCCTGCACTGTAGCTTGCTGGTCATTGAGTGAAGCTGGCTCTTGGTATTGAGATGGAGATCTCTGGGAGATTTTCACTGTTTGATATTATGTGGAGCTGGGAAGTTTCTTGTGGACCAGTGTCCTGAACATGGCTTTCCCACCTCCGGGGCACAGCCCTGATGCCTGGCTGGATCACCAAGAGCCTGTCCTCCACACGGCCATGTACATGCGGAGTTTCTTGCCTTTTGGGAGGTCTGAGGTCTTCTGCCACCATACAGTTGGTGCTCTGTTGGAGCTGTTCCACATATAGATGTATTCCTGATGTATTTGTGGGGAGGAAGTTGATCTCTGCATCTTACTCTTCCACCATCTTGAAGCTCCTGAGTACTGTAAACTTTGAGATGCAGCTAAAATATTGCTGAGAGGGAAGAGTACAGCTATAGTCTCTTATAGTAAGAAAGGTACAAAGGTATATTAAATCAGTAATTTAACAATTCATATTAAGAAACTACAAAACAATAGTTAACTCATCCTATATCACGTGGAAGCAAGGAAATAAATATTTGAGAAAAAATGGGTGAAATAGAGAATTAAAAAATAAAGAAAATTACTTACAGCCAATGTTGATTTCTATGAAAATAGCAACAATATTGACAACACTTTAGCTGTACTCAATAAGAGTAAACGAGAGTAAAACTCAACTTACCAATTTCAAGAATGAAAGAGAAGATTCCTCTACTAACCTTACAGAAGTAAAATGGATTATAAGATGCCTATGAAAAAATGGATGCCAACAAATTATTTAGCCTCTGTAAAATTAACAAATTTCTAGAAAGACACAAGCTACTGAAGTGGACACAAGAAGAAATCTGAAATCCTGAGACATTAGAGAAGAATAAATACTAATTCTTCAAAGACTCCTCTGAAAGTTAGAAGATGAGGGAACACTTTCTTCTCATTCTATGAGACAGTTTTTACCCTGATACTAAAACCAGGAAAAGTGATCACAAGGAAACTACTGGACAATATATCTCATGAATTTCCATGCAAATATTCAGCGAAATATTAGCAAACTGAATTCAGTAGCACGTAAACACTAACATGCACAATGACCAGTTTTTCTCAAGAATATGTGGTTGGTTTAACATCTGAAAATCTACTAATGTAATATACCATATAAATACAATGGAGGAAAAAAACCACATGGTCATCTCACTAGACACACAAAAAGAATTTGGCATTATCCAACACTTTCATGATAAAATCACTCAAAAAACAAGGAATAAGGGAGGAGCTTCAACATGGCAGAAGTGTAAGAGGCGGAGATCACCTTCCTCTCCACAAAAACATCAGAAATACATCTACATGTGGAACAGCTCCTACAGAACAGCTACTGAAAGCTGGCAGAAGACCTCAGACTTCCCAAAAGGCAAGAAACAACCCACGTACCTGGGCAGGCCAAAAGAATAAAGAAAAAAACAGAGACAAAAGAATAGGGATGGGACCTGCACCAGTGGGAGGGAGCTGTGAAGGAGGAAAGTTTTCCACACACTAGGAAGCCCCTTCACGGGCAGAGACTGCGGGCGGTGGAGGGAGGAAGCTTCGGAGCCACAGAGGAGAACGCAGCAACAGGGGAGCTGAGGGCCAATTGCAGAGATTCCCACACAGAGGACAGGTGCAAACCGGCACTCACCAGCCCGAGAGGCTTGTCTGCTCACCTGCCGGGGCAGTTGGGGGCTGGGAGCTGAGCCTAGAGCTTCGGTCCGATCTCAGGGAGAGGACTGGTGTTGGCTGGGTGATCACAGCCTGAAGGGGTTAGTGCACCACAGCTAGCCGGGAGGGAGTCTGGGAAAAAGTCTGGACCTGCTGAAGAGGCAAGAGACTTTTTCTTCCCTCTTTGTTTCCTAGTGCGCGAGGAGAGGGGATTAAGAGCGCTGCTTAAGGGAGCTCCAGAGACGGCCACAAGCCATGGCTAACAGCTCGGACCCCAGAGACAGGTATGAAACACTAAGGCTGCAGCTGCAGTCACCAAGAAGCCTGTCAGCAAGCACAGCTTAGTATCCACGCCACCCCTGCTGGGAGCCTGTGCAGCCTGCCACTGCCAGGGTCCCGTGATCCAGGGACAATATTCCTGGTAGAATGCATACCTCAGGCTGGTGCAATGTCACGCTGGCCTCTGCCACCGCAGGCTCACCACGCACACCATACCCCTCCCTCCCCACCGGCCTGAGTGAGCCAGGGCCCCCGAATCAGCTGCTCCTTTAACCCCGTCCTGTCTGAGTGAAGAAGAGTTGCCCTCATGCGACCTATAGGCAGAGGCGGGTCCAAATTCAAAGCTGAACCCTGGGAGCTGTGCAAAAAAAGAGGAGAAAGGGAAATTTCTCCCAGCAGCCTCAGGAGCAGAGGATTAAATCTCCACAATCAACTTGATGTACCCTGCATCTGTGGAATACCTGAATAGACAACGAATCATCCCAAATTGAGGAGGTGGACTTTGGAAGCAAAGATATATACATATTTTTCTCTTTTTGTGACTGTGTATGTGTATGCTTCTGTGTGTGACTTTGTCCATATAGTTTTACTTTTACCTTTTGTCCTAGGGTTCTGTCTGTCCAGATTTTTTTTCTTTTCTTTTTTTTTACTTAAAAATTTTCTTCTTAATAATTATTTTTTACTTTAATAATATTTTATTTTATCTTTCTTTCCTTTTTTCTTTCTTTCTTTCTAATTTTCTCTTTTATTCTGAGCCATGTGGATGAAAGGATCTTGGTTCTCCAGCCAGGCATCAGGGCTGTGCCACTGAGGTGGGAGAGACATGTTCAGGACACTGGTCCACATGAGACCTTCCAGCTCCACATAATATCAAATGGTGAAAATCTCCCAGAGATCTCCATCTCAATGCCAAGGCCCAGCTTCATTCCACGACCAGCAAGCTACAATGCTGCACACCCTATGCCAAGCAACTAGCAAGACAGGAACACAACGCTACCCATTAGCACAGAGGCTGCCTAAAATCACAATAAGGCCACAGACAACCCAAATCACACCACCAGATGTGGACCAGCCCACCAGAAAGACAAGATCCAGCCTCATCCACCAGAACACAAGCAATAGTCCCCTCCACCAGGAAGCCTACAAAACCCACTGAACCAACTTTAGCCACTGGGGACAGACACCAAAAACAATGGGAACAACGAACCTGCAGCCTGCAAAAAGGAGACCCCAAACACAGTAAGTTAAGCAAAATGAGAAGACAGAAAAACACAGAGCAGATGAAGGAGCAAGGCAAAAACCCACCAGACCTAACACATGAAGAGGAAATAGGTAATCTACCTGAAAAAGAATTCAGTATAATGATAGTAAAGATGATCCAAAATCTTGGAACTAGAATAGAGAAAATACGAGAAAGCTTTAACAAGGACATAGAAGAACGAAAGAGCAAACAAACAATGATGAACAACACAATACATGAAATTAAAAATTCTCTAGAAGGGAACAATAGCAGAATAACTGAGGCAGAAGAATGGATAAGTGACCTGGAAGGTGAAATAGTGGAAATAACTACTGCAGAGCAGACTAAGAAAAAGGAATGAAAAGAAATGAGAACATACTCAGAGACCTCTGGGACAATATTAAATGCACCAACATTCGAATTATAAGGGTCTCAGAAGAAGAAGAGAAAAAGAAAGGGACTGAGAAAATATTTAAAGAGATTATAGTTGAAAACTTCCCTAATATGTGAAAGGAAATAGTAAATAAAGTCCAGGAAGCACAGAGCGTCCCATACAGGATAAATCCAAGGAGAAACTTGCCAAGACACATATTAATCAAACTATCAAAAATTAAATACAATGAACAAATATTAAAACCATCAAGGGAAAAAGAACAAACAACACACAGGGGGACCCCATAAAGTTAATAGCATATATTTCTGCAGAATTTCTGCAAGCCAGAAGGGAGAGGCAGGACATACTTAAACTGACGAAGGAGAAAATCTTACAACCAAGATTTCTCTACCCAGCAAGGATCTCATTCAGATTTGATGGAGATATTAAATCCTTTAGAGACAAGCAAAAGCTAAGAGAATTCAGCACCACCAAACCAGCTTTACAACAGATGCTAAAGGAACTTCTCTAGGCAGGAAACACAAGAGAAGGAAAAGACCTACAATAACAAACCCAAAACAATTAAGGGAATGGTAATAGGAACATACATATCGATGATTACCTTAAATGTAAATGGATTAAATGCTCCAACCAAAAGATATAGACTGGCTGAATGGACACAAAAACAAGACCTGTATATGCGCTGTCTACAGGAGATCCATTTCAGACCTAGGAACACATACAGACTGAAAGTGATGGGGTGGAAAAAGATATTCCATGCAAATGGAAATCAGAAGAAAGCTGGAGTAGCAATTCTCATATCAGACAAATGGACTTTAAGATAAAGAGTATTACATGACACAAAGAAGGACACTACATAATGATCAAGGGATCAAGCCAAGAAGAAGATATAACAATTGTAAATCTTTATGCACCCAATATAGGAGCACCTCAATAAAAAAGGCAACTGCTAACAGCCATAAAAGGGGAAATAGACAGTAACACAACCATAGTAGGGGACATTCACACCCCACTTTCACCAAAGGACAGATCATCCAAAATGAAAATAAATAAGGAAACACAAGCTTTAAATGATATATTAAACAAGATGGACTTAATTGATATTTATAGGGCATTCCATCCAAAAACAACAGAATACACTTTCTTCTCCAGTACTCATGGAACATTCTCCAGGAAAAATCATATCTTAGGTCACAAATCAAGCCTTGGTAAATTTAAGAAAATTGAAATCATATCAAGTATCTTTTCCGATCACAATGCTATGAGACTAGATATAAATTACAGGAAAAAATCTGAAAAAATAAAAACACATGGAGGCTAAACAATACATTACTTAATAACCAAGAGATCAGTGAAGAAATCAAACAGGAAATTTAAAAATACCTAGAAATAAATAACATTGAAAACAGGATGACCCAAAACCTATGGGATACAGCAAAAGCAGTTCTAAGAGGGACGTGTATAGCAATATATTCCTACCTTTAGAAACAAGAAACATCTAAAATAAACGACCTAATCTTACACCTAAAGCAATTAGAGAATGAAGAACAAAAAACCCCAAAGTTAGCAGACGGAAAGAAATCATAAAGATCAGATCACAAATAAAAGAAAAAGAAATGAAGGAAATGATAGCAAAGAAAAAAAAAACTAAAAGCTGGTTCTTTGAGAAGATAAACAAAATTGATACACCAATAGCCATATTCATCAAGAAAAAGAGGGAGAAGACTCAAATGAATAGAATTAGAAATGAAAAAGGAGAAGTAACAACTAGCACTGCAGAATATACAAAGGATCATGAGAGATTACTACAAGCAATTCTAGGCCAATAAAATGGACCTCCTGGAAGAAATGGACAAATTCTTAGAAATGCACAACCTTCCAAGGTTGATCCAGGAAGAAATAGAAAATATGAACAGACCAATCACAAGCACTAAAATTGAAAGAGTGATTAAAAATCTTCCAACAAACAAAAGCCCAGGATCAGATGGCTTCACAGGCGAATTCTATCAAACATTTAGAGAATAGCTAACACCTATCCTTCTCAAACTGTTCCAAAATATAACAGAGGGAGGAACACTCCCAAACTCATTCTATGGGGCCACCATCATCCTGATACCAAAACCAGACAAAGATGTCACAGAGAAAGAAAACCACAGGCCAATATCACTGATGAATATAGATGCAAAAATCCTCAACAAAATATTAGCAAACAGAATCCAACAGCACATTAAAAGGATCATACACCATGATCAAGTGGGGTTTACCCCAGGAATGCAAGGATTCTTCAATATATGCAAATCAATCAATGTGATACACCATATTAACAAACTGAAGGAGAAAAACCATATGATCATCTCAGTTGATGCAGAGAAAGCTTTCAACAAAATTCAACACCCGTTTGTGATAAAAACCCTCCAGAAAGTAGGCATAGAGGGAAACTTCCTTGACATAATAAAGGCCATATATAACAAACTCACCGCCTACATCATCCTCAATGGTGAAAAACTGAAACCATTTCCGCTAAGATAAGGAACATGTCAAGGTTGCCCACTTTCACCACAGTTATTCAACATAGTTTTCAAAGTTGTAGCCACAGCAATCAGAGAAGAAGAAGAAATGAAAGGAATCCAAATTGGAAAAGAAGAATTAAACTGTCACTGTTTGCAGATGACATGATACTATACCTAGAGAATCCTAAAGATGCTACCAGAAAACTACTAGAGCTAATGAATGAATTTGGTAAGGTAGCAGGATGCAAAATTAATGCACAGAAATCTCCTGAATTCCTATACACTAATGATGAAAAATCTGGATGTGAATAAAAAAACACTCCACTTTACCATTGCAACAAAAAGAATAAAATATCTCGGAATAACCTTATCTAAGGAGACAAAAGACCTGTATGCAGAAAGTTATGACACTGATGAAAGAAATTAAAGATGATACAAATAGATGGAGAGATATACCATGTTCTTGGATTGGAAGAATCAACATTGTGAAAATGACTCTATTACCCAAAACAATCTACAGATTCAATGCAATCCCTATCAACTTACCACTGGCATTTTTCACAGAACTAGAAAAAATTTTTTCACAATTTGTATGGAAACACAAAACACCCTGAATAGCCAAAGCAATCTTGAGAAAGAAAAACGGAGCTGGAGGAATCATCTTCCCGGACTTCAGATTATATTGCAAAGATACAGTAATCAAGACAGTATTTTACTGGCACAAAAAGAGAAATATAGATCAATGGAACAGGGTAGATAGCCCAGAGGTATATGCATGCACATATGGTCAACTTAACTTTGATAAGGGAGGCAAGAATATACAATGGAGAAAAGACAGCCTCTTCAATAAGTGGTGCTGTGAAAACTGGACAGCTACATGTATAACTATAAAATTAGAACACTCCCTAATACCATACACAAAAATAAATTCAAAATGGATTAAAGACCTATATATTTGGCCATACACTGTCAAACTCTTAGAGGAAAACACAGGCAGAACACTTTATGACATAAATCACAGCAAGATCCTTTTTGACCCACCTCCTAGAGAAATGGAAATAAAAACAAAAATAAATAAATGGGAGCTAATGAAACTTCAAAGCTTTTGCACAGCAAGGGAAACCATAAACAAGATGAAAAGACAGCCCTCAGAATGGGAAAATGTATTTGCAAATGAAGCCACTGACAAAGGATTACTCTCCAAAATTTACAAGCAGCTCATGGAGCTCGATATCGAAAAAGCAAACAACCCAATCCAAAAATGGGCAGAAGACCTAAATAGACATTTCTCCAAAGAAGATATACAGATTGCCAAGAAACACATGGAAGAATGCTCAACATCATTAGTCATTAGAGAAATGCAAATCAAAACTACAATGAGATATCATCTCACACCGGTCATCATCAAAAAATCTACAAAAAATAAATGCTGGATAGGTTGTGGAGAAAAGGGAACCCTCTTGCAGTGTTGATAGGAATGTAAATTGATACAGCCACTATGGGGAACAGTATGGATGTTCCTTAAAAAACTAAAAATAGAACTACCATACGACCCAGCAATCCCACCACTGGGCATATACCCTGAGAAAACCATAATTCAAAAAGAGTCAATTACCAAAATATTCATTGCAGCTCTATTTACAATAGCCAGGACATTGAAGCAACCTAAGTGTCCATCAACAGATGAATGGATAAAGAAGATGTGGCACATATATACAATGGAATATTACTCAGCCATAAAAAGAAACGAAATTCAGTTATTTGTAGTGAGGTGGATGGGCCTAGATTCTGTTACACAGAGTGAAGTAAGTCAGTAAGAGAAAAACAAATACCGTATGCTAACACATATACATGGAATCTAAAAAAAAAAAAAAGGTCATGAAGAGCCTAGGGACAAGACGGGAGTAAAGACACTGACCTACTAGGGAATGGACTGGAGGATATGATGAGGGGGAAGTGTAAGCTCTGATAAAGTGAGAGAGTGGCATGGACATATATACACTACCAAACAAAAAATAGATAGCTAGTGGGAAGCAGCCGCATAGCACAGGGAATCCAGCTCTGTGCTTTGTGACCACCTAGCGGGTTGGGATAGGGAGGGTGGGAGGGAAGGAGGGAGATGCAAAAAGGAAGAGATATGGGAACATATATATATGTATAACTGATTTATTTTTTTATAAAGCAGAAACTACTAAAACACCATTGTAAAGCAATTTTACTCCAATAAAGATGTTTAAAAAAATAAGGAATAAGTAAAAGAAATGAAAGTGTACACGGAAAGGAAAAAGTAAAAGTATATTTGTACATGATATGATATATATGGAAGGAATCCAGTAAAACATATCAGAATTAATTAAAATGTGTTCAGCATCATGGCAGCATACAAGATCAATGTGCAAAAAAATTGTTTTTCTGTACACTAGCAATGAACAGTTGAAAATGAAATGAGGAAAACAACCTCATTTATAATAGCATCAAAATAATAAACTACTTAGGAATAAAGTTAACAAAAGAAGTATAAGTGTGTACACTGAAATCTACAAAATATTCTTTAAAGAAATAAAATAAGATCTTTCTTAATAGAAAAAAATCTTATGTTCATTCATCAGATTGATACAGAAGTGACCCTCCCCCGACCAAATGAAACCCATTAATAACAGGGAATTTTTGTGTGTGTGTGTGGTATGCGGGCCTCTCACTGTTGTGGCCTCTCCCGTTGCGGAGCACAGGCTCCGGACGCGCAGGCTCAGCGGTCATGGCTCACAGGCCCAGCTGCTCTGTGGCATGTGGGATCCTCCTAGACCGGGGCATGAACCCGCATCACCTGCATCGGCATGCGGACTCTCAACCACTGCGCCACCAGGGAAGCCCGGGGATTGATTTTTTAATTGCTTAATCACAATTGTAGAAGCAGGATTTTCTGATGTTAAAAAGGTATAGTTCTATTTAACTCTCTAACATATTCAACATTCAATTTTCTCTTTCCTGAACTGTTTCTTGGTTATGATTTTTGTTTACCACTGTCCTGACTGATCTCCCTGCCTCTAGTCTGGGCCTGTCCATTCTGTCCTTTATACTGCTACCCATGTTTTCTTTTTCCAAAGTGCAAATCTCTCCATATTAATCTTCCACTTACAACCCTTCATCGATCACTTTTTTTTAACCAGGCATTGTCCACTGTCTTTAGTTTAACTTTCAAAGCCCTGTAAGGACTTCCACCTGTCATGGTCTCCAAGCCTTTGGTCACATTCTTCTCTCCACTTTATCCTGTGTGCAAGTATCTGCTCATCTTTCAGTAAACAACTGGAGGGTCTTCTTCTCTCTGAAGACATTTTACAACCAGTACTTCCGTACCCACTATTGCCCCCACATCACTTGCCTCATGACAGCTAGTGGATCCCAAATTGGCTGTGCCCCATATTTACTGACAAACATCCAAAAATAAAGATTCCCAGTCCCCACTCTGGACTATGAAAAATAATTTCTACTGATGGGCCCAGAAAACTGTATTTAGAAGCTCCACATGGTTCCTAAATGCAACCAATCCAAGGACTAGTGCTCGAGAACCACTTTGTTCTCCTTTTTGTTGCTCTGTATCTTGCCTCTGGCTCTTATTGTAGCACATATAAGCCTCGATTATTCTTGCTTACTGTTTTGTAGTTCCACTATTATTATAATAAGCTCCTTGCCTGGGGATACAGTAGGCACCTAAACATTCTCACATGGTATCTTTGTCTTTCCTTTGGTCTTTCTCTTTGAATATTTCCTCTTCTTCCCATGTTGTTTCTGCTCACCTATTTGCCGGGACTGATCTCTGGCAGTACTTTGTTCACAGCCTAACCAACCACATATTTTCCTTCTCCTAGATCAGGACTTCCCATTTCTAAACCTAACCAGTTCTGCCTGTAAGAATAAAGAGAGATGACATGGGTTCCATATTTAAGGGAAATTCAGGATGAATAAGAACAAAGCACTTGGCCAAGGGAGTGAAGAAGCTATAAATACTACATTCTTTAAGGTATGTTTTGGTGTGGATCCTTTTTTGTTTTGTTTTGTTTTGTTTTTTTAAACATCTTTATTGGAGTATAATAGCTTTAAAATGGTGTGTTCGTTTCTGCTGTATAACAAAGTGAATCAGCTATACATATACATATAATCCCATATACCCTCCCTCTTACGTCTCCCACCCACCATCCCTATCCCTCCCCTCTAGATGGTCACAAAGCAACGAGCTGATCTCCCTGTGCTATGTGGCTGCTTCCCACCAGCTAACTATTTTACATTTGTTAGTATATGTAAGTCCATGCCACTCACTCACTTCGTCCCAGCTTAACCTTCCCCCTCCCCATGTCCTCAAGTCCATTCTCTACACCTGTGTCTTTATTCCTGTTCGGCACCTAGCTTCTTCAAAACCAATTTTTTTTTAAGATTCCATATATATATATACGGTATTTGTTTTGCTCTTTCTGACTTACTTCACTCTGTATGACAGACTCTAGGTCCATCCACCTCACTATGAATAATTTCGTTTCTTTTCATGGCTGAGTAATATTCCATTGTATATATGTGACACATATTTTTTTTACAACTTTATTGGAGTATAACTGCTTCACAATGGTGTATTAGTTTCTGCTTTATAACAAAGTGAATCAGTTATACATATACATCTGTTCCCATATCCCTTCCCTCTTGCATCTCCCTCCCTCCCACCCTCCCTATCCCACCCCTCCAGTCAGTCACAAAGCACTGAGCTGATCTCCCTGTGCTATGTGGCTGCTTCCCACTAGCTATCTGCCTTACATATGGTAATGTATGTATGTCCATGCCTCTCTCTCGCTTTGTCACAGCTTACTCTTCCCCCTCCCCATATCCTCAAGTCCATTCTCAAGTAAGTGTGTATCTTTCTTCCTGTTTTATCCCTAGGTGCTTCATGAAATTTTTTCCCTTAAATTCCATATATATGTGTTAGCATACGGTATTTGTCTTTCTCTTTCTGATTTACTTCACTCTGTATGACAGACTCTAGGTCTATCCACCTCATTACAAATAGTTCAGTTTCATTTCTTTTTATGGCTGAGTAATATTCCATTGTATATATGTGCCACATCTTCATTATCCATTCATCTGTCAATGGACACTTAGGTCGATTCCATGTCCTGGCTATTGTAAATAGTACTGCAGTGAACATTGTGGTACATGACGCTTTTTGAATTATGGTTTTCTCAGGGTATGTGCCCAGTAGTGGGATTGCTGGGTCGTATGGTAGTTCTATTTTTAGTTTTTTAAGGAACCTCCCCACTGTTCTCCATAGTGGCTGTATCAATTTACATTCCCACCAACAGTGCAAGAGGGTTCCTTTTTCTCTGGTGTGGATCCTTTTTTATGAAGCCTGGTGCCTACCTGGTGGGCTCCTTTTATATAAAGGCTGAAGTATTTCTTCAGTTCTGGAAATACTGCTTATATCATAAATGTTTCATCTCCATTTTTTCTCTTCTATTCTTCTGAACCACATTAAAACTTCTTGCTTTCTATATTTCTCATTTTAATTTCTTTCTCAGTTGCATGTGGTGAGAATCCTAAATGCAACATCCAAGTCTTCTGTTATTTTCTGACTGGTGTCCATTGCATTTTTGAGGTTTCTGTTTCCTCCCTGGGGAAAAAAGAAGGATGGATGATTGAATGGGAGGAGAGAGAGAGAAACATAGGTTATGTGTGGAACACCAACTGATGTGTCAAATGCTACCAACGAGGCTTGGAATGTCAAGGAAGTGCAGAGGAATATGGCCGGTGCTGTGTCAATAAATAATTTGAAGCCTTAGGGAATATGGTATTTTAACTTGGTCTTAGGAGGTTAGGATTTCAGCAAGTGGAGATGGGAGAGGAAGGGCATTCCACGTCACAGCAACAGTGTGAGCTGTGGCCTGTGACAAGACAGTGAGGCATGGGGGTGTGAGGTGTCTGGGCCAGGAGGATATCTGAAAAGTTAACTAGTTCTACGTCTGGGAAAGCTCCTCCAGGCCAAGTCATATGGCAGGCTAAGTAGGAATTTGGAGGCTGATACTTCAAACTTGCTGCCAAACTGGAGGAATTTCTGGGAACTTATGAGTTGCAATTTTCCAATCATCCTCCATTTTCCGTCTTATTCAAAGCCCTTTTGTGTTTGGACTTACTTCCCTGTGGCGGATGAGATGCAAGCATACTCTGGGATGGAAGTGAGTGTCATGTCAGCGTGACGGACAACTCAGTACTTTTCTAAAACAACACGTTATTTTTTAAAAACATGTTATTAAGATGTTATTTTTAGAATACTTTCAGATTGACAGAAACACTGAGCAGATAGCACAGAGAGTTCTCATAGCGCCTCCCCCAGTTTCCCTTATTATTAACATCTTGCCTTAATGTGATACATTCATTACAAGTAATACACCAATGTTAACACATTGCTATAAACTAAACTCCACAGTTTGCACTGATGTTTGATCTTTGTGTTGTACAGTTTGATGGGCTTGAAAATTCATAAAGTCATGCATCCATCATGACGGTATCAAACAGAATAGCCCCATTATCCTAAAAATCTCCTGTGCTTTACCTATGCATCCCTCAGCCACTACAAGCACTGTGCTGAAAACCTGTTATCCACTGATAGTTTTGCCTTTTCAGAATATCATATAGTTGAAATCATGCAGTTGTAGCCTTTTTAGGCTAGCTTCTTTCAAATACCAAAATGCACTAATGGTCCCTCCGTGTATTTTCATGGCTTGATAGCTCATTTCTTTTTATCACTGACTAATGATTCATTGTATGGATTACCCCTGTTTGTTTATCCCTTCACCTATTGAAAGGCATCTTGATTGCTTACCAGTTTGGGCAACTATAAATAAAGCTGCACAGTTGTATGCAGGGTTTTTACCTAAAAGTATAAAAGTGTGATTTCTAGATCATACGGTAAAACTGTGTTTAACATGGTAGGGAACTGTCAAAATGTCTTCCAAAGTGGCTGTACCATTTTACACTCCCTCCAGCAATGAATGAGAGCTCCTGTTGCTCTACATCTCTACCTGTGGTAACCCTACACGTCTATTACAGTAGCTAAAATTCAAAAAATAATTAAAAAATAAAAACACAAATTCTGGTAGGGATGTGGAGCAACAGGAGCTCTCATTCACCACAATAAATCCTGTTACCTTCTGTCACCATACATAGTTGCAAAAAGGATTTTTCTTGTGATGAGAACTTTTAAGATTTATTCTCTTAGCAACTTTCAAATACAGAATACAGTATTATTAACTAAAGTCACCGTGGTGTACATTATATCCCCAAGCCATTTATTTTATAACTGGAAGTTTGTACCTTTTGACCCCCTTCACCCATTTTGCCCACCCTGACGGCCCTCCCCTCTGGCAACCACCAATCTGTTGTCTGTATCTGTGGGTTTGGTTCGGTTTTGCTTTGATTTGTTTTTATGCTTGTTTCGCTTTCTTAGTTTCCACAGATAAGTGAAACCATATGTATTTGTCTTACTTTGTTTGACTTGTTGCACTTAGCAAATGCCCTCAAGGTCCATCCATGTTGCTACACAAGGCAAGATTCCATTCTTTTTTATGGCTGAAGAGTATTCCAATATATATCTCACATCTTCTTCTTTCATTCATCTACCAACAGACACTCACATTGTTTCCATATTTTGGCTATTGTAAATAATGCTTCAGTGAGCATGGGGGGTTGCATATATCTTTTCAAATTAGCATTTTCGTTTTCTTCAGATAAACACCCCAACTAGTCAAAGCAATCTTGAGAAAGGAGAACAAAGCTGGAGGTATCACACGCCCTGGTTTCAAACTATATTACAAAACTATAGTAATCAAAATAGTGTGGTACTGGCACAAAAGCAGACACATTGATCAAAGGAACAGAATAGACAGCCCAGAAGTAAACCCAGGAATATATTGACCAATTAATTTATGACAAATGAGGGAAGCATATACAGTGGGGAAAGGATAGTCTCTTCAAGAAATGGTGTCAGAAAAAATGGGGAGACACATGCAAAAGAATGAAACTAGAACACTACCTTACACCATACCCAAAATTTAACTCAAAAAAGGATTAAAGACTTGAATGTCAGACCTGGAAACATAAAACTCCTAGAGGAAAACACCATGGTAAGATCCTTGACATTGGTCTTGGTGATGATTTTTTGGATCTGACTCCATAAGCAAAGACAATAAAAGCAAAATAAAACAAGTGGGACTGCGTTAAACTTTAAAGCTTTGCACAGCAAAAGAAAGCATCAACAAAATGAAAGGGCAACTTACTGAATGGGAGAAAATATTTGCAAATCATGCCTCTGATAAGGAATCAAATTCAAAAAATATAAAGAATTCATATGACTCAATAGCAAATAAACAAACAATCTTATTAAAAAATGGGCAGAGGACCTCAATCATTTTTCCAAAGGAGACATACAGATGGCCAACAGGCACATGAAAAGATGCTCAGCATCTCTAATCATCAGGGAAATGGAAATCAAAACCCCAGTGAGATATCATCTCACACCTGTTAGAATGGCTATTATTAAAAAGAGGAGAAATAACAAGTGTTGGTAAGAATGTAGAGAAAAGGGAACCCCCGTGCACTGTTGGTGGGAAGGTAAATTGGTGCAGCCAGTATGGAAAACAGTATGGAGATTCCTCAAATATTTAAAAACAGAACTACCATATGATCAGCAATTCCACTACTGGGCATTTATCATACTTTTAATTCTCAAGGTTGCTGAACACTTCATTTTGAAATCATCCTATCATCATCTGTTTTAATTTTTAAAATTATTTATAATTTAAACACGTATAACAACATAAATTTCGTTATATATACATGCCCCCCGTTTTAGTTCAGTATTCTGTTATTCCCTTACCTTTTGCATGAATTTCTCACCTCCTTCCTCTCTAAAAACAGCTGCCTCAATAACCCATTTTAACCATCTACCATGTATTGTTTCATGTTTTTCAAAATTCTTATAGTCCTTTACAGATGGATATACACATGCATGTGTATGTAACCATATACACAGTTTTCTGTCATTGCTAACAAAATGGTTTCATATTAATCACACTTTTCTGGATCTTGTATGTTACATGTAATGATAACCTTGTGTGAATGTCTCCATGTAAACTTGTATAGTTCTAACTCATTTCTTAATGGTTATATAATATTTGTGGTGTAGACAAACTATACTTTATTCAGCCCTTCTTGTTTTGATTAGCTTTAATTTCATTTCCAGTACTAAATAATATATTTGCACATATGACTATGTATACTTATGCTTCTACTTCTATGGAATAGATACCCAGGAGTTAGATTAGTGATTCAAGGTGTGTGTGTGTGTGTGTGTGTGTGTGTAGTTTTAATACATAATTTCACACACTTTGCCTTCTTAAGTCCCAAAATTCTTAATGCTTCATGGTTTTACCACTAATGTAAATGAATAAATGTTTCCTCACATCCTTGCCAGTAATTGAAATTATAGCTCGTAGTGCTTGCCAATCTCATGTATATAAACTAGTAATCTTATCATTTCTTTAATTTGCATTTATCTGACTACTACAGAATTTTAGCTCCCCCCCCAATATTTATTGATTTATTGGTCATTTAGATTTGCTACTCTGTGAATTCCTGATTTTTATTCTTTTCCCAATTTTAAAAAAATTAGGTTTCTTGCCCTTTTTTTTAGTCAAACTGTAAGAGTACTTTCTATATAGTTTGGATATTCAATGTTTGTGAACTTTATTAAATTATATTTCCTGATTTGTTTTTATATTAATGACGTTGTTTGTCAGCCAAAAGTTTAAAATTGCATGTGTCCGTTTTATTTATTTACTTATTTTTACCTTCAGAGTTTCCAGTGTAGATTTCTCTGGCTCCTATACTGTACATATAGCTTCCTAGTTCTTCTTGTGACATTTATTTTGATCATTTTCTGTATTTAATACTTTAGCTCATCTGGATTCTGTGATGTACTGTATGGTACATGATATAAGATGGAAATTCAGTTTTATTACTAGTTATACCATGAATTCAAGTACCACCTTTATTTTAAATTATTATATATATATATACATAATTATATTAGCATTATAATATATTGATATCCACTGAGGCAAGTCCTTTTACTATTTTTCTTGTTCATACTGTCCCTGCTTATTCTTGGTCATTTACTTTTACAAGTAAACTTTTGATTATTTTATAAAATTCCCACATAATAAATCCAGTGTATTCTAGTTACTATTGAACGTTATATTTTAATTTTGGGAGACTTGTTTCTTTGTGATATTAATTAAGTCTTCTCATCAAAGAACATGGTTTATCTTTTTAATACCTCAGATTTTGGCTTCTGTCTTTCAAACAGATTTTATAGTTTTCTTCCTCTCGTTCTGCTTTTCTTGTTAAATTGATGTCTGAATATTTTATATTGTTTCACTGTAATAAATGTAATGCTTTTCCCCTTCCTACTTCCTTTCTCCTTAACTTAACTGTTTGTATTTAAGCCTTGCTCTCAGACTCTTGTTTCAAATGTTGTCAAAGTTTCACAGAAGCAGATTATTGATCACTTTTGGAGGTGGTTAAAAAGCTTGAGTCACTGGGTCATATAGTTCAATCCTTACCCAGAAAAAACTAGGTAAATTTATCCAAACGACCTAAACATCCTCTGCTGTAGGTCTTTCATTTGCCGCTCCAGATCCATTCCCCACACTTTTGCACCCTGCTCTGTGCCCCAAGAGGGGCCTTTGCCCTTTGGCTTGTGATGGAGCTCTTTCAGTGTGCAACCCTGGCAGGAGATCAAAGGGTCGGAGAGTGGTGTGATATTTACACTTTTCTGCCGGCCCATCACTGGCTGGCTACATCCCCTCACATGAAGGTCTCAGCTTCTGTACATACAGCCCTCTACACACAGCCCTCTTGATCTTGGGAGATACAGTAAAGCTCTTTTACCCCATCCCTTCAGGAGCAGAATTACCAAATGATCCTTCAGTTATGAGCCAGGGGATGTGATTGTCCTTTTTGTTTTGCCTAGACCCCTGGCCCACCTTTGTCATGGGTTCCTTTAGTAAACTCTCCTCAAATTACTCAATTTGGGTGTCATCTGTCTTCTGGTGTGACCCTGACCGGTACCTGCTCATAACGCTAATTATGATTTCCTCCTTCCTCCTAGTTCAGTCTAACTCTGGAAACTCAGTAACTTAGATGCACAAGATGGAAAAAGCTTTTGGGCTACCTTAAATTAGCATTTTGGGATGTCTTAGAAGGAACACATGGTGCACAGTGAGATTTTGGTCTAAAACTTCCTTCTAAACCAAGACTGTAAGGCTATAAGTCTTCCCAGGATAATTCTATTGTCTAAACTGTACAGGACACTCGGCCCAGGCTCCATCACTTCCTTCACCCACAGTCCCAACTCCATCTTCTCTAACAGACTTGAATGCACTCGCAAGGCTGAGTAGGATCCAGCTTTGCTTCCTTATGCTTGCTACATTGCAAAAAGCAAATACTCTTGCTTTATTGCCCCTCTCTCTCTCTTTAACATTCCCTCACAAGTTTCAAATTTCTATTGTAATTTTCCAAGTTTTATAGGTATAGGAGGAAATTTTCTTTTTCAAAGTTGAATGCAAATTTGGTCTGTTGTGAAAAAAAAATAACAGTTATCAGATATGGAATCTACTCCAAGAATTGTCACTGCTAGTCCTTGTGAGTATATAATATTTATCCTCTTTTAGTCTCTGTTTCCTGATTTATGAAACAGAATATTTCTTCCCTGCACACTTTACAACATATGATAGTATATGGGAAATTTTAAAGTAACATACAATTTGTGTGCATGTGTGTTTGTGTGTGTGTGTGTGTGTGTGTGCATAGGGTGGTAGCAGGGGCAGAATCCTGTTTTTTAGCTTGCTTATCTGGTCCTTTAACATGATGGCAAATGGGCATTTCTTTAAATTAGGCAAACCCTTTCCCATGATTTCAGACCAGCTGTTGATCTGTTCTCAGTATAGGAAACAGTTGATATTTTGAATTTTATTTTTATCATTTCAGCTGACAACCCTCCAATGGACACTATAGAATCTCTTTGTAACCAAAAAGTACTTGAACAGATTAAAGCAAACTGGATTTTGCTGAAAGGAACCCCACGAGCCCTTCTTCAGCACCCAGCTTTGATGAAGGCAGTTCAGAGATATCCCTGGGAAACTCAGCATGGGAAAGACTAAGACACATCCCTTGTAGAGGTTGTACAGATTGCCTATGGACTAAGCCCCACAAAGGAGCTCTGATGTGAGGGCACACTGGTATCATCAGAGGAAGATCCTACGTGTGATCAAGTCCCAGATTATGATTCACATCATCCAAGTTTGAGCCCAATTCAGAGTGTCTAAGATGCATAAGAGGTCTGAATATACAGAAATCTTAAGAATGCAATGAATGTGGTCAAAGTTTCAGCAGACGTTCACATCTTACTAGGCATCACAGCATTCATACTAGGGAAACACCTCATAAATGTAATGACTGTGGGAAAGCTTTCAGTCAGAAGGCATCTCTTATTGGGCATCAGAAAATCTGTAGTCGGGGAAAGCCTTATAAGTGCAATGGAGGTGGAAATGTATTTAATAGGAACTCGCATATTATTCAGCATCAGAAAAGTGGAGAAATAACACCGGACTGTAATAAATGTGGAAAAGCTTTTGGTTGGAGTTCATCCTTTTCTGGACATCAGAGAATTCATAGTGGTGAGAAAATGTATTTGTTTAACCCATACGGAAAAAAATTTCAGGTGGAGTTCTGCTCTTAATGACCATTAGCATATGCATAATGGGAAAAGACCCTACGAGTGCAACACGTGTGGTAAAGGCTTTGTGAGGAGATCTCCTCTTCTTCATCATCATCAAATTCACAGAGGAGGAAACCCCTGTGAATGCAGAGTGTGAAAAGGTCTTCAGCTGGAAATCTCATCTTCTTTGACATCATAAAATCCATAATGGAAAAAACTCTTTGGCTATGAAATGGAAAAGGTTCCAATCAGAACCCAGGTTTTGTGGGTTAAGCAATTCTTCCCTACACCTGAAATGATCTTCACTGCTCTCACTTCTATTTCTCTTTCCAGACAGTTCAGATGTCATCTGCTCAGGAAGCCTTCTTGAGCATCCTGATGGGGTGGCAGGGTTACATTCTCCACAGCAGTGCTTTCCATGTTCTGTTGGAATAATTGATTTATTCAACCATCTCTTCCACTTTTCTGAGCTCCTTGTGGGGAGCACATTTTGAAGGTTATGAAATTCACAGTGCCTAGAACGTACTAGGTACTGAACAAATGCTTAGTCAGCATTTATTGTCAGTACAAGTGAGACCGTTTTGTGAAGTGCAACCCTTTTAAAGAAACTTTTATCCTAAGAACACATAATGTGAGCTCTATCTTCTTAACCAATTGTAAGTGTACCTTACTGTTGGCTCAGGTAGAATGTTGTATAGCAGATCTTGACATAACTGAAATTTTATCCTTGTTGATTGATAACTTCCTATCTCTCCCTTCCCCAGCCCCTGGAAACCATCATTTCAACTCGACTCTATGAATGTGACTATTTTAGATACCTCATAAAAGTGGGATCATGCAGTGCTTGTCCTTTTTGCTCTGGCTTATTTCATCCAGCATAATGCCCTCAAGGTTCAGGCATGTCACATATTGTGAAATCACCTTCGTTTTTAAGGCCAAATAGTAATCCAGTGTATGCATACACCACATGGCCTACCTTCTTTCCCTTGCATGTGGATTTACAGTTTCAACAAAAGTATTTGTTGAAGGGATTTTCCTTTCCCCGTTGAATATCCTTGGCACCCTTGTTCAAAAAAATCAATTGACTATATATAAGGGCTTGTTTCTGAATCTTTTTTCTATTCCATTAGTCTATATTTCTGTCTTTAGACCAGAACCACACTGTTTTGATGACTGTAGCCTTGTAGTAAATTTTGAAACCAGGAAGTGTGCATCTTCCAAATTTGTTCATCTTTTTCAGGACTGTTCTGGGTATTTGGGAGTCCTTGAAAGTCCATACGATTTTTACAATGTATTTGAGTATATCTGCAAAAAATAAAAAATGTCACTGGGGTTTTGACAGGTATTTGTTATACTTATAGAATGCTTTGGGCACTATTGACATCTTAACATGATAAAGTCTTCAAATCCATGAACATGGTATCTCTTTCCATTTATTTATGTCTTTTTAAGTTTCTTTCAGCATTTTCTTTTGTAGGTTTCAGTGTATAGAACTTTCACCTCTTTGGTTAAGTTTATTTCTAAGTATTTTATTCTTTTCCATGTTATTTTTATTGTTGAGTTTAGAGAGTTTTTGTATATTCCATTACTAATCCTTTGTAAGATATGTGGTTTGAAAATATTTTCTCTAAGTTTGTAGCTTGTCATTTTATCATTTTAACGTGGTGTTTCTTTCATTTCCAAGGTTACTTGTTCAACACTGTTTCCCTCACAACTTTCAGTGAATTTTTTCATACATTCTAAATATGGTTAGTTTCTTTTGTCACGTTCTGCATTCCATCCTGATATTCCCGACCTCGATGATGATCTCAAATTTTGGATACTTACGTTTTACTCTGTAAGCTGTAAGTCTCCATGTCTTTTGACAAATGCATAGAGTCATGTAACCACCATTAAAATATCACACAGTCTTAGTCTGCTCAGGCAGCTATAACAAAATACCATAGACTGGACGGCTTAAACAACAGACATTTATTTCTAACCATTCTGGAGGCTGGGAAGGCAAATATCAGGGTGCCACTGTGGTGGAGTTCTTGATGAATACACTCTTTCCAGCGTGAAGGGAGCATCCTCCTAGCTATAATGTTCACTTGACAGAGTGAGAGAGAGGTCTGGACTCCTGTTCTTATAAGGACACTAATCCCATCATGAGGGCCACATATTCATCTGAAACTAATTGACTCCCAAGGGACCTACCTCCAAATACCATCACACTGGAGGGTTAGAATTCAACATATGAATGGTGGGAGGACACAAACATTCAGTCCATAAGGCACACATAATAGTTTCAAAGCCTTAAAATATTACCTGTGTTTTTCAAGTCCTATTCAAGTCCCCATTCCCGAACTCCTGGAAGGCACTGTGATCAGTTTACTCATTTCTGTTTTTACCCTTTTGCACAGTTTCTGATAATTGGATCACACAGTATACAGCCATTTTCGGCTGGTTACTTTCACTTTGCAATATGAATGTAAGATTTATCCATTTCTCTCTGTGGCTTGAAAAGCCATCCCTTTCTTTGCCAAATAATGTTCCACCGTATGGATGTACCAAGATCCTTTATTCATTCGGCTACTGATGCACATCTTTGTTGCTCCCCATTTTTGCCATTGTGAACAAAGCTGCTATAAACATTGGTGTGCAGGATTTTGTGTGGACTGACAATGTTGGACTTTACCCAAGCACTGTGATTCTGGAAGACAGTGAAAGTTAAGAGATCTGCCCAAACTTTCTGTTCCAGGAAACTGCTTACTACCAGGAGCCTTCCTGCCTCATATGACTCAGGTAACATTCACTGCCCCCCCTCCCCCACGTTGTGTACCTGTGATAGCACCAGACAGGGTCTCTCCAAGTTTCCATTCCTCAACTCACAAATAATTCGGTGTACTTCTTATGTCCAAGGGACAACAGGACCAAAATACTTGTTAATCAGACTGTGCTTAAGGTTCCGTCCTTCCTTTAGGCTTCTGCACTTTGACCCACCCTCAGCCTGAGCCAGCACACAACCCCTCCTGAGCGATGAAACGCTCTTTGATTTATTATCGGTTCACACCACCCGTTCATTCCATTCCCCGACACTGGTTCTTTGTGTCCTCCATATAAAAGAAAGTGCCTTTTTTGCCTAACTCTTGAGATGCTTGCTGATCCTGTGGTCTCAGTGTTCTCCTTGTTACACAGTCCCTTCTCCCCACACTTTACCTTAAAATAATCTTTGGAATAAAGTTTCTCCTTACCAATTCTGAATTCATATTTTATTTGACAAGGTATAAGTTTTGTAATACGTTAGGCAAATACTTAATATCACAATTACTGTACCATATTACTGTAAAACTCTGTGTAAAGTTGGTAAGAACCTGTCAGACTGTCTTCCGAAGTCTGTGTGTGACTTAGAATTCCAGCCTTAAATGAATGGCTGTTGTTGTTGCTCTGCATGTTCTCCAGCATTTGGTTTTGTCAGCTTTTCAGATATTAGCCATTCTAATAATGTGTAGTGTTATCTCATTATGACTTTAATTTGCAATTCCCAAATGCCAAATTATATTGAGCATCCTGTCGTACGCTCATTTGCCATTAGTATATCTTAATTGGTGAGGTGTCTGTTCAGACCTTTTGCCCATTTATAATTGAGTTATCTATTAATTGTTGAGTTGTATCAGTTCTTCGTATATTTAGATACAACCTTATTATCAGACTTGGGTTTTGCAAAAGTTTTCTTCCAGTCTCTGGTTTGTCTTTCATTTCTTAACATTCTCTTTTGTAGAACACACATTTTATTTTTAATGAAGTCCAACTAATCCTTTTTTTCTGATATGGATTCTTCTTTTGGTGTTCTGTCTAAAATCTCATCAGAAAACACAAAGACATGTTGATTTTCTCCTATGTTTTCTTCCAGACGTTTTATATTTTGAATTTTACATACAGGATTTGGTCCGTTTTGAATTAATTTTTTGTAAATGTGTAAGGTCTGTGTGTAGGTTAATATTTTTTAAATTGAACTATGGTTAATTTACAGGACTGTGTTAGTTTCAGGTGTACAGTGAAGTGATTCAGTTATACATATACATATGTATATATACATATAGGTTAACTTTTTTTTTTTTAGGTTAAATTTTTTTGACCTTGGTCTTTGAATTCTTCCAGCATCATTCATTGAAAAGAATGTTCTTTCTCCATCAAATTGTGCTTGTGCCTTTCTCAAGTTCAACTGTGCAATCTATGACTAAGGCTGTTATTCTGTTGCACGGAACTCAGGGTCTCTTCTTTGCCAACGCCACCCTGTCTTGATTACTATATCTTTATAGTAAGTCTTGAAATCAGATCATAAGAGTCCTGTAACTTTGCTTTTCTTTCTCGGAATTGCTTTGTCTATTCAGAGGTCTTTGGTCTTCAATATAAATTTGAGAGTCAGTATGTCTATATCTACAAAGAGCTTGATGCAATTTTGATTGGTATTCTGTTGTTGCTATAGATAAGTCTGGGAAGAATTGAAATCTTAACAACTAGGAACCTTCCAGTCCATGTATACAAAAAAGAAATCTCTCTTTTTAGTAAGATCTTCTTTGATTTCTTTCATCACTCTTTGTGGTTTTCCACAAACAATTCCTGGACATGTTTGTTTTATTTATACTTAAGTGCTTCATATGTAGATTGCTCTTTTAAAAGGTAATTTGAAAAAAATATCAAATTCTAGTTGTTCATTGCTCATATATAGGTAAGCAATCTTTGTGTGTATGTTGACCTTGGATCCTGTGGGCCTGCTAAACTCCCTTGTTAATTCAACAGTAATTTTGTAGATTTTTTGGAGTTTTCTACATAACTAATCATGTCCTTGGCAAACAAAGATCTTTTTATGACAATATTTCCAACCTCTACTGCTTTAATTTCTTTTTCTTTTCTTATTAATCAAAGTGAGGTTCCATTACGTGTTGAATAGGAGTGATGACAGCAGACATATTGTAGGGGGAAAGCGTCCAGCCTCTCACCCTTAAGTATTATGTTGCCTGTAGGTTTTTCAGAGATCATCTTTATCTGGTTGAAAAAGTTCTCCTCTCTTGCTAGTTTACTGAGAGTTTTTAACCTGAATGCTCTTGAATGATATCAAATGCTCTCTGCATCAGTTGATATGATCATATGATGTTTCTACTTTAGCCTGCTGATGTGGCAAACTACACTGATTAATTTTCTAATGTTGAAGGGGTCTTGTATGCCTGAAAGTTTTCACATTTGATGGGTTTTGATAATTCTTTTTATACATTGTCAGATTCAATTTGCTAATATGTTGCTGAGGAACTTTGTGTCAATATTCATGAGAGATACTGGTCTGTAGTTTTCCTTCCTTGCAATGTCTTTGCCTGTCTTGCTAGTAGAGGAATGCAGACCTCAAAGAATGAGTTAGGAAGCATTCTTCTACTTCTATTTTCTTGAAGAGAGGGTGGCAAATTGGTAATAGTTCTTCTTTAAATGTTTGTTTAGAATTTGCCAGGGAAAAAAGTCTGGGCCCAGTGCATAACTATATAACTATTCAGGTTACCTCTTTTTCCCTGTGAGTTTTGGTAGTTCGTGTCTTCCAAGGAGTCTGGTCATTTCATCTAATGTATCAAATTTGCAGGCATAGAGTTGTTAGTGGCATTCCTTTATTATATTTTTAGTGCCCATGAGATCAGTAGTGATATCCCTTCTTTCAAATCAGATATTGGTTACTTGTGTCTTATCTCTTTTTTTTCCTCTTTGCTAGATAGAAGTTTACCTTTCTTAATTGATCCTTTCAAAGAACCAACTTTTGGTGTCATTACTTTTTGCTATGGTTTTCCAGACTACAATTTCCTTGATCTTTGCTCTAATTTTTATTATTTATTTTCTCCTGTTTACTTTAGGTCTAAATTGGTCTCCTTTCCTGCTTTTCTATGGTGAACGCTCAAGTTATTGATTTTAGTTGTTTCTTCTTCTCCAATACATGAATTTATGCTCTATGTTTCATTTTCCTCTAACAATGCTATTGCTGCATCAAAATATTTTTGATAAATTTTGTTTTCATTTCAACTTAGTTCAAAATGTCTCTACGTTTCTCTGGCGCATTCTGATTTCATCCATGTGTTAATTAGAAGTGCTTTGTTTAATTTCCAAACATACATGGATCATCCATCTATTTTTCTGTTGTGGATTTCCAGCTTAATGCCATTGTGGTGTGAGAACATACTTTGCGTGACTCTTTTTCCTTTATATTGGTAAAAGGTGTGTTTTCTGTCCACAGATACGGTCGATGTTTGTGAATGTACCCTGTGAGTTTGAGAGGCTATGGATTCTGCTGCTGTAGGACGGAGTATCGTATAAAAAAAAAAAGTCAAGTAGATTGATGATTGTGACTTTCACACACACAGGCCTAATGATTGAATGAGTGCCTTTGGGATTGCCTTTTGTTCCCTCTAAATTGGTTTTTCTTTAAATTTAACCTTCAGTTTTGAGTCACTTAGTTGGCTGTTGCATCAAATGATTCTTCTTTGGTTTTACAGGTTATCTCCCAGTGATGCCCGATGGGATTAGCACAGCCCCAGTGATCGTTGCTAACGCCTATAAATTAATCTCCCCAAAGGAGAATCATTTAAGAGTTCTCTGGACTTCATCTTCAAAAGTAGCCGAAGAATTCAAGTGACAGTTTATCCCAGAAAACCTCTGGCAGTTAGTGAAATTAGGGTATGACATTCAGAACACCACAGTTTAGGTGATCTTGGTATAACTCGTAGTGGTGGGAAAGCAGTGATTGTAAAATGAAAGTAATTAACATGTACATGTTCTGTTGGGGGAGACTAGGGCAAAACAGGTGTTCAGCCTAGAAAGTCGTTTCTCAGTGGATTTCCTATGAAGTCAATGTGTCTTGGATTTAACTTTGAAACAGGAATAAAATATTTTTTTAATTGTGAAAGCAAGTCATGTGGATTGAATTAATGGAGAACTCTGTTCAAGTTATGAAGTATTTTTTTTCTGATTGCCTGCCTGCTCGATTTACCAATTACTGAGAGAAGGGTGTTGGAATCTCCCACTACAATCGGGCATTTATGCATTTCTTCTTGAACTTCTATCAGGGTTTGCCTGATATCTTTTGATGCTGTGCTGTTAGGAGCTGACATATTTAGGATCGTTACGTCCTCTGGAGAATTGACCCCTTAATTATTTTGTAGTGCCCCTCTTTACCCCTGGAAAGTTTCCTGTTTCTGATGTGTTCTTTTTCTAAAATTTATCCACCTACTGCATCTTTCTTTGGGTTGGTGTTAGCATGGTAAAGCTTTCTCCAAGTCTTTACTTCTAAGCTGAGTGTTTACATTGAATGTGAGGTTCTTGTACATAGCATATAGTTGGATTTTCTTTTTGTCCACACTGAAAATTGGTGTCTTTCATGGGTATGCTTAGATCACTTTCTTTAAACTGATTATTAATATAATTGGATTACTGTCAACCATATTTGCAACTTTTATTTTCTGTTCACTCCATTTGTTCTTTGTCTCCTTTTGGCCCCTCTTTTTCTGCTTTCTCTAGATTTAGTTGTGCTTTTTGCATGATTCCATTATCCCCTCTCTTAGCATATTGCTTATACTGCTTCTTAAGCTGTTTTTTATGCTTGCCCTAGTGTTCCAGTATGCACTTTTACTGATCTAAGCCCACCTTCAAATAACACCGTAGGGCTTCATGTGTATGTGTATTTCAGGTACCTTGTAACAGAGTATTCCCAATTCCTCCCAAACATTCTGCCCATCATTCTGTCCATCATTTCGCTTACCCATATGCTATAACCTCCCAATACATTGTTACAATCATGTTTTAGAAAAGAGTGATCTTTTAGATGACACAAGAATAAGAAACATAAAAGGTCTTATTTTAATACTTCCATTTTACTTCACTGACTCTCTTTCTTTCTTTACGTAGATCCAAGTTTCTGACTTATATTATTTCCCTTCTGCCTGAAGAACATCTCTCAACATTTTTGCAAGGCAGGTTTCCTGGAGATTAATTTGCTCAACGTTTTTTTGTTTGTTTTGTCTGAGAAAGTCTTTATTTCTTGTTCACTTTTGAATGATAAGTTTGCTGGACATAGAATTCTGGGTAGGTGGTTTTCCTTTTCAATCAACACTTGAAATAATTCACTCTACTCTTCTTTGCATGGGTTCTGATGAGAAGCTGGCTGTTGTTCTCATCCAGATTCCTCCATGGGTATGGTGTTTTTATCCTTTAGCTTCTTCTTTCAATATTTTGCTTAGTCTTAGTTTGATACAGTTTGAAGGTAACATGTCTAGGAGTGTCTGTGTGTGTGTGTGTGTGTGTCTGTGTGTGTGTGTGTGTGAGTGTGTGCATCTTTAGTATACCTACTGCTCGGTGTTCACTGAGAGTCTTCCATCTGTGGTTTGGTGTCTGTCATTTATTTTGGCATTTCTTGGCCCTTACTGCTTCCAAAATTCTTTCTTCTCTGTTATCTCTATCTTCTTTCTCTTTTTGGTATTCGAATTAATGTGTCAAACTTTTTCTAATTTCACATGGCAGTATGTTCAGTTACCTTTTTTCTTTATTCTGTTTTACTCCTCTTTGCAATTCCATTTGGAAAGTTTTATTGACATATGACCCATTTTCAAGCTCATGGATTCTTTCCTTGGTTGTGCTGAGTCTACTGATGAGCCCCTCATTACTGTGAGTGTGTTTTTACCTTCTACTATTTCCTCTTAATTCGATCTTAGAATTTCCATCTCTCTGCTTACATTACACATCTGCTTTTGCATGTTGTCTATTTTTCCATCAGAGCCCTTAATATATTAATCATACTTATTTTAAATCCCCTGTTTGACAATTCCAACATGTGTGTCATATCAGAGTTTGGTTCTACTGTGTCCTTTGTCTCTTAATTCTCTTGATTTTTGGCATGCTTTGTAATTTTTCGGTTGAAAGCCAGACAGTTTCTTTTGGGTAATAGGACCTGATGTAAATAGGCATTTGGAGTGAACATTTCTGTTAATCTGGCTCAGGGCTGGATTGTGTTTTATGCTTGCTCTAATAAAAGTGCCTGAGGCTTCCAGTTCCTGTAGTGTCCTTATTTCGGTCCCCCCCTTGAATTTAGGCTCCCCAAAACAGTCCTTCTCAGAGAGAATCAGTGTTTTTGCAGTGGTTTCATCAAAAATCCGCAGTTTTTTCTCTGCAGCACCAACAGTGTGGTGGCACGGGGTGGAGGAGGGAGGCAAGTCTATAGCTTCATCATTAAATGTCAGTCTTTTAGAGGGACTGTGTCTTTGGGCTGCAACCTTCACAGGTGTTTCTCCAGTGGCATTACCTTCTCCCCATGCCTTCTATCCTTTCCCTGGCTGCATGCAGTATTCCCAAATAATTTCCTGGAAGCCTTGACCTCTATTGACTGCTCTATTTCCCTTAGGTGAGACAAGAATGCTAGAGGGTACTAGAGTGGAAGGAATACACTTCCTCCACTTAGGATCAGGCTCTAGCACAATCTTTTCCATGGAAAGTAGGCCTTGTCAAAGAAAAGGCTCTGGGGGTACTTTGACAGTGATTACTCTTTCTCTCACCCAGCCACGGAAACCAGGGCATCTTTCTCAGATCTTCACCATGAAAACCTGTTTCCTGGGGCAAAAGACCATGAATATATGGATGCTCCCTAAGACTGCAGCGGGTGGAGGTGAGTAGGGGAAGCAAAGTCTCACTTTCCTGCTAGTCCACACTCAACCTCACACAGTTCATCTTATTTACCATTTAAATGTTCTTACCAGTTTATGACTGCTGAGGAGTCTGATTCAGGAAGGTAGATCTCAGTTTTGTGAGTCTGGATTCAACTGTCTCTCAGGATATTACATGGTGGTTTGCCCTGCCACCTCAGTCCTCTGATGAGTCTAGAAAATAGGTTGATTCCGTTTTTCCAGCATTTTCTTGTTTTAAGGAAGGATTGGTTGGTCTTTCCCCCCTCTTTACATGTTGGAGCTGAAACCAGACATCTCATTTGTGGCCATTCTTTAAATATGCCACAATAAGTGTAAGCCTATGATTTTCAAATAGCATGGTAAATACCAAGAGAAGCAGATAAAAGTTGAAAGTAGTTGTGTCAGGGAGCCAGTAGGAGGGGTGTGTGTGTGTGTATATGTGGTAGGGAGGGTGGCAGGGTGTAAGGTGGGGGTGGGGGGTGGATGGATTTAGAATCAAGCGATTTATATATATATATATATATATATATATATATATATGATATATGATGTCAGAAAAATAATAAGTGATGCATTTGATGATAAATAGTCTACCGAAATTTTACATAGAAAAATACGTGGAAATTGTAAGCATGATTTCGAGAAGATTGAATAAATGCTCTCAAATACGTACAGTTCTTAAAGCATATATTATCTCTTCCTTGTTGATATCAATTGTCACTATTTGTTAATTAACATGTATGTATCACTCACGATCACAGCAGGTTTGCACACTAATTGGCTGAGGTAACAATGTTAAATTTGCCCTCTTGCCCTCTGCTAAGTGTTGGGGAAACAATGAAAGAGAGGGGCTATGTTCTCACTTTGTGAACGAAGAAACACGCTAAAAGAGATTAAGTAACTTGCTGAAAGTCGTGCACTAATTAATGGTGGCTCTGGGACAATCTCTCAAGTCTGTCTGATTGTCAGCATCCATGTTCTTGCCTGTATACTTCTCTGCCTGCACTCCCCAGCATGCACATTCTTGAAGAGTCACAGCTTCATCAGAAAATGGTGTTTTTTTTTCCCCAACTAGGTTTGTGAACCAAATTTACTGAGGCAAGTACAAGGAGAGATGAATGCAATCATCCAATTCTTTTCAGAAATCACAAATTCCTAAGCCTTGTTGGGTTGCTTTAGACGCTAGAAACAAAGACAGAAATCTTCCAAATTTATTTAATGAAGATAGGCTAAATTGATGAAATAAAATCCATATTTTAAGGCAGGGCAAAAGTTTAAACATAAAATTCTCGATGTCCCTTTGGGCCTCCTCCCTCTCTCCCTAATGTGCAGTATGCACTCTGATGTAACTTCTTAAAAGAATAGAGTTCCTTCCCAACTCTGTAGGGAGTCATTGTGACTTGCTGCTCCCTTCATCCATGTCTATGGGACTGTGAATCTTTGGTGAACTTTCTGTAAAAGTCTTTCTGTATCAGTATGTCATTTTCATGTATGACCCTTTGTCTCAAAAATGTATATGACTGTGCCTTCGACTTCTAATGGGCAGAACAGTTCTCAGAGTTTTTGGAGCATCTGTCTGCCATGTTATGTTCCTCAGTTTGGCTCAGAGAAGCATCCCCTTTTCTTCTTAACTTGATTGTGAATTGAATTTTCATTCACATTTTCTTGGCGTAGTCGGCAGGATATGAGAGACACCCAGCAGAGGACACCTGTAGTCCACCCTGAACTGGCACTTGGTACCAGCTTGGGCCCTTTGAGCCCCACCAGTTTCTCAGGATTCCTCAGGTGTTTTGGTGAGTTCTCCTGATATCTGAACATCATTGCTTTTAAAATGACATCCTGAAGTATACTCAAGCTGTTTTTCATGGGACTTGGAGTCCTGAGGGGGTACCAGTACATTTCCTAGGCAAGGACCTGGGGGGAAGGTCCTAGGCAGGGAGCTAAGGGGAGTTTTGGAGTGACTTGGGTTAGCTGGCCCTTTTTTAAAAAAATTGTCTTAAACTAGAAAGATTATGTGTATATGGTCTGAACAAACTGTTTGCTAGTGAAATGGGAGACTTAGCCTGCTCAGCTCTGAAGAAAAGGGACGTTGGCTCCTTCTGGCCACATGGTATTCTCAGGTGACTGAGAACCTAGCAGAAGTGTCTGAGGATCAATCCTTGTGAAGTGCTGCTGTCCCACAGGGGATCCCACTCCAACCATTAAGTAAAATCTGCTGGCCAGGGGTGCACAATGGGCTGATCACCTAGAGCCTCAGCACCCAGGGCTGTTTTAAACTATTAGGTGGAGAAACCTAGACACATGAGAGAGTCAAACCAACCCAAGGGCAGGTAACTCCTTAGGGAGCTAGACTCAGAAGCAGCATACATTCGATCCATAACAGTGCCCTCAGACAATTGTGCAGATCATATCCGAATTAGGCTACCAAATTAGTAATGGGAAATCGTGCCTCAAAGGCGAAACAGCTCCCTGATGGACAGCCACCCACTGGAACTTGGCTGGCTTTGTGTACAATTGGAATGAAGCCAATATTTGCAAGTACTTATCTTAACTCTTAAATGGCCAGGATGGAGCTCTTTTGACACTCCCAAACTGTAGAGAAAGCCGGCTTGAGAAAACATCCTTTCAAAATTCTGCCACTGAGAGAACCAAAAGTATTTCTAGGGAAACTTTGAAGTTATAAAGCACAACTCACATTGCCCGACACTACAGCCTTGGCTTAATTAGTAGAACCTAAAACTGAAAAAGAAAAAAAGGGAGGGAAAAGGCCTTTTTAAACTCAAGCAGGAAAACTATGACATCTCTGTCTTTGCCTACCTAGATCTATGTATGTCTGTTGTGTATGTTATAAACATGATATGTCTCTAACTCTGGATGCTATTATCAAAACTAATTTGTAAAAGAGCTCTATTTATTTGACTTAGAAGTAAGCACTTACAAATCAAATATTTCTAGATGGAACTTAAAGTAGCCTCAGTTTTAAAAGATCACGTGATCTAGGATTAATTTTTAACAAATGAAACAAGTTCAAGTTGATGGTTTGATTAATACAAACATGTCTTTAGAGTCATCAACATTAAGTGTGTGATACTTTTATTGGACCTAGGTTTACTGCAAGTCAAGAAAGTTATGTTCTCTCTGTTATAAAATGTGTCAAAAAGAAAATTAACTTGGCACTGTTGGTGGGAATGTAAATTGATACAGCCGCTATGGAGAACAGTATGGAGGTTCCTTAAAAAACTAAAAACAGAACTACCATATGACCCAGCAGTCCCACTCCTGGGCATATACCCAGAGAAAACCATAGTTCAAAAAGACACATACACCCCAGTGTTCATTGTAGCACTATTTACAATAGCCAGGACATGGAAGCAACCTAAATGTCCACGCATGGAAGAATGTATAAAGAAGATGTGGTAAATATATGCAATGGAATACTCCTCAGCCATAAAAAGGAACGAAATTGGGTCATTTGTAGAGACGTTGATGGACCTAGAGACTGTCACACAGAGTGTGACACACACAAAGAGCCACAAAGAGAAAAACAAATATCGTATATTAACGCATACATGTGGAATCTAGAAAAATGGTATAGATGATCTTATTTGCAAAACAGAAATAGAGACACAGACGTAGAGAAAAGCCATATGGACACCAAGGGGGGAAAGGGGGGCGGTGGGATGAATTGGGAGATTGGGATTGACATATGTACAGTATTGATACTATGTACAAAACAGATGACTAATGAGAACCTACCGTATAGCTCAGGGAACTCTACTCAGTGCTCTGTGGTGACCTAAATGGGAAGGAAATCCAGAAAAGAGGGGATGTGTGTATACGTATAGCTGATTCACTTTGCTGTACAGCAGACACTAACACAACATTGTAAAGCAACTACACTCCAATAAAAATTAATTATCAAAAAAAAAGAAAATTAACTTGGTGTGATGATATTTTCATAAGTAATGAAAAAGAGATAAATGGGATAAAAGTTTTGGGGTGACCTCTTTAAGAATAATTAGTTTTATGGTGTGTCTACCTAAAAACAGTTTCTCCAGTTTTTGGTAACTTGAAGCTTCAGAATTCTGCTACATTAAGTTAAATGATGGAAATTCATTGAATGTCTATGTCATTCTTAATATGATAAATTCTGAAACATTAATTGCTAAAGAAGTCTATGTTTACTTGTTTTGACTGCTTATTACAGAGAGACTAAATACATTTGAGACTATTAATAAATATATTTGGTGCTTATTGGAAGATTGAACTAGGAAGCGGTGTATATTTTTAGAAATTAGTGTTTAAAAAGGAACCCTGAGTAAAGAGTTCTACGAATGGCCAAGACTGACTAAGATTAGATTTAATTTAATAAAATGAATGAATTCTAATATGAAAGGTCAAATGGTGCAAAACTAGAATTTGGCTTTTTCTCTGTTAAGGGGACAAAGTTTTCTTGAAACATTGATCTGTGTTTGACAACAGCTTGTAAGAGTTCTTTATCTCTTAAGTAAGCTGTTGTATCTTTCTGTAATTGCCTTGGAAATCTTTTGTTGTCACTTTGGTTAAATGAATAAGTATTGTTTCATGGTAACTTATGATCCTACTTGGCCAGATGTTTAAAACCTTCTTATATCCTTGACAAACTTGCTCAAATCAAATGCCAAATGAAGTTCTTTTGACCTCTAGCTAACTTTGTGATGCTTCAGAGGTCCCTGAACACATCAAAGGCAGATATTAAATTAATTAGGCTAATTTGGTATGTTAAATTCTAAACATGGGAAACATTGTCAAGTGAGTAATGATAAGCATTCTTAGGTTATATTGCATGGGTAAGTATTCTTAACATAAATGTTCGAGAAATTACGTGAAGTTCTTAAAATTTGAAATGTCCTGGTGTGTTGTCAGTCATAATTCTAGTCGTTATTTTAAGATGTTGTATGTCACAGAAATAGCCAAATTTCCTTGACAGTTGCATTGTAATCAGGTCTTTAACCATGATTTTAAGTCTTTCGTTATTTATAGGCAGTTATTGTCTTACTCTGACTCTTTTGCAGAAATGCTTGTAGATGACTAGCCTTTATGCTCCAAAACTAAATTAGACTCGGTAGCAAATGGATTTCCACCTTTTATGAGGTCTATTTCAGCAACAGCTCTCTTATGTAAGGCTACTGAAGAGTGTCTCCTTTAAAAAAAAATAGTTTTCCTTTTTGGGCTGTGCCGGTTCTACAGTTATGGCACACGGGATCTAGTTTCCTGACCAGGGATGGAACCTGGGCCCCCTGCATTGGGAACACGGAGTTTTAACCGCTGGACCACCAGGGAAGTCCCTACTTTAACTAATTATGTCCCACACTCAGCTGAGTCTCTTCTAAACTCTCACCACACTCAGCACCATTCTGTAAGCCAACTAACTTCTTCTGAAGTATTTTTGCTTTCTGCACCTAATAGTAAGTTGGTTTGATATAATCACCTTAACCCTACAACTTTGCTTCCAGCACCACGGGAAGAAAACAACCGGGACTGCACTTTGTTAACTGATTATCTTCTTGCACCCAGGAATGATTTCCAAGAAGCTCCTATGGATAATGTTGATCTAATTTAATTTACAGATGGGTCCTAAGTAAAGGATGAGCAGGGACCTTACCGGGGTGGATATGCAGTAATGCCCACAGTGGACATAATTGAAAGCTCTTATTTACCAGAAACAACCTCAGCACAACAAGCCCAATTAATTGCCTTTACCTGAGCTTATCAACTAGCTAAAGCAGAGGTAACACATATTTTTACTGACAATCGCTATGCTTTTGGAGTGGCACACAACATTGGAATGCTCTAGGGAAAAACATG